>NC_080557.1:2490625-3746250 GCF_030253575.1 Rhododendron vialii | reverse complement strand
GAGTTAAGCTTCAGCTTACTCAAGCTTGGCTCTTGGAAGATCGAGCTTGTCCCAAAAAATACTTGGGTTTCATTACCTTTGCGCATTTGTGAATAGCAAAGAAAAGTTCCCCTTAGAAAGCAAAGCCAAAAAAAAAATGGCCGAAAACTGTCTTGTCTTGGGTTCAGTCCATATGATGTTTTGCCTTAGATTTGATAGTCAATCTCGTCGGATACTGAGTTACGAGGGGTTATGCAAGTTTTGTGTCGACAGAATTGTGGAATTGATCTTATGAAATACAGTATAGTAAATTAGAGGTCGCCCCGTTTTTTAGCCTCGGTTTGAAACAAACCCTAAAACATTTTTCCGAACCTAGATAGGCTCGGGTATGTTGGTTCATGACTTTTGTAACGTCCCGATTTTCGGACACGTTAATTAAATTATTTTCAATTGATTTAATTCATAAAACTGATATATAAGAAATAAAATTTTATTAAATAGAGTTTATCCTCAGAAATCTCAAATACTAAATTCAAAACTACTTAATTGTCTTACAACCCAACGAAATAAAACAGAATTTGATAAATCTGATAACACTCATGGAAACTTAATTAAAAGTACATCAAATTAACAGAGCTTCTAAGGGTACGGCCTCCAAGGCTCAACAAACTCCCTTTCCTCAGTTGAGAGGTCTTTACTATGGTACGGATCATCTTACAGTAGATTCTGTTCTTCGGTCTCTTGATTACCTGGCATGAAACGCCAGCCCAACGGCACTATAATGAGTTTTGAAACTGAGTAGATAATCTCAACCCTACTAACTCATTACCTTACAATTAGCAGATCAACAATATAATAATTCACATGAGGTACAAGATAACAGCACATTGTCATTTTCTTTATTATTCATCAACTTACATGAAATCTAAGGATCATCTCCACGAGGTCCTTTCCTCCCACATCCACTAACTTTGACCATTCTATGGAATAACTCTTCCTTTATCTGTTCTGCACCAGGGTTTTAAGCGAATACTACTAAATTATGTACTCAGTCTGGATTCGCCTACAATCATAATAAAGGAATAGCTCACCATGACAACTCAGTATTAAGGGTCGCACTATCTCATTGCCAGGATCCATTACTGTCTCCCAACTCTACATACTGGGTACTTTATCATACCCATAATCTACACACTGGTACTATACCGTATTCAGGGATCTTTTACCGTTTCCTAAAATACTGTATCCGAAATCCTTTACCGTCCTTCATACACACACTAGGTACTGTACCGCATTTAGGATTTTTTACCGTATCCCAAATCCTGTATCCGGAGTCCATTACCGTGTTCTACACACTCTGAGTAATTTATCGTACTCAGGGTCCTTTACCGTTCCCCAACTCAACTAAAGGTACTTTATTGTACCAGGGTCCTTTACTGGTACCCAACATCCTCAATCAACTTTACTATTTTTACCCTTTACTTATCCACGTCTATGTGTTCACTACTCCAAATCACCCATGAACCTAAATCCATTATAGCACATACAACATGATATAGTCAATAATAGCTCAACTCATAACATAATACATTTCAATGAGATAAAAAGTACATATCAAATAATATTGTGTGAGTAAGTAAACACGTATTTTATGATGGCCAATGCCTTTAAGTTATTTAAAGTTTTTGTTGAACCAATGAGTCCATTAGAAATTTTATATTTTAGGGTCCAATCTAAAAAGTTACGACATGCAAGGACCAAATTTGTAAACTAAAATAAATATAGGGGTAAACTGTAATTTATGTACAATCTTTTAAAAGTCAAACGTATAGTTTACTGTAGTATTTCGATTTTTCCAGTTCCAAAACAGGAGATAATCGGATTCCATGGTTTCGATGCATAGGCAGGATTTTCTCCAATTATCACTTGCTTAAATCTACATATAAGAATTATTTTATACTTAAGGAGAAAGTAGGGAAGCGATTATACTATCTTTAATACGGATAAAACAATTCGGTGGAGTCCGGTAGATTTTCGTTTAGCGGCGAAAGATCAATATTCTAGCAGCAACTTTGGACTGGAATAACTTGACCAAACCTTGTCCCTTTTTGGAGATCCTTGTGTCTAACGCAAAGATCTCCAAATGTTCTACAACTTTTGTAAAGGAGTCCGAGCCCGGTAACCACTTTTACTATGAGAAAAATGACGATTTGTGGAGGGACAGTAAGCTGTCTGGAATTAGGAATTCGAGATTTTTATTGAAGTTTGGACGGTGATAATTCTATCGATCCTTGACCGTTTCGGGTGATTCTTGTGTCAAATTGAAGATCTCGACACCCTCTATAACATTTGTGAAGAAACTCGGCCTAAGAAGGACATTACCGAGGATAAAAATAGACAAGAAGATGGGTTCGTGGTACGGATGAAAAACGAAATGGCGTGATCTCTGTTTCCCTGTTTTTTTTCTTCTTCTTTCTCCGCTTTGCCTCCTTCCTTCTTCTTCTTCTTAATTAGCCTAGCTCTTCTCTCTCTCTTGATCAAGAAAAGATTAACGCAAGGAAGAATAAAACAAAAATGGTCAAAAAAGAACAAAACAAGGAGATAATGATGATGATGATCTCTCTCTCTCTCTCTCTCTCTCTCTCTCTCTCTCCTGCCTGCCTGCCTGCCGAGAATGTGGAAATGAAATGGGGTGGGTTTATTTTGTGGAGAAATGGGAGGGAGGTGGAGAACTAATGAAGTAGTAGAGGAGGGTGGGAGAGTAAGATGTTATAGAGATGTGAAGGAGAGATATTTAATACGAGTTTAAAGGAGAGTGGACAAGTGAAAAGACAGAGATAGAGGGAGAGATAGGTGAGGGATGAGAACCAAATCCCATATTTCATGGGGTAGCAATTCTAGGTTGAAAGATGGATAGGTATATATATATATATATATATATATATATATATATATATATATATATAGGATTAGATTTATATAATAATTAAGCTAGTCGTAGAATAAATTACACAGTTAACAACCTATTAAAAAAGGCAATTTATAATTACACTGATAAATTAGTAAGTTTATATAAACAATATAAATTTTATTTGATAAAAATCTAGGGTAAAAATTAGGGTCGTTACAATTTATGTGCCCCTCACCCTCACCCTTACACTCTCACTTTCTCTCTCAAACTAAACCCACCAATTCACTAGTTCTCGTCGAAGCCTCCATTGGCGAGGTCGACGACCACGAGTTAGACGAGGATGACGAAGAAGACCTTGAGGAAGGAGGAGGACTAATGGTTAGTGACGAAGAAGACTTCCGCCGCCGCCGTTGCACCACCACCACCGGTCTCTCCGACACCGACTATTTCTCCTTCATCGCTCTCGGTGAGATCATGATCGTGAATTCCGACAGAGAGAGAAGATAGACCGGCGACTACTTTGTAGAAATAAACGACCATGGATCGTCAATGGACGTTGACGACAACGAAGCCTTACAGATGTTCAGAGAAGGCACAATCTCCTTCGACAACAAAATTGCCGACGCCAACTTCTACAACTCCTTTCGAAGACGACTTCGACTACACCGACATCAATTGAACTCTCTGCATAGTCCTCTTTCTAGGATTTCCGATGTGAGGTTTACTTTTCAATTCTTTTTTTTTTTTCCCTTCAAATTCTTAATGTATGGTTGGTTTGATGGAATTGTATGAGGAATCTGTGACCAGATACAATTGGTCGCATAGATTTTAATGTGAAGTTATGATTGAATTAGTCGTTTGTTGTGAATTGCACATCCGAATTGTTTATTTTAGTATGTCGTGAGATTATGTGAACTGTGCAATGAGCTATGAGAACTGCATATGCGAATTGTTTATTTTAGTATGTTGTGAGTCTATGTGAATTGTACGGTGGGTTATGAGAACTGCATATGCAAGCTGTTTATTTTCATGTGTAGTGAAGTTATGTGAACTGTGCAGTGAGTTATGAGAACTGTATATGGGAACTGTTTATTTTAGTGTGTGGTAAAACTATGTAAACTTTGCGGGAGGCTATGAAAACTACATATGCGAATTGTGTATTTTAGTGTGTTGTGAGGCTATGTGAACTTTGTGATGGGCTATGAGAACTGCATATGGGAACTATTTATTTTAGTGTGTCGTGAGGCTATGTGAATTGTGCGGTGGGTTATGATAACTATTCATTTTAATGTATGATAAGGCTATGTGAACTGTGCGATTAGCTATGAAAACTTCATATGCGAATTGTTTATTTTAGTATGTCATGAGCCTTTGTGAACCATACAATAGATTATGAGAACTGCATATGTGAACTGTTTATTTTAGCGTGTAGTAAATCTACGTAAACCTCACATCGGAAAATCCTAGAAAGATAAATGGACAAAATCCTGATGTAATTCTACCAACGCAATTTCCTACAAAATACAGTTCATTCATGCATTTTCCGTCGCCCATCTTTTTAATCAACAAAGTTAATTTTACTAATTTAAAAACTTTGACAATTGGTCTTCCAGAATTTGATGGGGAGATTTGCGTTAACTGATCACAACATACTCAAATACTTAAGTTAAAAAAGAAAAAAGAAAAAAGAAAAAAAAGGATGGGATCAAATCCACCATCTGTGACTTATAGGAAAAGTCTAGCCCCGGAAGATCAAGGAAGAAAGTGAATCAAAAGCAGGATTTGTCATATTTAATCAATCTATGTGGATGGTCCATCACTTTTTGGAGCTTATCATCTTTGTGAAATTCAAAATGAACTCTATAAAATCTGTATGTGCATAAAAGCGAACACAGACGCTTTCACGCTCTACACCACCTGTAGGGCCCAGTCAATACAATTTGAGAAACAACTATGCTATTCTTACCTCACAAATTTTACGGTGCCTCCAGAGGAAGAGAAAAGAAACGTACAGATCGGTATATGCTCAAGAAACCAAATCACAAGATAAATCTAAAACACTTTTTTTCTTCCGTACGGAGTAATTCTATACTTGTAAAATGCATGAGATTCTGGTGGGTGTTCCAAAAAATGACATTTTCTTGTTAAAAAATGATTATTTTTATAAATACTTGGATAAAAGTAAAAAAAAAATTACTTTTCCGATTACTCACGTTGAAACGAATCAATATTTCACAAAAGTTTGGCACAAAACTAGCAAATGTCAAAAAATTCAAATAAAGACAACTCCCAAATTTAAGTTAAGTTCAAGAGAATGGGACATAATTAAAGATACCAACCGGTGGAAATATACCGTACGTACTGACAGCACACGGGGCTCACTTGAAGCCTTGCACGGATGATCCGAGTAGGCCCATGATAAATCTACTCAATTCGATATGTTTAGGTGTTCGATCCAATCTTATTATTTTTGAAAAATCGGGAAAAAATGAGAAGATTAGACGAAAAATAAAAAGATTGGATTGAGTACCTACATATATCGGATTGAGCTAATTTTTTACGAGCCTCATCGAAACTTTTTGTTAAAATAATGAAAGCCTCGGATCATCCGTGCGAAATCCGGAATAGGCCCCGCGTGCCATTTGTACATACCGATTGTTTCCGTCGTCGGTATCCAGGTCCGGTCCTGAGTTTTCCGGGGCCCTAGACGACCAACCAATTTGGGGCCCTTCACATCTACAACTCCAATTCTCAACTTCACGGCAGATTGCTTTAACAAGAGCACAAAATCACAAATCACACCACAGATTGCTTTAACCCTATTTTCGAGCAATTAAACAAACAGTTTTCAACTTCTCAAATGCATAAATAAATAATACTTGCAAAAGACAAAAGTATAAACAAATGCCCAAAGCCCATACCTGGTAGATTGATTTCTTGCCGCGATTCCGCGAAAACCGATTCTTGTATTCACGTTTTTACCTCTTTAAGAGCAGAGGCTAAAAGCATTTTGGGGCTTTGTTCGGTTAGGTTATAAGTAGGACGGCAGGAGATGAAATTTGGGGGTGAGAGACAGAGATGAAATTTGAGAAGGCATGAGGAGATTTAGGAGAAAGCAAGAGGAGATTCAGGAGAAGCCGATGTTGGATTGGGTTTTTCTAATTTCAATTCTGTGAGAAAGCCGACTTGGCTTTGTGGTTCTATTGTGTGTTTTTTTTTTTTCCCTTTTAAGAGTTGACACAGAATTCTGAATTGGGCTGAAAAAATATTTTGGGTCTTGTTTTAGAATGAGGCCTCACTTAGTTAAGTTAACTTTAGATACAAATTTTAGGCCTGGCCTTGTTGGTATCTGTAAGTGGGAGAAGAAGTAGGCGACTGCGTGATGTGATCTAGGTTTTTTTTTTCCTTGGAAAACCGAAGTAGGTGACTACGGTCCCGTTCCGAAACGTGAAATAAGTATTTATTTTTTAAAAAGGCAATTTTAAACTTAAAAATGATGAGCTTATTAAAATCTAAAAATATGCAATATGGATCTTGTTTGAAAGATTTCATTGAGATTTTTAATACGGTGCAAAAAAAATCAAAAAATTATTTTTTATTTATATTATTTTTTAGTTTGAAAATGTGAAATAAGTATTTATTTTTTAAGAACGTGTTCTGGAACGGGCTCTACGTGATATGATCTAGCTTTTTTTTTTTTTTTTGTCTTTCCTTGGTAGACGACTGCGTGATGTGATGTAGGTTTTTTTTTTTTTTTTTCCTTTCTTTGGAAAACTGAAGTAGGCGACTACGTGATGTGATCTAGGTTTTTTTTTTTCCTTGGAAAACTGAAGTAGGCAATTGCGTGATGTGATTCAGGTTTTTTTTTTTTTTTTTTTTCTTTCCTTGGAAAACCGAAGTAGGCGACTGCGTGATGTGATCTAGAATTTTTTTGGGAGAATTGCATTTCAATGGAGAGAGGGGCAAAAAATGTCCAACTCATGGACCACCTTTTTGGAATTGTTCAGTCATGAGAAGGAAAATAATAATTCCCAAGACATGGAATTGAAGACAAAAATACCATTCCCTCCTGTCACGAATTAGGGGCAACTTAGGTTCATACACAGGGCAATTGAGATTCATACATGGGGCAACTTAGAGGGCAACTTAGATTCATATATGGGGCAATTTAGATTCATGCACGGGGCAACTTAGAGGGCAACTTAGGCTCATACACGAGGCAACTTAGATTCATACATATGACAATTTAGATTCATACACAGGGCAACTTAGAGGGCAACTTAAATTTATACACGGGACAACTTAGAGGGCAACTTAAGATCATACATGGGGCAATTTAGATTCATACACGGGGCAACTTAGAAGGACAACTTAGGCTCATACACGGGACAACTTAGAGGGCAATTTAGATTCATAGATGAGGAAATTTAGATTCATACACTCGCAACTTAGAAGAGCTGAAACACTTTTTTTTAACTATATATTTAATATATAAATGGTGTAAAAAAATAAGTGTTTTAAATTTCAATCCGTTTGAACCGGTACAAAGATGTTATTTTTCTGACTATTTCATCCTAAATGGTCGTAGTAAATTTCTGACTTTAAGGCCTTTCAACGAGCACCCTAAGATTCCTTATTTAGTTTTAGAGTTCTCTTAGGGTGCATATTGAAAGGCCTTAGAGCGAAAGATTTATTACGACCATTTAAGATGAAATGATCAAAAAAATAATATCTTTGCACCGGTTCAAACAGATTGAAAATTGAAACATTTATTTTTGTAACTATATTTTTTATCTGTAAAGGACAAAAAAAGGAAAAAAAAACATCCGGATAGAAAGAGAGAAAAGAAAAAAAAGAGAAAAAAAAAAGATTCAAACCGAAAATAAAAAAAAGGAAATAAAGAGAGAAAAAAAAAAATAGGCAAACTGAGAGGGGGGGGGGGGGGGAACGTGGAAATGGGGTTGTGGGGTCGGGGGTGGGGTGTCACGGGAAAAAAGCACGAAATAATAACTTAGCTTTTAGGGTTTCAGACTCAGGACAGTGAGGAGTTTTGTGGTGGATACTTGCTGATATTAAATTCGTGAAAAAAAACGAAGTGATGTATTATTAATTGCGAATGAAGGATCTAAGTATCAGTTTCAACTTTCGGACAACCTGCGATTTGGGCGAAATAGGCGATGAAACCCTAACTCCACCTCCTTCCCCGTAACGCCGGCGGCCAATGCCGGCTGGCCTCCCCTCACCCCCTCTTTTCCCATGAACTACTCCTTCCCACATCTACCCTCCCCGTACCCCTTACCAATTTCTTTTCACCACGCCTTTATTGCTCCCAAAACTCCTAATCGTCGCCGATTCACCGTCTTGCCGCTCTCTGGTTACCATCTTCATCCAGTTTCGTTGACTGACTGATCCACCTCTCGGTCTGTTGGCCTCCAGATCCGCCGATTGTTCTCTGGCCGTTCCGTTGGGCGTCTACAATCTCTGGGTTTGGGTCGCCGGCAGCCTCCGCAACTTGTGGGCTTGAGGAAGCAACGCAGCAGAGAGAAACAGCACAAAAGGTCAGTTCCATCTTTTTGAGGCTTCTGGTTTTGCACGGCTCTGTGGGTGTTCGTTCTTGTTTTGTTTTTGGGGTTTGTTTCCATTTGTTTATCTGGTGTTCTTCTCTGCTGGCTTTGATTTTGGTGTGATTATGTCTATGGTATAATTTTGGGTGGCAATGGAAAAACTGAGAAGTGAAGCAGGAGGTTGGATTCCTGTGTTGGGTAACAAACGTAAATTGGATGCTAAAGTGGGATATGAAAATCTCTACAGAGGGGGAAAAGGGGATGCTCAATGGGTTACTCTTTTTGTTGATAACTTACCGGAAGACACAAGCCATGCGTGGCTGAAAAAATTCTTCACGAAATTCGGCGTTGTTAGGGATGTTTTCATTCCAGAAAAAAGAAGCAAGGCGACAGGGAGAAAATTTGGTTTTGTTAGATATAATTGTGCAGTTTCTGCTGATGTTGCTATATCCAAAGCTAACGGTCTTTGGATGGAGGACAGAAAGCTATTTGTTAAAATTGCGAGCTTTGATCAGAATGATAAGGAAAGGAATGTGAGATTGAACAAAGGGTCCTCCAAGGTTGTCACTGGATTGGAAAGCTTCAGAAAAGATCCCGGATTGATTGGGAATTCTAATATTCCGAGTGCCGAATCCAGCAAAAGAGGGGAGTTGATGGGTGGAAACTTTTCATATGCCCAAATGCTGAAAGGCAACAACCAAGGTGGTTTGGGAAGTGGTGTCAAGTCAGTTTCTCTAAAGCTTAAGCCAATGGGTAATGATTGGCTCCTCAGGAGTGGGGTGGCCAAACTCCATAAATTTATGGAGGTTGAGGAGCTAATGAGGGAACTGGAAAAGGAAAATATTAAGGAGTCTTTGATTAGAAGCATGGGGGGAAGATATTGTCTGATTACTTTTAAAACTACTGAGGTTAGGGATACCATGATCAAAGGTAATTGCTTTCAAAGGTGGTTTAGTGAAATTAAGCCTTGGAAAGGTGAAGCTGCAATGGCTGAAAGGTTTGTTTGGTTAAACTGCATAGGGATGCCGTTAAATGTCTGGAACTTGGATTCTTTTAGAAAGATTGGTGAAAAATGGGGTGCTTTCATGAAGGTTGATGACTCCACTCTTCATTGTCTATCACTTACAAATGGGAGGGTTATGGTTGCTACTGAGATCATGTCCACTATTGACGATTCTATTCAACTCGACATTGATGGTATTCTCTACAAAGTCAAGGTTAGGGAAGATCCTCTTGCGTTTGGTGTTGAGGTCTGGAGTAGGTCTGGTCAAAATACTACTGTTGATAAAGAGGTTGGCGATGTATCTACGAGTGACGGGTCTTTTTCAGGTTGTGAGTTCCCTCTGTTGGAATCACACGTTAGTGAAACCAAAGGGTCATCTTCTGAGGTGGAGCTTAATGTTGTCCAGGAGAGTGGAACCCATTGTGAAAACTCTTCAGCAAGTGGTGGAGCTGACTCTAGACTCATTGGGGATGACTTTAGTCCCAAGGTTGTGAATTCAGTGATGGGTGATTCTAGCAATTTGGTCTTGGAAGATGGCGAAATTGCAGCTGAGAATATAACCCCATTATTGATTCATGATCCAGTTTCGGATGTTGGGGTGTTTGACAAAGGATTCTGGAACCTCTCAGAAGTGGGTTTTTTTAATCAAGCTGATTTGGAAATGGTTGAACTTAATTCGACCCATGTTAAATCTATTGATGGCATCCAGTTAGTTGTGGACCTTGACCCAACTGAGAAGACTAAAGAAATGGGGAAAGGAAATTCGAAGCATAAGTCGAATGAGAAAATGTTGGGCATTCCTAATTCTAAGAAGAAAGTAGGAAGAAAGAAGAAAAAATGCGTTATGTTTAGATCTGCAATTGCTGCTGCGGCTTTATCCGCTTTTTCCAAAGACACTAACGGGTTACATCTGGATGATGCAAAGGCTACTCGGTCTATTGAGAAAATCTTGGGCGAAGATTATTTGGGTGATGATGAGGAAGTCTTAAGTAATCTCATGATCGATCATTAGTCATCTCAGGGGCAGGTAGTTGGATCTTGGGTGTGTTTGGCTCTTTTTTGGGTTTTGGGCCGGGTTGACTTGTTGTCATCTATGGGTGGTTATTTCCCTTCTGGTTCTTAGCAGCATGGCATATGATTGTCGGAGTTCTCTTTGCTCTGTTTTGATGCCTCATGCTATGAATCATTTTAATCTTTGTAATCTGTTTTCAAAGATTAATAAATTTTCTTTGCTGTTCAAAAAAAAGCTTTTAGGGTTTCAAATATGTGTCGGTATATTAGTCCTTTTACATAGCCCATTTCATGTATTGGGAATTACTTTTCTGCTTTTCATATTTAGATGAATTTTCAAAAAAGTGATCTGAGTTGGGCATTTTTTGCCCCTCTCTTCACTGAAATGTAATTCTCCAAATTTTTTTTTTCTTTCCTTGGAAAACTGAAGTAGGTGACTACGTGATGTGATCTAGGTTTTTTTTTCCTTTCCTTGAAAAACGAAGTAGGTGACCGCATGATGTGAAGTAGGGTTTTTTTTTTTTTCCCCTTTCCTTGGAAAACCGAAGTAGGCAACTGCGTGATGTGATCTAGGTTTTTTTTTTTTTCTTTTCTTTCCATGGAAAACCAAAGTAGGCGACTGCATGATGTGATGTAGGTTTTTTTTTTTTTTTTTTTGTTTCCTTGGAAAACCAAAGTAGGCGACTGCATGATGTGATGTAGGTTTTTTTTTTTTTTTTTGTTTCCTTGGAAAACCAAGCCATGTGATCTTGGTTGGGTCATGGGTGGTGCAAAAGTTGAAGATTCTCCGTTAGGTTTGTTCGAAAACAAACATGACTTCTTATGTTGGCTGTGATGAGTGTACTTCACGATAATCAAATTATTATTTTTTAATAAGTTAAAACTTTGAATAAATCAACCAAAATCAATAAGAGGTTAAAATCTCAGTACAACGCAAACTACAGCTGTATTGCATGATTAAAGTTTTTCTATGGTAAATCTTATGCGTTTAATTCATACCATCTTGTCTTGTTTATTTGCACACCCACATTCCATTCCATGGTATCATGGAAATGTTACTCCTACTTAGTATTAGCATATACCCGCATTGATCAGTTGTATGTTCACTTTTATTTTCTTCTAAGTACTCTCTCTTTTTAATTTACTCTTTAACTTTTTATTTCTATATAAATTAATTTGTTGGTCTCTTCTAAGTCACTATTTTTCAATTTCTTTCCAACCTTCCAATGTATTATATAATGTAATTATACACACGTTCAAGAATTTTTTATTTATAATTGAAAAACATTCAACATCACATTGTGATCACATGAATGTACGTGGATGCATGAGAGCTTCAAAATGACGAATGGAGAAAGAAAAAAAGTAGTTGAATTGGAAGCTGTGATCGAGTCAGAGGAGAAAAGGCTGGCCGGGAGTCATGAGAGTGCATGATTGGTTGTTACAAATTATAGTAACAAGGATAAAAACGTCAGGTTTGTTTACTGTTTTCAGTGCCGGGTGTGCACTGGCCACGGGATGCTCTTGGCTATTCAAATGTGTTTTGAATTGCCCGGATCTGTTTGAGCTTGAAGGGGTGTTTTGATAATTTAACACTTCAAAATTATCTAAACAGATATGAACCGTCCAAAATACGTTTGGATAACTGAGATCGTGCTCAGCATCACGTGACCCATGGCCACCCAGCACTGAAAAACTTCTCAAACGAACTTGTCTTTTTTTCCAGAATTTTGGAGTTTTCGCCCCAACCCAGGTTACCAGTTTTTTTGGCATAATCAAGTACGCCGTTCAAACCAAAAATAAATGAAAACAAAATTCACCCATCTCAAACCAATAATTACATACTATTAATGAACATTCTATATTACATGAGAGAGAGAGAGAGAGAGAGAGAGAGAGAGAGAGAGAGAGAGAGAGAGAGAGAGAGAGAGAGAGAGAGTCCCAAAATATCATATCATCATAGTTACCAAATACTGTATATATATATGATCTTCTTCCTGCAAACTTCATTTTCAAACGTAGGGTTATCAAGTTCCTGGGAAAAAAATATCGAGAATATCAAAGTTAAACAAATTAAAATATTCGATAAGACATATATTCTCCGAATAAGAAATTAATGTACTCATATTTTACAACCATTCTCTGATAACATCAATCGTTGTCTTTCTTTTCTTTTTCTTTTTCTTTTTTTTTGATCCGGATAACATCGATCATTCTCAACTCTATTTAACACTTTATTCTCGACCAAAACATTGAAAGAATTTGAGATAAGAGGAGAGAGATAGACGTAATAGACCTCACAAACCCAAGCAAAAATAAAAACTGTTTAGTGAAATCGGTTGATACAATTTCCACCTCAAGACATAGATCTAAAGCTTCAGTTCAAAAATTCGGGATTCAAATTCAACACAGTATATCAACCGACAAGTTCAGATTCGTAGAGAGAGAGAGAGAGAGAGAGAGAGAGAGAGAGAGAGAGAGAGAGGCGGGTGGAGGATGGAAGTCTTAGACAGAGAAAAAATGGATTCATATAAAACTATAAGCTGAGTATAAGAATAAGGGAATATTTAATTACCGGATGAAGATTCATATGCCAAAGATGAGGTAACGAGACCCCATAAAAAAGAGGAGGGTAGCGGCCTATGCGATGGTGATCTCTGTGGCGATGGGCGTCCATCCGGTGACTGGGGTGGAGGCGGTGGTGGTACTGGTGGATGACACCATTTGCGACAAAGAAACGAAATTAGGGACACAATCGTAACAGCGATAAACCCCAGGACAATCCTCCCAGAGCGACCCACGAGGAACGATAGTACCGATAACGTGGTCCCCGGCTGTGGCGCTGATGCTGGTGAGACGTGAGTTTTTGGTGGAGTGTTTGTTGGTGGTGAATGGTGAGTTTTGGGTGCAGTGCTGTTTGGTGGTGGTGAGTAGCGAGTATTTCGTGGAGTTTTTTTTGGTGGTGATGGCGGTGAGAAGTTAGTTTTTTTTGGTGGTGATGGTGGCAAGATGTGAGCTTCTGGTGGAGTGTTTATTGGTTGTGAATGGTGAGTTTTCGGTGCAGTGCTCTTTGGTGGTGGCCGTGAGAAGCGAGTATTTTTGGGTGGTGATGGCAGCGAGAAGTGAGTCTCTGGTGGCGGTGACGGTGGTGAGAAGTGAGGTTTTTTTGGCGGTGATGGTGGTGAGAAGTGAGTTTTTGGTGGTGAGAGGTAGCTGTGGTGGGTTTTAGTGGTGGAGATCAGAGGCGGAAGTGAGAAAAGGAGAAGAATAGCAACAAATATTGTTCTCTCCATTTTGGTTGGGAGGACTGAGGAGAGCTTTGTACTTTTATTTATGGCTATATATTAGCTAGAGTTCGATATATATATATATAGAGAGAGAGAGAGAGAGAGAGAGAGAGAAAATACAGTAGATTAGAACAAAGGGCCTATCGACGTTTACCATACGGCTTTCTAAGAAGCTTCCCCCGCCTTCCATGAATCGCTTCCCCCGCCTTCCACGAATCGCTCCACGTCGCTGTGCAAATAGACGGATCATGTCTTTAAAACGGTGTGGTTTCCACAGGTAAGATAACGTTCGTTTAATCACCGAAAATGAAAATAACGATCCAGTAGTATTATTTTTTTTGTTACAAATCCAGTAGTGTTATTGACGAAAAGGATACCAGCAAGGTTCCGAATACCGTATCGGTTAGAGTACCAGTTTTTTTACTAGTATGATACGTACTGGTACCGGTAAGATACCGGATACCGTTTCGGATTGATCGCTATTAGTGTTATTTCCCCACCTAAAAGAATTTATAGTATAATATACACTTTTTAAAACAAAAAAAATAAAAAATATTCTGGTATTTGTCCGGTACCGTCCGGTACTTGAAGAAATAAATAAATTTAAAAGTTATCTGGTACTATCTGATATTGGCCGGTACCAACTGGTATTTAAGCCGGAACAGAATTAGAAGTGTAGGGTACCGGATTCTATCAAAAATAGTACGTACCGACCGGTACGGAACGGAATCGATAACTTTAGATACCAGTATATGTTCCTTTATCTGACACGTTTTTAACACGATTTTTATCTGATACGTACTCCCATCAAAAGTTCATTTAGAACAGAACTGCTAACCATAGGTCCCATACAAATGATCTGAACCGTTTATTAAATGTAAAATATTTTTACAAGGATTCTTGCGAAAAATCAGCTCAATCCCATACCTATGGATGCTCGATCAAATTCATCAAACTTTTCATTATCTTGAAATCTGAATGAAAAGTTTGCATAGAGAAAATGTTATAACTTCTTTATCAAATTTTTTTCTTCCAATTAGGAGGGCCCTACACACACATGAAAATTTCTTTTTTTTGCTATCTAAATACTTAACATGCAAGATAAAAGGAATTGAAGAACAATAAACGATGAACACAACAATATACGTAGAAAACCTCTTAAAATGGGTAAAAACCACGAGAGAAAATCAAACCCCTTGCAATACAACTTGTTGCCTATGAAGAATTTTCTTTCTTGTATTATCAAATCGTCACCCATTAATACAACACTCAGGGACGTCGGGAAAGGGGGCACATGGGAAACTAAAATAATTTTGTTATACTTTTATATATTTTGTATAATTATGAAATTAAGTGTGCTACTACACATAAACAAATACATATATCTTAAAAATATACATATAAAACTAGTTTTATGTTTGAATTTCGTCATATAGTGCATTTATATTTGTTGATTTTCGAACTATTTGTCACTTGGATCGATTCTTTTTTAATTGTATTTATTTTTAACCGTCTAAGAGTAATATTTTAAAATAATATCATTAATAAACTATATCGATTATTCTAAAATTTATCGATGTTCATGTAAAACATACTCTCAAATTTTGTCTGAGATTTTGTGCTTATTTTTACATATTTAAGTGAAATTATGTGATATATTTTTGTAATTTGTATTGTATGTCTTAATTATTTAACAATCTTATTGGGGTTAACTAAAAAAATAATTTTCGCCACTATGATTAACAAGATGTCCCCACTAAACGACATTTTTGAATCCGTTCCTGACAACACTAACAATAGTTGATTCGAGATTCAGAGCAATGCTGATTGTACTCTCTTTAAATTCTAGTAATTCATTTGACATTACTTCATTAAGACCATGAATACGACCAATACTATCGCCTACTTTAAGTACAATTCCGGTATTCACAATTTTTACTTTTCTATTATACTTTTTAATACGTTGATGGATAGTATTGTTAATTTCGTCGACTCGAATGGTTTCCATCAATATTTCTTAATTCTTTTTTTTTTCTTTAAAAAAAATATTGCCTTGCAGTTGATAGAGTGGACTTTATATATATGGTGCTTCGGAGTCAGTGAAATAGTAACCAAGCCCTCCTCATTAGTATATTGTAATACAAAAGTGCAACACACACAACGGTTGTGTAAAACACAACACACAATCAGTCTCTAGCCGTCTATTGCTGTAATAAATGGTCAGGATTCACTCAAACTCTTCTCCATCCGGGCGGGATTTCAAGTGCGAGTAAACTCAGGCCGTGATACACCGTTCTGGGATCATGTGTGGTTGGGTAATTCAGCTATGAAAGAGGACTTTCCACAACTGTACTTGCGTTCCACGCAAAAAGATGTTGTTTTGAGCGAGGTTTGTATCGGAAGGGGCAGTAACAATTGGGATTTGCAATTTAGGGGAAGGTTGCGCTTACGGGCGAGTCAACAACTGGAGGAGATGAAGCAACGACTGCAAGGAGTGACCTTAGATCCATCAAAACCGGATTCCCTTCTGTGGATTTGGTCTGTATACAAAAAGTTCTCCACCAAATCAGTGTATAGGCAATGGGAACTTCAGACTCAATCAAGTAATAGTGTTTTGGGTTCTCTGTGGAGGAATTTGAGCCCCCCAAAAGTGGAAATCTTCTCTTGGTTGGCCGTTCAAGGAAGAATTGCAACAATGTCAGTGCTATTTCATAGGAACTTGATTACTGAAATCCAACAGGCATTGTGTCCCCTCTGTTCCGATGTTGTTGAGACCCCCCTTCATTTACTCCTGCATTGTCGAATTTTGTGGGAAGTTTGGTCTAGTATTCTGGAATGGTGGAATATACAGTGGGTTTGCCCATCCTCTCTAGCTGAACTTGCATCGTGGTGGTTTGAGAACGAGTTTCGAAACTTGGAAAAAAGTATTTGGGAGGTATGTTTTTTTGCAATTCTTTGGTCTATCTGGATTGTGAGGAATGGATATGTTTTCAACAATATTTCAACTCAAGCATGGGAAGTAGTGGATCTAATCAAAACTAGAGTGGCCATGTGGATAAAGGCCAAGTTTGACATTAAGGTTTATATAGTGAAGGATTTCAAAGGATATCTGGAAGGGATTCGGAAAGTGAAGTTGTAGCGTAATCTTTAGGCGTATTGTCTATCCAACCTTGGTTGGATAGTTTGTTGCACCTTTCATCTAATTTTCTTCCCCTCGATGTATCCTTTTCGAGTTCAATAAAATGATTCGTTTGCTGAGCAAAAAAAAAAAAAGTTAAACTTTTCTTTGAAAGAATTTTTATAAAATCTAGACCGTCCAAATATATCTGAATGATTAGAATTACGCACACAATCAACACAACGATTATGTAAGTAGCATTTTTACTGTAATATTGTTCAGAATTCATAGCCGTGCTTCGGAGTTTGTGACATATGCTGTAAGTGAAAAGGAACAGAAATGTCGGTCTTTGAGTTGGTGGTGGGTTTTTTTGTAATTTCTGTGTGTTGGTGGTGGTTTCCGTTGAAATGTCGGCGTTTAATTGAGTACCCCCGCGCGCGTCTGTTCCACGGAAATGGAAGATTACGTGACGTCGGCTTTGTTCGTTTTCAAGTTTTATTTTTATTTATTTTTTGTTTTTTAAATTATTATCTTTTTTTTTTCAATTATTATTTTATTTCTTCAATATTTATTTTTATTTTTATTTTTTTCTTTTTATCTTGCTCTACTCATTACCTTATTTCTCTCTCCACCTACAAACAAAACTAAAATATCTAAAGATGGAAACCAAACAAAGGTACATAACTTTGCACGGCATCTCTCTATCGCAATCTTGGCCGTGAGATTTTCGAGGTCCTAAGCGAGATTTTAAAATGGGCCCGACCTTTTAAAATGGAGCGCGAATATCAATTTCTTTAAGCTATTTT
Source organism: Rhododendron vialii (assembly GCF_030253575.1). Lineage (NCBI taxonomy): Eukaryota > Viridiplantae > Streptophyta > Magnoliopsida > Ericales > Ericaceae > Rhododendron > Rhododendron vialii. Next base: position 3,728,571 of record NC_080557.1, on the reverse strand, counting down.
TATTCCTTTGGACTCTTTAGTATTTTCAATACGTTTGAATATTTTGGTGCATGAATGAAAAAATTTTATGCAATTCTGTTTCTACTTGATAGCTGGGGACATGCAAGATATTCTGGGGCAGGGCAGAACAGTAGCACCGGTACTCCTGGGTTTGGTAAGCCGTCAAGAATCAGCACGTCAAATTGTCAATAGAAGACCATAAAATATTCCCGACATTTGCACGTCAAACTGTTAACGCAAATTGTTAGTAATGCTCCAGGACGCAAGACTAATGTACGTGAAAAGAAATCGGCGAAGTGAGGAGCATTACGTGAAAAGAAATCGGCGAAGTGAGGTTCCATGAAATGAATAAAGAAGACTAATAAGTGGATTGCTTTTTAAAAGATTGAAAATTGCTATCGGCGAAGTGAGGTTCCATGAAATGAATAAAGAAGACTAATAAGTGGATTGCTTTTTAAAAGATTGAAAATTGCTCCGTTCTTCTTGAATTCATGAATTCCAAGCTAAATGTATGTTAAAGTGGTCGATTAATTTGTGCTTGCTTTGAATTTTCGCGAGGAGTGTTGTAAGCACGGATAATTGCTAGTTGGGGTACGATCTTCGAGGGTACACTATTGACGGCAACAGGACCATGTTTATGTTCCATGCAAATAATCCAAAAATCTTTTGTTAATGTTAAAATAATTTTTTGAGTGGCTTTGCAAAAAATTATTCAATTGAATATGTGTAGTTGGTCAATCCAATCTTTCAAATTTCATTCATTATTTATGATCCTGAAATTTTGAAAGTTGGATCAACCACTTATGCGTATTCAATGGAGATGATTTTTGTAAGGTCACCAAAACAGTTGTTTTCAAATTAATTACCGGTTCAAATTATTCGTCTAGGACTCAAAAGTGATCAGCTCCACAAGCCGTCTGTGTCGACATTTTCGATACCCCAAGTATGGGTACCCATAGTCAGAATCGTTATGCAACTGTTTTCAGGATGTTTGATCTCTCCAGTTATCTTTCGTATTATTCCTCGACCGTGTCAAAACCGCGTGACTTTTCTCCAAATGAAACACAGATCGGAATTTTAGCATTGAAATATAGATTTTGAATAATAACTGCAACAACAATAAAACATGGGGAAATAAAAATAACGTGAAAGTTCAACCGGACTTCAATTTTCTCGAAGAGAAAAGAAAGGAGATCAGTAAGATCATCGTCAACCCATCTCAATATCTTCATTTTGGGTCTCTAAAATAAAAACCCACATTTGATTCTCTGTATGTGTAGAGACGACTCCAAAATATAGAGATTGATCGCCATTTGTTAAAAAATTTCCAATAAATGGCGATCAATAGCAATATTTATAAATGCATAGTTTAACTAAAATGCATAGTTTCCAATAGCAATATATGTAAGTGCAATGTAGATATAGTTGGTACCAATTTGGTTGAGATCGATCTAAATTATCCTATTATGTAAACAATTCAACATGCCAAACGATTAAACAACTTATTAGAAATACAAGGCAACCAATCAGAAATGTTGGGAAATCCCCCTCTCTTGGGAGATGCCCTCAGCATCCAAGACAATATACTAGGGTGTATGTGCGACTCGTTTAGTGGGACACAAGAAAGAAAACCATTACGTCCATTCTCAATGATTAGTACCACTAAATAGGATAAAATGCACCTTTAAAATGAGACAATTGTTCGATATATTTAACGAATACATAAAACTGTTATGATTAAGAATTTGGAGGGGTTTGTCCCTTCGGGGACATCCGATAAAATTGAAACGATACATAGAAGATTCGCATGGCTCCTGCGCAAGGATGACACGCACAAATAGAGAAATAGTCCAATTTATTTACCAAAAAAAAAAAAAGAATTTGGAAGGGCATTTGTGCTGTGCAACTGAATGAATGTGTGTATTCAATTCACGCAATACATTAAACTTCCTTCATGAGATCTCCAATCACACAAATTGAGTTACCTTCGTAGGTGACTCCCTCTGGGCTTACACCCATCCCTTTCGACATCATATGTTGCAACCGACCCTGCGTACGACGTAAGTGTGTGGAACAAAAACGTGTGCAATATCCCTGTATAGACTAATTGCTTTTTCCCAAATTTTTTTTTTTTTGATCAGAAGCTTTTTCGCACATTTTAAAAGTGAGATATCACAACTGGATAATTTTATTTATTAAGAAATCACAATTCTCAACACCTTAATATAATGAATTCAAAAGCCTTTTTTGCAATTCTTGGAGAAAAAAGTAACCTATCCAGATATACGTGTAACGTGGATCAAGTAATTAACAAAATTACAGCCCAAGTCGTTGACCTAGTGGTTAAAGTCTAGAATTTAGAGGTTTTTCCTATTTTTTAATGTTTTAGGTTTGAAACTTTTCACGTGTTATGTATCGACATTTGTGGGCCAAGTTCATAAGTAGGACCCTTGCAAGTGGATGGTTGATTTAGACCCCGTTTGATAAACGAATTGGAGGTTAAGATTGGATTGCTAAGGTGACGGTATTAGTAATACTTTGTTTGATTTTCAAAATTTGTCTGAATTGGTACTCCCATGGGATAAACAATCCGGCCCATAGGGGGTATTAGCAATACCTATTGTGACTTGGTATTCGTAGTCCAATCTCAACACTCTCTCATTACTAATCCCTTCTCATTACCAATTTCTTCTATCAATTCAATCTCATCATCTAATCTCATCTTAAATAAACATGATATTAATAATCTCATCATCTAATCTCATTCCAAACAAATATACTCATTATCAATTCCTTCTCATTATCAATCTCAATCTTAATCTCATCTCCTTACGAATTTTATCAGTTTATCATTATTATCAAACGGAGACTTACAGTTTTTAAGATTAGTTGACATTCGCGTAAACTGGTACAGAGAATTGGTTATTAAAAAAAACACTTTCGGCGGCACTTTTGGAAATATAGTAGTACTTCTCAAACAAGTTATCTAGTCAAACTAACAAGTGGGTATGCCCCACTTTGGGACTTGCCGTTGTTATGCGGTTGCCTCTAGAAGAAGTTAAGAAACAGATAGAGTAGTCGTAGAATTCGTCTGCACCATAAAAAAGAAAAGAAAAAGTAGTACTGTAGTTGTTGGATTCGGCGAATCATGAGAGTGCACGAGAGGTTGTTAAAAAGGATCAAAACGTCTCTATGTCTAGGACCACTTTGTCAAAGTAGAATATTCTCGTGTCAGGTTTGATCCAAACAAACTGGAGTTTTGTTGTTCCCGAGTTGTTAATTAAAAAACCAAAATCATATTGGTACCGACGGTACCGTAGGGAAAATGCACCGACGGCCATGTCGGGCTATCTTCGGCTACCGGATGGCCGATCCGAGCAGTCCAAAAAAATTTAAAAAAAAAATTCGAGTGGGTTTGCACTGGAATCAATGGCATCCGATATGCGTAGATGCTCGATTCAAATACCTATTTTTCTTATAAACATGTATATACGAAAAAATAGGTATTTAGATCAAGCACCTACGTATGTCAGATGCCGTTGATTATCGTGCAAACCCACTCGATTTTTTTTTTTTAAATTTTGGACGGCTCAGATCGGCCTTCAGGTGGCTGGAGACAGCCCGCCGCGGCCGTCAATGCATTTTCCCTATGCTATTGGTCAGTACCAATAGCATTCCTCAATAGATGACAGGTGAGAAGTTATATGCACTACACCATCCATTATATTTTTTATGGAGGTCACTCAAGACTTCACAAAAATACAAAAAAAATCCAAAAATTTTAAAATAATGTTTTATGAGGCCCTATAAAAAAAAAAAGCGGCTCTAACGTGCATCAGTAAATATTATTTTTGGGTTAGTATGTCCGAAACTGTGCAATTGAGCATTTTTGCTCCTACAAATCTAAAAATAATACTTACCGATATTTATTAGAACTGATTTTTTATAGAATCCCCTAAAATATTATTTTAAAATTAATAAATATTTTTCTGTATTTTTTATGAGATCCGAAATGATCTCCATAAAAAATGAGCCTCATAGAGATGGGACAAGACCATGTGCAAGTTAGAAAAATCACCTTCAGCAACGTTATTTGAAATATCAAAAATTCTAACAGCAGGGACAATCCGCAGAGAACCACGCAGAGACAAACGCGTTTAGCCCTATTTTGAATTCTGAAAAAATCTAGAAAAATATCCATAAATTTTTGAATATTATTTTATGGGGCCCTGTAAAAAATCAGCTCCAGCGGATATCGGTAAGTATTACTTTTGGATAAGTAGGGGCGAAACTGCTCAGTTCGCCCCTACGTATCCAAAAATAATACTTACCGATATCCGCTGGAGCTGATTTTTTACAAGACCTCATAAAATAATATTCAAAAATTTATGGATATTTTTCTAAATTTTTTCGAGATCCAAAATGAAACCAAACACGTTTGTCTCTGCGGATTGTCCCTGCTCATAGCAGGGCTGTTGAACTATAGTCTTCGTTGAAAAATCAAACTTATCTACTCAAACTAACAAGTGGGTATACCCCACTTTGTGGGTTCAAGCCCATGTCATTATCCAATGCAGTGCCTCTAGGAGAAAGAAACAGATCGATCTATGCTTTTTAAGAAACCAAATAAGAAGATAAATCTAAAAATCTAAAACACCTTTTTCTACATGTGATGGAGTGAACGCGTAGATTATTATGCAGATTAGCTGTACGTACGTTAGACAAAAGAGAGATGGAACTGTTAAAATTTTTAATTTTCTCTCGTCGTCTTACAATTTCAGGCTCCGTTTATTTCGACGTATTTTACCTATTTTTTGGTGTTTTACCAATTTCAACCGCTAGAAATTAACCATGCCAAATCCCTCACAACGGAGTACAATCCTGTGCCCAAAAAAAATTACATCATAACACATACAGTTAATTCTTTCTCTGGTAAATCTAATGCGTTTAATTCATTCCATCTTGTCTTGTTTCCACACCCACGTTAATTCCATTCCCCGGTACTATAGTATATGAATAAAGTAAATTTTTTTGGTCTATTCTAAGTCACTATTTTAAATTTCTTTTCAACCTTCCAATGTATAATAACTATTATTTATTTCAGTAAATTTTTTTGGTATCTTCTAAGTCACTATTTTAAATTTCTTTTCATCCTTCCAATGTATATAACTATGATTTCTATAAAATTAATTTGTTGGTCTCTTCTAAGTCACTATTTTTAATTTCTTTTCAACCTTCCAATGCATAACGTAATAATATCTACATGTTCAAGAATTTTTTATTTTGAAATCACATGAATGTGAATGAGCTTCAAATTAATAGAGAAAGAAAAAGTACTAATGGGATTGGGAGATGCTGCCAAGCGGGAGTGCTCAGCAGCGATGCTAAGCGGCCATGCATTCATCTCAATAAACGATGGTTAAGATTTTGACCGAGTAATGAACGATTTAGATCTGTATGCACTCAGATTTAATCCGAATTATCCGTGTCGAGATGAACAGCCGGATACTGTACGCTACTCGGCAGGAGGTGCTTGGCAGTATCCGAACTGCACGCTACTCGTCAGGATGCTGCTTGTCGGGTAGTGAATCAATCCTTGGGGGACGACAGAGGAAGAAAAGCTGTGAGTCATGCATGAGACTGAGAGTGATTGGTAAAACAGAAAGGACAAAAATGTCTCTATTTGTAGGCCCACTTTATAAAAGTAGACGACAATATAATTATGTGATCTAGGAGGGTGTTCCAACAGTAGAAGAGAATGTTGTCGTGTCAGGTGCCCTTGTTCCAAACATGCAAACTTAATTGACTTTTCATGTTAGATTACCCGTGATCCATTTAATTTTGGCATAATCACTTACGCCGTTCAAACCAAAAATAAACGACAAAAAAGTTCACAAATCTCAAACCAATAATTACATACTACTATTAATTTTCAGAAAAGAAGAAGAAAGCCTGCAGATTCCCGAAAACGTAAAAAAAAAAAATATAATAATAATAACAACACAAGATACTAACATTAATAAACATTCAATATTACATAATCAGATACAGTCCTAAAATATCATCACATCGTATTCCTCTCTCTCTCTCTCTCTCTCTCTCTCTCTCTCTCTTCCTGCAAACTTCATCTTCAAACGTAGAATTATCAAGTTCCTGGAAAAAATATAAAGAGGACATCAAAGTTAAACCAAAATATTCGATAAGACATATATTTTCCGAATAAAAAATTCAATGGACGCAGATTTTAAAACCATTCTGTGATAACAATATCGTTGTCTCTTTTTTTGGAACTGGATAAAAATAAAGACTGTTTAGAGAAATTGGTTAAAACGATTTCCACCTCAAGACATAAAGTGGATTATTATTTATATATATACTACTGGAATATCAACGGAGGACTTACCGGATATTAATTGTCTTATTTAGATGAGGAAGAAGTTGTTAATCGCTGCGAGTGTGACATACTCAACGAGGAACCATCTGCAAGCCCGAAACAAAAGGTACGCGAACCCACTAGCGAAAATCCCAAGGACAATCTTACCGAGGAACGAATGTACCATGGAGTATAATGTGGAGTACTCCGGCTGTGGAGACGAGGAGAGAGAGCTAAGGGGTGGTGGTGCCAGCGGCAGAGATGGAGGCGAGGAGGAGAGAGTGGAACGGGGTGGTGGCGGCGGGGAAGAGGAGACAGTACTGGAACGGGGTGGTGGCGGCGGAGGCGTGGAGACTGCGGAACGGGGTTTGGGCAGCGGATGCGAGGAGACAGGGAAACGGGTTGGGGCCGGGGGAGAGAGGTGGCGGTGTGCAGTGGTGGAGAGAGAGAGAAATGAATTTGAGATCAGAAGGAGAAAAATGAATGATGTCACCATTTTGGGTTTCGGAGGGGAAATTGGCCGGGGACGAGGAAGAAGAAGAAAACAATAGAGCTGGATATTGGCCTTGTTTTTAGCTTTCTATATTATATTAGGAGTATTTATAGATGGCAAAAGCTACGGACAGGTTATTGGCCTTGTTTGATTGGTGGAATTAATCGACAATTGAAATCGTTCGTGGTGGAATTCTACAATTTTAGAGATGGGATCATGAAAGTGATTGTTGGTGGTGGAATAGAGAATTTTGGAGATGGGAATAATAGACAATTTTGTAGACAGTTTTGGAGATGGGAATAATAGAGAATTTTGGAGATGGGAATAATAGACAATTTTGTAGACAGTTTTGGAGATGGGAATAATAGAGAATTTTGGAGATGGGGATGAAAGTGATTGTTGGTGGTGGAATAGACAATTTTGGAGATGGAGATAATAGACAATTTTGTAGACAGTTTTGGATGGAGATAATAGACACTTTTGTAGACAGTTTTGGATGGAGATAATAGACACTTTTGTAGACAGTTTTAGAGATGGGGATAATAGACAATTTTGTAGACAGTTTTGAAGATGGGGATGAAAGTGATTGTTGGTGGTGGAATAGACAATTAAAATTGACAATTTTGTAGACAGTTTTGAAGATGGGGATGAAAGTGATTGTTGGTGGTGGAATCGACAATTAAAATTGACAATTTTGTAGACAGTTTTGAAGATGGGGATGAAAGTGATTGTTGGTGGTGGAATCGACAATTAAAATTGTTGGAGATTTCCTTCCAAGGGGCCCATGGGGATGAAAGAACACGTAGTAAACCCACATAAACAAATTGTTGGAGATTTCCTTCCAAGGGGCCTAAGGGGATGAAAGGACAGGTAGTAAACCCACATAAACACGAAACTCTCTGAGAAGAATAAATGTAGTGATGCGAACGCAGTGAGCAGCGTGAGTTTGCCAAAACGAGAACCAAAATGTGAGAAGAAGAATAAATGTATTTGTAATCTTTAATCCATTTATTCTTCTCAACTCGATCTTTGTTCTTCTTCTTCCCTGAAAAGTCTCATGGTATCTTCTCAAAGATGATGACATTGATAGTGCGGCAAAAAGCTATAAAGAGCGACGCGGAAAGAGCTTAGAAAGAACGTTGGCTTGTCTTGTTGGAAAAAATTTGTTCACTAAATTGGATTAATCATACATTTTCCAAATGTCTCAATACTCATTTGTTCACTACCTCTTTTTTTTTTTTTTTTTTTGGCCACATTTTAAGAGAATGTTAGGAGATGTTAGTGTTAGGGGGAGGGGAGGTGGGGTTTGAACCGCCGACCTCATTCATTTTTGGTAGATCAATGAACTTTATTGATGGTAAAAAAAAGTGCAACGATCATGTGCTATTGCCATAAAATATAGTGAACCGGCGACGGGAAAGAGACCAAAATCCAAAGGCCCATGGAACAGGGCACTGATCCGTTAAACACAACTCACACTATCGTTAGAAAATGTAAGTGTGCCGATGACGAGCAAAGACCAACGAAAGGCCTAAGGAGCAGAACACAATGTGTAGATGTGTGAGCGGCAAAAAAGAAACATTAAAAACTATGCTACGTGCATCTTAAAGGAACCGCAACCGTTGTTGTAAGCGCCACCGGCATCGAGCAAGACAAGGTCTGGTGAGCAGTGTGATGATACCGGGTCATCTGACTCACCGAGTCCACTAATTAAACTGAGTCAACTCAGACTCCAAACCCAGGAACGATTCCAAGTTCGTTGGAAATCTAATTATTATTATTATTATTTTTCCAGTCAAACGGAAATTCAATGAAACTTAAGGAAGAGAGTACCACATTAAGAGTACAATCAAAGTTTTGGGCACTTGAGCATAAGAGCTCGCAACCTAGTCAAGTACTTGCCTGATATTTAGGCTATTTCTAATTATAAATTCCCTAATCGCGATAGGCATGTCCATAACAAACACTTGGTCTTCTGTGTGTTCTGCTCCCATCCTAGCAAGGTGGTCGACGCATTGATTTGCCGAACGGGGGATATGCCCAATTGCAGTGTTAGTCTGAGCCAATAAGAAATAGACTTCATTGATCAGCACACACTACTACAAAAATAGATAAAGATCTCGGTTATTTGGTGTGATCTTTCACTTTTAATCTCGCATTCAAAACCGTGGTCTATCAAGGTGTAACTAAAAGTCTCTATTTTTTAACCACAGGATAAAAATCGTGATTAAAACTCATTAATACCGTGACTAAAAACATAAAAACTGTGATTAAAAAAGACAAAACTGTGACCTTTAATAGCTTAACATCTCAGTTTCATTATAAAACCGTGGTTGTTTAGAAAGTAATAATATCAGTTTTTGAAAAAACCGAGATTGAAAGTGGCATATCCTGCTGGGTTTTGAACTTAAGTCTCTTGAGTTTTGTATAGAAACTTCAACCAGCTGCACCACACACACTTTTCAATATATAATTGAAATATTTAATATATAACATATGCGTTTAACATTAAAATATATTTCGAACATCATTTTGAACCTTCAAATATTAAAATTAAAAATTTTGATAAACATGAAAGTTGTAACCCTTTGTGTTATTGTTCAAACCCAATTTGAATTATCTCAATTAATGGAGTTTTGAGCATAAAGTTGTACTCGAAATACATTTGGTGACGAAACGCAACCTTCATAAATTTCATCACCAGAGGTATCCATTTGGTGACGAAATATATTTTCATCGCCGAAAGTACCCCATTTTTTGACGAAATATTTTTTTGTAGAATGGTTGAGAGTGACATTTATTTAGGGGTATTGCGTGCGTAGTTGATTAAGGGGTAAGCGACTTTCAACTTTTCCTATATAAGAGCTTTCATCTCAAGTCTAAAAAAAATGTGATGTATTCTCTAACTTACGATCTCAGTTTCTAGATGATTGAGATTAAAGGTTCTTTTTATCTCAGTTTTTCAAAAACGAGATCTATTCTTTAAGTTACAATCTCACTTTAAGATTATTGAGATTAAAAAATCTTTTCATCTCAGTTTTTTTCGAAACGAGATATATTCTTTCATATATAATCTCAGTTTTTTGAGAATGAGATCTATTCTTGAAGTTACAATCTCACTTTTTAGATTACTAAGATTAAAAAATCTTTCCATCTCATTTTTTTTTGTATAACTGAGATTAAAACTATAGTCCATAACATTTTATTACGCTTTTACAAAAAGTGAGATCTTTTTAGTTTTTGGACCGTGATCTTTATACCATTTTGTAGTAGTGACACTCTGGGGATGATTGCCTGGGTTTCCTTCTGTGATGAGGTTCACCGCTACAAGTGAGTCTGATTCAATCTTCACATTTTCCAGCTTCCTTTCTAGTATTACTTCCAGTCCCTTGTGTATGCTCCATAGCTCTGCCTCCAAGCTCGAATGAAAGCTTCGCTTGCCATAGTCCTATGATCCAATCTCCCAAATGATTTCTAAATAATCCTCCAAATCCTCCTACTCCATTCGATTCATACTAGCATCCATCCGTATTCAGCTTGATATTTCCTGCAGATGGGTTAGAGTCGTTAGACCAAGAATTAAGGCAGGTTCTTGTCGAGCCATTAGTGAGAGGGGACTTGAAAGCATCCACTATTTCTTGGGCATAAGCAATAATAGTCCTGGCACTAACAAGAGGTGGGATGTCAATGTTATCAAAGCTTTTTTTGCTTCGATCTTTCCAAAGATGCCATAGAGAGGTGATAAACAAGATGTGCCAAGGAATATTATTACCGTATCCTGCAAGTTTATTGTTTCTCATATTAAGAGAAATCCATTCTTGAATTGGAGTATCCATATCTCCTCTCAATAGATGGCTAAAAGGGATGTGTCTCCAAAGCTCTTTAACTTTGTTATATTCCCTAAACAAATGACTGATGCTCTTAGAAAAGGTACTGCATCTTTGACATATATCCTAGGTTGCAATACCTCTTCTGGCCTGGAGGAGATTGGTTGGAAGGCTATTGTGAAGAATAATCCATAAAAAAGTTTTGAATTTTTTTGGCATTTTAAGTTTCCAAAACCACTTCCAACCTTTCAAGTCCAGAGCATCTTTGTTAATAATATCATAAGCAGCAGAGATAGTAAAATTGCCATTTTCAGATCCCACCCAGGTGGGGTGATCAACAAATTGGGTGTAGACAGGAATGTTTATGGCATTTATGCACTCAAGAGTATTGACATCTACATATGGGGCTATTTCATCCAAAACCCAAGTACCATTCACAATCAGCGTTTCTACCTTTTGATTGGAGTTAACATGCTCACCAGGGTGTGCTAATGCCAGGGGTTTGTTCCCACACCACCAGTCATGCCATCTGTTAATAGATTTACCATCACCAATTACCCACTTCATCCCTTGTTCAAGGACCCTTTTCGTAACCACAATACTCCTCCAAATATAGGAGGTAGGCTTGCTTCTTGGCCAAGATGATATGGAATGGTTACACTAGTATTTGTCTCTAAGGATAGCAGCCCACAATCCTCCTCCTTGATTGGAAATTTTCTAGCCAAGCTTAGTGAGGATAGCCATGTTATGGTTTATGGCTTTTTTAATCCCCAAGCCTCCACATTATTTACTTTTACACACCTTATCCCATTTAACAAGATGAATTTTCCTTTTGTCAGGGGAATCACCCCATAGGAAGTTTCTGTTCAACCTGTCAAGTCTTTCGCACACAGAAGTCGGCAGGTGCATGGTTTGCATAAAGTAGGGATGGTTGATGAAATAGGTTGCACAAGAGTGAGTCTACCTGATAGCATAAGAGTATTGGAAACCCATCCAACAAGCCTATTTTGGACTTTCTCAATAATATGATTGAAGTCTTGTTTACTAACCCTCTTATGGAGCAAAGGGACTCCAAGGTATTTTCCCAAATTATTAGTGAGTTTGATACCACAAAAATCACTGATTCTCCTAGCCTTGTTTCTAGCTACATTTGGAGAGATAAATATTTTGCATTTATCCAAGTTCACAGTTTGTCCAGACAAGGTGCAAAACTCATTCAGAACCTCCATCATAGCTTTCACAATGGTAAGATTATCTTGACCAAACAGAATCAAATCATCCGCAGAGAAGAGATGAGATAAGGGTGTGGAATTTTTAGATACTTTCCAGGACCCTTCCTCCCTCTTACTGTTAATGAGAATAGATAGTCTTTTCATGCACAGAACAAATAAGTAGGGAGATAAAGGATCACCTTGTCGAAGCCCACGACCAGGTGCAAACTCAAGAAGGGGCTCCCCATTCCAGAGAATAGAGGTTTTAACACTGGTAACACAATTCATAATAATGGAAATCCAAGATGCATTAAAGTTAAAGAAGTTTAATGTATCAAATAAGAGTTTGCAAGACACTTTGTCATAGGCTTTTTCCAAGTCGATTTTAAAAATCATATATACCACCTTTCTTCCTTTTTTTTCCTCTAAGGGGGTGGAGAACCTCCTGGGTAATAATGATGTTGTGTTAGTGGTTGTACCAGGTATAAAGCTACTTTGGAAAGGGCTAATTATCTTGGTAAGCATGGGTCTTAATCTAGCCACAATAATTTTGGTAATGATTTTGTATCCCACATTGCAAAGACTAATAGGTCTAAAAAGCTTATGGAATCAGGGTTGTCAGTCTTAGGGATCAAAGCTATGAAGGTTTTGTTCATATCCTTAGGAATGGACCTGGAGTTAAAGCAACACAAATCTACAGAGCTCAGGCCCAACTATATGCCAGAATTTGTAATAGAATAAAGCCTGAATGCCATCAGGGCATGGGGCTTTATAGGCTTGAATCTTTTTAACACTACTCCAGGGAAATCTGATTTTTCAACATCACCTATAGTAGCAACAAATTAATCCTCCGCAAACCTGCATAGTTTCCTCACACAACTGTTATAGTACTTGCCCATCTGGTAAGCGCATAAATCTTCCTCCCTCCGTCCTAATTTACTTGTCCCACTTCTATTCTAACAGAATAAAAAATGAATTTTGGATCTTGTTATATCTTTAATAAAAAAACATTGAATAAAAAAAACTAGTTATATTTTTAAATTGATAATGAATTTTATATCAAATATGGATATTGTTTGATAGATCTCGATTTGTTTTATAATACAATATTTTCGAAATCACCTAAAACATTATAAATTACAAAATATAATCGATTGAAAAATGGCACGAACTCCCCAAAAGGACAATTAAATTAGGACGGATGTAGTAACATAATCACCACCTAATTTATCTTTGCTAAGTCCATTTATAGCGTTACTTAAATTTTAATGCTTGATTTTTGTATTGTAGATTTTTGAAAGCTTACTTTATTAAAATTAATTAAATTTAATGTACACGGCGAGAGCGAAAAGAATTGAATCATGGCCTAATCATGCACAAGGCCATATTATTTTTGCTCCTACTGTGCACGTAATCTGGAAAGTGACAACACAATTGATGCAAATTTTGGTGGGCCCAAAGGTTGCTTTTTATTCCTATATATTTTGACTGCTACTTGGACCATGTCAAAGAACTGTGTATAGTTAATGAAACAAAAAGAGGAAGTAAATTGCTAATCCCCCCACCCCGGCGGCCCCACCTCTCTTTTACCGATCTACCCCGCCTCCCTCTTGCTCTCTCTCTTTTACCGATCTACCCCGCCTCCCCCTCTCTCTCTCTCTCTCTCTCTCTCTCTCTCTCTCCCTTTTCTTTCTTTCTTTCCTTACAGTTTCCTTTTCTTCTTCTTTTTTCCTTTTCTTTTCAATTTGGTTTTTTATTTTTCATTTTATTTCCTTTTCTTTCTTTTCAGTTTGAATTTTTTTTCTCTTTAACAATATGTTCAAGTCTAATTCTAGGCTTTGTAAAGTAATTAAGAGAAAAAAAGTGTTTCAATTGATCATGTTTATACGACTGTTTTGTTTTTCTTTTTTTGTCCTTTATAGATTAAAAAATATAGTTACGAAAATAAGTATTTCAATTTTCAATTCGTTTGAACCAGTGCAAAGATGTTATTTTTCTGATCATTTCATCCTAAATGGTTGTAATAAATTTTTGACTTCAAGACTTTTCAATGGACACCCTAAGAGAGTCTTGAAACTAAATAATGAGTCTTAGAGTATTTGTTGAAAGATCTTAAACCAAAAAATTCATTATGACCATTTAAAAAAAAAAAAACAATCTTTGCTCTGATTTAACTGAATTGAAAATTAAAGCACTTAATTCTTGAATTATATTTTGAAATATACAAGGGTGTATTTATAGAAATTAAATAAATAAGATATAAGTAATTAAATAAAAAAATAAATTAAAAAGTAGGGGGATCTGAGGGCTCTGCTGTCTCCATTGGCACAGTAGCCCCTACGAAGCCCCTAAAACGTTTCCGTTTTAGTTTTAAAAAAAATAGAAACCAACCATTTGCAATCCTAAGTAGAAACGTGATTTGAAGCAACATACTACTGAATCAGTTAAGAGGATCTATACTAAATAATGGTTAACAAATAGTTAAAAAAAATAATCCTAAATATAACATTTATATTCTGGATTAGTACGTCGTTTGCAAAATACATTTCGTAATTAGTTTCCAAACACTAATTGTAATCTTAATGAATTTTTTGCTTCACGGCCTTTCAACGAGCACCCTAAGACTCATTATTTAGTTTCAAGACTCTCTTAGGGTTAGGGTGTTCATTGAAAGGCCTTGGAGACAAAAATTTATTACGACCATTTAGGATGAAATGATCAGAAAAATAGCATCTTTGCACTGGTTCAAACGAATTGAAAATTGAAACACTTATTTTCGTAACTATATTTTTTAATCTATAAAGGACAAAAAAAGAAAAATAAAACAGTCGTATAAATATGATCAATTGAAACACTTTTTTTTCTCAATTACTTTATAAAGCCTAGAATTAGACTTGAACCTATTATTAAAGAGAAAAAAAATTTCAAACTAGAAAGAAAGAAAAAAAAATAAAATGAAAAAAAAAATCAAACTGGAAAGAAAAGGAAAAAAAGAAAGAAAGAAAGAAAGAAGGAAACTGTAAAGAAAGAAAGAAAGAAAAGGAAGAGAGAGAGAGAGAGAGAGAGAGAGAGAGGCAGGGGTAATTCCGGGAAGGGGGGGGGGGGGGGGGAATAGCAGCTCTCAAAGAGGAATTTGTGACAAAAGTCCAATTGGGTGTTAATGGCCTAACTTGAGGATTTATCTATGATGATAGTTTTTCTCATTTAATCTTGTGTATCATTTTCTAAATTTTATTAAAGTTCATAAAACGGTTCTTAACTGTTTTGTGATAATTGGGTAAAGATGAGTTATGTTCCGTAAGACGCATCGTATCCTATTAGACAATCCGTGTCATAGAGATAGATTGCATACTAGCAAGATAGTTTGTGCCCACAAACCCTAATGAGATCTGGATAGATTCGATTAATTTAGCATTTATCATCGCAAAAACATTGTTTGTTTCAACTGATCGAGTAGATTCGAATCCCTAGGTCTTTCTTCTCATAAACTCTCTTTACATTTTAATTGCTTTAATTTAATTTCGCTTTTAATATTTTAAAAATCAAACAATCACATCTCTTTCCGATTTAAGTTTGGTCAATCAGTTAGTTGTAGACTAGCTTTCTATGTTGTTCAGTCTTGATCTTTGTATGTAATCTGGTTCTTCTTTGGGTTGGCTTCTCGCCACATTTCCTCCTTTGGTAGCGGGTGGCAAATAATTGTCCTCGACCTAGGTACCAACATAGTTGGGATGTAGGTCTTTGGTTGTGATATCATGTTGTTCCGTTTCCTTTTAATCTTGGTAACTATGTTTCTTAGATTAACAAAATTTTCGTTTGCCGATCTGCAAAAAAAAAAAAAAATTTCTCTTTCTGAATTAGTCTAGAAATTAATTGAAGTATTCGCAACTTAGCCTTCATAATCCCAGAGGACGATCTTCGGAGTACTTACCCTATCTTTTTTGTAGTAGTAATTATTTCATTTTATTAAATATTTTTTGATACTCCCTCCGTCCCTAAATAAGTGTCCGACGCGTAAACCTAGGCCTTTAAAAAGATGCATTTGTTTCTTTAAAAAAATCAAATTTTTTTCACAAATCAATAAATAGCAATTAGTTCTATTAGATTGTGAAAAAAAATTAAATTTTTTAATGAAAAACATGCATATTTTGTAAGGTCTAATTTTGCGCGCCGGACACTTATTTAGGGACGGAGAGAGTACTAAACAAGTTTTACCACATCTAGTTCAATTCAAAATTACCATATGTATTTAATTACATTCATACATCATTGTTACGGGTTTTTTTTTTTTTTTTTTACCTTCATTCATATTTTAGACTATTTTAAATGGTAATTTCAAGTGTTCGGCAGCCATCGGTCTGGGAGCTCTACTTTAGCGTTTAGAAGCAGGTTTGAAGGTCGCTCTACAAAGGAGATTCTGGTACTCGTTTTTGAATTCTTTTCACTGCGGATCATGTTTTGCTATCGCGAGACTAATGGAAATTTTTCACTACCGGAAACACCCCCTTAGTGCTCTAGATAGTGGCCCATGAGAATTGAAATTAGCATTTTGATTGACATGGAAATATGTATATTTTTCTTCGTTCAACCATAAAAAATTAAACTAACCGGAGCTAGCTCTTTTGGCTAGGACTTTTACGTCTCGTTACGAGAGCAGGAATTTGAGTCTACCCACCTGCATGTGGGTATTCTTCCCCTTGCAATTGTTGAGAGAGAAGGTGTGATCTTCATTAAATTTGGCTATTCAAAGAAAGAAGGTTGTTAGTTTTGGTTATCCAAATGCCAAATTTTGATTATTGGTTAACAGGTTCCTAAGTCTGGTCTGTTCCATTGTGAGTTATATTATGGACCAACATCATTAACTTTATAAATCTTTTAATTTTGATTATCCCTTTGGGGACACTCTAAGGAGACACAAGTAAAGAAAGGAGAAATGCTACCAAAAAAAACAGAGGATATGATGCATCTCTATATAGAGTCATTCGATTCGCAAGACACGGGATCCAAGCATATCAATTTTTTGATCAGCAATTCAGGCATCTCAATTGATCCAGAACATGCCAGTGTCTGCATTTGTGTTTCTCCGTATGCCTCTATAGCATGATTGTGGAAAAAGTTGTCAAATATTTTTTTTTAAAAAAACATCATAACAAAAGTTGTGACGAGTTCATTTAATTTTTGAACATACCTGGTTTTTTTAACATATAAACTAACCTTCGATAGTTGTCTCTAGCTAACTGAAAAAATAAAATTGGACTAATCCAGTGTTGCATTGTGAGCCCACTACAGAGCCCACATTGATCATCAATGAGGTGGACTTGCAAAAATGAATCTCTGGGCTTGTATGAATCGTCATACACTCTTATCTAAGACCCAATTCAATACTTCGACCATGTCCAATTGCTCAGACTTTTTAAATTCAGCCTATTTTCTCATACTTTTCTCGTACAGTAAGTCTATTGGTACAGCAAGTCTATTGGTACAGCAAATAGGAACAAACAATTTATATAATCTCATACTTTTCTCGTATCCTTATGAAGAACGATGTAATGTAAACAAATTTATAGAGTGCACCAGTATATTATTCAAACACATTTCTCAAAGATAAAAATTTGGTACACCTCCTTGTCAAGAAACGAGAGATATCTCATTAATAAATATATTTCCACAAAAAAATAGAACCTCCACGTTGCTTGTCTTCCTCGAATTTAGTATGTTAATTGATGATTATAAAACAAACCAATCAAGTAATGTTCTTATCTAAGGCCCAATTCAATACTTTTTAAATTTGGCCTATATTCTCATACTTTTCTCGAGCGTATCCATGTCCAATACACGTACGAACCATTTTGGTATGGTATAGGTGTTTTGGTACGTCTATTGGTACATCAAATAGGAACAAAAAATTTATACATTCTCATACTTTTCTCGTATCCTTATGATCGAAGAATGATGTAATGTACAAAAAAATTATAGAGTGCGCCGGTACATTATTCACACACATTTCTCTAAGATAAAAATTTTGTACATCTCCTTATCAAGAAAAGAGAGATATTTAATAAATATATATTTCCATAAAGAAATAGAACCTCCACCTTACTTATCTACCTCGAATTTAGTATGTGGATGATTTATAAATTCGATCAATCTAATGTTCTTTAACTCTTGAAAATTAACACACTTCGGGGAACAGATAATGTCCTCTAAATGAACTATAATGGAGAAATAATATAATTAACATTCTCTCACAATAGTGAACTCTTCTCACATTAGTCCAAGAATTCTCCAACACAAACAAACCAACTTATTATGACTTACGTGTGCCATTCTCCAATTTCTTTCTTTCTGATTTCTTCTTCCTTAATTTCTTTTTTCTTTTTTGAAGAACTCATCTTAACTTGAATTCAGATAAACATGTATGCCATGTGACTTACATGATGTAAGTATTGATAACGGTTGATGGTGGCCACTTTATTGAAGTAAAAAACCAAAATCACTTCACCAAGATAATAACTTTTAAAATCCGACAGTGTTGGGACATACCATTTGAATTTTACAGGTTTGTGGTGTTGCCGGCGGTGAACGATAGGGTGGTGGGAATGAGCCGTGGAGAGGAGAGGGGGAGTGACGGGAGGGGTGATAGAGTTTGCTAGTGGTGGTGATGGAGTTCTCTGGCGGTGGCGGCGTACGTACCTGAATAGTAATGGGGGAAATGCATAGGGTGGTTGTGAAAGAAATTGTGTTTTTGTTAGGAAGGCTAAAGGAGTTTTTTGGGATTGTATTTACGTAGTAAATTGTTATAGAAAAAACAAAAAAGTATGAGTTTATTTAGCAAAGGATTTTATTAAGCAAATTGTGGGTTGTGAATAAAAGCCAGTGCCTAAAATTGAGACCAGTATATTGATGCCTAAAATTGACTTTTTCATGCCAATTTTAGTCCTTGCGTTTCAGAAATTTTTCAAAGGGAAAATGACGGTCAAGAATGTGTTTTGATAATTAATATCCGCCAAGGACATTTTCAGCATTAACAAATATCCGCCAAGGATAATTATCAAAACACGTCCCGGACCGTCATTTTCCCTTTTTCAAATCTTCGATCTTTCGGCATTTTTCCTCCACCGTGTCAAAACCATGTGACTTTACATCATTATAGTTTAATCAATTAACAAATTAAGAGTAGATATTGATTCCTTTAAAAAAAATTAAAAATTTACAAGCACCTCGATATTTAAGTTTATTTATTTTTTTGGGTAAAGGCCATCAACGCTACGATAGTTTTTTCTGTGTACCAAGAGCAATATTTTTTCTTCTCACAAAAATATTGTATGATATCCACACTACACTAAATGTAATTATATATTTTTTAAATATTTTGTGAAATGCATCGATATGATATGTTGAATATATGAAAATGAGAAAGTTATAACTGTGTTTAAGTGGATATCGAGCATGAAATAACAAATGTGATTTCTAAGAAAATCATGGAATCAAATTGAAAGGAAAGACTATGAATGAATGATTATGTAATTTCCTCATCTAGGTAGAGAATTGGCGCCTATTGTGAAAAGGATATATCCGAGTATCTAGGAACGGATCATTTTCCCTGTTTTATTGGGTTGCTCCCCAGAGAAGACGTTGCCTCTCTCTCTCTCTCTCTCTCTCTCTCTCTCTCTCTCTCTCTCTCTCTCTCTCTCTCTCTCTCTCTCAGTTTAACAATTTCGAGCCTGAAACTTGTCGATTGTTTCTCTCTCTCTCATGGTTATATTATTTTTGAAAATTACTTATGAGTTATTAAATATTTTGCACAAAGATTTATCCCATGTTAATTATGTAACTTTTGTATATTGTAACTCACTAAAATGGTTTTGTTTTTATGAAACCCTTTTAGGATCTAATGGGTAAGGTTGGCTCTATCATTGTCAATTTGACTTATTTTTTGTTTTTATTCAATTTTTTTGGCATTTGTTATTTTCGCGTCAAACTTTTGTGATTTAATGATTCGTCTCGGCGAGAAGAGTAGGAAAAATACAAAACTTTGATTGAAACTCATTATTTTTTGAAAAAAGACAAAAATAAGTAAAAAAGACAAACAAATGCAAAAAAATAAAAAATAAAAATTCACTTGACTTTTTAATCCAAACTCTCATATTTGAGAACTTTATTTGGATGATGGATCGAAGCGTAGTACTCACTTCGTCCCTTATTTAGAGTCCAGTATTTCATTTTGGGTTGTCTCTTAATAAGTGTCCATTTTGTAAAGTTACTGGGTAAAAGTTGGTGCATTGTCTATTTTGTCCCTAAAAGTAGATTCCAATTTTGAAAAGTTAATGAGTAAAAGGGTAATGATGATGGGTAAGTAGGGAAAGTGGAGGAAAAAATTGATGTGAAAGGTATAATGATGATGTTTTTTTAATAAGTTGGAATTACGAAGCAAGACACTTAAAAAGGGACGGAGAGAGTAGTAGTTTTCTTTTTGAAAGTTTTTGTATATAAAACACACACACGATAATCACGCGTACCACACTTGTTTAATTTAAACTTACGTGGCTTATGTGCTATTGGAATGGCTAAGTGGGAAGGGCGCGCATAATTATGTGATCATGAGGTTAATTAGATGATTATATTTGTGCTTAATGATTCGCCAAGTAAATCTACACGATTGTTCAATCAAAACCTAGTATTGAGATTATTGCTTTAGCTTCGATGTTTATTTTTAAACACGTTAGGCCGACGCAGTTTCAGGATTGTTGGATTTTTGCCCCGTGTGATAATGCTTTTGAAAATGAAAGCAGAGAAATTAGATTTGCATGTGTGCATGGGCCAGTAATTATAGAGTTGCTCGGTGGCTTTTTCCTTGAGCTTTTGAAAGGTTTTGGTCAAAACCGAAGTATATATGTGTGTTCGTTCTTGTGTGTGATTGTTACGCTTCCATTGACGGTGGAATCGGAAATTCCCCAACAAAGATAAATGTCTAGATTGGTACCTAACATATTGATTTGGACTCTTTTCGGCTGGATGTTTATTTCGAAAGGCGTTAGGCCGACGCAATTTCAAGGTGGATATCTTGTTTAATCCCCAATGTTTTATTTTCAAATCCTTCCCAATTTTGTTGTGAAAGCTTACTTCGATCTTGACAGTTAAATTGCTACAGTATAATTTATTTGAATCGCCTCATATTTACTCTCTTTTTCTTAGCCGTCTTCAACCCTCTTGTGTTGCCATTGTCAACTATTAGAAAGATTAGATTGAGTCACAGAGTTTAGTTGTGGACTCTTTCAGTCGCGGACTTTACTTAGAGAAGTTCAATTTGGAATCTTTATACTTCTCTAATCTTTGTCTTCATGTTAATTTGTTGGACGGAAATTCTATTCTCTGGTTTCAAAGTCAGAACAAACAATCAATTATATTCTCTAATCTTGGTCTGCATGTCTCTTCACCTTTATGTCTCTTTCCTTCATTCCTTTCTCTCTCTCCTTTCTCCCGCTACTTTTCTGAGCCTCCCTCTTCTTTCTCTCTCTCTCTCTCTCTCTCTCTCTCTCTCTCTCTCCCCTTGCAATAAAAAGTTTGAAACACGAGATAATATAAAAGTCTAAAGCACAAACACAAATATAAACTCCATTTCTATCGTTTCCTTAAAAAAAAAAAAAAAGGCACAATATACTCCTATTCATATCTATATTGTATGTGTTTGAAACACAAACACAAGATACATCCATGAGAGGTGCCTTATTATACAAACCAAACCAAATCAAACCGAGCCTTACGTTCTAATAACTTGGGATCGACTATGTCTTATTATATAGTACATATGATATATTCATATCTCCCTCTCTCTTCCTCAACTTCATCGTCAAGTAGCCCCTGAAGATAGAGAACACCAAAGTCAGAGAAAAAGAGATAGGGATTGTCAATGTCCTTAATTTTCTCTTTTTTCGACTTACAATTTAATTTATACACTTGCCATAAGGATCGATGTATATTCTCAGAATAAAATTGGGTTTTGTCAATATGTGCACCCAAAGCACGTGATAACCCCACTTTTGTAGAAAAAAGTGAAAGTAGTTGAAATATTGAATAAAGACAAAAACTTGTGCGTGGAGACCAAAATATCCCTTAATTTATCTCTCCGCTCAATTCCATTTGTGCTCCCTCCTTTTTCTTATTTTTTTTTAACCTATCACGGTATCACCTTCTATTGTCTTTTGGAATCCATGGGTTACCCAAACGGTAACCCATTTTCCTACCAAACAGTAACCCAAACCGCCTATATTAAGCGCCACTTTAGCATATAATCTCCACTCTTGAGCATTATCAAAAAAAAACTTACAAAAAAAAAAAAAACCATAACAGAGTGATATTTTCCAGACGAGAGAGCTATCACTCCACCCCATCTTTCGAGAGTATTTCTTTTTTTTTTTAAAAAGGGCAAAACGCAAGTACTTTTTGTTTTTAAATTTTTTGTATATTCTATTTACCAACCTTTAGCCTTCCCATCTTTCTTCTCTTGCTCCTTCACCAAAAGAAGAGGAGGATAAGAGGGTATTTTGGTCTGATCATTTTTTATTAATCAAGTATAGGCTGTCAAATAAACTTCCTTTGATATTCCTCATACAAGAGGGTTTAATCATCTCACTCAATGCATGAACATTATCATGTGCTTTGGGCACACATATTAACAAAACCCATAAACTAATTGAGATTATATACTGTATGAACAACGGAGGACTAACCGGCCGGATATTGTCCATAGATGGGGAAGATGTTGTTAATCGCTGTGACATACTCAAAGAGGTCCACCAGGAACCATCTGCAAGCCAGAAACAAAAGGTACACTAACCCACTAGCGATAATCCCGAGGAAAATCTTACCCAGGAACGAATTTACCATGGAGGATAATGTGGACTCCGGCATTGGAGGCGAGGAGACAGTGTACGGCGGCGGCTGCGGCGGAGCCTCCGCCAGAGGAGGCGAGGAGAGAGTGGAACGAGGTGGCGGAGGCGAGGAGAGAGTGGAACGAGGTGGCCGTGGCGAGAAGAGAGTGGAACGAGGTGGCGGAGGCGAGGAGAGAGTGGAACGAGGTGGCCGTGGCGAGGAGAGAGTGGAACGAGGTGGCGGTGGCGAGGAGAGAGTCGAACGGGGCGGCGAGGAGAGAGTCGAACGGGGTGGCGGAGGCGAGGAGACAGTAAAACGGGATGGTGGGGGTGAGAGGTTGCCGTGGCGGTGTCTAGCGGTGGAGAGAGAAAGGAGGGAGATTAAGAGGAGGAGGAGGAGGAGGAGGAGGAGGGGGAGAGGAACAAATGATCTCGCCATTTTCGGGTTTGGAGCAGAAATCGGCCGGGAATTAAAAGAAATGGAAGAAGAAGAAAGGAAGAATAGAGTCTGGATGTGGAGGTGGGTGGGTAATATCCGGAGGAGTGGCTTGTATTTATATACCTTACTGTCAGGAGAAACTGGGACTGGTCCCACCATCTGAACGTTTGAAATCTGTTCCACCTCTCATTCGAAATGATTGTTTCTAAATATGACTCCCCTAAGAAACAGTAAAGTGGTGATTGCGACATAAGAGCAACGTATCATAATCTCTATATTTTGGATGAAATTATATTTTAAAAACTTATTTTATTATTTTAGTTATTTATTTTAAAAGTGTCTTATACATCAGACTTTTTATGTCAAAAATATCTCATTAAAAATATTTTTTTATTTCTAAAAAATAAATTGTAAAACTTAACCCATCTTTTTCTCTGTTTTTATTTTTTTTATTTTAATCTGCTTCTGTCTCTAATTTTATTTCTCTTTTTCTAACTTTACTTTCTTTCCCAGATATTCAGAGAACTCGACGCTTCACCAGCAATTAGCAAACCAGATTCCCTAAAGTCTTTCAAATAAACGCGTATGCAAAAAAATGGACTTTCATATATCTGCGGACAGAGAGAGAGAGAGAGAGAGAGAGAAAACATTCGTCAAATAACAGCCTCATCATTTCTCCTTGAAAGAGCCTTGAAAACATTGGCAGCAACTTTAAAGTTAGAAGTGGACAAATTATACATGTAAAAGAGAGAGAGAGAGAGAGAGAGAGAGAGAGAGAGAGAGAGAGAGAGAAAACATTCGTCAAATAACAGAGAGAGAGAGAGAGAGAGAGAAAACATTCGTCAAATAACAGCCACATCATTTCTCCTTGAAAGAGCCTTGGAAACATTGGCAGCAACTTTAAAGTTAGAAGTTAGGAGAAATCAAGAGCCTTGAAAACATTGGCAGCAACTTTAAAGCACTGGCAG
This sequence comes from Rhododendron vialii, assembly GCF_030253575.1. Lineage (NCBI taxonomy): Eukaryota > Viridiplantae > Streptophyta > Magnoliopsida > Ericales > Ericaceae > Rhododendron > Rhododendron vialii. Next base: position 3,704,389 of record NC_080557.1, on the reverse strand, counting down.
TGGCAGCAACTTTAAAGCATTGGCAGCAACTTTAAAGTTAAGAAGTTAGAGAAATGTAGAGCCTTGAAAACATTGGCAGCAACTTTAAAGTTAGAAGTAGAGAGTGAAGATTGCTTTCAAAATTGGAGTTGTCAAAGGAGTACATCAATCGGAATAATTACGGTTCAATTAAAGCTGCCAAGTGGGGCCATGAATGGACAATATAAACTACTACTATTCTAATTAGTAAAATAAGGAGAGCAATATGGCGCCAATTAGCGGAACAGAAAAAACAGTACCATGTGAGACTGGGGCCCATTGGAATTTTTAAGAATACAGTTGTGCTGGTAATAGTAGAGGTTGGAAATTTGGAATAGATCATTTTATTTTTGTTTTTAGGATTATTCTTATATCTGCATAAAGGGTGTAGAATAATAGGTAAAATGTGAATCAATATCCGAAAAAGGTATATTGATAGTTGTGAAATTGTATTAGGCTCTGTTCTAGAACACATTCTTAAAAAATAAGTACTTATTTCATATTTTCAAACTCAAAAATAATATAAATGAAAAATAATTTTTCAATTTTTTGCATCATATTAAAGATTTCAATGAGATCTATCAAACAAGATTCATATTGATACGAAAATTATTTACGTAAGCACATGATTTTTGAGTTTAAAATTGTCTTCTTAAAAAATAAGTACTTATTTTCCTTTCCGAAACGGAGCCTTAATATCCGTGAGACATGAATTAACATCCGAACTTATTTAAAATTATTGACGTATTATCCTCCGCCTAATAAGCAGAAGTTAGAAAGACCGTTATTTTTATTTTTACATGTTGAGTTTTGTAATTGTCCTTTGACAAGTTAAGTAATGGATAACAATTTACGTATTAAGTTATGGATGACATATGGGCAAGGGGATTCTGCTGACGCCGCTCAATGCAAAAAAATTTCAACAATACTGTATTATAGTTTTTGAAGTATTTCTGTAAATTTGCCCCACGAAACATATTCCCTAATACCTCAACTAAATTACAAATCTTGCCATTACTCCATACATATCTTTCACAAGCTCCAATCTTTCCGGTCACTTTCTCGAGTTAAGTAATGGATAACAACTTACTCCAGTAAGTAATGAAGTTTTAAGTTATGGATAACTCATAGGCAAGGGGGTTCCGCCTGACGCCACTCAATGAAAAAATTCTTTAGAAATAATATATAGTTTTTGGGGTATTTCTGCAAATTGCCCCATGAAACATATTGCCTCAATATCTCAACCAAATTACAAATCTTACCCTTACTCTATACATATCTTTCGCAAGCTCCAATCTTTCCACTTTTCAATCACCTTCTCCCCTCTCTCTCAAAAAAAAGAAAAAAAAAGTTCAAAATTAAAAAATGGAGAACCCTTTGAAGGAAGAATCTAAAAGGAAGCCTTTGTAATTGTTCTTACTTTTCACGTCTCTCTCTCTCTCTCTCTCTCTCTGAAAAGGAAAACAACATTTTAAAAAGGTAAAAGCTAAACCTCCTCTCGTTTAAAAGCCCTAAATCTAGATTAATTTGGGCTAAATTGATTATTTTTTCAGTAGTGACTGTTTTTGTGGTGGTTTTTTTCGTTGTAAATTGCAAATTTATGTTGTGTATAATAATATTTGCTTCAAATTTCAAGGTAACTTGTAGAAATTCTTCATGATAAGTATAGTCGATATGAGTTGAATGTGTGCTTTGACTAATTTTGTGACGAAATGTGTCATGAGTATTCAACTTTTTTAGTTGGGTGGCTTGGGTGTTCATTTGTAGAGTAAATTAAGTTAACGTTGCCTTATGGTCGACTGAAATATATGAATAGGTATTTACAACTCCATGTCTAGAGCGTTTAATTGACAACCCATGGCATAATGTGGAGTTGTCAGTGTTTGCTTGGATGTGTTGTCAAACATGTTCTTGTAAACAAGCTGTCTATTCACAGTTATAAATGGTATTTTTGTCTAAACGGAATACTTTTTTTGACTTATTTTGTCTTCGATCAAGTTAAAAGACAACTCATTTTCTCCCAAAATTTTGATATTTTTAGTTTTATTTAATTTTCATACTGTAATTGTTTAAGTTTCCGTGGAACTTATTTGGGTAGGGGTATTTCGTGTAATTAAAGGAAAATGGCTTGGATTCTTTTGTTCAGTCATAATTTAATTAACAACTTAAAATACCCACAAAAAAAATTATTTATTAACAAACATCCATGTTTTAACAAATTAAAATAATCTAGCTTTTTGAGTCTTATGAACGAAATGCTAAATAAGTGATAACTGATCATTGTTCTTTCATTAAAATTTCTTTTAAAGCAAATATGCTAAATAAATTAGATTATAAGTGCTAGCAAACAAGGCCATAGTATAGGTTCCGTTCAGATTAATTTTTTTACATTACATCATTCGTCACGAGAATAGGGGTGAAAAGCATGAAAATATAGAGAAGCATCATTCGTCACGGGTACAGGGTTGAAATGTTGAATTAAGCTTTAGATAAAGAGTAAATGATGATTCATAGAAGCCACAGGTTCGTTTCTGTAGTCCAAAAGTTTAGCCCATATAACTTGGTCTCCAGCGAAAATAGACCACTATGGTCAGCCCCCAAAATTAGGTTGGAACCTAATTTATTCTTGTACAATTATTTATATTTTTTATTTCAATCATGCCCCTTCTTTCATCATGCGCATTAGCACACGAAATTAGAGAGCATCTAGTATAGAAAAATTATCTAATGCTCCATAAGCATTGGTGCACCATTAAAATATTGTTTAAATTTCAAAAGGTCATATCTTTTGTTGTAGATATTCATTTTTTTAAAACAATTATATTTTTAGAACCTACTCAACGATATCTACTAAACAAGATGCATATTGAATATGAAATTATGTAAAATTAAAAAAAAAAACCTTTGCTATGAGAATTGTTTATGAAAACTGCTTCGTCGTCTCTGATATATATAATGGAATAACACCCAAAGCATAGGGTTTAATACGTCGAAATAAGCATAATAATCCGGAAGACCGGGTATCGTACCCAAGGGAATATTTGTTACGGCTTAGATGGATTTGTAGGAGTAAGCAGGGTTTTCGACTTTTAGACAAACAACTTTGTTTTACTTTAAGCGGTGCAAAAATAAACGGCTAAATTAAACGAAGCTTTAATTAAGATAAAAGGAAGGCTAGATCTAGATCCTAACAACCATGACTCAAGTCAAATCATTTTTTTCATCCATTTACGCAAATTGAGATACACAACTAAGATTTTCAATCCGAAAGAAATGTGGTTCGATTACTGAGCGAGTTCTAGAATTCATTTGGCAAACACATCGAGCGACAAAACTCCAAGCATCATGTGTGGCGAGTAGCACGCTCTTGCCTACACATGATCAAGAAGATTAACACCTTAGCAATTTGACAAACGAACCCGAACTAACTTAATTTTCGAACCAAAAATTGAAACTTTACTATGAGAAAAGCAATATTAACTCAAGCCATGAGGTGCTAATCACTCCATGACCAAGCCCTATAAAACTACTCACTCATATCTAGAGAGATAGAAGCAAGACAAAATCTAGCTAACATTTAAATCAACAAAACTTGAAATAAACTAGAGATTATAATAGATCGAAAGTGTAGTTACAACTTTTATGAAGATGAAAATAACAAAATAGAATTAACTAAGGCCGAAGATGCAGATTTTTAGTTAAGAAAATGAAGAACAATTCAATTGTAAGCAAATCTAATTCTAAATCTAGAAAATGAGTACTATTCTAGGTAAATCATGCAATGGTAACATAATGGGGTATTTATACCGCCCCCAAATTACGCCCACAATCCGTACAGAGATGCCTTAATTTTTAGCTACTTAAGCTCATCGGTACTGATACCACTGCTGTCTTGGTATCGATACCGAGCTCAACAAGCTGGCTCCTCTAACCCTCCCGGTACCGATACCGAGCTGGATTGGTACCGATACCATGGCTCTTAAGCTCCTTCGTCCTAATCCACTCGGACCGATACCTCTGTTGCTTTGATATCGATACCGAAGCTTTTAGCTCCAGCACTTGTTCTTTTGGTCGTTGCCTTGGCCTTTCGTGCTGTCGGGTCACCTCCGGGTCTTTGGTTCTTCGTTCTCAGGTCTTGGTAACTCCGTTCTTGATTATCTTTGAGCCTTGAATGTCTTTGACGCGCTTTAGGCTTTAAAAACTCCTTTATTAAGCAGTTTTCCTACAAAACGGAACTAATATACCCTACGTGCAAAAGTAAGTAAAAATAACTAAACTAATGACGTAATTAAACTAAACTAAAGACTTAGCGCACCCTTAATAGCAATATTGGGTAAGAACTATTGCTATGAAAATTGTCCCTATGAGAACTGTTCTTAAGAGAACTGTTTCTATGAGAACTGTTTATGAGAAATGTCTCTATGAAAACTGACTATAAGAACTGTCTCTATGACATTAGCTATGAGAACAGTTCACATAGCCAATCGCACAGTTCACATAACCTCACGACACACTAAAATAAACAAATCACACATTCAATTCTCATAACCCACCACACAGTTTACAAAGCCTCAATACACACTAAAATAAAGAATTTGCATATGCAGTTTTCATAACCCACCGTACAGTTCACATAACCTCACGACACACTAAAATAAACAATTTGCATATGAAGTTCTCATAGCCTACCGCATAGTTCTCATAGCATTACCATACACTAAAATAAACAGTTCTTATAACCGACCACACAGTTAACAGAGCCTCACGACACACTAAAATAAACAGTTTCCATACGCAGTTCTCATAACCCACCACAAAATTCACATAGCCTCACAACATACTAGAACACACAATTCGCATATGCAGTTTTCATAGCCCCCGTACAGTTTACATAATCTTACCACACACTAAAATAAACAGTTCGCATATGGAGTTCTCATAGCCTATAACACAATTCACATAGTCTCACCATACACTAAAATAAACAGTTCACATATACAGTTCTCATAACTCATTGCACAGTTCACATAGTCTCATCACATTAAAATAAACAGTTCGCATATGCAATTCTCATAATTCACCATACAATTCACATAGACTCACGACACACTAAAATATATAATTCGCATATGCAGTTCTCATAACCCACCGCACATTCATATAGTCTCACGACACATTAAAATAAACAATTCGAATGTGCAATTCACAGCAAACGACTAATTCAATCATAACTTCGCATCAAAATCTATGCAACAAATTGTATCTGGTCACAGATTCCTCATACAATTCTATCAAAACAACCATACATTAAGAACTTGAAGGGGAAAAAAAAGAATTGAAAGGTAAACCTCAGATCGAAAAATCCTAGACAGAGGACTATGCAGAGAGTTCAGTTGATGTCAGTGTAGTCGAAGTCGTCTTCGAAGGAGTTGTAGAAGTTGGCGTCGGTGATTTTGTTGTCGAAGGAGATTGGGCCTTCTCTGAACATCTGTAAGGCTTCGTTGTCGTCAACGTCCATTGACGATCCATGGTCGTCTATTTCTGCAAAGTAGTCGCCGGTCTATCTTCTCTCTCTCTGTCGGAATTCACGATCATGATCTCACCGAGAGCGGCGAAGGAGAAATAGTCGGTGTCAGAGAGACCGGTGGTGGTGGTGTGGCGGCGGAAGTCTTCTTCGTCACTGGTCCTCCTCCTTCCTCGAAGTCTTCTTCGTCATCCTCGTCTAACTAGTCATCGTCGACCTCGCCAATGGAAGCTTCGTCAAGAACTGGTGAACCGGTGGGTTTAGTTTGAGAGAAAAAGTGAGAGTGTGAGGGCGAGGGGCACAAAAGTCAGGAACCAACATACCCAAGCCTATCTAGGTTCGGAAAAATGTTTCAAGGTTGGTTTCAAACCGAGGCTAAAAAACAGAAACGGCCTCTAATTTACTATATTTCATAAGATCAATTCCACAATCCTTGCGACACAAAACTTGCATAAGCCCTCGTAACTCAGTATTCAGCAAGATTGACTATCAAATCTAAGGCAAAACATCATCAAGGCCGGCCAGAGGTAAGCCCCGCAAGCCGGCCGGCTCGGGCAACCTCCGGCAAGGGGCAACAAAAAAAAAAAAATTTGTATGTATATAAAAATAAAAATAAAAAGAAATCCAGCAAAAAATATATTTATGGGCATCATCTAAAAAATTTTGTACAAATTTTTTAAAAAAAGTAAATATGTATAGTTTCCACATACTTTAAAAAATTATAATACTTGAGAAAAAAAGGAGGGTAAAAGAGAGGTTTTTACATACTTAGGGTAAATAATAGATAAAAAAAATTAGAAGGACAAATTATTAAGAGAGAAAATTAGGAGGGCTATCAGATAAGAAGAAAAAAAGAAAATGGACGCTATAGCCAAAACGAGAAGGGACGGATGATGTAATTCAAGCTAAATGGACAATATAATCTTGTTTTTGTCCTTTTTTTGTTGTTGCTTGTATGTCTTTTTTTATACTTAACACTAGTGGGCAACGAGCCATGTTATTCGCAATAAAGATTTGCAGACAACCACATAAGGAAAAACTCGTTTGGGCTCATTCTAGGTCCCACAAAAATCTAGAAAAATATCCATAAATTTTTTAATATTATTTTATTGGACTTTGTAAAAAATCAGCTCCAATGGACATCAGTAAATGTTACTTTTGAATTCATATGGACGAATTGAGCAATTTCACCCTAACGAATCCAAAAGAAATACTTATCGATCGATATACCTTAGAGCCGATTTTTTACAGGACCCCATAAAATAATATTCAAAAAATTTTGAATATTTTTCTAGATTTTTGTGAGACCCGGAATGAGCCCAAACGCATTTTTCCTTGCGTGGTTCCCTTCAAATATTCTTTGCGATTAGAATTTTCGAGTGGGCAACCAAGCGGAAGGTCGAGCTTGAGCAATCCAAATGTCAAGGCCGGCACTGAACATCATATGGACTGAACCCAAGACAAGACAGTTTTCGGCCATTTTTGTTCGGCTTTGCTTTCTAAAGGGAACTTTTCTTTGCTATTCACAAATGCTCAAAGGTAATGAAACCCATGTATGTACCTAAAAGTGGGTAAGTATTTTTTGGGACAAGCTCGTTCTTCCAAGAGCCAAGCTTGAGTAAGCTGAAGCTTAACTCTCCTTATTTTGGCTAGTTCGTGTTCCTCTTTTCTTTTCTAAAGGAAAGTCACATCACTTGTACAGAAATCCCTCCATAGATTTGTTCTCGGGGAATTTCAATTTACAGAATTGCACAAAAATGGTTTTGTGCAACAAAAAACAGAGGTATAGAGAGATTTTGTAATTTTGGACCATGGGCTAAATTCATCACAGCTCACGAAATGTACAAATGGGAGAGATGCAATTTTGGACTGTGGGCCTATCAGAACTCACAAGTACACTATATTGGACTCGCAAAGAAAAGTTATTTTTCCATGATTATCCCATTATGTACGGATTTGAAATTATTATTTCAATTGAAAATTTACAGTTGCAATGATTTGTCCCATGGTTTGTGCATTTAGAAGGAAACGACGACAAAATTTAGATGATGCAAGTAAATTCACAAGTTTATGAGTAAAAAGAAAAATGATACGTAATTATGGTGAAGTCTATTAACGTTATTTGGGGGAATTAATGTTATTAATCAACATAAATATGGAGAATTTTTAACTAAGGCTTTGTTTTGCTATGGTCCTTATTTTTGAAATACTTATTTTCATTTTACGAGACATGTCATTCTCTCATAATATATGAGCTTTAATTTCCCTTAGCGGAATGAGGCCTAAATATTCGATTTGCATTGATAGTGAATTTTTTTTCCCAAATAAAATGTGGTAGCTAGTGCACATGCCCATTGTGGAGATACTCTTTGAAACTGTGACAATAAGGCCAAAGTTAAAGATACATTTTTAAAAAAAATATTTAGTTTAATAATTAAAAATAAAAAATGCGAGAGATGATAACTGAAACTAAAGATAGAAATATAAAAATTTTAATTGGATTTTGAATGAATGTGGTCGTTAAATACACTTTTTGAACATAAAATGTTGTTCTAATTCTTCAAAATCAGGGAAATAGGTTGGAACTTGGAAAATGCTGTTAAGGCCGAGAAACTCACGGGCCAGGCCTGCCTACTCGATTCCCAAGCGTGGGTTGGAGGGAGGTAAGAAAATTGGGCTGGTCTTTCCTGGGCCGTGGACTGGGCTCTAAGCCTGCAAGTTCGGCCTTAATCCCGAAACCCAAAATGCTTGTCAAGTATGGGAAAATGGCAGCCCATGACGTGTTTTGATAAATAATACCCACCAAGGACATGTTGAAAATATTTGTTCATACTAAAAATGTTTTTGATTGATACATATTAATTATCAAAACACGTCATTGGCCGTCATTTTCCTGTCAAGTACTTGTCCAAATACATTGTACGAAGTGCATATCTAAAAAAGGAAGAATTTAATACTATATACGTAAGTATAAAAAGTTAACGGTATCTGGGTATCCACAGTGGCATAATCAAAACCAAGTACTGTAATTTCTAAAGAACCAAGTTTCAAAGTTACCTAAGCAAGTAGCAACCCAAATTTTTTTTCTTGAGGTGTATATTAGGGACCACTCATCCCATTTGTGAGCCCTCTTTAGGTCACAATTAAGAAAATGTTTTTGTTCTAAATTGTAGTATCAATTAATATTTACCATGCTTGACCTTAAGTTTGTCGAACATTGATGGATATGATTTTACCATGCAGTTTTGAAATAAACTTGGAATAGTGAATCTAAATATATTCATCTTGAGATAAATGAATTGCAATTATTTGTTTGTTGTTCTTCTTAGAATACAATTTTTTTAACATAATTGGTTTACTCTTGCAATTTCTAAAAAGAAATTGCTCAGATCATGAGGGGAACAGAGCCGCTCGTTTTTGAAAAGGACCGGAGATTGGAGAGTATCTCATTCCTTATATTTTCTCTCAACAATAGTTTAGTCTCAATTCAATTGCAAGAAAACAAAATGAAAGTGCAAGAATGTCTAACTTTCTTGCATTTTTTGAACCGTATTTTGCTAACAACCAAGTTATTTCTTCTATAAAACTGAATAATTCAGTAATTGACCCTATTCTTAAATACAAATCACCGTTCACATACTAATCTTTTAGAGCACCTCCAACCCAATTTTTCAAATTTCAAAATTTTGAACAATACAACTATTTAAATGGACTTCAATTGCCATTCTTCATTTTTCCAAAATTTCATCCGTTTCTCTCCAAACCTCAACTTTTCCTCCAAAATTCTAAAAGAGTATTCATTAATTATATTTGTGATTGGTCTCATTTTAAAGGTATCGTGAATCTCTTTCTAATTAAGCAGATGATAAATACGCAATAATATTACAGTATAGCATTTTAAAGAGGGTAAATAAAATGAAGAATGTTCTTCATTGTTTGCACGATTTTTTATATATGAAGAATAAAAAATATTTCTTCATTTTAAAGAACTCAAAATGAAGTATGGTTGAGGGAGGGAGATTCTTCAAAATGAAGATTTGAATAATGAAAATGAAGCTTGGTTTGAGAGGCTCTTATAATTCCTCCTAATTTATTTCTAATCTTAACAGGAAATTTCCATTCCTCCCTTAATCTTTGATATGACTGCGCTACATAGAACGACATCGTATTGACTGTGCTACATAGAACGTCATACCTTGTTGGAGGTTTTCCTTGACTAACATTACCCCATTCGTATGTGCTCTGTAGACGCTTTGCTATTTTACGACGAACCATGCATATATAGATCCTCTCATTAGTCATCTTTTTTCCTTTTTCTTCGAAGTTCTCAGTGAATTTTAACCCCAAAGAAGTTGGTCTATTAGTCAAGGCATGGACTTAGGGGTTCTCTCCGTCCTAAGGCATGCATGGAAATCTTTCGCTAGTAGTTGATGCTTCTAGACTTTTGGATGTTTGTTTCGGTGTTTGTTCCTAGTTTTCCTTTCTCTTCTCAACTTCTTGTTGAAAGTTTTCTCCCTCCGCCCTCTTTCTTTCTTTCTTTGTTTTCCCTCTTCTTCTCCCCTATTCTTTCTCCCTTGATAAACCCATTATCGAGTTTTCTTAATAAAATTTTTGCCGTTTCAAGAAAAAAAGATTTCAGGTTCGAAATCTTTGTTATCAACTCCTTTTGGGGTTAGTCCATATAGAGTTTTGCTCCGACTTTAATTGGGGTTCCGCAATTAAACAGTGGAATGGGATTAATCCCAGGATCAGTCAAGGGCGTGAAGACTAATTCGGACACCAGAGTTATTAAAAAAAGAAAGAAGTGAGTTTTTACGTATCTTTTCCATTTGTTCTAGAATTGTTTATTCTGCAAGGGAACAACCTATAGAAAAGTTCCCGACGCAACAAAATATTCTATCATGCTTAAGTTGAGGATCGCTTTTTTGTAATGGAGGGCTTCGGATTTTTGGTGTTTGTAATCCTTTGGGTAGTTTTGAGTGATTAAAAAAATAGATATTCTATCAAGACCAAGAAAATACACTTTCTTCATATAAGTTGTTTGAGATAAAAACAATAATAAATTACCTTCTGTTATTATAGTCTCATACTAGGGACGGAGCGAGGATTTTGAAGAACATTTGCAACAGTAAAGTTAAGGGGACCAACCGTTTAAGAACAGATGTGGTACAGACGGGCATGTGGGGCCTACTCCGAATCCTGCACGGATGATCGGAATTGTTCAATAATTTTTTTAAAAAAAAAACAAGAAGGCTTATAAAAAATTAGCTCAATCCAAAGCGTCCCACGTATCCGTCGGAACCCTATCGGTTCTTAAACTATCGGTACCAATATACCACGGTTCCATAACTTCCATTTGTAATTGGCTCTAACGGTCCAAACAATCTTTGGACAAGTCCAGTCTTCTATTTTGAGTCCAATTCAGAGCCCAAATTGACTATCAAATGTTGTTTACTTTCAGAATACTTGCGATTTGTGATAAGCCCACGGTCTACATTTTGTGAGTTGCGATAGGCCCACGGTCCAAAATTACAAATCTCTCAATTAACTCTGTTTTTGCAAATTCAGTGAGAGTATTGCAATGCACAGAACTATTTTTTTGTAAAAATATATTTTTGTTTGGAATTCTGTAAATAAAATTGCATGAAAATAAATGTACAGTTAGATTTTCTGTACAAGTGATTTGACTCTCTCTTAGAAAGAAAAGAGGAACAAAAACTGGCCAAAAGACCCAAAGAGTAGGAACTTTCAAGTGTTAGATAGATATAGCTCCGTGAGTCGAGCTCCAGCTTATTCAAGCTCGTCTCGTTGAAAGTACAAGCCTAAATATTTAACTCGAGCTTATTTAGCAAGCATTTTTTATTATCAACATGAAAAAAAAAAAAAAAAACCTAAAAATGATCCAACAAGATTGTATGAGGGGATGATCCGGTTTCTAAAAAAAAAAAAAAACTTTTAAAAAATGAAGGTAATTTCAAATTCAAAAATCACGTGTTTACGCAAATAATTTTCTTATCAATATGGATTTTGTTTAATAGATCTCATTAAGATATTTTAAACTGCATAATTGTTTTTTCATTTTCATTATATTTGAGCTTGAAATTACATTTTTTTAAAAAGAAGGTTTAAAAAAAAAGCGGAACGAATCACTCTGCAACGCCCTTGACCATTTACTTCTACAACTATATATGGGTAGAATTGAATCATTAATTGGGTCTTATTTTTTTGTTTAATTTGTACGATTTTATTTGGACCAATTTCAAAACCAAACAAATATTTTTGATCGTTTTGGCCAGATCAAATTTTTTTCTATTTTTATTTCACTCTAAAAAAATACTACTAGCCCGTGTGATTTTGGATAAATAACAAGAGTATAATTTGAGCTTCCTGCCTCATTTTAAATAATAAATACATTCTCAAAATTGGAATTTTAATTTGAAAACTCCAGACATAACCCCTTTCCGAAACTAACCTTGCAAATACTGCAATTCTTAATTGTAATTATTACTTGTAAAATTCGAATAATTGATCATCTTGGAAAGAGTGAGGCTCAGATCTGGGTATAATCGGGCGAGATATCCAACTCCGCCATGGCTGCAACCACCCGGGTTGCCCCGCCATGAAACGGGTCGGATTATCAACGCCTGAAACTATTGCTCAAAGATCCTAATATCGTCACAGCCTCTTTCAGGATCGAGTAATTATTCAGTGCTTCCCAGAGCTGTAACAGATCATACGACCATGTACAGTCAATGGAAGGATCTGAAGGCTCTGTTTGGATGGAGTGGAATTGGCTGTTGGATGATGATGGGAATGCGTTATGATCCTTCCCTGAAAACATTTCCCCAGTGAGTAGAAAGAAAGCAGACGACGAAGATCGAGGATTCGAGATGATTCTTCATCACCAACCCTCCACACTCACACACACACACAGAGAGAGAGAGAGAGAGAGAGAGAGAGCTGTTGATATTGGAGGTGAAATCATCGGCAAATTTGGGGAGAGAGGCAACCGCCCTTGAAAAATCCCAAATCTCTCCACCGGAGCCTCATTCTTGAGCATGAACCCTAGAACCAAGATCCAAGCCCAGTATTTATGTGCCTCAAAGTTCACTTTTTGACCTTGTTTGCCCAGTTATTTACATCAGGGAAAGGGAAGAATGGTGGATTCGTGCGGTGAGGGCGAGGTGTATGTTAGACATTGTGTGAATGCATTATTCATGGCTCTCGGGTGTTCCGGTTTAAGAATTCTCTTTTTTATCATTAGTACGAGTATATGTTTGTCTTTAATTAAAAAAAAATCATTTTTATTAGGAGTAGTTTGTGTTAATTTCTTTTGCGGATCATTGGTTTGTTGCGACGATAGAAAAATAAAATGTGAACAATGATGATCAAAATTTGAAAAAACTTCACTAAAGACAAACATGATCCAAAATAGATTTTTTGTTTTTGGAATTTTTTTGTATTCCTGGACTTTTTTTTTTAATATTAGTCCATATTTTTAAAAAATTCTAATTTCTACTGTGGAGGTAAATAAAAAGTCTACAAAAATTTGACACACACTAACAAAGACGAAAGTCACGAAACACAAATATAATTCGTAAAGATTTTTTTTTTTGTGAATATATTCATAAAGATTATTAACTCAGAACATCCCTCCTTTATCGCAAAACATTTATTTTAACATAAATGCATTCAAATTCAGTCTTTCTAGGACTTTCTCTCCCAATATTGATGTACTCCAAACTTATCTCAATCAACATAATTTTTGACATAATTATTGATGAATGTTGAAAATGCAATCGTCAAAGTGGACCAAAAATTTCCACAAATGGGATGAACAAGAGAGGTTCTTCTGCTTGATACCTTTTGATTTCCTTTCCCCATCGGGTTGCTACTTTAGATTAAGTTTTGTAGAACCTTTAAAGAAATACTACTGGTCTAGGTAAATATAGCTTTGGGACTTGGTTATAACTTGTGTTTTTGAAAATTACCAATATAGAGAAAAGCCGAAAAGATGTTTTAATTATAACTCCCGAAATTTGTTTTTTACCAAATAAATTGGGAGAACCAAAAAAAAAAATTTACATTGTTTTTACAAGTAATATATTTGTGCTATACTTAAATTTACAAATGATTTAAAAATTATAACCAAATAAAAGCTGAACGATACGTGGATACATAGGAAAATTCTAAAACCACGAACATTTCCACAAACAAAAACACAACACACTCACATGGATTTGCGGACTCCACGTCGAGATCATAAACCTATGTGAATGTGTCGTGTAAACGTTCGTGGTTGTAGAATTTTCCGTTTTGGGCCGGGAAGGATAGAATCATAGAATCAGTTTATCCTGTTAAAAACTGAATGGACTTTTGGCCCAGCTAAATTCAGCCTTCGAGAATGATCCACCATATTTAACTTCTTTTAGCTTTGGGCCCATTTAAGTTGAGCTTTTTGGTTTGTCCTTTTTGAGAGTATAGAGAGTCTTGAAAAAAAAAAAAAAAAACTCTTTTAAAAGTTCCGGGATTTAACTTTTAAGTATGGTTTTGTTTTATCTTTTTTGGTTTTGTTTTCGGTTTAATTTGCAAACGGAATAGAAGTATCGCCAATACAACCCAAAAACTCTAGTTCAAGCAGTCGTGAATGGATATTTAGGTGTCAGTGTGTGAGATTTTAGGTTGGAATTGATGAAACAACGTTTACCTATCTTAGTAATCTAACTCTTCTAACACACTAACATCCTATCATCTTATAAAATAAAAAATAAAATAAAGAAAGAAATAGAAGAAAATAAATAGAAATCGATCGCAAAATGCAAACATTGAAAAGCAAGCTACAAAATTCTAGTCAACCGAAGTGGGCTTTTCAAGTTTTATTAGGGGGTGTTTGGGAGGGGTGCTAACTGGTAATCCATTTTAGATTACATATTTTTAGGAGTGTTTGGACATGAATAAACATTAAAATGTTGAAAGATCACTAGCGGAATAACTTTTTGGATGCTCATCACAATTCTACGCAGTATTATTTTGCAAAATCTTCTACACATCATCATCCAAACAATTCTGCAAATTCTAATTATAAATAAAAAAATTACTATATATACAATTCACAAGAAAATATAATTGGCTCCAAACAATTCCTTAGCCCTTAGCGGAAGCCGTCATAGCTAGCTGCATTTATCTGTCGATCAAAACGAAAAAAACAGTTGCATTTATGCATGGGTACATGATTGATATTCTCTAGTTTAGAGATAGAACTAGCCACTGAAAACCAAATCACTGATTTGGTCTAGTTTTGATTTCCGGTTTGGTTCACCGATTTTTTATTCACTACGGACCCCTAACCTCAAAGATCGATAGTTTTGCTTTGCCTACACGATATCACCTATGTATCCATTATCTCGTGGTGTACCGGTTGATGTTAATAATGAGACAACTCTTGTGAAATACACATTAGAATCTTCAAAACCACAAAACATACTTTTATTTCTGCACATTGCTCTACACGACTGTTGTTCACTATGTAAACAGAAAAATGAGCCGGCTCAGATATCTATTCCATTGATCTATTTTGATCAATGAAGAGAATAAAGCACCCACCTTGGCTGCAACAAAGCCCGTTGAAAGGAAATTCAAAAAGTCTCTTCCACTAATTAGGTGTCGCTCCGCTTGTTCTCCCGCCCGTTCACATATATCTGTTAGCTAGCTTCATTCATTGGCTACTCTTCCGCCTCCGGTGGGCACCTACTGGTGGGCAAAAGAGTAGCGGCGGGTGCCCACTGGAGAGCAAAAGAGTGCCGCTGGTGGACGGACGAGTAGCAAAAGAGTGCCACTGAAGGGCAAAAGAGTAGCCAGTGAATAAATCTAGCTAAAATATATACGTGAGCGGTCGATGGTGGGCAGAAGAATAGCAGCGGATGCCCACTGGAGGGCGAAAGAGTAGTCAGTGAACGAAACCAGCTAACAGATATACGTGAGCGGGTGGGGGAACAGGCGGAGCCACACCTAATTTTTCCTCTCTTATGGCAAAATTGCCCCGCCAAGAAAATGGGTTGCAGCATCCCGCTATACGAAAAGTAGTATCATCACAGCCTTTTCCAACTGGGAAATCTCACTGTTATCCTAGTACATTACCCTAGCAGCAAGAACAACACAGAAGAAAGGGCAAATTTCACTGACCTCCCCTGAGGTTTCTGACACTGACAGATACCTCCCCTGAGGTTTCTGAAATATCACTGCCCTCCCCTCCTTTGGCTGACAATGCCAAAGGACCCCCCCTCCGTTAAACTACAGCTGAAAATTGGATGAAAAAGATGATGTCATTGTACACTAACTTGTAATATACCTATATTACCCCCACCCTTACTCTCCTTTCCAATAAATATAGCACCACACCTACTTTTATTTCACAAGTGAGAACACCCAGGAAAGATAAAGAAAAAATAGAGGCATAAATAACGAGATAAGAACCCAGTATTCATCACATTTCTCACATCTCCTCTTTCTTTTTTTTCCTCCTAAAACTTGTGTTGCTCAAGAAACCATGGATTCTCTTCAACTACATCAAATGCAATACCTAGATACAAGAATAGGTACTGCTAATTATCCTAATGAAATAAATGTAAGCAAGTGTTCAAGTGTTATGTGCCCAAGCAAGTATCTAAGTGTCCAAACACTATTATTCTGTGTCCAAGCATGTAATGCAAGTCAAAATTAATGAAATGTAAACTTCTTTGCCATTATATGCAAATTCCATATATCCAAATAGCAGTCAAAAGATATAAGTTTGAAGTTTAAAGTCATCCATATTACATAACAGGGCTAAATCACATAATTACCAGGGCTATACATAAAGTTGCATCCAACACAAGATCACAAAAGTATTGAATCTATTTTGCCCTACACAAAAAAGTGGTATCCAAGTCAAGGCCACATTAAACTGTTGGTAATCTGCACTATACAAAAAAAGTGGTATCTAAATATACAACCACATTAGCCCTATAGTACCATATACCGAAAGTGAGTCTTCAATATGTCCAGTCAGCTCACAAAAAAGGCCTAAACTTCATATCATCTGCAAAGCAAAGTGTGACTGGACTATTACAAGATGATTGAAAGTAAATACATGTAATAACCAATTGAAATACTTGCTGCTCACTTAGAAAAGAGACCCCTCCGATGGGTGGCTTTGAGTGACACACTGTGAAGACTGTGTTTGTGATGTACGCACTTGATTTTCCTAAATTTGTTCCAATAGATATATAAGCACATGAAACTATAACCTACAAGTAATGAAATTAAGTACACTTGTTAAAAAAAAAAGTACTTCTTACTTGAGAAACAAAAACACCAACAAAAAAAAATCCCAAAAAATACATGGATTACAGCCATATCAAAGGAAAAACAGAAAAGTCCCAAAATCCCAAAATATCCAAACCATGAAAGCCCCAAATTTTGTTAACCCTAACTATTCATATTACAGTAGAAAATCGAAAAAAAAAATGTAAAAGGATTACAACAAACGTAATTCCAATAGTCATTGGTTTGCTACTTGTTACATGTACAGATCTCAAAGGATTACAGTCATATCAAGCAAAAACAAAAAAAAAAAATTGACATGTACTGAACCAAAAACACCCCCCCAAAAAAATACATGGATTGCACCCATATCAAAGGGAAAACAAAAAAGCCCCAAATTTTTCTGTAACTAAACTAATTTGATTTCACATGATGGATTACACTAAATATAACAACACTAAACCAAAAAAAGCTCGGATTACAGCCATATCAAGGGAACAGAAAAGCCCCAAATTCTGAAACCCAAACTTACCAATTTTACAGGAATTTCTTTATTTTTGCACAAAATTTAACACCACTGAACTGAAATCCTAAGAATACCAACCAGGATCTCTACCAATTGATTCGCCAATCCCCTTTCTTTTCTCGTCTACATATGGAAGTTACGGATCAGATTAGAGAGAGTAGGGAATGGATGGAAAGCCCATTACTAACTAGTTCCGAAAAGAGGTTAGCATTTCTAGAAAAAATGGAGTAGGGATTCCAAAGCCCCTCTGTTTTCGCTTAGGGTTTAAATATGTCTTTTGACTAATAAAAGAGAATACCTTAACTTCTAAATCATGCCGGAACAGGGTAGCGAGAGGCGGAGAAGACCATCCCTTGACCGAGTAATCAAATCCTATTTCAAACCATTCCAAATGTAAAACATGCAAAGCCCTAAATTTTTTATCCCTGCAGATTTTACTAGAAAACCAAGAAACAAACTTTAAAAAAGAAAAGAAAAAAGAACGAAAATCTAACAAACATACATTCACTTTTTTTTTTTTTGAAAGGCAGATGTATTAGAAATCTAGTCGGACGCCAAGCTCAGATGGAAGATTACATGGGGAAATAAAAGAAAAAAAGCCCCCATCTACTTTTGCTAGCAATCTAATGGGCACATCGGTTGACATTACGATTACACCAAGAGAAGATAAAATCAACATTCCTAGAGAGGGACAAAATATCATCAAGGATTGCTTGAACTTCTCAGGAAGATGTTCCACTGAAACATACATACACTATTTAGGGTTTAAATGGT
Source organism: Rhododendron vialii (assembly GCF_030253575.1). Lineage (NCBI taxonomy): Eukaryota > Viridiplantae > Streptophyta > Magnoliopsida > Ericales > Ericaceae > Rhododendron > Rhododendron vialii. The sequence goes on along the minus strand of NC_080557.1, from coordinate 3,686,246 downwards.
TACCTGTATTAGCTTAAAGAAGCAGCGTTGAAGAGTTCTTCGAGAGTTGGAGCATCATTGTGTCATCGTCTTCTTACGTCATTTGATCGGCATCGTTCCTCATCGTTTCTTCTTCTTCTTCTTCTCTTCTCTCTCTCTCTCTCTCTCTCTCTCTCTCTCTCTCTCTCTCTGCGTTAGAGCGTATCGAATGGAAGAGAAAAAATCTCCCAGTGTGACTTTAAATACCTAAGGGTAATTTCGTCTTTTCGGGTTTAACTTTCAGCTCAACTTAACGGCGTCTGAGTTAAATTGATGGGAAGGGGGTCCTTTGGCATTGTCAGCCAAAGGAGGGGAGGGCAGTGATATTTCAAATACCTCAGGGGAGGTATCTGTCGGTGTCAGAAACCTCAGGGGAGGTCAGTGAAATTTTCCCCAGAAGAAAAGATAATAATAATAATAATAAAATGATTTTGTCATTTCTTTTTTTTTTTAACGGCACTCCACTGCAAGTGTATTTTTGTTAACGCCACTTTCCTGCAAATGTATTTTTGCACCAAAAATACACTTGCAGGAGAGTCGTGTTAACAAAAAAAAGAGTGATAAAATCAGCAGCAAAAAAATAAAAAGCGGTCATGCACTTGATGTGACCGCAATTACCAAATAAAATCCTTCGCAACCAGGCCCACATATTTTCAAAAATGGCCTACTAATTTTGTTAATAGAACTCAAATCTTCTTGATAAATAACCTTCTGATCTAATTGAGCCTCATTTTGAATTCAGGAGTTTCCCATCACACTCTTTCAGCTGTATGCCTGTACATACGCAAAGTTCTAAAGCATACACAGAGACGATTTTCCTTTTGGAAAAAAATAATCAGTAGAAATTCCACCCCGACTTTCGGCTCAAATGCTAATCTGATGCATAGTGGGTCCGTAAACTTGCTATTCCAAATAATTTCTGCTGCCTTTTGACAACTTAAAAAGTGGGGGAAAATAAAATAAAAATCTCATTTTCCACTTGTTTGGAACTTGAGAAAAAGAAAGGGGGGAAAAAAAAAAACGAAGAAGAAAGGAAAGTGCGGAGGAAATTTTTTCTTTGTTTTTGTAATTTTCTTTCTTGTTTCTTCTCAATGCAAAACAAGAAAAAAATAACTTCCCTTCCTTTCTTTTCTTTTTCTATAGGAAAAGAACATTGATAAGCAAAAAAGCGTCCTAAACAAACAAAACGACCTTTTCTTTAATAGAATTGTTTATTGGCTCTGTTTTCCAAATTACTCAAAATAGAGCAAAAAAGCGTCCTAAACAAACAAAGCCAAAAAAAAAAAGCAAAATTGAAAAACAGGGCAAAAAGAACATTCCAACAAAATAGGAAAACAGAGCCAATAAACAATTCTATTAAACCCAATGGAAAAAACGGGTTCATATGTGCATGTGGGTTTACGAAAGAGAGGTTGAGGCTTAGATCTACCTGAATCAAGACAGTGACTCCGCCATGGCTGCAATGGGTTGCCCCGCCAATAAACGTGTCGGACCTCAACTCCTGATTTTTGAACCCAAAAAAATATCTCCATCGCAGCCTCTTTAAACAACAGTTTTTTGGGTTGTGGGTTTAAGCAGCTTGGTTTGGTTGCTGCTGCTCCTGATATATGTAGAGAGAGAGAGAGAGAGAGAGAGAGAGAGAGAACAACAGAAAGCCAAGCAAAGATGGTTGGATATTACTCCAATCCCCATTCTCGCTCTCTCTCTCTCTCTGCACATACACATATACATATATGCATACATATATACACATTGATCAAATATTAACAGGAAAACAGAAAGCAAATACAGATAAGAGATCAGAAACACACACACACACACACACACACGAAGGGTGGTTGATTTTTTGAGGCACTGGAGATGAAATCATCGGCTTCATGTTTTTGTATACAGAAACTGGCTTCCCCATCTCTGTGAGTGAGTGAGGCCTCGTTCAATTCTGGGTTGGAAACCCTCCTTGTGTTTTTGGCTGGCTTTATTAATTGCAGGCTTTTCGGAAAAAATTTCAGTGCCGAGCGCGGGTACCACGTGGTGTTTTTCACGCATCTGAGCCGTCTATTGCGTATTTAAATGGCTCAAATTTGGAGAGGGAGAAAGTATTAGGGTGAGAGGAGAGAGAACGTTTCAATCCGAGCCATCCAAAAATATATTGAATGACTTAGATGTGCCTAGTAAGTACCACGCAGGATATACCCGTTCCGTATTGAAAAATCGCTCGTTTCCATGCTTTTAACTTTATTTCTATCTTGTCTTTCTTTCTTTTTGCAGGTAGCGGTGGGTAGTTTTAGGACACATGCCGTTTTGGTGATTATGTGTAGGGGTGGATGATAATGGTGTTCTCTGAAATCAGATCTTTTCTGAAAATTTTGTACGTGCTATATATCCCACGTGGAAAAATTATACTATGCCTCAAAGGCATAGCCACGTGGTGCCCTCGGAGCTTTCTGCACCACACATTTCAATAGCTCACACTGAAATTTGTGGTGCAAAAAGCCCTGGGGCACCACGTGACTATGCCCCGGGGGCATGGAATAATCTCTCCTCCAACACTTTACCTCATTTTTTTCTCTTTAAATTCAAGCCGTCCAAAAATACAATAAACGTCTTGAATGCGCCAAGTGAGCACCACGTGATAACCACCGGGCACTGAAAAATTTTCCGATCTGTCAAGGTTTCCGAAATACTCCAAAAACATTTCTCTGGCCAAAAAAATATGGTAGTGATTTCGCCAATCCTCTGGGGAGTGCCAGAATCAATACTCCCTAAAAATACCCTAAAACATTTCATGTTATTATAGGAAAATTAATTTTGGAGTATTTTTACGGTAAATAATTTTGCACTCTTCTTTTGTTCTCTCGCGCTCAATTTCTTGTATTTTTTTTTTTTTTGACGTGAAAAGATAAAAATGCCTTCTACATGTGAAAGTAAATTCATAAAAAATGGTAGTTTAATAATTTCATGTGAGTAAAAACAATAGAAGTAGTGTAAGAGAGTAAAAAGAGAGTGCAAAAATTATTTCTTTCTTTATTCGTTTTTTTGTCTTTAGATAAGTTTTTTCAAAACCGATTCATCGAAGATATGTTAAAAAAAAAAAAAAAGAATCATTAAAGATGGGTTTTTTTTTTAATATACATAGAAAATCTTATGTTTTTTTACATCTTGACTGAACTTCGACTGTAATTTTTTTTTTCCTTGGGTAAGCTTCGACTGTAATTTATTCAGTGTTGTTTTACCTTGTAGAATCCTTGATAGAGGCCCGTGGTCGAAAATGGCATCTGCCCCATTTGTATATCTGCTTAGCGTTTGTTTACATACGTTTTCTTTTAATAATCAGGTGTTCGGAGCAGCTTACATGTACTTCGACTAATTCCGAGGGATCATAAAATCACCGTCCACTAGCAGGCCCCACTTAAAAAGCACGAGCAAATGCTTCATTTGGACTAACCTCAAAAAGGTTGATAGCATCTATCTCTTGAGAGGTTTTTGTTTATATATGTTTTATGAACACGGAGCGATAGATTCGCATGAGGAAATAATTAAATCAACGCTAATTAACTAAACAACTAAACGTGTTGAGGTTGGCTTGTTGATGGAACGAGCTTAAATTTCTGACTCGAGCTTGTTTGGTAACTTAATGAAGACCGTGTGGCACCCCTACATGGCTACATGGGATCAAAGGAGAGTTTGGTCCGATTTTGGTGATTTCACAACCAAGCTGGTTAATTTTTTTAGAATTAGAACAAGGCCCCTTAGAAAGCCCTATAAAAAACAGAGAACGAAACCATCCCAGCAAAAACACAGCAAACAAAAACAAAAACAAAAAATCAGTAATGTAGATAGGGACTCGATAAAACTAATGAAAAATATACCCAAAAAAAACCATATCAGGAAACGTAAATGGGTACTGTATGGAGGAGGCCAAGAGGCTTTGCCTTGTCTATACAATATCACCTATGTATACTTGTGTGGCACAGCTACTATACTATCTCATGGTGTACCAGTTGATGATAATAACAACACAACTCTTGGACTACACACATTAGAATGACTTAAGACCACAAAACATAATATAGCTTTCATGTGTGTACATTGCCCTATAAGACTAGTGGAGCCCACTCCGAGTCTCATACAAATACAAAGAAATATTCATAAATTTTAAAATAATTTTTTATGAAACCATGTAAAAAATTAGCTCCAACGGATAATGAGACAACTCTTGTAAAATACACATTAGAATGACTTCAGAACCACAAAACATAGTTTTCTGTTTGTACATTGGCCTATATGACTGTTGTTCACTACTTAAAATGGAACTGCTGTTCACTATGTAAACAGAAAAAATGAGGCTCAGATATATATTCCATTGATCTATGTTCATCAATGAGGAGAATAAAGCACCCACCTTAGCTGCAACAATGTCCATTGAGAGGAAATTTAAAAAGTCTCTTCCACTTAATTACACGTGGCTCTTGTTCTACGCCTACTCCCCGTCTGCTCACGTATAGCTGTTGACTTTCTTCACCGGCTACTCTTCCGCCCACCGGTGGGTATCCGCCGATGCCCATTGGTGGGCGAAAGATTAGTAGCGGATGCGGAAGAGTAGCCAGCAAACAAAGACAACAACAATACGTGAGTGGGCGAAGGAATAGGCGTACAACAAGAGCCACACCTAATTTCTCCTCTCCCACGGCAAAATTGCCCCGCTAAGAAATGGGTTGCAGCATCCCACCATAAGAAATCAAAGTAGTATCATCACAGCCTTTTCCAATTGATAAATCTCACTGTTATCCTAGAACACATTATCCTAGCAGCAAAAACAACACTAAGAGAAAAGATAAAAGAGGTGATCATGCACTTGATGTGACCACAATTACCTAATCAAATCCTTCGCAATCGCGACATCGCAAACACATTAAAAAATGGCCTACTAATTTTGTTAATAGAACTCAAATCACCTTCTCTAATTAAGCCTCATTTTGAATTCAGGAGTTTCCCATCACACTCTTTTTATCTCATCAAAATACATACACCAAGTTCTAAGCATACACAGAGAGGATTTTCTTTTTCAAAAAAGAATCACGCAGAAATTCCACCCCGAGTCTCAGCTCAAATGTTAATCAGATGCATAGTGGGTCCATAAACTTCTGGTTCCAAATAATTTCTATTGCTTTTTGACAACTTAAAAATTGGGGAAAAATAGAATAATAATCATATTTTCCACAACAGACCAAATATTAGGGTTTGTTTGGAACTCGAGGAAAAGAAAGTGCGGAGGAAAATTATTCTTTGTTTTTGTAATTTTCTTTCTTGTTTCTTCTCAATGCAAATGAAGAAAAAAATATTTTCCCTTCCTTTCTTTTTCTTTCTATAAGTTCCAAATAAAAGCAGAGCAAAAAAGAAAACCAAATTGAAAAACAGAGCAGCAAGAACATTCCAACAAAATAGGAAAACAGAGCCAATAAACAATTCTATTAACAAAAAAACAGAAAGCAGATACAGATCAGAGATCAGAAACCCACACAAGAAGGGCAGTTGGTTTTTTGATGCATTGGAGATGGAATCATCGGCTTTCATGTTTTTGTATACAAAAACTTCCCCATCTCTCTGTGATTGAGTGAGTGACGCCTCATTCAATTTTGGGTTTGAAACCTGGCCTCCTTATTAATTGCAGGGTTTTGGCTTTTAACTTTACAACAATTTTAAGTTTTGAGTTAGAACTAGCCACGAAAAAACAGATCACCGCTTTGGTCTGATTTATGTTTTCGGTTTGGTTCACTGATTTTTTTGTTCGCCCCTAACCTCAAGATGGCTTTGCTATGTCTACTCGATATCACCTATGTATACTTGTGTGGGGCAGCTATTATCTCATGGTGTACCAGTTGATGATAATAACAAGACAACAAAACATAATAGCTTTCATGTGTGTATATTGACCTATTTGATCGTTGTTCACTATGTAGACAGAAAAAAGAGGCTCAGACATCCATTTCATTGATATATTTTCATCAATGAAGAGAATAATGCATCCACCTTAGCTGCAACAATGCCTATTGAGAGGAAAATTTCAAGTCTCTTCCACTGTATGATGTAGTTCTATTATTGTATTTCTATCATCTTCCGTTCAAATATTTCTATTATCTTATTCATTGGTTACTCACCAGCCGATGAGTAACCAACGAATAAGATAATATAAATATTTGAATGAAATATGATAGACATACAATAATAGAACTACATAATTTCTCCTCTCCCACGGCAAAATTACCCCGCTAAGAAATGGGTTGCAGTATCCCACCATATGAAATCAAAGAGGAGTATCATCACAGCCTTTTCCAATTAATTGAGTGATTGCTCACAGTTATCCTATTACACTGACCTAGTAGCAAGAACAACATAAAAAAACCAATGAAAAAAAAAAAGAACATAAAAATGGTGGTCACGTAGTCAATGTGACCACAATCACCTAACCAAATCCTTCGCAACCACGCCCACATTTTGTACATCGCAATACTCCTATACAAAAAAGACCTACTAATTAATGCTGTTAACATAAATATATATAACTCAAATCACCCTGATAAATGAACTTCTCTATAGCTGATTGAGCCTAATTTTGAATTCAACTCAATTTCTCCTCTCCCACGGCAGACAAAGTTGCCCCGCTAAGGAATGGGTCACAGTATCCGACCTTATGAAGTGAAAAAGAAGTATCATCACAGGCTCTACCGAGAGAGATTATTGTAAAACCTAGCAGCAAGAACAACACGCACCCAAAAAAGAAAGAGAATTGTAAAAATGGAGAGAAAAAAGTTGATCATGAGCCAAATGTACTTCAGAATTAACCTAGTCCCTATGCCAAATCCTTCGCAATCACGCCCGAACAAACCTGATACATAAAAAACACATCAAGAACAAAAACACGTACCGATAAAATCCCAATAAGAAAAAAAGAGAGGAAAAAAACATACCAACAAAGGAATGTGAAACAGAGAAAGAAACCTTCCCCAAGAAAACCCAACAAGAACACATTGATCAAAGATTAACAGAAAACAGAAAACAGAAAGCAGATACAGATCAGAGAAACACACACACACGAAGGGTGGTTGATTTTTTGAGGCATTGGAGATGAAATCATCGGCTTCATGTTTTTGTAGAGAGAGAGAGAGAGAGAGAGAGAGGGGCATCTCTGTGAGTGAGTGAGGCCTCATTCAACTCTGGGTTAGAAACCCTCCTTGTGTTTTTGGCTCCAAGGGCTTTATTAATTGCAGGGTTTTGGCTTTTACTTATTTCTCTTGTCTAAAACTTTATTTTTGCATGTAGCAGTGGTCAGTGTTAGGACACATGCTATTTTGGTGATTGCATGCGTAGGGTGGATCATGATAAAGCTGTTTTCTGAAATCAGATCTCTCACCTCTCGAGGCGGTGCCGAGGGAGAAAAACTTTTTTAACGGGACGTCCGTGTTCTACAAAACTCAATATTGCGCGTCTAAAAGTATTTTGAACGGTCCAGATTAAAGATAATGTATTACTGATAAAAGATATTTATTACCGGTATTAGTTTAAAAATGTATCTCAACCATTGATTGTCGGACGGCTGAGATTGGGCTCCACCATGAATAAGTTTCTCTTGTTCCGAAATACTCTAAAATGAGACCAAAAATTTTAAAGGAAAAGTTGAAGTTTGGAGAGAAATTTTGAAAAAATGAAGAATGGCAATTGAAGTTCATGTAAATAGTTGTATTTTTTTAAATTTTGAACTTAGCAAAATTGGGGTGGAGGTGCTCTAAAAGATTAGTATGTGAACAGTGATTTGCATGTAAGAATAGGATCAATTACTGATTTATTCAGTTTTGTAGAATGAATAAATTGGTTGTTAGCTAAATTCGGTACTCAAAACATGCAGGAAAGTCGGACAGTCTCATACTTCCATTTCGTTTTCTTGCAACTGAACTGGAACTAAACTATTGCTGAGAGAAAATATAAGGAATGAAATACCCTCCAAGCTCCAGTAGTCTCCGGTCCTTTTATAAACTAGCGGCCCTGTGACCCTCATGATCGGAGCAATTTCTTTTCAAAAATCACAAGAGCATACCATTTATGTTAAAAATCATAATCTAAGAAGATCAACAAACAAATAATTGCAATTCATTTATCATAGTAAGATGAATAGATTTAGATTCACTATTCCAAGTTTATTTCAAACTGTATGGGTAAAATCATATCCATCGATGTTCGACAAACTTAAAGTCGATCAAGGTCGAAAACATTTTTCTCAATTGTGACCTAAACAGGGCTCACAAATGTATATTGTGACCTAATATACACCTCCCAAGGAATTTTTTTGGGGTTGCTACTTGCTTAGGTAACTAACTTTGAAACTTGGTTCTAAAAGTTTTCTCGAAAATTGAGAAATTTAAAGGAAAAGCAAAACAATTGTTTCTAACTCTCAACAATTGTTTTACTTTAATCTAATTTATTTTTACTTTAATCCAAATATTGTGGATGGAGCGGGTGAGATATGATACCATCCTAATACATAGAGTACACGGTCGCTACTACTTCGATTATAAGAGGTTATTTCCGTTTTGGGCCAGGTAGGATACAAAGATTATCCTTTTTCATTAAAAACTGGATGGACTTCTGACCCAACTAAATTAATACACTTCAAAATGGTCTACATATCTAAGTTGGGCTTTGCAGGTTTTGTTCTTTTTCTTGTCTTTCAGAATCTTTAGAAAAAACCCGCTTAGCTTCTCTGTCTCCCTCTTTAAAATTCGCAAATTGGATAGAAGCATATAATAAAATCTCTGGTAAAAGAATTATTCTAGCCTCAGCACAAAGAATGTAGGATAATAGGTAAGTGCAATGATACTTGAAAATGTATTGATATCCGTAAAATATGCATTGATATCTCAACTTGTTTGAAATTATTGGCATATTTATTATACTCCGCCTAGTAGGCCAAGGTTAGCAAGACGAATTATCAACCACAGAAGTTTAAAATGAATGCTAACCCAACTTTTATTCCTCATAATATCAACTCTTTCTCTCTCTCTCTCTCTCTCTCTCAACAATAAAATCCTTGTCAATTTGACAAAAAAACACAACTGTTTATGGTCAATCTTGTATTGCAAAATTCCTATCTTGTAATAGAGCACCCCATTTGTTTGATTTTACCCACAGCTTCAAAAAAGTTAGAATTACAAAAAAGAATTTTTAAAAATCTCTACGATAAAGATAAATGGTAACATAATTAACCACAAGCAGACAGTGAGTTTATTGTCTCCCACGACTAGTCGAGGTGTGTATAAGTTAGCCTGAACACTTGGTTATAATAAAATGATAGCCTAATTAGCACAAAGGAAAGCCAAAACAAAAATACAACAAAACATCATAACTTTGCTCCACATAAATACTCGTACAAAAATCATTGTTCTATGGTAAAACTATACAAAGCCTCCTAACTCAAACATCTCCTACACTACACCTCCTGGTAAATACACCACATTGATGGTTTTGCTTAGTGTACCAAATATCAACTACTAATACATTTTTTGCGAGCGGTGAGCCCATTATCTCGTGTTGTACCAGTAAGAAATGAGGCAATGACATTACGACCACAGAACAAAATAGCTTGTATTTGTGTATATTAGCCTATACATCTGTTGAACATTACATGGACAGCAAAATGAGGCTCAGATATTGACTTCATCGATGCAGAGAAGCATGCACCCACCTTAGCTGCAACAACGAACCCCTTGAAAGGACTTTAATGTCTATTCCCCAAAATTTAACCCCTACTCTAGTTGCAACCTTTAAGTCCCATTATCGTTAACATACATTTCATGTATTCATGTTATGGATGAGTAGCTAGTTAACAAACGACTGATAGATGGATGAGTAGCTAGTGAATAAAACTAGGGGACGGATGAATAGCCAGTGAATAAACTAACATGAATATGTGAAACCTACGTTAAACAATAATGGGGCCTGAAACCTACAGCAAGAGCAGAAATTAACTTCTCCTTTCCAGACAGGCAAAGTTGCCCCGCCAAGATATGGGTCACAATAACGCCCGCATGAAGTTGAAGAGAAGTATCATCACAGCCTTTTCCATATGGTAGATTATTCAGTTACTTCACTAATAAGAACAACAAAACCGAAAAGGAGTTTGTTTGGATTCAATTTTGAGAAAGAAAATTGATGGAAGGAACGGTTATGAATAGAGAGATACAGATAGAGAAACTTATTGAGAACCGTAGTTTTTTTTTTCTTAGTGGATCCATGAACTCTTTTGCAATATCTTATTCCCAACAATTTCTGCTGCCTTTTGGCAACACAAAAAGTGTGTGTGTGTGTGTGTGTGTGGGGGGGGGGGGTGGGGGGGGGGGGGGGGGGGAGGGGGGGGGGGATATTCAAGAAACAATCCAACAAAATTTCAAGAAACAATCCAACAAAATCATATTTTCCACAACAGACCCAATTACTGGAAAACATAGCAAAAGAACCCACTAATCAAACAGAGCAAAACCCAAAAGAAAAATATAGCAAGAAAACCATTCCAACAAAAACCCAACAGAAAAACAGAGCCAATTAAACATAGACGTATCAGTAAAATGTATTTACGGATAAAACTCAATAAATAAGAAAACCTGAGCAGCAAAAAACATATTATCAATAAATAAATAAACAGATTTAATATATGAATGTGGGTTTACGAAAGAGACGGTGAGGCTCAGATCTACTCGAATCAGGACAGTGACTCCGCCATGGCTGCAACTGGTGCCCCGCCATTAAACGGGTCCGATCTCAGCTCCTGATTTGAACCCAGAAAAAAAAAATTATCATCACAGCCTCCGTAAACAACAGGTTTTTCTTTGGGGGGTTTAAGGTTGGTTTGGTTGCTGCTGCTGATGACATAGAGAGATAGAGAGAGAAAAAGCATATACAAGAAGCAGAAAGCCAAGCAACAAGGGTTGGAAACAATCCAGAGTCCAAACCCCATATTCTCTCTCGACAGACACACATACATATATGCATACATATATACATATAGATCAGAGATCAACAGAAACAGAAGCAGCATATACAGATCAGAGATCAGACAGACAGACACACACACACCCAAAGGGTTGTTGATTTGTTTGAGGTTTTGGAGATGAAATCATCGGCTTCATCTCTTTCTACACACAGAGAGGGGCAACCACCCCCTGAAACTTCCCCATCTCTGTGACTGAGTGAAAGAGGCCTCATCCAATTCTGGGTTAGAAAGTAACCCGTGATTGGTTTTGGACCCCAGGGCTCTTTTATTGCAGGGTTTTTGGCTTTAACTTTATTTTTTTTCTTTTAACTTTCTTTTTACAGATAGCAGTGGGTTGTGTTAGGACACATGCTATTTTGGTGATTATGGATGTAAAAGCTGTTTTTCGAAAGAGTGTAAATTTTGTCCAGATAAGCCGGAAAATGGTGGTTTTCTGCCATTCCGTGGGTTTCATTTTTATTTGTTAATTCAAACCGTTCATCTTGTAAAATATTTCAAATAATATATCTATGCAAAAAATCAGTTTATCCGGACATCGATAGGTATATCAAAAGTTGAGTTTTTTTTACGAAAAAATGAACGGCTGTGGACAGTTTAACTTAAAAAACAGTTGACAGATCCACACCGTCCATTTTTTCGTTTAGAACTCAACTTTTGACATACCTATCAATGTCCGGACAATCTGGTTTTTTGCATGGACACATTATTTTACAAGCCCTACAAGATGCACGGTTTAGATTACTCAAAAAAATGTGCGAAGGAGGCCCACGAGGGGTTGTTGGTGGAAAACCACCTCTGTTCGTCTCATCCAGATAGAATTTAAACTCGTTTTGGAATCAGATCTCTCATGCACCCCTACCAACTGAGGTGCCGAGTAGCATCTGACCGCTCATCTAGGCAAGGATAGTTGTGATTGAATATGAACCGTCCATTGCTCAATCAAGACCCGAACCATCGATTGCTGAAATGAACGGCCGGATCAGCCGCTCAACACTGCCGTCAAGCACTGCGGCTTGGCAGCATCTTTCATTCGTGTTATTCTAGAAAAATTAAGTTCGGAGATTTCCATGGGAAGTAAATTTTGCACTTTTTGTTTGTCCTCTTGCCCACATTTTACTTGTCTTTCACGTGAAAAGATAAAAATGTCTTCTACATGCGAAAGTGAGTCCATTAAAAAAGTAGTTTAATAATTTCACGCGGGTAGAAACAATAGAAGTAGTGCGAGAGAATAAATAAAAAGAGTGCAAAAACTTTTTCTATATCTTTATTCGTTTTTTGTCTTTACGTAAATTTTTCTAAAACCAATTCATTAAAGATATGTTCAAAAAGAATTCATTAAAGATGATTTTTTTGTTTTTACGGAAAAATCTTACAGTACTATTTTCTTTTTACATCTTGACTAAACTTTGACTGTAATTTTCTGTGTCTGGACCAACAATATTGGACAAGTCCATTATTGCAGTCCACACGACCTGTTTACCTTGTAGAATCCTTGATAGAGAGGCCTGTGGTCGAAAATTGTTATCTCCCCCATTTGTATGTCAATTCCGTATAACTAGTGTTTCGTATTTTTACTGCTTCGTATATGTTTTCTTCTTTTTTTTTCGACGATAACCACCAATCAGGTGTCCGAGTCAGTTTATCGCTTATGACAGAGGAAAATAGATGGTGTTTGTGGTCTCGTATAATCGAAAAGTATTCCAAAAACACTTAAGACGTTCAGTTTCATTCTACGATGAAATCCCACATTTAGAGCCAGTTCTGCTAAGATGAATTAAATGTGATGTATTATGAGAGAATTAAAAATTAAAAAACTTGGGAAAATGGAACATTGATCTAAGCAAAAACTTGAAACGACGATAATCTTTTAGGTCGTCTTTTAAATTGACTCATTTTTATATGAAATATTCACGTTTTAGGCCGGGGAGGATAGAATCAGTATGAATTTTTTTTTTTTAGTTATCAAAAAAAGGTACGGAATTTTTTAGGCCACCGTTTAAGATATGGTATAACTATGTGGCGGCGCGCCAATTATCTCGTGGTGTGCTAGTCGATGTTAATAATGAGGCAACTCTTGGAAAATATACATCAGAATGACTTTAAGACCACAATAGCTTTGGTGTGCTTAACATTGGCCTATACGGCGGCTGTTATGCACAGCGTAGACAGAAAAATGAGGCTCAGATATCTATTTTCGTCAATTAACTGAACAATGCACCCACCATAGCGGCAACAATGCCCATTGCGAAGAAATTTACAAGTCTCTTCCACTTAATTATGTGGGCTTTTTGCGTGTCTATCCCCACTCCCAATCACGTACAGCTGCCTCAGTTACTCCTCTGGTTGGCAAATGAGTAGCCCATTGTAGACAGCTATACGTAGACGGGAGCGGGGAAAAACCCACAAAAAAGGACACATGATCTCTCTTCACCCAGGGCAAAATTAGCCCACTATGGGTGGCATTATCCCATGGTACGACGGTAAAGAGGAGTATCATCACAGCCTTTTCCAATTGAGAGATTATTCAGTTACCAGCAGCAAGAACATAACACAACAAAAGATAAAAAAAGAGTTGGCTATTGCTGATCTTCATCAAGATCAGAGGTAGCTCTAATGGAGCCTCATTTTGAGTTAAACTCCTCAAGTTCTCAGGGAGTTTCCCATCACTCTTTACATATACCAAGTTCTAAGAATGGACATAGAGGATTTTCATTTTGAAAACATAATTTGACAGAAACTCCGGCCGATTTTCGGCTCCAATTTTGATTAGGTGCATACTCAATCCACCAAAGTTTTTGTAATTTCTGATTCCAAATCATTTCTGCTGCCTTGGCGGCATAAAATGTCCGGGGGGGGGGGGGGGGGGGGGGGGATCCTTTTGAACGGACATGAATGAAGGTAACACAAGCAACACCCCAGCAAAGTCATATTTTTCCACAACAGACTCAATACTAGAAAGAGAGAAACTTATCCCTAGAAATAGAGAAACTTATCCGTGGAGGAGTTGGGGAGTCGGGAATAAGTTCTTCACGGCTCCACACAATCTCCGAATCTTGGCCGTTCATTCGCACAATTGAGATTGCTTTTCAATTTTGACCGGTAACAATTACTGTAATTTTTGCCGGTCAAAATTAGTTTCCTATCAGGACTGTTCGAAAACACTTTGGACGCACGCAATTGGGCCTCCGTAAACTGGAAAAGATCCTTATAGAAGTTATTGAAAACATAGCAAAAAACCCAAATGAAAAATAGACCGAAACAGAACATTCCAACGAACACCCAGTAGAAAAGCAGAGCCAATATCAATAATATTTATAGACGGATAATACTAAATGTATATAGAAAAAGAAAACTGAGGAGCAAAAAAAGCAAATCAATGGATGCATAAAGGGATTCATGTGTGTGTGTGTGAGGTTTTATGAAAGAGAAGGTGAGGCTCAGATCTACTTGAATCAGGCCGAGGAGGACATTGACTCCGCCATGGCTGCAACTGGTTGCCCCGCCAGTAAACGGGTCAGATCTCAACTCCTGATTTGAACCCAGAAATGTTTCTCATCACAGCCTCTTTAAACAAGAAGAAGTTTTTGGGTTTAGGGTTTTGGTTGCTGCTGCTGCTGATAGATCATAGATTTAGAGAGAGAAAGAAGAGCATGTGCAAGAAGCACAAAAACCAAACAATCCAATCCAATCCAAACCCAACTCTAATTATCTCTCTCTCTCTGTCTGCCTGCATATATATATACACACATACATACATAAGTATGTAAAGGTTAACAGAAAACAGAAGCAGATGCTGATCCCAGAGATCAGAAACACACACACACACACACACACCCAAAGGGTTGTTGATTTGTTTGAGGTTTTGGAGATGAAATCATCGGCTTCATCTCTTCGTGTACACAGAGAGGGGCAACCACCCCCAGAAACTTCCCCATCTCTGTGACTGAGTTGAGGCCTCATTCAATCCTGGGTTAGAAAGAAACCCCTGTAGTTGGTCCCAAGAGCTCTTATTGAGAAGGGTAAATTACTGTTTGCCCCCTCTAACTATGGATCGAAGACACTTTACCCCCTCTAACTATTTTTTTAACACTTAACCCCCTCTAAGTAATGAAACCCTTATCCCGTCTAACTTCCGTAACGGAGAGGCATAAAATTACAAAATTGCCCGGAGAGAGTTACAGAGAGATTTTTTTTTTGATCCTTTACACAGAGAGAGAGAGAGAGAGAGAGAGAGAGTCATTGAAGACTGGAAGTGGTGGCCGGTGGGCAAGATTACCCTCTGATTTTGTGATTTCTTGAAGGACAAATTTGTAACTTTATGCCTCTCTGTTACGGAAGTCAAACAGAATAAGGGTTTCATTACTTAGAGGGGATTAAGTGTTAAAAAAATAGTTAGGGGGGGTAAAGTGTCTTTGACCCATAGTTAGAGGGGGAAAACAGTAATTTACCTTATTGAGAAATTTTGGCTTTAGCTTGCCTTTCTCAGTTGTTTCAACTTTCTTTTTGGGCGGTCCTATTCGCAGCTCTCTATTTACTTCTATAGCCCGTTAAAAATTTTCAATTATACTCGACAGTTAGTTACCGAAATTGAGATATATTTTCAGTATCCAATTATGAAAATATAATATTTTTTTCAACAGATGTTTACCAAAAATGCATGTTCGGCAGTTGTTTACCGAAAGTTGAACATATTTTCGACATGCAGTTACCAAAATATAATCTTATTTTCAACAGCAATTTACCGAAATGTTATTTATGATTTTCAACAACCATTTACTGAAATGTAGTGGGCTACGGGAGAAAATAAAAGGCTGCGAATAGCGGCGCCCTTCTTTTTACAGGTGGCAGTGGGGTTGGGACGGAGACTATTTTGGTGTTTATGGCTTTTAATTAGGAGTGAACTTCTCTTGTTTATCTTTATTTTTACAAAGTTGCAGTGGGTTTAGAACAGGAGCTATTTTGAGAGTCCGGATCTCCTGTCTGACCCGCCTGTCCTATTCCTCTCGGTCGTTGATCTCGTAAATCAACGGTTGAGATGGGCCAAACACTTTTTTCTCAAAACGATATCGTTTTGAAGCAGAACATACTCGGCCAATCTTAACCGTTGATTTACGAAATCAACAGCCGAAAAGGATGAGACAAGCGGGTTGGACAGAAGGGAGTCGGACAGTGGATCTCAAGGCCTATTTTGGTGACTAATGTAAGGTGTAGATGTTTAAAGCTGTTTTATGAAATCAGATGATCGAGAAAAAATAATTTTTGTGCATCTTTATTCGTTGAGTTTTTTTCGTTTATATCCCTCAAACTATACAACAATTTTCTACTTCGTACTCAAACTATAAAAATTGTTTACTTTGTCCTCCAACTTTTGGATTGCAACCTATTAAGTCCTCATTCTAACGTCCGTTAACTTTTCCAACGGAAAACAGTCGGACACATGACTCATTTCCCCTAATCTAAGAGCTCCACCGCCTAAGCCAGAGCACCACCCCTGGCAACGCTGCGACTTGACCAACACCAAGTTCTGTTACTACAACAACTACAAGTTCTCCCAACCGCGCCACTTCTGCAAGTCCTGCCACCGCTATTGGACCTCCAACGGCACCCTCCGTGACATCCCGTCGGCAGCGCCACCCGGAAGAATGCCAAATGCTACAACACCACCACCTCATTGCCGCCTTCAACCGCGGCAGCCTCCCTGGCCTTCACTCGTTTTTTTTCAGCAACCATCGCGCATGGCGGAGCTGGGATGAACATTTTTGCAAGATTTACTTAACTGTTGAGTAGTACACAACTCAAGCACCTGGGTTCTTGGGCTTGGAAGGGCTATTTCAGGGGTTGGAGATGATTGACTCGGTGGAAATATCATGGGGAACACATGGCAGATTGAGAGTGGTGGAGAAGGTGGCTACAGTGGTAGTGGGGATCGCTTTTGCCTTTTGTTTGTCGGATCTTGATATTTCGACTCCAGGGAATGGTCTGAAATGTGTTTTGGGGCTCATTCCATTTGAAAAGTTAACGGAAGTTAGTACGAGGATTTAATAGGTTGCAATGTAAAAGTTGGAGGACGAAGTAAACAATTTTTATAGTTTGAGGATGAAGTAGAAAAATAAGGGCGCTGCTGTTCGCAGCCCTCTATTTACTCCCATAGCCCGTTAAAATTTTTTAATTATACTCGACAGTTAGTTACCGAAATTGAGATATATTTTCAGCGTTCAATTACCGAAATATAATATTTTTTTCAACAGATGTTTACAGAAAATTCATGTTTGGTAGTTGTTTACCGAAAGTTGAACATATTTTCGACATGTAGTTACCGAAATATAATCTTGTTTTCAACAGCAATTTACCGAAATGTTATTTATGATTTTCAACAATCATTTACCGAAATTTAGTGGGCTACGAGAGTAAATAGAGGGCTGCGAATAGCGGCGCTCAAAAATAATGTATAATTTAAAAGATATAAATGAAAAAAACTCTTATTCGTTTTCTGTCTTTATTAAGTATTCTTTTCAAAACGAACAAAGGAGTTAACCAAAAGAAGGAGCAAAACGAATCAAGTCAACCAAGAAAGTAGTAATGTCCCGTTCTGCTGAGAAAGATGAGTGTACTTATTTTTTATATTAAATATTGTAAAAAATATCATATCTCGTAAAACAAAAAATAAGTATTTAAAAAATAAAAATCTTAACAGAACACGGCCATAAATTAGTTTTATGGTATATCAAAGGATCTCTCTTGAAAGTAAAGCTAAAGTGGACTAATTTTTTCAATTTCAGTCAGTTTTGTTAAAATTGTCATTTTATTTTACTTTTCAAGCGTATCTTGACTAGATGTATCCCTATCGCGAAAATAAGATTAAAATGGATGATAAGTCGATACAGGGAGAAGAAACATTACTAAGATTAGAGTATTTGAATCATCTCCAAACTAAACTCTCCAACAAAAGTTGGATTCACTGCTTTACCAATCAAAAGTTGCTTCAAAATTTTGAAGAAGTTAGCCATGGAGTCATCCTCAGGACTTATTTTGCTCTCCCTTGCTCATATTTGAATTACAATTAGGGTAATGCATGACGCCAAAAGAAAGTCATGGGAATTGTAACGCATACATAATTTTCATATAGTTTTCCTCACACAGAAGGATGAAGCTTATTGTAGTCCTCATCTTGGAACAACCACATCAACCACCAAGAAATCAACATCGAAACACCTAGACTGGAAAGCAAAATAAAAACAGATGAAGACGGCAGAATAGCATACATATCATCGTAGAGTGCTAAAGCTCTGAGCACAAACATTAATAGATTAAGCAATCTTCTTCACACGAGGAGATACTGGAAACAACCACCGGACATAGATTTGGTCCAGCTAAAACAGGGGAAATCATCCAATTCTAAAGAGCGTGTATGATACTGCCATAATTTAATTTTGTAAAGCCAAAATATGATGATTTGGCGTTGTTGCTTCAAGGATAAAATGGCAATCTTTTCTTCCTTTTTTCCCCCCAATTTGTGAGCCGATGACGAGAGAACCTGAGTTCTAACAAAATTTGAATCAAATTTTGGGATGATTCAAAAAGGATTGGTGTCAGGTTTTGGCTTTGCAATTGAAAGATAAACACAAATGGAGATACGCACTAAGAAACCAAAAGAGAGTGCTATTAAGCCTTGCAAGCGTACCTTGATTTTAGTTATCATTTTGCCTCTAAAATTCCCCCTTACTTTAGGGTCTTCTCTGGTTCAAGCACACACTTCAACTCCTTACGAATCACAAGACAAATCAACTTTCTGTTGAAAGAAAAAAGAAGCAGACTATTTGGTAACAAAAATGGCCAATGACTCAATTACTTCATCTCTACAATACAAAAAACATAAAAGTGAAACATCAAACCAATGGCATGTGAATCATCATTACACCTCCAACTCAAACTTGTTCCTGCAAGATAAAAACCATCATATTAAATATAAATCCCAAGATGCGATTAAACCCAGATTTCCTACAGTCAATCAACTACATACAAATGCATACACATTTACTATTGCAAGAAAGGTTGAGGCTCAGATTTGCCAAAGATCGGGTGAGATATGACAAACTTCATGGCTGCAACCACAGTTGCCAGTGAAAGTCTGAAAGAAAAACCAAACAGATCTATCCCACAAATCCCCCGGATCACCCCACCATGAAGCAGATCGGGTTCTCAAATCCTGAAATAAGCTAAGAAAGCTATCATCACAGCCTCTTTGCTTTCTTTAGTGCAAGCTGTTCCAGTGGGTGTTTGATGCAGCTTAACTAACAGTTAGAAAGTAATCCTCTACCCCCTTGTTCCAATGGAGTGTTCAAAAGCATTTAATATCATGCTGAACCAACCAACAAAACATACCTTATGTGCCTTGTGGCTTTAATACCACACACACACACACGTAAGTGAGAAGGAAAAATTGAGGCTCAGATCTGTATTTTGATAGGAGAAGAGGAAATCATGTTCCCACCATGGCTGCAACAACAGTTGCCCCACTTGAAGAGAGAACCATCAATTCTCTCCCACAGGACCTCTGTGTTTGCCTCGCCAAGAAAATGGGTTCCAATTCCTCAACACAACCTCGAGAGATATATCATCACAGCCTCTCCTATACTACGTAAAAATATACTCCCTCCGTCACCAATTGTTTGTCCACACTCCCCATATATGCGTACAAACACACAAAGGGCTGTTTTTTGAATGAAATCTGTTGGAAATTGTCCCACATCGGTTAATTTTCTCCTCCAAAACTAGTATATGAGCCTGGGCTGCCTCTCCACTCATTGCCAATTGGTTTTGAGTTGGATGCTTTAACAAAATCATAGGCTTTGGTGATCTGATTAAGGGATAATGATCTCACACACACACACACACACACACAAGTGACAAGAGAAAAGGTGAGGCTCAGATCTGTATTTCAATAGGGGAAGAGGAAGGCGTGTTCCCACCATGACTGCAACAACGGTTGCCGCAATTGAGAGAGGCCATCAGTTCTATGGTCTCCCCGCAGGCCCTCCGCGTTTACCTTGCCAAAAACTGGGTTTCAATTCCTCAACACATGAACTCGAGAGATATATCATCACAGCCAACATACTCCCTCCGTCAAAAATTGCTTGTGCACACTCAACATGTATGTGTACAAATACGCAAAGGGCTATTTTCCGAATAAAATCACAGGCTTTGGTGATCTGATTAAGGGATAATGATCATCAAATTACAGTGAGGAGCAACCACTCTTAGAAACATCCCTTCTCACCACTGGAGCCTCATTCTTTGAGTTCAATTTCTCAAACTACTCTCTCTATCTATCTGTCTATCTATGTATTGATATATCATCATTAGCAGCAGCAACAAAAAAAGAATAAGGAAACGACAAACGCACGCACCCTTAAATGGAACTGAAGGGCTGTTGATTTTATGGATGGAACTAAAATCATAGGCTTGATGATCTGATCAAGATTGTCTTTTTCACAGAGAGGGGCAACCACCCTCAGAAACAACCCTTCTCTCTGCTTATTAGCATCATTTTCTGAGTTCAGTTTCTGAAGCAACCCAAATCCCAAATCGAACAGGTACACTTCTCCGGCAACGATAAAAACAAGTACACTTCTCCCTCTCCTTCTCTTTGGGAGTTGGCACTGGGTTTAATTTGAGATACGGATCAAATGCAAAGGTTTTAATGTACTTGTCCCAAGAATATACACGTCAGTCTTACCCAAATAACTAATCGATCAGAATCAGAACCAACCCCAAAATCTCTGACCCCCAAAATCTATGACATTGATCCAAAACAGTTTTCCAGAGTTGTTTGAGGAGCTTTTATATGCAAATTATATTTCTATCATTGCCTCAGAATCACAAGCTCCCATGAAATGCGTCAACAAGTTGATGGAAAAGGTGAGGCTCGGATCTGTATTTTTATCATAGAAGGTAAGGGTTTTCCCACCATAGCTGCAACATCAGTTGCCCTGCCATGAAATGGGTCCATCTTCTCAACATATGAACTGAGAATAATAACATCGCAACCTCTTATAATTGAGGAAATTATCCATATTCAAGGTTCAGGTACATATCAATGAATCAAGACCCTCTCAACAACAGCATAAAAGGGAAGAAAGAGGGAATAATCAAATAGGGTAGTGAGTGGCTATTTTCAAATGGATGGATGGATACAAAAAAGAGTACAAAAGGTAAAAAGAGTAGTGAACAATCTAATAAGTAAGACGGAACAAACGGGCCCTTAGTCATAAACCAATGTCCAACCACAGACACACACATAGATATGTATCTCCACTGTCCACACAAACAAAGGATTCCTACCAAGGTCTCAGGTTCGAAACCGGGCTACCAACTCTTGTGGATTTGTCCATGCCAGGCTTTATTTGGGGACCCCACTAGTGGACAGTAGGCTCGGTCCCCAGGCGATCGCCAAGGTGCCTAATAGTGACCCGAACATCCTGAGTTATCAAGAAGAAAAAAGGCTGTCGATTTTGTTTATTTGAAATATCGGTTTTTATGACCTGATCATTAAGGATGACCAACCACCATCTAATTATAGAAACACTCCTCTCCACTTATTAGCCTCATACTCTCAAATTCATTTCCTCAAATTTAAAGGAGAAATTCAAGTCGCGCACACGTTTGATCTCACTAGACACTTGTATACACTGCATAATTAGCAATTTCAAAATCCAAATCATGCCCAAATGTTACCGAATCATAGGAATCAGGCGACAAAGTGACACCACCGTGGCTGCAAACACAGTTACCTGAGAGAGAAATGTCTCTCCGCAGGCCTCTGGGTTGCCCCACCAAGAAACGGTTTAATGGAAATTTAACTTAAGGCGAGGTCTAGGGGTTCAAACCATCCACAACCTAAGCTATTCAACTTTACTCAAAGATAACTTAAGTGAGAATCGAGCTCACCATGTTCTCACTCGGAGGATTTCCTCATATTTATCGGGAAAATTCCAGTCGTGCACACGTTTGACCTTACTAGACACACTTATAAACACTACATAATTATCATTTTCAAAATCCAAACCGTGCTCAAATGTTACCGAATCAAAGGTGAGACTCAGATCTGTGAATGAAAATCAGGCAACAAAGTGACGCCGCCATGGCTGCAAACACAGTTACCTGAGGGAGAAATGTCTCTCCGCAGGCCTCCGGGTTGCCCCGCCAAGAAACGGTGCCCAAATGTTACCGAATCAAAGGTGAGGCTCAGATCTGTGAATGAAAATCAGGCGACAAAGCGACACCGCCATGGCTGCAAACGCAGTTACCTGACACGAGAGAGAAAAAACCCTCTCTCCGCGGGCCTCCGGGTTGCCCCGCCACGATACGGGTCGGATCCCAACGCCTGATCTGAACCCAGAAAATGTAACCATCACAGCCTCTTAGGAGTGGAGTTTTGATGGGGATGATGATGGTGATAGTAGCTGGTCATGATCAAGAATCTCTCTCCTCTCAACACAGAGAGAAAGAGATGCATGCAGCTAGCTAGCTATATGTTTGTATGTACTTATATATATATACTCCATAGATATGGTTGTACTTCCAGTTCCAAACAGAGATCAGAAAGACAGCCAGCCAGATGAATCTGATGATATCAGACGCACGCACCCGAAGGGCTGTTGTTGATTTTGTGTGAGATGAAATCATCGGCTTGATTTTTTGTGTACAGAGAGAGAGAGGGCAACCACCCTCAGAAACTTCCCTATCTCTCTCTCTCTGGTTTAAAGCCTCTTTCATTCATTCTGGGTTATGAAACTCTGGGTTTTGCCCAAAGGCTTTCATTTGTAGGGTCATGGCTTTCCCTTTGGTTTTTTATTCCTTGTTTTGACCTTCTCTTCACATGTTGCAGCAGTTCGGTCGAGTGGTGTGACATAAGGGCGTTTTGGTCATTAGGTAGGTGGGGGATCTTTGGAAAACTGTGAAATTCTGTGTGAATTTTGGAAGTTGAAGTTCTGTCTTGGGAACTTAACAAGACACGAATCTTGTTACCACGCCGGACAAGATGATGCAGAGGTCAAGGAGGAGCACGTAGGCTTGCGGACCCGTAAATAAATCGAATTGTTTGCGAACTGTTTAAGACTCGAGAATTGAGATTTGTTTCTTTTTAAGGTTTCGGATTCTAAACGTCTTAAGTGCTATCCATTTTTCTAGAGCCAGTCTATACAAAGTTTTGTTTTGGCTATAATTGTGAGCTCCACAAGTGGGACACAAGTGAGATTGGTCTCATAGAATCAGTTGAGGTGAGCAAAAATGGGCCGAACACCTAGGCTATAAAAAAAATGTTTAAGGCTCGACTCGATTCATATTGTTCGGAATTATTTCATCTACTAAATGAACTGAACTTAAGCCTCAATTTTTTAGACTCGTTTAATAAAGAAGTCGAGCAAAAATCTAGCAGTATTCAACTCAATTAAGCTCATGAACTTAGAGTATAGGTACATAATAAAAAATTTCATGTACGAAAGAGAATTGATAGGTTACTATTGAAGCTATCACTGATATGCGAATGATGCATAATACTTTTCCTAATGGAGAAATACCTACGAATCTACCTCATGACTAGATAGATAAATGTGTTGATTTTTGTGATTATTGTTTAAGAGGTGTTACAGAATATTGAACAGTTGGTGGCAAACTCGCTTTGGGTAAAAATCTAGGAAAATGATTTTGTCGTTTCCATTTTTGTTAACGTCACTTCTCTATTAGTGTATTTTTGCACCAAAAATATATTTGCAGGAGAGTGACGTTAACAAAAAAAAGAGTGACAAAATCAGTAGACAAAATCTATTTATACTTTTTTTTTCACATATGGGAATAAGAAATTTAGATTCATGTGACGAGCGAAGGCAAATTTATCTTTGTCCATTGTAAAATTTTATTACCTTATTATACTTTTGCATGTGCTATAAACTTGTGTGTGTGTGTGTGTATATATATATATGTTTTTGGTAGATTTTAATACGTACAAACTTATTTATGTACAAAATTACAATTTCATTTGCAACTCTAAATATGTATGCGTGCATAAGTATATGATTTTTTGCTCATTAAGGCTTCTAAACAAGCTTGAGCCTGACTCAAGCTTAGACAAGTTCAACTCGAGCACGACTCATAAAATTTCATTGGGCTCAAGCTCGAGCTTGCTAGAACTTAATAAACAAATATAAACATTCTAAAACTCGTCTCGATTCAACTTATTTGCAATTTGGTTTTGGAAGATGGTGAAATTGCAGCTGAGAATATAACCCCATTATTGATTCATGATCCGGTTTTCGGATGTTGGGGTGTTTGACAAAGGATTTTGGAACCTCTCAGAAGTGGGTTTTTTAAATCAAGCAGATACGGAAATGGTTGAACTTACCTGGCCCAAGTTAAATCTATTGATGGTATCCAATTAGTTGTGGACCTCGACCCAATTGAGAAGACTAAAGAAATGGGTAAAAGAATTTGGAAGCATAAGTCGATTGAGAAAATGTTGGGCATTCCTATATCTAAGAAGAAAGTGGGAAGAAAGAAGAAAAAATGTGTTGTTTTTAGATTTGTGATTGCTGCTGCGGCTTTATCCGTTTTTTCCGGAAACACTAACAGGTTACACCTTGATGATGCAAAAGTTACACCTTAAAGATGCAAAGGCTGTTCGGTCTATTGAGAAAATCTTGGGCGAAGATTATTTGGATATTGATGAGGAAGCTTTAAGTAAATACATGCTTGATCCTTAATCATTTTAGGGACAGGTGATTAGGTCTTGGATGTGTTGATCTCTTCTTTGGGTTTTTAGGCTCCGGTTGGCTTCTTGCAATCCAATGGTGGTTATTTTTCCCTTCTAATTCCTAGCGGCATATGATTGTCGGAGTTCTTTTTGCTCTGCTTGATGCCTTGTGCTTTAGATCCTTTTAATCTTTGTAATATGTTTCCAAAGATTAATAAATTTTCCTTGCTATTCAAAAAAGACTTATTTGCAGCTCACTAGTGGCGATGAGAAAGCGAGTAGCACCCGGGATAGGTTTGGCAGAACTTGAAGAAGCAAGCGTCCTACACATGCTCGCACCTGATGACTCATATGGCGAGAGTAGCATTTGTTAGGACTGTAATTTTTTTATTTCATTTCTGTTGCACTAAAAAAGAAGTTGAAGCCTAAACTCTTAACAAAAAGAGAAAATGCCTGTTAATTGCACATTAATTAGCTAGCAAATCAGGTTGATACAGAATTCTTCTGCGATGCTGAGAGAGAGAGAGAGAGAGAGAGAGAGAGAGAGAGAGAGAGATGATACGAGGGTGCATCTCTTTAAGGAATGGCAAAACCAATGGAACTAGTTCTCTAACCAGCATCATCTCTCAGTTCAAGAAAAATCTGCAACTGTGAATTGAACAGATAAGCCCAAGTGAGCAAACGCTCGATTCTTCAGCAAGAGCCACCAATAGTCCACCGGAGGCTAAGTTGCTGGATTCCACTGTCACACAGAAAACAACCAAGAGCTAGAGTTCAGAAATTTTTCTCAAGGGACCATATTCACAAATTAAGTGCTGAGATATGTGCGAACAAATACGAAGGAGATGTGATTTTTACAACACAGGAGAACTGACAAGCGCTTCTGTAAAGACAGACAGAGAATTCAAAATGAGAAGCAAGTTAGGTAATGGCATGGAAAGTTGAAGAGGCACTTCCACATGATCATCAATAGAATTCACATATACTAACAAATTGCGGCAGCTTGACTGCACTACTCTTATCGAATAAAGAATTAACCGTATGCTTGAAATGCAGGTGAGAAACTAAAAGAAAAGACAATGAATTAGAGTTTCTCATCAAATCTCACCACTTTCGATGAGAAAATGGGACTTCCACGTGCAAATAATTTCTCCCCATTTCTCACTATCCAAACAAGTGAGGAGTTCCCTTCACCAAATCCCTCAAAACAAGCGACTGTAATCAAATGGAACTCATCCAAGCAAGCAAGATCCATTTATTGGAAGTTCACATACCAATGAAAATAAAGACCAGCAGAAAGAAGAAGAAAAACTTTGAAACAACCACTGGCCATGGCTTTGGTCCTTCACTAAAATAGGAAAAGCCATCAAATGGTAAGAACAATTAAAGCAATTGGCGGCAAAAGATGCTGTCGCATTTTGATTTTAACGTGTTGCAGTGCCCTGACATCATGATCTGGCCTTTGTCATTTTAAGGATAAAATGCCAACTTTTCATTCCATACTCTCTTCACAACATCAAATATTGGGAGCCCATAACGAGAGAGGAGGGGTCTTTCCCGAAATTTTCATTTTCGTAAACCCGAATCGAATTTAGAGATGAATTCAGAAGGATATGTTAAAATGTGGCCGCAGGACAAAAAATAGCACAAATGGGGACCATAATTGAGCCTTTCAGAGTTACCTTGTTTATTTGTCATCCTTTTTGCCCTCGAATTGCTCCACACAATGGGGTCCCCCTTGTTGTCACTTGTCATCACACTTGGGCTCCTTTTCTATCACAAGACAAAGCAACTCAGTTTAGAAAAACAAAGAAGAAAAGAGCAGAGCTGTTCGGGAACAATAATGACCAACGACTCAATTGCTTCCTTCTGCATAGCAAAAAAGTTGGAAAAACCAAACCAATCACATGGAGTCATGGTCTACACCTTCCAAACCAAACTTACTTCAGCGTAATAGAACACTTTCTCAAATCAATTCCACAAATAAGATCTAATCAAAATTTTCTACCATATATCAACTACATACACATGCATATGCAAATTATTACGAGAAAGGTTGAGGTTCATATCTGTTAAAGATCAGGTGAGAGAGATATGATCAACTCCATGTCTGCAGCAACATTTGCCCGTGCAAGAACAATTAAACAGATCCCTCTCCCAAAGACACCTTGGATCGCCCCACTGAGAAACGGGGTGGATTCTTAGTGCCGGAGTCAAGCAAAGAAAGCTATCATCATCCCGCTTCTCTTTGTTTCTTTCTTTCTTTCTCTCGCCCAAGGTGTTTCAGTGGGTATTTGTTACTATTTGTTACTGGCTTACATCTTAACTTGTTGATATTACCAAGTAATCTATCCTCTTACCAATTGTAGCAATCTATGAAGCACCGACACCCCTAGAGGTCGAAGTATCGCAGTGTTGGACATGGGAACACAGCGGGGACACGCGGGGACATGTATGGGACACGCCACGTGGCGTGTCCCATAATTTAATTTAAATTTTTAAGGGGTCACGGCTGGGGACACGAGGGGAACACTGATGGGGACACGGCAGGAGCCAAACTGTAATTTTTTTTAAAAAATTGGGGCCAAATTGTAATTTTAAAAAAATTTCTGGGTGTCAAACTAAAATTATTTATTTATATAAATAAATAAATAAATATACATGTGGCGTGTCCCCCGCCGTGTCCCCATTTTTTTAGAATTCCCGTGTCCCTGTGTCGGTGTCTGTATCCGTGTCCGTGCATGATAGGTAGCAATTAAACGTTCAAAATGCACCTAAGACCATGCTAAACCAACCAAACAGGCCTTAAGGCTGAATGTGAACAGTTAGATCCTTAACTACGCATTTCCTTTTCCCAACACAAATCCCTGCTCCCAATACAGCCTCAAAGATACAAATCCAACTGTTCAAAATGCCTCCCCTTCCTCCATTAGGAAATATTTTGTTCTACAAGCTAAACAGACAGGGCAGGTTTTAAACGAAAAATCCTCATTTAGAAAAATCAATGCTAATGACACTGGTAGAGAGAGAATACAAAGAAGTATGGAAAAATTCTGTGCAAAGAATACGCTATTTGGGATTCAGGCTCATGGCACACTTGTAGAAAAGGGCATGTTTTCACAATGAGAAGCAAGTTAGCTGATGGCATTGGAAGTTAAAGAGGCAAAAATGTAACTCACATACAACAAATCACGTGTTCGATTGCATTACTAGCCTCCAATCAATCATCCATGAAATGAAAACTCATGTCAGAAAGTAAGGCATCCAATGGAAGTTCTATCTGAATGGTAACACAAACTAGGGGAAAAGAGAAAATGAAATTGGAAACAACCACCGGACATAGATTTGGTCCAGCTAAAACAGGGAAAATCATCCAATGCTAAAGAGCGTGTATGATACTGCCATAATTTAATTTTGTAAAGCCAAAATATGATGATTTGACGTTGTTGCTTCGAGGATAAAATGGCAATCTTTTCTTCCTGTTTTTTCCCTCATTTGTGAGCCGATGACGAGAGAACCTGAGTTCTAACAAAATTTGAATCAAATTTTGAGATGATTCAAAAAGGATTGGTGTCAGGTTTTGGCTTTGCAATTGAAAGATAAACACAAATGGAGATACGCACTAAGAAACCAATAGAGAGTGCTAATAAGCCTTGCAAGCGTACCTTCATTTTAGTTATCATTTTGCCTCTAAAATTCCCCCATACGTTAGGGTCTTCTCTGGTTCAAGCACACACGTCAACTCCTTACGAATCACAAGACAAAGCAACTTTCTGTTGAAAGAAAAAAGCAGCAGACTATTTGGTAACAAAAATGGCCAATGACTCAATTACTTCATCTCTACAATGCAAAAAACAAAAAAGTGAAACATCAAACCAATGGCATGTGAATCATCGTTACACCTCCAACTCAAACTTGGTCCTGCAAGATAAAAACCATCATATTAAATATAAATCCCAAGATGCGATTAAACCCAGATTTCCTACAGTCAATCAACTACATACAAATGCATACACATTTACTATTGCAAGAAAGGTTGAGGCTCAGATTTGCCAAAGATCAGGTGAGATATGACAAACTTCGTGGCTGCAACCAGAGTTGCCAGTGAAAGTCTGAAAGTAAAACCAAACAGATCTATCCCACAAATCCCCCGGATCACCCCACCAAGAAGCAGATCGGGTTCTCAAATCCTGAAATAAGCTAAGAAAGCTATCATCACAGCCTCTTTGCTTTCTTTAGTGCAATCTGTTCCAGTGGGTGTTTGATGCAGCTTAACTAACAGTTAGAAAGTAATCCTCTACCCTCTTGTTCCAATGGAGTGTTCAAAAGCATTTAATATCATGCTGAACCAACCAACAAAACATACCTTATGTGCCTTGTGGCTTTAATACCACACACACACACGTAAGTGAGAAGGGAAAATTGAGGCTCAGATCTGTATTTTGATAGAAGAGGAAATCATGTTCCCGCCATGGCTGCAACAACAGTTGCCCCACTTGAAGAGAGAACCATCAATTCTCTCCCATAGGCCCACTGTGTTTGCCTCGCCAAGAAAATGGATTCCAATTCCTCAACACGACCTCGAGAGATCTATCATCACAGCCTCTCCTATACTACGTAAAAATATACTCCCTCTGTCACCAATTGTTTGTCCATGCTCCCCATATATGCGTACAAACACACAAAGGGCTGTTTTTCGAATGAAATCTGTTGGAAATTGTCCCACATCGGTTATTTATCTCCTCCAAAACTAGTATATGAGCCTGGGCGGCCTCTCCACTCATTGCCAATTGGTTTTGAGTTGGATGCTTTAACAAAATCATAGGCTTTGGTGATCTGATTAAGGGATAATGATCACACACACAAGTGACGAGAAAAGGTGAGGCTCAAATCTGTATTTCAATAGGAGAAGAGGAAAGCATGTTCCCACCATGGCTGCAACAACGGTTGCTGCAATTGAGAGAGGCCATCAGTTCTCCGGTCTCCTCACAGGCCCTCCGCGTTTACCTTGCCAAAAACTGGGTTTCAATTCCTCAACACATGAACTGGAGATATATATCATCACAGCCAACATACTCCCTCCGTCAAATTGCTTATGCACACTCAACATGTATGTGTACAAATACGCAAAGTGCTGTTTTCCGAATAAAATCACAGGCTTTGGTGATCTGATTAAGGGATAATGATCATCAAATTACAGTGAGGAGCAACCACTCTTAGAAACATCCCTTCTCACCACTGGAGCCTCATTCTTTGAGTTCAATTTCTCGAACTACTCTCTCTATCTGTCTATCTATATATTGATATATCATCATTAGCAGCAGCAGCAGCAGCAGCAGCAATGAAAAAAGAATAGGAAATGACAAACGCATGCACCCTTAAATGGAACTGAAGGGCTGTTGATTTTATGGATGGAACTAAAATCATAGGTTTGATGATCTGATCAAGGGATCAAGATCATCTTTTTTGACGGAGAGGGGCAACCACCCTCAGAAACAATCCTCCTCTCTGTTTATTAGCGTCATTTTCTGAGTTTAGTTTCTGAAGCACCTCAAATCCCAAATCGAACAGGTACACTTCTCCAGCAACGATAAAAACAAGTACACTTCTCTCTCTCCTTCTCTTTGGGAGTTGACACTGGGTTTAATTTGAGATACGGATCAAATGCAAAGGCTTTAATGTACTTGTCCCAAGAATATACACGTCAGTCTTCCCCAAATAACTAATCGATCAGAATCAGAACCAACCTCAAAATCTGTAAACCCCAAAATCTATGACATCGATCCAAAACAGTTTTCCAGAGTTGTTTGAGGAGCTTTTATATGCAAATTATATTCTATCATCGCCTCAGAATCACAAGCTCCCATGAAATGCGTCAACAAGTTGATGGAAAAGGTCAGGCTTGGATCTGTATTTTTATCATAGAAGGTAAGGGTTTTCCCACCATAGCTGCAACATCAGTTGCCCTGCCACGAAATGGGTCCATCTTCTCAACATATGAACTGAGAATAATAACATTGCAACCTCTTATAATTGAGGAAATTATCCATACTCATGGTTCAGGTACATATCAATGAATCAAGACCCTCTCAACAACAGCATAAAAGGGAAGAAAGAGGGAATAATCAAATAGGGTAGTGAGTCGCTATTTTCAAATGGATGGATGGATACAAAAAAGAGTACAAAAGGTAAAAAGAGTAGTGAACAATCTAATAAGAGGATAAAAAAAAAAAAAAATTCTAATAAGTAAGACGAAATAAACGGCCCTTAGTCATAAACCAATGTCCAACCACAAACACACACATAGATATGTACCTCCACTGTCCACACAAAAAAAGGAATCCTACCAAGGCTTTATTTGGGACCCCCACTAGTGGACAGTAGGCTCGGTCCCAAGGCAATAGTCAAGGTGCCTGATAGTGACCTGAACATCCTGAGTTATCAAGAAGAAAAAGGGCTGTCGATTTTGTTTATTCGAAATCATCGGCTTTGATGACCTGATCATTAAGGGATGATCAACCCCATCTAATTATAGAAACATCCCTTCTCACCACTTATTAGCCTCGTACTCTCAAATTCATTTCCTCAAATTTAAAGGAGAAATTCCAGTCGCGCACATGTTTGATCTCACTGGACACTTGTACACACTGCCTAATTAGCAATTTCAAAATCCAAACCGTGCCCAAATGTTACCGAATCATAGGAATCAGGCAACAAAGTGACACCGCCATGGCTGCAAACAAGTTATCTGAGAGAGAAATGTCTCTCCGCGGGCCTCTGGGTTGCCCCACCAAGAAACGGTTTAATGGAAATTTAACTTAAGGCGAGGTCTATGGGTTCAAACCATCCACAACCTAAGCTATTCAACTTTACTCAAAGATAACTTAAGTGAGAATCGAGTTCACCATGTTCTCACTCGGAGGATTTTCTCATATTTATAGGGAAAATTCCAGTCGAGCACACGTTTGACCTCACTAGACACACTTATAAACACTACATTATTATCATTTTCAAAATCCAAACCGTGCCCAAATGTTATCGAATCAAAGGCGAGACTCAGATCTGTGAATGAAAATCAGGCAACAAAGTGACGCCGCCATGGCTGCAAACACAGTTACCTGAGGGAGAAATGTCTCTCCGCAGGCCTCCGGGTTGCCCCGCCAAGAAACGGTGCCCAAATGTTACCGAATCAAAGGTGAGGCTCAGATCTGTGAATGAAAATCAGGCGACAAAGCGACACCGCCATGGCTGCAAACGCAGTTACCTGACACGAGAGAGAAAAAACCCTCTCTCCGCGGGCCTCCGGGTTGCCCCGCCACGATACGGGTCGGATCCCAACGCCTGATCTGAACCCAGAAAATGTAATCATCACAGCCTCTTAGGAGTGGAGTTTTGGTGGGGATGATGATGGTGATAGTAGCTGGTCATGATCAATAATCTCTCTCCTCTCAACACAGAGAGAGAGAGAGAGAGAGAGATGCATGCAGCTGGCTATATGTTTGTACGTACGTATATATATACTCCATAGATATGGTTGTACTTCCAGTTCCAAACAGAGATCAGAAAGACAGCCAGCCAGAAGAATCTGATGATATCAGACGCACGCACCCGAAGGGCTGTTGTTGATTTGTGGGAGATGAAATCATCGGCTTGATTTTTTTGTACAGAGAGAGAGAGAGGGCAACCACCCTCAGAAACTTCCCCATCTCTCTCTCTCTCTGGGTTAAAGCCTCTTTCATTCATTCTGGGTTATGAAACCCCTGGGTTTTGCCCAAAGGCTTCATTTGTAGGGTCATGGCTTTCCCTTTGGTTTTTTATTCCTTGTTTTGACCTTCTCTTCACATGTTGCAGTAGTTTGGTCGAAGGGCATGGCATAAGGACGTTTTGGTCATTAGGTAGGTGGGGATCTTTGGAATAATGTTAAATTCTGTGTGAATTTTGGAAGTTGAAGTTCTGTTTTGGGAACTTAGAGCTCGTTCCAGAAACCTTCTTATTTTATAAGTACTTATTTTGGAACTTTGTTTCACAAAATCAAAATAAGCAGCTTATTTTCACATTTTCAAATTCAAAAATAATATAAATGAAAAATAATTTTTCAATTTTTTTTACACCGTATTAAAGATCTCAATGAGATCTATCAAACAAGATCCATAGTGATAGAAAAATTATTTGCGTAAGCACATGAGTTTTGAGCTTAAAATTACCTTTTTAAAAAATAAGTACTTATTTACCCTTTTGTGGAACACACCTTATTATTAGACAAAAAATAAGTTCTTATTCCGAATCTTGTTACCACACCGGACAAGATGATGTAGAGGTCAAGGAGGAGCACATAGGATTGCGGACCTGTAAATGAACCGAATTTTTCGCAAACTATTTAAGACTCGGGAGTCAAGATTTATTTCCTTCGAAGGTTTCGGGTTCAAAATATCTTAAATGTAATCCATTTTTTTAGAGCCAGTCTATACAAAATTTTGTTTAGGACTCCTATAATTCTGACCTCCACAGTGGGATTGGTTTCAATGAATTAGTTAAGGTGAGCAAAAGTTGGGCCGGACACCTGAGCTATAAAAAAAATGTTCAAGGCTTGACTCGATTCATATCGTTCGAAATTATTTCATCTACTAAATGAACCGAACTTGATCCTCAATTTTTTAGGTTCATTTAATAAGGGAGCCGAGTAAGAACCTAACAGTATTCAACTCAATTATGCTTACAAACTTAGAGTATAGGTACATAATAAAAAATTCATGTACGAAAGAGAATTGATATATTACTTATTGAAGCTACCACTGATATGCGAATGATATACTTTTGAAGGGAGAAGGTTGTGAAGGTGGCCTCGATATCCACACCTCCGGTCGAATGAATGGAGGACCGACCGACCCGTGTTTTCACGGGCGTTTTTCCTAATGGAGGAATACCTACGAATCTACCTCATGGCTAGATAGATAAATGTGTTGATTTTTGCGATTATTGTTTAAGAGGTGTTGCTGAATATCGAACAGTAGGTGGCAAACTCGCTTTGGGTAAAAATCTATTAATAGTTTATATGCCCCGAGAAGGTTACCACAATGAAGATGCAATACTCAATAAGAAATTTATATCTATTTATACTTCTTTTTTCACATATGGGAATAAGAAATTTAGATTCATGTGACGAGCGAAGGCAAATTTATCTTTGTCCATTGTAAAATTTTATACTCCACCTTATATTATACTTTTGCATGTGCTATAAACTTGTATATATATGTTTTTGATAGATTTTAATACGTACAAACTTATTTATGTACAAAATTACAATTTCATTTGCAACTCTAAATATGTATGCGTGCACAAGTATATGATTTTTTTGGCTCATTAAGGCTCGTGAATAAGCTTGAGCCCGACTCAAGCTTAGACAAGTTCAACTCGAGCACAACTCATAAAATTTCATTGGGCTCAAGCTCCAGCTTGCTAGAATTTAACAAACAAATATAAACATTCTAAAACTCGTCTCGATTCAATTTATTTGCAATTTGGTCTTGGAAGATGGCGAAATTGCAGCTGAAATAATAACCCCATTATTGATTCATGATCCGGTTTTCAAATGTTGGGGTGTTTGACAAAGGATTTTGGAACCTCTCAGAAGTGGGTTTTTTAAATCAAGCAGATATGGAAATGGTTGAACTTAACCCGGCCTAGGTTAAATCTATTGATGGTATCCAGTTAGTTGTGGACCTCAAACCCAGCTGAGAAGACTAAAGATGATGTAGGACAAAAATGGAGAGTTTTTGTATTTTATTTTTATTGTTTTAGAATAAGAATTTGACTAGGAATATTTTCGTTTATGTTAGAATTATTAACTTTCCGTATTCGGTTTAATTTTGATTTTTGCCTTTATTAGGATTCTTGGTCTACAAGAATTAAGATTTTATTTTAATTAATTAAGAAATATGTTTTATTTAATGCCGCTTGTTTTGGCATGATTTATTATTTCTTTTACAGTAGGATTTCTAGGGTTAGGGTCTTATAAAAAGAGCTGTAACCTATTCAATTATTCAACTTTTAAACTTTTAAGCTTTTGATTAATAATATTGCAGAGATTTTCTCTTTCTTTCTTGTGCGCAAGATTTGCTCGTTGCGACGAGTTGTTTATCTCGTTTGGACTAGTACGCTAACTAGTCTTTCGTGTATTCCGCCGCGTCAAGTGGTATCAGAGCAAGGCTTTGCCTGGTTCGATGTCACCAAACAAAGTTGAAGACACACCCATTGACGTTGGTCGTGGGCTTACTGACCTAAGGAAGATGATGGAGGATACCCGAACACAATTGCAGGATCGAAGCACTCAGTTAGCCGAAATCCGTCAAGATACTCGCACTCAGTTCGCAGAGATCCGTGATTTACTGCATGGGTTGACTCTACAAATTCGCCAAAGGCCAGAAAGGGTTGAGAAGGATCGCGCATTGGGATTTGCCCATCGCCAACCTCCTAACCAGAATAGGAACCGCGTTGAGGGATTTGCCCGCAACCAACCTATTCACCAAAACGTCTCCGGAGGATATTCTTATTATCACTACGATAGTAGGAATGAATTTGAAGGCGAGTTATTCGAGGGCCATGATGATTATCAGTCGATAAAGCGACAAGCAAATTTCAGGTATTACAATGAGTTGCCAAATTTTAGTGGTCTTGAATTTTTTGAAGATCGTTTGGATTGGATATTGGACATTGATGATTTTTTTGAGTATACGAAAACTCCTTTTGAACAAAGGTGGAGGTTTTTATTATTGAAGCTTACGGGCCCGGCGCTACAATGGTGGTTAAAATTACAATCGTCAAGAGATCGATTAGGCAAGTGTCGAATTCATGCATGGTCGAGAATTAAAAGACTTTTGGTGGAGAGATTTTTGCCCTGGAACTATGAGGAATTACTGAAGGAAAAATATGGGCCAAAGCAACAGAATACAACCATTATTGTCAAAGATGTTGAAGAAGTTGCAAAAGAGGAGGGAGATCGGATTGAACTTGGTGACGAAGAAGAAGCTGGCGATGAAGAAGTTGGTGGCAAAGAGGAATGTTTGAGTGCCCCTATGCTCGAACATCGATTGGATTTAGATGGAGGTGCAACCAATGAGGTAATTGCAAGCAAGGATGAAAATATCGCAACATTGTATCAAGTACGAGAACCAAAGAAAGAGGAAAGTCATAAATCAGGACCTATAATTTCTCGACATGATGATGTCTTCCCTAATATTGAGCCTTGTGAGCCACACGGAAGTATGAGTGGTCCCAATGGTGAATTTGGTACAAGATCTCTTAATGCTACATCATTCATACATGATGTACCAATTAATTCTGCGATGGATCAACATAAAGAGAAATTGGAATTTCTGCATGACGTTCAATTTATTGATTTTCTTGGGTTGGAGCAGTTTGAGTTTTCACTCAATTCTCGTATTGTGAAAATTGTCAATCAATTGAAGTGTGCAGAAAAACTATCTTGGCAAGTGTACTTTTATTGGAAGACGAGCGAGAAGTTGAAGTAT
Source organism: Rhododendron vialii (assembly GCF_030253575.1). Lineage (NCBI taxonomy): Eukaryota > Viridiplantae > Streptophyta > Magnoliopsida > Ericales > Ericaceae > Rhododendron > Rhododendron vialii. The sequence continues at coordinate 3,649,912 of NC_080557.1, read as the reverse complement.
TCCAAATATTTATTTATTTGGAAAGGCAGATGGCAAGTTTCTAATGAGAACTCGAGGGCGAGTTCTTTTGAAGAAAAGGAGACTGATGTAGGACAAAAATGGAGAGTTTTTGTATTTTATTTTTATTGTTTTAGAATAAGAATTTGACTAGGAATATTTTCGTTTATGTTAGAATTATTAACTTTCCGTATTCGGTTTGATTTTGATTTTTGCCTTTATTAGGATTCTTGGTCTACAAGAATTAAGATTTTATTTTAATTAATTAAGAAATATGTTTTATTTAATGCCGCTTGTTTTGACATGATTTATTATTTCTTTTACAGTAGGATTTCTAGAGTTAGGGTCTTATAAAAAGAGCTGTAACCTATTCAATTATTCAACTTTTAAACTTTTAAGCTTTTGATTAATAATATTGCAGAGATTTTCTCTTTTTTTCTTATGCGCAAGATTTGCTCGTTGCGACGAGTTGTTTATCTCGTTTGGACTAGTACGCTAACTAGTCTCTCGTGTATTCCGCCGCGTTAAGGCTCGTGAATAAGCTTGAGCCCGACTCAAGCTTAGACAAGTTCAACTCGAGCACAACTCATAAAATTTCATTGGGCTCAAGCTCGAGCTTGCTAGAATTTAACAAACAAATATAAACATTCTAAAACTCGTCTCGATTCAATTTATTTGCAATTTGGTCTTGGAAGATGGCGAAATTGCAGCTGAAATAATAACCCCATTATTGATTCATGATCCGGTTTTCGAATGTTGGGGTGTTTGACAAAGGATTTTGGAACCTCTCAGAAGTGGGTTTTTTAAATCAAGCAGATATGGAAATGGTTGAACTTAACCCGGCCTAGGTTAAATCTATTGATGGTATCCAGTTAGTTGTGGACCTCAAACCCAGCTGAGAAGACTAAAGAAATGGGGAAAAGAATTTGGAAGCATAAGTCGACTTAGTTGTGGATCTCGACCCAGCTGAAAAGACTAAAGAAATGGGGAAAGGAATTTGGAAGCATAAGTTGACCGAGAAAATGTTGGGCATTCCTAAACTAAGAAGAAAGTGGGAAGAAAGAAGAAAAAAATGTGTTGTGTTTAGATCTGCGATTGCTGCTGCAACTTTATCCGCTTTTTTCGGAGACACCAACAAGTTACACCTTGATGATGAAAAGGCTGCTCGATCTATTGAGAAAATCTTGGGCAAACATTATTTGGGTATTGATGAGGAAGATTTAAGTAAATACATGATTGATCCTTAGTCATCTCAAGAGCAGGTGGTTGGGTCTTAGGTAGTCTTAAAAAAGTTTCTCTTCTTTGGGTTTTTAGGCCCCGGTTGACTTCTTGCCATCCAAGGATGATTATTTTTCCATTATGGTTCCTAGCGGCATGTGATTGTCAGAGCTTGACGCGGCGGAATTCACGAAAGACTAGTTAGCGTACTAGTCCAAACGAGATAAATAACTCGTCGCAACGAGCAATTCTTGCGCACAAGAAAGAAAGAGAAAATCTCTGAATATCATTGATAAAAGCTTAAAAGTTTTAATAATTGAATAGGTTACAGCCCTTTTTATAAGACCCTAACCCTAGAAATCCTACTGTAAAAGAAATAATAAATCATGCCAAAACAAGCGGCATTAAATAAAACATATTTCCTAATTAATTAAAATAAAATCTTAATTCTTGTAGAGCAAGAAATCTAATAAAGGCAAAAATCAAAATTAAACCGAATACGGAAAGTTAGTAATTCTAACCTAAACGGAAATATTCCTAACCAAAATCTTATTCTAAAACAAAGAAAATAAAATACAAAAACTCTCCATTTTTGTCCTACATCAGTCTCCTTTTCTTCAAAAGAACTCGACCTCGAGTTCTCGTTAGGAATCTGCCATCTTCCATGCCAAAGAAACAGATACTTAGAATACTTCAACTCCTTCCTTAACTTGAAATAAAACTTCAAGAAAAAGTGTATTTGCAAAGATTGTTTCTCAGCATACTTTAACTTGTTGACAAAATTCACTAGATGAATGTTGAGAACCCAATCAAATTGCTGCACTCCAAGAAAATCAACTAGAACCTTATGCTGAAGTTGCTGATTCTCTAGACTTTGATTTATTATAGAGTTGGTTGGCACTCCTTTGTTAGAAAATCGGATTTCAGCAACAGCCATATTTTCTTGTAGTGTTGTAGTCAACTCTATTGCGGGTGATTCATCAAGCCCAAACGCACAAGCCTCCAATGCAATATTATTTTGGTCCTCCGCAGCCTCATCTGAAATAATTTCAATATTCTCTTGCACGCAAGTATTGATGCCAATTTCATCTTGATCATGAACTTCAATCTTGCATTCCTCTTTTTTGCTAATATAAAGGTCAACTTTCTCTTTATCATCAGTTTTATTGTACCCATAATGATTGCATTCAACATCGACCTCCACTGTTTCTTCGATGTTAGGCTCAACAAATATCACCTCCTCTAGTTCAACTCGATCTCATTTCTCTTCTGCGATTTCATATCCATCATAATAGCTGGAACGTGAGGAATCTGAGATTGAAAGATTTTTATCGGTTTGTTGACGCTTTGAGTGACCTGAACCCAACAGTCTCTGTGATGTGTCCCTCGAGTTTTCAGTAGCCGCAACGGTATAATTTTTATTACTTGAAAAAGAATAAGACAACCCAAGATTATCTCGGGACAATCGCTTGGACTCAAGATTTCTTCGATACTCTTCATATAACATCTGACCATGATGCGATTGAAGAAATCTATCACTCATCAATCGTCTCATCCTGAGCCATGTCTTGATTGGTTGTTTATACTGGCGCTCCCGATTATATTGCAATTGCTTCCACCATCTAGAAGCATAGCCTTGTAATTTACAAGTCACGTATCTAACTTCCTTTTCTTCCGGAATTTCCATATACTCAAGAAACTTATCAACTTTACGAAACCAATAAATTAAATTCTCAGGATGGCAATACCCATTAAAACTAGGAATTATTGGTTGTACCTGAAAAGTTGAAAAGTCGTCATCTATGTGATAAAACCCTTCAAACCTTGAGTGTCGCTTATTCGACTGATATCCATAATAATCCTCAAATAACTCGTCTTAAAATTCATCCTCACTATCAAGTTGATAATAAGAATATCTTCTGGAGACGTTTTGATTAATAGGTTGGTTGCGGGCAAATCCCTCAACGCGGTTCCTATCAACTTTGCGTTTAACAGATTGACCATGGGCAAATCCCTTGGTGCGAGTCCTGTTAAATACTTCACCACGACGAACGTCAATGGGTGTGTCTTCAACTTTGTTTGGTGCCATCGAACCAGGCAAAGCCTTGCTTTGATACCACTTGACGCGGCGGAATTCACGAGAGACTAGTTAGCGTACTAGTCCAAACGAGATAAACAACTCGTCGCAACGAGCAATTCTTGCGCACAAGAAAGAAAGAGAAAATTTCTGAATATCATTGATAAAAGCTTAAAAGTTTTAATAATTGAATAGGTTACAGCCCTTTTTATAAGACCCTAACCCTAGAAATCCTACTGTAAAAGAAATAATAAATCATGCCAAAACAAGCGGCATTAAATAAAACATATTTCCTAATTAATTAAAATAAAATCTTAATTCTTGTAGAGCAAGAAATCTAATAAAGGCAAAAATCAAAATTAAACCAAATACGGAAAGTTAGTAATTCTAACCTAAACGGAAATATTCCTAACCAAAATCTTATTCTAAAACAAAGAAAATAAAATACAAAAACTCTCCATTTTTGTCCTACATCAGTTCTTTTTGCTTTGCTTGATGCCTCGTACTTTAGATCATTTTAATTTTTAAAATCAGTTTCCAAAGATTAATAAATTTTCTTTGCTATTAAAAAAAAACTTATTTGCAGCCCTAAGTCACTAGTGGCGATGAGAAAGCGAGTAGCACCCTGGATAGGTTTGGCAGAACTTGAAGAAGCAAGCGTCCTAGACATGCTCGCACCTGATGACTCATATGGCGAGAGTAGCATTTGTTAGGACTGTAATTTTTTTTATTTCATTTCTGTTGCACTAAAAAAAGAAGTTAAAGCCTAAACTCTTGACAAAAAGAGAAAATGCATGTTAATTGCACATTAATTAGCTAGCAAATCAGGTTGATACAGAATTCTTCTGCGATGCTGAGAGAGAGAGAGAGAGAGAGAGAGAGAGAGAGAGATGATACGAGGTTGCATCTCTTTAAGGAATGGCAAAACCAATGGAACTAGTTCTCTAACCAGCATCATCTCTCAGTTCAAGAAAAATCTGCAACTGTGATTTGAACAGACAAGCCCAAGTGAGCAAACGCTCGTTTTCTTCAGCAAGAGCCACCAATAGTCCACTGGAGGCTAAGCTGCTGGATTCCACCGTCACACATAAAACAACCAAGAGCTAGAGTTCAGAAATTTTTCTCAAGGGACCATATTCACAAAGTAAGTGCTGAGATATGTGCGAACAAATATACGAAGGAGATGTGATTTTTACAACACAGGAGAACTGACAAGCGCTTCTGTAAAGACAGACGGAGAATTCAAAATGAGAAGCAAGTTAGGTAATGGCATGGAAAGTTGAAGAGGCACTTCCACATGATCATCAATAGAATTCACATATACTAACAAATTTCGGCAGCTTGACTGCACTACTCTTATCCAATAAAGAATTAACCGTATGCTTGAAATGCAGGTGGGAAATGAAAAGAAAAGACAATGAATTAGAGTTTCTCACCAAATCTCACCACTTTCGATGAGAAAATGGGACTTCCACGTGCGTATAATTTCTCCCCATTTCCCACTATCCAAACAAGTGAGGAGTTCCCTTCACCAAATCCCTCAAAACAAGCGACTGTAATCAAATGGAACTCATCCAAGCAAGCAAGATCCATTTATTGGAAGTTCACATACCAATGAAAACAAAGACCAGCAGAAAGAAGAAGAAAAACTTTGAAACAACCACTGGCCATGGCTTTGGTCCTTCACTAAAATAGGAAAAGCCATCAAATGGTAAGAACATTTAAAGCAATTGGAGGCAAAAGATGCTGTCACATTTTGATTTTAACGTGTTGCAGTGCCCTGACATCATGATCTGGCCTTTGTCAATTTAAGGATAAAATGCCAACTTTTCATTCCATATTCTCTTCACAACATCAAATATTGGGAGCCCATAACGAGAGAGGAGGGGTCTTTCCCGAAATTTTCATTTTCGTAAACCCAAATCGAATTTGGAGATGAATTCAGAAGGATATGTCAAAATGTGGCCGCAAGACAAAAAATAGCACAAATGGGGACCATAATTGAGCCTTTCAGAGTTACCTTGTTTATTTGTCATCCTTTTTGCCCTCGAATTGCTCCACACATTGGGGTCCACCTTGTTGTCACTTGTCATCACACTTGGGCTCCTTATCTATCACAAGACAAAGCAACTCAGTTTCGAAAAATGAAGAAGAAAAGAGCAGAGCTGTTCGGGAACAATAATGACCAACGACTCAATTTCTTCCTTCTGCGTAGCAAAAAAGTTGGAAAAACCAAACCAATCCCATGGAGTCATGATCTACACCTTCCAAACCAAACTTACTTCAGCATAATAGAACACTTTCTCAAAACAATTCCACAAATAAGATCTAATCAAAATTTTCTACCATATATCAACTACATACACATGCATATTATTATGAGAAAGGTTGAGGTTCATATCTGTTAAAGATCAGGTGAGATATGATCAACACCATGTCTGCAGCAAAATTTGCCCGTGAAAGAACAATTAAACAGATCCCTCTCCCAAAGACACCTTAGATCGCCCCACTGAGAAAAGGGGTGGATTCTTAGTGCCTGAGTCAAGCAAAGAAAGCTATCATCATCCTGCTTCTCTTTGTTTATTTCTTTCTTTCTCTCGCCCAAGGGTGTTTCAGTGGGTATTTGTTACTGGCTTACATCTTAACTTGTAGATATTACCAATTAATCGATCCTCTTACCAACTGTAGCAATCTATGAAGCACCGACACCTCTAGAGGTCGAAGTATCGCAGTGTCGGACATAAGGACACAGCGGGGACACGTGGGGACATGTATGGGACACGCCACGTGGCGTGTCCCATAATTTAATTTAATTTTTTTTACGGGGAGACGGCTAGGGACACGGGGGAACATTGATGGGGAAACGGCAGGGGCCAAACTATAATTTTTAAAAAAAATTGGGGCCAAATTGTAATTTTTTAAAAATTTATGGGTGTCAAACTAAAATTATTTATTTATTTAAATAAAATATACACGTGGTGTGTCCCCCGCCGTGTCTGTGTCCCCATTTTTTTAGAATTCCCGTGTCCCTGTGTCGGTGTCCGTATCCGTATCCGTGTCCGTGTCCGTGTCCGTGATAGGTAGCAATTAAACGTTCAAAATGCACCTAAGACCATGCTAAACCAACCAATCAAACAGGCCTTAAGGCTGTATGTGAACAGTTAGATCCTTCAAACTATGCATTTCCTTTTCCCAACACAAATCCCTGCTCCCAATACAGCCTCAAAGATACAAATCCAAACTGTTCAAAACGCCTCCCCTTCCACGATCACCACCACAAAAACATACACATGTACATGCAAACAGAACTGACATAAGTGAGGACAGAAATGTGAGGCTCAGATCTGTATTTTGATAGGAGAATAGAAGAGGGTGTCCCATCATGGCTGCAAAGTGCAAACAATGGTTGCCCCTGTTGAGAGAGGACAAACCAGTCTCTCTCCCACAGGCCCTGAGTTTTGCCCTGCCAAGAATTGGTCCGTCTTTCTCAACATCTTTACTCAAGAAATTTATCATCACAGCCTCTTTTATAGGACGGAAATCAGGCGATCGTGCTTGTCTGTCCATGTCTATGCATCATGATCATCCTGACCGCCACCAACACACACACACACACACACACACACACACAGAGATTAACAGACACATACATAGACAGGGTGTTGATTTTGTTAAAGGAACTGAAATCATAGGCTTTGATGATCTGACGAAGGGTTTGAGACCGATCATTTAGACAGAAGGGCAACAACCCAATATCTTGTTTATTAGCCTCATCTCATTTATTATGCATTAAAGAAGGACTTTGAATGAAGGAAGCAAGGTAATGAGTAAAGAAATTGAATTGGGTCTCTAGGCATATCTTCTCTGATGACTTCAAGCTTTGACTTGGGGACATGTTTCTAGAGCATAACGTCCCTTTGAGTTCCTAAATTTTTTTGAGATACGAGGGAGCTGCAGCAGCTGCTATTTTAGTGGTAGAACTTTCTATGAGCAATCACTTTGTGCATATATAGCTAAATGTTAGGTCTATCTCCAATCCTCCCCACCCATATTCCCATCAAGTGGGGATTACATGCGTACTGTAATTGTTGTTGAGTCTCTAATTTGTAAACAATCAGGATCAGAGGGAGTATATATCATAATAACACAAAACACCGCAAACATATAACCATACATGTACGCAAAGGAATGTTGACTGACTGAAACATAGGCGTTGATAATCTGATTAATAGATGATCAAGACCATCCAATCACAGAGAGGGGCAACCACCCTTAGAAATATCACTTCCTTCTGCGTACTAGCCTCATTCTCTGAGTTCATTTTCTGACGTTTTGTTCAATTGTTACTTGCAAGGAGAGTTTTCCACAGTTGCACGGGGCGTTTCTAAATACACTAATTTCTATCATTGCCTGAAAATCATCGGCTCCAATGAAATGTGGAGATAGATTGAAGGAAAATGTGAGGCTCAGATTTGTATCTGGATGGGAGAAATAAGGATTTTCCCACCATGGCTGCAACATCAGTTGCCCCTCCATGAACGAGGTTCCATCTTCTCAACCCCTGTCCGCTAGAAAAATATCATCACAGCCCCTCTAAACAAGGGGAAATTATTCAGCAATACAGGTTCTTTCGCTCTCCCCATATATGTCCATGAAGGGAAATGTGGAAAAAAGGATTATTGGGATGGAGGAAGTATATATCTTTATATCACCACAAACACATATGTACATGGCAAATATCTTTGCGCTTGGGGCAATGATGCAGCTAGTGAGGTAATAACCGGGGAAAGCCAATTGCTGGTTGAAAACTATTTCCATATGTATGCTGCAAATATACACAGGGCTGTTAATTGACTGAAATCATAGGCTCATCAAATTACCGAAGGGGCAACCACCCTTAGAAACATCCCTTCTCTCCACTAGAGCCTCATTCTTTGAGTTCAAATCCATGTAGTATTCAGTAACTTGTTCTCCCTATCTCTCTCCCTCTCTATCTATCTATCCATCTATTATCATTAGGACCAGTAACAGCAACAGCAACAGCAACAGCAACAACATCATATGGGAAAGAACCCTTGCAAGCCCCAGGAGTTGACACAGGGAGAGTCACCTAAGAACCAAGGGCACTCAAGGAAGCCTTTGGTCATGGTTCAACTCTCACCTGCATGCTATCCATTCCTGCGTTGCCAGACCATACAGGGCTTTGCATTACTAAGATCAAGATTTTGGTGTGGCTCTTATTCTGGTCGATTAGTAATTTAGTGCTGGCAAACACATTCTAGTGTTTACACTCATACTGAGTGAGAACTGATAAGTATCTGTTCTTATCATAGCCGGACCTTTGTTTGACTAAAGGTTTTGTTTGGAAAAAACCAAATACTACTTGCAAACTCACACACACAGATTTGTACATACACACAAACGTACACAAAGGGCTGTTGATTTGTAGATGGAACTGAACTCATAGGCTTTGATGATCTGACCAAGGATCAAGATCATCTTTTTTCAGAAAGGGGCAACCACCCTTAGAAGAATCCCGTCTATCTGCTTATTAGCCTCATTCTCTGAGTTCAGTATCTGAACCACAAGAATATCTTCGGCTTTTGCTTCAAAAAAGTTTTCCAGAGCTGTTTGGGGTACTTCTAAATGCATACCGTTTTGATCATCGCCTTGTATCACCAGCTCCGATGAAATGTGGGGATAATTGATAGAAAAGGTGAGGCTCAGATCAGTCCTTCAACAATAGAAGAGAAGGGCTTTCCCACCATGGCTGCAACATCAGTCGCCCTGCCATGAAATGGGACCTATCTTTTCAACATGTGAACCTGAGAAAAATATCATCACAGCCTCTAATAATTGGTACCACAGAGCTCATTGTTCCTGTATATATCAACAACAGCATCCAAAGAAGAAGAAAAGGAAAACTGGAAAAGAAAGAGAGAAAGAACAAGGAAACTAATCTCCACATTTCGGCCTGTTTGGCTAATTCATTTTTCCATTTTGAGTACTGTATTTTTGGCTTTGTGTGTTTTGGAGCCAAACCCATAATGTATATACCAAAATGCAGTTTCAGAAATGAACAGGAGAATGCAAAATTCAAAATTCAACTCTGGAGGAGCTTATCGGATTCTGATTACATTTACAAAACCCTTTTACAGAATGTAATCTGCACTATCCTCTTACCATTTTCATGAATTCTAGTTATAATCCGAAAGCCTATAATCTACAATCGACAGTCCTGAATTTAAAAAACAATGGGCTCCCAAACACCCCCGAAGGGTACAAATACACACACGCATGCATATACAAAGGGTTGTTGATTCTCTTTATAGAACTGAAATCATAGGCTCTAATGAGATTAAGAGATCGAGATCATGTTCTCTACAAAGAGGGGCAACCACATTTAGAAACATCCCTTCTCTCTGCTTCTTAGCATCATTCTCTCAAGTTCATATCCTTGATTTCTTTAGAGTGATTCTATTTGCACATGCCTTTGATTTCAGAACACAGTAGTTGCTTCAAAATGCACATCCTTTTTCCTAATTTTGGAGCCTGCTAGTTTGACAAGACTAATAGAACATACAGTCCCGAAAGAACCAAGAGTGAGGGATCAGTAACTAATACCATACAAACCCACTGATGTTTCATATCCCTCTTTGGTGGGATCTGCCATCAATAGAATTTCTTTCAATCAGGACCATAAAAAAATTTACACCAAACAACGGTATAAAATTCCTTGAATGTATAGTGCAATCCAATGCTTAAATGCTTACACGATATGACCTTGAACTTTTTTAGAGGAACATAAAAGCATCTCCAACCCCTACTCTAAGGCTACGTTTACCACTACAAATCATTTTCCGAGTTTTGTATATAGCAAATAATCAAGATGGAAAAACCAAAAACATCCCATAGGAGAACCATTAACTTCCTATCTAAGAACAATAAGAACGTATATTTTCCAACCCACACTAGCTCTACCCTAATGGAACCCTAAAGCAAACCAGAACATAAGATTAGCCTGTTAACCTAGTCTCCTCCAACATATTCACCATCAGCTTACACACACACACACATGTATACACACACATATTTGTATGTATATTACCTTTTTGATTTCTTAGGTGTTGGGTCAGCTTACATGCAACTCAATTAATCCTTGTTGACCTATCCCACCATCCACTATCGGAGGCCAAAAGCCCAATTGAAGTGCCCTGAATGAACTGGCCCCGATGGAGTTTGTAGCACTTAGGAGGGAGGGAGCAAAACACGGTCCCTTCGGATGGTTTGGATGGTGAGCAAGGATGAGATAAGAAAGGGGAGCCCTTTCTCACCAAATCTCACCATTTTTTTGTGAGATTGGGCGAGAAAAGGGGAGGGCCAGTTAAAAAAATTCCTTTCTTTATACTTTTCTCTCCACTTCTCACCAAAATGCTCAATCCAAATGGGTGATTTCATAAGAAACCATAACTCTTTCCTTTCTTTTCTCATGAAACCCCTCCATTTTCAAATTTAATCACGAGCCAACCCTTGCGTTTTTATATGTATATATACATTGCTTGTATATACCATTGCAATGTACAAATGTAAGGGGAAAATAAAACGCAAGTGCAGTGGAGTGCAGTTGTGCCTCCCTTATACTCACATGCACATGGACAGGGTTTGGTTCGATTCCTGTAAGCACCGATTAGAATTAACGAATGAAAAAAAAAGGAGGGGGGGGAAGGAAAACCAAGGCTCAGATCAACGAATAATCAGGCGGAAAAAGTGACTCCGCCGTGGCTGCAACCACAGTTACCTGAACGGAGAGAGAAATCTGTCTCCGTGGCCCTCCGGGTTGCCCCGCCACGAAACGGGTCGGACCCAACTCCTGATGAGAACCCAGAAAAATAATCATCACAGCCTTTCTTGAGATGGGTTGTGTTGTTGATGAGAATAGTTGCTAGTGATCATGGAGGGTGAGAACGAAGCCTAAACAGGCAAAACCCAGAAGGGTTAGAGACTTCGAGATCATTCAAAACCCAACTCAGTTACTCCTCTACATACAAGAAAACATTTTACACCGAAACAAACGGAGCCTTAATGTCAAAACAGTAGTTTACGAAGAACGGGGTCGTAGGATGGATATCTTTCTTGTTTCCCTTTCGAGTGATCAGATATAACTGCAGAGCAGATAAATCAGACACACACAGACACACGCACCCAAAGGGTTGTTGATTGTAGTAGAGATGAAATCATTGGCTTGTGTGTGTATTTGGTGGGGAGAGAGAGAGGGGCAACCACCCTCAGAAACTTCCTCATCTCTCTCTCTCTCTCTCTCTCTCTCGGTCTCAGTTTTAAGCCTCTTCCATTCTGGGTTCTGATGAACCCTTGTTCTTGATTCCGGCCTTTATTTGCCAAGTTTTTTTTTATATTTCTTCCGCTCCTAAATGAAACTTTCTTGCTAGTTTCTTTAATGAAATATTTAAATATTCATCCTCTTTTTTCATGCTACGTAAGGAATTTTTTTTTTTGATCAGATGTTACGTAAGAATTCATCCTTCCTTTTTTTCATGCTTATGTTTTCATCATTGTAATAGGTAAATTACCTTTATTACCCTTTATTCTATTTTATATATAGATATAGATATTAAACATATATATGTGAGAGAGAGAGAGAGTTCCAATTCCTTTATTTATGGCTCAATCTTGGTTCAAAAATAAGATACAATAGGGGGAAAGAAGGGATGAGTACAAACTTTCCACAAATCCCACTGATTGTTTAGTTCTATTTTTTCCGGATGATATCGACGGTTTTCCCCAGTATTTAAGTCCCACGATCTCGTCCTGCTTCATACTCGTGCTTCTTCATCCTCATCCTCATCCTTCTTCATCCTATTTTCCACAACAAGGTACGCTCATGGTCAGAAAAAGCGTGGTAAATTTCGTAAATGTTCATGAAGGTTTCATGACCACACAAGATTGGATAATATATGAAACATTGAATTTCTACACTCAAAACTGGTTGTGGACAAACTTATGTCATGCAACGTAGATTATTTTGCAACAAAATGGTTTTGACAATATTTATGCATAATTGATTAAGTTGCCCAACCAGACATGATGCAGTGACCATGTTAAAAGTGTGCATGACAAAGTGACCATATTTTATGAAATATTAAAAATTAATTATTATTGGCTAATTTTAAGTAGACTGGTCTTGGCCAATACATAAAAGAAATTTTACCACCTGCTAGCATGTGTTGACAATGAAATCTGGTTGTCCAATTTATTTCATGCAACAAGGTATATATAGCATCCAAAATGTCATTGGTGAATTTAAATGATAAGTTTACCACATATTTGCTGTACATTCTTAATTAATCAAGTTGGCAAACCGGACTACCAAAAGTCATATTTCTCATTGTTCTTGTTTCACGAAACATGGCTAAATTACCATTAAAACCTGAAATAACATGACATAATCAAACCGTTACATGGTTAAGTGGTTAAATTACCATGATGTTACACGGTTACATTACGTACCATGATGATTACAACGTTACATTACCGTTCCTAATCTACATTCGAACCGAGTTAAAAAAACATGACATAAACAATATAGCATTCGGAATCGATTTTTTCAAGAAGATATCATGATAAGTTGACCACATCAATGAATGTTTTCTTCATTGTTCAAGTTGGCCAACCAGACAGCAAAAAAGTTATTTCTTTCATGTATATTGTTTCACGGATCATGGCTAAATTACCATTAAAAAGAAAACTTGTCATACTCAAACCTTAACATGGATAAATGGTTAAATTACCATGACGTTATATGGTAACATTACCATGACAATTATAACATTAAATTACTGTTCCTAATCTAGCTTTGAATCCAGCTTAGAAAGAAAACATCGCATATCATATCTACTTCATGACATATCTATTACAGGAATCGATATTTTTAGGTAAACATCACATATCTACTTCATGACAAAATCATGAAATTATGAATATCGGCTTCAATCTTAATTAGGGACACGAAATCATGAATTGATGAATATCGGGTTCAATCTCACTGAACCCAGCCAATTACCCCACTGATTCATGTCTTATTGTGACACACAACAACAAATTTAGCACAATGGGCATAAACAAATCAGTTTTATAAGCGTAACTTAACTCCAACTGGCAAATCCTAACAAAACAACTGAAGAACAAAATGGGGTTTAAGGGACAGACTTACGAAATCTTGCCATGTCGGTTTCGTCACCTTCTTCTCTACCGGTTTCTTCAACCACGTACGACTTGATTGATTTTTGGCGTTGTGAAGTTTTCCGGTAAAAGCCCAATCCGGAAAGGACGGGGGAATGCATTCGCCGTTGGGCGCCGCCGGTATTCGAAAAAATGGACGACGGACGGGATTGGGTTCTCCGACTAGTTTGGGTTTATACAGACTAGGGTTTTCTGCAAATTTTGAGCTCCAAAATCGAATGGATTGTTTCCGTTTAGGATGGATATGGTTGATTGATATCAACAATGAGAATTTCGGGATGAGGACGCGATGATTTTGGAAAGCTGCTTGCCGAAGGAATCGGGATTCTCACAAGGATGAAAGACTTTATGATTTCGTCCCCAAATACACATCTCTATATATAAAATATATATAATAGATAAAACAACAATAAAAGGGCAAAAATGGTATAAAAACTAGTAGGATAACGTAATCATAAATAGCTAGGAATGGGAGGACGAAATCATAAATCTGTTAGGCTTCTAGATGAATAATTAAGCCTCCCTTTTTTAATTTAGGGTAATTTACATATTTAATATGTGGTGTCAAAAAATTTAGCAAAAGATAACACGCGAAAGTATTTCATTTTTCTGTCCAAAAAATTGCACGTGCTCCCGTACTCGACTACCATGTAAGAATGGAGGAAGTAGTTTATTCATTTTTTAACCATTTTTTTCACATGTTGGAGTCATAGGGCCTGTTTGATAAAACTGAAAACTGAAACTGAATGCTGAAAAATTAAGTACTGAAAGCTGAATGCTGAATTTTTTAAGCTGAAAAGCTGTTTGGTAAATATATTAAGTACTGAATTAAAAAAAGATAAATTAATTGTTGTTCCAATTCTCTTTTAATTTACTAATGGTCACAATGTACTTATAATAATAGTGGAATGGTGATTGTCGTGGTGGTGGTGATGGAGTGGCGGCGGCGGTTGTCACACCCCAAAATGAGAAGTGACCGGCCATGAACCACAAGATCAAAGCTCGTAGAACATGTAGCCTAAAAAGAAATTTTATAAAAACTCCCAAGCAAAGATCCACCAAACAGTCAACCATTTTTGTTTATTCAGAACATCCCAAGCCAATAAATTCCACAAAAAGAATGGGGTACAAACATCCCATGAACCAAATAAAATCCAGTGATCCAACAGTAATAAAAGAATCTAGATGTCTGACAAAATGTTTCAAATGCGGAAGCGATTAATAAAATAAAAATATGAAGAGACACCCTAAGGAGGTCAAACTTAAAGAAGTCTCCGAGATGCCGCCAGAGTCCTCCTAACTGCCCAACTTGCCTGAAAAAGAAGTTGGAATAAATCCGTCAGCTGACGAGCTCAGTGAGTAGCAAAGCATGTATATTAAATACAGTTCCAAAACAGGGATCAAAATAATTTACCATATCAACATAAATTTGGCATATGCGGTGAACAACAAAATAATCCATTAATCCAATTAACGATTCATCTGATAAGTCTTAACGGTGATCACCATACAACCTCCAACAATAATGGGGAACCACAACCAAAATCAATAGTACCAAGTGCCAATGAATAAATGTCTCATAATTGGATCCAATATCGAATCATAGAGTCACCACGAGTAGGCAGCCCGTGGAACTTTTCCCGAAGAACGATCCGGTCAATAACAACCGTTGAGCATTAGGGTCACCGGCCTAATCCGGTCTCTTCCCTAATGGCCAGAGTCACCCGCACACAGAGGATTAATTTCCCTGAACTTCAAAAATATGTTCCCATCGATATCCACAAAGTTCTCACCAAAAGATTATTTGAACAACAAATGGTTTCACCAATCCACATGCCAATTTCAAGAACCAAATAAAATAAATACATGTTCCCAATTTCAATCATTAATTTTCTAAAACAATAATTTAAGGGATACGAGAAAGTTCGCAAATACGTAACATGCTTAACCACTCACCTGGGTCCAAAGCAAATGCAATCGAACACCAAAAAGGAAGCTAACCTGAACAATAGAACAATACGAAATGACAAACTAATCAAAGCTTAGTACTGACTCGACAAACTAAGAATATCAGATCTATTAAATTCTTAATCCCCACCCAAATCCTAAATTACTATAATTAGCCACCAAATTGTTAAACCTTATTTTCAATTCCAAACCATCGGTAACCACCACCTACAAATCCCAACTTCATGCACCCAAACCACGTGCGTACAACACACAACTCATCTTGATCTCCATTCATAACTTCTACCGTCACAAACCGTGCACACTCGCACCGTCTCTCTCTAGCCGGCACCCACCAAATCAACATAGAATAATTTTCATCCAATTATCTTGCTACTGAACCGAACTCTGAGTAGTGAAGCAATAAGATTAATTCGAAACTTACCACGATTGAAGACGAGTACAAGGGCGACCTCGAAACCTTTGACTGCGCTGCTCTTTCCTTCTCAACGTTCTCTTAAAAGTAACCCTAATCAAACTTATGAATATCGGTCTAAGTAAACCCTCTTATAAACTTCCCACTAACAACGTGGCACCCTAAATTTTAGTTGATTAGTTAATTAGAATTTACGTATATAAAAAGGCAGAAATATGTTTTCTTATATACACGGCCATCCAACTAATACCAATTTATAGAAAATTACCTTCCAGTACCAGTATTTATCCAAAATTAATTACATACTACAAAGATTACAATCATGACAACAATACCCATAGCGCTCGCAAAATAATTATTTGGGACCCAACCATAACACACATATAATAAATGGCTACGTCGTTAATTAAATAAATAAAAATTCTAGGCCGTAACAGCGGTGGTGGTTGTGGTGTTGGAGTGCTAGCGATAATGGTGGTGGTGGTGGAGTGATGGTGATGTAACGGTGGCAGTGAGTGGCGGTGGTGGCGGTGGAGTGATGGTGTAATGGTGATAGTGAGTGGTGTCGGTGGAGTGAAGTTGTGCATTGGTGGCATTGTGGTGGTGACGACGGCGACGATGTGGTAGTGGTGGTGGTGGAGTGATGGTGATGGAGTGGTGGTGATGGTGATGGTGGCGAAGTGGTGGTAGTGGTGGTGGTGGTATGGTGATTAAATGCAAGTATATAAGAATTCAGTCAGAATTAAGTAGCTCAAAGCTACTTATTTTTTTTCAACTTTTTAGCTTACATTTTAAGTAGCACTTAATTTGTTAAACAATGTATAATGTCGTTATCAAACCTCCTGAATCACTTATTACTTAATTGATTCAGTTTTAAGTGCTGAATTTAGGTTATCAAACAAGGCCTATAGTCATATAATGCTCTTGCGAGATCTCTTTAATAGATTTCATTTGCAAGATGAAAATGGTAGATTTTCGGTGGACGATAATGCAGCGAGTGCACAAGCGTAAGAGCGATATCTGAAATCATCTCAAACTATTAGTAGTAACATTTATGAAAGCGAGGATAAAAAACGAAAGCGCATAGTGAAGATTGAGAACGAGAGAATGTCCTACCAAAAGATTATGTGACTTAGGTTGGAGTACGGTGGAACTGGTGGAAAGGAACTCCATTCTGGTTTCTTTAAAAAAGAACTTTTAAAAAAAGAAGGTAATTTGAAGCTCAAAAATCTTGTGTTTACGTAAATAATTTTCCTATCAATATGAATTTTGTTTGATAGATCTTACTGAGATATTTTAAACGATGCAAAAAATATATAAAAATTATTTTTCATTTTCATTATATTTGAACTTGAAATTACATTCTTTTTGAAAAAGAAGGCTTAAAAAAAAGTGGAACGGCTAGTAAATATCACCATAAAGAAGAAAATACTTAAAGAGCATGTCCCTCACATTATTCTACTGCTATTAAACTATTTCCTCGTCCTCTTAAAGAATAACGTCTTTTGCTCGCCACTTTCTCGGTGGACGATTTTGCCCTTTGTAGTTTTGGCTTGTTGGGTGAAATTGTAAATTCAATTTTTGGAGTAAGTGGGTTACGTGTTTTGTTGTTGGGGCTTGCTGGGTAACGTGGCAATAGGGGGTGAATATTTGTGTTTGGGTGGAGCTTAAAGAGGAGGAGGATATGATGCAAGAAAAGAGAGAGAGAGAGCGAGGGTTTGTTAGAGAGAGAGAGAGAGAGAGAGAGAGAGAGAGAGAGAGAGAGAGAGAGAGAGAGAGAGAGTTTTCGGCGTTCCTCCACCTTCAAACTACTGCATCGCCGTCGTCTTCATTGACTCTGGAGAAGGCAAGCCCAGGTCCTGCGGCTCCGACAAAGATGTCGTCTAAAATCGCCATCGCTGGGTAAGTTTTTAATCGTTGTGGGTTTCGATTGGCTGATTTTTGGGTTTTGTAGGAATTTTTTGGAGTGGGTTTTGTGGGAACTGGGAATTGCTACTTCAATCTTTAGAAAAATTCATATCTATTCCGAAATCAAACCTTATGTAATCGTTTCCTGTTGTTTTATTTCAAAGCACTTGATCACATATTAGGAATTTTAGGGTTTCCATTCCTTACTCCTTACAGATTTTTGAAGCTCCAACTTACCACCACTTCCAAGATCTGCACCCAATCAACCAGAATTTCAGGTATATTGTGCATGCAATTCATAGAAACAAGAATATAGTAAAATTAGATCGAATCTGCTCCGCATGTATATCCTCACCTTTTTTCAAAATTTGTTACGAATACTCTCTGATGTACAAATAGTTTTCATGGAACTGCCATTCTATTTTTCGAGTGCCATAACACCCAGATTTCAGCTTCCAATATGTAGTGATGTGATTAAATTTGCTGGACTTATATTTACTCTAATATGGGGAATAGAGCTCAATTCTTGAATTGGTATTTTGACTGATAATTTGTTTTTTGTGTAAATGAAGAGTGAGTTTACTTCAATCCAGCTGCTAAAAAACTAACATTAGATATGTAGAAATCAGAACTATTTTGCTTTAATTTCTTACCAACCGAATGGAAGTTTAGTTTTCCCTATTACCAAATTAGTGACATCTGTGAATTCCAGGTTGGCAAAGCAGGTGGAGAGAAGTGGAAGCCTATGTCTGAATCTGTAAGATTTCTACTGATATTTACGTAGTTAAGGAAACAGGAAAGCTTGCCTTGTTACGATTGGATAAAGAATTGAAATGGAGATTTGCACCTAATCATTAGTTAATTTTATACTTTCTTCTTGTTCTTTTAAGTTCCTATTTTTCATGCATTTTGTTCCATTCTTTTAGTACTTTGACTTTACTTTCAGATTGTTGGATTTTTGTAGTTTATTGCGATGATTTTGAAAGCTGAAGCTTAAGTGGAGCTCCGAAGTTTATTGGAAAGATTTTGGATATGTTTTATGTTCACTTTTTCAAGCTTTGGATATTAGACATGGTCTTTATTAAGTGTTTTTTGGAATCCTGGTTAGTATGAATCACTAGGCAGATTAAAAAGTTATTAGCCGTATTTGTACATAATCGCATTTTGTTGGGTTACTTGGTAGGAATTGTTGATGGTGTTGATTATCCCTTATTAGTTCAATACATTCTCACCGGTATCATTCCTTTTGCAAGGCTGATTAGGAACTCATGAGTTGTCGTTATTAGATCCATCCGTTTTTTGGTGTGGCTGATCGTAAGCGTGTATTCCCTAATTCCTTCTGGGAATTTGGAGTAGGAGAGGCTTGCTTTTGACTGGTTTTACGAAATTTTACTTGGTATATATCTTTTGGTTGAATTTAAATTCTTATAATGTGATTGGTGACGAAATTTTCCTTGCAAAGATGGATTTTTTGTAATGCATTGTCAATTTTGGATTGTATCTCTGTTGATGTACCAGTTTCTCAAGGAAGTGTGAAGCCAATAATGGCTCATTTTCTAGGGACACATTGATATAACAACTTCCAATGGGCCTTTTTTTAAAAAAAGTTTTACTCATTAGTCGGGCTAATCTCTGTCTTGTCTATTTCTTTCTTTTTCTTTGAAAGATGTGTTCATTGTGTGGTGATCAATAGAATTAATTGGAAGATTGAACTGTGGAATTGAAACTCCATTCTAGAATGAGAAATCTATGCATTCACGGAGATTATAGTGCTTGAATACACTGAATGAATACTATTTCCTACCTTCCAGGTACATGTAGTGTCATCAACCGTGCACATGTGAATAGCACTATAAGTTCAGTTTAGTAAATGAACTTAAATTGCTTATAGCAATGATCGGTTTTATGGGGAAGATTACGCAGTTTATTAGTGATGTTCTTCTAAAAGGATGGTAAAATTGTCGAACGATGATCTGTAATTGTATGGTTTTTCCTAGAATTACAGCTGTATGTGGTCTAACTGGAAAAACAACTGCACACCATATTGAAATTGAGTGACCCTAAATTAAAATTTAATTGGAATTCGTTGTTGTTCTGTTGCTTCAATGGCTCCAGTTGAAGTAAAACTACAAAGACCTAGCATAGAAGTTATATCCATACCTATCTGTGCATGGTAAAGCATAAATAGAATGTTGCATTTTAATGTGAATTTGCTATTTGCATGCTTTGGAACTTTAAGACCATAGTTACCCCACAATAGTTTTTGCAGCCTTGAGAGTCAGAGTCCTTGGCCTGATTCAAGTAGATCTGAGCCTCAACCCCTACATGTGAATCAGAGTCTTTGGTTCATTTTTTTTGCATAGTTTTCAGAAAAAGATGGTCACTGTTTGGAGTAAAATCACGACATTTCGAGTCTTGCAAGGACATAGGATACATGTACATTTAGTAAGAAACAAGGAGGTAGCACAGTGAACAATGTACTACAAAGACTAAAATTTAGAATTACAAATGAAAACTTACGCAGATGTATCTAGCAAAACTGTACTGTTTTGGTAGAACTATATTAATATATGTTCAAGTGTGTTGGCCTTTTGTACTATTTTACTTCATTCTGTGCTTTTGGTCTAAGCTACTACTTAAGTACTCCTAATTTAGCTAACAGCAATCAATTATTCTTCTATCATATTATTGTTTGATAATTTACCCCAAATTTTGATTCTTTTCTTTAAAATCAATACATGCTACATTCCAGATCCAATTCCAGGCATATCCAGTAGCGGAACATATAGATTGAGATCGAGAAGCATAAAAACCAGAAACAGAAATAGACTCAATGGAAATAACATAGAGATATGCATCTAGAAGCTCTGCATCGCGATCTTGAATTGCTGGTACTAGCATTCGACCTGGGAGGGAGGTTACTACTTCAAAGTGGTCAATCGGCTCTGCCTTCACCTTTGTGGCTTTACCAAAATCTCCAATGAAAGAACCCGGAGCTGCTTGCTCGGATGCTTCCCGTGCTACGGGTGCTTCAGGGTCTCTATCTTGAGAAACTGCCTCTTTAATAGGCTCTGGAATGGGTCTTGTGTACTACAACCCTTGCTGTTTACTCTGCTGTTAGTGGTGCTTCCATTCTGGCGCAGGATTGGGATATTAATCCTTTGGCAATTGTATAAAAAAAACCCTGTAGTCGAAGTCATGCAATTAGCTGAATAACTTCACACCTTTTGTTCAAGGCAAAAGCTTATCTAGACCATAACTTCTACAACTAGGAACTTCTGATGATACACTTGATCAAACTTATCCATATAACCTTTGCTATGATCAACAAGAACCATAATTGAAAGAAAATCCAAAACGCATCTATACAACGGGCATGAATGATGTGCTTTGCACGTCGGCATGCACCTAGTTTGGAACATAAAAGACATGTCCCTCACATTGGATTTTTAAAAGATTGCCTTTTGCCTTTATTATTGTTATAAAACACTTTTCTTTACTTTTTATTTTTTATTTTCGGATTGATGCGTAAGGAAGACCTTTTCATACTGCACAACAAATGGAGATGTTCTACTTTTTTTATTTGAATTTTTCAGTTACCACATTCTACTTTTTTTATCTGAATTTTTTATTTGATAAAAACAATAACAACATAACATAACCCATTTAGTCCCTAATCATTGGGGGTATGGATGGGGATGATTGGAGACAGACCTAATCTTTGGCAATATATGCACAAAGTGTCTGCTCTCAGAATACCACTAAAACAGTGGCCCCTCTGAATCTCCAAGAACCGAGGAGCTACTGAATTTTTTATTTGATAGTTTAGAATAAATATTCTCTCTCTCTGTATTTGGTATCGAGAGGTGAGAAGAGAATAAGGAAACAAATGAGACGACAGAACTAGTAAATATGTAAGAACACTTTGGGGTATTTTGGTCATTCAACCCAAAATGGGAAAAGCTCCTCCGGACCCCATTCTCCATTCTTTTTTCCTTTATCAAAAAATCAGCAAATCTATTTCGGCAAAATAGGTTTTAGAATTGAGCTGCCAAACACCCACAATGCAATAAGGAGAATGCCAAGGCAAAAATGGGCTTGCCAAAAACCCCAGAATGCCATTAAACCAGCTCTTGACCACTGAGGTTACCTTGGCCTCACTCTCTGATCCTCAATGTCTCAGGACACATTTTTAGGATATATAAACAGGTCTTCTAATTTCCTACGCGAACAAGTGAGAATATAAATTACAGTCCAAGATTTCATCAAGAAAATATAGTTAACTCCTTCAAACAACAAAAATTCGTAAGATGTTAGCCTGTATAACCTCTTAACAAAACCTAGAGTTTTCGTAAAACCTTGAACATGGCTTAGATTCTTCGTCTGGGCAAAAACGAAAAACAAGTCACACTTCTCAAATGTCTCGTAAATTTATCCAAAAGGGCCCCGTGCTTCAAATACACGGCACCTTCAATCTCCACAGGCAAACGCCTCGTCACAATGATGATCCCGTGCTTCAAATGCATGGCACCTTCAATCTCCACAGGCAAACGCCTCGCCACAATGATGATCCGATGCTTTCCGGTGCTCTGCAACAAAATACTCCAGCAACTTCATCCCGTCCCAATAAAATGTCTTAGAGCATTCTTGCTTTCTCTTTCGCTAATCTTCCAAGCCCCATTAGCTCTAAAGCAGGAAGAGGCCCCTTTGTTTTCCTTCAGAACTGTAAACCTTTGAAATTAGAACTATTATTCCTTTTTGCAACACCCCAAAACTAGTTGAATTCTAAACCGACGGCACAACGATTGATTTTTAATCTTCCTGCAGCAAAGCAAAGCAATAGCGAGTTAGTTATGTCTTATGTGTACCTAAGTACATAACAAACCGATAGCTGTATGTTCATAATATGGAGTATCATTTTAACTTAACATATCAATGTTCGTATGTTCATCCCACAAAAAATATAGGGGGAACCCTTTAACATTGGACATGTTAACGCAACGAAATTTGTAAAATCCGAGAAGACTTTCTACCCTTGAGAAATTAGAGAGAAACCTAAAAGAGAAACTCAAAGGACCCCATTGGTACAAAAAGAAAAAACGACAGTATCTTCATATTTTTGGTAAAACATTGATATTATCTTTAATTAGTTGTCATCTATGAAATCCTTAGAAATCCACCTCAAACCCTCAATTCGTAAAATTGGTATCTCAATAAAGAGAAAGAGCAATATCCTAATTAATACAGGTCAAAATCAAGTGGATTCTTGAAATCCCAAAAATATTGCCCGAATTAATTGAAATCAAGATTGTTTGGATTCCTTAAGTGTTGTACAGCAAATTAAATAATTAAAAAATTTAATGGCACAAGTATGGAATTATCTTTTCTTATAAAAATAACTTGTGACTTCCCTAGATAAACCTGGAAGCAATACTCCTGAATACCATTAGGGCGCTTCAAGGGGTTAGCCCTCTTCTTTGTCTTAATTCTTATTTCTTTCTGTGATACTTTGAATTCTAGTATGTCTGAATTGAATTGATGCATGTAGGTTTTGCGCTTTTGAATAGCTTGAAACAAGATGGCGGTGTCACGTAAAGATTGTACGAATGTGATCTTTCATGTCATCGTTCTTGTTGCCCTCAACATTATACATAACCCAAAGTTAGTGAATGGGGATTCCACCTTGATTGATCGCGTTTGTCGCAACACACCATTCCCCATCGATTGCCACAACTGTTTGGATTCCAATCCTTTGAGTAGCCAAGCTGATGTGAAAGGCCTTGCCAGGATCGCAATCAACTGTTCATATGCTCCAGCTACTGATGTTGATAATCTGCTCAGGACTTATACGACATACGGCCAATCTAAATACATGTTCTGCTTACAACAGTTCGACTCTATTGTGCAGAACCTATCACTAGCATTGCAAAGTTGGAAGAATAACCACTATCGAGATTCACAAAATCTACTAGAAAAAGCATTGGGTGCTTACTCTAAGTGTCTTAAAAGCCTTAACAAGCCGAGATATCTGGACCCGTTTTTGGTTGGACTAGCCAAAACCAGAATTTCTTGTGAGAATTCTATTGGAATCCTTTCAAGGATTAGTTCTTAAGCCAATATCATACTATATCTCAAAGATAGCATTTGCAAGTTGGAATAAATACATGCAAGTCTGATGCATGTTGTAAGCAAAATGCGTATTCGGAAACATGGTTTGAGTATTCTCCATCTAAGGCCATTTGCCAATCATTCATTTGACTGACCCCAAAGGAGTTTATATCACCTGCTAGCTCTTGACTATTGAGGTACATTGGCCTCACACTATGATCCTGTATGTCTCTGGGCACATTCAAGATATAAACAAGTCTTCTATTTGCTATGCAATCCAATAAATGAGAATTTAATTTACAGTCCAAGATTCGCTCAAGATAATATATTTATCTTTCAAACAACAAAAATATGTAAAATGCTGGCCTTACAACTACCTCTTAAAAAAAGGTAAGAGTTTCCTTAAACCTTGAGCATGGCTAAGATTGATCTGGGCGAAACATGTAACCGGTCACACTTCCCAAATGTCGCATAAATTTACACAAAAGAGCCAAAATCATGTTAGTCATTAAATCAATGGAATTACCATTCAATTTCTCTAACCAACTCAATCGAGCATATCTACCAAAATCATCCTCGTGGGGAACCTCAGAGGTAAATGTGTCACAAGCATCTTGAATCTCCACAGGCAAATGTGTCACCAGAATGATGATCCAATCCTTCCGGTGCTCTGCAACAATATACTCTAGCACTTATTTGCATGAAGTGGGAGCAGAAGCGAAAGCGTGAGCATAGACCATACACTAATAGTACAAGAGTAAAATTTTATGCCAAGTCCATAGTAAGCGTAATAAATTGGCAAGTGTTGCAATATACTAGTTTTATTTTCTAGATATCATGACTTGGGCTAGATACATGAGTTCATCAAAGACCAATTAATAAAGCCAAGTGATAAGTCCTTGCCTTTTCTATACAAGGATTGTATAGAAGCTCCCATTTGTAAGGAGCGTGCTTCCAACTCAATGGGAGCGGGCTCCAGTCAAGCTCCTTAGTTGGGAGTGCAAGCGCGTGCTCCTAAGACGGGAGTGACACCACTTTAGAAGCTCTCTGCAACTAAGCTTTAGCAACTTCATCCCCTCCCAATCAAATGCCACGGAAGGTTCATCAAGCAACTAAATTGGTCTCTCTTGGAAGCAACCTCGCAAGCTGCGCCTTCTTTCTTTGACACCTAGAGAGCATTCTTGCTTTCTCTTTAGCTAATCTTCTGAGCCCCATTAGCTCTAAAGCAGGAAAAGGCCCCCTTGTTTTCCTTCAAGCACTTCAAACCACTGAAAGTTGTCAAGGATTGTGAATTCGTCCTTGATCGCATCTTTTAGCGAGAGCCGGTTGAGTTGAAGCTTTTGGGTTATCTCGTGACAGTTTCCAGCGATTTCTCCAGCCTAAGGCTTGAGAAATCCAGCTAACATGCACAAGGAAGTGGTTTTTCCTGAGCCATTGGAGCCCATTAGCACTAGGGCACCACCGTCGTGGAGGAAGACATTTATGAGACGTCGTTGAGGAGGAGACAAGGGAGTGGTGGTCTATGAAGAGACATTTTGGATTGTAAGTGGGCTACTATAGTCAAATTTATGGATTCTGCCAAAAAAAATCATTTGTTTAGAAACTAACCCATAGAGTTCCAAGAGCTAATTGCCAATGCCCAGCCTCATTTGATTCAGAGGTTGCAGGACAAGATAATTCCTGTCATGAAACAGAGGGAAATAAGAAATTAGTTCTCCTGAACTTAACTTAAAAAAGATAATCTGACACATAATTAGCAACTGAATTTACGATGAATTCATAGAAAAATTAGCTCAAGAATAGACCGGCATCACCTATATTATGATTTTACACCATGATTGTGACTATCTGACTTAGGGGATGATAAGGCTACCGGTCAGTAGCTGCAGTAAGATCATAACTATAGACTAACATCTTACCCGATAATCAGTCCTGAGGTCTTGGTTGATAAACAGGGGGTGCAAAAAGGAAAAACTTTACGCATATCACATGCATTGTTGCATACTAATGTTATGAAATTTAAAACAATTCAAAGAGGTGCATACTGCAAGTATACACCAACAAGGGGTGTGTATATTGTAGCAATTCCCATGAAAGCAAGAAACAAAAATTCATCCAGGTAAGGAGCCAGGAACTTGGCTTCGGGGAAATTGCTTTGGGTCGTTTACCACTGTCAGTCAGGATTTGACACAAAAATTTACATAGTGACACAACTATGATGTTTTAAAGTTTTCGTGCTAATTAGTTATAAAATCCAATGCTGATAAAAAAAAAAAAAATACTACATACAGTGCAAAACTAAAATTTGCAGATGAGAATAGAATCTACTTCATCCAGCCTAAAGAAAATATAAAAAACAGACAAATGAATTGCGTTGTTTCATTATAACTTAACATATCAATGTTCGTATGTTCATCCCACAAAAAATATATTGGTGTGTTCATAATTTCAAATTTATTAGGGGAACCCTTTAACATTGAACGTGTGAACACAATGAAATTTGTAAAATCTGAGAAGGCTTTCTACCATTAAGAAATTGGAGAGAAACCTAAAAGAGAAACTCAAAGGACCCCGTTGGTTAAAAAAAAAAAACTACGAGGGATTATCTCTGACACTATCTTCATTTTTTTGGTAAAACTTTGCTACTATCTTTAACTAGTTGACATCTATGAAATCCTTAGAAATCCACCTGAAACCTGTAAAATTGGTATCTCAATAAAGAAAGAGCAATATCCTAATTAATACATGTCAAAATAGATTGGAACCTTGAAATCCCAAAAATATTGCCCGAATGAATTGAAATCAACATTGTTTGGATTCCTAAAGTGTTGTACAGCAATAACTTAAAAAAATAATAATAATTAATGGCGCACATATGGTATTATCTTTCTCTATAAATAACTTCTGACTTCCCATTGAAATCAG
Source organism: Rhododendron vialii (assembly GCF_030253575.1). Classification (NCBI taxonomy): domain Eukaryota; kingdom Viridiplantae; phylum Streptophyta; class Magnoliopsida; order Ericales; family Ericaceae; genus Rhododendron; species Rhododendron vialii. Next base: position 3,623,039 of record NC_080557.1, on the reverse strand, counting down.
ATAAACCTGCAAGCATTATACACCTGAATACCACAGGGTTACAAGGCGCTTCAAGGGGTTAGCTCTCTTCTTTGTCTTAATTCTTCTTTGTTTCACTTGACACAATGCAACACCTTTTTGTGATACTTTGAATTCTAGTATGTCTTAATGTCATTTAGAGGTTGAATTGATGCAGGTTTTGTGCTTTTGAATTGCTTGAAACAAGATGGCAGTATCACGTAAAGATTGTTCAAATATGATCTTTCTTTATGTCATCTTTCTTGTTGCCCTAAAGACTATTCATAACCCAAAGTTTGTGAATGGGGATGTCACCTTGATTGGTCACGTTTGTCGCGAAACAGCATATCCCGTCGATTGTAAGAACTGTTTGGATTCCAATCCTTTGAGTAGCCGAGCTGATGTGAAAGGCCTTGCAGGGATCGCAATCAACTGTTCATATGCTCTAGCTATTGATGTTGATAATCAGCTCAGGGCGTTGACAGGATACAGCCAATATCAATACACATTCTGCTTACAACAGTTTGATTCTATCATGCAGAACCTATCACTAGCATTGCAAAGTTGGAAGAATAACCAATATCGAAATTCTCGAAATCTAGTAGAAAAAGCATTGGGTGCTTACTTTAAGTGTCTTAAAAGCCTTAACAAGCCGAGCGATCTAGACACGCTTTTTGTTGTTCTAGCCAAAACCAGAATTTCTTTTCAGAATTCTTTCGGAGTCCTTGCACAGATTAGTTCTTAAGCCAATATCATACTATATCTAAAAGATAGCATTTGCAAGTTGGAATAAATACATGCAGGTCCGAATGTCTGATACATGCAAGCAAGTTGCGTATTGATAAACATGGTTGAGTATTCTCCATCTACGGCCATTTACCAATCATTCATTTGAGTATCGTCGATCTTGAAACGTTGTTGAAGAAAAGATTTTGTGAGAGAGAGAGAGAGAGAGAGAGAGAGAGAGAGAGAGAGAGAGAGAGATTTGGTATAGGATTAATTTTGACTAGTCAAATTGGACAAGTAACAAGGGAACCTCAGCTGCAGATGAAAAGATGGCCATGTTGATCCACCATGGAATTTTAGAAATCTAATCCAAAAAAAAAAAGATTGACCAAATTATAGGACGGAAGGGTAGATAGGTATGCGAGTCCAATTGAGGATCGAACCTTTTCCCTTTTGCAAAATCCGAGTCACAAGCCCATTTTATTATTGAAATTTTTTCCCCAAGTAGCAGGAGAAGAAAAAGTGGTACTACATTGATTATACGACTTGTTAAAAACATTATATATGCTCTTTGATTAATAGCTAGATTTCTATGTGAAACTTAAAGGAACCCGCTTGTTAAAAGCATAATATATTCTCTTTGAATAGTAGATTTCTATGAAATCCACTTGAAGTCAATTGGTGTTCTTAGTAAAGAAAGAGCAACCTCCTAAAATTGCTAGTCAAAATCGATTGGATTCGTGAACCTAAGTAGATTGTATTTTTCTTGTAAAGAGCAATTTCCTAATAAAATGAAATCAACATCGTTTGAATTCTAAGATTAGTAGAGGTTTGAAATTTAAAGGAATTTACTGTCACAGATATAGTAGATTGTCTTCTGTCACGAGTAACTTTTGATTTCCGAGGACAATCCACTAAAACCAAACAAAATTGTTGAACGCCACCAAAGTATTACAACTACAGGTTTCGAGGACACTCAAAAGGGTTAGCCTTCTTCTTTGTCTTAATTTCTTCTATTAAACAATACTAGTGTTAACCGCGCACTCTACGCAAGATGCCTTTGAGTCCGTAGACGATTCGGACACTCTATCACAAAGAAATATACCCGCGCTTATAGTCATATGCGTAAGCAAATTAAAAAAAACATGAGAGAGTACCTGTATAGACAATAGGTGGTTTTTGCCCCTGCAGCAAATTTCAAACATGACTCTACATTAAGCAAAGAACGTCAATAAGCATGTAAAGAAGTTGATGGTCTTCCCACTTAAAAATGGTCTCTAAAGATTCAAAAAACCAGCAAAAAGCTTAACACATAGAAACATTATAAGGGAGAATTCGATATGATTCCCCTTATTCTTGAATGAAGTTGATATGCCATCTATGTGCAACACAGTTGCATTTTGCCATCTATATGCCACCTATACAACTTGTAAAATTTTTTACTGGTGAGTACCTTTCCAGGATGTTTCTAGTTTACTAGGAGAAATATTTTGTTCTTGTAGTCTACTTTTATCTAGTTCTTACAAAATAAAAAATAATAATCACATTTATTTAAAACTTAGGCATATCCAATAATAAAGGAATCCAATATTAGTTTTGAAGAACAATATATGTTACTTCTCCTAAGTCCAAGGTACGTTAGCTATCTGTTGTGTCACAAATTTTTACCTCCTTTCGGGAACTCCTTAGACTTCTCATTTTGAGTTTCTTTTTCCATTCCTTCTTATTTCACCTTTACCTCACATCTCCTGACTTCATTAAAATCACATATACACTTTGCTTGCTTTTCCTTTTGTCTTCTCTATGCTGAATTCTGAAAACAAGAACGCATTTTTTTGTGAGTAATACATAACCATCCATATATTAGTTAAGAAGTTAAGATATTACTTATTGAGGGGGATGAGAAGCAAAAAAGGGGTAGGAAAACATGAATCATAAGAAAACATGCACATAATATACATAATTTGGGCAACTATAGAGTACCTACTGCATATCTGAATCAAAAGGCATAGGAGAACTTTCACAAGCTCCCTCTTTCATCCTTGAGTTTAGACCGCAACACCTCTAGAGGCATCTTGGGTTCCATTACCAGTCCACCCTGTTGGGGAAGAACGTTTATAGTTGTCATTGCCAGAATGAACAGATGCCTGCAAACCAAACTGAGTTAGGCAATAGGCATTCATTTCTAACGAAAATAAAAGAGAAAGGGAGAACTAAAGCTAACCCCAAATTAAGAAATTTTTCTCGACAGCATGTGCCTTAGCTGCAGCTGTACAATTGCTATTTGGATGAGACAGAAGTGCATGATGGATCGCTCAAGGACTGATACATTTGTTCCAAAACATTTTTGTCAGACGATTCAACAGGCAATCATCTCAACTCATAATGGTGTGTGAGACCATTCTAGGGCAACCACCCCAAGAAACATCCCTTCTCTCTTCATATTAGTCTCATTCTCTGAGTTCAGTTTCTGAACCACCCAATTCTTCAATTGGAGTAAATGCAAGGGCTTTTAAGGTAACTATGTACCGTGTGCTTTGGCCATAAATCAGGCCATAAATCACTAATCGATAAAAATCAGAACCGGCCCAAAATCTTAATCTTCAATTGAACAAGGCTCTAGGTCATATTTGGTTGTTTCTTTCAAAACGTTTTCCAAAGCTGTTTGGCAGAGCTTCTAAATGCACACCATTTCAATCATTGCCTCAGTATAACAGGATCTGATGAAGTGTGCGGATAAATTGACGGAACGGTAGAAGAGAAGGGTTTTCCCACCATGGCTGCAACATCAGTTGCCCTGCCAAGAAATGGTCACATCTTCTCAACATATGAACTTGAGAAAAATATCATTATACTAGGTTATTCAGTGCCCATGGTTCCTGTATTTAGAGAAAAGTATCATTATACTTGGTTATTCAGTGCTCATGGTTCCTGTATTTAGCAACAGTAGCAGCAGAACAGGAAAAGATTAGAAAATGCGAATCAAAAACAGATTATATACCGAATTCCATGCACAAACAAACTCATAACCATACATACCTACCTACCTACCTACATACATACAAACAAAAATATATACGCCTACGTATACAAAGGGTTGTTGGTGTTTTTGAAGTAACTGGAATCATTGGCTTTGACGATCTAATGAACGGATGACCAAGATCATCGAGTTAAAGAGAAGTTCAACCACCCTTAGGAACATCCCTTCTCTTTGCTTATTAGCTTCATTCTCTCATTAGCTTGCGTACATATCCAGATATTCTTTTTGAGTGATTCTATTTGCACACCTTTAATCTCAGTACACACTGGGAGCTTTTAAATGCACATACTTCTTTAGAGGACCATCACGGAACCACAAGAGAATCTCCAAAACGCATACTCATTTCTTGATACATGATTCTTGCTTTTCCCGACATGACCTCCACCCCAAACTCCATCAGCTTTCAAATTCAAAGCAACCCGTGCAAGTTTGTATATTCTGACGGCAAGAATGTACCACTTCTGAAACTTTGGCAATTAATGAACCTCCGCTCAAAAAATTTAGAACATTGCTGAATAAACCTTTAGAGCTGCTTTTTTTCGTTAAGGTGGATCCTTGATTTATTAACTTGTGTCTTAAGTTTCATGAAACCCTGTGTGTGTCTCATGTTTTATTTCTGTTTTTCAGTTGTTTCCACAAACATCATCTTTTGTTATTGTGTATCTTGTTCGATTCTCTGATCTTCACTCGGAGGAGGCTGACTTCTCAGTACCTTCATAATCTTCTACATGGCTCTCAATTAGTTTTCAGTTAATGATAAGCACCCATTAATGCAATGCAGGATGCGCTAGTATCTAGTTTTAGTTAATTTCATCGCTTAATTAGTTGCTTCTTAATTGCGTTTACTTATAAGGTATGTTGTTAGTGCTTTCAGGTAAATCGTGTGAATAAGACATATTTTGACATCATCCATGGCCCGAGTGCGTCCAAGTACCCGAGGAACCAATGAAGACTCTGTCGGCTCCTGAAAATCTGTCTAAGTATGGAAAAATCACTTTTCGAAAAAATATCGATTTTCGAGATAAAAAGTGGCGGTAATTGATCCTTGAATTTTTCTAAGAGCAACTTCAAAATTGCAAGATTTTATTCAAAGATTAAGGTAATGTTTTGAGCCATTTATTCGATAGAAAAGTGTGCTGTTTTCTGTTTTACACTAAAAGCTGGGGGTCAACATTTTGATTGGATTGAAATCTCAAAATTCTGGTAATGCCATTGTTTCCAAATGGGGGGTATTTCCTTATTTTCATTAAATAAATTAAAGTAAAGAAAAGGTAAAAGAAAGGTTTAAAATGCAATCTTTACTTAAGTTTAGAAAATGAAAAGAAGATGCTGTGGAGATTTGCCCGAGCAGAAGCAGAATTGCCCGAGCAAGAGGCAGGTAGCCAAGGCAGAAGATGACGGCCAAACATCGAGCTATTGAGCTCGGCATCGATGTCAAGGGATAAGGTCCATCGATGCCGAGCCCCTTAGTGGTCCAGTCCCTTAACCATCTCGGCATCGATGGGATGCCATATGTTACATCGATGCCAAGCCCCATAGTAGAACACTCTAAGGCCGTTGCCATCGATGCCGAGGGACTTAAGGGCGAATTTTCAGAGCATCTATGGGAATATTCCAGGCGCGGATCTTAGAAGTATAAAAGCTTATGTCATAATTTTGTAAAACAAGTAGAATTAGATTTGCTTACCTAATTTTAGATCTAGATCTAGATTCAAATTGTTCTTGAGTGTTCTTCATTTTCAGTTTTAAATACTTTAATTTCTGCCTTTAGTTGTTAGTTTTTGATATTGTTGCTTTAATTAAAGTTGTTTATTTTCTCCCGATCTATCTTAATTTCTAGTTTATTTCAAGTCTTGTGATTTCATTATGTTAAGTAGATTTTCACTTGCTCTTATCTCTCTAGATATGGGTGAGTAGTTTTAAGGGTTAGGTCATGAGGTGATTAGCACCTCATGGCTCGGGCGAAAATTGCATTTTGCATCCAATAAAGCTTTAAACTTTGATTTGAAAATTGATGTGGGGTTCGGGTTTGTTTGTCAAATCTCCGAGGTGTTAACCTCTTTGATCATGTGTAGGTGGGAGCTTCGCCTACCCACCACACATGATGCTTAGAGCTCTGTCGCTCGAGGTATTTGCCAAATGAATTCTAGAGCTAGCTTGGTTCTCAAATCATTTTATCTTCCAATTTGAGAACTATAACCAAGTATCTTAAATTGTGTAGTTGGGTGAAAAGTGTGATTTAGCTCGGGTCTTGGGTGTTAATAATTCCTAGACCTAGCCTATCTTTTCTCTAGTTAATTCGTTTTTAATTTAGCCTTTTATTTCCACCGTTTAAAGTAAAACAAAGTTGGCTATCTAAAAGCCGAAAGCCCTTACTTGCATCTACAAATCCAGTAAAGCCATATAATTTTTCCCTTGGGTACGATCCTGGATTTCCGGTTTATTATGCTTCAATCGACGTGTTAAACCCTACGCTTGGGGTATTATTCCACATTATCATCGGAGTAAGCGAAGCAGTTAATTATGTTGTGAAGTGCTCGTAAAAGCTTTAATAGTTGACGGCTTAGGCTGTGCTGCTTGCTCTAATTAATTTTTTCGATCCTTGCTTTGTAGGAGAAGTCGAGAGAGCTCAAGCGAATTGCTTCCCTAAAGTTGGAGAGATCAGGGCAGATGGATTAATGATATATTGTGAGATCGTTTTGTCTCCTTTCTTGACTACTAATAATGCCAGTGGTGTATGTATCAATTGTGCACTTCATCATCTATTGTCTCTAGCAGGTGAAGCAAAAATTGTTCTTCTATCACCTTCCTGATTCGTTGCCCATAAAGCATGTTTTCCAAGAAGAGAAAGGAACATGGTTTATTCACATGGAAGTGTGTACTTGGAGGGTTTCTGATAAGTTGTGTTTACCAGAATGTCCTGCTGCACAAATCAGGGATCAAAGCTCTAAGATCCTTGTTTCCACTCTAACAACCGGATATAGGGTATTTGGCTCCAAAGTACCTTCAATACGGGAAAGCACTCGGAGAAAACTGATGTTTTCAGCTATGGAGTTGTGATTCTCGAAGTGGTATGTGAAAAGAGGCTGATTGATGGAGAAAATTTTAGCCAAAAGATGGTGAATTGTTGATTCGGTTTTGGGGGTTGTACTCCGAAGTGAAGGTGGTTGAGGTGGCGGATGAGAGGCTAAAGGGGGAGTTCGAGGTGGGGGGAAATGGAGAAGCTTTTGCTTCTGAGTTTGATATGTGAACCTGGATTGCTTTGCAAGGCCATCTCTATAAGGAGGGTTTTGCAGATTTTGAACAATAAAGCAGAGGTGGTGGTTGTGCCGAAATTGAAGCTGAGTCTCAGTTTCTCATGTGGAGTGTCATTGAGTCTTGAAGATATTGTTTTAGATGGAGAAGAGGAAATTCAGACACCAGAGCACATGTTTGAGGTCAAAATGTGTGAAATAGAAATAGCGGTGGTCATGTTTTTTTAAAAAAAATTAATGTAGAGCTTGATTCTTTTCATCCTTTTGTGATTTTTTTTCATAGGGAGAAATAGTGTTTGATGTTGTTTTGTTCAATTTAGCCACGTCCAAATCACAATAAGTTCAATGGCCTGTGTTTGGTGTTCCCTCTTTTTTCTGTTTATTGAGAATGGATTATGTACAGATGAGTAGTACTACTTCTCTTATTGCATACTAATTTCAGTTTCATTCGAATGTTTACGATATCATTTTAGACGGGGAGGAAGATAGTGAGACACTAAATCACTTGTTTGAGATCCAAGTTGGGTAAAGTATAGGATGTCATGTTTCTGTTATTGTAGTGCAGATGCGGATTCTTTTCATTCTTTTGTTTTTTTGTCTTTGATCGACAGAAATTGTTTTTCGTTGTTTAGTTAAGCTGCATGGAAGATTATAAGTTGAAGTCCATTGGCCTGAGTTCAAAAAAAATGAATTGGACTGTTTGGTCTTCAACTTACTGATCTATACTCCATTTGTGTCCTCCGGGTGTTATGGTGTAGCAGGAATCATCGTGTGTATCAAGAGTCTTCTTTTTCACTTTTTAGTGGATGAGGCTTCGAGGGAGGTTGGCGGCTTATTTAGTTTGCAACCAAATCATCGGAGCAGTGATAAGCCCTCGATAGTGTTTATAAATGGGCTTATCATTACCAATTTTGTCCATCTTTTGTGCATAATTTACTTTAATTAGTTGATATTGCGCGGAGTTGGTGTTTTTGGCCCTTACAGGTTAAAGGGTAAAAAATAAGGCATTTCGTATGCCAAGGAAACCAATCCGGGATCATCCAAAGAGTCAAGACCATGCGGCATCCCGCCACCGAGTCCCAAGGAGCATGTAAAGAAGGGTCGAAGGCTATTCGGGGCTTCAAAGGGGTCGTTGGAAAGAAGAAAACAATTTGGAAGTTTTCTGCCAGCAATGTACCGGTACTGCGGATCTATGGTGCCTATACAACTCGGACAGATTTGGTCCAAAATGCTGAGAAACAAGACTTGTACCGGTACCGAGATTTCATGTTATCGGTACAACCTGGAAAAAATCTGCTTTTTGTGCCCGACTTTTGTAGCTTTTGTAGCTTTCTAGGGGCATTTAAGACCTTTGTAACTCATTTTTAAGGGGCTATAAATACCCCCAGACTTGATTGAGATAGGTTATCTTTCATTTTTGCACTTTCTCTCTCTACCTCCATACCTCCATTAATGGAGCTCCAACCTCTCTCCTCATTCATGTCTTGAACAAGGATTTTAGGTACAATCTAATTACTTTCAAAGCTTTTCGCCTTCATTAAAGTTGTAGGGAATCTTCTCCTTTTCGAGGATCTTGTATTTTTTTTGAATTTAATCAATGTTTAGTTTTCTCCTTCTCTTTACCCTTGCTCATTTCATGTCTTCTTTCGATATGTGTGAGTAGTGTAGTAAGGCTAGGTTGTGGGATGATTAGCATCCCGTAACCATGGGTGTTGCTTGCTCTTCTCTTGTAAAACTTCATTTTCTAGCTTAAGCATGTGTTAGGGTTGATTTTATGTATCAAAACTTAGAGGTGTTAATCTTCTTGATCAAATGTAGGCAAGGGTTAGGCTACTTGCCACATTTGATACTTGAAGCTATGTCCCTCTTTGTGTTTGTCTAAATGTCTCAAAAGAACCCTAGACTTGCTTAACATCCTTGCTAAAAAGAGAGGAATCAAGCTTACCTTTGTGTTATGGGTGTTGACTATCCCTAAGCCTAGCCTTTAGATTAATCTCCAGTTAAAAAGCTGTAGTTAGGTTAAGTAGCCACTTTACCTAAATCTCTCAGTTGGCCGTCTCAACGCCGAAGTTTGGTTGGCGGTCCTAACGCTAAAATCTCTACGCAAGCTAATCTCCGAACCGAGTTATGGATGCGCTCCCTGTGGATTCGACCCCGGACTTCCGGGTATTATTATGCTTTCAACCGACCAAGCCCTATACTTGGGGCATTCTTATTGCAACACACTTTAAGGTCGCAAGCAAGCAGATGTCTTAAACAAGTGTAGAAATTATGTTCTTTGCAATAGCTACCCTGGTGGAGGTCTTGGCTGGGATTAGGGGTGGCAAACGGGCGGGTTTGGGTCAAATTGGGTAAGTTGTTAGTGGGTTGGGTCTTTAATGGGTCATTGACCCATTTAGACCCATTAACTATGAGTCTAATTACCCATACCCAACCCGACCCATTTATTTTAAAGCAAACCCGACCCGCCCATTAACCCAATTACATATATACTAAAAATTATGATCGAAAAATTAGAAAAGTAAAAAAAAAATTATGATCGAAACTCATAAATTTTTTCAAAAAGACGAGAATAAGTAATTATAAGTTTGATTTTTTTTTTTGTCTGATTTTTTTTTTGTCTTTATTCAGAAAATTATAAGTTTCGATCAAATTTTTTTACTTTTCCGATTCCTCTCATCAAAACAAATTAATAAGTCACAAAACAAAAAAAATGCAAAAAAAAATTTGAATAAGGACAAAAAAATAAGTCAATTTTTTAATCCAAACCCTTTGCGGAACTACCATGAGAGAAATTTATTCACGGCGAAGCACAATTTCACGGGTCCATTCGCATAATTAATGGATGAGATGTGTTTTCAATTTTGACTGGTCAAAATAATTATTACCGGTCACAATTGATTTTTAATTCGGACCATTCAAAATATTTTTGGACGCGTGTGATTTAGCACAAAACAATTGAATAAAAGAGGGAGAAGGCCATGTTCTTGGAGATTGGGGTGGGGGCGGGGGGAGAGAGAGAGAGAGAGAGAGAGAGAGATAGTGAAGATTGGGGTGGGGTGGGGTGGGGGGGGGGGTGCGGGGAGAGACAGAGAGAGAGAGAGCTCCTGGGGGGGAGAGAGAGTGAAGATTCGCGGGGGGTGGTAGAGAGAGAGCTCCTGGGGTGGGGAGGGGGGAGGGGAGAGAGGGGGGCCATACTCTTCCACTTTCTAATTGCAAAAGAGACCAATTAAGAGATGGAATTTGGTGGGTTACTTTCATTGCCCATTGGGTCATTTAAGTTGACCCAATTAATGCCCAATTATGACCCAACTAATAATGGGTTAGCTGGGTTTGAACCCATTCTTACCCAACTAATAAATGGGTTGGGTTGGGTTTATTTTCTAGTTGATGGGTCTGAGCTTGTTAATGGGTCTGGGTTCAATTTGCCACCCCTAGCTGGGATTATGGTTCTTCAATGGGCTAGGAGCGATTGGATTCACAATGTGGAGATACTGACAGATAACATAAAGTAGTTCATAGATTTAGCGCACAAAGCAGCCATACAGTAGTTCTAGCAATTTCATTACCACTCAAAAACTAACTAGTTCACAAAATAGCGAGATAAAATAATTACAACCCAATAATTCAAAAACTAAAAATTAATGTAGTTCATACAGTAAAAAAATAGTAGCATCTATCCTCAAGTTCAGAACAAAACGGCAGCTATGACATCGTCTTCCAAGTTCAAAACCAGCAGACCAAACTTACTCAAGGATCACCATCTTTGCCACCATCTTTTAGAACCAAGACTCCTGTTGGACTGAAGCAAATTTAGAGGGGTTTGAGTGCACAAAAATTGCAGACATAACAGCCTCAAAGTATAGCAAGAGTACTAACCTAGTGATGACCAAATTCATTCTCAATCATGAAGATGCAAATAGATCCGAACCAACTTCTTCCACAATCTCCCCATCTTTACAGATCATTCCGTCGACACAGGGCATAAATCTAAACTCCAAAAAAACGGAGAAGAAAATCACCCGACAAGCACAAGAAGAGTTGGATTGTATGGGCGGCAGCAACAAAATTGACAAGTAGAGAACCCCTCCCATCTCCATGGAAACGCCCCTTTAAGTTTTTTTTGTAGCTTTTCAAACGGTGGTACTGAGAGTAACCCAAATACCTTGACCAAATGCTCCTTTAATGCGCTCTCTCTCCCTATCGGAAACGAAAGTAATGGTTTTCATATTTGGCAATGCAGATATCACCTGTTTCAAAAACCAGAGCAGTACATTTATATGACCCTGCAAATGTTTGAGATGTAGTGGTGGATTCAATTTGTATTTCATCCTGATATCCTGCGCAACCAAATTTGTGTTCTTACGACTGCCTTGCTGTGCACCACTGTGTTAGTTGAAAATCTGGAGGAGCAAACTCACCAACACTGCTGATTTCACTCACCTTTCTAAGATGTGGCCAATTTCATACCATCCACCGACTTACAATTTAATGGCATTATATTCTTGAACCTCTCACTCTCTCTCTCACACACACAACCTGTCTCTCTCTCTCTCTCTCTCTCTCTCTCTCTCTCTCTCTCTCTCATACAATGAATGCCCATGCTTCACTCATCTCACAAGCACTCAATTTATACACAAATCAAACAAATTACAGTCAATCATCTCATTTCTTGCCGTCTGCTGGCCTGGACCCCCTTATTGCAATGACTCCTTAACTTGTTCCCCAACTCCATTACCCACATACCCCGCTCTCCTATCAAGCTTGTCTTCCAACAAAGTGTCTTGTGCACAAGACAACCAGATGTACAAATATTTGCCATAATACCTGCTCAACTGAGAGTGCATTTCTGCTATATTTTTTTGCGTCAAGCTAATGACAATAGTAAAGTTATTTCCGCTGCATGCTGAATGGTATTTTAGTTTATGTATGTGACGAGAATGACCTACCTAGAAATCCGTGAAAACATGAGCTTTAGCCCATTTAGTTTAGTGGAAACACCCCCGAATAGAACATTACCTGTGTTCTAGTAATTCCAAAATTCAGTCGATGCACGTCTTCTCTCCAATTCCTCTTTTCTTTTATTCATGGCACTTGATTTTGTTTCTAGATGCACTATCTCTTCGCAAAGTACAGCAATCTCTTCATCTAGTTCAATGAGCGAAAAATGATTTCCGGCAAATCTCACTGCTCCACTGAAACTCTTGTTGCTTCACCTACTCTTGCAAGAGTTTCCAGGGGTGGTCCCTTTTGCTTATTAGCTTTCTTTTTCGCTAAGGTTAGATGTCATGTCTAGTTTGATCTCCTCAAGTTTGAAAGGCAAAGACCACTCTTCTACGAGTACGTGCATTTCCTGATGAACAATACATAACTTATCCCATGTAATTAACAACATCGAATGTTATGAGAAAGAAGAACATAAACTGTTATAAATGAAACCTACGAAAGTGCTAAATCTACTAAGCTATAATTATTAATTTGCTTTCTTGAATTTTTCGGTTCCTTGTCTCTATCCTTTTTTTTTTTTTCTGCAAAAAAAGAAGAAAAATCTTTGTATTACCTCAGAGAACGCACAATGAATATGAGAGACAAAGTGGCATTCTACACAGTAATAAGTAGAGGCAACTAGCTCTTTGGTTTCCTCGCAGATCACAGTAGAATTCTGCAATTTTGTCTTAGTCTGGATGGTCTTTGACAGGAGAATAGGTGAGAGAGAGAGTATGCCTGTGACATTTGTGTTTGACGCTTTGTGGCAGTATTGGAACACAACTCGCATGGATATTGAAATTCCACTTCTCACAGCAAAAGGAAGGGATATGCAATGTCCGACGACAAACTTTACAGTTTAGCTTATTTGATTGGAAGTTGAATAGAGTAAGAGGATTCTCGTGAGGTCCAGAGTTCTTTATAGTGCAGCTAATATCGAAGTAATATGAACAAATGCTACATGCAAAGGCAAAGCCTGTTCTGTTCTGAAGACATTCGGAGCACTGAAAGTTGTCATTGAGCTCAAATGCCTAAGGTTTCAGCTTAGGACCAGCTGCTTTTCAGGCAATATTGAGATCACATCTGGGGTGCAAGGGTTGCATTTCGGGCACCCAGTTTAATTGCAAAGAGTCCTCTAACTGACAAGGTGATTTCTCAATAGTGGCGGACCCAGGAATTTGACATAGCGGGGGCACCAATTTTTTTTGTAACCGTAATATACGAGTTACAGTTAAGCACATTTATTCCAAAATAATTTTGGCATTCATAATAAATTAACAATTTTAAAGTATATATGTATTTTAATAATTAGCTTCTTGGGCAAACTTGCGTGCATTGACTAAATGCATTAAAACAACATTATCACATGTTCATCATCTATTTTTTTTATTACTAACTCTACTATTAGAATTTTGGGAACAAAAAGCATACAAATGAAATGTGGTGGTAGACTCGAACCCACAAATAATATAAAAAACAAGGTACGCACTACCGTTTTCTAGTGCCTTTTGGGGAAAAAAAAAAAAACCTACCATTTTCTAGTGCCTATTGGGGGAAAAAAAAAAAGACACACACACAGAGACAACTAGGTTAGAAGGAGAAAAGCAATAGAAAAAAAAACCTATGTACAAATGGGGGAAGTCTTGTACCGCGCACCTCTTGGTTAGAAGGAGAGTGCTTTGCCAGTGCAACAACAAACAACTTGTTGTATACATTCAACATAAATAATATATATATAAAACCGAAATTTTTTTTTTTTTTAAAGGGCGTGGGGGCACGTGACCGCACGTGCCCTATGGTGGGTCCGCCTCTGTTTCTCGATGAGGGTTAGCGTGTGTTTGTGATAGAAAAGAGTGTGCATGCCATGAGGCGACTGGTTTATCTTCTGAGGCAAGTTAGCACATGATCTGTGCAGCAAAATACGACATTCGAAACAGACATAGACAGAATCCTTGATGCGAAGCTGGCATATTGAAGAGGTTGATGGCAATGTACAAAACCAAAAGACCATTAGCAGCAAGAAGGAAACCCACGACTGCACGGTATGTGAACACAATAATAAAAGCCTCGCCAACACCATTTCTCGCTTCTAAGGTAGTTCTGGCATTTGCATATGTATCTAGCTGGACACCTCTAAATTCTGAAGTGACAGCACCAGGCCAGAAGGAATGGTGCTGAAGACAGCAGTGGAACGATCAAGCTTCCACATTCTGTTGCAGTCATATGCACAAGGCCAACTCTTTGTGCTGAATCCATCCACAGAGCCAAGGAAAACGAAGATTAGAACAGGAAAAGCGACAATGAAAACAACACCACACTAGTGCATGTCTTGAATCGTAGGGTAAAAGACACAAACATTGAGGAATTGCCAGGTCAATAGATAATACACTTGAGCAGAAACAAATGACAGCACCTCAAGTTTGGAGCATTTGATACCATCTCTCTTCCTCTTGTAGCAAAGTGTTACTCGAGAACGTTGTCTTAAAAACAAGCATAACATTTTCACTGCTCATGAATGCAGTACTAAAAACATATAACCAAATCAAAGTTCAGAATTCTAACCTATCAAATCTGGTTGTGAAATATGAACAAAAACACTTGAGCGTAACAACTTGATCAGTCATTATAACTCGATCACTCACTTGAAGTTTACTCTAAATCCTTGGTGGCACAAAAAAATTCTCGGATAGACATTAAAAAAAGGTTCAAATTAAATGACATACTTACGGTTATCAATATGCAATAGTGAAATCTGCCAACACTAAACTTCCGAGTCAAGAATAGTTATGGGAGAAGTTTGCTTTATTTTTGGTATGATTTCCACCAGAAATAGGTTTCTATGTGCACTTTTAAGACTAACAATCCCTGAAACAAAAGGTTCAACACACTTCTAGTACCTGTCAATGCGAACTGCTTAACATGTCCATGTAGAAGTAATTAATCACTACCTCCAAATTGAACAACGGTCACTCAAGTGTGTGCACATGGTTCAGCTTACTTGTGATAACTACAAAGATTGCATAATACAAAATAAATATTGCATAAAACACACTAATTGTGTGCGCACGTGGATACTAGCAACAACTAATTAAGACGGTGTGCACCGATGGAAAAGTAATGTAGTGAGTCCACGATGACGACCAAAATAAGGAAGGTTCTCTCGTTGCTATGAAATATGAATAATGAACTCATTTTCTTATTTAACATAAGAATACAAAAAGATATGTACGTAAGGAATGCTTCAAAAAGTTAAGATAATCTTGATGCGTCCTAGCATTTTTGAATGAACTACACAGTTTTTAACCAGATAATTAAAACCTTCTCAAATGACATGGCATTATAACAGCTAGTGGTATAAAACCTTCTGAAATAACAATCGGGCATTGTTCTGAAAGAACCGACCACTAGCCAAAGATCTAGCAGCTAATCAATATAGGGGAATAACACTTCCAAATTCACCTATCCTGGAAACTTATCCAAACACTCAAGATATTCCATAGATGTACATCTAAAGAAATGGATAATGACACTTCCTCCGACCCATTTTATTTGCTTGTTATGTAAAGTGGGGTTATTTTGACACCTAAAAAATAAGGTGCTTTTGACAATAATTTCCTAAATGCAGATTGGTGCAAAAAAAAAAAAATCAAAAAAATTATCTCGCGTAGTAACTTATTTTTGAGGTAAAAATGACACGATTTTCTGTAGAGAGCAAACAAAATGGGGTAGATGGAGTAGTTTTGGTGATAAAGACAAGGCAATAATAACAAGAGTAGCCAAAAAAACCAAGCACCCACAACCAAAATCATCCTAAATTACATTAATTAACATGGAATGGTGAAATCGAAAGCATAATTTGATGGAAGATTCAATGAAATACAATTCAGATAAAACTTGAGCTTTTACAAACTTGAAAATGTGAGGCAATAATTCCTTTGCAGAGGATTGCCGCTTTGTGAATGAAGATACAGTATGTATATACATACACGAGAGAGAGAGAGAGAGAGAGAGAGAGATGGTGGTGGAAATGGGGACGACGGTTGGTGTTCGGTTGGCACTCACCCGAAATTCGTACTACACTACAGACGGGAGCCTTTGTCGAAACGGCGTAGTCGACCGGTATTCAAACAAAGCTCGCATCTTCAACACTGGATGTTTTATCCAAACGACGTCGTCCATAATCAAATTACTTCGCATCTTTAAACTGCGAAGTCCATTGAAAACGAAAATCTATAAATTGTGAGCTGATTCTGGTTGATTTCTACGATCTAAGTCGTTCATGTTTCAGATATTTTCAAGATCATAGAAATTGTTGAAGATTATTGGAATCGAATACCTATTAACATATGATCGGAGATGATAAGAGTGAAATTTTTTTCCTAAAAGTAAACATGGCAACACTGTATCAAAACCATTTAATCGGAAACGGCGTCACTCGCAGAAACCTAACACGTTGAACCTACGAGGTGTTTAAACGAGGAATTGTGATCTCATCTCGTCTAATCTGCCTGATCGAAAGAGTTCATGTTGTAGAGATTGTCAAGATGATAAACCAAGTTGAAAATCATATAATTCAAACACTGATCACTTCATAATCGGAGATGATTTGAGTAAAATTGTTTCTATGAAAATAGACTTGGGCACACTGCATCAAAACCGTTTTATCGAAATTTACGAGGGAAACTAGACGGCTAAAATAGATTTGGGCAAAGGCCATTGAATTCTGTATAAACAGTCTGAAAATCCAGCACGAAAAGCCCAACGGAACGGTTGTCGCCAATTCCTTCTCCAAGGAGATGGCCATTCGCAGAAGAATTGCCGATTCCTGGGAAAGCTTTCGATGTGAGTTTTGCACACTACTCTGGCTATGTCACAGTCAATGAGGAATTTGGGGGGGCCCTGTTCTATTTGTTTTGTTGAGGCTGTTGATGAACCTTCTTCTAAGCCCCTGGTTCTTTGGCTCAATGGAGGTGAATCTTTCAACTGGGAAGATACCCTTTTGTTCTTGCTTTTTTTTACTGTAATTTGCTTTCTGGCCTTGGTTCTGGATTTTCCGAAGTTGTGTTAATTGGACATAGTGTTAGTAATAGGCAATAGTTTTCTTGAAAAGTTATGATTTTGGATCAATGGAGGTGAATCTTTCGATTGTAAACAGACCCTTTTGTTTCTGCTGTGAATTTGATTTGCTAAGTGGCTTTGGTTCTAGATTCTCCTAAGTTGTATGAACTGGGTGGTAGTACCATCTGTGGGCAATAATTACTTCTAAAGTTCTGATTTTGGCTCAATGGAGGCAAGTCTTTCAAGTAGACAATACCCTTTTGTTCTTGTCTTTATCGTGTTGCTTTCATTGAAGTTCGCTTTGTGGGTGCCTTTAATTTGGTTCTTAATTTTTGCTAGTTGTACTAATTGGAAGCAAAAGCAATCTGAAATATGGCATTGTTATTTGTGTCCTTCAGTTTGAGAACTCTATGCATTCAACACTACATTCGATGCCTGTATTAATTCCACATGAACTAGCTCTATTTCAGTGGCACCATGGTTATTCACAGTTTATGTGCACTTGAGGATATTAAAGTAAAGGATGAATTACTTAAACATTTTTCATACGCTAGAAGTTCAAAACTTTTCCTAGAAGACGGTTTCGCTTTAGGCAACTAAGGTTTTTGGAAATTTTATTTGGATTGCTGATTTTTTCTATAGATGGTTGGTCATATTGGATGAACATTCGATCCATGCACCGAGAAGCATTCAGTTGTCTACTGCAATCAACCTGAGGTTCAAAAGGAACTTCATGTTCACGGTGAAAAGGCACCATCTAAATGGGATACCTGCAGGTAGATTTTCTTCGTTATGTGAATTTCTGATCGCATATAAGCTAGTTTTGTGGACAAGTTCATGTTTTCTGGTCACAATGCTTTTTCATGATTCGATTAGTGATTACTACTTCCATTAAGTGGAGAAAAACGTTCCAATATCTAATTGGTTTCAGTAAGATCTTTATGATATGGAACGAAGATCTATATCAAAGGAGGATGACTAGAAACCACCCATCTTGAGTAGACCATTAGAATTTAACATGTTTGGGAAGAAGTAAGAACCACATACAGAACCCAACATTCTACCTAGCTCCTGTAATGTGATGTGTGGGTGTTTTTTTGATCCAACAAGCAGATTATGTCCACAGCAATTATATTATGCTACCAGGCTTTAACTTTTTGTGTCAATTCCATGATTTCATATTCTATCTAGCTAGGTACTTACGAAGTACAAATTCTCTTCCTTTAGTGATTCTCCTTTCCCACAGAGTCCACACAAATCCCCTCATTTTTTAGTGCAATTGCAGAATTGTTGGTCATCGGGTGGCATCGTGTTGCAGTAATTAATGAAGTCTTACAGATCAAGTTTTTTTTTTTTTTTTTGGTAAATGTCAATTTTATTCACCAAATCGCCATGTACAAGAAGGACTCAGTCCTTGCACAAAAACCAGAAAGCATAGCTCCTACAAGGAGCAACACCGAACCAAAGAGAAACAACAACAAAACTAGCCCAAACTTAGGAATCAAACATGATCACTCCCCAAGACTTTGAGGGAGAACCCCCATCTCAAACATATCTCCTTGTTGGCTTCAGTTCTGCAATGATCCTTCCACGAACACACCCTGGCCCAAACAGCAGCTGTGATTGCCTCGTTCAACATATTAAGAGACTTCACACCCCTACCAAACACCCTGGCATTCCTTTCCAACCATAGGTAGTAGATTGCAGCTGAAAAGGAGAGTTTAATTATCTCAGATTGAAAGGACTTGTGGCTACAGAAAGATATAGCCCAAACAAGCTCAGAATTCCAAGTACTAATCCTCGCTGCACCAAACATTTGAGAAGCATGGATTCCCACACTTGTTTAGCAAAAGCACAATAAAAAAAAGAGTTGTTGGTGAGACTCGTGCGCCTGTGCACTCAGAACACAATTTGCATCCACATTCATGCCCCAAGTTCTTAATCTATCCTTAGTAGCAAGTTTCTCCAAGCAACAAAACCAACAAATAAAAGACCATTTAGGTACCCTATCGGGGAATTCCAAACCACTGAAGTCCATGGCATCTTTACCCTTCGGGAATACAAGTTCTATGCGCGCATGGGCAAAGCCAGGAACCAAACCCGCATCTATGGAATGCGATTTACGTAAGACCTCGAACTACTTCAGCAGATCCCTCCCCTCTCCAACTCACCATCTGTCAAGTTTTCCATACTTTTTTTTAAATGAATTTTAACTGTTGGGGGCTGATATGAAGTAGGCTATGTTTGGAATGTTCGTAATGTTGGGTGAATTAGGATTTGATTACAGTCACGAAAATGGGTAGAAAGCATATCATTATAGAAATCATCGGAGCCACTAAGCCGAAAACACATTTTAAGTTTCATTCAATGCTCAAATCCCTTATTCTTAAGTTTTTCCTCATTGCTTAAGTGTTCCACAGAGTTTATAGACCATCCACATTTCATGGAAGTGTATGGAAAATCATTTCATCATTGAGATTCGTTCAAAGCAAGGCTTAAACGTTTACAAACAATTTTGGACGAAAATCACTTTGATTAGAAAATAGATTAATTTAACAAGTTTTAACAGTTCTAACCACGCGTAAATTAGATTTCGGGAGTGTCAATAGCATGCACTCAAAGTTTGGCTTGTTTGGCAATTTCGAGGATTGCGCCCGGGACGCACAGACATGCGCCAGGGGCGCATGAAATTGCGTCTGAGGCGCATCAAAGTTGTAGAACAAGTCAATCTTTGCAGACTTGCTCCGGACACTCCCGAACTCAATTTTATGAGTGGTTTGAACCATTACAAAGCTTGTTGAATTTATTTTCTAACCCAAGTGGTTTCGATTCAAAATTATGTATACATAAGAAGAAGTGACCATTTCAACAGTATGCTAAGTTTAATCCCAATGGATATCTAAATGAGCTCTAGATTTGATCCCAGTTGCCTTTTCTAGTGTCTGGTCCTAATAATTGTATGCTGAGTTGATTTTCAATGTTCAATGTTTAGGGTCTCTTGACATAGTTAAAAGAGCCTCATTCAACATGTTTCATGTCATGGGGCTTCAAGTAGTTCGATAAGCACAGCTCGCATCGTTTAATTTGGCCCCGGGCAAGAACGAGAAATAGGCAATGCACCATCCTTGCTGCTACATACATTGACCTCTCTGTCAATAATGCGCCCAAAAATAAACCAAAAGGCGGAATCCATGGCACAATATACTAAATAACCAATGCTAACAGTGAAGAGACTAAGAAAAGTTGCAGTCCCGCAATTGACATGAGTTTTTGCAGAAACCCCTATGTGAAAACTGGAAAAACAGTCGGGCAAATGCAAAAATGTGCTGTTATGAATTGTTATGATGCAAAGTCCTCCAGTTTGATATAAAAGACAATGCAGTTGGATGCGATTTATTTTCTACTTTTCAGGTAAACAGTAAGAAACTTTGCTCTGTGCAGGGATCTACCACACACGAGAAGCTTCAACATCTTCATTCTTCTCCTTATTGAAGGGTTTGATCATCTGAATTGATTCCAGCATTTGAAAATATTTATAAGTAATTCAAATGTAATTTTCTGCGTAATGGTGGTATACATGACGTGATTATATAAGCTTGAAGGCATTTCAATGGGACATTTCGGTCTGGGATTGGTAAAATATTTTCTCATCGTAGCACATATAATTTCAGGTTTGTCTTCGATGTAAGTGGACCAACGTTTAGCTCCAGTTATCATTTTATCAGCGACAGTTACACGGAACAGCAAAAGTGTTGATTACATAAAGTCATTGACAGTGAAGGCAAGGTAAATTTTTATGGGGGGCAATGAAAATCTTGATCCTGTTCACTGATTTCAGAAATGTAATAGTTTTGATTCTTTGTGTTTCTTCCCTCACATGTACTCCAGTTGAAATAGTCCGACAGTTGCGAGAGTCGGTTACTATGTCCAAGGAAGCTAGGCTTGTTACAATATGCACCAAGGATAACAAATGCTTATGGCTCTGCACACAACTGCCAGTTGATATCTTAGTTTGATTTGAAATCTTTGCTGCAAAGCTATTAAGGTTCATCTGATTTCTGCTATTTCTCATCCATGGCAACCAAAGTTTTTAGATTAGGATTGTAAATTAATGTTGCATAGATGGGAATATTCAAGTTGAAGTCGCTGCGGTTGCATCTGCTGTTTACAATCTCTTTTACACTTTTGGGTCCATAGTTGCACATTGTGGACTTAGGCTTCTTGATTATCATTGTTGTCAATTCCTCTATAGTGCAGAAATTGAAAACAACGATAAACAATAAGCCTAAGTCCACAAAGCTTTCATCGAGCAGTAACAAGCTCGTACTGTTCGAGTCTGTTTGCTCGTGTTCAAGTCTAACCAGTATTAGTCATTGGGCTTCTCCTTCCTCTACTCTCATGTGATCTATGTGTAAGAAAACATTTTGTATGAGATGAAATCAGATGCTGAGAAAACTTGTATGGGCAAGTTTGAAGCACCCGACCCTGGAGACAATTGGACTCTCTCTCTCTCTCTCTCTCTCTCTCTCTCTCTCTCTCTCTCAATAGACTGAAAATAATGAACTTTACATAGGAAATTGCTATTGAGGAGCCTGTTTGCTCTCTTCTTCGCTGATGCGAAGCCAAACCCTTAGGCTTTCGCAGTCGAAATTTGTGTTCTTAATTTCCATTTATTGTTCAATCAGCACCACCCAACTCATTGCCTTTTCATTATATACATTTCAGTCATCAAGCAGCAAGTGAAAACAAGCTTTCGGACTGAATTTGTGGTTCGATACAAGATAAATTTCCATTTGTCGTCTGTCCAACATTGTGCTTTCCGAAAATTTCAAATGCTCGGACTGTCTGGATGAGCAATATCAACAAAAGCAAGAACCATTGACAAGAAAAAGGAGGAAGTAAACCGTGAAATTCCAAAGATCAATAAGAATTTTACTGTTTTCAGAATTTAACGGTGAAATTTCAAGAAATCTTGTATCCTATACTATGAGTATGACACAATCCGTACCTAACTATAATCAATGATAGTCGGTGAAACAATAGGGGGCATAAACTTTATCATGGAGAGGGAAACCACCCAGATCACCAGCTAAGAACCTTAAATCTTAAATGACCGCTCGGTGACAAAGGAGGCGGGGAAAAGCCACATAAAATTTTGTCTGCAACCTTATTTTCTTCCTTCAACGAAAGTAAGGGCATCACAACTCATAAGAAACCCAACGAACCTATATCCTAAGAAGAGGAAAAGAAATAGGAATCCAGTTAAGATCAAAACAGCCTTAAACTTCATATCCTTCTTAAAACCATGTTAACTTGTACAAATCAACATGTTCAACAAGTATATGTACAACTAATTAGAAAGCCAAATCCCCATAATCTGTGCTAGTTAACCATAGAATCCAAAAATGCGTATATGAGTGTCAAATACAGGAAGTCGCAAAATAAACTCAATTACAAACTAAAAATTCACCAGAAAAAACATGTCTATGCGGATGAATCGTAAATCCCTCACTTCAAGACAAACAAACCATCCTTAGCATGCAACTACAATCCCTCTTCTTATTTGAGAAACTTGATCATCATCGAATCTTGTCATTTCAAATCTGTTTAACTGCCTGCAATTGGAAAGACAACATCAGTTGATGTTAGCAACCCATGATTTACACTAGCATCTAACTATCCTAAATGGCAGAATGCCAAAACGAAAACAACGCAGCTAAGAAAGAAAAGGCATATGGTAAAGTGCTCGACATAGAATCTCGATTGGTTCATGTACAAGAACCAAAGGGGAAAAAAAATACCAACTCCTACCAAGGACGAGATGCAGAAAATGATTGGAAGTGTTGCAAGAAATTTCACTCTCAAAAATAAAATACATAAACCATAATCTAGTCACAAATCCAACAATAGCAGTAACAAAAAGAGAGGAGAAAATATTGAATTTATTTTGTACATCTTTCGTGGTTGGAAAGCTCTTTAGAAAGTTTCTTTAAATCGGTCTGCTTTCATATTGGCTCTAATCATCTTTAAATCGGTATGCTTCTGACTAACTTTTCATAAATAAAACTTTATTCTTTTCATTATTCATTTCCATCATGCCTTAGGACTTTGAAAATCATATTCATCAACATAGAATTGGTCTTGATTCGATTTAGAATGAGGGGAATAGGAGGATTTTATCCAAAAGATGTGTTTTTTGACTCATTGAGGGTAAAATGGTCATGTCATTTGAATTAAAAATAATTTTGGACCAAAACCACTTCAATTAGAAAGTAGATTTAACAAACTTTTTAACGGTTCTAACCACGTGCAAATCGGATTTCGGGAGTATCTGTAGCATTCGCGCGAAGTTTGTCTTGTTTGGCATTTTGGATGACTGTGCCCGGAGCGCACAGACGCGCCTGGGGCGCATGGCGTATCAAAGCTATAGAACAAGTCAATTTTTGCAAACTTGCTTCAGACACTCCTGAACTCTGTTTTACGGGTGGTTTGAACCGTTACAAAGCTTATTGAATTTACTTTCTAACCCAAGTGGTTTCGATTCAAAGTTATTAATAAATAAGAAGAAATGACTATTTTACCCTCAGTGAATCAAAAACAATTCAT
This sequence comes from Rhododendron vialii, assembly GCF_030253575.1. Classification (NCBI taxonomy): domain Eukaryota; kingdom Viridiplantae; phylum Streptophyta; class Magnoliopsida; order Ericales; family Ericaceae; genus Rhododendron; species Rhododendron vialii. The sequence goes on along the minus strand of NC_080557.1, from coordinate 3,599,372 downwards.
TCCGGTAAAACACTAGCATCTTTCTCATTTTAAATCGGATCAAGACCTAATTTATATAGATAAATTGGGTTTGAAAAGTATTAAAAGATTGTGGAATACGACTATAAAAATGTTTAGGTTTCTTTCATGAAAATGGGCAGAAAGCATACCACTATAGAAATTGTCTGAGCCACTAAGCCAAAAGCACATTTTAAGTTTCATTCAATGCTCAAATCCCGTATTCTTCAGTTTTTGTTCGTTGCTTAAGTGTTCCACAGAGTTTATAGGCCATCCACATTTCATGGAAGCATACGGAAAATCATTTCATTATCGAGATTTGTTCAAAGAAAGGCTTAAACGTTTAAAAACAATTTTGGTCATGTCTTTTAAATTACAAACAATTTTCGACCAAAACCATTTCGATTAGAAAGTAGATTTAACAAGCTTTTTTTTAACGGTTCTAACCACATGCAAATTGGATTTCGTGAGTGTCCGTAGCATGTCGCGAAGTTTGGCTTGTCTGGCAATTTGGAGGACTGCGCCCGGGGCGCAAAAATTGCGCCTGAGGCGCATCAAAGCTGTGGAACAAGTCAATCTTTGTGGGTTTGCCCCAGACACTCCCGAACTCCATTTTACGGGTGGTTTGAACCATTAAAAAGCTTGATGAATTTACTTTGTAACGCTATTGGTTTCGATTCAAAATTATTTGACAATTACTCATGGCCGCAAAAAATTACTCATGGCCGCATATAATTACTCTTGGCCATAAAGAATTACTCTTGGCCGCATAGAATTACTCTTGGCCGCGAAAATGTTTTGCGGCAGAGAGTAATTCTTTGCGGCAAGGAGTAAATTTTCGCGGCCATGAGTAATTCTTTGCAGCCAAGAGTAATTATTGAAGTGTTTGATCATCCAAATTGATTCCAGCATTTGAAATATTTATAAGTGATTCAAATGTAATTATTCGCACAATGTTTGTCTACACGACATGATTATATATGCTTGAAGGCGTTTCAATGGGACATTTCGGTTTGGGATTTGTAAAATATTTCTCATCAAGCTTTGTTGTCGATGTAAGTGGACCAAAGTCTAGCTACAGTAATCATTTTATCAGCGACAGTTACACTGAATAGCAAAAGCATTTGATTACATAAGGTCATTGAGAGTGCAAGCAAGGTAAATTTTATGGGGGGCAATGAATATCTTGATCTTGTTACACCGATTTCAGAATTGTAATAATTTTGATTCTTTGTGTTGCTTCCCTCACATGTACTGCAGTTTTGAAATAGTCTGACAGATGTGAGAGTTGGTCATTATGTCCAAGGAAGCTGGGCTTGTCACGATATGCACCAAGGACAATGAATGCTCATGGCTCTGCTCACAACTACGAGTTGATATCTGAGTTTGATTTAAAATCTTTGCTGCAATAACAACTGCAAAGCTATTACGGGTTTATCTATTTTCTTTGTCTTCTAAGTTGAATGGTAGAAGATTATATCTGTTTTTGAACTGAAATATCTACCTTAGTTCGCAAGCTACCTCTCCGTCTCTCGCTCTCTTCTCCTTCATATTAGCAGCGAGCACACATGCACATGACCTATGTACTTTAAAGCTGTTTTGATCTTAAACGAATTCCCCCTTTTTGCTTGAAGGTTGGCTTAGCCTAAATGAAAGATTTATAAAAGAAATATTTCTAATGAAGGTGGGGAGGTACTTCTTGGCATGGAGGAGAATCGGATTAGAAGGCCACCTTTGCGCCTAGCTCAGGAAGTTGAATGGTTTAGTTCCTAAACTTTATTTTGCTGCTGGTTTAAACCACATATGGGGTTAAACAATGCTAGGATTCTCGAGCACAAATCCAGTGGTAAAGAAGGGGTTATTGCCAGAATCACTTTGGATATCGATACTACATTAGCTCTTGGAGAAACATAAAGAAATCTTACGCAAATAGGTGAGAGACAATTGTGGCCTTAAGGAACCCCTTTGCGCCATGTTAAGTGCAGACGAGAGACCTAGAAAAGAATAACTACAGAAAGGCCCCTAGAATAAGGAAATTGATAAAACGATCTTAGCATCTGATAGGAATACCATTAAGACTACCTCCTATTTTGTTGAAAACATGATTCTTTGTGTATTTAAAAACTGAAACTAGGCTCTCTCTATGTAGTTAAACTGAAAAAAGGAATTGACAAAGGAATAGCAAGTCTTGTATATTCCATGATACCATTCTATGATATTATGGAGTAGTTGTTTATGTCTAGATATCCCTTCATGGATGCAAAGTTGAGCACAATCTATGCATCTACTTTCTAACCCGAGAAGCACTGAAATGTCTATTGGCCTTGTGTATCCATGTCCCACACATGACATGCTTTTGATATTTAGCTCAGGGTCTGAAAATATATGGTTAAGTGTTCATCACGACTGGCTATTGTAAATTACACTAGTTGGATACCTTCGGATTAGAACCACCACACATTCTTGTGGGACCAATGACTAAGTGTATGGCCCCATGTAAATGTGTAGTGGTTCTATATAGAGAGATCTGGAGCATCACGTGAGTACGTGACAGTGCTTCCGAACAAGTTGACATATGAGCATATATTCTATTTTTTCTTCTTATTTGTGAATGTGTGGTGTGACAAACTCCAGAGAAATAGAATAGAAAGCCTAGTTCCAAACTTCATGTACATCTTTTGTAGTTGGAAAGCTCTTTAGGAAGTTTTAATCGGTCTTCTTTTGTAGTGGCTCCAATCATTTTTAAATCGGTCTGCTTTCTTCTAACTTTTCATAAATGAAACTTTTATTATTTTCGTTATTCATTTCCATCTTGCTTTAGGACTTTGAAAATCATATTCATCATCATAGAATTGGTCTTGATCCGATCGATTTAGAATGAGGGGAATAGGAGGATTTTATCCAAATGATGTGTTTTTTGACTCATTGAGGGTAAAATGTTCATGTCTTTTGAATTAAAAATAAGTTTGGACCAAAACCACTTCGATTAGAAAGTAGATTTAACAAAAAATTTAACGGTTCTAACCACGCACAAATCGGATTTCGGGAGTGTCCGCAGCATGTGCGCGAAGTTTGGCTTGTCCGGAAATTTTGAGGACTGCGCCCGGGGCGCATAGACATGCGCCTGGGCGCATGAAACTGCGCCTGAGGCGCATCAAAGTTGTCGATCAAATCAATCTTTGCAGGCTTGTCCCGGATACTCCCGAACTCCATTTTACGGGTGGTTTGAGCCGTTACAAAGCTTTTTAAATTAACTTTCTAACCCAAGTGGTTTCAATTCAAAGTTATTAATAAATCAGAAGAAGTGACCATTTTACCCTCAGTGGATCAAAAAACAATTCATTTCGGTAAAACACTCGCATCTCTCTCATTTTAAATCGGATCAAGACCTATTTTATATAGATAAATAGGGTTTAAAAGACTATAAAAATATTTAGGTTTCGTTCATGGAAAAGGGGAAGAAAGCATACCACTGTAGAAATTGTCGGAGCCACTAAGCCAAAAACACATTTTAAGTTTCATTCAAAGCTCAAATCCCTTATTCTTAAGTTTTTTTTCATTGGTTAAGTGTTCCACAGAGTTTATAGACTATCCACATTTCATGGAAGTGTACAGAAAGTCATTTCATCATCGAGATTCATTCAAAGCAAGGCTTAAACATTTACGAACAATTTTGGTCATGTCTTTTGAATTACAAACAATTTTGGACCAAAACCACTTCGATTAGAAAATTGATTTAACAAGCTTTTTAATGGTTCTAATCACGCGCAAATCAAATTTTGGGACTGTCAATAGCATGCGCGTGAAATTTGGCTTGTTTGGCAATTTTGAGGACTCCGCCCGGGGTACACAAGGATGCGCCTGAGGCGGATCAAAGCTGAAGAACATCTTGATCCTGTTCACTAATTTCAGAACAGTAAAAATTTTGATTCTTTGTTCACTGATTTCAGAACTGTAATAATTTGATTCTTTGTATTACTTCCCTCACGTGTACTCCAGTTGAAACAGTCCAACAGTCGTGAGAGTTGGTTATTATGTCCAAGGAAGCTAGCTAGGCTTGTTACAATATGCAACAATGACAACAAATGCTTATGGCTGCACACAACAGCCAGTTGATATCTTAGTTTTATTTGAAATCTTTGCTGCAATAACAGCTGCAAAGCTATAAGAGTTCAGCTGGCGATCCAGGTTGTTTCTGTTTCCACGGTGAAGCTTATGTCTCCATTGTTTCACTCACCGTCCTTGATTAAAGTTAAATAATGATTGGGTAGTACTCATGGTACAAGACTGCTCAAAAATTCACTATTGAATTCCAATTACAGGGAAATTCGAGATGATGTTAGGAATTTCACTGTTTCATTCTTCATACTTTTGCTGCTTTTGCTCTTCCAGTCACTCTTGCCAATGAAAGGTTTCACATTAGGATTGCAAATGCTGCAGGGTAGTCACCGGGGTTACAAAGTTGGGCACAATCTATGCATCTACTTTCTAACCCGAGAAGCACCGAAATGACTATTGACCTTGTGTATCCGTGTCCCACACACGACATGATTTGGATATTTAGCTTAGAGTCTGAGCATATAGGGTTAAGCGTTCATCACGACCGGCTATCGAAAATTGCTCTAGTTGGATACATTTGGATTGACAAGCACCATTATCTTACTATGGCAAAGAAGCATACAAACATCAGAAATCATTGGAGGTTACCAGTTGAAAATTTCAAAACATCAAACACCTACCTAACAGCAAGATTTCACAAAATTAAAAAAAAACTAGCAGAATACCCACTATAAGATTGTTTTCCCTACTGAAAAATCCCAGTGGAAGAACAATCCACTACTCAATGAACCCTCATTCAATTAAAAGAAGAAGATAATTAACTTGTATGAGTTAATAAAGAATCAAGCATAGTAATCAGGCTCTTACCCAGATAACGTCCTTGAAGCTGAACTGGAAGTGGTGCAAGAAATTCTTAGTTAAAAGCATACCATTATAGAAATCGTCGGAGCCACTAAGCCAAAAACACATTTTAAGTTTCATTCAATGCTCAAATCCCTTATTCTTAAGTTTTTCCTCATTGCTTAAGTGTTCCACAGAGTTTATAGACCATCCACATTTCATGGAAGCGTACGGAAAATCATTTCATCATCGAGATTCGTTCAAAGCAAGGCTTAAACATTTACAAACAAGTTTGGACCATAACCACTTTGATTAGAAAATAGATTTAACAAGCTTTTAACAGTTCTAACCACGCGTAAATTAGATTTCGGGAGTGTCCATAGCATGCGCGCAAAGTTTGGCTTGTTTGGCAATTTTGAGGACTGCGCCCCGGCGCACAGACATGCGCCTGGGGCGCATCAATGTTGTAGAACAAGTTAATCTTTGCGGGCTTGCTCTGGACACTTCAGAACTCAATTTTACTTGTGGTTTGAACCGTTACAAAGCTTGTTGAATTTACTTTCTAACCCAAGTGGTTTTGATTCAACATTATGTATACTTCAGAAGAAGTGACGATTTCAACAGTTTGCTAAGTTTAATCCCATTGGATATCTAAATGAGCTCTAGATTTGATCCCAATTGCCTTTTCTAGTGTCTGGTCCTAATAATTGTATGCTGAGTTGATTTTCAATGTTTAATGTTTAGGGTCTCTTGACATAGTTAAAAGAGCCTCATTTAACATATTTTCATGTCATGGGGCTTCAAGTTGTTCGATAAGCACAGCTCGCATCGTTTAATTTGGCCCCGGGCAAGAACGAGAAATAGGCAATGCACCATCCTTGCTGCTACATACATTGACTTCTCTGTCAATAATGCGCCCAAAAATAAACCAGAAGGTGGATTCCATGGCACAATATACTAAATAACCAATGCTAACAATGAAGAGACTAAGAAAAGTTGCAGTCTTGCAATTGACACGAGTTTTTGCAGAAACCCCTATGTGAAAAAAGGAAAAACAATCGGGCCAATGCAAAAATGTGCTGTTATGAATTGTTATGATGCAAAGTCCTCCAGTTTGATATAAAAGACAATGCAGTTGGATGCGATTTATTTGCTACTTTTCAGGTAAACAACAAGAAACACTCGAGGGGCATTGGCCACCCCCAGCCCCTTAATGGCTCCCCATTGGTGTCTTGGTAGTGGACGGCGTGATCGATCTCTCCAATTCTCTCATTGGACCGCATACCGAGTTATAAAGCAAATGACATTGACACCCAAATGCGAGGTTCAGCTAAGGAAAAATTTTCTGACACTCAAAAAATAAACAAATATTACTAATAGCATTGAGTGTCAGAAAATTTGAACCCCTGCTTCCATTGATCTCTTATACCTTAGCCGACCATCCATGGAAGCTGGGGTTCAAATTTTCAATTCTTCTATTTCTATTCTGAGGGTGCCACTTAGGGCTTCACTAGCGTGCCACCTCATTTTGTGATTCAGAATAGGAAGGAAATCTAGATGGAGAAATCACAATCTTCCGACGATAAATGCCCAAAATAAAACCAAGGTGAAAGTACATAAACACCCGCTCAACTATCACTTTTTTCCATAAAGATCCCCTCACAATTAAAATCACCCATACAGACCCCCTCAACTACTGGAAATGAAAAAATGCTAACTCCGTTAACGGAATGGAGGAAATGACTAAGATACCCATTTTTATAGGGCAAAAGTATATAAACACCCCATCAACTATCACTTTGTTCCACGAAGATCCCTAACATTTATATTATACCCTTATTCTATCTATCGTTGTTCTAATCATTTTTTTTTCCGTTTTATACAATTTCTTTTTTCGTTACATCAATCATTTTAAAGAGAACCTTCTGTATATAACCCTAAAATTGCATATTCACTTATTTCATCAATAAAAGATTGGATTCCACCAAAAATAGTGTGAAAACCATGGTGCCGCGGCACCTGTCGGAGGTGGTTCTTTTGTTGAGAAGAAATGAGAAGGGAAGAAGAGGAGGGAAAGGAGAGAGGTGTGGGAGAAGAGAAGTGGAGGAGAATGGTGGTGGCAACTGGCGGCAGCCATGGCAGCTACTGCGTTGCTTTTCCCATCTCCTTTTTTTTTTGTAACTTGTTTGGGTTCTTTAGAGATAGAGAAGGGGGGAGTATGTATTGGAGGAGAGAGAAAAGGTCGTCGAAATGGGACGAAACCAGTGGTTAGTCGGTGAGGGTATAGAGAGAGAATAGCTTAGATGGAGAGGGAGCAATTACCTGTGGTTGAGAGGGGGGGGAGGAGAGATTACCTGTGCTGGTTTTGGGTTTTGATTGGAGGCTGTTTGTAGAGGGGAGCAAGAGAAGGGTTAGATGGGGTGTATGTATGTAATGCAACAAGGGTATTTTTGTCCGATTTATGGATGAGGGGGTTCATCACAAACGGTTTTGAGAAAATTTGAACCCTTGCTTCCATTGATATCTTATACCTTGGCCGACCATCCATGGAAGCTGGGGTTCAAATTTTCAATTCTTCTATTTATATTCTGAGGGTGCCACTTAGGGCTTCACTAGCGTGCCACCTCATCTTGTGATTTAGTGTAGGAAGGAAATCTAGATGGAGAAATCACAAATTTCCAACGATAAATCCCCAAAATAAAACCAAAAACCTTTGGTTAGGTGGGCATAATCAGAAAGCAACTAAAGGGCTTTCATCCAAAAAGTCAAAATTTTGAATATCATGAACGCCAGACATTCAAAACCTTGGGTTACTGGAGGTTTGTTCGACCGATAAATTTTAGGGCTCCAGAATTAGTCAGGGTGCCCGCACGTTGTCATGGACATCCGGTTTTTATTAAAACGATGAATCTCTAGAATAGAAGAAATAGGTGGTCTTGATAGGAATTAACGTACATGTTTCCAAATATATTGGGTTTCCAGTGTTCCAGAGTCTTCCACAATCGTATAGTACCATTCCATTTTAGCTTTGGAAACTCATATACACCAGATACCACATGCATCACAAAAGATGGAATTTTCAAATTTATGTTTGGACCTTTGAACTTGTGGGGAAGACTGAAAAGAGGAGGAGAAATGTAATAGGAAAAAAAGGTAAACGCGAAGTTGCCTCCCATCTCAGGTTGTAAAGCAGGTAATGGACACTTAATTTTGTGAGAGTTCAAACCCCACCCCCACATTCCTTTCTCCTAGTAGGATTTTCTTAAATTGAGAATAGAAGTATTCGCTTCGAACAAAGAAGGATAGTTTTTTTTTCCATAATAAATACACGTGAAGTTAACTGCTTGGAATTTTCCGCTCGATACTTGAGTTTCATGTCTCCATTGTCTGTTGGGAAGAGTTAAACATCTGCTTTAACGCTCATATCACATGGTAATATCTTAGCTTTTGACTTGAAATAGATGCATTGGAATTTCTTACAAATAGCTATGCAATGTTGAGACGTCTACAAAATTAGTTTATGAAGAAAACTGTTTGTGACGTAATAGGGGTGGTTTTTTTTTTTTTTTTTGTCATTCGTTATTCCTAATCTACTAAATCCTTGGAGACTTGAGGAGAGAGATGGGTGCTTACCGCAGAAACCGCAGTAATTTAACCTTGCCCATGTGCGTCGGAGTATAAGAAAGACACCAACTGCACTCCACTCCACTTGCAATGGGTGTCATCTATCTTATTTTTCTTCTCCTTAATTAAAAATCAGTCTTTTAACGTATAAACAAGCCAAGGTTTGAACATGTTTTGAAACTCATTTCGAGTCATGTTTGAGTTAATTAAATTCGACTTTCATTCAATTCAATTGTAAGTACCTTAAGACTAGCCCTGTTCTACTAAGTTTTATTTAAAAAAATAAGTAATTATTTTTAATTTTCAAACTTAAAAATAATATATTTGCTTAAACAATTTGTTGAAAAAAATAAAAAAGAAAAGGAGCAATGTACCAAGGATGGAATTAAATATGCATTATTTACAAACAAAAGTATTTGGTTATTCGAGAAAAATCAATATACTCTTGGCCACGTCGAATTTCCCTTGACCGCTACAAATTACTGTTGGACACGTTGAATTGCACTTGGCCACATCGAATTGCACTTGGCCACATCAAATTGTTCTTGGCCAAATCGAATTGCACCTGGCCGCATCGAATCGCACTTAGCTGGTACGAATTACTCTTTTCCGCCTTGAATTACACTTGGCCGCATGTAATTGCAATTGGGCGCGTCGAATTGCACTAGGCCGCTTCAAATTGCACAGGGCCGCATGGAATTGCATTTGGCCGTGTCGAATTGCCCTTGGCTGCTTTTAATGGCACTTGGCCGCGTCGAATTGCACGGCTAAGATTCGAGGCGGCCAAGTGCAATTCCAAGCGGCCAAGAGTAATTCAACGCGGCCAGATGCAATTCAACGTGGCCAAGTGCAATTCAATGTGGCCAAGAGTAATTCGTAGCGGCCAAGTGCAATTCGACGTGGCCAAGTGAAATTCCATGCGGCCATGTGCAATTCGAAGCGGCCATTTCAATTAACGTCCCTGAAGTTGGACTGGATGTGGTGCAAGAAATTCTTAGTTAAAAATCCCACAAAATCATCTTCATCCAACTACAATCCCTCTTCTTATTTGAGAAACTCGATCATCATCGAATCTTGTCATTTCAAATCTGTTTAACTGCCTGCAATTGGAAAGACAACATTAGTTGATGTTAGCAACCCATGATTTACACTATCATCTAACTATCCTAAATGGCAGAATGCCAAAACGAAAACAACGCAGCTAAGAAAGAAAAGGCTTATGGTAAAGTACTCGACATAGCATCTCGATTGATTCATATACAAAAACCAAAGGGGGAAAAAAAATCACCAACTCCTACCAAGAACGAGATGCCGAAAATGATTGGAAGTTTCGCAAGAAGTTCCACTCTCTTGAATCATATACATATACCATAATCTAGTCACTAATCCAACAATAGCAGTCACAAAAAGAGAGGAGAAAATAATGAATTTATTTTGTACATCTTTCATGGTTGGAAAGCTCTTTAAGAAGTTTCTTTAAATCGGTCTGCTTTCATAGTGGCTCTGATCATCTTTAAAATGGTATGCTTCCTACTAACTTTTCATAAATGAAACTTTATTCTTTTCATTATTCATTTCTATCATGCCTTAGGACTTTGAAAATCATATTCATCAACATAGAATTGGTCTTGATCTGATTTAGAATGAGGGGAATAGGAGGATTTTATCCAAATGATGCGTTTTTCAACACATTGAGGGTAAAATGGTCTGTCATTTGAATTAAAAACAATTTTGGACCAAAACCACTTCAATTAGAAAGTAGATTTAACAAACTTTTTAACGGTTCTAACCACGTGTAAATCGGATTTCGGGAGCATCCGTAGCATGCCCGCGAAGTTTGGCTTGTTCGGCAATTTTGAGGACTGCGCCCGGGGTGCAAAGACACGCGCCTGGGGCGCATGAATTTGCTCCTGAGACGCATGGCGCATCAAAGCTATAGAACAAGTCAATTTTTGCATACTTGCTTCGGACACTCCTGAACTCTGTTTTACAGGTGGTTTGAACCATTACAAAGCTTATTGAATTTACTTTCTAACCCAAATGGTTTCGATTCAAAGTTATTAATAAATCAGATGAAATGACCATTTTACCCTTAGTGGATCAAAAACAATTCATTACGGTAAAACACTAGCATCTTTCTCATTTTAAACCGGATCAAGACTTATTTTATATAGATAAATAGGTTTTGAAAAGTATTAAAAGATTGTGGAATCCGACTATAAAAATATTTAGGTTTCTTTCATGAAAATGGGTAGAAAGCATACCACTATAGAAATCGTCTGAGCCACTAAGCCAAAAATTTTAAGTTTCATTCAATGCTCAAATCCCGTATTCTTCTGTTTTTGTTCATTGCTTAAGTATTCCATAAAGTTTATAGACCATCCACATTTCATGGAAGCATACGGAAAATCATTTCATTATCGAAATTCATTCAAAGAAAGGCTTAAGCGTTTACATACAATTTTGGTCATGTCTTTTAAATTACAAACAATTTTCGACCAAAACCATTTCGATTAGAAAGTAGATTTAACAAGCTTTTTTTAACGGTTCTAACCACACACAAATGGATTTCATGAGTGTCCGTAGCATGTGCGCGAAGTTTGGCTTGTCCAGCAATTTTGAGGACTGCGCCCGAGGCGCTCGAAATTGTGCTTACGACGCATCAAAGCTGTAGAACAAGTTAATCTTTGCAGGTTTGCCCCGGACACTCCCGAACTCCATTTTACGGGTGGTTTGAACCATTACAAAGCTTGATGAATTTACTTTCTAAGCCAACTGGTTTCGATTCAAAATTATTTGACAATTACTCTAGGCCGCAAAAAATTACTCTTGGCCGCATATAATTACTCTTGGCCGCAAAGAATTACTCCTGGCCACGTCAAATTACTCTTTGCCGCATAGTATTACTCTTGGCCGCGAAACATTTTCGCGGCCAAGAGTAATTCTTTGCCCTTAGGAGTAATTTTTCAAGGCCAAGAGTAATTCTTTCCAGCTAGTAATTCTTTCCAGCTAGGAGTAATTTTTCGCGGCCATGAGTAATTTTTCGAGGCCATGAGTAATTCTTTGTGGCCAGGAGTAATTCTTTGCGGCCAAGAGTAATTATTGAATAGTTTGATCATCCGAATTGATTCTAGCATTGGAAATATTTATAAGTGATTCAAATGTAATTTTCTGCACAATGGTTGTCTACATGACATGATTATATATGCTTGAAGGCATTTCAATGGGACATTTCGGTTTGGGATTTGTAAAATATTTTCTCATCAGGCTTTGTTGTCGATGTAAGTGGACCGACATCTAGCTATAGTATTCATTTTATCAGCGACAGTTACACGGAGTAGCAAAAGTGCTTGATTGCATAAGGTCATTGACAGTGCAAACAAGGTAAATTTTATGGGGGGCAATGAATATCTTGATCTTGTTACACCGATTTCAGAATTGTAATAATTTTGATTCTTTGTGTTGCTTGTCACACCCTCGATTTTTAACATAAATTAACAATATCATTTGAAATACAAAGTCCTCACAATCGTACGTACATTATCCCAAAATACAGTGCAATTTCCAAACATTCACAAACTGGCTTACAATTACAACTTTTCAAAATAGGAGTTTCATAACAAGCGGTTTGTTTTACAAGAAATATAAAGTACTCTCCAAAAATAGCTTCACTTGATATTGCCAGCATGCACTTCAAGCACTCCATGACCATGACCTGCAATGAACTTGAAATGGTAGGTTAACACGTGCCCAGTAGAGTATTCTATGCTCAAACTATATGTAAATTTGATGAATCATGCACCATGAACGAGTGAATATTGACAGACATGCCCAAACTACGAGTGACTACCAACAAGCTGCAAGCTATAGTCTAAGGGTCCTATACTTCACATAAATGTCATTAACCGTTTGCTTCTTTGACTAAATACGTTAACAAACTCATGTCATTCCACACCTGTCCATAATCAATTCATAATCATCTTATTATTCTTTGTACGGTACTACAATCTTTCTCGTGTCCACATTTATCTTCATCAAATCCCTTTATTGCAAAACCTTTTCCTTTCTTTTAATCAAGTGTTTCCCATCAATAATCATTAGGGTCACCTCGGGTCTAGTTCCCTCGAGCGCAGGGTCACCCCGAGTTTATTCCCTTAATAATAGTAATCGGTTGGGTCACCTCGGGTCTAGTTCCCTCGATTGCAGGGTCACCCCGAGTCTTTTCCCTTAATAACGCCCACTTGGGTCACCGTTCACATTTTTCATAATCGTCATCATTTCATAATCAATTTCATCATCACTCTGTCGGTCTTACCACAAAACTTCAATTAACCATTACCTGACTTCCTAAATATACATGTTCATGCATTTTCATTAGCTTACCCATTCGCATCAGACCTAGCGTATTAAGCCCACATATATAATCCTACAATACTCTATCCATTAGTTTATACACTTGAACCTCATAGGGAGGGTGCCAAAAGGATTGAAAGACTTGACGAGTCGGGTGGACACAAGTTATTATATCCTCTCAAATAGTTCTTTCACAACATTGATTTCACTTCAAGCATTCTAAACACTCTACCAATCCACCACATTGATTTCATTTCAAGACTCCGACTAATTAACTAATACACGCCATTTCCTTTAAGCATACCACATATCAGCCCACGACTAGACTCTGCGATGCCCGGTCTTCTAGTATCTATACTTGGAGTCTGTAAAGCATATACTAAAGGAATCTAAAGAATTCTACGAGTCGAGGGAAAACGGATTGCGATGCTACTCATCGGATCCCTAGACATGTTCAAGTGTATTGCTCGTATTTCAATGTGCAATAATGTCCATTGGATACCACTCTAAGTGAGGAACGAGTAATACTCTCCAAAACACTTGAAAGAATGTGCAAACAACCACATTAAAGTCGATGAGAAGCTTCAAAATGCGAGTTGGAAGATATAGGAAAGCAGCTGAAAGACACTGCAGCAGCTCAATCTCCTACCGGTAGGTGAACGATTCCTACCGGTAGAACTTGACCTACCGGTAGGGTTAAACCTCCTACCGGTAGAAATTGGAAACAGAAAGGCCAACAGTTGAACGAAACAATTTTTGCACTAGACCTACCGGTAGGTAAAACATTCCTACCGGTTGTTTTACCTACCGGTAGAACTTGAATACGTTGAGCAGATTTTGAGCTGCTTCACTAGACCTACCGGCAGGTAAAACATTCCTACCGGTGAAGACCTACCGGTAGGTAAAACATTCCTACCGGTAGAACTTGAATACGTAGAGCAACTTTTGAGCTGCTGCTGTACGTTTGAGCTGGTTATGAAGGAATTTCTTAATCGTCCTACCGGTAGGTGAAAAGTTCCTACCGGTAGGGAGAGCAACTTACAGACGATTTCGACAGAAAATTTCAGGTTTCGATCCAATCTCAAATACAATCGATACAAACTCAAACAAGGTATAGAAACATTCAAATAACATATAAAGAGAGATAGAATTCCCTACCTCAAGTCGGAGGGTGAAATCCAAGCGATTTGAACCAGCCCTAGCTTCCGGAACCTCAACATCAACTAAATACTCCTCTCCGAGCTAAACCCCACTGAATACAAGCTCAAGATCACGTACAGAAGGTGGAATGAAGGTCAATCTTCATGGGTTTTGAGGTTGGAGGTGAAATTTTAGAATGGGAGGGAGAGAAATGGAGAGAGAGCCGGGAGAGGGAGAGAGAACGGGAGAGGGGAAAAATGGGAAATGAATTCCCTGGGCACACACACATACACACACACCAAATTACACTAACACCCTTGACTTTCAAACCTTGCACATTAACCCACAGCTATAATTTCCACATTAAACCAATATTTGTCCATTTATAAAACAATAAAATTTAAAAGAAATTTTCAGGTCTCTACATTGCTTCCCTCACATGTATTGCAGTTTTGAAATAGTCCGATAGTCGTGAGAGTTGGTCATTATGTCCAAGGAAGCTGGGCTTGTAACAATATGCACCAAGAACAATGAATGCTTATGGCTCTGCACACAACTGCGAGTTGATATCAGAGTTTGATTTGAAATCTTTGCTGCAATAACAGCTGCAAAGCAATTAAGGGTTCATCTATTTTCTTTCTCTTCTAAGTTTAATGGTTGAAGATTATATCTGTTTTTGAACTAAAATATGTACTTTAGTTCGCAAGCTGCCTCTCTATCTCTCGCTCTCTTCTCCTTCGTATTAGCAGCGAGCACAAATGCACATGACCTATGTACTTTAAAGCTGTTTTGATCTTAACTGAATTCCCCTTTTTGCTTGAAGGTCGGCTTAGCCTAAATGAAAGATTTATAAAAGAAATATTTCTAAAGAAGGTGGGGAGGTACTTCTTGGCATGGAGGAGAATCAGATTAGAAGGCCACCTTTGCGCCTAGCTCAGGAAGTTGAATGGTTTAGTTCCTAAACTTTCTTTTGCTTCTAGTTTAAACCATATATGGGGTTAAACAATGCTAGGATTGTCGAGCACAAATCCAGTGGTGAAGAAGGGGTTATTGCCAGAATCACTTTGGATATCGATACTACATTAGCTCTTGGAGAAACATAAAAAAATCTCACGCAAATAGGCGAGAGACAATTGTGGCCTTAAGGAACCCCTTTGCGCCATGTTAAGTGCAGACGAGAGACCTAGAAAAGAATAACTACAGAAAGGCCCCTAAAACAAGGAAATTGATAAAACGATCTTAGCATCTAATAGGAATACCATTAAGATTACCTCCTGTTTAGTTGAAAACATGATTCTTTGTGTATTTAAAAACTGAAACTAGGCTCTCTCTATGTATTTAAAACTGAAAAAAGGAATTGATAAAGGAATAGTAAGTCCTGTATATTCCATGATACCATTCTATGATATTATATGGAGTAGCTGTTTATCACTTCATGGATGCAAAGTTGAGCACAATCTATGCATCTACTTTCTAACCCGAGAAGCACTGAAATTTCTATTGGCCTTGTGTATCCGTGTCCCACACACGACATGCTTTTGATATTAGCTCAGGGTCTGAGCATATAGGGTTAAGTGTTCATCACGACCGGCTATTGTAAATTACTCTAGTTGGATACCTTAGGATTAGAACCACCACACATTCTTGTGGGACCTATGACTAAGTGTATGGCCCCATGTAAATGTGTAGTGGTTCAATATAGAGTGATCTGGAGCATCATGTGAGTACGTCACGGTGCTTCCGGACTAGAACTATATTACACAGGTCAACTTAAGTTAAAAACAAGTTGACATACGAGCACATATTCTATTTTTTCTTCTTTTTGCTAAATGTGTGGTGTGACAAACTCCAGAGAAATAGAATAGAAAGCTCTTTAGGAAGTTTTAATTGGTTTGCTTTCATAGTGGCTCCATTCATTTTTAAATAGGTCTGCTTTTGACTAACTTTTCATAAATGAAACTTTATTATTTTCATTATTCATTTCCATCGTGCTTTAGGACTTTGAAAATCATATTCATCAACATAGAATTGGTCTTGATCCGATTGATTTAGAATGAGGGGAATACAAGCCTTTTATCCAAATGATGTGTTTTTCGACTCATTGAGAGTAAAATGGTCATGTCATTTGAATTACAAATAAGTTTGGACCAAAACCACTTCGATTAGAAAGTAGATTTAAAAAACTTTTTAAAGGTTCTAACTACATGAAAATCGAATTTTGGGAGTGTCCGTAGCATGCGCTCGAAGTTTAGTTTGTTCGGAAATTTTGACGACTGCGCCCGTCGCGCACAGACATGCGCCTGAGGCGCATAAAAGCTGTCAAACAAGTCAATTTTTGCAGGCTTGCCTCGGACACTCCCATGCTCCGTTTTACGGGTTGTTTGAACCGTTACAAAGCTTGTTAAATTTACTTTCTAACCCAAGTGGTTTTGATTCAAAGTTATTAATAAATCAAAAGAAGTGACCATTTTACCCTCAGTGGATCAAAAACAATTGATTCCGGTAAAACACTAGCATCTTTCTCATTTTAATCGGATCAAGACCTATTTTATGTAGATAAATAGGGTTTTAAAAGTATTAAAATATTGTGGAATCTGACTACAAAAATATTTAGGTGTCGTTCATGAAAAAGGGTAGAAAGCATATCACTATAGAAACCGGTATGAGCCACTAAGCCGAAAGCACATTTAAGTTTCATTCAATGCTCAAATCCCGTATTCTTTAGTTTTTGTTCATTGCTTAAGTGTTCCACAGAGTTTATAGACCATCCACATTTCATGGAAGCATACGGAAAATCATGTCATTATCGAGATTCGTTCAGAGAAAGGCTTAAACGTTTACATACAATTTTGGTCATGTCTTTTAAATTACAAACAATTTTCGACCAAAACAATTTCGATTAGATAGTAGATCTAACAAGCTTCTTTTAATGGTTCTAACCACACGCAAATTGGATTTCGTGAGTGTCTGTAGCATGTGCGCTAAGTTTGGCCTGTCCGGCAATTTTGAGGACTGCGCCCGGGGCTCATGGAATTACGCCTGAGGCGCATCAAAGCTGTAGAATAAGTCAATCTTTGCGGGTTTGGCCTGAACACTCCTGAACTCCGTTTTACTGGTGGTTTGAACCATTACAAAGCTTGATGAATTTAGTTTCTAACCCAACTAGTTTCGATTCAAAAGTATTTGACATTACTCTAGGCCACAAAAAATTACTCATGGCCGCATATAATTACTCTTGGCCACATAGAATTACTCTTGGCCGCATAGCATTCCACCTGGCCGCGAAAATGTTTTGCGGCCAAGAGTAATTCTTTGCAGCTAGGAGTAATTTTCATGGCAAGGAGTAATTCTTTGCAGGTAGGAGTAATTTTTTGCGGCCACGAGTAATTCTTCGCGGCCAAAAGTAATTCTTTGTGGTCAGGAGTAATTCTTTGCGGCCAAGAGTAATTATTGAAGGGTTTGATCATCCGAATTGATTCCAGCATTTGAAATATTTATAAGTGATTCAAATGTAATTTTCTGCACAATGGTTGTTGGAAATTGACTAGAATTCCTAAATTGACTAGGATTCGTATTCCTATTCGGTTTAGGTTTATTTAGTGTTTTCCTATAAATAGAGACCTTGAGGGTTCCTATAAATAGATATTAGGGTTTTGTTCTTCTCTTAGGGTTCCACCAAGGGTTTGTGTCTCCCTTTTGGGTTCCACCAGAGATTTGTCCCTAGATATCTGTTTGGTGCTTCAATTAGAGTTACGGGTATAGCCGGCTCTTTGTTTCTCTCCCCGTTTATAGTGAATCCTCTTGCTCTTTTCCTCGTAGAGTACGTTCTTGCTTTGTGATTGAACGGAACCACGTATATCCTTGTGTTCTACATGACAATGATTACATATGCTTGAAGGCGTTTCAATGGGACATTTCGGTTTGGGATTTGTAAAATATTTTCTCATCGAGCTTTGTTGTAGATGTAAGTGGACCGTCGTCTAGCTACAGTAATAATTTTATCAGCGACAGTTACACAGAATAGCAAAAGCGCTTGATTACATAAGGTCATTGATAGTGCAAGCAAGGTAAATTTTATGGGGGGCAATGAATATCTTAATCTTGTTACACCGATTTCAGAACTGTAATAATTTTGATTCTTTGTGTTGCTTCCCTCACATGTGCTGCAGTTTTGAAATAGTCCGACAATCGTGAAAGTTGGTCATTATGTTCAAGGAAGCTCGGCTTGTCACAATATGCACCAAGGACAATGAATGCTTATGGCTCTGCACACAACTGCGAGTTGATATCTGAGTTTGATTTGAAATCTTTGCAGCAAAAACAGCTGCAAAGCAATTAAGGGTTCATATATTTTCTTTGTCTTCAAAAGTTGCATGGTAGAAGATTATATCTATTTTTGAACTGAAATATCTACCATAGTTCGCAAGCTGCCTCTCCGTCTCTCGCTCACTCGCTCTCTTCTCCTTCTTATTAGCAGCGAGCACACATGCACATGACCTATGTGCTTTAAAGCTGTTTTGATCTTAAACGAATTCCCCCTTTTTGCTTGAAGGTTGGCTTAGCCTAAATGAAAGATTTATAAAAGAAATATTTCTAAAGAAGGTGGGGAGGTACTTCTTGGCATGGAGGAGAATCGGATTAGAAGGCCACCTTTGCGCCAAGCTCAGGAAGTTGAATGGTTTAGTTCCTAAACTTTATTTTGCTGCTGGTTTAAACCACATATGGGTTTAAACAATGCTAGGATTGTCGAGCACAAATCTAGTGGTGAAGAAGGGGTTATTGCCAGAATCACTTTGGATATCGATACCACATTAGCTCTTGGAGAAACATAAAGAGATCTTACGCAAATAGACGAGAGACAATTGTGGCCTTAAGGAACCCCTTTGCGCCATGTTAAGTGCAGATGAGAGACCTAAAAAAGAATAACTACAGAAAAGCCCCTAGAACAAGGAAATTGATAAAACGATCTTAGCATCCGATAGGAATACCATTAAGGCTACCTCCTGTTTAATTGAAAACATGATTCTTTGTGTGTTTAAAAACTGAAACTAGGCTATCTCAATGTAGTTAAAACTGAAAAAAAGGAATTGATAAAGGAATATAAAGTCTTGTATATTCCATGATACCATTCTATGATATTGTGGAGTAGTTGTTTATGTCTAGACTTCAAGGATGCAAAGTTGAGCACAATCTATGCATCTACTTTCCACCCAAGAAGCACTGAAACGTCTATTGGCCTTGTGTATCCGTGTCCCACACACGACATGCTTTTGATATTTAGCTCAGGTCTGAGCATATAGGGTTAAGTGTTCATCACGACCTGGCCGTTGTAAATTACTCTAGTTGGATACCTTAGGATTAGAGCCACCACACATTCTTGTGGGACCTATGACTTGTATGGCCCCATGTAAATGTGTAGCGGTTCTATATAGGGTGATCTGGAGCTTCACGTGAGTATGTGACGATGCTTCTGGACTAGAACTATACTACACAGGTCAACTTAAGTTAAAAACAAGTTGACATACGAGCATATATTCTATTTTTTCTTTTTATTTGTGAATGTGTGGTGTGACAAACTCCAAAGAAATAGAATAGCTAGAAAGCTGAATTCCAAACTTTATGTACATCTTTCGTAGTTGGAAAGCTCTTTAGGAAGTTTTAATTAGTCTGCTTTCGTAGTGGCTGCTATCATTTTTAAATCGGTCTGCTTTCGACTAACTTTTCATAAATGAAACTTTTATTATTTTCATTATTCATTTCCATCATGCTTTAGGACTTTGAAAATCATATTCATCATCATAGAATTGGTCTTAATCCGATCGATTTAGAATGAGGGGAATACAAGCCTTTTATCCAAATGATGTGTTTTTCAATTCATTGAGGGTAAAATGGTCATGTCATTTGAATTACAAATAAGTTTGGACCAAAACCACTTCGATTAGAAAGTAGATTTAAGAAACTTTTTAACGGTTCTAACCACGTGCAAATCGGATTCCGGGAGTGTCCCTAGCATGAGGGCGAAGTTTGGTTTGTTTGGAAATTTTGAGGAGACATGCGCCTGGGCGCATGAAATTGCGCCTAAGGCGCATCAAAGCTGTTAAACGAGTCAAGCTTTGCAGGCTTGTCCCGGACACTCCCGAACTCCGTTTTACGGGTGGTTTGAACCATTACAAAGCTTGTTAAATTTACTTTCTAACCCAAGTGGTTTCGATTCAAAGTTAACAATAAATCAGATGAAGTGACCATTTTACCCTCAGTGGATTAAAAAACAATTCATTTCTGTAAAACACCCGCATCTCTCTCATTTTGAATCGGATCAAGACCTATTTTATATTGATAAATAGGGTTTTAAAAGTATTACAATATGGTGGTATCAGACTATAAAAATATTTAGGTTTCATTCATGGAAAAAGGGTAGAAAGCATACGACTGTAGAAATTGTCGGAACCACAAAGCCAAGAATACATTTTAAGTTTCATTCAAAGCTCAAATCCCTTATTCTTAAGTTTTTTTTCCATTGATTAAGTGTTCCAAAGAGTTTACAGACCATCCACATTGCATGGAAGCATACGGAAAGTCATTTCATCATCGAGATTCATTCAAAGCAAGGCTTAAATGTTTACGAAAATTTTTGGACCAAAACCACTTTGATTAGAAAATAGATTTAAGAAGCTTTTTAATGGTTCTAATCACGCGCAAATAAAATTTCAGGATTGTGCGTAGCAAGCGCGCGAAATTTGCCTTGTTTGGCAATTTTGAGGACTCCGCCCGGGGCACGCAGGAATGCGCCTTAGCGCATCAAAGCTGTAGAACATCTTGATCCTGTTCACTGATTTCAGAACCATAATAATTTTGATTCTTTGTTCACTGATTTCAGAATTGTAATAATTTTGATTCTTTGTGTTGCTTCCCTCACATGTACTCCAGTTGAAACAGTTCGACAGTCGCGAGAGTAGGTTATTATTTCTAAGGAAGCTAGCTAGGCTTGTTACAATATGCACCAAAGACAACAAATGCTTATGGTTGCACACAACCGCCAGTTGATATCTTAGTTTGATTTGAAATCTTTGCTTCATTAACAGACGCAAAGCTATAAGAGTTCAACTGGCGATCCGGGTTGTTTCTGTTTCCACGGTGAAGATTATGTCTCCATTGTTTCACTCTCTGTCCTTGATTAAAGTTAAATAATGATTGGGCTGTACTGATGGTACAAGACTGCTCAAAAATTCACTATTGAATTCCAATTACAGGGAAATTCGCGATGATATTAGGAATTTCATTGTTTCATTCTTCATGCTCTTGTTGCTTTTGCTCATCCAGTCACTCTTGCCAATGAAAGTTTTCAGATTAGGATTGCAAATGCTGTAGGGTAGTCACTGGGGTTGCAAAGTTGGGCACAATCTATGCATCTACTTTCGAACCCGAGAAGCACCAAAATGACTATTGACCTTGTGTATCCGTGTCCCACACACGACATGCTTTGGATATTTAGCTCAGAGTCTGAGCATATAGGGTTAAGTGTTCATCACGACCGGCTATCGTAAATTACTCTAGTTGGATACCTTAGGATTGACAAGCACCATTATCTTACCATGGCAAAGAAGCATACAAACATCAGACATCGTTGGAGGTTACCAGTTGAGAATTTCAGAACATCAAACACCTACTTAACAGCAAGATTCATAAAATTAAAAAAAAAAAAAAAACTAGCAGAATACCCACTATAAGATTGTTTTCCCTACTGAACAATTCCAGTGGAAGAACAATCCACTACTCAATGAACTTGTATGAGTTAATAAATAATCAAGCATAGTAATCAGGCTCTTACCCAGATAATGTCCCTGAAGCTGGACTAGAAGTGGTGCAAGAAATTCTTAGTTAAAATCCCACAAAATCATCTTCATCCACTAAGCAAAATGAGGGAAATCGTTGAAGGATTATTCTGCAAAAGAGGGAAATAGAATGATGAAGAAGCTGAAATGAGGGAAATTCTTTGGATCACGAGGAATTATGGTGTTCTGCTGCTGCCCTGATCAGATGATCGAGAATTTCTATGTAAGTATTGTTGGAAGCCTTGGGTATTTGTGTGAGAAGAAGATGCGTGAATTATAAACAAGTTTACTAGTATTATAGAAGTGTGGCTTGCGGCCACGTTATTATTCAAAAAGGGTGAAGCAGAACCATGCTTCTATTTAAACAATGGCCTCGAGCTTTTACTTTTGGCCGCACTATTTTACTCTTGGCCGCCGAATTTCTCTCTTGGCTGCTTTTACTCTTGGCCACATTATTCGGAAAGCGTGAAATAGAACCACGCTTCTATTTTAAACAATGGCCAGGCACTTTTACCCTTGGCTGCACTCTGTTACTCTTGGCCACAGAATTAGACTCATGGCCGCTTAATTTTGCAATGGCGTTGTTTGGATTAATGAGAACTCGCATTTCGGGAATACGAGTTATGTGCGCACATGGGCACTATGCAAAGCCAGGAAGCAAACTCACATCTTTGGAATGCAATTTACGTGCGAGCTTGAATTACTTCATCGGTGCCCTCCCCTCTCCAACTCACCATCTGTAAAGTTTTCTATACTTTTTTTTTTTTGGAATTTTAACTGTTGGGGGCTGATCTGAAGTAGGCTATGTTTGGAATGTTCTTAATCTTAAGTGAATATTAGGATTTGATTACAGTAACGAATGATATAGATATTACCTCCGGTATGAATTAGTTCAAAAATCAGGATCAGGAACATATTCATGAAGCTTTAGAAAGTCTTTAAAGTTCAACATTCCTTCTTGATCGGGCTTATTTTCGTGCTACCACCTTTGGCTTATATAGTCCAAAGATGTCTCAACATTGAAGCCTCATTCTGCAACTTCCTCAAATCTGATACTTCGTGAGTGAAAATGGATCCGTAACTGTGTGGTTAAACATCAATGTCTTTTGTCTAATTAAGAAGCTGCCACTTGATTCTTCTTGGAATTTAAGTTGACAAGCACTAGCGCGGAGTTTTTTAAGCACATTGTTTGAATGGGCAGGGTACTAAATTATTTACCTGAAAGTAAGGAGATGCCACCCAATCCAGAATTGCAACTATACTATAATGCAACCATTCAATGTTTCTGTTATCAGGATTTCTGGGCTCCACACTATGAATTTTCTTCTTTCTCCCTTGGGATCTTCACTAAGGAGTTGATATTATTCGTAGCTGATTTTATTAGATTATTGACTTGATTTTTTTTGTTTTGGTTTATGTATTTGCTTCAAGGAGTTGTATCGCTAACTTCCGTTCATGTTTCTACATCTCTTCCAGGTTGGGAGTTGGTGATTTTTTTGTTTTTCGGTTTTGCAAATACTTGTAGAGCAATTCGATGCGGCCAAGTGCAATTTGATGAGGCCAAGAATTATTCTTCACGGCCAAAAGTAATTCTTTGCGGCAAAGAATTACTTTGCGCCCAAGAGTAATTCTTTGTGGCCAAGAGGCATGTAAAACACAAGAGCATTGTGCATAGTAATCACACTTTCAAAACTTTGCAGAGAAGGCTTACTAGAACGGGACCTAAAAAAAAGGGTAAAAGTGATAACCATGTTCCTCAAACTTGGATTGTGCAATTGACTTGTCAAAAGTTGAAGCAAGGTGTGTATGCTGGCTCCCTGTAAGTTAGTGGTGAGATTGGGCTTCAAATCCTTTTACCTATCTCTATTTACATACTGCAGTAAGACAATACATTGTTGAGATATCTTTCATTTCAGTTTTTTTTCTTTCAATTCCCATGCATATATAGCATGCGTTCATGCTAGTTTAGTGTTTTTAGAAATCATTCTTCTCTATCAATTGTTTTCTTTGGTAATATGTGCTTCAATGACCGAAGCCGGGACCATATGTAGTTGCAGAACCACTACAAGATTACTGGATAGCAACCAATGCATGTGATGATTGGTCAACTAATTGAAGTTACGAAAAATCCACAACCCACCTTGGAAGAGGTATTCAAGTTAATTACACCCTCTTATATGTAAATTGCATTACGTAGTGATTATCTGTTCGAATTGACGCATTTCTATGGGCGATTCCAATGTGGGAGAGGTGTTTAGCTCCCTGTTTGAAGAGAAATGTCAAAACTGAACTCCCCCTCCTCTCCAAGTAGGAATGTCAATGTGTTGTGTGCCTTACTTTGCCAACAGAAATATATATAGCAAATCGTCCACCAAAATGTTACTTTGACAGCTAAAACCAATTCTCTTTACTTGAAGTTCTGTATTTGCCTCTGTTTTTTTTGGTAATTTCTTTCTAGGTTTTTTTTTTTTGGATTCAATATAGGACTAATGGTGGTGAAGGGATATATTATATGGGTGGTTTATTTGCCTCCTGATCTTCTTTGGAAGGAGAGTGAAGTGCATAGCCAGTTTGTCGAAGTGCTTCAAGACCTTTTCGAGAGGCACAAAGCAAGGGTGGGCTATGCTGATCTTAATTTGAGAGTTCTTTGATCAGTGCTTTGATTTCGCCGCCTCCTCCCTCTTCCCCATATCTTTTTTGTTGTCATGCCATCTATTGTATCTTCTTTGTTGTCCATCGGTTGTATCATCGACACATTCCCCCGGTTTATTTGCTTCATTGTTTAGCTAGCTTCTTTCATTTCCTTCCTATTTCGTTAAGGGAATAAAATTATTAGGAGAGTTTTACTTCGGGGGAGGATGATCTGTCAAAGGAGTCCGATCGATGAACTACTTACCTCGTGATTGATCTCTTGGTCAACCGACATGTACGCATAACATAGAATGTGTAAAATTTGCAGCCTTGCATTTGGCATCCAGACGTAACAAGTGAACCTAATCGCAGTCAACTAATTAATCAAATCAAACATCATATATACCTTCGCTGGCATAGTTGTAACAAGTTGGTACTGACATCCACGCTCTCGTGTTCAAAGTTTTTGCTTTGGACAAATTAAAATATGGAATTTTGTCAAACTTTCATTGAGTGTCATGCAGTGACGGAGCCAGGATCTCCACTCGGGAGGGGCCGAACTAAGATGTTTTTTTTTTGTTGACAAAAATGAAATTCAGATTGATTAAGTATTTTAAAATAGAGTTTAAAATTGAAGTATGCTAAAAACACTCGATTTCTTTTTCTTTTTTTTCCAAAATGAAAATTTTGAAATGACCTATGAGATTGTTATTCCATTTTACATGTGGCAAATTGAGTGATAGCCAAATGATGAGCATAATCCTTACATTTTGCCAAACTGAAATTTTGAAATGACCTATGAGAGTGTTATTCCATTTTACATGTGGCAAATTGAGTAACAGCCAAATGATGAACACATTATGCTCCTTACACTAGGTGAGAGTTCAAACACCACCAACTTCATCCCCTTTCTCCTAAATTTGTACTGATTTATTTTGCTTAAAAAAAAAAACTTCACAAGCAAAACTCAAAAATAAATAAATAAACAATCGAGGGGCCTTGGCCACCCCCTAGCCCCTTAATGGCTCCGCCATTGGTGTCTTTGTAGTGGACAGCAAGATCTATCTCTCCAATTCTCTCATTGGACCGCATACTGAGTTATAAAGTAGATGACATTGACATCCAAATGCGAGATTCAACTGAGGAAAGGTTTCTCAAAAAATAAACAAAAATTACTAATAGCACTGAGTGTCAGAAAATTTCAACCCATGCTTCCATTGATCTCTTATACCCTAGCCGACCATACATGGGAGCTAAGGGTTCAAATTTTCAATTCTTCTATTTCCATTCTAAGGGTGCCAGTTAGGGCTTCACTAGCGTGCCACCTCATCTACTGATTCAGAATAGGAAAGAAATCTAGATGGAGAAATCACAATCTTCCAACAATAAATCCCCAAAATAAAACAAAAAAAAATTATTTTGGTGGACATAATCAGAAAGCAACTAAAGGGCTTTCATCCAAGAAGTCGGAATTTGAATATCATGAACGCCAGACATTCCAAACCTTGGGTTACTAGAGGTTTGTCCAACCGTTAAATTTTCGGGCCCCAGAATTAGTCGGGGTGCGCGCATGTTGTCATGGACATCTGGTTTTTAAGAAAATGATAAATCTCTAGAATAGAAGAAATAGGTTGTCTTGATAGGAATTAACGTACACGTTTCCAAATATATTGGGTTTCCTTTGTTCCAGAGTCTTCCGCAATCGTATAGGTCCATTCCATTTTAGCTTTGGAAACTCGTATATACCAGATACCACATGCATCACAAAAGCTGGAATTTTCAAACTTATGTTTGGACCTTTGAACTTGTGGGGAAGACTGAAAAGTGGAGGAGAAATGTAATAGGAAAAAAGGGTAAACGGGAAGTTGCCTCCCATCTCAGTTGGTAGAGCAGGTAATGGACACTTAATTTTGCGAGAGTTCAAACCCCACCCCCACATTCCTTAACCGCTATGAATTACTCTTGGACGCGTTGAATTGTGCTTGGCCACATCGAATTGCACTTGGCCACATCAAATTGCTCTTGGCCGAATTGAACTGCACTTGGCCGCATCGAATCTCACTTAGCTGGTACAAATTACTCTTGTCCGCCTCGAATTACACATGGCCGCATGTAATTGCAATTGGCCGCGTCGAATTGCACAAAGCCACTTCGAATTGCACATAGCCGCATGGAATTGCACTTGGCCGCGTATAATTACACTTGGCCTCATCGAATTGCATGGCAATTGCAATTCCTAGTGGCAATGAGTAATTAAACACGTCCAAGTGAAATTCAACGCGGCCAAGTGAAATTCAACGCGGCCAAGAGATTCGTAGAAGCCAAGTGCAATTCGATGCGGCCAAGCGCAATTCAACACGGCCAATTACACTTCCATGCGGCCATGTGCAATTCGAAGCTGCCATTTGAACGAAAACGTCCCTGAAGTTGGACTGGAAGTGGTGCAAGAAATTCTTCGTTAAAAATCCATCAAAATCTTCATCATCCACCGAGCAAAATGAGGAAAATAGTTGAAGGAATTGTGCTGCAAATGAGGGTCGTTGGGCTTCTCCTTTCTCTACTCTCCTGTGATCTATGTGTGAGAAAACATTTGTATGATATGAAAACAGATGCTGAGAAAACTGTTATGGGCAAGTTTGAAGCATCCGACCCTGGAAATAACTGGATAGTGGTAGCCACCTCTCTCTCTCTCTCTCTCTCTCTCTCTCTCTCTCTCTCTCTCTCAATAGACTGAAAATAATGAACTTTACATAGGAATTTGCTATTGAGTAGCCTGTTTGCTCTCTTCTTCGCTGATGCGAAGCCAAACCCTTGGGCTTTCGCAGTCGAAATTTGTGTTCTCAATTTCCATTTATTGTTCAATCAGCACCACCCAATAAAATTCGAGTCATGTTTGAGTTAATTAAATTCGACTTTCATTCAATTCAATTGTAAGTACCTTAAGACTATCTCCATTTTGCTAAGTTTTATTTAAAAAATAAGTAATTATTTTTAATTTTCAAACTTAAAAATAATGTATTTGCTTAAACAATTTGTCAAAAAAAAAAGAAAAAAGAAAAGGAGCAATGTACCAAGGATGGAATTAAATATGCATTATTTACAAACAAAAGTAATCGATTATTCAAGAAAAATCAATATACTCTTGGCCGCATCCAATTTCCCTTGACCGCTACAAATTGCTCTTAGACGTGTTGAATTGCGCTTGGCCACATCAAATTGCAGTTGGCCACATCAAATTGCTCTTGGTCGAATTGAACTGCACTTGGCCGCATCGAATCTTGCTTAGCTGGTACGAATTACTCTTGTTCGCCTCGAATTACACTTGGCCGCATGTAATTGCAATTGGACGCGTTGAATTGCACTTGGCCGCGTCGAATTGCACAAGGCCACTTCGAATTGCACATAGCCGCATGGAATTGCATTTGGACGCTTTTAATTGCACTTGGCCGCGTCTAATTGCGCTAGGACACGTCTAATTGCGCTAGGCCACTTCGAATTGCAAATGGCCGCATGGAATTGCACTTGGATGCTTTTAATTGCACTTGGCCGCATTGCATTGCACCTGGCCGCTTCGAATTGCACATGGCCGTATGGAATTGCACTTGGCCGCCTAGAATTGCACATGGCCGCTTTTAATTGCACTTGGCCGCATCGAAATGCACGGCCAAGTGCAATTCGAGGCGGCCAAGTGCAATTACAAGCGGCATGAGTAATTCCACACGTCCAAGTGCAAGTTGACGCGGCCAAGAGATTCGTACCGGCCAAGTGCAATTAAATGCGGCCAAATGTAATTCGACGTGGCCAAGTGCAATTCCATGCGGCCATGTGCAATTCGAAGAGGCCATTTGAATAAAAACGTGCTAGAAGCTAAACTAGAAGCAGTGCAAGAAATTCTTAGTTAAAAATCCCACAAACTCATCTTCATCCACCGAGCAAAATGAGGGAAATAGTTGAAGGAATTATGCTACAAATGAGGGAAATTGAATGATGAAGAAGTTGAAATGAGTGAAATTCTCTGGATCACGAGGAATTACGGTGTTCTGCTGCTGCCCTGATCAAATGATCGAGAATTTCTAAGTAAGTTTTGTTGCAAGCCCTGCGTATTCGTGAGGGAAGAAGACGTAGGAATCACGAAAAAAATTACTAGTATTAAAGAAAGAGTGTGGCTTGTGGCCACGTTATCCGGAAAGCGTGAAACGGAACTACGCCTCTCTTATAAACAATGGGGGGCAATGAATATCTTGATCCTGTTCACTGATTGCAGAACTGTAATAGTTTTGATTCTTTGTATTTCTACCCTCACATGTACTCCAGTTGAAATAGTCCGACAGTTGCAAGAGTTGATTACTATGTCCAAGGAAGCTAGGCTTGTTACGATATGCACCAAGGATAACAAATGCTTATGGCTCTGCACACAACTGCCAGTTGATATCTTAGTTTGATTTGAAATCTTTGCTGCAAAGCTATTAAGGTTCATCTATTTTCTGCTATTGCTCATCCATGGCAACCAAAGTTTTCAGATTAGGATTGTAAATTAATGTTGCACAGATGGGAATATTCAAGTTGAAGTCGCTGCGGTTGCATCTGCTGTTTACGATCTCTTTTACACTTTTGGATCCATAGTTGCACATTGTGGACTTAGGCTTCTTGATTATCATTGTTGTCAATTCCTTTATAGTGCAGAAATTGACAACAACGATAAACAACAAGCCTAAGTCCACAAGGCTTTAATCGAGCAGTAACAAGCTCGTACTGTTCGAGTCTGTTTGCTCGTGTTCAAGTCTCACCAGTATTAGTCATTGGGCTTCTCCTTCCTCTACTCTCCTGTGATCTATGTGTGAGAAAACATTTGTATGAGATGAAAACAGATGCTGACAAAACTGTTAAGGGCAAGTTTGAAGCACCCGACCCTGGAGACAACTAGATAGTGGTAGCCACCTGTCTCTCTCTCTCTCTCTCTCTCTCTCTCTCTCAATAGACTGAAAATAATGATCTTTACATAGGAAATTGCTATTGAGGAGCTTGTTTTCTCTCTTCTTCGCTGATGCGAAGCCAAACCCTTGGGCTTTAGTAGTCGAAATTTGTGTTCTCAATTTCCGTTTATTGTTCAATCAGCGCCACCGAACTCATTGCGTTTTCATTATATACATTTTAGTCATCAATCAGCAAGTGAAAACAAGCTTTCGGACTGAATTTGTGGTTCGAGGATACAAGATAAATTTACATTTGTCGTCTGTCCAACATTGTGCTTTCCGAAAATTTCAAATGCTCAGACTGTGGCCCGGGCGCACGAAATTGCGCCTGAGGCGCATCAAAGCTGTAGAACAAGTCAATCTTTGCAGGTTTGCCTCGGACACTCCCGAACTCCATTTTATGGGTGGTTTGAACCGTTACAAAGCCTGATGAATTTACTTTCTAACCCAACTGGTTTCGATTCAAAATTATTTGACAATTACTATTGGCCGCAAAAAATTACTCATGGCCACATATAATTACTCTTGGCCGTAAAGAATTACTCCTGGACGCATAGAATTACTCTTGGCCTCATGGCATTACTCTTGGCCGCGAAAATGTTTCCCGGCCAAGAGTAATTCTTTGCGGCTAGGAGTAATTTTTTGTGGCCTTGAGTAATTCTTCGCGGCCAAAAGTAATTCTTTGTAGCCAAGAGTAATTATTGAAGGGTTTGATCATCCGAATTGATTCCAGAATTTGAAATATTTATAAGTGATTCAAATGTAATTTTTCGCACAATGGTCGTCTACATGACATGATTATATATGCTTGAAGGCGTTTCAATGGGACATTTCGGTTTGGGATTTGTAAAATATTTTCTCATCGAGCTTTGTTGTCGATGTAAGTGGACCAATGTCTAGCTACAGTAATCATTTTATCAGCGAAAGTTACACAGGATAGCAAAAGTGTCACACCCCATCCTGGAAAACACCACGCTAAATTATTTTCCAAATGGGATGGACCCACACTTTGGCCCTACTCAAATAGTAAATAAAAACACCAGCCAAGTGTCTAACTCATAAAAAAAAAAAAAAACTTAACTTGCATATATCCGGAAATAACTGTCATACAAGACGTGCCCACAGGTATTTACAACATATACAAGCTCCAAAAATAGGCACATAATCAAAAGAGTCAAAAAGCTAGACTACTATATCAACAACTCCTGTCTAGACTCTGTAGTAGACCCATGTGCCATCACGCACCTGAAAATAAAACACTGTGTGGGTGTGAGCTATCAACTTGCTCAGTGAATTTTCTTATCCATAATAAGAGAAGCAATATTGACAAGTGCTATCAAACAATTTAAACAAGAATATTCAGCCCCACAATAACATTCCATTACGTAATACTCATAACGCCACTAAGGCAATATTCAATAACGCCACTAAGGCCATATCCATAATCACGCCACTAAGGCAATATTTATCCACGCCTCTAAGGCAATATTCAATAACGCCACTAAGGCCATAATATAACACCACTAAGGCTACGATCATATTCTCGCTTAGGAGCTCAAGCCAAATATTAACCATTCAATACAAAAAAAAAAAAAACTCTACACAGTGTCTCATCTTCCACTATTAAAAATAAGAACACCCACCTCGAGGCCTGGCCAAAAAGGTACCAACACGAGCTCACTCCCTACGTGGAGTCACGGTACTCGTCGCCGCCTCCAAACCTGACGCGTAACACATAAATCAACACATGTGAGTATTATTATTGATATACTCATAAAAATGAAAGGATTGCAACCATTACTCTAGCATCAAATTCCTTTTAGACTAACCACGTAATAAAATTCAGCACATCGGACCACATAAGAGAGTATCATTTTCATAATCAAAAAGTTACCCGATTAAACAAATAGCAACTAGAGTGTAACATGCTTTCTAAGACTCGTCCACACATGATAAAATATCCTTTTGGCAACCATAAGAGAAACCATGTTCTCCGACCCACGCACCAAGCTCAGTTCGTTCCTTGAACAACCACATGGTCACAAATTGCCACAAGAATTCCAATAGCAAAAAATCTGGTTCAGTCCGGTTCGGCAACTATAAACCTTGTTTCAAAACTTGGGCATTTATTTACAGCAGCTATGGAGGTTATTTTCAGCATTCAAGCACACAATTCCTGCACCTAAATAACCGGTTTCAGCATTCTAACACAGTTTCAGCAACCTAAAAATTCACTTTTCAGCACAGGATTCAAATTTCCAGCAACTAATATAACATTCCAGCACCCATTACTCACAGTTTTAGCATCCAAATTCCAATTTCCAGCAGCTATACACAATTTTAACACCGAAAGTACACATTTTCTGCAGCTAGGTAATAGTTTCCAGCATAAAACATCAGTTCTCAGCAAATTAAGAAAAGGAATACAGTTCCAATTTCAAAAATCCACATTCCAAGCCGTTAAGACAAGTTCTTATTCACAACCAAATTGGGTGCTGAAGTTTATCCTCAGTACCTAGTTCCAATCTTGAATTTGTGGTTAAGATTCCATCCTCGTTCAACAATAATAGCAGTTAACTACAAAAAAAATTCATTTCCTTTGTCTAACTAGAGTTCAGTGATAACCTACACCCATGTATAAATTAGCACATCCTGTAAAACCAAAATCCAACCCTTCGACACCACTAGGTCTAAATTGAA
This sequence comes from Rhododendron vialii, assembly GCF_030253575.1. Lineage (NCBI taxonomy): Eukaryota > Viridiplantae > Streptophyta > Magnoliopsida > Ericales > Ericaceae > Rhododendron > Rhododendron vialii. The sequence goes on along the minus strand of NC_080557.1, from coordinate 3,567,223 downwards.
TCAAATAAAATAGGCCAGAAGAGAAATTTAGATTACCTACTGCAATTAGAAACCCCTTTGTTATCTTTTCCCCTTTTCCACTTCACGGCTTTTTCTTTCAACAGCTTGCATAAGGGTTTTTTTTTTTTGCTTTGTATCTCTCTCCGTTCCTATACATATCCACATGCACCCTAGCACTTCTTTTATCATCCACGTGCACACCAGCACAACGAACTTCTTTTTTTTACAACTACATCCTTATAGTTTAGGAAATTCACTTTGTAAACCCACACACAAATAATAGGATTAAAAAAATACAAAAACTCTTCTTTATGTTTTTTTTATTTATAAGAGAGCTAGATCTCAGAAAAAGCGTTTGATTACATAAGGTCATTTACAGTGCAAGCAAGGTAAATTTTATGGGGGACAATGAATATCTTGATCTTGTTACACCGATTTCAGAACTGTAATAATTTTAATTCTTTGTGTTGCTTCCCTCACATGTACTGCAGTTTTTAAAAAGTCCGACAGACGTGAGAGTTGGTCATTATGTCCAAGGAAGCTGGGCTTGTCACAATATGCACCAAGGACAATGAATGGCGAATGCTTATGGCTCTGCACACAACTGCGAGTTGATATCTGAGTTTGATTTGAAATCTTTGCTGCAATAACAGCTGCAAAGCAATTAAGGGTTCATCTATTTTCTTTCTCTTCTAAGTTGAATGGTAGAAGATTATATCTGTTTTTGAACTAAAATATGTACCTTCGTTCGCAACCTGCCTCTCCATCTCTAGCTCACTCTCTCTCTTCTCCTTCATATTAGCAGCGAGCACACATGCACATGACCTATGTACTTTAAAGCTGTTTTGATCTTAACTGAATTCCCCCTTTTTGCTTGAAGGTCGGCTTAGCCTAAATGAAAGATTTATAAAAGAAATATTTCTAAAGAAGGTGGGGAGGTACTTCTTGGCATGGAGGAGAATCGGATTAGAAGGCCACCTTTGCACCTAGCTCAGGAAGTTGAATGGTTTAGTTCCTAAACTTTCTTTTGCTGCTGGTTTAACCACATATGGGGTTAAACAATGCTAGGATTGTCGAGCACAAATCCAGTGGTGAAGAAGGGGTTATTGCCAAAATCACTTTGGATATCGATACTACATTAGCTCTTGGAGAAACATAAAGAAATCTAATGCAAATAGGTGAGAGACAATTGTGGCCTTAAGGAACCCCTTTGCGCCATGTTAAGTGCAGACGAGAGACCTAGAAAAGAATAACTACAGAAAGGCCCCTAGAACAAGGAAATTGATAAAACGATCTTAGCATCTGATAGGAATACCATTAAGGCTACCTCTTGTTTAGTTGAAAACATGATTCTTTGTGTATTTAAAAACTGAAACTAGGCTCTCTCTATGTAGTTAAACTGAAAAAAGGAATTGACAAAGGAATAGTAAGTTTTGTATATTCAATGATACCATTCTATGATATTATGGAGTAGTTGTTTATGTGTAGATATCACTTCATGGATGCAAAGTTAAGCACAATCTATGCATCTACTTTCTAACCCGAGAAGCATAGAAATGTCTATTGGCCTTGTGTATCCGTTTCCCACACATGACATGCTTTTGATATTTAGCTCAGGGTCTGAGCATATAGGGTTAAGTGTTCATCACGACCGGCTATTGTAAATTACTCTAGTTGGATACCTTAGGATTAGAACCATCACACATTCTTGGGGGACCTATGACTAAGTGTATGGCCCCATGTAAATGTGTAGTGGTTCTATATAGAGTGATCTGGAGCATCACATGAGTATGTGACGGTGCTTCCGGACTAGAACTATACTACACAGGTCAACTTAAGTTAAAAACAAGTTGACATACGGGCATATATTCTATTTTTTTTTCTTATTTGTGAATGTGCGTTGTGACAAACTCCAGAGAAATAGAATAGAAAGCCTAATTCCAAACTTCATGTGCATCTTTCGTAGTTGGAAAGCTCTTTAGGAAGTTTTAATCGGTCTGCTTTCGTAGTGGCTCCAATCATTTTTAAATCAGTCTGCTTTCGACTAACTTTTCATAAATGAAACTTAAATTATTTTCATTATTCATTTCCATCATGCTTTAGGACTTTGATAATCATATTCATCAACATAGAATTGGTCTTGATCCAATCGATTTAGAATGAGGGGAATACAAGCCTTTTATCCAAATGATGTATTTTTTGACTCATTGAGGGTAAAATGGTCATGTCTTTTGAATTACAAATAAGTTTGGACCAAAACCACTTCGATTAGAAAGTAGATTTAGCAAACTTTTTAACGGTTCTAACCACGTGCAAATCGGATTTCGAGAGTGTCCGTAGCATGAGCGCGATGTTCGGCTTGTTCGGAAATTTTGAGGACTGAGCCCGGGGCACAGAGACATGCGCCTGGGCGCATGAAATAGTGCCTAAAGCGCATCAAAGCTGTCAATCAAGTCAATCTTTGCAGGCTTGTCCCGAACACTCCCGAACTCTGTTTTACGGGTGGTTTGAACCGTTACAAAGCTTGTTACATTTACTTTCTAACCCAAGTGGTTTCAATTCAAAGTTATTAATAAATCAGATGAAGTGACCATTTTACCCTCAGTGGATCAAAAAGCATGCAATACATTTCGGTAAGACACTCGCATCTCTCTCATTTTAAATCGGATCAAGACCTATTTTATATAGATAAATAGGGTTTTAAAAGTATTAAAATATGGTGGGATCCGACTATAAAAATGTTTAGGTTTCGTTCATGGAAATGATGAATCTCTAGAATAGAAGAAATAGGTGGTCTTGATAGGAATTAACGGACACGTTTCCAAATATATTGGGTTTCCTGTGTTCCAGAGTCTTCCACAATCGTATAGTACCATTCCGTTTTAGCTTTGGAAACTCGTAGACACCAGATACTGTTGGGTTTTGCCCATGTGATGTGATGTGAAAATGAAAACAGAGGGAATTTATTTAAGTGTATAGGAAATTGTTGGTGGAATTAATTGGCTTTGGGTGGTGGATCTCAACAAGTCCCATGGAGCATTTTTGGAAGCCTCTCGGCAGATGAAGAGATGAAGAGGACATGCCTATTTATTTGGTCTTCTTGTGCCGTGTGTAGAAAAGAGTGAAGAAGGCAGAGATTACAAAAGAAAAGTCAATACTTTGTTGTGTGGCTCTACATCTTCATGCTTGGAATATGTAAAGTGCATTGATTGCATGGGTTGGACTGTTGGAGCCTATATAATAGCATTAAGGGTGAGTTTTTAGGAAGGTTACGAGAGGAAGAGAAATTATAGTGTGTACAAGTGTGAGAGCCGAGAGGGTTAAGAAAGGGGTTGTAACAGTGAGGCAAGGAGTGTGGGAAAAATACCAAGTGAGTGTGTATTTGTATCTCACCATTGTACTCTCCATTGTTATAGTGGATTATTCTCTCTCTCTCTCTCTCCGTGGACGTACCCGAGTTTGGGGAACCACGTAATCTTGTGTCTCTTTTGTGTGTGATTGTTTTTCGTTACGCTTCCGTTGTGCGGGTGATTGGGTATTTTCCCAACAGATACCACATGTATCACATATACACCAGATACCACATGCATCACAAAAGATGGAATTTTCAAACTTATGTTTGGACCTTTGAACTTGTGGGGAAGACTGAAAAGTTGAGGAGAAATGTAATAGGAAAAAAGGGTAAACATGAAGTTGCCTCCCATCTCAGTTGGTAGAGCAGGTAATGGACAATTAATTTTGTGAGAGTTCAAACCCCACCCCCACATTCCTTTCTCCTAGTTGGATTTTCTTAAATTGAAAATAGAAGTATTCGCTTCGAACAAAGAAGGATATGTTTTTTTTCCATAATAAATACATGCGTGTGAAGTAAACTGCTTGGAATTTTTCGCTCGATACTTGAGTTTCAAGTCTCCATAGTCTGTTGGGAAGAGTTAAACATTTGCTTTAACGCTCATATCATGTGGTAATATCATATCTTCGGACTTGAAATTGATGCATTGGAATTTCCTACAAATAGCTAAGCACTGTTGACACGTCTGCAAATTTAGTTTATGAAGAAAATTGCTTGTGACGTAATAGGGGTGGGTTTTTTTTTTGTCATTCGTTCTTCCTAATCTACTATATCCTAGGGGACTTGAGGAGAGGGATGGTTGCTTACCGCAGTAATCGAACCCTGCCCATGTGCGTCGGAGTATAAGAAAGACACCAACTACACTCCACTCCACTCCACTTGCAATGGGTGTCATCTTATTTTCCTTCTCCTTAATTAAAAATCAGTCTTTTAACGTATAAACAAGCCAAGGTTTGAACATGTTTTGAAACTCATTTCGAGTCATGTTTGAGTTAATTAAATTCGACTTTCATTCAATTCAATTCAATTGGTAGTACCTTAAATTGTAAGTACCTTAAGACTAGCTCCATTCTGCTAAGTTTTATTTAAAAAATAAGTAATTATTTTTAATTTTCAAACTTAAAAATAATGTATTTGCTTAAACAATTTGTCGAAAAAAAAAGAAAAAAGAAAAGGAGCAATGTACCAAGGATGGAATTAAATATGCATTATTTACAAACAAAAGTATTCGATTATTCAAGAAAAATCAATATATTCTTGGCCGCATTGAATTTCCCTTGACCGCTACGAATTACTCTTGGACGCGTTAAATTGCACTTGGCCACATCGAATTGCACTTGGCCGAATTGAATTGCACTTAGCCGCATCAAATCGCACTTAGCTGGTACGAATTACTCTTTTCCGCCTATAATTACACTTGGCCGCATGTAATTGCAATTGGCCGCATTGAATTGCACTTGGCCACGTCAAATTGGGCTAGGCCACTTCGAATTGCACATGGCCGCATGGAATTGCACTTGGCCGCTTTTAATTGCACTTGGCCACGTCGCATTGCACTAGTCCGCTTCGAATTGCACATGGCCGCGTGGAATTGCACTTGGCCGCTTGGATTTACACATGACCGCTTTTAATTGCACTTGGCCACATCAAATTGCACGGCTAAGTGCAATTCGAGGGGGCCAAGTGCAATTCGAGGTGGTAAGTGCAAGTCCTAGCGGCCAAGAGTAATTCCACGCGTCCAAGTGCAATTTGACTCGGCCAACAGATTCGTAGCAGCCAAGTGCCATTCGATGCGGCCAAGTGCAATTCAAAGAGGCCATTTGAACGAAAACGTCCCAGAAGCTGGACCAGAAGTGGTGCAAGAAATTCTTAGTTAAATATCCCACAAAATCAACTTCATCCACCGAGCAAAATGAGGGAAATAGTTGAAGGAATTATGCTGCAAATGGGGGAAATTGAATGATGAAGAAGCTGAAATGAGTGAAATTCTATGGATCACGAGGAATTATGGTGTTCTCATACTGCCCTGATCAGATGATCGAAAATTTCCACGTATGTTTTGTTGCAAGCCCTGCGTATTCGTGTGAGAAGAAGAAGCAGGAATCACGAACAAAATTACTAGTATTAAAGAAAGAGTGTGGCTCGTGGCCACGTTATCCAAAAAGCGTGAAACAGAACTACGCCTCTCTTATAAACAATGGCCGCACTCTTTTACTCTTGGCCGCCCTCTTTTGCTCTTGGCCACAGAATTTGACTCCGGACCGCTTAATTTTGCAACGACGCCGTTTGGATTAATGAGAATTCGCATTTCGGGAATACGAGTTCTATGCGCGCATGGGCAAAGCCAGGAACTAAACCCGCATCTATGGAATGTGATTTACGTAAGACCTCGAACTACTTCAGCAAATCCCTCCCCTCTCCAACTCACCATCTGTCAAGTTTTCCATACTTTTTTTTTTACTTGAATTTTAACTGTTGGGGGCTGATATTAAGTAGGCTATATATGGAATGTTCATAATGTACGGTGAATTAGGATTTGATTACTGTCACGAATGAAAAATGGGTAGAAGGCATACCATTATAGAAATCGTCGGAGTCACTAAGCCGAAAACACATTTTAAGTTTCATTCAATGCTCAAATCCCTTATTCTTAAGTTTTTCCTCATTGCTTAAGTGTTCCACAATGTTTCTAGACCATCCACATTTCATGGAAGTGCACGGAAAATCATTTCGTCATCAAGATTCGTTCAAAGCAAGGCTTAAATGTTTACAAACAATTTTGGACCATAACCACTTTGATTAGAAAATAGATTTAACAAGCTTTTAACAGTTCTAACCACGCATAAATTAGATTTCGGGAGTGTCCATAGCATGCATGCAAAGTGTGGCTTGTTTGGCAATTTTGAGGACTGCACCCCGGGCGCACAGACATGCACCTGGGGCGCATGAAATTGCGTCTGAGGCGCATCAAAGCTATAGAACAAGTTAATCTTTGCGGACTTACTACGGACACTCCAGAACTCAGTTTTACTAGTGGTTTGAACCGTTACAAAGCTTGTTGAATTTATTTTCTAACCCAAGTGGTTTTGATTCAACATTATGTATACATCAGAAGAAGTGACCATTGCAACAGTATGCTAAGCTCAATCCCAATGGATATCTAAATAAGCTCTAGATTTTATCCAAGTTGCCTTTTCTAGTGTCTGGTCCTAATAATTGTATGCTGAGTTGATTTTCAATGTTCAATGTTCAATGTTTAGGGTCTCTTGACATAGTTAAAAGAACCTCATTTAACATGTTTTCATGTCATGGGGCTTCAAGTTGTTCGATAAGCACAACTCGCATCATTTAATTTGGCCCCGGGCAAGAACGAGAAATAGGCAATGCACCATCCTTGCTGCTACATACATAGACCTCTCTGTCAATAATGCGCCCAAAAATAAACCAGAAGCCGGATTCCATGGCACAATATACTAAATAACCAATGCTAACAGTGAAGAGACTAAGAAAAGTTGCAGTCCCGCAATTGACATGAGTTTTTGCAGAAACCCTTATGTGAAAAAAGGAAAAACAGTCGGGCAAATGGAAAAATGTGCTGTTATGAATTGTTATGATGCAAAGTCCTCCAGTTTGATATAAAAGACAATGCAGTTGGATGCGATTTATTTGCTACTTTTCAGGTAAACAGCAAGAAACCTTTCTCTGTGCAGGGATCTACCACACACGATAAGCTTCAACATCTTCATTCTTCTCCTTATTGAAGGGTTTGATCATCTGAATTGATTCCGGCATTTGAAAATATTTATAAGTAATTCAAATGTAATTTTCTACACAATGGTGGTATACATGACGTGATTATATAAGCTTGAAGGCATTTCAATGGGACATTTCGGTCTGGGATTGGTAAAATATTTTCTCATCGTAGCCACATATAATTTCAGGTTTGTCTTCGATGTAAGTGGACCAACATCTAGCCCCAGTTATCATTTTGTCAGCGACAATTACATGGAACAGCAAAAGTGTTGATCACATAAAGTCATTGACAATGCAGGCAAGGTAAATTTTTATGGGAGGCAATGAATATCTTGATCCTGTTCACTGATTTCAGAACTGTAATAGTTTTGATTCTTTGTGTTTCTTCCCTCACATGTACTCCAGTTGAAATAGTCCAACAGTTGCGAGAGTTGGTTACTATGTCCAAGGAAGCTAGGCTTGTTACAATATGCACTAAGGATAACAAATGCTTATGGCTCTGCACACAACTGCCAGTTGATATCTTAGTTTGATTTGAAATCTTTGCTGCAAAGCTATTAAGGTTCATCTGTTTTCTGCTATTGCTCATCCATGGCAACCAAAGTTTTCAGATTAGGATTGTAAATTAATGTTGCACAGATGGGAATATTCAAATTGAAGTCGCTGCGGTTGCATCTGCTGTTTATGATCTCTTTTACACTTTTGGATCCATAGTTGCACATTGTGGACTTAGGCTTCTTGATTATCATTGTTGTCAATTCCTCTATAGTGCAGAAATTGACAACAGCGATAAACAACAAGCCTAAGTCCACAAGGCTTTCATCGAGCAGTAAAAAGCTCGTACTGTTCGAATCTGTTTGCTCGTGTTCAAGTCTCACCAGTATTAGTCATTGGGCTTCTCCTTCCTCTACGTACTCTCCTGTGATCTATGTGTAAGAAAATATTTGTATGAGATGAAAACCGATGCTGAGAAAACTGTTAAGGGCAAGTTTGAAGCACCCGACCCTGGAGACAACTGGATAGTGGTAGCCAGCTCTCTCTCTCTCTCTCTCTCTCTCTCTCTCTCTCTCTCTCTCTCTCTCTCTCTCTCTCAATAGACTGAAAACAATGAACTTTACATAGGAAATTGCTATTGAGGAGCTTGTTTGCTCTCTTCTTCGCTGATGCGAAGCCAAACCTTTAGGCTTTAGCAGTCGAAATATGTGTTCTCAATTTACATTTATTGTTCAATCTGCGCCACCTAACTCATTGCGTTTGCATTATACATATTTCAGTCATCAATCAGCAAGTGAAAACAAGCTTTCGGACTGAATTTGTGGTTCGAGGATACAACATAAATTTCCATTTGTCATCTGTCCAACATTGTGCTTTCCGAAAATTTCAAATGCTTAGACTGCGCCCCAGGCGCACGAAATTGCGCCTGAGGCGCATCAAAGCTGTAGAACAAGTCAATCTTTGCAGGTTTGCCCCGGACACTCCCGAACTCCATTTTATGGGTGGTTTGAACCGTTACAAAGCCTGATGAATTTACTTTCTAACCCAACTGGTTTCGATTCAAAATTATTTGACAATTACTATTGGCCGCAAAAAATTACTCATGGCCACATATAATTACTCTTGGCCATAAAGAATTACTCCTGGACGCATAGAATTACTCTTGGCCTCATGGCATTACTCTTTGGCCGCGAAAATGTTTCGCGGCCAGGAGTAATTCTTTGCGGCTAGGAGTAATTTTTCGTGGCCATGAGTAATTCTTCGCGGCCAAAAGTAATTCTTTGTAGCCAAGAGTAATTATTGAAGGGTTTGATCATCCGAATTGATTCTAGCATTTGAAATATTTATAAGTGATTCAAATGTAATTTTTCGCACAATGGTTGTCTACATGACATGATTATATATGCTTGAAGGCGTTTCAATGGGACATTTTGGTTTGGGATTTGTAAAATATTTTCCAATCGAGCTTTGTTGTCGATGTAAGTGGACCAACGTCTAGCTACAGTAATCATTTTATCAGCGATAGTTACACGGAATAGCAAAAGCGTTTGATTACATAAGGTCATTGACAGTGCAAGCAAGGTAAATTTTATGGGGGGCAATGAATATCTTGATCTTGTTACACCGATTTCAGAACTGTAATAATTTTAATTCTTTGTGTTGCTTCCCTCACATGTACTGCAGTTTTTAAATTGTCTGACAGACGTGAGAGTTGGTCATTATGTCCAAGGAAGCTGGGCTTGTCACAATTTGCACCAAGGACAATGAATGCTTATGGCCCTGCACACAACTGCGAGTTGATATCTGAGTTTGATTTGAAATCTTTGCTGCAATGCTGCAAAGCTATTAAGGGTTCATCCATTTTCTTTCTCTTCTAAGTTGAATGGTAGAAGATTATATCTGTTTTTGAACTGAAATATCTACCTTACTTCGCAAGCTGCCTCTCCGTCTCTAGCTCACTCTCTCTCTTCTACTTCATATTAGCAGCGAGCACACATGCACATGACCTATGTACTTTAAAGCTGTTTTGATCTTAACTGAATTCCCCCTTTTTGTTTGAAGGTCGGCTTAGCCTAAAAGAAAGATTTATAAAAGAAATATTTCTAAAGAAAGTGGGGAGGTACTTCTTGTCATGGAGGCGAATCGGATTAGAAGGCCACCTTTGCGCCTAGCTCAGGAGTTGTATGGTTTAGTTCCTAAACTTTCTTTTGCTGCTGGTTTAAACCACATATGGGGTTAAACAATGATAGGATTGTCGAGCACAAATCCAGTGGTGAAGAAGGGGTTATTGCCAGAATCACTTTGGATATCGATACTACATTAGCTCTTGGAGAAACATAAAGAAATCTTACGCAAATAGGCAAGAGACAATTGTGGCCTTAAGGAACCCCTTTGCGCCATGTTAAGTGCAGACGAGAGACCTAGAAAAGAATAACTACAGAAAGGCCCCTAGAACAAGGAAATTGATAAAACGATCTTAGCATCTGATAGGAATACCATTAAGGCTACCTCCTGTTTAGTTGAAAACATGATTCTTTGTGTATGTAAAAACTGAAACTAGGCTCTCTCTATGTAGTTAAAACTGAAAAAAGGAATTGATAAAGGAATAGTAAGTCTTGTATATTCCATGATACCATTCTATGATATTATATGGAGTAGTTGTTTATGTCTAGATATCACTTCATGGATTCAAAGTTGAGCACAATCTATGCATCTACTTTCTAACCCGAGAAGCATTGAAATGTCTATTGGCCTTGTGTATCTGTGTCCCACACACGACATGCTTTTGATATTTAGCTCAGGGTCTGAGCATATAGGGTTAAGTGTTCATCACGATCGGCTATTGTAAATTACTCTAGTTGGATACCTTAGGATTAGAACCACCACACATTCTAGCGGGACCTATGACTAAGTGTATGGCCCCATGTAAATGTGTAGTGGTTCTATATAGAGTGATCTGGAAGATCACATGAGTAAGTGACGGTGCTTCTGGACTAGAACTATACTACATAGGTCAACTTAAGTTAAAAACAAGTTGATATATGAGCATATATTCTATTTTTTCTTCTTATTTGCGAATGTGTGGTGTGACAAACTCCAGAGAAATAGAATAGAAAGCATAATTCCAAACTTCATGTACATCTTTCGGAGTTGGAAACCTCTTTAGGAAGTTTTAATCGGTCTGCTTGCTTAGTGGCTCCAATCATTTTTAAATCGGTCTGCTTTCAACTAAATTTTCATAAATGAAACTTTTATTATTTTTATTATTCATTTCCATCATGCTTTAGGACTTTGAAAATCATATTCATCAACATAGAATTGGTCTTGATCCGATCGATTTAGAATGAGGGGAATACAAGCCTTTTATCCAAATGATGTGTTTTTCGACTTATTAAGGGTGAAATGGTCATGTCTTTTGAGTTACAAATAAGTTTTGACCAAAACCACTTCGATTAGAAAGTAGATTTAACAAACTTTTTAACGGTTCTAATCACGCGCAAGTCGGATTACGGGAGTGTCTGTAGCATGTGCGCAAAGTTTGGCTTGTTCGGAAATTTTGAGGACTGCGCCCGGGGCGCACAGACATGCGCCTGGGCGCATGAAATTGCCCCTAAGGTGCATCAAAGCTGTCAATCAAGTCAATCTTTGCGGGCTTGTCCCAGACACTCCCAAACTCCGTTTTACGGGTGGTTTGAACCGTTACAAAGCTTGTTAAATTTACTTTCTAACCCAAGTAGTTTCAATTCAAAGTTATTAATAAATCAGAAGAAGTGACCATTTTACCCTCAGTGGATCAAACAATAATTCATTTCGGTAAAACACTCGCATCTCTCTTATTTTAAATCAGATCAAGAACTATTTTATATAGATAAATAGGGTTTTAAAAGTATTAAAATATGGTGGGATCTGACTATAAAAATATTTAGGTTTCGTTCGTGGAAAAAGGGTAGAAAGCATACCACTGTAGAAATTGTCGGAGCCACTAAGCCAAGAACACATTTTAAGTTTCATTCAAAGCTCAAATCCCTTATTCTTAAGTTTTTTTCATTGGTTAAGTGTTCCACAGAGTTTATAGACCATCCACATTTCATGGAAGCGTACGGAAAGTCATTTCATCATTGAGATTCATTCAAAGCAAGGCTTAAACATTTACGAACAATTTTGGTCCTATCTTTTGAATTACAAACAATTTTGGACCAAAACCACTTTGATTAGAAAATAGATTTAACAAGCTTTTTAACGGTTAATCATGTGCAAATCAAATTTCAGGACTGTCAATAGCATGCGCGCGAAATTTAGCTTGTTTGGCAATTTTGAGGACTCCGCCCGGGGCACATAGGCATGCGCCTAGGGCACATGAAATTGCCCCTAAGGTGCATCAAAGCTGTAGAACATCTTGATCCTATTCACTGATTTTAGAACCGTAAAAACTTTGATTCTTTGTTCACTGATTTCAGAACTGTAATAATTTCAATTCTTGGTGTTGCTTCCGTCACATGTACTCCAGTTGAAACAGTCCGACAGTCGCGAGAGTAGGTTATTATGTCCAAGGAAGCTAGCTAGGTTTGTTACAATATGCACCAAGGACAACAAATGCTTATGGTTGCACACAACCGCCAGTTGATATCTTAGTTTGATTTGAAATCTTTGCTCCAATAACAGCTACAAAGCTATAAGAGTTCAGCTGGCGATCAAGGTTGTTTCTGTTTCCACGGTGAAGCTTATGTCTCCATTGTTTCACTCTCTGTCCTTGATTAAAGTTAAATAATGATTGGGTTGTACTCATGGTACAAGACTGCTCAAAAATTCACTATTAAATTCCAATTACAGGGAAATTAGCGATGATATTAGGAATTTCACTGTTTCATTCTTCATGCTTTTGCTCATCCAGTCACTCTTGCCAATGAAAGTTTTCAGATTAGGATTGCAAATGCTGCAGGGTTGTCACTGGGGTTGCAAAGTTGGGCCCAATCTATGCATCTACTTTCTAACTCGAGAAGCACCAAAATGACTATTGACCTTGTGTATCCGTGTCCCACACACGACATGCTTTGGATATTTAGCTCAGAGTCTGAGCATATAGGGTTAAGTGTTCATCACGACCGGCTATCGCAAATTACTCTAGTTGGATACCTTAGAATTGACAAGCACCATTATCTTACCATGGCAAAGAAGCATACAAACGTCAGAAATCGTTGGAGGTTACCAATTGAGAATTTCAGAACATCAAACACCTACCTAACACCAAGATTTCATAAAATTAAAAAAAAAATAGCAGAATACCCACTATAAGATTGTTTTCCCTACTGAACAATTCCAGTGGAAGAACAATCCACTACTCAATGAACTTGTATGAGTTAATAAATAATCAAGCATAGTAATCAGGCTCTTACCCAGATAACGTCCCTGAAGCTGGACTGGAAGTGGTGCAAGAAATTCTTAGTTAAAATCCCACAAAATCATCTTCATCCACTAAGCAAAATGAGGGAAATCGTTGAAGGATTATTCTGCAAAAGAGGGAAATAGAATGATGAAGAAGCTGAAATGAGGGAAATTCTTTGGATCACGAGGAATTATGGTGTTCAGCTGCTACCCTGATCAGATGATTGAGAATTTCTATGTAAGTATTGTTGGAAGCCCTGGGTCTTTGTGTGAGAAGAAGATGCGTGAATTATAAACAAGTTTACTAGTATTATAGAAGTGTGGCTTACGGCCACGTTATTATTCGGAAAGCGTGAAACAGAACCATGCTTCTATTTAAACAATGGCCTCGCGCTTTTACTTTTGGCCGCACTATTTTACTCTTAGCTGCCGAATTTCTATCTTGGCTGCTTTTACTCTTGGCCACGTTATTCGGAAAGCGTGAAACAGAACCACGCTTCTATTTTAAACAATGGCCACGCACTTTTACCCTTGGCCGCACTCTGTTACTCTTGGCCACAGAATTAGACTCATGGCCGCTTAATTTTGCAATGGCGTTGTTTGGATTAATGAGAACTCGCATTTCGGGAATACGAGTTATGTGCGCACATGGGCACCGCGCAAAGCCAGGAAGCAAACTCACATCTTTGGAATGCGATTTACGTGCGAGCTTGAATTACTTCATCGGTGCCCTCCCCTCTCCAACTCACCATCTGTAAAGTTTTCTATACTTTTTTTTTTTTGGAATTTTAACTGTTGGGGGCTGATCTGAAGTAGGCTATGTTTGGAATGTTCTTAATCTTAAGTGAATATTAGGATTTGATTACAGTAACGAATGATATAGATATTACCTCCGATATGAATTAGTTCAAAAATCAGGATCAGGAACATATTCATGAAGCTTTAGAAAGTCTTTAAAGTTCAACATTCCTTCTTGATCGGGCTTATTTTCGTGCTACCATCTTTGGCTTATATAGTCCAAAGATGTCTCAACATTGAAGCCTCATTCTGCAACTTCCTCAAATCTGATACTTCGTGAGTGAAAATGGATCCGTAACTGTGTGGTTAAACATCAATGTCTTTTGTCTAATTAAGAAGCTACCACCTGATTCTTCTTGGAATTTAAGTTGACAAGCACTGGCCCGGAGTTTTTTAAGCACATTGTTTGAATGGGCAGGGTACTCAATTATTTACCTGAAAGTAAGGAGATGCCACCCAATCCAGAATTGCAACTATACTATAATGCAACCATTCAATGTTTCTGTTATCAGGATTTCTGGGCTCCACACTATGAATTTTCTTCTTTCTCCCTTGGGATCTTCACTAAGGAGTTGATATTATTCGTAGCTGATTTTATTAGATTATTGACTTGTTTTTTTTTTTATTTTGGTTTATGTATTTGCTTCAAGGAGTTGTTTCGCTAACTTTCGTTCCTGTTTCTACATCTCTTCCAGGTTGGGAGTTGGTGATTTTTTTGTTTTTCGGTTTTGCAAGTATTTGTAGAGCAATTCGATGCGGCCAAGTGCAATTCGATGAGGCCAAGAATTATCCTTCACGGCCAAAAGTAATTCTTCGCGACAAAGAATTACTTTGCACCCAAGAGTAATTCTTTGTGGCCAAGAGGCATGTAAAACACAAGAGCATTGTGCATAGTAATCACACTTTCAAAACTTTACAAAGAAGGCTTACTGGAACGGGACCTAAAAAAAAGGGTAAAAGTGATAACCATGTTCCTCAAACTTGGGTTGTGCAATTGACTTGTCAAAAGTTGAAGCAAGGTGTGTATGCTGGCTCCCTGTAAGTTAGTGGTGAGATTGGGCTTCAAATCCTTTTACCTATCTCTATTTACATACTGCAGTAAGACAATACATTGTTGAGATATCTTTCATTTCAGTTTTTTTTCTTTCAATTCCCATGCATATATAGCATGCGTTCATGCTAGTTTAGTGTTTTTAGAAATCATTCTTCTCTACCAATTGTTTCCTTTGGTAATATGTGCTTCAATGACCGAAGCCTGGACCATATGTAGTTGCAGAACCACTACAGGATTACTGGATAGCAACCAGTGCATGTGATGATTGGTCAACTAATTGAAGTTACGAAAAATCCACAACCCACCTTGGAAGAGGTATTCAAGTTAATTACACCCTTCTATATGTAAATTGCATTACGTAGTGTTAATTACACCCTCCTATATGGGCGATTCCAATGTGGGAGAGGTGTTTAGCTCCCTGTTTGAAAAGAGAAATGTCAAAACTGAACTCCCCCTCCTCTCCAAGTAGGAATGTCAATGTGTTGTGTGCCTTACTTTGCCAACAGAAATATATATAGCAAATCGTCCGCCAAAATGTTACTTTGACAGCTAAAACCAATTCTCTTTACTTGAAGTTCTGTATTTGCCTCTGTTTTTTTTGGTAATTTCTTTCTGGGTTTTTTTTTTTTTGGATTCAATATAGAACTAATGGTGGTGAAGGGATATATTATATGGGTGGTTTATTTTCCTCCTGGTCTTTTTTGGAAGGAGAGTGAAGTGCATAGCCAGTTTGTCAAAGTGCTTCAAGACCTTTTCGAGAGGCACAAAGCAAGGGTGGGCTATGCTGATCTTAATTTGAGAGTTCTTTGATCAGTGCTTTGATTTCGCCACCTCCCCCCTCTTCCCTATATCTTTTTTGTTGTCATGCCATCTATTGTATCTTCTTTGTTGTCCATCGGTTGTATCATCGACACATTCCCCCGGTTTATTTGCTTCATTGTTTAGTTAGCTTCTTTCATTTCCGTCCTATTTCGTTAGGGGAATAAAATTATTAGGAGAGTTTTACTTCGGGGGAGGATGATCTGTCAAATGAGTCCGATTGATGAACTACTTACCTCGTGATTGATCTCTTGGTCAACCGACATGTACGCATAACATAGAATGTGTAAAATTTGCAGCCTATCATTTGGCATCCAGACGTAACAAGTGAACCTAATCGCAGTCAACTAATTAATCAAATCAAACATCATATATACCTTCGCTGGCATAGTTGTAACAAGTTGGTACTAACATCCACACTCTCGTGTTCAAAGTTTTTGCTTTGGACAAATTAAAATATGGAATTTTGTCAAACTTTCATTGAGTGTCATGCAGTGACGGAGCCAGGATCTCCACTCAGGAGGGGCCGAACTAAGATGTTTTTTTTTTTTTTTTTGACAAAAATGAAATTCAGATTGATTAAGTATTTTAAAATAGAGTTTAAAATTTAAATAAGTATGCTAAAAACACTCGATTTCTTCTTTTTTTTCCAAAATGAAAATTTTGAAATGACCTATGAGATTGTTATTCCATTTTACATGTGGCAAATTGAGTGATAGCCAAATGATGAACACATTATGCTCCTTACATTTTTCCAAACTGAAAATTTTGAAATGACCTATGAGAGTGTTATTCCATTTTACATGTGGCAAATTGAGTAACAGCCAAATGATGAACACATTATGCTCCTTACACTAGGTGAGGGTTCAAACACCACCAACTTCATCCCCTTTCTCCTAAATTTGTACTGATTTATTTTGCTTAAAAAAAAAAACTTCACAAGCAAAACTCAAAAATAAATAAATAAACAATCGAGGGGCCTTGGCCACCCCTAGCCCCTTAATGGCTCTGCCATTGGTGTCTTGGTAGTGGACAGCATGATCTATCTCTCCAATTCTCTCATTGGACCGCATACCGAGTTATAAAGTAGATGACATTGACACCCAAATGCGAGGTTCAACTCAGGAAAAGTTTTTTGACACTCAAAAAACAAACAAAATTACTAATAGCACTGAGTGTCAGAAAATTTGAACCCATGCTTCCATTGATCTCTTATACCCTGGCCAACCATACATGGGAGCTGGGGTTCAAATTTTCAATTCTTCTATTTCTATTCTAAGGGTGCCAGTTAGGGCTTCACTAGCGTGCCACCTCATCTACTGCTTCAGAATAGGAAAGAAATCTAGATGGAGAAATCACAATCTTCCAACAATAAATCCCCAAAATAAAACAAAATTTTTTTGTTTAGGTGGACATAATCAGAAAGCAACTAAAGGGCTTTCATCCAAGAAGTCGGAATTTTGAATATCATGAACGCCAGCCTGGCTAGTGAGAGAGAGTCGTTGAAGTTCCTCCGATCTCAGAGGGGACCAGACTGATTGGGGGAGGAGGAGGAGGAAGTCCGTCCATCTCGTTGGATGGAGGCTATCTTCTGCCATGGTGGGTGGCCGTTAGGTCACCGGATTGGGGCCAGGAGGGATGAAGCTTGGCTCTTGAGAGAGAGTTGTTGAGTTCCTCCGATCTTAGAGGAGACCAGATTGATTGGGGGAGGAGGAGGAGGTTCGCCCATCTTGTTGGACGGAGGCTTGATTTAGAGTGAAGAAGAGAGGAAAACAAGTAGGAGAGGGTGGAGCCACCATAGATCGAAGTACTTCACGTCGGGTTCACCAATTGTGGGGCTCCAATGAACGTGGCTCGCTTCCTCTGGAATTGTTGTTCGTTTGGATCTAACCCCGTTCCCTTGAACCTAACCTGCACCAGGAAGCACGACTAAAGACCACACCAGAGGAGCCCCGGAATGGCCCTCCGGCGTGAGGATGAGAATAATGCAGAGAGAGGAAAGCAAAGGACTAGGGTTTCAAGGGTGGGAGACCATGTACCTTTTAGGGTGACTATCCCTTGGTATTTATAGAGGATTCTTGGCTTGCTCTCCAAGTACGTCTATGCGTCTGACACGCATCGGCTAACGTCACCTATGACGTAGCGGATAAGGCGGTTAGTGTGAGTTGTCATTGGAGACATGGCCGAGCCCAGTTGCCTAGCTCCGGGCCAAGCCTGAGCTTCAAGGGAGCATCGTGGGAGACATGGCCGAGCCCAGTTGCCTAGCTCCGGGCCGAGCCCGAGCCTCGAGGGAGCATCGTGAGCAACATGTCCGAGCCTAGTTGCCTAGCTCCGGGCCGAGCCTAGCTTCGAGGTAGCATTGTGGGCGACATGGCCGAGCCCAGTTGCCTAGCTCCGGGCCGAGCCTAGCTTCGAGGGAGCATTGTGGGCGACATGGCCGAGCCCAGTTGCCTAGCTCCGGGCCGAGCCCGAACTTCGAGGGAGCATCGTGAGCGACATGGCCGAGCCTAGTTGCCTAGCTCCGGGCCAAGCCGAGCTTCGAGGGAGACATGGCCGAGCCTAGTTGCCTAGCTCTGGGCCGAGCCTAGCTTCGAGGGAGCATTGTGGGCGACATGCCCGAGCCCAGTTGCCTAGCTCTGGGCCGAGCCCGAGCTTCGAGGGAGCATCGTGAGCGATATGGCTGAGCCTAGTTGCCTAGCTCCGGGCTAAGCCGAGCTTCGAGGGAGACATGGCCGAACCCAATCGCCTAGCTCCGGGCCGAGCCTAGCTTCGAGGGAGCATTGTGGGCGACATGGCCGAACCTAATTGCCTAGCTCCGGGCTGAGCCGAGCCGAGCTTCGAGGGAGCTTTCATGAGAAACATGGCCAAGCCCAGTGGACTAACTCCGGGATGAGCCGAGCTTCGTGGCCTTCCGCCAAACGTAGCGATTGTGGCCGAACTAGAATATTCAAGCCACTACAGTAGGAAGTCATGGAACAAAGCCCTCCCCCCATGTCGGGTACACCCGGGAGAAGGTCGTTGACACCAACACTCCGACGGATGCCAATGCCAACATTGTCACAGACACCTCCGTTCTCAAACCTGATTCTGATCCACGACCTTCGCCTTCTCCTGGTAATTGCAGGATCCCCTTCATGTTCGCGAGGAACGAGAACTCAACCGGAGCACTTGAATTCAAATCCTTAGCCGTCTTGTCCGAAACCCATGTCTTGACGTTGGCACTCGACCGAGGGAAAATGGCTTTGGCCATTTTTTCTCAGACTGCCTCATCGTGAGGAAAGGAGTTGGTGACCGTCGTGGAAAGAAGCTTTTTCCCATAGAAAATCGAGACCTCCGTGTTATTGTCGAACAAGGGAGAGAAAAAGGTTATCGACAAGTTGAAGGTGATTTCCCCCATGGTAGATATCCAAGACGAAGAGACGTCGTCATCGAGAGACAAGGATGCCAAGTGGACATGGATTTTGGCCTTGTTGCGAAATTCTCCGGTCTAGACCTCGTTGTGGATGTCCATTCGACATCCCTGTCTCTCGATGACGCCTCTCTTCGTCTTGGATATCTACCATTGGGGAAATCACTTTCAACGTGTCGATATCCTTTTTCTCACCTCTGTTCGACAATAACACCAACGTTTCGATTTTCTACTGGAAAAAGCTTCTTTCCACAACGGTCATTGACTCTTTTCCTCACAATGAGGCAGTCCGAGAAAAAATGGGGAAAGCCATTTTCCCTTGGTCGAGCGCCAATGTCAAGACATGGGTTTCGGACAAAATGGCTAAGGATTTCAATTCGAGTGCTCCAGTTGAGTCCTTGTTCCCCGCGAATGCGAAGGGGAGCCTGCAATTGCCGAGAGAAGACGAACGTCGTGGATCAGAATTGGGTTCGAGACGAACGTCATGGATCAGTATTAAGGCTCGGTATGACGATCCACCAAAAAGAGATTGGGGTGATGAAGCATATTACAGGTGACATTTTAGAGTATTAATTTTCTAGCTTCCATGTTGAACACCACCTCCATATGTGTTCCCCTCTTTTGATGGTTTTTGCTGGTGCTACCATGCTATCCACTTCATTTCTTCATTTGCTTGTCTTTTGAAGAAATTTTACTAATCAAAGATGAGGTAAGGATACAATGATTAAAGGGATAAAAGCAGAAACGGCATCACTAATCAAGGATAACATCTGAACTAGGTTGGCACGGCCATATCCTCACAATAATCATATGCCTCACTAGCCCCAACAGACAATAAAGAGACTATCAAATAGAAAATTTGTAGATATTTTGTGTTTTGTAATTGGTCCGAAGGCTGCTTATTCAGGAAAAAGAGCATGACACATCTTTTGTCTATAGTTTGTTTTTTTTTAATATGTATCTTCAAATAATTCAGAAAATATTTTTAAGGTTCAAACTAGACTTCAAATGGCTCATCATTTTGAGATGAGTTATTACAGTTCTTGACAAAAAATTTTAATGAACACCCTAATGAGAATTTATGGAGTCGATAAAACAAAATATTAAATGATCGCAGACATTTTTATTTTCCTGCCGAACGGAATTTTCTTTTTGTCTCTATTCATTTATTTTTTTTGTATTTGTTAGTTTGCGTCAAATTTTTGTAAACTATTGATTCGTCTTGATGAGATTAGTCGGAGAAATGGAAAATTATGACCCAAACTCTATTATTTTGGGAAAAATCCAAAAAAAGGCCAAACAATATTCAAACTTTTCGGAATTTTTCTTGGATTTTATAAAATAATATTTGAGTTCGGGTCATAATTTTATGGTTCTTTCATTTCTCTCGACAAAACGATCCAATAATCCATAAAAAAACTTTGACGCAAAACTAACTAACGCAAAAGAAAATTGAATAACAATAAAAAAAAAAGTGAGGGAAACATTAATTTTGTAAAAGTATAAAATCCCCAAAAGAGGGCCAGGAAAATATTTTAGGTCAACTGAAAGATTCTTTAAAAGTTTTTTTGTGTTGAGATTTTTTCAATGGGTTTCGACTTAAAATGAGATGGGCCAGCTGGTAAGCTTAATTCAGTCCACTAAGTCCTAGAGCCCCCTTTCAAAACCCAAATTCCTTATTGGAAGCCCTGCGCTCCGGCCACGATGGAAGGTATATTAGTCCCGCTTTAAGAAAATCGCAGCCAAAGTGTAAAAAGAAGCGGCCAAGTTTAATAAAGCACGGCCAAAAGAAATAACAAGCGGTACGGAGCAATAACAAGCGGCCAAGTGTAATAACAAGCGGCACGAAGCAATAACAAGCGGCCAAGTGTAATAACAAGCGGCACGAAGCAATAACAAGCGGCCAGGAGCAATAACAAGCGGCCAAAAGTAATAAAAACCGGCCAAGTGTAATAAGAAGCGGCCAAGTGTAATAAAAAGCGGCCAAGTGTAATAAAGCACGGCCAAGAGTAATAACAAGCGGTTCGGAGCAATAACAAGCGGCCAGGAGCAATCAGAAGCGGCCAAGAGTAATAAGAAGCGGCAAAGTGTAATAAGACACGGCCAAGAGGAATAACAAGCGGCCAAGTGTCAAAACAAGCGGCTACGAGTAATACGACGCGGCCAAGATATCCGAAAACAGATCATACACTAAAGCGCGTGTTCCGTAACCACTCTTTAAAAAAGAGCAGACAGATGTCAAAACATGCTGCCAGGAGTAATAAGATGCTGCCAAGATGTCCGAAAATAGATCATACGTACACTAATCACGCTTTTACCAGTAGTAAGCAAGAAGAAAGTGCATGAACGACAACGATTTGAGCTTCATACTTTGTACTGTTCAAGCTATTGTTGAGAGGTGGGACGGAGTTGAAGAACTACGGAGATGTCTGAACAACAATGATTTACTGAAGAAGCCGGGGGGGAGCTGCGATGAAACCGAAGGTTTGATACATGGTTTTGCATCGGGAGATCGATCACACCCTCAAATGCTAGAAATCTATGAACCCGGCCTTGGATGTCATATGTAGGAATGAAATTGTTCTGTTTCCTTTTGAAAGTGCCTCAAGGCCCAAATTTTTTGTTGAAGATTAGTCTCATATACAAATAAATTTGGGCTAACACAAGAACCAATGACTTCTGGAGTTTTTTTTGTTAATCCAAAATTATGGATTCACATTTAGATTTTACATTTTTGAGCATGTTGACATGGAATTCAACGGTTCATTACATCAAAAAAGAATAAATTGAATGCTCTCGAGTAGCAATTCAAATTGCGCCTGAGGCATATTACAAGAAGAGAGAATATGTGGATGCGCCCGGGCGTAACTAAAATACGCCTGGGGAGCGCTCAAATTGTGCCTGAGGCGCATGTGATGCTGCAAATATTTTTAATTTGTCTTTTTACCTCACTTTTTCTTGTTCGAATTGGCAGGAGACTAAAAAAAGGGCAATCCTTTAAACATTATAAGGATTGGTGGGAGACCATGTACCTTTTAGGGCGACTATCCCTTGGTATTTATAAAGGATTATTGGCTTGCTCTCCAAGTACGTCTATGCATCTGACACGCGTCGGCTAACGTCACCCGTGACGTAGCGGATAAGGCGGTTACTGTGAGCTGTCATTGGAGACATGGCCGAGCCCAGTTGCCTAGCTCCGAGCCGAGCCTGAGCTTCAAGGGAGCATCGTGGGAGACATGGCCGAGCCTAGTTGCCTAGCTCCGGGCCGAGCTCGAGCTTCGAGGGAGCATCGTGAGCGACATGGCCGAGCCTAGTTGCCTAGCTCCGGGCCAAGCCGAGCTTCGAGGGAGACATGGCCGAGCCCAGTTGCCTAGCTCCGGGCCGAGCCTAGCTTCGAGGGAGCATTGTGGGCGACATGGCCGAGCCCAATTGCCTAGCTCCGGGCCAAGCTCGAGCTTCGAGGGAGCATCGTGAGCGACATGGCCGAGCCTAGTTGCCTAGCTCCGGGCCAAGCGGAGCTTCAAGGGAGACATGGCCGAGCCCAGTTGCCTAGCTCCGGGCAGAGCCTAGCTTCGAGAGAGCATTGTGGGCGACATGGCCGAGCCCAGTTGCCATGCTCCGGGCCAAGCCCGAGCTTCGAGGGAGCATCGTGAGCGACATGGCCGAGCCTAGTTGCCTAGCTCCGGGCCAAGCCTAGTTTCGAGGGAGACATGGCCGAGCCTAGTCGCCTAGCTCCGGGCCGAGGCTAGCTTCGAGGGAGCATTGTGGGCGACATGGCCTAACCTAATTGCCTAGCTCCGGGCCGAGCCGTGCCGAGCTGAGCTTCGAGGGAGCTTTCATGAGAAACATGGTCGAGCCCGGTGGACTAACTCCGGGATGAGCCGAGCCTCATGGCCTTCTGCCAAACGTAGCGATTGTGGCCGAACTAGAATATTCGGGCCACTACAATAGCCCCTCAACTTCTTCTGCTACAAAGAGTACAGGAGAAGTTGACAATGAGACTTGCCAAATATCAGTGGCTGAACCGTAATGAGTGCCTTTGATGGTGCATGGATCAAACGTCGTGCGGACTTTAGAAAAGCCCCAATGGTTTTGAGAGTTGGCCGACTTGATACGAAGGTCGTTGATGGCGCAAGTGCCGAACAATTGATTGGATTCTAAAAAGCCCTGACGGTTGAGGGTCGGCCAAAGGCCGTTGATGGCGCAAGCACCGAATAATCGATTTGACTCTAAAAAGCCCCGATGGTTGAGAGTTGGCCGAAGGCCGTTGATGGCACAAGCACTGAACAGTCGATTAGACTCTAAAAATCCCCGACGGTTGAGAGTTGGCCAAAGGCCGTTGAGGGTTGGCCGAAGGCCGTTGATGGCGCAAACGCCGTTTGTATAGGTGTGACCAAAGTCATCGTTTAGATGCTCGGCCTATGCCAGTGTGGAGGAATACTTGGGTTGAAATTGTGGTTGTACTCAGTCGTAGAGAGGAACGTCAACTTCAGCATAGGTCGATTGCTTGTTACCATTCGTATGAACGTCGTCTGCGCCAAACCAAACATGACCAAACCTAGCAAACTCAGTCAGTGCCTTGATCGTGTCAGATAAAACTTAGTTGCTCTCGTGGACCTAACGGCTATGTCGCCGAAGTGCGGTAGCCTTGAACACAGAGAGTTGGCGGACGGATATGAAGGCTTTTGATGGAGAAAGTGCCAACCGTTGGATCAACCTTCGTGTTAATTCCGGATCGTAGGTTCTAACGTCAAACTGCTCAATCCGAGCCAAAGCATAAGCCCCAACCGTAGTGTGGGGTTTAGGTTCGACATAATTGTATGTCTTGGGGTGCTTCCTGGTAGTCATGGTGGCTGAAGCGATGGCGGCTGAAATCTCTGAGCCGATCTAAAGATCAATCTTGTACGACGGTGATACACGGGTGTGACTGGAATCAGCGTTGTAGAGGTCGGTCATGCTCGGCCAAGAATTCTTCGTGAGTCTTTTGGCAAATGTACTCCATGTTTTTGAAGATCGGCCTGGATCTCTTTTGAGAAAGGAGATTTAGTGAATTCCTGAGCTGGTGGTGAATCGACTTCGTAGGTCGGTCGTCATAGTTGGACCTTCTGTTTAAGGCTTTTTGTTCGTTGGTTCCCCAAGCGCCGGTGGACGGGAGACCTTTGTTGCCTAAAAGCAATGTTGTCTTTGGCTCTAACGTTCTTGAGGGGTGGGGCGATTTGGTCATCGACCAAAAGACGGTGGTGATCATTGTTTCCTGCTGTTGTTTGAGCATCTTGAACGTATACTAGGGTATCTTCTGCCATGGTGGGTGACCGCTGGATCGCTGGATTGGGGCCAAGAGTGATGGAGCCTAGCTAGTGAGAGAGAGTCGTTGAAGTTCCTCCAATCTCAGAGGGGACCAGAGTGATTGGGGGAGGAGGAGGAGGAAATCTGTCCATCTCGTTGCATGGAGGCTATCTTCCGCCATGGTGGGTGGCCACTAGGTCACGGGATTGAGGCCAGGAGGGATGAAGCTTTGCTCCTGAGAGAGAGTTGTTGAGTTCCTCCGATCTTAGAGGAGACCAGATTGATTGGGGGAGGAGGAGGAGGTTCGCCCATCTTGTTGGACGGAGGCTTGATTTAGAGTGAAGAAGAGAGGAAAACGAGTAGGAGAGGGTGGAGCCACCATACATCAAAGTACTTCACGTCGGGTTCACCAATTGTGGGGCTCCAATGAACGTGGCTCGCTTCTTCTGGAATTGTTGTTCGTTTGGATCTAACCCCGTTCCCTTGAACCTAACCTGCACCACGAAGCACGACTAAAGACCACACCGGAGGAGCCCCAGAATGGCCCTCTGGCCTTGAGGAGAAGAATAATGCAGAGAGAGAAAAGCAAAGGACTAGGGTTTCCAGGGTGGGAGACCATGTACCTTTTAGGGCGACTATCCCTTGGTATTTATAGAGGATTCTTGGCTTGCTCTCCAACTACGTCTATGCGTTTGATTCTCGCCGGCTAACGTCACCCGTGACGTAGCGGATAAGGCGGTTAGTGTGAGCTGTCATTGGAGACCTGGCCGAGCCCAGTTGTCTAGCTCCGGGCCGAGCCTGAGCTTCAAGGGAGCATCGTGGGAGACATGGCCGAGCCCAGTTGCCTAGCTCCGGGCCGAGCCTAGCTTCGAGGGAACAACGTGGGCGACATGGCCGAGCCCAGTTGCCTAGCTCCGGGCCGAGCCTGAGCTTCGAGGGAGCATCATGAGCGACATGGCCGAGCCTAGTTGCCTAGCTCCAGGCCAAGCCGAGCTTCGAGGGAGACATGGCCGAGCACAGTTGCCTAGCTCCGGGCTGAGCCTAGCTTCGAGCGACCATTATGGGCGACATGGGCGAGCCTAGTTGCCTCGCTCCAGGCTGAGCCCGAGCTTTGAGGGAGCATCGTGAGCGACATGGCCGAGCCTAGTTGCCTAGCTCCGGGCCAAGTCGAGCTTCGACGGAGACATGGCTGAGCCCAGTTGCCTAGCTCCGGGCCGAGCCTAGCTTCGAGGGAGCATCGTGGGCGACATGTTCGAGCCCAGTTGCCAAGCTCCGGGCCGAGCCCGAGCTTTGAGGGAGCATCGTGAGCGACATGGCCGAGCCTAGTTGCCTAGCTCTGGGCCAAACGGAGCTTCAAGGGAGACATGGCCGAGCCTAGTTGCCTAGCTCCGGGCCGAGCCTAGCTTCGAGGGAGCATCGTGGGCGACATGGCCGAGCCCAGATGCCTAGCTCCGGGCCGAGCCCGAGCTTCGAGGGAGCATCATGAGCGACATGGCCGAGCCTAGTTGCCTAGCTCCGGGCCAAGCCGAGCTTCGAGGGAGACATGGCCGAGCACAGTTTCCTAGCTCCGGGCAGAGCCTAGCTTCGAGGGAGCATTTTGGGCGACATGGCCGAGCCCAGTTGCCTAGCTCCAGGCTGAGCCCGAGCTTTGAGGGAGCATCATGAGCGACATGGCCGAGCCTGGTTGCCTAGCTCCGGGCCAAGCCGAGCTTCGAGGGAGACATGGCTGAGCCCAGTCGCCTAGCTCTGGGTCGAGCCTAGCTTCGAGGGAGCATTGTGGGCGACATGGCCGAACCTAATTGCCTAGCTCCGGGCTGAGCCGAGCCGAGCTTTTAGGGAGCTTTCTTGAGAAACATGGCCGAGCCCAGTGGACTAACTCTGGGATGAGCCGAGCCTCGTGGCATTCTGCCAAACGTAGCGATTGTGGCCGAACTGGAATATTCAGGCCACTACAGTATGAAGTCATGGAACAGAGCCCTCCCCCCATGTCGGGTACACCCGAGAGAAGGTCATTGACACCAACACTCCGACGGATGCCAGTGCCAACATTGTCGCAGACACCTCCGTTCTCAAACCCGATTCTGATCCATGGCGTTTGCCTTCTCTTGGTAATTGCAGGATCCCCTTCGTCTTCGCGAGGAACGAGAACTCAACCGGAGCACTTGAATTCAAATCCTTAGCCGTCTTGTCCGAAACCCATGTCTTGACGTTGGCACTCGACTGAGGGAATATGGCTTTGGCCATTTTTTCTCAAACTGCCTCATCGTGAGGAAAGGAGTTGGTGACCGTCGTGGAAAGAAGCTTTTTCCCATAAAAAATCGAGACCTCTGTGTTATTGTCGAACAAGGGAGAGAAAAAGGTTATCGACAAGTTGAAGGTGATTTCACCCATGGTAGATATCCAAGACGAAGAGACGTCGTCATCGAGAGACAGGGATGCCAAGTGGACGTGGATTTTGGCCTTGTTGCGAAATTCTCCGGTCTAGACCTCGTTGTGGATGCCCATTCGACATCCCTGTCTCTCGATGACGCCTCTCTTCGTCTTGGATATCTACCATTGGGGAAATCACTTTCAACGTGTCGATATCCTTTTTCTCACCTCTGTTCGACAATAACACCAACGTTTCGATTTTCTACTGCAAAAAGCTTCTTTCCACAACGGTCATTTACTCTTTTCCTCACGATGAGGCAGTCCGAGAAAAAATGGGGAAAGCCATTTTCCCTTGGTCGAGCGCCAATGTCAAGACATGGGTTTCGGACAAAATGGCTAAGGATTTCAATTCGAGTGCTCCAGTTGAGTCCTTGTTCCCCGCGAATGCGATGGGGAGCCTTCAATTGCCGAGAGAAGACGAACGTCGTGGATCAGAATTGGGTTCGAGACGAACGTCGTGGATCAGTATTAAGGCTCGGTATGACGATCCACCGAAAAGAGATTGGGGTGATGAAGCATATTACAGGTGACATTTTAGAGTATTAATTTTCTAGCTTCCATGTTGAACACCACCTCCATATGTGTTCCCCTCTTTCGATGGTATTTGCTGGTGCTACCGTGCTATCCACTTCATTTCTTCATTTTCTTGTCTTTTGAAGAAATTTTACTAATCAAAGATGAGGTAAGGATACAATGATTAAAGGGATAAGAGCAGAAACGGCATCACTAATCAAGGATAACATCTGAACTAGGTTGGCACGGCCATATCCTCACAATAATCATATGCCTCACTAGCCCCAACAGACGATAAAGAGACTATCAAATAGAAAATTTGTACATATTTTGTGTTCTGTAATTGGTCCGAAGGCTGCTTATTCAGGAAAAAGAGCGTGACACATCTTTTGTCTATAGTTTGTTTTTTTTTTAATATGTATCTTCAAATAATTCAGAAAATATTTTTAAGGTTCAAACTAGACTTAAAATGGCTCATCATTTTGAGATGAGTTATTACAGTTCTTGACAAAAAAATTTAATGAACACCCTAACGAGAATTTATGGAGTCGATAAAACAAAATATTAAATGATCGCACACATTTTTATTTTCCTGCCGAACGGAATTTTCTTTTTGTCTCTATTCATTTATTTTTTTTTGTATTTGTTAGTTTGCGTCAAATTTTTGTAAACTATTGATTCGTCTTGACGAGATGAGTCGGAGAAATGGAAAATTATGACCCAAACTCTATTATTTTGGGAAAAATCCAAAAAAAGGGCAAACAATATTCAAACATTTCGGAATTTTTCTTGAATTTTATAAAATAATATTTGAGTTCGGGTCATAATTTTATGGTTCTTTCATTCCTCTCGACGAAACGATCCAATAATCCATAAAAAAACTTCGACGCAAAACTAACTAACGCAAAAGAAAATTGAATAACATTAAAAAAAAAGTGTGGGAAACATTAATTTTGTAAAAGTATAAAATACCCAAAAGAGAGCCAGGAAAATATTTTAGGTCAACTGAAAGATTCTTTAAAATTTTTTTCTGTTGAGATTTTTTCAATGCGTTTCGGCTAAAAATGAGGTGGGCCAGCTGGTAAGCCTAATTCAGTCCACTAAGTCCTAGAGCCCCCCTTCAAAACCCAAATTCCTCATTGGAAGCCCTGCGCTCCGGCCACGATGGCAGGTATATAAGTCCCGCTTTAAGAAAATCGCAGCCAAAGTGTAAAAAGAAGTGGCCAAGTTTAATAAAGCACGGCCAAAAGAAATAACAAGCGGTACGGAGCAACAAGAAGCGGCCAAAAGCAATAAGAAGTGGCCAAGAGCAATAAAAAGCGGCCAAGTGTAATAACAAGCGGCACGGAGCAATAACAAGCGGCCAAGAGAAATAACAAGCGGCTAAAAGTAATAAAAACCGGCCAAGTGTAATTAAAAGCGGCCAAGTGTAATAAACCACGGCCAAGAGTAATAACAAGCGGTTCAGAGTAATAACAAGCGGCCAGAAGCAATCAGAAGCGGCCAAGAGTAATAAGAAGCGGCAAAGTGTAATAAGACACGGCCAAGAGGAATAACAAGCGGCCAAGTGTAAAAAACAAGCGGCTACGAGTAATACGACGCGGCCAAAATATCCGAAAACAGATCATACACTAAAGCGCGTGTTCCGTAACCACTCTATAAAAAAGAGCGGACAGATGTCAAAACATGCTGCCAGGAGTAATAAGATGCTGCCAAGATGTCCGAAAATAGATCATACGTACACTAATCACGCTTTTACCAGTAGTAAGCAAGAAGAAAGTGCATGAACGACGACGATTTGAGCTTCATACTTTGTACTGTTCAAGCTATTGTTGAGTGGTGGGACGGAGTTGAAGAACTACGGAGATGTGTGAACAACAATGATTTACTGAAGAAGCCGGGGCGGAGCTGCGATGAAACCGAAGGTTTGATCCATGGTTTTGCATCCGGAGATCGATCACACGCTCAAATGCTAGAAATCTATGAACCCGGCCTTGGATGTCATATGTAGGAATGAAATTGTTCTGTTTCCTTTTGAAAGTGCCTCGAGGCCCAAATTTTTTGTTCAAGATTTGTCTCATATACAAACAAATTTGGGCTAACACAAGAACCAATGACTTCTGGAGTTTTTTTTGTTGATCCAAAATTATGGATTCACATTTAGATTTTACATTTTTGAGCATGTTGACATGGAATTCAACGGTTCATTACATCAAAAAAGAATAAATTGAATGCTCTCGAGTAGCAATTCAAGTTGCGCCTGAGGCATATTACAAGAAGAGAGAATATGTGGATGCGCCCGGGCGCAACTTAAATACGCCTGGGGAGCGCTCAAATTGTGCCTGAGGCGCATGTGATGCTGCAAATATTTTTAATTTGTATTTTTACCTCACTTTTTCTTGTTCGAATTGGCAAGAGACTAAAAAAAAGGCAATCCTTTAAACATTATAAGGATTGGTGGCAGACCATGTACCTTTTAGGGCGACTATCCCTTGGTATTTATAAAGGATTATTGGCTTGCTCTCCAAGTACGTCTATGCGTCTGACACGCGTCGGCTAACGTCACCCGTGACGTAGCGGATAAGGCGGTTACTGTGAGCTGTCATTGGAGACATGGCCGAGCCCAGTTGCCTAGCTCCGGGCCGAGCCTGAGCTTAAAGGGAGCATCGTGGGAGACATGGCCGAGCCCAATTGCCTGGCTCCGGGCCGAACCCGAGCTTCGAGGGAGCATCGTGAGCGACATGGCCGAGCCTAGTTGCCTAGCTTCGGGCCAAGCCGAGCTTCGAGGGAGACATGGCCGAGCCCATTTGCCTAGCTCCGGGCCGAGCCTAGCTTCGAGGGAGCAACGTGGGAGACATGGTCGAGCCCAGTTGCCTAGCTCCGGGCCGAGCCCGAGCTTCAGGGGAACATCGTGAGCGACGTGGCCGAGCCTAGTTGCCTAGCTCCGGGCCAAGCCGAGTTTCGAGGGAGACATGGCCGAGCCCAGTTGCCTAGCTCCGGGCCGAGCCTAGTTTCGAGGGAGCATTGTGGGCGACATGGCCGAGCCCAGTTGCCTAGCTCCGGGCGAAGCCCGAGCTTCAAGGGAGCATCGTGAGAGACATGGCCGAGCCTAGTTGCCTAACTTCGGACCAAGCCGAGCTTCGAGGGAGACATGGCCGAGCCCAGTCGCCTAGCTCCGGGCCGAGCCTAGCTTCGAGGGAGCATTGTGGGCGACATGGCCGAGCCCAGTTTCCTAGCTCCGGGCCAAGCCCGAGCTTCGAGGGAGCATCGTGAGCGACATGGCCGAGCCTAGTTTCCTAGCTCCGGGCCAAGCCGAGCTTCGAGGGAGACATGGCCGAGCCCAATCGCCTAGCTCCGGGCCGAGCCTAGCTTCGAGGGAGCATTGTGGGTGACATGGCCGAACCTAATTGCGTAGCTCCGGGCCGAACCGAGCCGAGCTTCGAGGGAGCTTTCATGAGAAACATGGCCAAGCCCAGTGGACTAACTCCGGGATGAGCCGAGCTTCGTGGCATTCCGCCAAACGTAGCGATTGTGGCCGAACTAGAATATTATGGCCACTACAATAGCCCCTCAACTTCTTCTGCTACAAAGAGTACAGGAGAAGTTGACAATGAGACTTGCCGAATATCAGTGGCTGAACCGTAATGAGAACCTTTGATGGTGCATGGATCAAACGTCGTGCGGACTCCAGAAAAGCCCCAATGGTTTTGAGAGTTGGCCGACTTGATACGAAGGTCGTTGATGGCGCAAGTGCTGAACAATTGATTGGATTCTAAAAAGCCGTGACGGTTGAGGGTTGGCCAAAGGCTGTTGATGGCGCAAGCACCGAATAATCGATTGGACTCTATAAAGCCCCGATGGTTGAGAGTTGGCCGAAGGCCGTTGATGGCGCAAGCACCGAACAGTCGATTAGACTCTAAAAAGCCCCGACGGTTGAGAGTTGGCCGAAGGCCGTTGAGGGTTGGCCGAAGGCCGTTGATGGCGCAAACGCCGTTTGTATAGGTGTGACCAAAGTCATCGTTTAGATGCTCGGCCTATGCCGATGTGGAGGAATACTTGGGTTGAAATTGTGGTTGTACTCAGCCGTAGAGAGGAACGTCAACTTCAGCATAAGTCGAATGCTTGTAACCATTCGTATGAACGTCGTCTGCGCCGAACCAAACATGACCAAACCTAGCAAACTCGGTCAGTGCCTTGATCGTGTCAGATAAAACTTAGTTGCTCTCGTGGACCTAACGGCTATGTCGCGGAAGTGCGGTAGCCTTGAACATAGAGAGTTGGCGGACGGATATGAAGGCTTTTGATGGAGAAAGTGCCAACCGTTGGATCAACTTTCAAGTTGATTCTGGATCGTAGGTTCTAACGTCAAACTGCTCAATCCGAGCCAAAGCATAACCCCCAACCGTAGTGTTGGGTTTAGGTTCGACATAATTGTATGTCTTGGGGTGCTTCTTGGTTGTCATGGTGGCCGAAGCGATGGCGGCTGAAATCTCTGAGCCGAACTAAAGATCAATCTTGTACGACGGTGATACACGGGTGTGACTGGAATCAGCGTTGAAAAGGTCGGTCATGCTCGGCCTAGAATTCTTCATGAGTCTTTTGGCAAATGTACTCAATGTTTTTGAAGATCGGCCTGGATCTCTTTTGAGAAAGGAGATTTAGTGAATTCCTGAGCTGGTGGTGAATCGACTTCGTAGGTCGGTCGTCACAGTTAGACCTTCTGTTTATGGCTCTTTGTTCGTTGGTTCCCCAAGCGCTGGTGGACCGGAGACTGTGGTTGCCTAAAAGCAACGTTGTCTTTGGCTCTAACGTTCTTGTGGGGTGGGGCGATTTGGTCATCGACCAAAGCCGGTGGTGATCATTGTTTCTTGCTGTTGTTTGAGCATCTTGAACATATACTAGGGTATCTTCTGCCATGGTGGGTAACCGCTGGGTCACCGGATTGGGGCCAAGAGTGATAGAGCCTGGCTAGTGAGAAAGAGTTGTTGAAGTTCCTCCGATCTCAGAGGGGACCAGACTAATTGGGGGAGGAGGAGGAGGAAGTCCGTCCATCTCGTTGGATGGAGGCTATCTTCCACCATGGTGGGTGGCCGCTGGGTCACGGGATTGAGGCCAGGAGGGATGAAGCTTGGCTCCTGAGAGAGAGTTATTGAGTTCCTCCGATCTTAGAGGAGACCAGATTGATTGGGGGAGGAGGAGGAGGTTCGCCCATCCTTTTGGACCGAGGCTTGATTTAGAGCGAAGAAGAGAGGAAAACGAGTAGGAGAGGGTGGAGCCACCATAGATCGAAGTACTCCACGTCGGGTTCAAAAATTGTGGGGCTCCAATGAACGTGGCTCGCTTCCTCTGGAATTGTTGTTCGTTTGGATCAAACCCCGTTCCCTTGAACCTAACCTGCACCACGAAGCACAACTAAAGACCACACCGGAGGAGCCCCGGAATGGCCCTCCGGCGTGAGGATGAGAATAATGCAGAGAGAGGAAAGCAAAGGACTAGGGTTTCGAGGGTGGGAGACCATGTACCTTTTAGGGCGACTATCCCTTGGTATTTATAGAGGATTCTTGGCTTGCTCTCCAAGTACGTCTATGCGTCTGACACGCGTCGGCTAACGTCACCCGTGACGTAGCGGATAAGGCGGTTAGTGTGAGCTGTCATTAGAGACATGGCCGAGCCCAGTTGCCTAGCTCCGGGCCGAGCCTGAGCTTCAAGGGAGCATCGTGGGAGACATGGTCGAGCCCAGTTGCCTAGCTCCGGGCCGAGCCCGAGCTTCGAGGGAGCATCGTGAGCGACATGGCCGAGCCTAGTGGCCTAGTGCCGGGCCAAGCCGAGCTTCGAGGGAGACATGGCCAGCCCAAATGCCTAGCTCTGGGCCGAGCCTAGCTTCGAGGGAGCATCCTGGGAGACATGGGCGAGCCCAGTTGCCTAGCTCCGGGCCGAGCCCAAGCTTCGAGGGAGCATCGTGGGCGACATGGCCGAGCCTAGTTGCCTTGCTCCGGGCCAAGCCGAGCTTCGAGGGAGACATGGCCGAGCCCAGTTGCCTAGCTCAAGGCCGAGCCTAGCTTCGAGGGAGCATCGTGAGCGACATGGCCGAGCCTAGTTGCCTAGCTCCGGGCCAAGCCGAGCTTCGAGGGAGACATGGGCGCGCCCAGTTGCCTAGCTCCGGGCCGAGCCTAGCTTCGAGGGAGCATCGTGGGAGACATGGCCGAGCCCAGTTGCCTAGCTCCGGGCCGAGCCTAGCTTCGTGGGAGCATTGTGGGCGACATGGCCGAGCCCAGTTTCCTAGCTCCGTGCCGAGCCCGAGCTTCGAGGGAGCATCGTGAGAGACATGGCCGAGCCTAGTTGCCTAGCTCCAGGCCAAGCCGAGCTTCGAGGGAGACATGGCCGAGCCCAGTCGCCTAGCTCCGGGCCGATCTTAGCTTCGAGGGAGCATTGTGGGCGACATGGCCGAACCTAATTGCCTAGCTCCGGGCCGAGCCGAGTCGAGCTTCGAGGGAGCTTTCACGAGAAACATGGCCGAGCCCAGTGGACTAACTCCGGGATGAGCCGAGCCTCGTGGCCTTCCACCAAACGTAGCGATTGTGGCCGAACTAGAATATTCGGGCCACTACAGTATGAAGTCATGGAACAGAGCTTTCCCCCCATTACGGGTACACCCGGGAGAAGGTCATTGACACCAACACTCCGACGGATGCCAATGCCATCATTGTCACAGACACCTCTGTTCTCAAACCCAATTCTGATCCACGACGTTCGCCTTCTCCTGGTAATTGCAGGATCCCCTTCGTGTTCGCGAGGAACGAGAACTCAACCAGAGCACTTGAATTCAAATCCTTAGCCGTCTTGTCCGAAACCCATGTCTTGACGTTGGCACTCGATCGAGGGAAAATGGCTTTGGTCATTTTTTCTCAGACTGCCTCATCGTGAGGAAAGGAGTTGGCGACCGTCGTGGAAAAAAGCTTTTTCCCATAGAAAATCGAGACCTCTGTGTTATTGTCGAACAAGGGAGAGAAAAAGGTTATCGACAAGTTGAAGGTGATTTCCCCCATCGTAGATATCCAAGACGAAGAGACGTCGTCATCGAGAGACAGGGATGCCAAGTGGACGTGGATTTTGGCCTTGTTGCGAAATTCTCCCGTCTAGACCTCGTTGTGGACGTCCATTCGGCATCCCTGTCTCTCGATGACGCCTCTCTTCGTCTTGGATATCTACGATTGGGGAAATCACTTTCAACGTGTCCATATCCTTTTTCTCACCTCTGTTCGACAATAACACCAACGTTTCGATTTTCTACTGCAAAAAGCTTCTTTCCACAATGGTCATTGACACTTTTCCTCACGATGAGGCAGTCCGAGAAAAAATGGGGAAAGCCAATTTCCCTTGGTCCAGCGCCAATGTCAAGACATGGGTTTCGGACAAAATGGCTAAGGATTTCAATTCGAGTGCTCCAGTTGAGTCCTTGTTCCCCGCGAATGCGATGGGGATCCTGCAATTGCTGAGAGAAGACGAACGTCGTGGATCAGAATTGGGTTCGAGACGAACGTCGTGGATCAGTATTAAGGCTCGGTATGACGATCCACCGAAAAGAGATTGGGGTGATGAAGCGTATTACAGGTGACATTTTAGAGTTTTAATTTTCTAGCTTCCATGTTGAACACCACCTCCATATGTGTTCCCTCTTTTGATGGTTTTTGCTGGTGCTACCGTGCTATCCACTTCATTTCTTCATTTTCTTGTCTTTTGAAGAAATTTTACTAATCAAAGATGAGGTAAGGATACAATGATTAAAGGGATAACAGCAAAAACGACATCACTAATCAAGGATAACATCTGAACTAGGTTGGCACAGCCGTATCCTCACAATAATCATATGCCTCACTAGCCCCAACAGACGATAAAGAGACTATCAAATAGAAAATTTGTACATATTTTGTGTTCTGTAATTGGTCCGAAGGCTGCTTATTCAGGAAAAAGAGCGTGACACATCTTTTGTCTATAGTTTGTTTTTTTTTAATATGTATCTTCAAATAATTCAGAAAATATTTTTAAGGTTCAAACGAGACTTAAAATGGCTCAGTATTTTCAGATGAGTTATTACAGTTCTTGACAAAAAATTTTAATGAACACCCTAACGAGAATTTATGGAGTCGATAAAACCAAATATTAAATGATCGCAAACATTTTTATTTTCCTGCCGAACAGAATTTTCTTTGTCTCTATTCATTTTTTTTTTTTTTGTATTTGTTAGTTTGCGTCAAATTTTTGTAAACTATTGATTCGTCTTGACGAGATGAGTCGGAGAAATGGAAAATTATGACCCAAACTCTATTATTTTGGGAAAAATCCAAAAAAAGGCCAAACAATATTCAAACTTTTCAGAATTTTTCTTGGATTTTATAAAATAATATTTGAGTTCGGGTCATAATTTTATGGTTCTTTAATTTCCCTCGACGAAATGATCCAATAATCCATAAAAAAACTTTAACGCAAAACTAACTAACACAAAAGAAAATTGAATAACAGTAAAAAAAAATGAGGGAAACATTAATTTTGTAAAAGTATAAAATCCCCAAAAGAGAGCCAAGAAAATATTTTAGGTCAACTGAAAGACTCTTTAAAAGTTTTTTTGTGTTGAGATTTTTTCAATGGGTTTCGGCTTAAAATGAGATGGGCCAGCTGGTAACCTTAATTCAGTCCACTAAGTCCTAGAGCCCCCCTTCAAAACCCAAATTCCTTATTGGAAGCCCTGCGCTCCGGCCACAATGGCAGGTATATTAGTCCCGCTTTAAGAAAATCGCAGCCAAAGTGTAAAAAGAAGCGGCCAAGTTTAATAAAGCACGGCCAAAAGAAATAACAAGCGGTACGGAGAAATAAGAAGCGGCCAAGAGCAATAAGAAGTGGCCAAGTGTAATAAGTAGCGGCCAAGTGTAATAACAAGCGGCTCGGAGCAATAACAAGCGGGTCGGAGCAATAACAAGCGGCCAGGAGCAATAACAAGCGGGCAAGAGTAATAGGAGCAATAACAAGCGGCCAGGAGCAATAACAAGCGGCCAAGAGTAATAAAAAGCAGCCAAGTGTAATAAAAAGCGGCCAAGTGTAATAAAGCACGGCCAAGAGTAATAACAAGCGGTTCTGAGCAATAACAAGCGGCCAGGAGCAATCAGAAGCGGCCAAGAGTAATAAGAAGCGGCAAAGTGTAATAAGACACGGCCAAGAGGAATAACAAGCGGCCAAGTGTCAAAACAAGCGGCTACGAGTAATACGACGCGGCCAAGATATCCGAAAACAGATCATACACTAAAGCGCGTGTTCCGTAACCACTTTTTAAAAAAGAGCGGACAGATGTCAAAACATGCTGCCAGGAGTAATAAGATGCTGCCAAGATGTCCGAAAATAGATCATACGTACACTAATCACGCTTTTACCAGTAGTAAGCAAGAAAAAAGTGCATGAACGACAACGATTTGAGCTTCATACTTTGTACTGTTCAAGCTACTGTTGAGAGGTGGGACGGAGTTGAAGAACTACGGAGATGTATGAACAACAATGATTTACTGAAGAAGCCGGGGTGGAGCTGCGATGAAACCGAAGGTTTGATCCATGGTTTTGCATCTGGAGATCGATCACACCCTCAAATGCTAGAAATCTATGAACCCGGCCTTGGATGTCATATGTAGGAATGAAATTGTTCTGTTTCCTTTTGAAAGTGCCTCGAGGCCCAAATTTTTTGTTCAAGATTTGTCTCATAGACAAATAAATTTGGGCTAACACAAGAACCAATGACTTCTGGAGTTTTTTTTGTTGATCCAAAATTATGGATTCACATTTAGATTTTACATTTTTGAGCATGTTGACATGGAATTCAACGGTTCATTACATCAAAAAAGAATAAATTGAATGCTCTCGAGTAGCAATTCAAATTGCGCCTGAGGCATATTACAAGAAGAGAGAATATGTGGATGCGCCCGGGCGCAACTTAAATACGACTGGGGAGCGCTCAAATTGTGCCTGAGGCGCATGTGATGCTGCAAATATTTTTAATTTGTCTTTTTACCTCACTTTTTCTTGTTCGAATTGGCAGGAGACTAAAAAAAAGGCAATCCTTTAAACATTATAAGGATTGGTGGGAGACCATGTACCTTTTAGGGCGACTGTCCCATGGTATTTATAGAGGATTCTTGGCTTCCTCTCCAAGTACGTCTATGCGTCTGACACGCGTCGGCTAACGTCATCCGTGACGTAGCGGATAAGGCGATTAGTGTGAGCTGTCATTAGAGACATGGCCGAGCCCAGTTGCCTAGCTCCGGGCCGAGCCTGAGCTTCAAGGAAGCATCGTGGGTGACATGGCCGAGCCCAGTTGCCTAGCTCCGGGCCGAGCCCGAGCTTCGAGGGAGCATCGTGAGCGACATGGCCGAGTCTAATTGCCTAGCTCCGGGCAAAGCCGAACTTCGAGGGAGACATGGCCGAGCCCAGTCGCCTAGCTCTGGGCCGAGCCTAGCTTCGAGGGAGGATTGTGGGCGACATGGCCGAACCTAATTACCTAGCTCCGGGCCGAGCGGAGCCGAGCTTCGAGGGAGCTTTCATGAGAAACGTGGCCGAGCCCAGGGGACTAACTCCGGGATGAGCCGAGCCTCGTGGCCTTCCGCCAAACGTAGCGATTGTGGCCGAACTAGAATATTCGGGCCACTACAATAGCCCCTCAACTTCTTCTGCTACAAAGAGTACATGAGAAGTTGACAATGAGACTTGCCGAATATCAGTGGTTGAATCGTAATGAGAGCCTTTGATGGTGCATGGATCAAACGTCGTGTGGACTCTAGAAAAACCCCAATGGTTTTGAGAGTTGGCCAACTTGATACGAAGGTCGTTGATGGCGCAAGTGCCGAACAATTGATTGGATTCTAAAAAGCCCTGACGGTTGAGGGTTGGCCAAAGGCCGTTGATGGCGCAAGCACCGAACAGTCGATTAGACTCTAAAAAGCCCCGACGGTTGAGAGTTAGCCGAAGGCCATTGAGGGTTGGCCGAAGGCCATTGATGGCGCAAGCACCAAGCAGTCGATTAGACTCTAAAAAGCCCCGACGGTTGAGAGTTGGCCGAAGGCCGTTGAGGGTTGGCCGAAGGCCGTTGATGGCGCAAACGCCGTTTGTATAGGTGTGACCAAAGTCATCGTTTAGATGCTCGGCCTATGCCGGTGTGGAGGAATACTTGGGTTGAAATTGTGGCTGTACTCAGCCGTAGAGAGGAACATCAACTTCAGCATAGGTCGATTGCTTGTAACCATTCGTATGAACGTCGTCTGCGCCGAACCAAACCTGACCAAACCTAGCAAACTCGGTCAGTGCCTTGATCGTGTCAGATAAAACTTTGTTGCTCTCGTGGACCTGACGGCTATGTCGCGGAAGTGCGGTAGGCTTGAACATAGAGAGTTGGCGGACGGATATGAAGGCTTTTGATGGAGAAAGTGCCAACCGTTGGATCAACTTTCGTGTTGATTCCGGATCGTAGGTTCTAATGTCAAACTGCTTAATCCGAGCCAAAGCATAAGCCCCAACCGTAGTGTTGGGTTTAGGTTCGACATAATTGTATGTCTTGGGGTGCTTCTTGGTTGTCATGGTGGCCGAAGCGATGGCGGCTGAAATCTCTGAGCCGAACTAAAGATCAATCTTGTACGACGGTGATACACGGGTGTGACTGGAATCAGCGTTGAAAAGGTTGGTCATGCTCGGCCTAGAATTCTTCGTGAGTCTTTTGGCAAATGTACTCCATGTTTTTTAAGATCGGCCCGGATCTCTTTTGAGAAAGGAGATTTAGTGAATTCCTGAGCTGGTGGTGAATCGACTTCGTAGGTCGGTCGTCACAGTTGGACCTTTTGTTTATGGCTCCTTGTTCGTTGGTTCCCCAAGCGCTGGTGGACCGGAGACCGTTGTTGCCTAAAAGCAACGTTGTCTTTGGCTTTAACGTTCTTGAGGGGTGGGGCGATTTCGTCATCGACCAAAAGACGGTGGTGATCATTGTTTCCTGCTGTTGTTTGAGCATCTTGAACGTATACTAGGGTATCTTCTGCCATGGTGGGT
Organism: Rhododendron vialii; assembly: GCF_030253575.1. Lineage (NCBI taxonomy): Eukaryota > Viridiplantae > Streptophyta > Magnoliopsida > Ericales > Ericaceae > Rhododendron > Rhododendron vialii. The sequence goes on along the minus strand of NC_080557.1, from coordinate 3,527,860 downwards.
GACCGTTGGGTCACTGGATTGGGGCCAGGAGTGATGGAGCCTGGCTAGTGAGAGAGAGTCGTTGAAGTTTCTCCGATCTCAGAGGGGACCAGACTAATTGGGGGAGGAGGAGGAGGAAGTCCGTCCATCTCGTTGGATGGAGGCTATCATCCGCCATGGTGGGTGGCCGCTGGGTAACGGGATTGAGGCCAGGAGGGATGAAGCTTGGCTCCTGAGAGAGAGTTATTGAGTTCCTCCGATCTTAAAGGAGACCAAATTGATTGGGGGAGGAGAAGGAGGTTCGCCCATCTTGTTGGACGGAGACTTGATTTAGAGTGAAGAAGAGAGGAAAACGAGTAGGAGAGGGTGGAGCCACCATAGATCGAAGTACTCCACGTCGGGTTCACAAATTGTGGGGCTCAAATGAACGTGGCTCGCTTCCTCTGGAATTGTTGTTCGTTTGGATCTAACCCCGTTCCCTTGAACCTAACCTGCACCACAAAGCGCGACTAAAGACCACACCGGAGGAGCCCCGGAATGGCCCTCCGGCGTGAGGATGAGAATAATGCAGAGAGAGGAAAGCAAAGGACTAGGGTTTCAAGGGTGGCAGACCATGTACCTTTTAGGGCAACTATCCCTGGGTATTTATAGAGGATTCTTGGCTTGCTCTCCAAGTACGTCTAGGCGTCTTACACGCGTCGGCTTATGTCACCCGTGACGTAGCGGATAAGGCGGTTAGTGTGAGCTGTCATTGGAGACATGGCCGAGCCCAGTTGCCTAGCTCCGGGCCGAGCCTGAGCTTCAAGGGAGTATCGTGGGAGACATGGCCGAGCCTAGTTGCCTAGCTCCGAGCTGAGCCCGAGCTTCAAGGGAGCATCATGAGCGACATGGCCGAGCCCAGTTGCCTAGCTCCGGGCCAAGCCGAGCTTCAAGGGAGACATGGCCGAGCCCAGTTGTCTAGCTCCAGGCCGAGCCTAGCTTCGAGGGAGCATCGTGGGCGACATGGTCGAGCCTAGGTACCTAGCTCCGGGCCGAGCCCGAGCTTCGAGGGAGCATCGTTAGCGACATGGCCGCGCCTAAATGCCTAGCTCCGGGCCAAGCCGAGCTTCGAGGGAGACATGGCCGAGCTTCGAGGGAGACATGGCCGAGCTTCGAGGGAGACATGGCCGAGCCCAGTTGCCTAGCTTCGGGCCGAGCCTAGCTTCGAGGGAGCATTGTGGGCGACATGGCTGAGCCCAGTTGCCTAGCTCCGGGCCGAGCCCGAGCTTCGAGGGAGCATCTTGAGCGACATGGCCGAGCCTAGTTGCCTAGCTCCGGGCCGAGCCCGAGCTTCGAGGGAGCATCGTGAGCGACATGGCCGAGCCTAGTTGCCTAGCTCCGAGCCAAGCCGAGCTTCGAGGGAGACATGGCCGAGCCCAGTCGCCTAGCTCCGGGACGAGCCTAGCTTCGAGGGAGCATTGTGGGCGACATGGCCGAACCTAATTGCCTAGCTCCGGGCCGGGCCGAGCTGAGCTTCGAGGGAGCTTTCATGAGAAACATGGCCGAGCCCAGTGGACTAACTCCGGGATGAGCCGAGCCTCGTGGCCTTCCGCAAAACGTAGCTATTGTGCCCGAACTAGAATATTCGGGCCACTACAGTATGAAGTCATGGAACAGAGCCCTCCCCCCATGTCGGGTACACCCGGGAGAAGGTCATTGACACCAACACTCCGACGGATGCCAATGACAACATTGTCGCAGACACCGCCGTTCTCAAACCCGGTTCTGATCCACGACGTTCGCCTTCTCCATGTAATTGCAGGATCCCCTTCGTGTTCGCGAGGAATGAGAACTCAACCGGAGCACTTGAATTCAAATCCTTAGCCGTCTTGTCCGAAACCCTTGTCTTGACGTTGGCACTCGACCGAGGGAAAATGGCTTTGGCCATTTTTTCTCAGACTGCCTCATCGTGAGGAAAGGAGTTGGTGACCGTCGTGGAAAGAAGCATTTTCCCATAGAAAATCGAGACCCCCATGTTATTGTCGAACAAGGGAGAGAAAAAGGTTATCGACAAGTTGAAGGTGATTTCCCCCATGGTAGATATCCAAGACGAAGAGACGTCATCATCGAGAGACAGGGATGCCAAGTGGACGTGGATTTAGGCCTTGTTGCGAAATTCTCCGGTCTAGACCTCGTTGTGGACGCCCATTCGGCATCCCTGTCTCTCAATGACGCCTCTCTTCGTCTTGGATATCTACCATTGGGGAAATCACTTTCAACGTGTCCATATCCTTTTTCTCACCTCTGTTCGACAATAACACCAACGTTTCGATTTTCTACTGCAAAAAGCTTCTTTCCACAACGGTCATTGACTCTTTTCCTCACGATGAGGCAGTCCGAGAAAAAATGGAGAAAGCCATTTTCCCTTGGTCGAGCGCCAATGTCAAGACACGGGTTTCGGACAAAATGGCTAAGGATTTCAATTCGAGTGCTCCAGTTGAGTCCTTGTTCCCCGCGAATGCGAAGGGGAGCCTGCAATTGCCGAGAGAAGACGAACGTCGTGGATCAGTATTAAGGCTCGGTATGACGATCCACCGAAAAGAGATTGGGGTGACGAAGCATATTACAGGTGACATTTTAGAGTATTAATTTTCTAGCTTCCATGTTGAACACCACCTCCATATGTGTTCCCCTTTTTTGATGGTTTTTGCTGGTGCTACCGTGCTATCCACTTCATTTCTTCATTTTCTTGTCTTTTGAAGAAATTTTACTAATCATAGATGAGGTAAGGATACAATGATTAAAGGGATAAGAGCAGAAACGGCATCACTAATCAAGGATAACATCTGAACTAGGTTGGCACGGCCATATCCTCACAATAATCATATGCCTCACTAGCCCCAACAGATGATAAAGAGACTATCAAATAGAAAATTTGTACATATTTTGTGTTCTGTAATTGGTCCAAAGGCTGCTTATTCAGGAAAAAGAGCGTGACACATCTTTTGTCTATAGTTTGTTTTTTTTTAATATGTATCTTCAAATAATTCAGAAAATATTTTTAAGGTTCAAACTAGACTTAAAATGGCTCATCATTTTGAGATGAGTTATTACAGTTCTTGACAAAAAAATTTAATGAACACCCTAACGAGAATTTATGGAGTCGATAAAACAAAATATTAAATGATCGCAGACATTTTTATTTTCTTGCCGAACGAAATTTTCTCTGTCTCTATTCATTTATTTTTTTTGTATTTGTTAGTTTGCGTCAAATTTTTGTAAACTATTGATTCGTCTTGACGAGATGAGTCGGAGAAATGGAAAATTATGACCCAAACTCTATTATTTTGGGAAAAATCCAAAAAAAGGCCAAACAATATTCAAACTTTTCGGAATTTTTCTTGGATTTTATAAATTAATATTTGAGTTCGGGTCATAATTTTATGGTTCTTTCATTTCTCTCGACGAAATGATCCAATAATCCATAAAAAAAAACTTTGACGCAAAACTAACTAACGCAAAAGAAAATTGAATAACAATAAAAAAAAGTGAGGGAAACATTAATTTTGTAAAAGTATAAAATCCCCAAAAGAGAGCCAGGAAAATATTTTAGGTCAACTGAAAGATTCTTTAAAAGTTTTTTTGTGTTGAGATTTTTTCAATGGGTTTCGGCTTAAAATGAGGTGGGCCAGCTGATAAACTTAATTCCTCATTGGAAGCCCTGCGCTCCGGCCACGATGGCAGGTGTCACGGGGCTGTTTTTCGCCTAGAAATCTGCCCGTGATGGCAGCAAGTTTGCCAACAACTTGGTCTCAGCCAACTAGTGTTTACTCACACACCCGATATGTTTGAACGTCTAGGAACACACTCAAGAGTTACGGGAACCGTCCCAACCTTTATTAAGCACCAACTTACAAAGGAATACACTCAAGAACCTAGACAGAACAACCCCCTGCCTTAGGCTACGAAAATGCTTGCCTAAATAGGCTTACAATCCTAAAAACGTGGCCACTAAGTACATGAGATCATGGGGCCAACCCATGATCTTGCAGTTGACACCCCCAACTGCCCTAGGGCTGTGCTGGCACTGCCTGAATCTGCCAGCACATTGAAACATGAAACTTCCTGGAAATTAACTGCCGATAACTGCCCGTTTCTGCCTTGGACACCTGTCCCATGCTGCCAGCAACACATGCAGCCCGTTTCTGCCTTGGACACCTGTCCCACGTTCCCAGCAACATGTGCAGAAATGCTGTTAACCGTCAATAACCGTTTTGCCCGAGCCAACTCAAGTTTGCCTCCGTTTTGCCCGAGCCAACTCAAGGCTGCCTGGCCAATTTCATTATCCAACCCCAGCTCCCAATACTTAGCCGTTTTTCCCGATTGCCTTGTCCCACAAGCCTGCTTCCCATTTAGCGTCCCTGCCTCGACATCATCGGGCCATCATGTGCATCACGACTGCCACTTGCCTTAGGGACCAGTGTCGACACCAACCGACACCGTCGGGTCACCTAGTAAAGACATGCCTGCCTCATGCCTTCGTTTCCATCGGTTGGCTAGGGTGCAAGGTGCCACCGCTAGCCAAGCTTAGCAAGCCTTGGAATTCAAGGTGCTAACAGCAGGTATATTAGTCCCGCTTTAAGAAAATCGCAGCCAAAGTGTAAAAAGAAGCGGCCAAGTTTAATAAAGCACGGCCAAAAGAAATAACAAGTGGTACGGAGCAATAAGAAGCGGCCAAAAGCAATAAGAAGCGGCCAAGAGCAATAAAAAGCGGCCAAGTGAAATAAAAGGCGGCACGGAGCAATAACAAGCGGCCAGGAGCAATAACAAGCGGCAAAGAGTAATAAAAACCGGCCAAGTGTAATAAGAAGCGGCCAAGTGTAATAAAGCATGGCCAAGAGTAATAACAAGCGGTGCGGAGCAATAACAAGCGGCCAGGAGCAATCAGAAGCGGCCAAGAGTAATAAGAAGCGGCAAAGTGTAATAAGACACGGCCAAGAGGAATAACAAGCGGCCAAGTGTCAAAACAAGCGGCTACGAGTAATACGACGCGGCCAAGATATCCGAAAATAGATCATACACTAAAGCGCGTGTTCCGTAACCACTCTTTAAAAAAGAGCGGACAGATGTCGAAACATGCTGCCAGGAGTAATAAGATGCTGCCAAGAAGTCCGAAAATAGATCATACGTACACTAATCACGCTTTAACCAGTAGTAAGCAAGAAGAAAGTGCATGAACGACAATGATTTGAGCTTCATACTTTGTACTGTTCAAGCTATTGTTGAGAGGTGGGACGGAGTTGAAGAACTACGGAGATGTATGAACAACAATGATTTACTGAAGAAGCCAAGGCGGAGCTGCGATGAAACCAAAGGGTTTGATCCATGGTTTTGCATCTGGAGATCGATCACACCCTCAAATGCTAGAAATCTATGAACCCGGCCTTGGATGTCATATGTAGGAATGAAATTGTTCTGTTTCCTTTCGAAAGTGCCTCGAGGCCCAAATTTTTTGTTCAAGAGTTGTCTCATATACAAATAAATTTGGGCTAACACAAGAACCAATGACTTCTGGAGTTTTTTTTGTTGATCCAAAATTATGGATTCACATTTAGATTTTACATTTTTGAGCATGTTGACATGGAATTCAACGGTTCATTACATCAAAAAAGAATAAATTGAATGCTCTCGAGTAGCAATTCAAATTGTGCCCGAGGCATATTACAAGAAGAGAGAATATGTGGATGCGCCCGGGCGCAACTTCAATACGCCTGGGGAGCACTCAAATTGTGCCTGAGGCGCATGTGATGCTGCAAATATTTTTAATTTGTCTTTTTACCTCACTTTTTCTTGTTCGAATTGGCAGGAGACTAAAAAAAAGTCAATCCTTTAAACATTATAAGGATTGGTGGGAGACCATGTACCTTTTAGGGCGACAATCCCTTGGTATTTATAGAGGATTCTTGGCTTGCTCTCCAAGTACGTCTATGCGTCTGACACGCGTCGGCTAACGTCACCCGTGACGTAGCGGATAAGGCGGTTAGTGTGAACTGTCATTGGAGACATGGTCGAGCCCAGTTGCCTAGCTCCGGGCCGAGCCTAAGCCTCAAGGGAGCATCGTGGGAGACATGGCCGAGCCCAGTTGTCTAGCTCCGGGCTGAGCCCGAGCTTCGAGGGAGCATCGTGGGCGACATGGCCGAGCCTTGTTGCCTAGCTCCGGGCCAAGCCGAGCTTCGAGGGAGACATGGCCGAGCCCAGTTGCCTAGCTCCGGGCCGAGCCTAGCTTTGAGGGAGCATTGTGGGCGACATGGCCGAGACCAGTTGCCTAGCTCCTGGCAGAGCCTGAGCTTCGAGGGAGCATCGTGAGCGACATGGCCGAGCCTAGTTGCCTAACTCCGGGCCAAGCCGAGCTTCGAGGGAGACATGGCCGAGCCCAGTTGCCTAGCTCTTGGCCGAGCCTAGCTTTAAGGGAGCATTGTGGGCGACATGGCCGAGCCCTGTTGCCTAGCTCCTGGCCAAGCCCGAGCTTCGAGGGAGCATCGTGAGCGACATGGCCTAGCCTAGTTGCCTAGCTCCGGGCCAAACCGAGCTTCGAGGGACACATGGCCGAGCCCAGTCGCCTAGCTCCGGGCCAAGCCTAGCTTCGAGGGCGCATTGTGGGCGACATGGCCGAACCTAATTGCCTAGCTCCGGGCCGTGCCGAGCTGAGCTTCGAGGGAGCTTTCATGAGAAACATGGCCGAGCCCAGTGGACTAACTCCGGGATGAGCCGAGCCTCGTGGCCTTCTGCCAAACGTAGCGATTGTGGCCGAACTAGAATATTTGGGACACTACAATAGCCCCTCAACTTCTTCTGCTACAAAGAGTACAGGAGAAGTTGACAATGAGACTTGCCGAATATCAGTGGCTGAACCGTAATGAGAGCCTTTGATGGTGCATGGATAAAACGTCGTGCGGACTCTAGAAAAGCCCCAATGGTTTTGAGAGTTGGCCAACTTGATATGAAGGTCGTTGATGGTGCAAGTGCTGAACAATTGATTGGATTCTAAAAAGCCCTGACGGTTGCGGGTTGGCCAAAGGCCGTTGATGGTGCAAGCACCGAATAGTTGATTGGACTCTAAAAAGCCCCGATGGTTGAGAGTTGGCCGAAGGCCGTTGATGGCGCAAGCACCGAACAGTCGATTAGACTCTAAAAAGCCCCGACGGTTGAGAGTTGGCCGAAGGCCGTTGAGGGTTGGCCGAAGGCCGTTGATGGCGTAAACGCCATTTGTATAGGTGTGACCAAAGTCATCGTTTAGATGCGTGGCCTATGCCGGTGTGGAGGAATACTTTGGTTGAAATTGTGGTTGTACTCAGCCGTAGAGAGGAACGTCAACTTCAGCAAAGGTCGATTGCTTGTAACCATTCGTATGAACGTCGTCTGCGCCGAACCAAACATGACCAAACCTAGCAAACTCGGTCAGTGCCTTGATCGTGTCAGATAAAACTTAGTTGCTCTCGTGGACCTAACGGCTATGTCGCCTAAGTGCGGTAGCCTTGAACACAGAGGGTTGGCGTACGGATATGAAGGCTTTTGATGGAGAAAGTGCCAACCGTTGGATCAACCTTCGTGTTGATTCCGGATCGTAGGTTCTAACGTCAAACTGCTCAATCCGAGCCAAAGCATAAGCCCCAACCGTAGTGTGGGGTTTAGGTTCGACATAATTGTATGTCTTGGGGTGCTTCTTTGTTGTCATGGTGGCCGAAGCGATGGTGGATGAAATCTCTGAGCCGAACTAAAGATCAATCTTGTACGACGGTGATACAAGAGTGTGACTGGAATCAGCGTTGCAGAGGTCGGTCATGCTCAGCCAAGAATTTTTCGTGAGTCTTTTGGCAAATGTCCTCCATGTTTTTTTGAAGATCGGCCTGGATCTCTTTTGAGAAAGGAGATTTAGTGAATTCCTGAGCTGGTGGTGAATCGACTTTGTAGGTCGGTCGTCACAGTTGGACCTTCTGTTTATGGCTCTTTGTTCGTTGGTTCCCCAAGCGCTGGCGGACCGGAGACCTTTGTTGCCTAAAAGCAACGTTGTCTTTGGCTCTAACATTCTAGAGGGGTGGGGCGATTTGGTCATCAACCAAAAGACGGTGGTGATCATTGTTTCTTGCTGTTGTTTGAGCATCTTGAACGTATACTAGGGTATCTTCTGCCATGGTGGGTGACCGCTGGGTCACTGGATTGGGGCCAGAAGTGATGGAGCCTGGCTAGTGAGAGAGAGTCGTAGAAGTTCCTCCGATCTCAGAGGGGACCAGACTGATTGGGGGAGGAGGAGGAGGAAGTCCGTCCATCTTGTTGGATGGAGGCTATCTTCCGCCATGGTGGGTGGCCGCTAGGTCACAGAATTGGGGCCAGGAGGGATGAAGCTTGGCTCTTGAGAGAGAGTTGTTGAGTTCCTCCGATCTTAGAGGAGACCAAATTGATTGGGGGAGGAGGAGGAGGTTCGCCCATCTTGTTGGACGGAGGCTTGATTTAGAGTGAAGAAGAGAGGAAAACGAGTAGGAGAGGGTGGAGCCACCATAGATCGAAGTACTTCACGTCGGGTTCACAAATTGTGAGGCTTCAATGAACGTGGCTCGCTTCCCCTGGAATTGTTGTTCGTTTGGATCTAACCCCGTTCCCTTGAACCTAACCTGCACCACGAAGCACGACTAAAGACCACACCGGAGGAGCCCCGGAATCGCCCTCCGGCGTGAGGATGAGAATAATGCAGAGAGAGGAAAGCAAAGGACTAGGGTTTCAAGGGTGGGAGACACTACGCCATTTTTTTCCATTAGCGGCATTAAAAAACTGCCGGTAATAGTTTCAAAACCGCCGGTAAAAGTACATTACCGCCGGTAAAAATAAATTACCGCCGGTAAAAGTTTCGTCGGCAAAACAATTGTCGGGAATACAAAAACGGCGGTAAATTACCGCCGGTAAAGGTTTCGAACTATTAACGGCGGTTTTTTACCGCCGCTAATAGTTTCGGAAAAAAAATGACATTGCCGAGATTCGAACCCGCGACCCGTTGGTTAATACGCACTTACCCACTAAGCTACATAAAATTATGTGTTTTATTAGAAAAATAATAATATTTATATTATAATGTATTATTACCGGCAGTTTTTGCTTACCACCGTTAATAGTTACTTTTACCGGCGGTTTTACATTACCGCCGGTAATAGCAACTTTTACCCGCGGTTTTACTAATGCCGTTAATAAACGGCGTTTATAATTACCTTTTGCGGCGGTTTGTCATTACCGCCGGTAATAGGACTCTTTTCCGACGGTTTTATTACCGCCGGCAAAAAAACCGCCGGCAAAGGCAATTTTTGGCGTAGTGAGACCATGTACCTTTTAGGGCGAGTATCCCTTGGTATTTATAGAGGATTCTTGGCTTGCTCTCCAAGTACGTTTATGCGTCTGACATGCGTCGGCTAACGTCACCCGTGACGTAGCGGATAAGGCGGTTAGTGTGAGCTGTCATTGGAGACATGGCCGAGCCCAGTTGCCTAGCACCGGGCCGAGCCTGAGCTTCAAGGGAGCATCGTGGGAGACATGGCCGAGCCCAGTTGCCTAGCTCTGGGCCGAGCCCGAGCTTCGAGGGAGCATCGTGAGCGACATGGCCGAGCCTAGTTGCCTAGCTCCGGGCCAAGCCGAGCTTCGAGGCAGACATGGCCGAGCCCAGTTGCCTAGCTCCGGGCAGAGCCCGAGCTTCGAGGGAGCATCGTGAGCGACATGGCCGAGCCTAGTTGCCTAGCTCCGGGCCAAGCCGAGCTTCGAGGGAGACATGGCCGAGCCCAGTTGCCTAGCTCCGGGCCGAGCCTAGCTTCGAGGGAGCATTGTGGGCGACATGGCCGAACCAAATTGCCTAGCTCCGGGCCGAGCCGAGCCGAGCTTCGAGGGAGCTTTCATGAGAAACATGGCCGAGCCCAGTGGACTAACTCCTGGATGAGCCGAGCCTCGTGGCCTTCCGCCAAACGTAGCAATTGTGGCCGAACTAGAATATTCGGGCCACTACAGTATGAAGTCATGGAACAGAGCCCTCCCCCCATGTCGAGTACACCCGGGAGAAGGTCATTGACACCAACACTCTGACGGATGCCAATGCCAACATTGTCGGAGACACCTCCGTTCTCAAACCCGATTCTGATCCACGACGTTCGCCTTCTCCTGGTAATTGTAGGATCCCCTTCATGTTCACGAGGAATGAGAACTCAACCGGAGCACTTGAATTCAAATCCTTAGTCGTCTTGTCCGAAACCCATGTCTTGACGTTGGCACTCGACCGAGGGAAAATGGCTTTGGCCATTTTTTCTCAGACTGCCTCATCGTGAGGAAAGGAGTTGGCGACCGTCGTGGAAAGAAGCTTTTTCCCATAGAAAATCGAGACCTCCGTGTTATTGTCGAACAAGGGAGAGAAAAAGGTTATCGACAAGTTGAAGGTGATTTCCCCCATGGTAGATATCAAAGACGAAGAGACGTCGTCATCGAGAGGCAGGGATCCCAAGTGGACGTGGATTTTGGCCTTGTTGCGAAATTCTCCGGTCTAGACCTCGTTGTGGACGTCCATTCGGCATCCCTGTCTCTCTATGACGCATCTCTTCGTCTTGGATATCTACCATTGGGGAAATCACTTTCAACGTGTCGATATCCTTTTTCTCACCTCTGTTCGACAATAACACCAACGTTTCAATTTTCTACTGGAAAAAGCTTCTTTCCACAACGGTCATTGACTCTTTTCCTCACGATGAGGCAGTTCGAGAAAAAATGGGGAAAGCCATTTTCCCTTGGTCGAGCGCCAATGTCAAGACATGGGTTTCGGACAAAATGGCTAAGGATTTCAATTTGAGTGCTCCAGTTGAGTCCTTGTTCCCCGCGAATGTGAAGGGGAGCTTGCAATTGCCGAGAGAAGACAAACGTCGTGGATCAGAATTGGGTTCGAGACGAACGTCATGGATCAGTATTAAGGCTCGGTATGACGATCCACCGAAAAGAGATTGGGGTGATGAAGCATATTACAGGTGACATTTTAGAGTATTAATTTTCTAGCTTCCATGTTGAACACCACCTCCATATGTGTTCCCCACTTTTGATGGTTTTTGCTGGTGCTACCGTGCTATCCACTTCATTTCTTCATTTTCTTGTCTTTTGAAGAAATTTTACTAATCAAAGATGAGGTAAGGATACAATGATTAAAGGGATAAGAGCAGAAACGGCATCACTAATCAAGGATAACATCTGAACTAGGTTGGCACGGCCATATCCTCACAATAATCATATGCCTCACCAGCCCCAACAGACGATAAAGAGACTATCAAATAGAAAATTTGTACATATTTTGTGTTCTGTAATTGGTCCGAAGGCTGCTTATTCAGGAAAAAGAGCGTGACACATCTTTTGTCTATAGTTTGTTTTTTTTTAATTTGTATCTTCAAATAATTCAGAAAATATTTTTAAGGTTCAAACTAGACTTAAAATGGCTCATCATTTTGAGATGAGTTATTACAGTTCTTGACAAAAAAATTTAATGAACACCCTAACGAGAATTTATGGAGTCGATAAAACAAAATATTAAATGATCGCAGACATTTTTATTTTCCTGCCGAACGGAATTTTCTTTTTGTCTCTATTCATTTATTTTTTTTGTATTTGTTAGTTTGCGTCAAATTTTTGTAAACTATTGATTCGTCTTGACGAGATGAGTCAGAGAAATGGAAAATTATGACCCAAACTCTATTATTTTGGGAAAAATCCAAAAAAAGGCCAAACAATATTCAAACTTTTCGGAATTTTTCTTGGATTTTATAAAATAATATTTGAGTTCGGGTCATAATTTTATGGTTCTTTCATTTCTCTCGACGAAATGATCCAATAATCCATAAAAAAAACTTTGACGCAAAACTGACTAACGCAAAAGAAAATTGAATAACAATAAAAAAAAGTGAGGCAAACATTAATTTTGTAAAAGTATAAAATCCCCAAAAGAGAGCTAGGAAAATATTTTAGGTCAACTGAAAGATTCTTTAAAAGTTTTTTTGTGTTGAGATTTTTTCAATGGGTTTCGGCTTAAAATGAGGTGGGCCAACTGGTAAGCTTAATTCAGTCCACTAAGTCCTAGAGCCCCCCTTCAAAATCCAAATTCCTTATTGGAAGCCCTGCGCTCCGGCCACGATGGCAGGTATATCAGTCCCGCTTTCAGAAAATCACAGCCAAAGTGTAAAAAGAAGCGGCCAAGTTTAATAAAGCATGGCCAAAAGAAATAACAAGTGGTACGGAGCAATAACAAGCAGCCAAGAGCAATAAGAAGCGGCCAAGTGGAATAACAAGCGGCACGGAGCAATAACAAGCGGCCAAGAGCAATAACAAGCGGCCAAGAGTAATAAAAAGCGGCCAAGTGTAATATAAAGCGGCCAAGTGTAATAAAACACGGCCAAAAGTAATAACAAGCGGTGCGAAGCAATAACAAGTGGCCAGGAGCAATCAGAAGCGGCCAAGAGTAATAAGAAGCGGCAAAGTGTAATAAAACACGGCCAAGAGGAATAACAAGCGGCTACGAGTAATACGACGCGGCCAAGATATCCGAAAATAGATCATACACTAAAGCGCGTGGGAGACATGGCCGAGCCCAGTTGCCTAGCTCCGGGCCGAGCCTAGCTTCGTGGGAGCATTGTGGGCGACATGGCCGAGCCCAGTTGCCTAGCTCCGGGCCGAGCCCGGGCTTCGAGGGAGCATCGTGAGCGACATGACCGAGCCTAGTTGCCTAGCTCCGGGCCAAGCCAAGCTTCGAGGGAGACAGGGCCGAGCCCAGTCGCGTAGCTCCGGGCCGAGCCTAGCTTCGAGGGAGCATTGTGGGCGACATGGCCGAACCTAATTGCCTAGCTCCGGGCCAAGCTGAGCCGAGCTTCGAGGGAGCTTTCATGAGAAACATGGCCGAGCCCAGTGGACTACCTCGGAAGGCTGCTTATTCAGGAAAAAGAGCGTGACACATCATTTGTCTATAGTTTGTTTTTTTTTAATATGTATCTTCAAATAATTCAGAAAATATTTTTAAGGTTCAAACTAGAATTAAAATGGCTCATCATTTTGAGATGAGTTATTACAGTTCTTGACAAAAAATTTTAATGAACACCCAAACGAGAATTTATGGAGTCGATAAAACAAAATATTAAATGATCGCAGACATTTTTATTTTCCTGCCGAACGGAATTTTCTTTTTGTCTCTATTCGTTTATTTTTTTTGTATTTGTTAGTTTGCGTCAAATTTTTGTAAACTATTGATTCGTCTTGACGAGATGAGTCGGAGAAATGTAAAATTATGACCCAAACTCTAATATTTTGTGAAAAATCCAAAAAAAGGCCAAACAATATTCAAACTTTTCGGAATTTTTCTTGGATTTTATAAAATAATATTTGAGTTCGGGTCATAATTTTATGGTTCTTTCATTTCTCTCGACGAAACGATCCAATAATCCATAAAAAAAACTTTGATGCAAAACTGACTAACGCAAAAGAAAATTGAATAACAATAAAAAAAAGTGAGGGAAACATTAATTTTGTAAAAGTATAAAATCCCCAAAAGAGAGCCAGGAAAATATTTTAGGTCAACTGAAAGATTCTTTAAAAGTTTTTTTGTGTTGAGATTTTTTCAATGGGTTTCGGCTTAAAATGAGGTGGGCCAGCTGGTAAGCTTAATTCAGTCCACTAAGTCCTAGAGCCCCCCTTCAAAATCCAAATTCCTTATTGGAAGCCCTGCGCTCCGGCCACGATGGAAGGTATATTAGTCCCGCTTTCAGAAAATCACAGCCAAAGTGTAAAAAGAAGCGGCCAAGTTTAATAAAGCATGGCCAAAAGAAATAACAAGTGGTACGGAGCAATAACAAGCAGCCAAGAGCAATAAGAAGCGGCCAAGTGGAATAACAAGCGGCACGGAGCAATAACAAGCGGCCAGGAGCAATAACAAGCGGCCAAGAGTAATAAAAAGCGGCCAAGTGTAATATAAAGCGGCCAAGTGTAATAAAACACGGCCAAAAGTAATAACAAGCGGTGCGAAGCAATAACAAGTGGCCAGGAGCAATCAGAAGCGGCCAAGAGTAATAAGAAGCGGCAAAGTGTAATAAGACACGGCCAAGAGGAATAACAAGCGGCTACGAGTAATACGACGCGGCCAAGATATCCGAAAATAGATCATACACTAAAGCGCGTGGGAGACATGGCCGAGCCCAGTTGCCTAGCTCCGGGCCGAGCCTAGCTTCGTGGGAGCATTGTGGGCGACATGGCCGAGCCCAGTTGCCTAGCTCCGGGCCGAGCCCGGGCTTCGAGGGAGCATCGTGAGCGACATGACCGAGCCTAGTTGCCTAGCTCCGGGCCAAGCCAAGCTTCGAGGGAGACAGGGCCGAGCCCAGTCGCGTAGCTCCGGGCCGAGCCTAGCTTCGAGGGAGCATTGTGGGCGACATGGCCGAACCTAATTGCCTAGCTCCGGGCCAAGCTGAGCCGAGCTTCGAGGGAGCTTTCATGAGAAACATGGCCGAGCCCAGTGGACTACCTCGGAAGGCTGCTTATTCAGGAAAAAGAGCGTGACACATCTTTTGTCTATAGTTTGTTTTTTTTTAATATGTATCTTCAAATAATTCAGAAAATATTTTTAAGGTTCAAACTAGAATTAAAATGGCTCATCATTTTGAGATGAGTTATTACAGTTCTTGACAAAAAATTTTAATGAACACCCAAACGAGAATTTATGGAGTCGATAAAACAAAATATTAAATGATCGCAGACATTTTTATTTTCCTGCCGAACAGAATTTTCTTTTTGTCTCTATTCGTTTATTTTTTTTGTATTTGTTAGTTTGCATCAAATTTTTGTAAACTATTGATTCGTCTTGACGAGATGAGTCGGAGAAATGTAAAATTATGACCCAAACTCTAATATTTTGGGAAAAATCCAAAAAAAGGCCAAACAATATTCAAACTTTTCGGAATTTTTCTTGGATTTTATAAAATAATATTTGAGTTCGGGTCATAATTTTATGGTTCTTTCATTTCTCTCGACGAAACGATCCAACAATCCATAAAAAAAACTTTGACGCAAAACTAACTAACGCAAAGGAAAATTTAACAACAATAAAAAAAAGTGAGGGAAACATTAATTTTGTAAAAGTATAAAATCCCCAAAAGAGAGCCAGGAAAATATTTTAGGTCAACTGAAAGATTCTTTAAAGGTTTTTTTGTGTTGAGATTTTTTCAATGGGTTTCGGCTTAAAATGAGGTGGGCCAGCTGGTAAGCTTAATTCAGTCCACTAAGTCCTAGAGCCCCCTTCAAAACCCAAATTCCTTATTGGAAGCCCTGCGCTCCGGCCACGATGGCAGGTATATTTGTCCTGCTTTAAGAAAATCGCAGCCAAAGTGTAAAAAGAAGCGGCCAAGTTTAATAAAGCACGGCCAAAAGAAATAACAAGCGGTACGGAGCAATAAGAAGCGGCCAAGAGCAATAAGAAGCGGCCAAGTGTAATAAAAGGCGGCCAAGTGTAATAAGAAGTGGCCAAGTGTAATAAAGCGCGGCCAAGAGTAATAACAAGCGGTACGGAGCAATAACAAGCGGCCAGGAGCAATAACAAGCGGCCAAGTGTAATAAAAAGCGGCCAAGTGTAATAAAGCGCGGCCAAGAGTAATAACAAGCGGTGCGGAGCAATAACAAGCGGCCAGGAGCAATCAGAAGCGGCCAAGAGTAATAAGAAGTGGCAAAGTGTAATAAGACACGGCCAAGAGGAATAACAAGCGGCCAAGTGTCAAATCAAGCGGCTACGAGTAATACGATGCGGCCAAGATATCCGAAAACAGATCATACACTAAAGCGCGTGTTCCGTAACCACTCTTTAAAAAAGAGAGGACAGATGTCAAAACATGCAGCCAGGAGTAATAAGATGCTGCCAAGATGTCCAAAAATAGATCATGCGTACACTAATCACGCTTTTACCAGTAGTAAGCAAGAAGAAAGTGCATGAACGACAACGATTTGAGCTTCATACTTTGTACTGTTCAAGCTATTGTTGAGAGGTGGGACGGAGTTGAAGAACTACGGAGATGTATGAACAACAATGATTTACTTAAGAAGCCGGGGTGGAGCTGCGATGAAACCGAAGGTTTGATCCATGGTTTTGCATCTGGAGATCGATCACACCCTCAAATGCTAGAAATCTATGAACCCGGCCTTGGATGTCATATGTAGGAATGAAATTTTTCTGTTTCCTTTTGAAAGTGCCTCGAGGCCCAAATTTTTTGTTCAAGATTTGTCTCGTACACAAATAAATTTGGGCTAACACAAGAACCAATGACTTCTGGAGTTTTTTTTGTTGATCCAAAATTATGGATTCACATTTAGATTTTACATTTTTGAGCATGTTGACATGGAATTCAACGGTTCATTACATCAAAAAAGAATAGATTGAATGCTCTCGAGTAGCAATTCAAATTGCGCCTGAGGCATATTACAAGAAGAGAGAATATGTGGATGCGCCCGGGCGCAACTTAAATACGCCTGGGGAGCGCTCAAATTGTGCCTGAGGCGCATGTGATGCTGCAAATATTTTTAATTTGTCTTTTTACCTCACTTTTTCTTGTTCGAATTGGCAGGAGACTAAAAAAAAGGCAATCCTTTAAACATTATAAGGACTGGTGGGAGACCATGTACCTTTTAGGGCGACTATCCCTTGGTATTTATAGAGGATTCTTGGCTTGCTCTCCAAGTACGTCTATGCGTCTGACACGCGTCGGCTAACGTCACCCGTGACGTAGCGGATAAGTCGGTTAGTGTGAGCTGTCATTGGAGACATGGCCGAGCCCAGTTGCCTAGCTCCGGGTCGAGCCTGAGCTTCAAGGGAGCATCGTGGGAGACATAGCCAACCCAGTTGCCTAGCTCCGGGTTGAGCCTGAGCTTTGAGGGAGCATCGTGAGCGACATGGCCGAGCCTAGTTGCCTAGCTCCGGGCCAAACCGAGCTTCGAGGGAGACAAGGCCGAGCCCATTTGCCTAGCTCTGGGCCGAGCCTAGCTTCGAGGGAGCATCGTGGGATACATGGCCGAGCCCAGTTGCCTAGCTCTGGGCCAAGCCCGAGCTTCGAGGGAGCATCATGAGCGACATGGCCGAGCCTGGTTGCCTAGCTCCGGGCCAAGCCGAGCTTCCAAGGAGACATGGCCGAGCCCAGTTGCCTAGCTCCGGGCCGAGCCCGAGCTTCAATGGAGCATCGTGAGTGACATGGCCGAGCCTAGCTGCCTAATTCCGGGCCAAGCCGAGCTTCGTGGGAGGCATGGCCGAGCCCGGTTGCCTAGCTCTGGGCCGAGCCTAGCTTGGAAGGAGCATCGTAGGAGACATGGCCGAGCCCAGTTGCCTAGCTCCGGGCCGAGCCTAGCTTCGAGGGAGCATCGTGGGATACATGGCCTAGCCCTGTTGCCTAGCTCCGGGACGAGCCCGAGCATCGAGGGAGCATCGTGAGCGACATGGCCGAGCCTAGTTGATTAGCTCCGGGCCGAGCCGAGCTTCGACGAAAACATGGCCGAGCCCAGTTGCCTAGCACGGGGCCGAGCCTAGCTTCGTGGGAGCATTGTGGGCGACATGGCCGTGCCCAGTTGCCTAGCTCCGGGCCGAGCCCGAGCTTCGAGGGAGCATCGTGAGCGACATGGCCTAGCCTAGTTGCCTAGCTTCGGGCCAAGCCGAGCTTCAAGGGAGGCATGGCCGAGCCCAGTTGCCTGGCTCCGGGTCGAGCCTAGCTTCGTGGGAGCATTGTGGGCGACATGGCCATGCCCAGTTGCCTAGCTCCGGGCCGAGCCCGAGCTTCGAGGGAGCATCGCGAGCGACATGGCCGAGCCTAGTTGCCTAGTTCCGGGCCAAGCCGAGCTTCGTGGGAGGCATGGCTGAGCCCAGTTGCCTAGCTCCAGGCCGAGCCTAGCTTCGAGGGAGCATCGTGGGAGACATGGCCGAACCCAGTTGCCTAGCTCCCGGCCGAGCCTAGCTTCGAGGGAGCATCGTGGGATACATGGCCGAGCCCAGTTGCCTAGCTCCGAGCCGAGCCCGAGCTTCGAGGGAGCATCAAGAGCGACATGGCCGAGCATAGCTGACTAGTTCCGGGCCAAGCCGAGCTTCGTCGGAGGCATGGCCGAGCCCAGTTGGCTAGCTCCAGGCCGAGCCGAGCTTCGAGGGAGCATCGTGGGATACATGGCCGAGCCCAGTTGCCTAGCTCCGGGCCGAGCCCGAGCTTCGAGGGAGCATCGTGAGCGACATGGCCGAGCCTAGTTGCCTAGCTCCGGGCCAAGCCGAGCTTCGAGGGAGATATAGCCGAGCCAAGTTGCCTAGCTCCGGGCCGAGCCTAGCTTCGTGGGAGCATTGTGGGCGACATGGCCGAGCCCAGTTGCCTACCTCCGCGCTGAGCCCGAGTTTCGAGGGAGCATCGTGAGCAACATGGCCGAGCCTAGTTGCCTAGCTCCGGGCCAAGCCGTGCTTCGAGGGAGACATGGCCGAGCCAAGTTGCCTAGCTACGGGCCGAGCCTAGCTTCGTGGGAGCATTGTGGGGGACATGGCCGAGCCCAGTTGCCTAGCTCCGGGCCGAGCCCGAGCTTCGAGGGAGCATCGTGAGCGACATGTCCGAGCCCAGTTGCCTAGCTCCGGGCCAGGCCGATCTTCGAGGGAGACAGGGCCGAGCCCAGTCGCGTAGCTCCGGGCCGAGCCTAGCTTCGAGGGGGCATTGTGGGCGATATGGCCGAACCTAATTGCCTAGTTCCGGGCCAAGCCGAGCCGAGCTTCGATGGAGCTTTCATGAGAAACATGGCCGAGCCCAGTGGACTAACTCCGAAGGCTGCTTATTCAGGAAAAAGAGCGTGACACATCTTTTGTCTATAGTTTGTTTTTTTTTAATATGTATCTTCAAATAATTCAGAAAATATTTTTAAGGTTCAAACTAGAATTAAAATGGCTCATTATTTTGAGATGAGTTATTACAGTTCTTGATAAAAAATTTTAATGAACACCCTAACGAGAATTTATGGAGTCGATAAAACAAAATATTAAATGATCGCAGACATTTTTATTTTCCTGCCGAACGGAATTTTCTTTTTTTCTCTATTCGTTTATTTTTTTTGTATTTGTTAGTTTGCATCAAATTTTTGTAAACTAGTGATTCGTCTTGACGAGATGAGTCGGAGAAATGGAAAATTATGACCCAAACTCTATTATTTTGGGAAAAATCCAAAAAAAGGCCAAACAATATTCAAACTTTTCGGAATTTTTCTTGGATTTTATAAAATAATATTTGAGTTCGGGTCATAATTTTATGGTTCTTTCATTTCTCTCGACGAAACGATCCAATAATCCATAAAAAAACTTTGACGCAAAACTAACTAACGCAAAAGAAAATTGAATAACAATAAAAAAAAGTGAGGGAAACATTAATTTTGTAAAAGTATAAAATCCCCAAAAGAGAGCCAGGAAAATATTTTAGGTCAACTGAAAGATTCTTTAAAAGTTTTTTTGTGTTGAGATTTTGTCAATGGGTTTCGGCTTAAAATGAGGTGGGCCAGCTGGTAAGCTTAATTCAGTCCACTAAGTCCTAGAGCCCCCTTCAAAACCCAAATTCCTTATTGGAAGCCCTGCGCTCCGGCCACGATGGCAGGTATATTAGTCCTGCTTTAAGAAAATCGCAGCCAAAGTGTAAAAAGAAGCGGCCAAGTTTAATAAAGCACGGCCAAAAGAAATAACAACCGGTACGGAGCAATAAGAAGCGGCCAAGAGCAATAAGAAGCGGCCAAGTGTAATAAAAGGCGGCCAAGTGTAATAAGAAGCGGCCAAGTGTAATAAAGCGCGGCGAAGAGTAATAACAAGCGGTACGGAGCAATAAAAAGCGGCCAGGAGCAATAACAAGCGGCCAAGTGTAATAAGAAGCGGCCAAGTGTAATAAAAAGCGGCCAAGTGTAATAAAGCGCGGCCAAGAGTAATAACAAGCGGTGCGGAGCAATAACAAGCGGCCAGGAGCAATCAAAAGCGGCCAAGAGTAATAAGAAGTGGCAAAGTGTAATAAGACACGGCCAAGAGGAATAACAAGCGGCCAAGTGTCAAATCAAGCGGCTACGAGTAATACGATGCGGCCAAGATATCCGAAAACAGATCATACACTAAAGCGCGTGTTCCGTAACCACTCTTTAAAAAAAAGAGGACAGATGTCAAAACATGCTGCCAGGAGTAATAAGATGCTGCCAAGATGTCCAAAAATAGATCATACGTACACTAATCACGTTTTTACCAGTAGTAAGCAAGAAGAAAGTGCATGAACGACAACGATTTGAGCTTCATACTTTGTACTGTTCAAGCTATTGTTGAGAGGTGGGACGGAGTTGAAGAACTACGGAGATGTATGAACAACAATGATTTACTTAAGAAGCCGGGGTGGAGCTGCGATGAAACCGAAGGTTTGATCCATGGTTTTGCATCTGGAGATCGATCACACCCTCAAATGCTAGAAATCTATGAACCCGGCCTTGGATGTCATATGTAGGAATGAAATTGTTCTGTTTCCTTTTGAAAGTGCCTCGAGGCCCAAATTTTTTGTTCAAGATTTGTCTCGTACACAAATAAATTTGGGCTAACACAAGAACCAATGACTTCTGGAGTTTTTTTTGTTGATCCAAAATTATGGATTCACATTTAGATTTTACATTTTTGAGCATGTTGACATGGAATTCAACGGTTCGTTACATCAAAAAAGAATAGATTGAATGCTCTCGAGTAGCAATTCAAATTGCGCCTGAGGCATATTACAAGAAGAGAGAATATGTGGATGCGCCCGGGCGCAACTTAAATACGCCTGGGGAGCGCTCAAATTGTGCCTGAGGCACATGTGATGCTGCAAATATTTTTAATTTGTGTTTTTACCTCACTTTTTCTTGTTCGAATTGGCAGGAGACTAAAAAAAAGGCAACCCTTTAAACATTATAAGGACTGGTGGGAGACCATGTACCTTTTAGGGCGACTATCCCTTGGTATTTATAGAGGATTCTTGGCTTGCTCTCCAAGTACGTCTATGCGTCTTACAAGCGTCGGCTAACGTCACCCGTGACGTGGCGGATAAGGCGGTTAGTGTGAGCTGTCATTGGAGACATGGCCGAGCCCAGTTGCCTAGCTCCGGGTCGAGCCTGAGCTTCAAGGGAGCATCGTGGGAGACATAGCCGACCCAATTGCCTAGCTCCGGGTTGAGCCCGAGCTTCGAGGGAGCATCGTGAGCGACATGGCCGAGCCTAGTTGCCTAGCTCCGGGCCAAGCCGAGCTTCGAGGGAGACATGGCCGAGCCAAGTTGCCTAGCTCCGGGCCTAGCCTAGCTTCGAGGGAGCATTATGGGCGACATGGCCGAGCCCAGTTGCCTAGCTCTGGGCCGAGCCCGAGCTTTGAGGGAGCATCGTGAGCGACATGGCCGAGCCTAGTTGCCTAGCTCCGGGCCAAGCCGAGCTTCGAGGGAGACATGGCCGAGCCCAGTTGCCTAGCTCCGGGCTGAGCCTAGCTTCAAGGGAGCATTATGGGCGACATGGACGAGCCCAGTTGCCTAGCTCCGGGCCGAGCCCGAGATTCGAGGGAGCATCGTGATCGACATGGCCGAGCCTAGTTGCCTAGCTCCGAGCCAAGCTGAGCTTCGAGGGAGACATGGCCGAGCCAAGTCGCCTAGCTCCGGGCCGAGTTTAGCTTCGAGGGAGCATTGTGGGCGACATGGCCGAACCTAATTGCCTAGCTCTGGGCCGAGCCGAGCCGAGCTTTGAGGGAGCTTTCATGAGAAACATGGCCGAGCCTAGTGGACTAACTCCGGGATGAGCCGAGCCTCGTGGCCTTCCGCCAAACGTAGCGATTGTGGCCAAACTAGAATACTCGGGCCACTACAATAGCCCCTCAACTTCTTCTGCTACAAAGAGTACAGGAGAAGTTGACAATGAGACTTGTCGAATATCAGTGGCTGAACCGTAATGAGAGCCTTTGATGGTGCATGGATCAAACGTCGTGCGGACTCTAGAAAAGCCCCAATGGTTTTGAGAGTTGGCCGACTTGATACGAAGGTCATTGATGGCGCAAGTGCCGAAGAATTGATTGGATTCTAAAAAGCCCTGACGGTTGAGGGTTGGCCAAAGGCCGTTGATGGCGCACGCACCGAATAGTCGATTGGACTCTAAAAAGCCCCGATGGTTGAGAGTTGGCCGAAGGCCGTAGACGGCGCAAGCACCGAACAGTCGATTAGACTCTAAAAAGCCCCGACGGTTGAGAGTTGGCCGAAGGCCGTTGAGGGTTGGCCGAAGGCTGTTGATGGCGCAAGCATCGAACAGTCGATTAAACTCTAAAAAGCCCCGACGGTTGAGAGTTGGCCGAAGGCCGTTGATGGCGCAAATGCCGTTTGTAAAGGTGTGACCAAAGTCATCGTTTAGATGCTCGGCCTATGCCGGTGTGGAGGAATACTTGGGTTGAAATTGTGGTTGTACTCAGCCGTAGAGAGGAACGTCAACTTCATCATAGGTCGATTGCTTGTAACCATTCGTATGAACGTCGTCTGCGCCGAACCAAACATGACCAAACCTAGCAAACTCGGTCAGTGCCTTGATCGTGTCAGATAAAACTTAGTTGCTCCTGTGGACCTAACGGCTGTGTCGCCGAAGTGCGGTAGCCTTGAACACAGAGAGTTGGCGGACGGATATGAAGGCTTTTGATGGAGAAAGTGCCAACCGTTGGATCAACCTTCGTGTTGATTCCGGATCGTAGGTTCTAACGTCAAACTGCTCAATCCGAGCCAAAGCATAAGCCCCAACCGTAGTGTGGGGTTTAGGTTCGACATAATTGTATGTCTTGGGGTGCTTCTTGGTTGTCATGGTGGCCGAAGCGATGGGGGCTGAAATCTCTGAGCCGAACTAAAGATCAATCTTGTACGACGGTGATACACGGGTGTGACTGGAATCAGCGTTGCGGAGGTCGGTCATGCTCGGCCAAGAATTCTTCGTGAGTCTTTTGGCAAATGTACTCCATGTTTTTGAAGATCGGCCTGGATCTCTTTTGAGAAAGGAGATTTAGTGAATTCCTGAGCTGGTGGTGAATCGACTTCGTAGGTCGGTCGTCACAGTTGGACCTTCTGTTTATGGCTCTTTGTTCGTTGGTTCCTCAAGCGCTGGTGGACCGGAGACCTTTGTTGCCTAAAAGCAACGTTGTCTTTGGCTCTAACGTTCTTGAGGGGTGGGGCGATTTGGTCATCGACCAAAAGACGGTGGTGATCATTGTTTCCTACTGTTGTTTCAGCATCTTGAACGTATACTAGGGTATCTTCTGCCATGGTGGGTGACCGCTGGGTCACTGGATTGGGGCCAGGATAGATGGAGCCTGGCTAGTGAGAGAGAGTCGTTGAAGTTCCTCCGATCTCAGAGGGGACCAGACTGATTGGGGGAGGAGGAGGAGGAAGTCCGTCCATCTCGTTGGATAGAGGCTATCTTCCGCCATGGTGGGTGGCCGCTAGGTCACGGGATTGGGGCCAGTAGGGATGAAGCTTGGCTCTTGAGAGAGAGTTGTTGAGTTCCTCCGATCTTAGAGGAGACCAGATTGATTCGGGGAGGAGGAGGAGGTTCGCCCATCTTGTTGGACGGAGGCTTGATTTAGAGTGAAGAAGAGAGGAAAACGAGTAGGAGAGGGTGGAGCCACCATAGATCGAAGTACTTCACGTCGGGTTCACAAATTGTGAGGCTTCAATGAACGTGGCTCGCTTCCCCTGGAATTGTTGTTCGTTTGGATCTAACCCCGTTCCCTTGAACCTAACCTGCACCACGAAGCACGACTAAAGACCACACCGGAGGAGCCCCGGAAAGGCCCTCCGGCGTGAGGATGAGAATAATGCAGAGAGAGGAAAGCAAAGGACTAGGGTTTCAAGGGTGGGAGACCATGTACCTTTTAGGGCGACTATCCCTTGGTGTTTATAGAGGATTCTTGGCTTGCTCTCCAAGTACGTCTATGCGTCTGACAAGCGTCGGCTAACGTCACCCGTGACGTGGCGGATAAGGCGGTTAGTGTGAGCTGTCATTGGAGACATGGCCGAGCCCGGTTGCCTAGCTCCGGGCCGAGCTTGAGCTTCAAGGGAGCATCATGGGAGACATGGCTGAGCCCAGTTGCCTAGCTCCGGGCCGAGCCCGAGCTTCGAGGGAGCATCATGAGCGACATGGCCGAGCCTAGTTACCTAGCTCCGGGCCAAGCCGAGCTTCGAGGGAGACATGGCAGAGCCCAGTTGCCTAGCTCCGGGCCGAGCCTAGCTTCGAGGGAGCATCGTGGGCGACATGGCCGAGCCTAGTTGCCTACCTCCGGGCCGAGCCTAGCTTCGAGGGAGCATCGTTGGAGACATGGCCGAGCCCAGTTGCCTACCTCCGGGCCGAGCCCGAGCTTCGAGGGAGCATCGTGAGCGACATGGCCGAGCCTAGTTGCCTAGCTCCGGGCCAAACCGAGCTTCGAGGGAGACAAGGCCAAGCCCATTTGCCTAGCTCTGGGCCGAGCCTAGCTTCGAGGGAGCATCGTGGGATACATGGCCCAGCCCAGTTGCCTAGCTCTGGGCCGAGCCCGAGCTTCGAGGGAGCATCGTGAGCAACATGGCCGAGCCTAGTTGCCTAGCTCCGGGCCAAGCCGAGCTTCCAGGGAGACATGGCTGAGCCCAGTTGCCTAGCTCCGGGCCGAGCCTAGCTTCGTGGGAGCATTGTGGGCGATATGGCCGAGCCCAGTTGCCTAGCTCCGGGTCGAGCCCGAGCTTCAAGGGAGCATCGTGAGTGACATGGCCGAGCCTAGCTGCCTAATTCCGGGCCAAGCCGAGCTTCTTGGGAGGCATGGCCGAGCCCAGTTGCCTAGCTCCGGGCCGAGCCTAGCTTGGAAGGAGCATCGTAGGAGATATGGCCGAGCCCAGTTGCCTAGCTCCGGCCCGAGCCTAGCTTCGAGGGAGCATCGTGGGATACATGGCCTAGCCCTGTTTCCTAGCTCCGGGCCAAGCCCGAGCATCGAGGGAGCATCGTGAGCGACATGGCCGAGCCTAGTTGCCTAGCTCCGGGCCTAGCCGAGCTTTGACGGAAACATGGCCGAGCCCAGTTGCCTAGCACGGGGCCGAGCCTAGCTTCGTGGGAGCATTGTGGGCGACATGGCCGTGCCCAGTTGCCTAGCTCCGGGCCGAGCCCGAGCTTCGAGGGAGCATCGTGAGCGACATGGCCTAGCCTAGTTGCTTAGCTCCGGGCCAAGCCGAGCTTCGAGGGAGGAATGGCCGAGCCCAACTGCCTGGCTCCGGGTCTATCCTAGCTTCGTGGGAGCATTGTGGTTGACATGGCCAAGCCCAGTTGCCTAGCTCCGGGCCGAGCCCGAGCTTCGAGGGAGCATCGTGAGCGACATGGCCGAGCCTAGTTGCCTAGTTCCGGGCCAAGCCGAGCTTCGTGGGAGGCATGGCCGAGCCCTGTTGCCTAGCTCCGGGCCGAGCCTAGCTTCGAGGGAGCATCGTGGGAGACATGGCCGAACCCAGTTGGCTAGCTCCCGGCCGAGCCTAGCTTCGAAGGAGCATCGTGGGATACATGGCCGAGCCCAGTTGCCTAGCTCCGAGCCGAGCCCGAGCTTCGACGGAGCATCATGAGCGACATGGCCGAGCATAGCTGACTAGTTCCGGGCCAAGCCGAGCTTCGTCGGAGGCATGGCCGAGCCCAATTGCCTAGCTCCAGGCCGAGCCTAGCTTCGAGGGAGCATCGTGGGATACATGGCCGAGCACAGTTGCCTAGCTCCGGGCCGAGCCTAGCTTCGTGGGAGCATTGTGGGCGACATGGCCGAGCCCAGTTGCCTAGCTCCGGGCCGAGCCTGAGCTTTGAGGGAGCATCGTGAGCGACATGGCCGAGCCTAGCTGCCTAGTTCCGGGCCAAGCCGAGCTTCGTGGGAGGCATGGCCGAGCCCAGTTGCCTAGCTTCGGGCCGAGCCTAGCTTCGAGGGAGCATCGTGGGAGACATGGCCGAGCCCAGTTGCCTAGCTCCGGGCCAAGCCTAGCTTCGAGGGAGCATCGTGGGATACATGGCCGAGCCCAGTTGCCTAGCTCTGGGCCGAGCCCGAGCTTCTAAGAACCATCGTGAGCGACATGGCCGAGCCTGGTTGCCTAGCTTAGGGCCAAGCCGAGCTTCGAGGGAGACATGTCCGAGCCCAGTTGCCTAGCACCAGGCCGAGCCTAGCTTCGTGGGAGCATTGTGGGCGACATGGCCGTGCCCATTTGCCTAGCTCCAGGCCGAGCCCAAGCTTCGAGGGAGTATCGTGAGCGACATGGCCGTGCCTAGTTGCCTAGCTCCGGGCCAAGCCAAGCTTCGAGGGAGACAGGGCTGAGCCTAGTCGGGTAGCTCCGGGCCGAGCCTAGCTTCGCGGGAGCATTGTGGGCGACATGGCCGAACTTAATTTCCTACCTCCGGGCCAAGCCGAGCCGAGCTTCGAGGGAGCTTTCATGAGAAACATGGCCGAGCCCAGTGGACTAACTCCGAAGGCTGCTTATTCAGGAAAAAGAGCGCGACACATCTTTTGTCTATAGTTTGTTTTTTTTTAATATGTATCTTCAAATAATTCAGAAAATATTTTTAAGGTTCAAACTAGAATTAAAATGGCTCATCATTTTGAGATGAGTTATTACAGTTCTTGACAAAAAATTTTAATGAACACCCTAACGAGAATTTATGGAGTCGATAAAACAAAATATTAAATGATCGCAGACATTTTTATTTTCCTACCGAACGGAATTTGCTTGCTGTCTCTATTCGTTTATTTTTTTTGTATTTGTTAGTTTGCATCAAATTTTTGTAAACTATTGATTCGTCTTGACGAGATGAGTCGGAGAAATGGAAAATTATGACCCAAACTCTATTATTTTGGGAAAAATCCAAAAAAAGGCCAAACAATATTGAAACTTTTCGGAATTTTTCTTGGATTTTATAAAATAATATTTGAGTTCGGGTCATAATTTTATGGTTCTTTCATTTCTCTCGACGAAACGATCCAATAATCCATAAAAAAAACTTTGACGCAAAACTAACTAACGCAAAAGAAAATTGAATAACAATAAAAAAAAGTGAGTTAAACATTAATTTTGTAATAGTATAAAATCCACAAAAGAGAGCCAGGAAAATATTTTAGGTCAACTGAAAGATTCTTTAAAAGTTTTTTTGTGTTGAGATTATTTCAATGGGTTTCGGCTTAAAATGAGGTGGGCCAGCTAGTAAGCTTAATTCAGTCCACTAAGTCCTAGAGCCTCCTTCAAAACCCAAATTCCTTATTGGAAGCCCTACACTCCGGCCACGATGGCAAGTATATTAGTCCTGCTTTAAGAAAATCGCAGCCAAAGTGTAAAAAGAAGCGGCCAAGTTTAATAAAGCACGGCCAAAAGAAATAACAAGCGGTACGGAGCAATAAGAAGCGGCCAAGTGTAATAAAAAGCGGCCAAGAGTAATAACAAGCGGTTCGGAGCAATAATAAGCGGCCAGGAGCAATAACAAGCGGCCAAGTGTAATAAAAAGCGGCCAAGTGTAATAAAAAGCGGCCAAGTGTAATAAAGCGCGGCCAAGAGTAATAACATGCGGTGCGGAGCAATAACAAGCGGCCAGGAGCAATCAGAAGCGGCCAAGAGTAATAAGAAGCGGCTAAGTGTAATAAGACACGGCCAAGAGGAATAACAAGCGGCCAAGTGTCAAATCAAGCGGCTACGAGTAATACGACGCGGCCAAGATATCCGAAAACAGATCATACCCTAAAGCGCGTGTTCCGTAACCCCTTTTTAAAAAAGAGCGGACAGATGTCAAAACATGCTGCCAGGAGTAATAAGATGCTGCCAAGATGTCCGAAAATAGATCATACGTACACTAATCACGCTTTTACCAGTAGTAAGGAAGAAGAAAGTGCATGAACGACAACGATTTAAGCTTCATACTTTGTACTGTTCAAGCTATTTTTGAGAGGTGGGACGGAGTTGAAGAACTACGGAGGGTTATGAACAACAATGATTTACTTAAGAAGCCGGGGTGGAGCTGCGATGAAACCGAAGGTTTGATCCATGGTTTTGCATCTGGAGATCGATCACACCCTCAAATGCTAGAAATCTATGAACCCGGCCTTGGATGTCATATGTAGGATTGAAATTGTTCTGTTTCCTTTTGAAAGTGCCTCGAGGCCCAAATTTTTTGTTCAAGATTTGTCTCATACACAAATAAATTTGGGCTAACACAAGAACCAATGACTTCTGGAGTTTTTTTTGTTGATCCAAAATTATGGATTTACATTTAGATTTTACATTTTTGAGCATGTTGACATGGAATTCAACGGTTCATTACATCAAAAAAGAATAGATTGAATGCTCTCGAGTAGCAATTCAAATTGCGCCTGAGGCATATTACAAGAAGAGAGAATATGTGGATGCGCCCGGGCGCAACTTAAATACGCCTGGGGAGCGCTCAAATTGTGCCTGAGGCGCATGTGATGCTGCAAATATTTTTAATTTGTGTTTTTACCTCACTTTTTCTTGTTCGAATTGGCAGGAGACTAAAAAAAAGGCAATCCTTTAAACATTATAAAGACTGGTGGGAGACCATGTACCTTTTAGGGTGACTATCCCTTGGTATTTATAGAGGATTCTTGGCTTGCTCTCCAAGTACGTCTATGCGTCTGACACGCATCGGCTAACGTCACCCGTGACTTAGCGGATAAGGCGGTTAGTGTGAGCTGTCATTGGAGACATGGCCGAGCCCAGTTGCCTAGCTCCGGGTCGAGCTTGAGCTTCAAGGGAGCATCGTGGGAGACATAGCCAACCCAGTTGCCTAGCTCCGGGTCAAGCCCGAGCTTCGAGGGAGCATCGTGAGCGACATGGCCGAGCCTAGTTGCCTAGCTCCGGGCCAAGACGAGCTTCGAGGGAGACATGGCCGAGCCCAGTTGCCTAGCTCCGGGCTGAGCCTAGCTTCGAGGGAGCATTGTGGGCGACATGGCCGAGCCCACTTGCCTAGCTCCGGGCCGAGCCCGAGATTCGAGGGAGCATCGTGAGCGACATGGCCGAGCCTAGTTGCCTAGCTCCGGGCCAAGCTGAGCTTCGAGGGAGACATGGCCGAGCCCAGTCGCCTTGCTCCGGGCCGAGTTTAGCTTCGATGGAGCATTGTGGGCGACATGACCGAACCTAATTGCCTCGCTCTGGGCCGAGCCGAGCTGAGCTTTGAGGGAGCTTTCATGAGAAACATGGCCGAGCGTAGTGGACTAACTCCGGGATGAGCCGAGCCTCGTGGCCTTCCGCCAAACGTAGCGATTGTGGCCGAACTAGAATATTCGGGCCACTACAATAGCCCCTCAACTTCTTCTGCTACAAAGAGTACAGGAGAAGTTGACAATGAGACTTGCCGAATATCAGTGGCTGAACCGTAATGAGAGCCTTTGATGATGCATGGATCAAACGTCGTGCGGACTCTAGAAAAGCCCCAATGGTTTTGAGAGTTGGCCGACTTGATACGAAGGTCATTGATGGCGCAAGTGCCGAACAATTGATTGGATTCTAAAAAGCTCTGACGGTTGAGGGTTGGCCAAAGGCCGTTGATGGCGCAAGCACCGAATAGTCGATTGGACTCTAAAAAGCCCCGATGGTTGAGAGTTGGCCGAATGCCGTAGACGGCGCAAGCATCGAACAGTCGATTAGACTCTAAAAAGCCCCGACGGTTGAGAGTAGGCCGAAGGCCGTTGAGGGTTGGCCGAAGGCCGTTGATGGCGCAAGCACCGAACAGTCGATTAAACTCTAAAAAGCCCCGACGGTTGAGAGTTGGCCGAAGGCCGTTGATGGCGCAAATGCCGTTTGTATAGGTGTGACCAAAGTCATCGTTTAGATGCTCGGCCTATGCCGGTGTGGAGGAATACTTGGGTTGAAATTGTGGTTGTACTCAGCCGTAGAGAGGAACGTCAACTTCATCATAGGTCGATTGCTTGTAACCATTCGTATGAACGTCGTCTGCGCCGAACCAAACATGACCAAACCTAGCAAACTCGGTCAGTGCCTTGATCGTGTCAGATAAAACTTAGTTGCTCCTGTGGACCTAACGGCTGTGTCGCCGAAGTGCGGTAGCCTTGAACACAGAGAGTTGGCGGACGGATATGAAGGCTTTTGATGGAGAAAGTGCCAACCGTTGGATCAACCTTTCTGTTGATTCCGGATCGTAGGTTCTAACGTCAAACTGCTCAATCCGAGCCAAAGCATAAGCCCCAACCGTAGTGTAGGGTTTAGGTTCGACATAATTGTATGTCTTGGGGTGCTTCTTGGTTGTCATGGTGGCCGAAGCGATGGGGGCTGAAATCTCTAAGCCGAACTAAAGATCAATCTTGTACGACGGTGATACACGGGTGTGACTGGAATCAGCGTTGCAGAGGTCGGTCATGCTCGGCCAAGAATTCTTCGTGAGTCTTTTGGCAAATGTACTCCATGTTTTTGAAGATCGGCCTGGATCTCTTTTGAGAAAGGAGATTTAGTAAATTCCTGAGCTGGTGGTGAATCGACTTCGTAGGTCGGTCGTCACAGTTGGACCTTCTGTTTCTGGCTCTTTGTTCGTTGGTTCCCCAAGCGCTGGTGAACCGGAGACCTTTGTTGCCTAAAAGCAACGTTGTCTTTGGCTCTAACGTTCTTGAGGGGTGGGGCGATTTGGTCATCGACCAAAAGACGGTGGTGATCATTGTTTCCTACTGTTGTTTCAGCATCTTGAACGTATACTAGGGTATCTTCTGCCATGGTGGGTGACCGCTGGGTCACTGGATTGGGGCCAGGAGTGATGGAGCCTGGCTAGTGAGAGAGAGTCGTTGAAGTTCCTCCGATCTCAGAGGGGACCAGACTGATTGGGGGAGGAGGAGGAGGAAGTCCGTCCATCTCGTTGGATAGAGGCTATCTTCCGCCATGGTGAGTGGCCGCTAGGTCACGGGATTGGGGCCAGTAGGGATGAAGCTTGGCTATTGAGAGAGTGTTGTTGAGTTCCTCTGATCTTAGAGGAGACCAGATTGATTCGGGGAGGAGGAGGAGATTCGCCCATCTTTTTGGACGAAGGCTTGATTTAGAGTGAAGAAGAGAGGAAAACGAGTAGGAGAGGGTGGAGCCACCATAGATCGAAGTACTTCACGTCGGGTTCACCAATAGTGGGGCTCCAATGAACGTGGCTCGCTTCCTCTGGAATTGTTGTTCGTTTGGATCTAACCCCGTTCCCTTGAACCTAACCTGCACCACGAAGCACGACTAAAGACCACACCGGAGGAGCCCCGGAATGGCCCTCCGGCGTGAGGATGAGAATAATGCAGAGAGAGGAAAGCAAAGGACTAGGGTTTCAAGCGTGAGAGACCATGTACCTTTTAGGGCGACTATCCCTTGGTATTTATAGAGGATTCTTGGCTTGCTCTCCAAGTACGTCTATGCGTCTGACACGCGTCGGCTAACATCACCCGTGACGTAGCGGATAAGGCGGTTAGTGTGAGCTGTCATTGGAGACATGGCCGAGCCCGGCTGCCTAGCTCCGGGCCGAGCCTGAGCTTCAAGGGAGCATCAAGGGAGACATGGCCGAGCCCAGTTGCCTAGCTCCTGGCCAAGCCCGAGCTTCGAGGGAGCATCGTGAGTGACATGGCCGAGCCTAGTTAACTAGCTCCGGGCCAAGCCGAGCTTCGAGGGAGACATGGCCGAGCCCAGTTGCCTAGCTCCGGGCCGAGCCTAGCTTCGAGGGAGCATCAAGGGCGACATGGCCGAGCCCAGTTGCCTAGCTCCGGGCCGAGCCCGAGCTTCGAGGGAGCATCATGAGCGACATGGCCGAGCCTAGTTGCCTAGATCCGAGCCAAGCCGAGCTTCGAGGGAGACATGGCCGGGACCAGTTGCCTAGCTCCGGGCCGAGCCTAGCTTCGAGGGATCATCGTGAGCAACATGGCCGAGCCTAGCTGCCTAGCTCCGGGCCAAGCCGAGCTTCGAGGGAGACATGGCCGAGCCCAGTTGCCTAGCTCCGGGCCGAGCCGAGCATCGTGGGAGACATGGCCGAGCCCAGTTGCCTAGCTCCGGGCTGAGCCTTGCTTCGAGGGAGCGTCGTGGGAGACATGTCCGAGCCCAGTTGCCTAGCTCCGGGCCGAGCCTAGCTTCGAAGGAGCATCGTGGGATACATGGCCGAGCCCAGTTGCCTAGCTCCGGGCCGAGCTCGAACTTCGAGGGAGCATCGTTAGCGACATGGCTGAGCCTAGTTTCCTAGCTCCAGGCCAAACCGAGCTTCGAGGGAGACATGGCCGAGCCCAGTTGCCTAGCTCCGGGCCGAGCCTAGCTTCATTGGAGCATTGTGGGCGACATGGCCGAGCCCAGTTGCCTAGCTCCGGGCTAAGCCCGAGCTTCGAGGGAGCATCGCGAGCGACATGGCCGAGCCTAGTTGCCTAGTTCCGGGCCAAGCCGAGCTTCGAGGGCGACAAGGCCGAGCCCAATTGCCAAGCTCCGGGCCGAGCCTAGCTTCGTGGGAGCATTGTGGGCGACATGGCTGAGCCTAATTGCCTAGCTCCGGGCCGAGCCCGAGCTTCGAGGGAGCATCGTGAGCGACATGGCCGAGCCTAGCTGCCTAGTTTCGGGCCAAGCCGAGCTTCGTGGGAGGCATGGCCGAGCCCAGTTGCCTTGCTCCGGGCTGAGCCTAGCTTTAAGGGAGCATCGTGGGAGACATGGCCGAGCCCAATTGCCTAGCTCCGGTCCAAGCCTAGCTTCGCAAAGATCGGGTTTGATGTATGTCAAAGTGTTGCTTTGTGGAATGGAAGTGTTGGCCATGGTGGACACGGGGGCCACACACAACTTTGTTTCAGAACGGGTGGTGCAGTCGCTGGGTTTAAAAGTCGTTGAAAGTTTCAGTCGGATCAAGACAGTAAATTCCAATGCACAGGTGGGGCATGGAATGACGGGCAATGTCGCTTTGAGGATTGGGGACTGGAACGGGCAAGTGGATTTGATGGTGTATCCGCTTGATGACTTCGAACTTATACTAGGTAATGAGTTCTTTGTGGCTGCAAAAGTGGCTGTGATGCCACATCTTGGTGGGATTTTGATTGCTGATGAGAAACGGCCCTGCTTTGTACCGCGTTGTTCCAAGGCAGAGAAGGGAAAGCGGGAAAGGGAAGGAACGGGTGGCTGGCTATCGGCAATTCAAGTGCAGAATTTTCCAGACTTGGTGGTTGCTGGAAGAAAACAAGCTCAACGGGCTTCTCTCGCAGTTCAGATGTATGGGATTCTGGATGATAAGGCGAAAGGGCAGAGCGAGGCAAATGGGAGAACCTCCTGTTTGGCAAAGTGTGAAAATAGGCAAGACTCGGAGGCTACATGGGAAACGGATGGGACTTTGTGGCAGTCTGAGAAGCAAGTGCTGGAGTACTTACGGGCCTTACCGACGAGGACGTCGGCTTCCTCTGGTGGGGGTGGTTTGTTAGCACCTTGATTTCCAAGGCTTGCTAAGCTTGGCTAGCGGTGGCACCTTGCACCCTAGCCAACCGATGGAAACGAAGGCATGAGGCAGGCATGTCTTTACAAGGTGACCCGACGGTGTCGGTTGGTGTCGACACTGGTCCCGAAGGCAAGTGGCAGTCGTGATGCACGTGATGGCCCGATGATGTCGAGGCAGGGATGCTAAACGGGAAGCAGGCTTGTGGGACAAGGCAATCGAGGAAAACGGCTAAGTATTGGGAGCTGGGGTTGGATCACGAAATTGGCCAGGCAGCCTTGAGTTTGCTCGGGCAAAACAGAGGCAGCTTGAGTTGGCTCGGGCAAAACGGTTATTGACGGTTAACAGCATTTCTGTACATGTTGCTGGGAACGTGGGACAGGTGTCCAAGGCAGAAACGGGCTGCATGTGTTGCTGGCAGCATGGGACAGGTGTCCAAGGCAGAAACGGGCAGTTATCGGCAGTTAATTTCCAGGCAGTTTCATGTTTCAATGTGCTGGCAAATTCTGGCAGTGCCAGCACAGCCCTAGGGCAGTTGGGGGTGTCAACTGCAAGATCATGGGTTGGCCCCATGATCTCATGTACTTAGTGGCCACGTTTTTATGATTGTAAGCCTATTTAGGCAAGCATTTTCGTAGCCTAAGGCAGAGGGTTGTTCTGTCTAGGTTCTTGAGTGTAATCCTTTGTGAGTTGGTGCTTAATAAAGGTTGGGACGGTTCCCGTAACTCTTGAGTGTGTTCCTAGACGTTCAAACATATCGGGTGTGTGTGTAAACACTAGTTGGCTGAGACCAAGTTGTTGGCAAACTTGGTGCCATCACGGGCAGATTTCTAGGCGAAAAATAGCCCCGTGACACCTAGCAACATGGCCGAGCCCGAGCTTCGAGGGAGCATCGTGGGGGACATGGCCGAGCCTAGTTGCCTCGCTCCGGGCCAAGCCGAGCTTCGAGGGAGACATGGCCGAGCCCAGTTGCCTAGCTCCGGGCCGAGCCTAGCTTCGAGGGAGCATCATGAGCGACATGGCCGAGCCTAGCTGCCTAGTTCCGGGCTAAGCCGAGCTTCGTGGGAAGCATGGCCGAGCCCAGTTGCCTAGCTCCGGGCCGAGCCTAGCTTCGTGGCAGCATTATGGGTGACATGGCCGAGCCCATTTGCCTAGCTCCGAGCCGAGCCTAGCTTTGAGGGAGGATCGTGAGAGACATGGCCGACCCTAGCTGCCTAGCTCCTGGCCCAGCCGAGCTTCAAGGGAGACATGGCCGAGCCCAATTGCCTAGCTCCGGGCCGAGCCTAGCTTCGTGGGAGCATCGTGGGCGACATGGCCGAGCCCAGTTGCCTAGCTCCGGGCCGAGGCCGAGCTTCAAGGGAGCATCGTGAGCGACATGGCCGAGCCTAGCTGCCTAGCTCCGGGCCAAGCCGAGCTTCGTGGGAGCATCGTGAGCGACATGGCCGAGCCTAGTTGCCTAGCTCCGGGCCAAGCCGAGCTTCGAGGGAGACATGGCCGAGCCAAGTTGCCTAGCTCCGGGCCGAGCCTAGCTTCGTGGGTGCATTGTGGGTGACATGGCCGAGCCCAGTTGCCTAGCTCCGGGCCGAGCCCGAGCTTCGAGGGAGCATCCTGAGCGACATGTCCGAGCCCTGTTGCCTAGCTCCGGGCCAAGCCGAGCTTCGAGGGAGACAGGGCCCAGCCCAGTGGCGTAGCTCCGGGCCGAGCCTAGCTTCGAGGGAGCATTGTGGGCGACATGGCCGAACCTAATTGCCTAGCTCCGGGCCAAGCCGAGCTGAGCTTCGAGGGAGCTTTCATGAGAAACATGGCCGAGCCCAGTGGACTAACTCCGAAGGCTGCTTATTCAGGAAAAAGAGCGTGACACATCTTTTGTCTATAGTTTGTTTTTTTTTAATATGTATCTTCAAATAATTCAGAAAATATTTTTAAGGTTCAAACTAGAATTAAAATGGCTCATCATTTTGAGATGAGTTATTACAGTTCTTGACAAAAAATTTTAATGAACACCCTAACGAGAATTTATGGAGTCGATAAAACAAAATATTAAATGATCGCGGACATTTTTATTTTCCTGCCGAACGGAATTTTCTTTTTGTCTCTATTCGTTTATTTTTTTTGTATTTGTTAGTTTGCGTCAAATTTTTGTAAACTATTGATTCTTCTTGACGAGATGAGTCGGAGAAATGGAAAATTATGACCCAAACTCTATTATTTTGGGAAAAATCCAAAAAAAGGCCAAACAATATTCAAACTTTTCGGAATTTTTCTTGGATTTTATAAAATAATATTTGAGTTCGGGTCATAATTTTATGGTTCTTTCATTTCTCTCGACGAAACGATCCAATAATCCATAAAAAAACTTTGACGCAAAACTAACTAACGAAAAAGAAAATTGAATAACAATAAAAAAAAGTGAGGGAAACATTAATTTTGTAAAAGTATAAAATCCCCAAAAGAGAGCCGGGAAAATATTTTAGGTCAACTGGAAGATTCTTTAAAAGTTTTTTTGTGTTGAGATTTTTTCAATGGGTTTCGGCTTAAAATGAGGTGGGCCAGCTGGTAAGCTTAATTCAGTCCACTAAGTCCTAGAGCCCCCTTCAAAACCCAAATTCCTTATTGGAAGCCCTGCGCTCCGGCCACGATGGCAGGTATATTAGTCCTGCTTTAAGAAAATCGCAGCCAAAGTGTAAAAAGAAGCGGCCAAGTTTAATAAAGCACGGCCAAAAGAAATAAGAAGCGGTACGGAGCAATAAGAAGCGGCCAAGAGCAATAAGAAGGGGCCAAGTGTAATAAAAAGCGGCCAAGTGTAATAAGAAGCGGCCAAGTGTAATAAAGCGCGGCCAAGAGAAATAACAAGCGGTTCGGAGCAATAACAAGCGGCCAGGAGCAATAACAAGCGGCAAAGTGTAATAAGAAGCGGCCAGATGTAATAAAGCGCGGCCAAGAGTAATAACAAGCGGTGCGGAGCAATAACAAGCGGCCAGGAGCAATCAAAAGCGGCCAAGAGTAATAAGAAGCGGCAAAGTGTAATAAGACAAGGCCAAGAGGAATAACAAGCGGCCAAGTGTCAAATCAAGCGGCTACGAGTAATACGATGCGGCCAAGATATCCGAAAACAGATCATACATTAAAGCGCGTGTTCCGTAACCACTCTTTAAAAAAGAGCGGACAGATGTCAAAACATGCTGCCAAGAGTAATAAGATGCTGCCAAGATGTCCAAAAATAGATCATACGTACACTAATCACGCTTTTACCAGTAGTAAGCAAGAACAAAGTGCATGAACGACAACGATTTGAGCTTCATACTTTGTACTGTTCAAGCTATTGTTGAGAGGTGGGACGGAGTTGAAGAACTACGGAGATGTATGAACAACAATGATTTACTTAAGAAGCCGGGGTGGAGCTGCGATGAAACCGAACGTTTGATCCATGGTTTTGCATCTGGAGATCGATCACACCCTCAAATGCTAGAAATCTATGAACCCGGCCTTGGATGTCATATGTAGGAATGAAATTGTTCTGTTTCCTTTTGAAAGTGCCTCGAGGCCCAAATTTTTTGTTCAAGATTTGTCTCATACACAAATAAATTTGGGCTAACACAAGAACCAATGACTTCTGGAGTTTTTTTTGTTGATCAATAATTATGGATTCACATTTAGATTTTACATTTTTGAGCATGTTGACATGGAATTCAACGGTTCATTACATCAAAAAAGAATAGATTGAATGCTCTCGAGTAGCAATTCAAATTGCGCCTGAGGCATATTACAAGAAGAGAGAATATGTGTATGCGCCCGGGCGCAACTTAAATACGCCTGGGGAGCGCTCAAATTGTGCCTGAGGCGCATGTGATGCTGCAAATATTTTTAATTTGTGTTTTTACCTCACTTTTTCTTGTTCGAATTGGCAGGAGACTAAAAAAAAGGCAATCCTTTAAACATTATATGGACTGGTGGGAGACCATGTACCTTTTAGGGCGACTATCCCATGGTATTTATAGAGGATTCTTGGCTTGCTCTCCAAGTACGTCTATGCGTCTGACACGCGTCAGCTAACGTCACCCGTGACGTAGCGGATAAGGCGGTTAGTGTGAGCTGTCATTGGAGACATGGCCGAGCCCAGTTGCCTAGCTCCGGGTCGAGCCTGAGCTTCAAGGGAGCATCGTGGGAGACATAGCCGACCCAGTTGCCTAGCTCCGGGTTGAGCCCGAGCTTCGAGGGAGCATCGTGAGCGACATGGCCGAGCCTAGTTGCCTAGCTCCGGGCCAAGCCGAGCTTCGAGGGAGACATTGCCGAGCCCAGTTGCCTAGCTCCGAGCCTAGCCTAGCTTCGAGGGAGCATTGTGGGCGACATGGCCGAACCCACTTTCCTAGCTCTGGGCCGAGCCCGAGCTTTGAGGGAGCATCGTGAGCGACATGGCCGAGCCTAGTTGCCTAGCTCCGGGCCAAGCCGAGCTTCGAGGGAGACATGGCCGAGCCCAGTTGCCTAGCTCCGGGCTGAGCCTAGCTTCGAGGGAGCATTGTGGGCGACATGGCCGAGCCCAGTTGCCTAGCTCCGGGCCGAGCCCGAGATTCGAGGGAGCATCGTGAGCGACATGGCCGAGCCTAGTTGCCTAGCTCCGGGCCAAGCTGAGCTTCGAGGGAGACATGGCCGAGCCCAGTCGCCTAGCTCCGGGCCGAGTTTAGCTTCGAGGGAGCATTGTGGGCGACATGGCCGAACCTAATTGCCTAGCTCTGGGCCGAGCTGAGCCGAGCTTTGAGGGAGCTTTCATGAGAAACATGGCCGAGCCTAGTGGACTAACTCCGGGATGAGCCGAGCCTCGTGGCCTTCTGCCAAACGTAGCGATTGTGGCCGAACTAGAATATTCGGGCCACTACAATAGCCCCTCAACTTCTTCTGCTACAAAGAGTACAGGAGAAGTTGACAATGAGACTTGCCGAATATCAGTGGCTGAACCGTAATGAGAGCCTTTGATGGTGCATGGATCAAACGTCGTGCGTACTCTAGAAAAGCCGCAATGGTTTTGAGAGTTGGCCGACTTGATACGAAGGTCATTGATGGCGCAAGTGCCGAACAATTGATTGGATTCTAAAAAGCCCTGACGGTTGAGGGTTGGCCAAAGGCCGTTCATGGCGCTAGCACCGAATAGTCGATTGGACTCTAAAAAGCCCCCATGGTTGAGAGTTGGCCGAAGGCCGTAGACGGCGCAAGCACCGAACAGTCGATTAGACTCTAAAAAGCCCTGACGGTTGAGAGTTGGCCGAAGGCCGTTGAGGGTTGGCCGAAGGCCGTTGATGGCGCAAGCACCGAACAGTCGATTAAACTCTAAAAAGCCACGACGGTAGAGAGTTGGCCGAAGGCCGTTGATGGCGCAAATGCCGTTTGTAAAGGTGTGACCAAAGTCATCGTTTAGATGCTCGGCCTATGCCGGTGTGGAGGAATACTTGGGTTGAAATTGTGGTTGTACTCAACCGTAGAGAGGAACGTCAGCTTCATCATAGGTCGATTGCTTGTAACCATTCGTATGAACGTCGTCTGCGCCGAACCAAACATGACCAAACCTAGCAAACTCGGTCAGTGCCTTGATCGTGTCAGATAAAACTTAGTTGCTCCTGTGGACCTAACGGCTGTGTCGTCGAAGTGCGGTAGCCTTGAACACAGAGAGTTGGCGGACGGATATGAAGGCTTTTGATGGAGAAAGTGCCAACCGTTGGATCAACCTTTCTGTTGATTCCGGATCGTAGGTTCTAACGTCAAACTGCTCAATCCGAGCCAAAGCATAAGCCCCAACCGTAGTGTGGGGTTTAGGTTCGACATAATTGTATGTCTTGGGGTGCTTCTTGGTTGTCATGGTGGCCGAAGCGATGGGGGCTGAAATCTCTGAGCCGAACTAAAGATCAATCTTGTACGACGGTGATACACGGGTGTGACTGGAATCAGCGTTGCAGAGGTCGGTCATGCTCGGCCAAGAATTCTTCGTGAGTCTTTTGGCAAATGTACTCCATGTTTTTGAAGATCGGCCTGGATCTCTTTTGAGAAAGGAGATTTAGTGAATTCCTGAGCTGGTGGTGAATCGACTTCGTAGGTCGGTCGTCACAGTTGGACCTTCTCTTTATGGCTCTTTGTTCGTTGGTTCCCCAAGCGCTGGTGGACCGGAGACCTTTGTTGCCTAAAAGCAACATTGTCTTTGGCTCTAACGTTCTTGAGGGGTGGGGCGATTTGGTCATCGACCAAAAGACGGTGGTGATCATTGTTTCCTACTGTTGTTTCAGCATCTTGAACGTATACTAGGGTATCTTCTGCCATGGTGGGTGACAGCTGGGTCACTGGATTGGGGCCAGGAGTGATGGAGCCTGGCTAGTGAGAGAGAATCGTTGAAGTTCCTCCGATCTCAGAGGGGACCAGACTGATTGGGGGAGGAGGAGGAGGAAGTCCGTCCATCTCGTTGGATAGAGGCTATCTTTCGCCATGGTGGGTGGCCGCTAGGTCACGGGATTGGGGCCAGTAGGGATGAAGCTTGGCTCTTGAGAGAGAGTTGTTGAGTTCCTCCGATCTCAGAGGAGACCAGATTGATACGCGGAGGAGGAGGAGGTTCGCCCATCTTGTTGGACGGAGGCTTGATTTAAAGTGAAGAAGAGAGGAAAACGAGTAGGAGAGGGTGGAGCCACCATAGATCGAAGTACTTCACGTCGGGTTCACCAATAGTGGGGCTCTAATGAACGTGGCTCGCTTCCTCTGGAATTGTTGTTCGTTTGGATCTAACCCCGTTCCCTTGAGCCTAACCTGCACCACGAAGCACAACTAAAGACCACACCGGAGGAGCCCCGAAATGGCCCTCCGGCGTGAGGATGAGAATAATGCAGAGAGAGGAAAGCAAAGGACTAGGGTTTCAAGGGTGGGAGACCATGTAGCTTTTAGGGCGACTATCCCTTGGTATTTATAGAGGATTCTTGGCTTGCTCTCCAAGTACGTCTATGCGTCTGACACGCGTCGGCTAACGTCACCCATGACGTGGCGGATAAGGCGGTTAGTGTGAGCTGTCAATGGAGACATGGCCGAGCCCGGTTGCCTAGCTCCGGGCCGAGCCTGAGCTTTAAGGGAGCATCGTGGGAGACAAGGCCGAGCCCAGTTGCCTAGCTCCGGGTCGAGCCCGAGCTTCGAGGGAGCATCGTGACCGACATGGCCGAGCCTAGTTGCCTAGCTCCCGGCAGAGCCAAGCTTCGAGGGAGACATGGCCGAGCCCAGTTGCCTAGCTCCGGGCCGAGCCTAGCTTCGAGGGAGCATCGTGGGCGACATGGCCGAGCCCAGTTGCCTAGCTCCGGGCCGAGCCTAGCTTCGAGGGAGCATCGTGGGAGACATGGCAGAGCCCAGTTGCCTAGCTCCGGGCCGGGCCCTAGCTTCGAGGGAGCCTCGTGAGGGACATGCCCGAGCCTAGTTGCCTAGCTCCGGGCCAAACCGAGGTTCGAGGGAGACATGGCCGAGCCCATATGCCTAGCTCTGGGCCGAGCCTAGCTTCGAAGGAGCATCGTGGGATACATGGCCGAGCCAAGTTGCCTAGCTCCGGGCCGAGCCCGAGCTTCGAGGGAGCATCATGAGCAACATGGCCGAGCCTAGTTGCCTAGTTCTGGGCCAAGCCGAGCTTCGTGGGAGGCATGGCCGAACCCAGTTGCCTAGCTCCGGGCCGAGCCTAGCTTCCTGGGAGCATTGTGGGCGACATGGCCGAGCCCAGTTGCCTAGCTCCGGGCCGAGCCCGAGCTTCGAGGGAGCATCGTGAGCGACATGGCCGAGCCTAGCTGCCTAGTTCTGGGCCAAGCCGAGCTTCGTGGGAGGCATGGCCGAGCCCAGTTGCCTAGCTCCGGGCCGAGCCTAGCTTGGAAGGAGCATCGTAGGAGACATGGCCGAGCCCAGTTGCCTAGCTCCGGGCCGAGCCTAGCTTCGAGGGAGCATCGTGGGATACAGGGCCGAGCCCAGTTGCCTAGCTCCGGGCCGAACCCGAGCTTCGTGGGAGCATCGTGAGCGACATGGCCGAGCTTAGTTGCCTAGCTCCGGGCCAAGCCGAGCTTCGAGGGAAACATGGCCGAGCCCAACTTCCTAGCACGGGGCCGAGCCTAGCTTCGTGGGAGCATTGTGGGCAACATTGCCGAGCCCAGTTGCCTAGCTCCGGGCCGTGCCCGAGCTTCAAGGGAGCATCGTGAGCGACATGGCTGAGCCTAGCTGCCTAGTTTCGGGCCAAGCCGAGCTTCGTGGGAGGCATGGCCGAGCCAAGTTGCCTAGCTCCGGGCCGACCCTAGCTTTGAGGGAGCATCGTGGGAGTCATGGCCGAGCCCATTTGCCTAGCTCCGGGCCGACCCTAGCTTTGAGGGAGCGTCGTGGGATACATGGCCGAGCCCAGTTTCCTAGCTCTGGGTCGAGCCCGAGCTTCGTGGGAGCATCATGAGCGACATGGCCGAGCCTAGTTGCCTAGCTCCGGGCCAAGCCGAGCTTCGAGGGAGACATGGCCGAGCCTAGAAGCCTAGCTCCGGGCCGAGCCTAGCTTCGTGCGAGCATTGTGGGCGACATGGCCGAGCCCAGTTGCCTAGCTCCGGGCAGAGCCTGAGCTTCGAGGGAGCATCGTGAGCAACATGGCCGAGCCTAGCTGCCTAGTTCCTGGCCAAGCCGAGCTTCGTGGGAGGCATGGCCGAGCCCAGTTGCCTAGCTCCGGGCCAAGCCTAGCTTCGAGGGAGCATCGTCGGATACATGGCCGAGCCCAGTTGCCTAGCTCCGGGCCGAGCCCGAGCTTCGAGGGAGCATCGTAAGCGACATGGCCGAGCCTAGTTATCTAGCTCCGGGCCAAGCCGAGCTTCGAGGGAGACATGGCCGAGCCCAGTTGCCTAGCTCCGGGCCGAGCCTGAGCTTCGAGGAAGCATCGTGAGCGACATGGCCGAGCCTAGTTGCCTAGCTCCGGGCCAAGCCGAGCTTCGAGGGAGACAGCACCGAGCCCAGTCGCGTAGCTCCGGGCCGAGCCTAGCTTCGAGGGAGCATTGTGGGCGACATGGCCGAACCTAATTGCCTAGCTCCGGGCCAAGCGGAGCCGAGCTTCGAGGGAGCTTTCATGAGAAACATGGCCGAGCCAAGTGGACTAACTCCGAAGGCTGCTTATTCAGGAAAAAGAGCGTGACACATCTTTTGTCTATAGTTTGTTTTTTTTTAATATGTATCTTCAAATAATTCAGAAAATATTTTTAAGGTTCAAACTAGAATTAAAATGGCTCATCATTTTGAGATGAGTTATTACAGTTCTTGACAAAAAATTTTAATGAACACCCTAACGAGAATTTATGGAGTCGATAAAACAAAATATTAAATGATTGCAGACATTTTTTTTTTCCTGCCGAACGGAATTTTCTTTTTGTCTCTATTCGTTTATTTTTTTTGTATTTGTTAGTTTGCGTCCAATTTTTGTAAACTATTGATTCGTCTTGACGAGATGAGTCGGAGAAATGGAAAATGATGACCCAAACTCTATTATTTTGGGAAAAATCCAAAAAAAGGCCAAACAATATTCAAACTTTTCGGAATTTTTCTTGGATTTTATAAAATAATATTTGAGTTCGGGTCATAATTTTATGGTTCTTTCATTTCTCTCGACGAAACGATCCAATAATCCATAAAAAAAACTCTGACGCAAAACTAACTAACGCAAAAGAAAATTGACTAACAATAAAAAAAAGTGAGGGAAACATTAATTTTGTAAAAGTATAAAATCCCCAAAAGAGAGCCAGGAAAATATTTTAGGTCAACTGAAAGATTCTTTAAAAGTTTTTTTGTGTTGAGATTTTTTCAATGGGTTTTGGCTTAAAATGAGGTGGGCCAGCTGGTAAGCATAATTCAGTCCACTAAGTCCTAGAGCCCCCTTCAAAACCCAAATTCCTTATTGGAAGCCCTACGCTCCGGCCACGATGGCAGGTATATTAGTCCTGCTTTAAGAAAATCGCAGCCAAAGTGTAAAAAGAAGCGGCCAAGTTTAATAAAGCACGGCCAAAAGAAATAACAAGCGGTACGGAGCAATAAGAAGCGGCCAAGAGCAATAAGAAGCGGGCAAGTGTAATAAAAAGCGGCAAGGTGTAATAAGAAACGGCCAAGTGTAATAAAGCACGGCCAAGAGTAATAACAAGCGGCCAGGAGCAATAACAAGCGGCCAAGTGTAATAAGAAGCGGCCAAGTGTAATAAAAAGCGGCCAAGTGTAATAAAGCGCGGCCAAGAGTAATAACAAGCGGTGCGGAGCAATAACAAGCGGCCAGGAGCAATCAGAAGCGGCCATAAGTAATAAGAAGCGGCAAAGTGTAATAAGACACGGCCAAGAGGAATAACAAGCGGCCAAGTGTCAAAACAAGCTGCTACGAGTAATACGACGCGGCCAAGATATCCGAAAACAGATCATATACTAAAGCGCGTGTTCCGTAACCACTCTTTAAAAAAGAGCGGACAGATGTCAAAACATGCTGCCAGGAGTAATAAGATGCTGCCAAGATGTCCGAAAATAGATCATACGTACACTAATCACGCTTTTACCAATAGTAAGCAAGAAGAAAGTGCATGAACGACAACGATTTGAGCTTCATACTTTGTACTGTTCAAGCTATTGTTGAGAGTTGGGACGGAGTTGAAGAACTACGGAGATGTATGAACAACAATGATTTACTTAAGAAGCCAGGGTGGAGCTGCGATGAAACCGAAGGTTTGATCCATGGTTTTGCATCTGGAGATCGATCACACCCTCAAATGCTAGAAATCTATGAACCCAGCCTTGGATGTCATATGTAGGAATGAAATTGTTCTGTTTCCTTTTGAAAGTGCCTCGAGGCCCAAATTTTTTGTTCAAGATTTGTCTCATACACAAATAAATTTGGGCTAACACAAGAACCAATGACTTCTGGAGTTTTTTTTGTTGATCCAAAATTATGGATTCACATTTAGATTTTACATTTTTGAGCATGTTGACATGGAATTCAACGGTTCATTACATCAAAAAAGAATAGATTGAATGCTCTCGAGTAGCAATTCAAATTGCGCCTGAGGCATATTACAAGAAGAGAGAATATGTGGATGCGCCCGGGCGCAACTTAAATACGCCTGGGGAGCGCTCAAATTGGGCCACAGGCGCATGTGATGCTGCAAATATTTT
This sequence comes from Rhododendron vialii, assembly GCF_030253575.1. Classification (NCBI taxonomy): domain Eukaryota; kingdom Viridiplantae; phylum Streptophyta; class Magnoliopsida; order Ericales; family Ericaceae; genus Rhododendron; species Rhododendron vialii. Next base: position 3,483,239 of record NC_080557.1, on the reverse strand, counting down.
TAATTTGTACCTCACTTTTTCTTGTTCGAATTGGCAGGAGACTAAAAAAAAGGCAATCCTTTAAACATTATAAGGACTGGTGGGAGACCATGTACCTTTTAGGGCGACTATCCCTTGGTATTTATAGAGGATTCTTGGCTTGCTCTCCAAGTACGTCTATGCGTCTGACACGCGTCGGCTAACGTCACCCGTGACGTAGCGGATAAGGCGGTTAGTGTGAGCTGTCATTGGAGACATGGCCGAGCCCAGTTGCCTAGCTCCGGGTCGAGCCTGAGCTTCAAGGGAGCATCGTGGGAGACATAGCCGACCCAGTTGCCTAGCTCCGGGTTGAGCCCGAGCTTCGAGGGAGCATCGTGAGCGACATGGCCGAGCCTAGTTGCCTAGCTCCGGGCCAAGCCGAGCTTCGAGGAAGACATGGTCGAGCCCAGTTGCCTAGCTCCGGGCCGAGCCTAGCTTCGAGGGAGCATTGCGGGCGACATGGCCGAGCCCAGTTGCCTAGCTCTGGGCCGAGCCCGAGCTTTGAGGGAGCATCGTGAGCGACATGGCCAAGCCTAGTTGCCTAGCTCCGGGCCAAGCCGGCTTCGAGGGAGACATGGCTAAGCCCAGTTGCCTAGCTCCGGGCTGAGCCTAGCTTCGAGGGAGCATTGTGGGCGACATGGCCGAGCCCAGTTGCCTAGCTCCGGGCCGAGCCCGAGATTCGAGGGAGCATCGTGAGCGACATGGCCGAGCCTAGTTGCCTAGCTCTGGGCCAAGCTGAGCTTCGAGGGAGACATGGCCGAGCCCAGTCGCCTAGCTCCGGGCCGAGTTTAGCTTCGAGGGAGCATTGTGGGCGACATGGCCGAACCTAATTGCCTAGCTTTGGGCCGAGCCGAGCCGAGCTTTGAGGGAGCTTTCATGAGAAACATGGCCGAGCCTAGTGGACTAACTCCGGGATGAGCCGAGCCTCGTGGCCTTCCGCCAAACGTAGCGATTTTGGCCGAACTAGAATACTCGGGCCACTACAATAGCCCCTCAACTTCTTCTGCTACAAAGAGTACAGGAGAAGTTGACAATGAGATTTGCCGAATATCAGTGGCTGAACCGTAATGAGAGCCTTTGATGGTGCATGGATCAAACGTCGTGCGGACTCTAGAAAAGCCCCAATGGTTTTGAGAGTTGGCCGACTTGATACGAAGGTCATTGATGGCGCAAGTGCCGAACAATTGATTGGATTCTAAAAAGCCCTGACGGTTGAGGGTTGGCCAAAGGCCGTTGATGGCGCAAGCACCGAATAGTCGATTGGACTCTAAAAAGCCCCGATGGTTGAGAGTTGGCCGAAGGCCGTAGACGGCGCAAGCACCGAACAGTCGAACTCTAAAAAGCCCCGACGGTTGAGAGTTGGCCGAAGGCCGTTGAGGGTTGGCCGAAGGCCGTTGATGGCGCAAGCACCGAACAGTCGATTAGACTCTAAAAAGCCCCGACGGTTGAGAGTTGGCCGAAGGCCGTTGATGGCGCAAATGCCGTTTGTATAGGTGTGACCAAAGTCATCGTTTAGATGCTCGGCCTATGCCGGTGTGGAGGAATACTTGGGTTGAAATTGTGGTTGTACTCAACCGTAGAGAGGAACGTCAACTTCATCATAGGTCGATTGCTTGTAACCATTCGTATGAACGTCGTCTGCGCCGAACCAAACATGACCAAACCTAGCAAACTCGGTCAGTGCCTTGATCGTGTCAGATAAAACTTAGTTGCTCCTGTGGACCTAACGGCTGTGTCGCCGAAGTGCGGTAGCCTTGAACACAGAGAGTTGGCGGACGGATATGAAGGCTTTTGATGGAGAAAGTGCCAACCGTTGGATCAACCTTCGTGTTGATTCCGGATCGTAGGTTCTAACGTCAAACTGCTCAATCCGAGCCAAAGCATAAGCCCCAACCGTAGTGTGGGGTTTAGGTTCGACATAATTGTATGTCTTGGGGTGCTTCTTGGTTGTCATGGTGGCCGAAGCGATGGGGGCTGAAATCTCTGAGCCGAACTAAAGATCAATCTTGTACGACGGTGATACACGGGTGTGACTGGAATCAGCGTTGCAGAGGTCGGTCATGCTCGGCCAAGAATTCTTCTTGAGTCTTTTGGCAAATGTACTCCATGTTTTTGAAGATCGGCCTGGATCTCTTTTGAGAAAGGAGATTTAGTGAATTCCTGAGCTGGTGGTGAATCGACTTCGTAGGTCGGTCATCACAGTTGGACCTTCTGTTTATGGCTCTTTGTTCGTTGGTTCCCCAAGCGCTGGTGGACCGGAGACCTTTGTTGCCTAAAAGCAACGTTGTCTTTGGCTCTAACGTTCTTGAGGGGTGGGGCGATTTGGTCATAGACCAAAAGACGGTGGTGATCATTGTTTCCTACTGTTGTTTCAGCATCTTGAACGTATACTAGGGTATCTTCTGCCATGGTGGGTGACCGCTGGGTCACTGGATTGGGGCCAGGAGTGATGGAGCCTGGCTAGTGAGAGAGAGTCGTTGAAGTTCCTCCGATCTCAGAGGGGACCAGATTGATTGGGGGAGGAGGAGGAGGAAGTCCGTCCATCTCGTTGGATAGAGGCTATCTTCCGCCATGGTGGGTGGCCGCTAGGTCACGGGATTGGGGCCAGTAGGGATGAAGCTTGGCTCTTGAGAGAGAGTTGTTGAGTTCCTCCGATCTTAGAGGAGACCAGATTGATTCGGGGAGGAGGAGGAGGTTCGCCCATCTTGTTGGACGGAGGCTTGATTTAGAGTGAAGAAGAGAGGAAAACGAGTAGGAAAGGGTGGAGCCACCATAGATCGAAGTACTTCACGTCGGGTTCACCAATAGTGGGGCTCCAATGAACGTGGCTCGCTTCCTCTGGAATTGTTGTTCGTTTGGATCTAATCCCGTTCCCTTGAACCTAACCTGCACCACGAAGCATGACTAAAGACCACACCGGAGGAGCCCCGGAATGGCCCTCCGGCGTGAGGATGAGAATAATGCAGAGAGAGGAAAACAAAGGACTAGGGTTTCAAGGGTGGGAGACCATGTACCTTTTAGGGCGACTATCCCTTGGTATTTATAGAGGATTCTTGGCTTGCTCTCCAAGTACGTCTATGCGTCTGACACGCGGCGGCTAACGTCACCCGTGACGTGGCGGATAAGGCGGTTAGTGTGAGCTGTCATTGGAGACATGGCCGAGCCCGGTTGCCTAGCTCCGGGCCGAGCCAGAGATTCAAGGGAGCATCGTGGGAGACATGGCCGAGCCCATTTGCCTAGCTCCGGGCCGAGCCCGAGCTTCGAGGGAGCATCGTGAGCGACATGGCCGAGCCTAGTTAACTAGCTCCGCGCCAAGCCGAGCTTCGAGGGAGACATGGCCGAGCCTAGTTGCCTAGCTCCGGGCCGCGTCTAGCTTCGAGGGAGCATCGTGGGAGACATGGCCGAGCCCAGTTGCCTAGCTCCGGGCCGAGCCCGACATGGCCGAGCCTAGTTGCCAAGCTCCGGGCCAAGCCGAGCTTTGAGGGAGACATGGCCGAGCCCAGTCACCTAGCTCCGGGCCGAGCCCAGCTTCGAGGGTGCATTGTGGGCGACATGGCCGAACCTAATTGCCTAGCGCCGGGCCGAGCCGAGCCGAGCTTTAAGGGAGCTTTCATGAGAAACATGGCCGAGCCCAGTGGACTAACTCCGGGATGAGCCGAGCCTCGTGGCCTTCCACTAAACGTAGCGATTGTGGCCGAACTAGAATATTCGGGCCACTACAGTATGAAGTCATGGAACAGAGCCCTCCCCCCATGTCGGGTACACCCGGGAGAAGGTCATTGACACCAACACTCCGACGGATGCCAATGCCAACATTGTCGCAGACACCTCCGTTCTCAAACCGGATTCTGATCCACGACATTCGCCTTCTCCTGGTAATTACAAGATCCCCTTCGTGTTCGCGAGGAACGAGAACTCAACTGGAGCACTTGAATTCAAATCCTTAGCCGTCTTGTCCGAAACCCATGTCTTGACGTTGGCACTCGACCGAGGGAAAATGGCTTTGGCCATTTTTTCTCAGACTGCCTCATCGTGAGGAAAGGAGTTGGTGACCGACGTGGAAAGAAGCTTTTTCCCATAGAAAATCAAGACCTCCGTGTTATTGTCGAACAAGGGAGAGAAAAAGGTTATCGACAAGTTGAAGGTGATTTCCCCCATGGTAGATATCCAAGACGAAGAGACGTCGTCATCGAGAGACAGGGATGCCAAGTGGACGTGGATTTTGGCCTTGTTGCGAAATTCTCCGGTCTAGACCTCGTTGTGGACGTCCATTCGGCATCCCTGTCTCTCGATGACGCCTCTCTTCATCTTGGATATCTACCATTGGGGAAATCACTTTCAACGTGTCGATATCCTTTTTCTCACCTCTGTTCGACAATAACACCAACGTTTCGATTTTCTACTAGAAAAAGCTTCTTTCCACAACGGTCATTGACTCTTTTCCTCACGATGAGGCAGTCCGAGAAAAAATGGGGAAAGCCATTTTCCCTTGGTCGAGCGCCAATGTCAAGACATAGGTTTCGGATAAAATGGCTAAGGATTTCAATTCGAGTGCTCCAATTGAGTCCTTGTTCCCCGCAAATGCGAAGGGGAGCCTGCAATTGCCGAGAGAAGACGAACGTCGTGGATCAGAATTGGGTTCGAGACGAACGTCATGGATCAGTATTAAGGCTCGGTATGACGATCCACCGAAAAGAGATTGGGGTGATGAAGCATATTACAGGTGACATTTTAGAGTATTAATTTTCTAGATTCCATGTTGAACACCACCTCCATATGTGTTCCCCTCTTTTGATGGTTTTTGCTGGTGTTACCGTGCTATCCACTTCATTTCTTCATTTTCTTGTCTTTTGAAGAAATTTTACTAATCAAAGATGAGGTAAGGATACAATGATTAAAGGGATAAGAGCAGAAACGGCATCACTAATCAAGGATAACATTTGAACTAGGTTGGCACGGCCATATCCTCACAATAATCATATGCCTCACTAGCCCCAACAGACGATAAAGAGACTATCAAATAGAAAATTTGTACATATTTTGTGTTCTGTAATTGGTTCGAAGGCTGCTTATTCAGGAAAAAGAGCGTGACACATCTTTTGTCTATAGTTTGTTTTTTTTTAATATGAATCTTCAAATAATTCAGAAAATATTTTTAAGGTTCAAACTAGACTTAAAATGGCTCATCATTTTGAGATGCGTTATTACAGTTCTTGACAAAAAATTTTAATGAACACCCTAACGAGAATTTATGGAGTCGATAAAACAAAATATTAAATGATCGCAGACATTTTTATTTTCCTGCCGAATGGAATTTTCTTTTTGTCTCTATTCATTTATTTTTTTTGTATTTGTTAGTTTGCGTCCAATTTTTGTAAACTATTGATTCGTCTTGACGAGATGAGTCGGAGAAATGGAAAATTATGACCCAAACTCTATTATTTTGGGAAAAATCCAAAAAAAGGCCAAACAATATTCAAACTTTTCGGAATTTTTCTTGGATTTTATAAAATAATATTTGAGTTCGGGTCATAATTTTATGGTTCTTTCATTTCTCTCGACGAAACGATCCAATAATCCATAAAAAAACTTTGACGCAAAACTAACTAACGCAAAAGAAAATTGAATAACAATAAAAAAAAGTGAGGGAAACATTAATTTTGTAAAAGTATAAAATCCCCAAAAGAGAGCCAGGAAAATATTTTTGGTCAACTGAAAGATTCTTTAAAAGTTTTTTTGTGTTGAGATATTTTCAATGGGTTTCGGCTTAAAATGAGGTGGGCCAGCTGGTAAGTTTAATTCAGTCCACTAAGTCCTAGAGCCCCCTTCAAAACCCAAATTCCTTATTGGAAGCCCTACGCTCCGGCCACGATGGCAGGTATATTAGTCCCGCTTTAAGAAAATCGCAGCCAAAGTGTAAAAAGAAGCGGCCAAGTTTAATAAGGCACGGCCAAAAGAAATAACAAGCGGTACGGAGCAATAAGAAGCGGCCAAGAGCAATAAGAAGCGGCCAAGTGTAATAACAAGCGGCACGGAGCAATAAGAAGCGGCCAGGAGCAATAAGAAGCGGCCAAGTGTAATAAAGCACGGCCAAGAGTAATAACAAGCGGTTCGGAGCAATAACAAGCGGCCACGAGTAATAAATGCCGGCCAAGTGTAATAAGAAGCGGCGAAGTGTAATAAAAAGCGACCAAGTATAATAAAGCACGGCCAAGAGTAATAACAAGCGGAACGGAGCAATAACAAGCGGCCAGGAGCAATCAGAAGCGGCCAAGAGTAATAAGAAGCGGCAAAGTGTAATAAGACACGGCCAAGAGGAATAACAAGCGGCCAAGTGTCAAAACAAGCGGCTACGAGTAATACGATGCGGCCAAGATATCCGAAAACAGATCATACACTAAAGCGCGTGTTCCGTAACCACTCTTTAAAAAAGAGCGGACAGATGTCAAAACATGCTGTCAGGAGTAATAAGATGCTGCCAAGATGTCCGAAACAAGATCATACGTACACTAATCACGCTTTTACCAATAGTAAGCAAGAAGAAAGTGCATGAACGACAACGATTTGAGCTTCATACTTTGTACTGTTCAAGCTATTGTCGAGAGGTGGGACGGAGTTGAAGAACTACGGAGATGTATGAACAACAATGATTTACTGAAGAAGCCGGGGTGGAGCTGCGATGAAACCGAAGGTTTGATCCATGGTTTTGCATCTGAAGATCGATCACACCCTCAAATGCTAGAAATCTATGAACCCAGCCTTGGATGTCATATGTAGGAATGAAATTGTTCTGTTTCCGTTTGAAAGTGCCTCGAGGCCCAAATTTTTTGTTCAAGATTTGTCTCATATACAAATAAATTTGGGCTAACACAAGAACCAATGACTTTTGGAGTTTTTTTTCTTGATCCAAAATTATGGATTCACATTTAGATTTTACATCCAAACCTTGGGTTACTAGAGGTTTGTCCGACCATTAAATTTTAGGGCCTCAGAATTAGTCGGGGTGCGCGCATGTTGTCATGGACATCTGGTTTTTAAGAAAATGATGAATCTCTAGAATAGAAGAAATAGGTTGTCTTGATAGGAATTAACGTACACGTTTCCAAATATATTGGGTTTCCTTTGTTCCAGAGTCTTCCGCAATCGTATAGTACCATTCCATTTTAGCTTTGGAAACTCGTATACACCAGATACCACATGCATCACAAAAGATGGAATTTTCAAACTTATGTTGGGACCTTTGAACTTGTCGGGAAGACTGAAAAGTGGAGGAGAAATGTAATAGGAAAAAAGGGTAAACGTGAAGTTGCCTCCCATCTCAGTTGGTAGAGCAAGTAATGGACACTTAATTTTGTGAGAGTTCAAACCCCACCCCCACATTCCTTAACCGCTACGAATTACTCTTGGATGCGTTGAATTGTGCTTGGCCACATCGAATTGCACTTGGCCACATCAAATTGCTCTTGGCCGAATTGAACTGCACTTGGCCGCATCGAATCTCACTCAGCTGGTATGAATTACTCATGTCCGCCTCGAATTACACTTGGCCGCGTCGAATTGCACAAGGCCACTTCGAATTGCACAGAGCCGCAAGGACTTGCTTTTGGCCGCGTATAATTACACTTGGCCGCATCGAATTGCACGGCCAAGTGCAATTCCTAGCGGCCATGAGTAATTAAAAACGTCCAAGTGCAATTCAACGCGGCCAAGAGATTCATAGAAGCCAAGTGCAATTTGATGCGGCCAAGCGCAATTCAACACGGCCAATTGCACTTCCATGCGGCCATGTGCAATTTGAAGCTGCCATTTGAACGAAAATGACCCTGAAGCTGGACTAGAAGTGGTGCAAGAAATTCTTAGTTAAAAATCCAACAAAATCTTCTTCATCCACCGAGCAAAATGAGGAAAATAGTTGAAGGAATTATGCTGCAAATGAGAGTCATTGGGCTTCTCCTTCCTCTACTCTCCTGTGATCTATGTGTAAGAAAACATTTGTATGATATGAAAACAGATGCTGAGAAAACTCTTATGGGCAAGTTTTAAGCATCCGACCCTGGAAACAACTGGATAGTGGTAGCCACCTCTCTCTCACTCTCTCTCTCTCTCTCTCTCTCTCTCTCTCTCTCTCTCTCTCTCTCTCTCTCTCAATAGACTGAAAATAATGAACTTTACATAGGAAATTGCTATTGAGTAGCCTGTTTGCTCTCTTCTTCGCTGATGCGAAGCCAAACCCTTGGGCTTTCGCAGTCGAAATTTGTGTTCTCAATTTCCATTTATTGTTCAATCAGCACCACCCAATAAAATTCGAGTCATGTTTGAGTTAATTAAATTTGACTTTCATTCAATTCAATTGTAAGTACCTTAAATTGTAAGTACCTTAAGACTATCTCCGTTTTGCTAAGTTTTATTTAAAAAATAAGTAATTATTTTTAATTTTCAAACTTAAAAATAATGTATTTGCTTAAACAATTTGTCGAAAAAAAAAAAGAAAAAAGAAAAGGAGCAATGTACCAAGGATGGAATTAAATATGCATTATTTACGAACGAAAGTATTCGATTATTCAAGAAAAATCAATATACTCTTGGCCGCATCGAATTTCCCTTGACCGCTACGAATTGCTCTTGGATGCGTTGAATTGCGCTTGGCCACATCAAATTGCACTTGGCCACATCAAATTGCTCTTGGCCGAATTGAACTGCACTTGGCAGCATCGAATCTCACTTAGCTGGTACGAATTACTCTAGTCTGCCTCGAATTACACTTGGCCGCATGTAATTGCAATTGGACGCGTTGAATTGCACTTGGCCGCGTCGAATTGCACAAGGCCACTTCGAATTGCACATAGCTGCATGGAATTGCACTTGGACGCTTTTAATTTCACTTGGCCGCGTCTAATTGCGCTAGGACACGTCGAATTGCGCTAAGCCAATTCGAATTCCACATGGCCGCATGGAATTGCACTTGGACGCTTTTAATTGCATTTGGGAATTGCACTAGGCCGCTTCGAATTGCACATGGCCGTATGGAATTACACTTGGCCGCGTGGAATTGCACATGAACGCTTTTAATTGCACTTGGCCGCATCTAATTGCATGGCCAAGTGCAATTCCAAGCGGCCAAGTGCAATTACTAGCAGCCATGAGTAATTCTAAGCGTCCAAGTGCAATTTAACGCGGCCAAAAGATTCGTAGCGGCCAAGTGCAATTAAATGCGGCCAAATGTAATTCGACGTGGCCAAGTGCAATTTCATGCGGCCATGTGCAATTCGAAGAGGCCATTTGAACGAAAATGTGCCAGAAGCTAGACTAGAAGTGGTGCAAGAAATTCTTAGTTAAAAATCCCACAAACTCATCTTCATCCACCGAGCAAAATGAGGGAAATAGTTGAAGGAATTATGCTGCAAATGAGGGAAATTGAATGATGAAGAAGCTGAAATGAGTGAAATTCTCTGGATCACGAGGAATTATGGTGTTCTGCTGCTGCCCTGATCAGATGATCGAGAATTTCTAAGTAAGTTTTGTTGCAAGCCCTACGTATTCGTGTGAGAAAAAGACGTAGGAATCACGAAAAAAATTACTAGTATTAAAGAAAGAGTGTGGCTTGTGGCCACGTTATCCGGAAAGCGTGAAACGAAACTACGCCTCTCTTATAAACAATGGGGGCCAATGAATATCTTGATCCTGTTCACTGATTGCAGAACTGTAATAGTTTTGATTCTTTGTGTATCTTCCCTCACATGTACTCCAGTTGAAATAGTCCGACAGTTGCGAGAGTTGGTTACTATGTCCAAGGAAGCTAGGCTTGTTACAATATGCACCAAGGATAACAAATGCTTATGGCTCTGCACACAACTGCCAGTTGATATCTTAGTTTGATTTGAAATCTTTGCTACAAAGCTATTAAGGTTCATCTGTTTTCTGCTATTGCTCATCCATGGCAACCAAAGTTTTCAGATTAGGATTGTAAATTAATGTTGCACAGATGGGAATATTCAAGTTGAAGTCGCTGCGGTTGCATCTGCTGTTTACGATCTCTTTTACACTTTTGGATCCATAGTTGCACATTGTGGACTTAGGCTTCTTGATTATCATTGTTGTCAATTCCTTTATAGTGCAGAAATTGACAACAGTGATAAACAACAAGCCTAAGTCCACAAGGCTTTAATCGAGCAGTAACAAGCTCGTACTGTTCGAGTTTGTTTGCTCGTGTTCAAGTCTCACCAGTATTAGTCATTGGGCTTCTCCTTCCTCTACTCTTCTGTGATCTATGTGTAAGAAAACATTTGTATGAGATGAAAACAGATGCTGACAAAACTGTTAAGGGCAAGTTTGAAGCACCCGACCCTGGAGACAACTGGATAGTGGTAGCCACCTCTCTCTCTCTCTCTCTCTCTCTCTCTCTCTCTCTCTCTCTCAATAGACTGAAAATAATGAACTTTACATAGGAAATTGCTATTGAGGAGCTTGTTTGCTCTCTTCTTCGCTGATGCGAAGCCAAACCCTTGGGCTTTAGCAGTCAAAAATTGTGTTCTCAATTTCCATTTATTGTTCAATCAGCGCCACCTAACTCATTGCGTTTTCATTATATACATTTCAGTCATCAATTAGCAAGTGAAAACAAGCTTTCGGACTGAATTTGTGGTTCGAGGATACAAGATAAATTTCCATTTGTCGTCTGTCCGACATTGTGCTTTTCGAAAATTTCAAATGTTCAGACTGCGCCCAGGGCGCATGAAATTGAGCCTGAGGCGCATCAAAGCTGTAGAAGAAGTCAATCTTTGCAGGTTTGCCTCGGACACTCTCGAACTCCATTTTACGGGTGGTTTGAACCGTTACAAAGCTTGATGAATTTACTTTCTAACCCAACTGGTTTCGATTCAAAATTATTTGATAATTACTATTGGCCGCAAAAAATTACTCATGGCCGCATATAATTACTCTTGGTCGTAAAGAATTACTCCTGGACGCATAGAATTACTCTTGGCCTCATGGCATTACTCTTGGTCGCGAAAATGTTTCCCGGCCAAGAGTAATTCTTTGCGGCTAGGAGTAATTTTTTGTGTTCTTGAGTAATTCTTCGAGGCCAAAAGTAATTCTTTGCAGCCAAGAGTAATTATTGAAGGGTTTGATCATCCGAATTGATTCCAGAATTTGAAATATTTATAAGTGATTCAAATGTAATTTTTCGCACAATGGTTGTCTACATGACATGATTATATATGCTTGAAGGCGTTTTAATGGGACATTTCGGTTTGGGATTTGTAAAATATTTTCTCATCGAGCTTTGTTGTCGATGTAAGTGGACCAATGTCTAGCTACAGTAATCATTTTATCAGCGAAAGTTACACAGAATAGCAAAAGTGTCACCCCATCCTGGAAAACACCACACTAAATTATTTTCCAAATGGGATGGACCCACACTTTGGCCCTACTCAAATAGTAAATAAAAACACCAACCAAGTGTCTAACTCATAAAAAAAAAAACCTTAACTTGCATATATACGAAAATAACTGTCATACAAGACGTGCCCACAGGTATTTATTACATATACAAGCTCCAAAAATAGGCACATAATCAAAAGAGTCAAAAAGCTAGACTACTATATCAACAACTCCTATCTAGACTCTGCAGTAGACCCACGTGCCATCACGCACCTGAAAATAAAACACTGTGTGGGTGTGAGCTATCAACTTGATAAGTGAATGTTCTTATCCATAATAAGAGAAGCAATATTGACAAGTGCTATCAAACAATTTAAACAAGAATATTCAGCCCCACAATAACGTTCCATTACGTAATACTCATAACGCCACTAAGGCAATATTCAATAACGCCACTAAGGCCATATCCATAATCACGCCACTAAGGCAATATTTATCCACGCCACTAAGGCAATATTCAATGACGCCACTAAGGCCATAATATAACACCACTAAGGCTACGATCATATTCTCGCTTAGGAGCTCAAGCCAAATATTAACCATTCAATACAAAAAAATAATAACTCTACACAGTGTCTCATCTTCCACTATTAAAAATAAGAACACCCACCTCGAGGCCCGGCCAAAAAGGTACCAACACGAGCTCACTCCCTACGTGGAGTCACGGTACTCGCCGCCGCCTCCGAACCTGATGCGTAACACATGTGAGTATTATTATTGATATACTCATAAAAAAGAAAGGATTGCAACCATTACTCTAGCATCAAATTCCTTTTAGACTAACCACGTAATAAAATTCAGCACATCGGATCACATAAGAGAGTGTCATTTTCATAATCAAAAAGTTACCCGATTAAACAAATAGCAACTAGAGTGTAACATGCTTTCTAAGACTAGTCCACACATGATAAAATATCCTTTTGGCAACCATAAGAGAAACCATGTTCTCTGACCCACGCACCAAGCTCAGTTCGTTCCTTGAACAACCACATGGTCACAAATTGCCACAAGAATTCCAATAGCACCAAATCTGGTTCAGTCCGGTTCAGCAACTATAAACCATGTTTCAACACTTGGGCATTTATTTACAGCAGCTATGGAGGTTATTTTCAGCATTCAAGCACACAATTCCTGCACCTAAATAACCGATTTCAGCATTCTAACACAGTTTCAGCAACCTAAAAATCCACTTTTCAGCACAGGATTCAAATTTCCAGCAACTAATATAACATTCCAGCACCCATTACTCACAGTTTTAGCATCCAAATTCCAATTTCCAGTAGCTATACACAATTTTAACACCAAAAGTAGACATTTTCTGCAACTAGGTAACAGTTTCCAGCATAAAACATCAGTTCTCAACAAATTAAGAAAAGGAATACAGTTCCAATTTCAAAAATCCACATTCCAAGCCGTTAAGACAAGTTCTTATTCACAACCAAATTGGGTGCTGAAGTCTATCCTCAGTACCTAGTTCTAATCTCGAATTTGTGGTTAAGATTTGTGGGCACGCGCCCCAAAATTTTCAATTTTGTTCTTTTTAAAAGATCGTGTGCGGCCCTCTTTCAGAAAAGCGTGGCGAGGCGCTTCGATTCAGAGTCGCCACTCGGGTTTTAGCGGTGACAGCACCCAAGGAACCGAACTCGAAAACGTTTGCCACATTTGTTTGATTTTGAAAAGGGATGGACCGGTCCGTCGTCGCCTTCGATATCTGAGGTTCGGGAGCCAGGTTACGAGAGGGGAAGGGTTTTATGGCACCCCTCTTGCCCAATCCAGAGATCGGTCTCTACTCAGGCATTTTTGTAAAACTTGTGCATTTTTCTCTCATTTGATCATTTTTTTAGCCAGTTAGGGAAGGGGAACAGTTAATGGGGATTAAAACTGTAACAAGTTGTGATCATGCTATAAAATGTTTATGGATGACTTGCTTGCAATGATAAATATAGATTGAGAACAAGCACTAAGCAACCCGGATAAATTGAAGTACGCTGACCTGAAGGGAGGTGAGCAGGTGTAGGGGGATGAAAACAATTGATGCTTCGGATCAATTGAATTGCAATGGCTTATTCGTGTCTTTTCACCGGAACCATAATTCGTCGTCGGAACCCTAATCTGCAAAATAGACAAGGGGTGATTGCACCTTTGCCTCTCGTTGCAAAGGCCCTCCGATGCCAAAGTTAGTATAACGTACTAGCAGTCAAACCCTAATTATCAGTAGGAAAGCAATAAGAATGCAAAGTATTGCGCACATTTTGCCTCTAGGTTTACCTCATATTTATAGATTTTCATATGCTTGTTGCCCAAGCATCCCTGTTGCCATCGGATTCCTATCTCGTATAGGAAACCCAGGATATCAAAGATTCTTGTTTCCTTTATCAGTTTATTAGAAAAGAGTCCCTTTAGGATTCTTTTCCATTAATGGCCGAACTTCCCATTCTCATTGGGTATCTTCTTCAGATCCTATATTCTTGGGATCTCATCCCCTACGGGACATGACTATTCTAGAATCTTCCAGAGTACTCCCTCTGCTCTTGCTCTTTGATTGGAGCTCTTTCTCTATTTAGCTGTATCATAACCGAGCAGTCTGTTTGGACCAGCTACTTCACATGTAACTTTGGTCCAATATAATCGGGATATCTCTATCTGCCGAACAGTTAGTTTACCAAAAGACTTCTCATGTTATTGGCCCTTATCGCCATTCAACACACTGCTCGGTGATCGGCCTTGTCCAATCTTTCACGCGTTTTTATACATCACGTGTTCTTTACACATCACGTGTTCGGCAACTAGATGTATCTGTTCGGGAACATCTCCCTACAACTGCTCCCCAGTTTTATCATTTTGCCTCTGTTCGGGGGCGGCTGGTAAAACTAAAAATTTATCTTTTGAACTAAGCTTCAATTTCTTCAATCTTGTGTAGATATGCCACTAATTCCTTTTGGCGTTTAAATCATTATGTCGTCTCGAGGCAGGAACTCCACGTGGCGTATTTCGTATGCTTTGCATTTAACTCAGTTCTGACGTTTTACGAACGGCGTCAGAACGGCCATCCGTTGAGACTTCTCTTTTCTTGTTACTTTTCATGTAACGGCATAAGATGAAACGTTTCGTCTCCGTGCCTCTACTTTTAACTCCTAATGGGATATTTTTGGGTTTTTTCACCCAAAATTCGAATCCTTCCATTCTCTCTCTAAAACCAGGAAAAATCAACCGTCTTTCATCTGCCATTGCCGTCATCCGCAACTTTGATTGCATCTCAGGCAACCACTGCAATAGCTTCGTAAGACTTCTGTAACACCCTTTTTAATTGAGGTGCTTAAATGTTATATTTAATAACTTAAGGGCTAAAGTGCAATTTTTTTTTAAATTGGTGCATGTGTGCCGTGTGTTTGTGTGAGGTGGTGTGTGTGTGTGTCATCAAAAGGGAAAAAAAAAAAAAAACAAACAAAACCCATCGGAAGAGGTTGCAACGTTAGAGAGAGAGAGAGAGAGAGAGAGAGAGAGATCAGCCGGTGGAGAAGAAGAAGAAAGAAGGAAAGAAAGGAGGAAATAGGTATGGTCAAATTGAAGCCATGAGAGAGGGTTTTTGAGCTTGAAGTTGAGTTTATTCCTGAAAATTCGTGTATAACATATGAATATGCATAACTGTGTTTTGAGCAGAGTTGAGTCTGTCCTGTTTTTGACGAATTTTTACCATTGACATACCGTTCATGTTATTTTCTGGTATTTTTACTGTAGATGCTTCTTTGTGTTTAGTTTATGCTGTAAAAATTTCAGAATTTTCTGAATAGTATGAAAAAAGATAAAAATCTTGAACCGGGCTGCAGTCAGATTCGCGTCTGGGCAGACAGCCCAGACACGTGTTGGAAAAACGGGCATAACTTCTTGCTCGGGTATTGGTTTTACACACCGTTTCTTGATTCCGAAACTAGACTTGTATATCTTTCTGAATCTGTTAAGTTTGTGCCTTAGTTTGGTCTGAGCAAATTCAGTTCTGGTTCCGAAGTTAATAGTTTGATGATTCTGAAATTCTGGGCAGGTTTTATAGCTGTGTTCTTCATCAGTTTTGTCATAGTTCAATATGCTTACTGACTATGGATGTTGTTGAGTCTTAAACCTTGATCAGTTGGTGTTGTTTTGGCATTGGAAATATTGGAAAAGATTAAGTGTGTGATTTTTAATGAGCATTCGATTGCAGACTGTTCTGCTGGGTCTGTAGTTTCTGTTTTAGATGTGTAATTTCAATTGAGCATATCTTAGTCATTCGGAGTCCAATTTGGGCAAATTTTATATCTAGATTGATGTACTAGAAGCCTTCTTGCTAGTGGTGGTGGTCTTGTAGTATTCTTTGAAACCTATAGAATTCTATAGTCAGAAATCGATCAGTGATTCTGTTGATAATGTGTGAAATTGTGGAATTCTTGGTTTTGGGTACGAATTGGTGAATTTACTTTTGTTCGGCAATTACTAAATAGTTAAATTGATGCAGAACATTGTTAATGCATTTGTTAAAGTCTTAAAAGTATTTCTATACTAAAATGTTTGGCTTGTGGATAGGTGACGAGTCGGTGAATCAAGGAGCACCGAAACCATAGTTGTACTTTCTTTTGGAGTACGAGGTGAGTGTTTGATTTATAGATGTTATTCTATATTGAATTAAACTTGAATGTTGGCTTAGTGCCCGATGATTGGCTTTATGCCAAAAGGCTTTTATGCCTTAAATTATTGGCTGTGTGCCCGGTGATTGGCTTTATGCCATAGGGCTTTACGCCTTAAACTATTGGCTGTGTGCCCGGTGATTGGCTTTATGCCATATGGCTTTATGCCTTAAACTATTGGCTGTGTGCCCGGTGATTGGCTTAATGCCAAAAGGCTTATGCCTTAAATTATTAGCTGCTTGTCTGGTGTTACTTTTTATTTCTCGATAAACTGTTACAAGTTGAGAATATCTTTTAGCTGTACCTTTAATATGGAATTGCATCCATGTCTCATAACACTCCTGGATTCCATTTTGGAATCCAATTTTGCAGGCGTTGTAGATATCCACTGCTGATCGTCGTGGGGTTGTACACTCGCTTAGGGTAGCATGTTGGGAAGGTTGGACTAGTTTTGGCAAAATTTTGTAGATAGGGATGTAGTTGCAGCCTATGTTCATATTTGGTTTATTGTATAGTTTAATGCTTTCTTAAGACTTCCGCTGTGTTTGTAAGAACGTTAAGTTTTGCGTTATCAATAAAATGGTTGTTGGTTAATTTAGTTGCTAAAACTTGAGTTATAGAAATGGGTTGGTGGTTGATGTTGCACCCTCATGTCGGTTTAGGCTCATTTGAGTGCTGGCCCGGGGTGGGGTGTGACAACTTCTCATTCTCGCTCCTTCTTGCGTCATATTCTGAGATTCGATCCAGATTTTGGTTTTCATAGGGTTTCAGTTGCACCTAGTTCTCTGACTTTATCCTGCTCATTTCTTTCGTACCCATGGCGGATGATAATGAAAACCCTCCAAAGCCCAGTAAGTTTAGGAAACACTGTGAAACCCCAACTGCCATGGCAGCATTTAGGTCTGAGTATAGCATCCCTGATAATGTGGGGCTCGAACTCGCCCCCTTGGGAGCAGATAGGGATGGTGGCTCATGGGATAGAATGTGTATCCCAATCGTGGCCATTGTCGAAGGTGGAGTCCGATTTCCCCTTCACCCATTACTCCGCCAGATCTTAAACTGGTACCGTCTCACCCCCATGCAACTATCAACAAACGTTTTTAGGCTGATAATGGGAGTAATAGCTTTGAATAGGATTCTGGGGACGCAGCTAGGAATTTGGGACATTCAGTGGCGGTACAGTATTGTACTAAACCCTGAATATAACACTTATTACTTCAAAGTTAGGAAAGCAGACAAGCGTCTCGTGCTCAACTTGCCAGATTCTGCTCGGGATCATGAGATTGATTTCCTTTACGTTACTGGAGCCTTTGAGCCACTAGGAGAGGATGGTCAGGTGGTGGGCCTCCACTGCCCCCACATATGGGGATACCCACGTATGCTCCTCATTTTTTTTTTATCTTTGCAATTTTTCGTTTACTGCTTTCTCGTAGCTTTTCTATGTGTCTAATTTTGGTTTTTCAATTTCGATCTTGCAGCTAAAAACACTAACAGGCATCCTAGACGTGTACCAAGCAACGTCCGAACAGAGGATATCAACAAGATCTTAAAGTATACAGGTGAACCGGGCACCTCTACAGCTGGTCGGGGTCGTAATGCTGAAGTGCTGCTGGGATACGACCCTTCATATAGAGGGGTTATAGACAGAAGGCTTGCTCACCCTAGCACCAGCACTGATTCAACCTCCATTGCTCCCCAACCACGCAACTCAAGACTTCAAGCTGGTGTTACTCTTGCCGGACAGCCAGGTGAAGTTGTTATTCCTGAAGGCGTACCTCAGACATGTGTGGTACTCAAAAGACCTGCTGGGCGAAGGCAAGTGATCCCTGAACAACAATCCATTCCCCTCTGCAATACTAGCCAGTCATCTTCCTCCGGATACTCTCGATCGCCTCCAACCCCAGGTACGATGACGCGCCAACCCATTGACCTCAGCTCTCTACTCACTGTCTCCACATGGGGACGTGGTGCTGCCAGTAGGGTAGCATCACCTGGCGCCCCCCCCCCCCCCCCCCCCCCCCCCACGATCACGTCGCAATAGGGGGGATCTGCAAGATCATCATCTTCTCCTCGGGAACAGGATAGTTCCCTTGAGGCTGTTAACGCTCATCGGGACAAACAGCCTAGGTCTGAGGACCTAACTGGTACTGCTTCTCAAGCAGATACTGAAACTCATCACCCTACTTCTCCAACTACCCAAATTCTTTCCCAGACGTGGACTCCTCCATTTACTAGGGGAGACCGTCCTGTTCATGTTGGAGACAGTGCTAGTTCATCAGAAACAGCATTTGCCCTGGCTCAAGGGTTGCTGCTCCCTGTTGACTTGCAAAAGGAGTCCTCGTCTCCCCCTGATCGGCTTGTGTCTACTGGTCTCGTCAGTGGAATCAAGGTAACAAAAACTTCTTGTTTTAAGCCCCATCTTTGTTGTAATAATTAAGAAATGTTACTTACGTTTGGTATTGCTGTAGTTTATCCAAAAAATGGTCGTACTGGGCCAAAAATTCCAAGAAGCTGAAGCCGAGAGAATTAGGCTTTTAAATGACAACACTAGGCTGCTCCGAACAGTCATAAGATTAGAGAGGGAGAGAGATAAAGCTAAAACAGATCTCTCTGAGACAAAAGGCAAGCTTGAGACCACAGAAAATAGCCTTCATCAAGCTATGGCCGAGATTGATAGCACCAAAAAGGCTTCCTTTGAAGATGGTTATCAAAAGGGTTTAGACGCCACGACGGCCAGTTATGTGGAGCAGATGCCGGCTATTCAAGATCAGATCTGGACTGCTTGCTTGGAGGCGTGTCTAACAAAGGTAGGAATTGCCGAGGATTCCCCCCTCTGGGTGGAAAATGATCTTCCAAGCCGCCAAGCAGTAGCTCCCCAAGAGCATGATGGTTCTCCAACTGATGATGTTGATCAGCAGATTGATGATTTTGCAGATGCTGATGAAGAAATACAAGTGGAGTCGCAAGATGTTGTAGAGCATTTGTCTGTTCGGGAAGTAACCGTTGAGACTTTTGTTCATGAGGAGATTGCTGCTGCTGCTGTTGGCTTGGCTGGAACTGATATTCAACCAGAAGTTCAGAACCTAGACTGAAAGGCAAGCAAGTATTTATATGTTTTGTTTTTGTTGACTCAAACAATGTGGCTGGTCCTGTGTGACCATGGTATTTCAACCCTGCGTGGTACCAATACTTTCTCTTAGTATGGTATTATTTTGTTAATACAGGTATTCGGCCCCTTGTGGCAAAACTATATCGTTTGCTCGGCTAACTTGTTTGTTTGCATATGTTCGGATGCAAACAGGCTTTGTCAAAGTATGTCATACGTTTTGATCTCGTTGTTTGCTTTCAATACGTAGCATATCTTGTAAATCATCATTGCTTGTACTCTTTCAGGTACTTAGAAACAAATGCTCTAAGTATCTCGTACTTTGTGAACTACAGTTAAGTATTACGTACTTGAAAATCCATACAAGTGTTTGTTTAAGTTTCACGTACTTAAGAACAAACATACAAGCGTTAAGTTTCACGTATTTAAAAAACAAGTATACAAGTGTTTTCGTACTTGTTTTGTAAACCGTACAAGTGTTTCATATTTGTACTTAACTGTTTTAAGTTTCTCGTACTTGAATAGTTGTGGCTAACATATACTCGTTATGTTTTAAGCCAAGCCAATTGTTTTCCAAGTGTCTCGTACTTTAAATTCCATACAAGTGTTTTCATACTTGTATTCATTAAGTTTCACGTACTTAGAAATTCATACTTGCGTTAAGTTTCACGTACTTAAACAATGCATACAAGTGTGCTCATACTTGTTAAAGTTTTGAAAATCACACAAGTGTTTCATACTTGTGTTTAAGTTTCACGTACTTAAATGTGTACCCTGCTCCCCAATACGAATGAGGGAAACTAATCTCGTAGTTCGTATTGTTAAAACAAATACCAAGAACACAACATTTATATTGAAAAAAGTGACTTTATTCATAATTTGTAAAACTCAAGAGGGCGTTATTCGTACCCCTTGCAACTAAAATAACAAAATTAGAACAAGGGAATTATATTCTTAATTCCCATGCAAGTACGTAGTGCAATCTAAAACAGAACTCAATGCTTCTAAACGAAGAATTTTCGTAGATTATGGACATTCCAAGACCTCGGAATTGAATTTCCATCCAAATCTGCCAATTTATAGGCCCCTATGCCTACAATCTCGGTTACTCGATACGGGTCTTCCCAGTTGGCCCCCAACTTGCCTTCATTGGCCATTTTGGTGTTGCCGAGCACTTTTCGTAGTACGAGGTCCCCAACACCAAATTCTCGAGGATGAACATGCTTATTATAGCTCTTCATTAGCTGCTCCTGGTAGGAAGCCAGATGGACCAAGGCCCTTTCTCTCCTCTCCTCGGCGAGATCAAGCTCGATTTCAAGGGCCCTGTCATTACCTCCACTTTCAACCAAAATGGTCATGTTGGTCGGCAGACCTACTTCCAAAGGTATGACAGCCTCTGTTCCATATGCCAATGAATAGGGGGTCTCTCCCGTAGACCTCCTAGGTGTTGTCCGGTGAGCCCACAAAACTAACGGTAACTCGTCAGGCCACTTCCCTTTAGCTTTGTCCAGCCTTTTCTTGATCCCATCAAGGATATTTTTGTTAGACGCCTCTGCCTGCCCATTACTCTGAGGGTAGGCTGGGATGGAATAATAATTTTGTATTCCATACTGGACACAAAAAGCCTTGAATTTCTTCTGAAATTGGGATCCATTGTCTGTGATCAATGAGTAAGGGATCCCAAAGCGAGTGATGATGCTCTTCCACACGAACCTTTCTATCATGGGTTCAGTGATTTTGGCCAATGGTTCAGCCTCAATCCACTTAGTGAAATAGTCTGTTGCGACTAGCAGGAATTTTCGATTCCCAGTTGCTTTGTGTAGTGGACCCACGATGTCCATTCCCCATTGAGCAAACGGCCAGGGACTTGTCAAAGGCACCAGATCCTCGGCGGGCGTTCGAATCATTGGTGAGAATTTTTGACACTTCTCACAAATCTTTACATACACCTTTGCATCTTCTTGCATGTGTGGCCACCAGTAGCCTTGAGTAATTGCTCGGTGGGCAATGGACCTGCCTCCAGCATGGCTCCCACATGTTCCCCCATGGATTTCATGAAGAAACTTCTGCACCATCTCAGGATGTATGCAAAGCAAATATGGGCCTGTAAAGGATTTTCTGTATAACTTACCCTCTGGGGACAGCCAAAACCTAGCAGATTTAATCCTTATCTTATGAGCCTCCTTTTTGTCAGAAGGGAGTATCTCGTCTCGTAAGAACTCCATGATTGGGTCCATCCAACTTGGGCCTTGGTTCACGTCCAAGACCAAGTCCACACTTCTTCCAATGCTCGGCTCACTTAGATATTCGACTGCTACCTTCCTTTTGAACTCAGCTGGTACAGTTGCAGTCAACCAAGCTAATGAATCTGCATGTGCATTCTGTCCAGAACTTATCTGTTCAATGTATACCCTTTCGAAGGTATCAAGCAAGTCTTTGGCTGCCTGTACGTAGGCTA
Source organism: Rhododendron vialii (assembly GCF_030253575.1). Lineage (NCBI taxonomy): Eukaryota > Viridiplantae > Streptophyta > Magnoliopsida > Ericales > Ericaceae > Rhododendron > Rhododendron vialii. The sequence goes on along the minus strand of NC_080557.1, from coordinate 3,461,557 downwards.
CCATTTTTTCATTTCGGGTTTCATACTCCCCGGACAGTTGATTGACCACAAGCTGTGAATCACAATATACCCTAACCTGTTCTATTTTTAGGGTTTTTGCACTCCTTAATCCAACCAAGAGTGCCTCATACTCAGCCACATTATTTGATGGGCTAAACCCTAGCCGAACAGATAATTCAATCAAAACTCTTTCGGGGGGAAAAAGGACAACCCCAATTCCTGAACCAGTGTTACATGCTGATCCATCAACGAATAACTTCCATTCTACAGGATCCTGTTCGGCTGAAGACTGAATCTTCTCGGGAGATGTCTTAGTCTGTTCCTTTCTCGTAGGAGGTAGGGGAGCTACCGTGGGAGAAAACGCTGCCACAAAATCAGCCAACACTTGGCCTTTGATTGCCGCGCGTGGCTGATAATCGATATCGTACTGGCTCAACTCGACGGACCATGTCGAGATCCTTCCCGAAAAATTTGCTTTTCGTAGCAGTGATTTCAATGGAAACTCAGTTAAAATCACAACCTTGTGGCTTTGGAAGTAGTGTGGCAGCTTCCTTGTGGCTGTCCTAAGTGCCAGGACAAGTTTTTCTAAAGGCAGATATCTCGTTTCTGCATCTAGCAATGTCTTGCTAACATAATAAATAGGGATTTGTTCTACTCCCAAATCCCTCAACAGGACTGCACTTACTGCATGCTCGGAAACAGCTAAATACAGAGTTAAAGACTCACCTGGCTGTGGAGTCGATAAAAGCGGGGGCTCGGCCAGATACTTCTTCAGGTCCTGGAAGGCTTGTTCGCACTCTGCTCCCCATTCAAATCCCTCCCTTTTTTTCAACAATTGAAAAAAGGGTCTGCATTTGTCACTTGACTTGCTGATAAATCTATCAAGTGCTGCAGCCATTCCAGTCAACCTCTGAACTTCTTTGGTGGTTTTGGGACTCTGAAGCCTTTGTAGGGCAGCAATTTGATCGGGGTTAGCCTCAATCCCTCTCATAGTTACCAAATGGCCCAGGAACTTTCCTGAACCAACTCCAAACGCACATTTCGAGGCGTTGAGTTTCAGTTTGTATTGCCTCAGGATTTCAAAAACTTCTTTTAAATCTGCTATATGCCCCCGTTTATCTTGACTTTTCACCACCATATCGTCTATGTAAACTTCCATAGTCTTTCCAAGGAGCTCTTTGAACATGATGGTTGCAAGCCTTTGGTATGTTGCCCCAGCATTCTTTAGCCCAAACGGCATAACACTATAGCAGTACAACCCTCGTGGTGTGATAAATAAGGTCTTCTCTTGATCAGGTCCAAACATAGCAATCTGATGATATCTGTAACGCCCCGAATTTTGGGTACGTTAAAAGGACATTTTATTGATAACATCAAATGGAGTCTGGCTCTTATTACAATAAATACTCTCACAAGAGTTCAATATTTACACAAATGAGGGGGGTTCTAAGGTTCCTAACTACAGCTCCTCCTTCTTCTCCATCCTAGCCAGTTCCTCAGCTCCAAAAGCCTCCAAGGTGTACTGTTCATCTTGATCATCTACAAGGTCTGACATATTATACTAGCGTCACCACCGATATAATATGTCAGGGTCACCAAAAGGCAACACTGTGAGCTACAAAGCTCAGCAGAGTAATCCCATACCCGCTAACCCATAACTTAAAACAACAGGAAATAATAACACATCGATTTCCACATGATACATATATACGCAGCTAATCAATGACACATCCATATTCGTTAATCAACTATCGTTGGTGTCCAAGATTTTCGGGTTTCTCCTGCGCGACTCATCGTAGACTGTGTCAACAATTTCATTTACAAAACAACCTTTCAAAAATCATTTGCATTGGCTCCGTACCGCGGATAACCAAGCTACACACCCAACCTTTTTAAAATCATTTGCATTGGCTCCGTACCGCGGATAACCAAGCCACACACTTTCAAAATCATTTGCATTGGCTCCGTACCGCGGATAACCAAGTTACACATCCAACCTTGGTTCCGCCGCGCCGGGTTCCCAAGTATCCTCACAATGGTTCCGCCGCGCCGGGTTCCCATTGGCACACAAAACTATTTGCATTGGCTCCGTACCGCGAATAACCAAGCTACACACCCAACCTTGGTTCCGCCGCGCCGGGTTCCCAAGTATCCTCACAATGGTTCCGCCGCGCCGGGTTCCCATTGGCACACAAAAATATTTGCATTGGCTCCGTACCACGGATAACCAAGTTACACACCCAACCTTGGTTCCGCCGCGCCGGGTTTCCAAGTATCCTCACAATGGTTCCGCCGCGCCGGGTTCCCATTGGCACACAAAACTTGCATTGGCTCCTCTCCGCGGATAACCAAGCTATATTACCAATGAGGCTACCACGTCCGGCCACATTGGCAATCTTCACAATGGGCTACCAAGTCCGGCCAAATTACGAGTTTTCATACACACAACGGGCTACCAAGTCCGGCCACGTTGCGGTTTTCACAATCCACACGATGGGCTACCACGTTCGGCCACATCGCGGTTTCCAAAACATTTCAACCTTTTCAAATGTTTCTTTTACGCACGCACACAACTCACATAATGCCACCCAAAACTGGTCATTATGTTGTTTCAAAAATATTTCCTTCCTCGAAAAACTTTTCCTTAAATCACACCCTAGGTGTCATGTTTCTACTTTCTCGATTCTCGTGTCTCGTTTACATGTAAAGACTCCGCGGTAGGACAAACGTAAGCAAGAATCATCCTAACAAGATCATCCAATTCTATATTACTCATCACGCTCAATTACTACTTATAGCATAACGCCACATGTACGGACGCCTTTGGAGTGTATCACTTATGCTTTATTCAAAGCACAACGCCACATGTACGGACGTCTTTGGAGTGAAATCACTTATGCTTTATCACATACCACAAGTAATACAAGCAACTCATATACGCATATTCATAACTATCTTAAAGATCAAAATACGAATACTTCTAATCAAACGATAAGTATGTAAGGATGAACTACATATAATTAGGAGTAGTAGATAGGGATAATCTACCGTTCTTCTTGGCGGTAGGTCGGCTACGAAAAGTACGTCGGTGGTCGGACGGAGTAACTTCCTACGGTGGTCTCCGGTAGCTTCGAAAGAGAAAGGTCTCTCTCTCGAAACTTCTACTTGACTAACACTACTCTACTTTATGGATCGAAGGGTGGTCGGGTGGCGGTTTAGTGGCGGCCTAGGTAGAGTTTCTTGAAGAACTCAAGAACTACTCAAGAACATGAAGAACAAAAGAAAAAACAAAGAAAGGACAAAGGATTTCTAGAGAGAAGGAAGAGCAAAGCTTGGAGGTGTGAGTTCAATGCATGGAATGGGGTCCTATTTATAGAAAAACCTTGGCTCTCTCTCCTCTCTTCATGGCCGGCCCCCCTCTCTCTCTCTCTACCTCAAATTTTGACACATGGCATGCAATCTTTGAAAGATCAAGCCTAACCCTAGGCTTGCATGGCTAAGTTTGGCTAAATGGTAGGCTTGCATGGCTAAGATTAGTCCTTGGATTGGACTATGGGAGATTTGTTGGAAGATTTGGAGACAATGGTACAAGATTTGGTCTTTAAACAATTGGTAATGGTACAAAGGAGGTTAGATTCTTGGCTTGGAAGAAAGATATCACCAAGGATTTGAAAAGATGAGAAAGATCAAGAAAGTACAAACAAATCTCTCCCTCTCTCTCTCCTATCTCTCTCTCTCGGCCCATCTCTCTCTCTCTCTCTCTCTCTCTCTCTCTCTCTCTCTCTCTCTCTCTCTCTCTCTCTCTCTCTCTCTCTCTCTCTCTCGGCCCTCCCTCTCCTCTCTCTCTCTCGGGTCTCTCTCCCTCTCTCTCCCTCCCTCTCTCTCTCCTTAGTACTACATATATATATATACATAAGTAAGAAAGAATAAGAAAGTACAAGATAACAATAAACAAAAGGTACTTTTGGTACTTTTGATCAAAGAAACTTAAGGGCTAAGATTTCCAAATAAATAAGCACATGTGTAATAATGTACTCTAGAAAGATCAACTCCTCAACAATAAATTAATCCAATTGGGTACAAAACCCCAATATAAAATAATAACAAAATACTTAGGAGAATATTAGGCCTTAAAGGCTACTAGGGCTACTAAGTACTTTAATAATAAAATAATGTGTACATTCATCACATGGGGTTTAAGAAAATATTAATTTAATGAACCCATGTACTTGGTGAAAGAATAACTCTTTTACCCAATGGACAATAATTCCCCTAACTTTTATTGTCCAATGGACAAGGTTACAAAAAGAAACTTTTATGTTAAAATAATCAAGGTTGTCCTTTTAAAGCATGTGACAAAAGTCCTATATTAAATATAGGTGTGGTACCAAGTACCCCAATTAAATAAAAAGGCTAGAATTCTCCCCATTAGTTTATAAAAGAGTACAAGTACAAGAAAATCTAGGGTTTAGATATACCCCAAAAGTTTAATGCATAAAAGTATATGGGAATCCAAATTTTGATTATTAAAATGCAACCTTGTACTTGGAAAGATTTGGGCTATTACCCAATGGATAATAATTCCCCTAACGGTTATCGTCCAATGGATAATAAGGTACGAGTACTTTAAATCATAATTTAAGTCTTTTTAAAAGACTACATGTCCTTTTGAAATTTACCCATGTGCTTATATATATGTACTTAGCCAAATATAATAAAGGAAAAGCTTTTGTCTAATGGGTAAAGATTACCCTAACCATTATGGACCAATGGGTAAAGGCAAAGGTTCAAAAGGTCCAAAAGGTTCAAAAGGCTCATCTAGTAACTAGGTGAGTTGGTTGCTCGGTTCCTCCAAGTAGTCGGTTGGAAATTAACTAAATTGGTCACGTAGGGTTTCTAGTCGAGAGTTTAACCAACGACCGAAATTTAACTACGACGAGAAATAAACAAGAAATCATATAGCCACTTAAGAGAAAATAAGTAATTCAAATAAAATTCAAATATTTAACGAAATTTTTACTGACCAAAATTCAGGGTCGTTACAGTATCCTCGATATGCATCGAGAAAACTCATTCGCTCGTAGCCAGCGGTTGCGTCAACCAACTGGTCAATCCTTGGAAGAGGAAAGCTATCCTTTGGACAGGCTTTGTTCAGGTCTGTGAAGTCTACACAGACTCGCCACTTTCCATTCTTTTTCTTCACCACAACGGTGTTGGATAACCACTCTGGGTAGTAGACTTCACGTATTGCATTAGCCTCCAGTAAACGATCGACCTCCTCAATTATTACATCCACATGCTGCACGGCTGCCCTCCGTTTTCTCTGAATGATCGGCTTATGCTGAGGGTCAACGTTTAAATGGTGACAGATCACACCTGCATCCACCCCGGGCATTTCCTCTGGCACCCATGCAAATACATCAACATTTCCTTCAGAAATTTTATTGATTCAGCCTTTTCTTCTGCTGGCAATGATTCCCCTACTAAGAAATATCTTTCCGGATCAGTCTCGTTGATCTGGATTTTCTCCAAGCCTTCAACCACCTTTTCAGCCGGACTCCTTCCAACATCCTCGATAGTTGGTTGATCTGGTACTTCTAATGTATGAACGTGGTGGACCTTTGGGGCTCTTTTAATGATTGAAATCAAACATTGTTGTGCCACTTTCTAATTGCCTCTAAGTACCTCAACCCCATTCGATCCTGGGAACTTCACCATCTGGTGATAAGTCGAGGAGACTGCTCTCATTTTGTGCAACCATGTCTATCCTATAATCGCGTTATAGGAAGAAGGAACATCGACAACTAAAAAATTAGTCCTCAACACCACTGATCCAACCCGAACAGGTATTGTTACCTTTCCAAGAGGCCAGACTGCTCCTGCACCGAACCCAATCAGAAATGTTGTAGATTGCTCTAAGTCTATTTGGGCCAATCCCAACTTCTTAAATGCATCGTAGTACATCACCTCTGTACAACTTCCTGAGTCCACTAGAATCCTCTCAATGTCATATTCCCCAACTCGTAGGGTCACAACCAAAGCATCGTTGTGGGGTATTTGGACCTCTCCCAGGTCATCATCAGTGAATGCTATGCTCTCGTTGCACACATCATTCTCTCACCCTCTCTTGTTTCCCAGTCGCATTACATGCTGATCGTGCTTGACTTGCCTTTGTAACAGCCTAACCTCATTTCTCGTATAAGGTGTGGCCAACCCATGTATCATATGGATTACTCCTTTAGGGTTTTGCTCGTAACCCAGTTCCATAGCTTTCCCTTTCTCTTTTGGATCCTCCTGGATGAATTCCTTGAGATAGCCCCATGAGACCAGATCATCAAGGTGTCTCTTGTACATCTCACAATCCTCAGTCATATGGCTCCAATCTTTATGGTAACTGCAGTGCTGATTCGTAGCACGTTTGGCATCCTTGTCTCCGCCTAGACTTGGGGGCCATTTAAAGTATGGCTGATTCTTTATTCGATAAAGAATCCTGTATATTGGTTCCTTCCAAACCGTAGTGATAGAAAAGAAAGATTTGGGGTCAGGAGCTTGCTTATCTTTGTACAGCTCTTTCTTAGCCTGCCCATATTCCCTCCTCTCTCTATAAGTTTTGGGTTCTGGCTTATCCACCTTTTTGGCAGGTGCCTTCGGCTGTTCGGCGACAGTCCTGCCATCCTCACGGAGTATGTCATCCTCCATTTTGGCGTGTTGCTCTATCCGTTCCATCAATTTAGCCAAAGTGGCTACCGAATGTTTATTCAATGAGCGATGCAGTTCTCCCCGAATAGGCAAACCAGTCTTGAAGGTGGCAATTGCATACTCCTCACTGCAACTTTCAATCTCGTTGAAAGTTTCCCAGTACTTCTTTGCATAATCCCTGATCTGCTCGTTCTCCTCCTGTTTCATGGTGGATAGACTCTCAAAAGTCTTTGGGGCCTTTCTGCTCGTCAGGAACCGAGCAGTGAATTCCTCAGCCAACTGCCTCCATCCTCGTATGGATCGCGGGCCCAGTTTATGAAACCAGGCTAAAGCCACCTTGCCAAGACTGGAGGGGAACATCTTGCATAAGATGGCATCATCCCCTTCATACATGAACATAGCCTGCTGATAATGCTGTATGTGAGCCACGGGATCCGTATTTGTCTCATAAAGTACGAATGTACCGTGCTTCACTCTGCTCGGCAACCTAGCCTCTTGTAGCCTTTTTGCAAAGGGGGAGGCTGCAATATTACTTAGGGCCTTGCGTGCTGCTTCTCGTGCAGTCACTGTCCCATCCTCAATCTCCTTAGATTTGTGAGCCGTAGCTTTGGCCCAATCAGCATCTGGTCTTTCGTACCTATCTCGATGATGTTTCCTGGTCTCCTCCTCCTCCGGGGTGGAACTTCGGTCTCTGCTCCTCCTTTTTCTTGAAGAAGCCCGTCTCTCGGGTGTTCGGCTCTTACTCCTGCTTCTCCTTTTTCGTGGAGAAGCTTCGTATCGCCCTTTATTAGGACTCCTACTTCTTCTCCTTCGCGAATGAGCCAGCTTATGGACTACCAAAGTCCGTTCATCCTTCTGGGAATTCCTTCGAGAAAGTCCAGAATCTTCTGGGTGCTCTCGTACCCGTTGCAATTCCTGTATCTCGTACTCTCATTTTCTGATTAAACGAGCATACTCCTCGATTTCCCTTCTCTTTTTATCAAGGACATCATTATCATTGTGTATACTTCTTGAATGTGTAACTGACTCATCTCTTCGATGAGACTTACTCCTTCTCGTGGAACCAGTAGCAGTTTTATCTCATTTTTCTCTGAAGTTATCCCCGTTATGTCTACCAGTGGGCTTTCTCGGAGCACCTGGTGGGGATTTATCTCTTCCCCCACCCAACTAGTCCTTCGGACTAAACGGAGTAACTGGATCTTCTTCCATCATGATTATTTTTCTAAAAAGCTTGGTTCGTTTCCCACAGACAGCGCCAATTGTAGGGGGATGAAAACAATTGATGCTTTGGATCAATTGAATTGCAACGGCTTATTCGTGTCTTTTCACCGGAACCCTAATTCGTCATCGGAACCCTAATCTGCAAAATAGACAGGGGGTGAGTGCACCTTTGCCTCTCATGGCAAACGCCCTCCGATGCCAAAGTTAGTATCACGTACTAGCAGTCAAACCCTAATTATCAGTAGGAAAGCAATAAGAATGCAAAGTATTGCGTACCTTTTGCCTCTAGGTTTACCTCATATTTATAGATTTTCGTATGCTTGTTGCTCAAGCATCCCTGTTGCCATCGGATTCCTATCTCGTATAGAAAACCCAGGATATCAAGGATTCTTGTTTCCTTTATCAGTTTATTAGAAAAGAGTCCCTTTAGGATTCTTTTCCATTAATGGCCGAACTTCCCATTCTCGTTGGGTATCTTCTTCAGATCCTATATTCTTGGGATCTCATACCCTACGGGACATGACTATTCTGGAATCTTCCAGAGTACTCCCTCTGCTCTTGCTCTTTAATTGGAGCTCTTTCTCTGTTCAGCTGTATCATAACCGAGCAGTCTGTTTGGACCAGCTCCTTCACATGTAACTTTGGTCCAATATAATCGGGATATCTCTATCTGCCGAACAGTTAGTTTACCAAAAGACTTCTCATGTTATTGGCCCTTATCGCCGTTCAACACACTGCTCGGCGATCGGCCTTGTCCAATCTTTCACGTGTTTTTATACATCACGTGTTCTTTACACATCACGTGTTCGGCAACTAGATGTATCTGTTCGGGAACATCTCCCTACAGCAGGCTTCGCACTAGCATGCACTGGCCGAACCAGTGCATGCTAATAAGACCTGCACACGCTAACACTCAACCGGCGTACTCCACTTATCTAGTCTCTCAGTCTTTGTTTGCAACGCTCTGGGCTCTGAAAAGGGACCAGCGCACACCCAGGACAAACCACGCAGTTCATAGAGCAGAATATATACAGTTACAGACAGATAGAATGGCTTCAAGCCACAAAGGATAACAGGATACCCCAAAAATAGTGTGGGAACATAAAAGAGGCCAAAACTAAGCTAAGATGCAAGGGCCAGCCACTGGATCCTGGGAACAACTACCGTACGCCAGTCATAAGGTACCGTACGCTAGTTTGACCTTAATCCAGTGCTTGGCTTTGCATCATCGGGGCTTTAGAACATGACCAGAAGGATCCCAGAGGCCTTCTAAACGGGTAAGGGGTAAACGTTAACCATTACAACTAAACAATTATAAATATACAGAAGGCAGTAGACTGGTTATTAGCATGCTAAGGTGATGGACGAAAATGTAAGTAAACAGAGATTATGATCAATGATCCCCACGCCAGTAGTGCACATACTGCCATGACTGGCGTACGGCATTACTTTACTAGCGTGCGCCATGTTTTCATCTCACACGATTGTTATATTTTACCAGTTTAAGGCCAGGACTAGTATTGCTTACTAGCTTGGGCCTTATTGGTTCCCCTCAGGATTTGAAAACAGAAAGCCACACAAAGGTGGTATACCTTTTTGCGTTGAGGTTTGAAGGTGGTATTGAGCTTAAAGGTTGAAGATGGAGGTTGGATGGTGACTAGGAGACAGTGGGATGTATGGAAGTGGGCTTCTCTCCCTTTCTCTTTCTATGAAAGAAGAGAGATAGAGAGCAAGAAAGGAGAGAAGAATAAGGGTTATATTCTTTTATGTGGTTAACCCCTTGCAAATGAATGCAAAGGGGGGTATTTATAGAGGAGAGAGGGCCTGAGGAAGGGGGCTGATCAGTTGGGTTAGAAGGTTGGGTTAGGTTAGGAGGGAGCCTCCCATGCATTAAATGCATGGGACTTGGCTTGATGGAGGGTGTAGGAGAGAGGGGGAACGGGCCAGCCGAATGTAATCATCAGGGAGACTGTAGCCGACGTCAGGGTGGTACAAAAGTCTCGTCCATGTGGCTGAATAAAGTTGATTTGACTAGGCTTGACTGGCGTGCGCCATATATTGACCTGCGTGCGCCAGTGACAACTGAGTCAACGGTCGATGACCGACACGTGGCAGTTAACTGGCGTACGTCATCATAGTACTGGCGTAAGCCAGTTTGGATTTTGCTGGGGCTGTTTGACTCTGGCTTGAAGGGTTTGAATGAGGTTCGGAACACTCAAAGTTCAAACACACCATCGTCCTCAGACTGTTCTTGATCATAATCATCATTGGGGAAATAAAAGACCGAAAAATAGCGTTATCTGGACAGTCCAGAATGGGGTGTCTACAGTAGCCCCCCTTTGACGGCACTTGGAGTACCATTGACTGGAGACAAGTAACGTCAAAGGTTTTCTAGACACCCTCTTCGAGGCAATCCAGAACGCATGAATTTTGAAGAACCTGTTGGATTTTGAAGTTGGGACGGAAAGATTGCCGCTTTGTTGTCCTTGACGTACAAATCACGCAATGTGGACTCTCTTGGGGAATGATCCATTTCGAAGAAAAATCGACTCCATTGGGGAAAGAAGATATTTGGACGGGTGGACCGTCGTTGATTTGAAATTGGACGGGTGGACCGTCGTTAATTTGAAATTGGACGGGTGGACCGTCGTTGATTCAAAATTGGACGGATAGATCGTCGTTGATTTGAAATTGGACGGGTGGACCGTCATTGATTTGAAATTGGATGGGTGGACTGTCGTTGATTCGAAATTGGATGGATAGATTGTCGTTGATTTGAAATTGGACGGGTGGACCGTCGTTGATTTGAATTTGGACGGATAGATCGTCGTTGATTCGAAATTGAACGAATAGATCGTCGTTGATTTGAAATTGGACGGGTGGACCATCGTTGATTTGAAATTGGACGAGTGGACCGTCGTTGATTTGAAATTGGACGGGTGGACCATCGTTGATTTGAATTTGGACGGATAGATCGTCGTTGATTTGAAATTGGACGGGTGGACCGTCGTTGACTTGAATTTGGACGGATAGATCGTCGTTGATTTGAAATTGGACAGGTGGACCGTCGTTGATTTGAAATTGAACGGATAGATCGTCGTTGATTTGGCGGGCCTCTGCTTGGGGATGACTTCAACACGGGCACCAATGCGACTCATAGCAATTTAGGACACCATTTGAGAACGGATCCCGTCGCATGGAGTGATTTGGGCCTCAGGCCCAATATTTACTGGCGTATGGTACCACAATACTGGCGTGCGCCACTTTTTCAAATATCCGAGCCCAGATCCGGCCCAATTGCCCTCTACGTCGTATAAACTGCTGCAGAAGGCAGGAAACCGCCATTCTTTGACTTTTGAACTCCGAAAATCCCAAAACTCTCTCAAATCTCCAATCTCTTCCTCAATCTTTCATCCTTCTCATAAACCCACTTACCCACGCTCATTCATGGCGGAATTCGGAGGCGGCAATGGGGGCAACGGTAGTGATAGAGGTGGTGGTGACGAGGCTCGGCCGAGGAACGAAGCCGAGATCATGGGTGTTTGAATCGACAATCCATCGACTGCAGAGGCCTCGTCGGCCGTTGGTGCAGCGGTTACAGGCGAGTCTGGTGGTTGCGATGGCCATGCACTGGAGGTGGTTGGTGGTGATGAGGGGCGTACGCCAGGTTCTGTTGGTACAGTGGGTCCATGGGTTCGACGATTGGATCCAAGGAGTGGTGTAGAGGGTTTGGTGATCACTGGTTTGGGCTCGGTTGGAGCCTGTGGCAGCGGCAGTGGTAGTGGTGATGGTGGTGATCGACCGGGGACACCACCGAGGGATCCGGCGAGGGGCAAGGATCCCGTGGTCGAGGATGGGGTGTCCGAGGAGGTGCCCATGGAGGAGGTTGAGTTCAGGCCTGCAGTGGGGTCTTCGGCGCACGTTCCTATTACGCGCGGGACTTTGCTGAGTTTGTGACGGAGGAGGAGCTTGGCCGTTTGCTCTGAGAGAATCCGGGGGTGGTGGCTGCAGTGCTAGCAGCGCGAAAGGATTGGCTCCGGCAAGTTGAGAGGGCTCAGGAGGAGGAGCGCTTGAGAACGGAGGCTGAGAGAGCCAGGACCGAGGAGGAGGCCTTTGTGCGCGAGGCCGGGGCAGCCGAGGAGGCTCAGGGGGAGGTGTGGTCCTTTGAGCGTGCAGTGACACTTGCAGAGTCCATACTGCTGGCACCCCGTGCTAGGTTTGACGCGGATACATATGCTTTGCCCGAGCCACACTTGTTCATACCGTCCGGGGTTGAGAGCCTCGCACCTCTACGGGAGAGCTACAACGCAGAGCTCATACTGAGAGACCCACAGAGACACCTATCCGTGGATTGGGCACGGTATACTTCTGAACTTACTTTGATATTCATGCCTTGTTATTGTAACAGTACGTAGCTTGAATTGGCGTAGCATTGTTTTGCACTGCATGTAGGTCAAAACCTTGAACTGTAGCTAGACTGAGAAGGTAGAACTTGGATAGCATGCCTCGACTCTGAAACTTGACTTGACTGATAGAACACTTGACGTAGCTGAATCGACTTGCAGAACACCCATAATTTCGATAAAAATCGTTGGGGCCAAGCTTGAATCAATCATAAGCTGTCTCAACCAATAAGATAGTTCTTTGAACTTGAATTCGACTAGGTAGATTGCCATGACATGATGAATGCCCGAATGGCGGGCCCAATAGCTTGAATCGACCAGATGATAAATGGAATGCCTTCGAAATCGACTGAGAAATGTTCCTTGCTAAAAATAACGCCCCGTACTTCAGAACTTGATTGAGAAATGCCTTTGATTTGATTCTACCGATAGTTGAATTGGATAAAATAACATGAGTGCCCGGTAGCTTTGCTCGACCCTTATGATGCTTGTTTTGACCGCAGAGTTACTTTTGAAATTCTGAATTCGATTGACTGTCTGAATTGCCATTGCTGATGAACCTCTTTTTATTGTCTGTCTTTATATGCAGAGAGGAGCGGCCAACACTCGGGGTCACGGTGGTCCTGCGAGTTCGCTTGAGTTGTATCGAGGGCTGCCAGAGCGGGTCAGGGCCTTGGTAGACGCTGCAGGGTTCCGGCCGTTCATCCTCACATTGACGGCCGTGAAAAGTGACCATGCCCTGCTTACTGCGCTGGCTGAGAGGTGGTGGGATTCCTCGAATACCTTCCACTTTCCGATCGAGGAGATGACGGTGACTCTGTCTGACTTTGTAGCTCTCACCGGCTTGAGGGTAGAAGGAGAGCCTATCCCGTTTGACTCGGAGATTTACAGGGACACTGGGGCTTTGGACTGGCTCTTGGGGCAGGCACCGACAGGCGAGGCGGAGACCATTCATTATGACCAGTTCAAACGGTATTTGCATGGGAGGGAGCCAGACTCGGAGTTGGAGGCAGAGCAGATGGCGAGGGCCTACTTGTTGTACTTGTTCGGGGCTATGCTGTACCCGAACAAGCGATCCACGGTGCACCTGTCTTACTTGCCGGCCCTCTACGACTTACGCACAGCTTCGCGGTTTGACTTGGGAGGAGCAGCTCTGGGGACGTGCTACGGTTTCATGGGGGAGTTCTCGCGGGGGAAGAAGGCGACTACCGGCTACTGGAGAGTGTGGGATGTAAGAAACAAAGCTTGCAATTCATTTCCCTTTTCCCTTTCTTGCACTTGTCTTTGATTTGCACATGAACTGTATTCTGATGCTTTGATTGTCTGAACATTGCAGCTGTGGGCTTATGAAGTGCTGAAGATGTACCCACCAGAGAATAAGTGCCCAAACTTGAGGATGCTTCCGCATGCTATGATCTGGGGGCCTATGTACAGTGGCAAGAAGAAGTCGAGAGGAAGCCTCCTAGCCTTCAGGTCGTACCTTGACGAGCTGTCGGGTACTCAGGTAAGCAACACGTCAACTTGATTATTTTGCCCTTAAAATTGCTTTAATACTGTCGCTGATGCATATCTGACTCTAAACCTTCGCAATTGTCTTGCAGGTAGAGTGGGACCCATGGAGTAATGTCGAGCCTGAGCCTGAGTATTTAGCGAGGAGCAGGGTGGTGACGGCGAGTCGGGTGCTGTTGGAGTCAACCTTTGGGTGGCGGTGGTACTTGGGTGACCGGGTGACACGGCAGTCACTGGGCTTTCTTGAGTACCAGGCTCTTGGGCCACTTCCACCTCATGCTTCTCATACAAACAAGTACACTCTGGCTGAGCTGCGACGTTTCACTGTTCAGGTTGGCCTTGCTGCTTTTATGAGGCCCGAGCGTGACTATGCTATCTACCGGAGGCAACGCTTGGTGAGGCCACTTGGGGTTTTGGAGCACATTGCCGTGCAGGGCGAGGCGCTGGAGGCTGGCAAGGAAAGGCGTAGCCGGGAGAGCAGGGCAGCTCGACCGAGAGAGAAGAGCGACTATGCCACAGCGACTGGGCTGCCACGGCTTTCTTGGACCCTAGCGGTGCGGGATGCGCAAGGAAAGGAGGCCATAGTTCGGTTTGAGCCTGCCAGGACAGAGCCAGCAGAGATCACAAGGCCGGTACGATACTCTTCATCCCTTGTAGTTTCCTTACTTTACTTTCAGCATGTATATCCGGCTTGCATTCTGATTTTGCCCAAAATTGTATCATAGGCCCCAATGGAGTGGGTGCGAGAAGTGGCGCGCTTAATGAAGGCCATGGAGAAAGAGTTTCACAAGATAGCTGGCGGTGCCTCTTTGCAGTTGCACTAGCCTTCCAAGTGAACCTCATACAAAACTGTCCACTTGGATAGGGGGTCCAAATAACGTCATCATCGTTTTCAAGGTTAGGCAAGAAGGAACTAGGAATATTAGCTATAATATGTTGAGTAATTCTGTTCCGAGGCCTAGGCCAATGCCAGCTATTATTCACAATAATTGAACTCACCTTTGCAGATAGAGACTGCCCTAAATGAAACACAACCTCCTCACCAAGGGTCTTATAGAGTGGACCCATAGGGTGCCAGTTATCAAGCCAAACCCAAGTATTCCGACCATTGCCAACCACAAGCTTCACCATGCCTTAGCCAAAACCCTTAGCTTTAACAGCTTCCTCATAGTCCAGGATGAATTGATTAGAGTATTCATATGTGTAGAGGGCCGAAATATCCGAAGGTTCATGAGGTCCTGAAGGGGGGATAAAGGTTCACACTGTTTGACCCATCGTCTAGCTGTCTCAGTTCATTTGTAAATGGGCGTGAGCTTCAGCATGTTGTGTCATTAGTCATCCGAAGGATAGACGGACCCCCGTGGACTTTTTCGAACGTTGTGTGCCTTATCTGAACGTAAATGTATTTGAGTTCGCTCGGTAATCTTTCCCAATCGCTCGGGATGTCCTCTTGTTCGACTATGTTGTTCTTCGGAGAGAACATCAGATGCACGGAGACTTTGCGTGTGTAAGAAGTGGGCTCCACCGAGTACAGGCGATTATGGAACCTTCCAGAAATATCTTTTGATAAGTAAGCTGTCCTTTCTAATATTCGAAGTGACATCTCTGAACGATGTGACCTTTCTGACATCGACCCATGCCATTTCAAACATTGCCTCAATATAACAGGATCTGATGAATTGTGCAGATAAATTGACGGAAACTGTAGAAGAGAAGGGTTTTCCCACCATGGCTGCAACATCAGTTGCCCTGCCAAGAAATGGGTCACATCTTCTCTACGTATAAACTTGAGAAAAATATCATCACAGCCTCTTATACTTGGTTATTCAGTGCTCATGGTTCATGTATTTAGCAACAGCAGCAGTAGCAGAAGAACATGAAAAGATTAGGAAATGCAAACCAAACAGAACAAACCCGAATACCTACCTACCTACCTACCTACCTACCTACCTACATACATACACGTTGGTGTTTTTGAAGCAACTTCAATCATTGGCTTCGACAATCTGAGTAACGGATGACCAAGATCATCTAGTTAAAGAGAGGAGCCTCATTCTCTCACTCGCTTACAGTTCCAGATATTCTTTTGAGTGATTCTATTTGCACTTTTTAATCTCAGTACACACTGGGTGCTTTTAAATGCACATACTTCCTTAGAGGAACATCACAGAACCATAAGAGCATCTCCGAAACCCATACTCATTCCTTAATAACATAGGGTGTCCAAATCAGCTTTCGCGCACCTCAACAGCTCAACTAATCCCAGGGATCATTTCCACCATCCACTAGCAAAGGGCTCCGATTTAAGCTATATGAACTAACCTTACAAGAGTTAATAGCAACTAGAGGTTCTGAACCGAACACCTAGCTAGACTAGAAATGAACACTGCTCTGGAGTATTGGGATCTCCAATTTACACACTAGGAGTGAATCAATTTAACCCCTTGTAGCATGTTGAAATAGACACAATGGATTTACCAAGCACCCCCATTAAGATTTGATACACATTTAATCATCGAAATTTATGAGATACGATGGTTGTTTCATACTATACGCCAAATCGAAATGTGCTCTCAAACATTATGCATGGCTATGCGGAAGCCTAAGACATGTTATTCAAGTATATCTCGGAAAAAAGTATGCCCTGAAATAGCTTCCACAACCAATTCCAAAGATTGAATTCAATTCTGCCGAACAATTGTGATTCAAATTCCAAGGCATGCATTAACTTTTCTAGATTGGAATGACTAAACACAAAACATCGAATAAAGTTGCTGATTCCTTTGGATAAAAAGGGTCTCGCAGCAAAGCAAGCAATAATCTCACTATGCATATGAAAGAAATGTGTAGCCGCCAAGATTTTGCATGTTATTTAAAAAAGGATGTGAACATGTGTTGGGATATCAAATGTGTGAAGAGAAGAAGATGAGAAAATATAAAAAAAAAACTAGAAACATAACTTCTTTCAGTTTACTCACACTTTCCTATCTGATTTCCATATTTCCCCTGCAAAAGCAAAACCAAAATGGGTACTTCAAATGCACACCATTTTGATCCTCACCTCAGAACCACCAATGAAATGTGGGGATAAATTGATAGAAAAGGTGAGGCTCAGAACAGTATTTTGACAATAGGAGAGAGGACTTTCCCACCATGGCTGCAACATCAGTTGCCCTTCCATGTAATGGGACCCATCTTCTCAACATGTGAACCAGAAAAGAATATCATCACAGCCTCTTATAATTGGTTCTTCAGAGCTCATTGTTCCAGTATATATCAACAATAGCATCAGAAGAAGAAGAAAAAAAGAAGAAGAAAAGGAAAACTGGAAAAGAAAGAAAGAAGGAACGAACAAAAAAAAAAAAGAAGAAGAAAAGGAAAACTGGAAAAGAAAGAAAGAAGGAGCGAGCAAACTAATCTCCACATTTCGGCCTGTTTGGCTGCTTTATTTTTTCATTAGTTGTTCTGTATTTTTGGCTTTTGTGTGTTTTGGACCCAAACCCATTTTTACGGATTCTACTTGTAATCCTACAACCTATAATCTGCAATCTACAATCGACAGTCCACAATCTAAAAACTAATGGGCTCCCAAACATCCCATTCGGGGAACACATACACATGCATGCATATCTGAAGGGTTGTTGATTCTCTTGATGGAACTGAAATCGTAGGCTCTAATGAGATTAAGGGATCGAGATCATGTTCTCTACAGAAAGGGGCAACCACCCTCAGAAATCTGCTTCTTAGCCTCATTCTCTCGAGTTCATTATCCAGAAATTCTTTAAAGTGATTCTATTTGCAGACAACTTTGATCTCAGAACACAGAAGTTGCTTAAAAGTGTGCATCATTATTTCGGATGTTTCCTAATTTACAGCCCGCTAGTTTGACTAGACTAATAGTGAAAGGCCTATGTTATCCGATAGGACATGCAGTCCAGTAGAACCAACAGTGAGGGATCAATAATTAATAATTAATATGCAATGGGAAAATAATTACAACCCAATAATTCAAAAACCAAAAATTAATGTAGTTCATAGAGTCAAAAAAATAGTAGCATTCAAGTCCAGAACAAAACAGCAGCACTGACATCTTCTTCAACCAGCAGGCCAAACTTACTCAAGGATCACCATCTTTTAGAACCAAGGCTCATGTTGGACTGAAGCAAATTCAAAGAGGTTTGAGTGCACAAAAATTACTGACATAACAGCCTCAAAGTATAGCAAGAGTACTAACCTAGTGATGACCAAATTCATTCTCAATCATGCTGTGATTCAATCATGAGTATGCAAATAGATCCGAAGCAACATCTTCCACAATCTCCCCATCTTTACAGATCATTCAGTCGACACAGGGCATAAATCTAAACTCAACAAAAACGGAGAAGAAAATCACCCCACAAGCACAAGAAGAGTTGGATTGTTTGGGCGGCAGCAACAAAATTGACAAGTAGAGAACCCCTCCCATCTCCGTGGCCGCGTCAAATTACATTTGGCCATGTTTAATTACTCTTGGCCGCTTCTAATTACTTGTGGCCGTGTCATATTGAAGTGTGATTACTACGCACGATTCTTTTGTATTTTACATGCTTCTTGGCCTCTTTGAAATACACTTGGCCGCATATAATTACACATGAACGCTTGTAATTACTCTTGGCCGCTTGTTATTGAAAACGTGATTACTACGTACGATTCTCTTATATTTTATATTTTACATGCTTCTTGGCCGTGTGTAATTACAGTTGGCCGCAACAAATTACAGTTGGCCGCGTCTATTTACTTCTGGCCGCCTGTTTTTGTAATTGTCTTCATCACTCACGCTTTTGTACTAAAACTCCCAGCCACAAACTGGCCTTTTTTCAGTCGAAACATAGACTCTCTCTCTCACGCTCTCTCTCTCGCTCTCACCCACACACAGTAATCGTTCGAAGAATCAAGCACTCTCTTTGCAATGGGAACCACAGCAGTCAAGTAAAACCAGGTTTGGTCTCTCTTGAATTTTTTTGAGGCTGTTTGGCTACATTTGACTACAACGACCTAGAAATTAACCTGACTACAACGACCTAAACCTGTGATTAGGAATGTTAGGCTTGTGAAAATTTCCCATTGACGCTTTCTTTTACTGGGCTTGTTTTATTTATTTATTTTTTGCAATGTTAGGCTTTTGAAAATTTATACGGATTTTTTAAGATTTTATAGGACCATAGTCATAGATACAATATTCCTTGTACAAACTTGAGTCGAACTTTTTGTTTCAATTTTGTCTTCTTAAATAGTTTAACTTCAGACTTGTGTCTGCATTACCTAAGTTTGCAACCTCCATTGACTCATACGTGTTTCGCTACCATCCCACTTATATTGAAAAGTACTAAAACTTAACCAATAATGTGTTGGATGCAAGATTGTATTTGTGGCGCGGCACATGTTGGTGGATAACGATGATGAACACTTTCGAAGAGTCTGTTACATGACTCGATATGGTTAACTAATGTTGTTAAAAGCAAGCTTTACCATTGGGCAAGCTGCCTTCTGGTATAATCACTTCTCTCCACCAATTACAAATTGAACAAAAGGGTGTGTTTGGTGCCAATGATATGGAGGTGGCCAGCTTGAAACCGATTCTTTGCATCCATTTATACAACTAAAAGTACCAAGCTAAAAAATTGCGTCAAAATACTGCCAATGTTTGGCCATGTCCCAGATTATTTGTTCCAGCATTGAAAGCAATATGGCTTCCATCACTTCTCTAGCAACAACATTCATACATGATTCTCGCTTTTCCCGACATGACCTCCACCCTAAACTCCTTCAACTTTCAAATTCAAAGCAACGCGTGCAAGTTTGTATATTCTGACAACAACAATGTACCACTTCTAAAACTTTGGCACATTAATGAACCTCCACACAAAAAATTTAGAACATTGCTGAATAAACCTTTAGAGCTGCTTTTGTTCATTAAGGTGGATCCTTGATTTATTAACTTGTGTCTTAAGTTTCATGAAACCCCGTGCATGTCTCATGTTTTATTTCTGTTTTTCAGTTGTTTCCACAAACACCATCTTTTGTTACTGTGTATCTTGTTCAATTCTCTGATCTTAGCTCGGAGGAGGCTGACTTCTCAGTATCTTCGTAATCTTCTACATGGCTCTCAATTAGTTTTCAGTTAATTATGTTGTGAAGTGCTCGTAAAAGCTTTAATAGTGAACTGCTTAGGCTGTGCTGCTTGCTCTAATTAATTTTTTCGATCCTTGCTTTGTAGGAGAAGTCGAGAGAGCTCAAGCGATTTCCTTCCCTAAAGTTGGAGAGATCAGGGTAGATGGATTAATGATATATTAATGTTAGATCGTTTTGTCCCTTTCTTGACTACTAATAATGCCAGTGGTGTATGTATCAATTGTGCACTTCATCATCTATTGTCTCTAGTAGGTGAAGCACAAATCGTTCTTCTATCACTTCCTGATTCGTTGCCCATAAATATGTTTTCCAAGAAGAGAAAGGAACATGGTTTATTCACATGGAAGTGCGTACTTGGAGGGTTTCTGATAAGTTGTATTTACCAAAATGTCCTGCTGCACAAATCAGGGATCAAACCTCTAAGATCCTTGTTTCCACTCTAAATACCGGATGTAGGGTATTTGGCTCCAAAGTACCTTCAATATGGGAAAACACTTGGAGAAGACTGACGTTTTCAACTATGGAGTTGTGATTCTTGAAGTGGTATGTGAAAACAGGCCGATTGATAGAGAAAATTTTAGCCAAAAGATGGTGAATTTGGTTGATTCAGTTTGGGGGTTGTACTCTGAAGGGAAGGTGGTTGAAGCGGCGGATTGGAGGCTAAAGGGGGAGTTCGAGGTGGGGGGAAATGGAGAAGCTTTTGCTTCTGGGTTTGCCTACGTGAACCTAGATAGCTTTGCAAGCCCATCTCTATGAGGGTGGTTTTGCAAATTTTGAACAATGCAGCAGAGGTGGTGGTAGTGCCGAAATTAAAGCTAAGTCTCAGTTTCTCGTGTGGAGTGTCATTGAGTCTTGAAGATATTGTTTCAGATGGAGAAGAGGAAATTCAGACACCAGAAAACATATTTGAGATCAAAATGTGTGAAATAGAAATAGCAGTGGTCATATTATTTATTTATTTATTTATTAATGTAGAGCTTGATTCTTTTCATCCTTTTGTGTTTTTTTTTTTTCATATAGAGAAATAGTGTTTGGTGTTGTTTTGTTCAATTCAGCCACATCCAAATCACAATAAGTTCAATGGCCTGTGTTTGGTGTTCCCTCTTTTTTTCTGGTTGTTGAGAGTGGATAATGTACAGATGAGTAGTACTACTTCTCTTATTGCATACTAATGTCAGTTTCATTCAAATGTTGACAATATCATTTTAGACGGGGAGGAAGAAAGGGAGACACTAAATTACTTGTTTGAGATCAAAGTTGGGTAAAGTATAGGATGTCATGTTTCTGTTACTGTAGTGCAGATGCAGATTCTTTTCATTCTTTTGTTTTTGTGTCTTTGATTGGCAGAAATTGTGTTTTGTTTGTTTAGTTAAGCTGTATGGAAGATGATAAGTTGAAGTCCGTTGACCTGAGTTCAAAACAAATGAATTGGACTGTTTGGTCTTCAATTTACTGATCTATACTCCGTTTGTGTCCGCCGGGTGTTATGGTGTTGCAGGAATCATCGTGCGTATCAAGGGTCTTCCTTTTCACTTTTCAATGGATGAGGCTTCGAGGGAGGTTGGTGGCTTATTTAGTTTGCTACCAAATCATTTAAACAAGTGTAGAAATTCAGTTATTTGCATTAGCTACGTACCATGGTGGAGGTCTTGGCTGGGATTATGGTTCTTCAATGGGCTAGGAGCGATTGGATTCACAATGTGGAGATACTGACAAATAACATAAAGTAGTTCATAGATTTAGCGCACAAAGAAGCCATACAGTAGTTCTAGCAATTTCGTTACCACTCAAAAACTAACTAGTTCACAAAATAGCGGATAACATAATTACAACCCAATAATTCAAAAACTAAAAATTAGTTGACAGTTCGAGCGGATTTCTCCAGCTGAAGGCTTGAGGAATCCAGTTAACATGCGCAAGGAAGTGGTTCTTCCTCAGTCGTTGTAGCCCATTAGCACTAGGGCACTGCCGTCATGGAAGGGAGACAGTTACATGGTGAATATTTGTAGGGCATTTCTCATGCACGAGATGTTCTCGAAGAGGCGGCGTGGGAGTAGAGGTCTGTGGAGGGCATTTCGTTCTTAAGTGGATTACTAGCGTCAACGTTATGGATTCTGCCCGAAAATTCAATTGTTTAGAGACAAACCCACAGTTCCGGGAGCAAATAGCCAACGCCCAGCCTCAGTCGCAGTACAGAACCAGAAACAGGAAACAAGATAATTCTTGTCGTGAAACTGAGGGAAATAAGATATTAGCTCTCCTGAACTGAGCTGAACTTAAAATATAATCTCACACATTATTAGCAACTGAATTTAGGATAAATTCATACAGAAATTAGTTCGAGAATAGACCCAAATGCAAACAAAGTGGAAACCAGCATCACCTATATTATAATTTTACACTGTGATTCAGATAAACAAGGTATGCCCCCTTAAAGCAAATCCATCTCCGGTGTGAGAATTACTCATTGGATTCATCTAGGTAAGAAAGCTCCATCTAATGAAAGTTCTCGTACCGATAAGAAACAAGAAGATAGGAAATAAAGAATGCCCATGAACCCAATGTAGAGAATAAGTCATTAGAAGCAAACAGCTAGACTTAACTTGTATGACACAACCACCCGGAGTACCCCTTCCCCCAAAAGTCATCTACAGACCACAATCAGTCCATGCGAAAGGACTACGTACCATTCAGCATATCATCGAAAGACTAGACTTCGAACGTTATTCATGACTGAATCAGCTTCGTAGTCAGACAGATGAAAACTTAATCAGCTCACTAACAAGGTTGTAAGTTAGACCCACCATGATTGGAAATGGAAGTAGAACCCCAGATAAAGTTTGGATTTGAGTTATTCACATAGGTGGTTTAATATCAAACTCAAATCCACAAGTATTGGCTTCTTAAGAACTTCAGCGGATGAGTTGTGGTTAGGGGTGAAATGCCACTCGAACCCAGCTAGCAAAGAAAACAAAAACAAAAACAAAAACTCCAAACTCCAGGTAAGACTCTCTTCATGATTCAGAAACTACAAACCTTCGAAATTATAACTATTATTCATTTTTGCTACACCCCAAAATTAGTTGAATTCTTAAATGATGGCACAACGATTGATTTCATAGTCTATTGTAATAAATGCTAGCAGGAAAGAAAAATGTAAAGTTGTATGTGTAATAAATGTATGTAGAAGACTTTGGTCTGTAACGAATATAATTGGTGGTAAACCAATTATATGTTTATACTGTTTGTATTGGTAATCAGTGATTTAAGCGTCCCCTCCTTACGCCTATAAAAGGAGGGCGTCTCCCCCTGTAAGAACCAAGTTAGAAAAAATTATTGGAAAGTACTATTTAGGTGAATAGTAGTATTATTATTGGTCTGTTGTAATAAATGCTAGCAGGAAAGAAAAATGTAAAGTTGTATGTGTAATAAATGTATGTAGAAGACTTTGGTCTGTAACGAATATAATTGGTGGTAAACCAATTATATGTTTATACTGTTTGTATAGGTAATCAGTGATGTAAGCGTCCCCTCGTAAAGATAGAAATAATAATAAAAAAAATGCCTCTCCATGTATTCTAAATCATTCATAACCAAAGCAAAACTCTGATTCCACAAATCTAAGATCAACAACACCAGCATTCTCAATGTGCACCAAGCTAAAATTTGCAATGCAATCATAAGAAGCGTTTGCCGAACTGCATGTATAAGTTCAATTACAAGAACCCAATTATAAATCCAGTCAACCAATGCAAGAAAGTGAAAAAGATGAGAACTAGCTGGGAATGCCTATAACGTACAAACAGTTGGTGTACTTATGTCAAATCCAAAGTGCCTTCAAATAACAGCATAACAGAAAACACACTTAATGTGGTAGACTAAATGAGATCATTGAACTGATAAAAGAAAAGGGTATGCTGAGTTCATACCACAACTTAAGAGGGTGAACTAGAGTAAAATATTAACGCTGTGCAATTAGAGTTGTAGACTAAATGAGGTCATTAAACAGAGAACAATACAGGGTAAAGAAGACTACTGAGTTGTAGTAAATTGCCACATTCCAAAGCCAGAAACACAAAAATAGTTTCCACTAGACTAACACCACCATGTAGCAAGTTGAAATAGACACAATGGATTATCACACACCCCTTAAAGATGCAGTACACATTTACTTGATAGTTATTCTCTTTTATACAGCGAGTCAAATTGTACTCTCAAACGATATACTTGGCTACAAGGAAAACAAGGCTAGGACATGTTATTTAAGTATATCACATTAAAAAGTAACAAAAAAACTGCAGTTAGCACAAATCATCCACACCCTAGCATCCGTTTCCATCCATAACTCTGGTTCTCTTATTTCCATTACTCTATAACTCTAGTTCCCTTGCTTCCATTACAGTCAGTAACTCTAGTGTTCTAAACATACGGAAGAAACATCCCGCCCTAGTGTCTGTGTGCATACAACAAATGACAACAGCCTATCATGCAGATACAACAACAATAATCAAACTGCAGTTAGCACATATCATCCATCTACATGTACTTTACAATTTTTCTTCCGCAGAGCAAAGGGCTGCAGATACAACAACAATAATCAAACTGCAGTTAGCACATATCATCCATCTACATGTACTTTACAATTTTTCTTCCGCAGAGCAAAGGGCTCTTCCTGTCTCACCCAAATGTGTTCCGTGCATGAAAATTTCTCCAAACATCTACCACAAAAACTTGAACAAACCAGCATTGTTCCTCACCTTTCTGGATCAAAAGACTCCAATCGAGACAGATACAAGAGTTCAATCAGCCCGTTCTATTAATGACCTCAGAGACAACCACAGTACAATCCTACAAATAAATCCACAAGAAATAAATGATACGCAGAAATTGGACAGGCTTATTTAGTTTGCTACCAAATCATCAGAGCAGATGTCTTAAACAAGTGTAGAAATTCTGTTCTTTGCATTAGCTACCATGGTGGAGGTCTTGGCTGGGATTATGGCTCTTCAATGTGCTAGGAGCGATTTTCCCAGCAGCTTCTTTGTTGGTAGTGCTATTAAATCTATAGTATAGATTGAAGGGCCCCGCCCGTCTGCTTATCCGTTGCTCTGATCCGTCTGTCGTTCCTCTGTAGCATGCGGTCGAACCTACTTTAAAGATCCAGCAGCCCCAAACGCTGCTATGGCCTCCTTGCCGTGAAAGTGAGGAGAGCTTAGAAGCTGCATAGCCTCGAACCAGAATTTAGAGTTTTTCTTTATCATCCTTCTATACCCACCTAAGATGGAACAATGTTCGAACCCAAAATGGGGATCTTCTTCATCATCCTTCTATACCCACCTAAGATGGAACAATGTTCGAACCCAAAATGGGGATCATTGATCCTCCGCCCAATCTTGACTATAGCTTTGGTAGTGACAGACTAGCCCGGATGCACAATGTGGAGATACTGACAGATAACATAAAGTAGTTCATAGATTTAGCGCACAAAGAAGCCATACAGTAGTTCTTGCTATTTCGTTACCACTCAAAAACTAACTAGCCCACAAAATAGAGGATAAAATCTACTAAAACAGCTTATCCAAAAAAAAATTTGCTTAACCAAAAAAAAATATCAACTAAAACAACCCATAAATTAGCCAAAAACGACAATGGTAATAGTCTTTAGAATATATTTAGCAACGGGAAAATAATTACAACCCAATAATTCAAAAACTAAAAATTAATGTAGTTCATACAGTAAAAAAAAAAAAAGCAGCATCATCAATCAAGTCCAGAACAAAACAGCAGCACTGACATCTTCTTCCAAGTTCAAAACCAGCAGGCCAAACTTACTCAAGGATCACCATCTTTTAGAACCAAGACTCTTGTTGGACTGAAGAAAATTCAGAGAGGTTTGAGTGCAAAAAAATTGCATACATAATAGCCTCAAAGTATAGCAAGAGTACTAACGTAGTGATGACCAAATTCATTCTCAATCATGCTGTGATTCAATCATGAAGACGCAAACAGATCCAAAGCAACTTCTTCCACAATCTCCCCATCTTTACAGATCATTCCATTGACACAGGGCATAAATCTAAACTCCACAAAAACGGAGAAGAAAATCACCCCACAAGCACAAGAAGAGTTGGATTGTACGGGCGGCAGCAACAAAATTGACAAGTAGAGAACCCCTCCCATCTCCATAGAAACACCCCCTTCAAGTTATTTTTTTTAAGCTTTTCAAACGGTGGCACTGAGAGTAACCCAAATACCTTGACCAAATGCTCCTTTAATGCGCTCTCTCTCCGTATCGGAAACAAATGTAGTGGTTTCCATATTTGGCAATGCAGATATCACCTGCTTCAAGCAGTACATTTATATGACCCCGCAAATGTTTGACATGTAGCGGTGGATTCAATTTGTCTGGCCGAGCGAGTACCGAGTAGCAAGTTTTAGAACACTGATCACAACACTTTGCAAAGTTCAACACTTGATGCAAGTTGTCCAACTCTTTCCTCGAAAACCAAGAGGCCTCATTCAAACTGCAACTATCTGAGATACCATGACCTCTCAAAACTTTCTAATCTGTAATGCGAAAAAGACACAAAAATGATTCTACTACTTCCAAAACTACTTGAAAAGAACAATAATAAATCAACACTAGGAAGAAAAGAAATTAAGTGCTTGATATTTTTCCCCACGGAAGTTTGAAAATAACACATTGGAAACTAAGGTATAGGAGGAGGTTAAATACAAAGATATCCCTCAGAAGGCCTAGTATCCACCTGGCATGAAATCATGGTACCTCTACCTCATGCAGTATAAACTAGCAAAAGGGAGCACCAACTTGTCGCAAGTTTCATGCACAAATTCAGATTACTAAATAGTTCGTCACAGGGATTTGGAAAGCACAAGAACAAAGCAGAACTAGCAGCCATAAATAAAAAGGCAAAAAACATTATTGACCAAATGATCGGATCAAATATGAAGGCTCAAGCCTCAAACCAGTACAGTACGAATCTAGAAGGCTCAAACAAGTACAGTACCAAATCCAGATATCAAAATTCACAAACTTGGTGACTTAGCCCTAGTACCAAATTTTGGCCAAGCTACCCAAATTGCAAACCATTGAAATTCAGACAACTAATACAATCCTAGTTCCATTACATAGGTTCACTTCGCAAATTCATGAATTTTGATTTGACCGCAAAAACACTCACAACACAAAAAATGCTGATACCTGATCAATTGTCTACTTAGGTACCAGGCTACCAGCTCCAGCTGTCCAAACCTCATATAAATTGGTTCTACATTTTAGCATCTCAGCAACAGAAATTGCTCAGACGGGGAAGCTAGAAATTCTGCACTGATTTAAGCACATACTTACGGACCATGATCACTTTCAGTAGACCAAACCAATAATTTGCTTAAACAAACAAATGTACATCAAAAGTCCTGATAAAGCATCTTTGTAACCCTAAGAGGAACATAAAAAATGGAAAACCGTGTTCAGACGATGCTCAGAATGACCCCAGTGGTGAAAACATGAGGAATGACCCACAATAATGAACTCTTCAAAAACACTAGATATAGTTTCAAGACATCAACAGGTAAATTCCAGCCCTAACACAAATTTCAGATTTGAAAATAAACCTTCAAAATGCATCTTTTGAACCCTTACTCGAATACATACCAAATTGCGGTTAACCCTTTTCTTGACTCAAATCAAGGAGACCTATTTCTTATACAAAATTTGCAACGGCTAGATTTTGCTGCGGCGGTGGTGTAAGATCTGGGTCATACGAAAATCTGGTCGGACAGTAGCAAGATATAGAAAAAAGAAAAACTTTGAAAATTACTGTCTCGTCTTTTGTAGTAGTTACAAGAAACCCAACCGGCGAGCGAGCGAGAGAGACTTTTTTAGGCCAGCAGGGTTTTTGCTCCTGTTGCTTGTAGAGTAGCTTACAAGCAGCCCTAATTAGGGTTTTTTCGCAACCTTACAAGCAGCCCTAATTAGGGTTTTTTCCCAACCGTTGGTCGTTTTGGGTTGAGAACATAAACCTCAACCAAAAGGTTTCTCTGTTTGGAACCAACGGAAAAGAAAGGAAAATAAATAAAATAAAATGAGTAGAAAATTGGAGGAAAAATTTACTATTCACAAAGCTTAAAATTGTTGTTTTCTTCTCTCTTTCTCTCCCAACCTACAGTAGTAGGGAAATTTTTTTTTATTTTACTTTCTTTTCCTTTCATTTCCTTAAGTTCCAAACAGAGCCTCTTTTTGGAAGTTAGGGAAAGAAAGGGAAAAGAAAAGAAAATAGTAGTAGTAATGAAGAGGAAAAAGAGAGGGAAATTTGGAGAGAAATTGTGAGAAAAGTTGAATTAGAATTTAAATTTTTTCCTCTATTTTACTATAATAACCTAACAATGGTGGGGAAAGTTTTAAAATTTTCCATTCCTTCAAATTTAAATTTGTTTGGTGTCTGTTTTTTTGTTTTCTCTAAGTATAAAAAAGGTTGGGATTGGAGACGTTGTAACCACACATGAAAGAGCGAGTGACCAGTATCACGCATTGAAAGAGCCAAGTTCATTGGGCATATTTTCGAAGGGTTATCTGTCGCCACAACTCCATCAAAGTGCAAGTTGAACATATAATGCCCACTACACAACATCTCATTCACAAGGACTACAACTCACAAGCGGGATTCGAACTCACAACCTTGTGTTTGGGATAGTTTACTTATTTACGTTAAAACTACTCCTACGGAAGATGTAAAGATAATTGAACACTTGACTTGATAATTGTTTGTTTTCTTAAACTCTTGTGTTTCTTTAGATTAACTGTTTTTTTCTATATACACAGTGGACCGCTTCTTTCAACTTCTCATCTCATAAGACCTGCCGAAACAATAAACAATGTGTGGGTGAGCTATAGTCATACCACTTTTGAAAGAGCTTGTTAAGAGCAATTGATGTCCAAAATACGGGATTTCCTCAAGTAAAGCTGGTCCCACTAAAAGTGGAAAAAGCCGCATGGTCTATTAAGGAAACCACAGTCAGTTCAAGAAAATATAGCATCACTTCCATGCTATACTTTGAAGATTTCCATGGCAACACTTCCATGTCACATGACCACCAAACCAAGTAATTACCCAAAACCATATATAAATAATAGGCAGATAGGCATTCTACCATTGCTAGCAAAAAACATTGTACATTCTAGAGCGCATAAAAATATCGCAATTTATAAAGATATAAGTTGTGTCAAGGGTACTTACCTTTTACATGACCCAATGAGCCAAGTCCCACGTTCACTTTTTGAACACATTAGACAAATCTCCAGCCTTGCTAATGCCTAAACACAATTCACATTTATGAAACTTTTAATCATGAATAGTTCAGCGCTTCCAGCATGCACAATACAATTTCCGCACTCTGAAACATCAATTTCAGCAATTTAAGCACTAAATTGTAGCTTAAAAATAACTTTCAGCGTATAAAAACACATTTTCCGGAATATACAACATAATTGCATTAATTAGTCAACTGATTCCAGCTTCAAGTCTCAAGTTTCAGCACTACTAAGGTATAGTTTGAGCTCTTGAACAACCAATTCAGTGCGTAACTACTACTACCAACGTATTTTTAGTCAAAATACATAGTTTCTGCACTTTCAAGTTAAGTTAGAGCAATTTCCACCATATCTAAGGACATAATTTCTTAACCCAAGTTATGATGGTTTAATTATAGATCCTAGAAAAACAAACCACTGAAACTAACAATTGGTATCAAACTGGCAGGTAGAGTAACATCTTACCAAGAGATGCAAATCAAGATTTGATAACCCATTCGTTCCTTCAATTCTTCTTCTCTGCTTGAACCACACAACCCACCCCCCCCCCCCCCCCCCCCCCCCCCCAAACACACACACACACTCTAACCGAAGAACCATATAACCAACTTTACCTCTCTACAGAATCAATACCAACAATCACAATCACAATCACAATCAAAACGCAGAGAAATTAGAACTTACAAACACAAGCAAAGCTGGAAAATCAGATATATCGAAACAAAATTCAAAGAAAACCCTAGATCTAAAACCAGAAGGGATTAACACCCACAGAAAATATGTACACCTTGTGTGATTTCAGGTAGTCGGGTTCCATGGCCTAGGGTTTAAGATTTGACGATGGGATCGTCCAGTGAGCGTGAGTAGACTGGTTTCCTTGCTTTGCTCATACTCTCTCTTCGTACCTGAGGAGCTTATGGCTAGTGACCGAGATGATTGGCGTCAGTGACGAAGAGGCTATGGATGATGGACGAGAGAAGACCGGTGACGAAGGTTGTTCTTCCGATCTTCAAAAAATGAGAGAGAGAGATGCCACGGGGTCATTAACAACGATTGCAGGAGAGAGGGAGAAAGAGCTGCCATGGAGTCATTAACAAGGATTGCAGGAAAGAGGAGAGAGAGAGCGCGTGGCCATGGAGTCGTGTCTGCATGAAATCGCAAGAGAGAGAGAGAGGAGTAAAGGTAGAATGAGAAGCCTCTGAGTGGAAGCCTGATAAAGGGCGCATGACCGTCCCACCCAAATCAAAGACACCTGTGATATTCCCTTCACCCATGGCACCACGTAACTCACAAAAGAGAAGAAGTAAAATTACCATACCACCCACTTGACCAACATTAGATGCCCTCCAATTGAAGGGTGAAATTGTCCAAATCAGCCAAAATTGGCTAGCGAAACCAAGCCCCCAACTGGTTCTTATTATAGAGGGGAAGGATTATGGTTCCACATGGAAATCATTTGTTAATGTTCCCTAGTCATTGAACTTGCAGTTGGAAAAATGATTCTTCCAAATTCTGAACTGTTGGCGAGATTTCCATAAAACCTGTAATACGCTTCGAGTCACGACTATGTCACTTTCCTAAAGACAGTATTTGCCCCCACCAGATGGTATGCAAAGAGTTGCAACAAATCTGCCTTCAAGATAAATCGAAGCCCGAACTCGAAATTCTTTCCGTTTTCGTTTGCACTAACGAAACGGACAGAATACCTGCTGAGCGAATATAAGAACCAAGAACCACTGAATTCTGTTTTCTGCAGCAAAACAGAATGCGGAATGAATGCTAGAAAATATAGAGAGAGATGTGGGAGAATTTCGGCACAAGTGTGTATGGATTCTGTCAAGTAGTGATCTATTTATAGGCCACTACGCACCCATTGTTAATGGGTATGCACCCGATCTAGTCTAACCGTTGGAAGATCCAACGGTCTTGATCGACCAGTCACACCGAACTGGTGTACTGTTTCATTCACACCCAATCGGATTTGATCCAATCTGTTGGATCGTGCCCATTCGCGACCGACGGCTGAGATCGCACCTCCACGAACCAGCGCACCTGTAGGCTCGAGTTGCACCCGATTGGAACTGCTCCGTGTGACTCACCCGCCACGCGTGACACGCAGCATCCACGTCAACGCCACCTTACTGCCAACTTGCAATAAGAAAGGGCGTTTACAAGGCGCAGCACCCGATTGGAACTACTCCGTGTGACTCACCCGCCACGCGTGTGACACACGGCATCCACGTCAGCGCCACCATACTACCAACTCGCAATAAGAAAGGGCATCTACAAGGCACCTAGCGCTGGCGTGCTAAGTGCAAAGTGCGCCGCTAAAGCGCCACAATGCACCACAGCCCACGCCGCGCGCACGTGCGTGTGTGAGTGTGTGCTGGTGCGAAGCACCGGCTCCGCCTGTATGGTGCGAAGCACCATAGAGCTACACCACACTAGATCATTATTTAATCATATTAGGAATGTTCCCTAATATATATCACTCCAACATCTCTCAACCAATGTGGGACAAAGCTCACAAAGAGGAAAACAAGCATTCTAAAGAAACAAGGAAATTTACAAAACCAAAACGACAACTCTTTTATTTTGAAAATCTCTAACAATCCCCCACCATTTTCGAAATACAGATGAAATATTTTCAATTCTTATTACAAGGTTTATGCATACATAAATAGTGTCTTGCGACTTCAACTATTCACTTAGTGAAAACATATCAAAGCTAGTCAAGGCAGGCAAAGGGTGTGAAAAGCCTTGCAGGGATCGCAATCAACTGTTCATATGCTCCAGCTACTGATGTTGATAATCAGCTCAGGTCGGATACAGACCACAGCCAATCTCAATACGCATTCTGCTTACAACAGTTCGACTCTGTCGTGCAGAACCTATCACTAGCGTTGCAAAGTTGAAAGAATAACCATAATTGGGATTCTCAAAAACTAGTAGAAAAAGCAGTGGGTGCTTACTTGAAGTGTCTTAAAAGCCTTAACAAACCGAGATATCTAGACCCATATTTGGTTGGACTAGCCAAAACCAGAATTTCTTGTGAGAATTCTATTGGAATCCTTTCACAGATTCGTTCTTAAGCCAATATCATGGTATATCTAAATGATAGCATTTGCAAGTTGGAATAAATACATGCACATCTTATACATGTTCCCAAATCAGCAAGGTAATCTTTTATCCATAATGGTTTGTTTGACTGGCATGAAGTGTAGGAAAACATGCACATACATAACTTGGGCAACTATAAATTACCTACAACATCTCAGAATCAAAAAGCATAGGAAAACTTTGTAAGCTCCTTCTTTCATCCTTGAGTTTAGACCACATCACCTCTAGAGGCATCGCGGGTTCCATTACCAGTCCACCCAGTTGGTGAAGAACGTTTATAGTTGTCATCATCAGAATGAATAGATGCCTGCAAACCAAACTGAATTAGGCAATAGGCATTCAGTTCTAACAAAAATAAAAGAGAAAGGGAGAACTAAAATAAGAAGCAGAGATAGTCCTAAATCTAAATTAAGAAATTTTCTCGACAGCATGAGCCTTAGCTGTTGCTTTTCAATTGCTATCTGGATGAGACAGAAGTTCACAATGGATGCATCATTGTAAGCCACCATTAGTCTCGCTCAAGGACTGATACATTTGTTCCAAAGCATTTTTGTCCAACGATAACAACACTCAACAGGCAATCATCTCAACTCATAACAGTGTGTGAGACCATTCTAAGACGACTAAACACCTTATGTGAACTATCTGCTATCTGATTCTGGGATCAAGATAAACTTTTTAAGAGAGGGGCAACCACCCTAAGAAACATCGCTTCTCTATTCTTATTAGTCTCATTCTCTGAGTTCAGTTTCTGAACCACCCAATTTCTTAAAGTGGATTAAATGCAAGGGGTTTTAAGGTAAATAAAAACCGTATAAGTTGGCCATAAATTACTGATCAATCAAAATCAGAACCAGCCCAAAATTTTAATCTTCAATTGAACAAGGCTCTGAGGTCATGTTTGGTTGTTGCTTTCACAAATGTTTTCCAGAGAGCTTCTAAATGCACACCATTTCAAACACTGCCTCAGTATAACAGGATCTGATGAAGTGTGCAGATAAATTGACAGAAACTGTAGAAGAGAAGGGTTTCCTCACCATGGCTGCAACATCAGTTGCCCTGCCAGGCACATTTTCTCAACGTATGAACTTGAGAAAAATATCATCACAGCCTCTTACACTTGGTTATTCAGTGCTCATGGTTCCTGTATTTAGCAACAGCAACAGTAGCAGCAGCAGAAGAACATGAAAAGATTAGGAAATGCAAACCAAACAGGTCATATACCAAATCCCACGCACAAACAAACCCATATACCTACCTACCTACCTACATACATACAAACATACACATATGTATACAAAGGGGGGTTGGTGTTTTTGAAGAAACTGCAATCATTGGCTTTGACAATCTGAGTAATGGATGACCAAGATCATCTAGTTAAAGAGAGGAGCCTCGTTCTCTCACTCGCTTACAGTTCCAGATATTCTTTTGAGTGATTCTATTTGCACTTTTTAATCTCAGTACACACTGGGAGCTTTTAAATGCACATACTTCTTTAGAGGACCATCACAGAACCATAAGAGCATCTCCGAAACCCATACTCATTTCTTGATAACACAGGGCATCCAAGTCAGCTTTCGCGCACCTCACCAGCTTAACTAATCCCAGGGATCATTTCCACTATCCACTAGTACACACCAGGAGTGAATCAATTTAACGCAAATTGCAGATTCAGGAGTACCATACATTTAGAAATTACAGATTCAGGGGCACTCAAGTAGTGGCTTTGTAGGGTTCTTCCCAGAGCCAGCCCTGCTTCTGATAGAAATTACAGATTCAGGGGCTCAAGTAGTGGCTTTGTAGGGTTCTTCCCAGAGCCAGCCCTGCTTCTGATGAACGGTGAGATTAAACTTCACATGCATACATGTTTTTGGAATGCATGTCTAGGACTAATGGGTTCTTTCAAACAAAGATAGATTGGAAATCAGATTTGTTTACTAGTCCATTTTGTTCTCACACCCTCAACTGAGCAGATCTTGGGAGCAAGATTCATTGATAAGATATACTGCAGTGATAGGGAGAACAATAGAAACTACATTTTCCAACCCAAACTAGCTCTACCGTAATGGAACCCCTAAAGCAAACCAAAACAGAGATCAACCCAACTACCCAAGTTTCCTACAGGCTACAACATATTCACTATCAACACACACACACACATGCACACATATAATTACTTTTATGTTGCCATTGTAACATATAAACGTTGGAGGAAAGGGAAACCAAGGCTCAGATCAGTGCATAATCAGGCGAGAAAAGTGACTCCGCCATGTCTGCCACCACAGTTACCTGATGAGTGAGAGAATTCATCTCCGTGGTCCTCTGGGTTGCCCCGCCACGAAACAGGTCAGACCTCAACGCCTGATTCAACCCCAGAAATATTATCATCACAGCCTCTATTGAGATGTGGTGTTGTGCTGATGGGGATAATTGAGAGTGATGATGGAGAGAAAGAAGAAACAGAAACAAAACCAGAGGTGGGACCTCTCGCGTCCAAAATGCGAGCTTTTAATCAAGGTTCTTAAAGTCGATAGGCGCTAGTCGGGCGGTCGGCCTTTGAGCTTCGAGGCCTAGTAATCGGTGCATAGCAATTAGTAATCAGCAAATAGCAATTAGTTGGATCTAGTCGGATGGGCCCCGCCAGCGATTAATCACCGATTAATTCTGATTTTTAGAACAGTGCTTTTAATGATTATGAATCATCATCGTTTTAAAGGACCTCACATGTAATGCGAGCATAAAACAAGCGTGCCAAAGATGCAAGCTTTCAATGATTGCGACAAGGACCTCATGTGTTGAAGAGGCGAGGTTCCAATGAAACCGGGTCCAGGTAGTTTTCAAAAACCTCGCATCCAGTTTGATATATCAGCCCTGCAGTTATAACTGATCGCTGAAATGGAAACAAAAAACTCACCCCGCATACACAGAACTGAGAAGAGAAAAGTGAGGCTCAGATCTTTATTTTGATAAGAGAAGAGAGAAGGATGTTCCCACCATGGCTGCAAACAACAGTTGCCACACTGAGAATCTCTCTCCCACAGGCCATCATGGTTGCCCCGCCATGATATTGGGTCCCAATTCCTCATCATAATATCATCACAGCCTCTTCTACATGAAAAATTATTCTGTGATCCTGGTTATCTCCCATATCTAAGGTTCGACTTACACCCAGGTGCTATAAACTCCTGTGTTGAGCCAGTTCATACAGGGTTTGCCCAGACTTCTATTGGGCCAGCTAGTATAGACAGTGGGTGTAATCTCCCAAATGGGCTAGAAACTGAATCGTCGTCCTCCTCCTCCTCCTCCTCCTCATCACACACACACACACACACATGCGCGAAATACGCAAAGGGCTGTAGATTTAGCTCCAGGCTTAGTCCCATACTCAAATTGAATGATAGACACCTTGTTCGGTTATGGGTTTGGAAAATTTTTGGGTTTGGTTTTTGGATAATGAATGAGAGAAAATAGGATAATAATTAGAGATAGGGGTAATGAGTGAAAAGAGATAGAGAGAAATGAGATTAATGATTGGATATATGGGTAATGAATGGAGAGAGAAATGAAAGTAATGATTGAAAATATAGGTAATGAGTGAATTTGGGTTTGGAATTTCCAAACCCACAACCGAACAAGGGCAGAATTACTGCAGACATTCCTCCTTGTGCCGTCGACGGGTAGTTAGCATGATGGGATACTTGTTATGGAAGAGAGAAGCCATGTCCTCAACTAAGCCCCTGGTGTAAAATCTCTCCCTACTCGAAAGTTGAAGCACCAGGAACCCAATTTGCTGAACAACTTTTGTAATAGAGGACTCACTCTTGGGGTTAATAATATAAATATATCTTATTGCTGATGACCTCAGAATGAAATTAGCCACAGATAATTTCAGAAGCTGTAAGTGCTTCTCTGCTTGCAGCTCAATTAACTCATTATATGTTGAATGCAAACCACGAAACAAGGGTGAAAATTTCTGAATGCAACTATGAATGTACTCTTAAGACAGCCCGCTCAATGAAAAAACTTCGAATCCTACACTGAAACCTTGAGAAAAAAATTTCCATGAGGAAAGGCTGTAAAGAGTTCAAGAACTTCAAAACCTCATGTGGGCCCTTCTCAGAGAAAATAGAACTGGCAATGTCACTTACAATTGACAGCATTACGTCCCTATTAAAATCAATGCTCAAAAGTTCACTCTTCCTAACCAAAACTCTATCACCAGAACAGTCGAAACAAAGTGGTAGAGCTGTTTGTAATAATTGCTCCGCAGTCCACTGAGGGCCTAATCACTTCACCTTAAATAAGGCCGGATGCGGCAAGGAATTGCAGACAAATGCATGGGTTTTCACGATAAATATATTGCATGTGTATCAGCCTTGAACAAATGCATGGGTTTTCACGATAAATATATTTCATGTGTGTCACTGTCAGCCATGGATTACTAATCGACCAAGGCTCAGAGGCCATGCTTGGTTGTTGCTTTCAAAAAAGTTTTCCAGAGCTGTTTGGGAGATTTTAAATGCACACCATTTCGATCATCGCCTCATTATACCAGGCTCCGAAGAAGTGTGAGGATAAATTGATGGAAAAGGTGAGGCTCAGATCTGTGTTTTGATTGTAGAAAAGAAGGGTTTTCCCACCATGGCTGCAACATCAGTTGCCCTGCCAAGAAATGGGTCAGATCTTCTCAACATATGAACTTGAGAAAAATATCATCACAGCCTCTTACACTGGGTTATTCAATGATCATGGTTCCTGTATGTAGCAGCAGCAGCAGCAGCAGAACAGGAAAGGATTAGGAAATGCGAACCAAACAGGTCAAAAACCAAATTCCTTGCACAAACTTAACACTCTCAGATACGTACCTATGCCTACATATGCAAAGGGTTGTTGATTTTTTTTTTTAGTAACTGAAATCATTGGCTTCAACAATCTGAGCAAGGGTTGACCAAGACTGTCGAGTTACAGAGAGGGGCAACCACCCTTAGAAACATCCCTTCTCTCTGCTTATAGCCTCATCTCAATCAAGAATTCGCCAGTAATCAGCATTTTTTCGCATAAACCAAATTCCAAACAGGTCATAAACCAAATTCCACGCTAACTCATTGTATGTCGAATGCAAGCTACGAAACAAGGGTGAAATTTTCTCAATGCGTCTATGAATGTCCTCTAAGACAGCTCTCTCAATGAAAAAATCTTCTAATCCTACACTGAAACCTTGAGAAAACAAATTTTCCATGAGGAAAGGCTGTAAAGCGTTAAAGAACTTCAAAACCTCATCTGGGCACTTCTCAGAGAAAATAGAAATGGCAATGTCACTTACAATTGACAGCATTACGTCCCCATTAAAATCAATGGTCAAAAGTTCGCTCTTCCTAACCAAAAATCTATCACCAGAACAGTCGAAACAAAGTGGTAGAGCTGTCTATAATAATTGCACCGCAGTCCACTGATGGTCTGATCTCTTTGCCTTAAATAAGGCCGAGACAAACATTGCCCGCTGCTGGGCAGCTGGTCTTGTCAAGAAATAATTCTTAAACATAATCTTCAGTGATAACAATGCATCAGCAGACGAAGAAAATGGAAAAAGATACAGAAGCAGGGTTTGGTTTGGTCAAAAACCAAATCCTACAAACAAACACACGCACCCAGTTATATGCATGCACACATACGTACACACAAGGCTGTTGATTTTGTAGATGTAACTGAAATCATAGGCTTTGATGATCTGATTTTGGGAACAAGATGATTTTTTCAAGAGAGAGGGGCAACCACCCTAAGAAATATCCTGTCTCTCTCTTTAGCAGCCTCATTCCATGTTTTCAGTTTCTGAACAACCCCAAATGCATGGGTTTTCACGATAAATATATTTCATGTGTGTCAGCCCTGGATTACCAATCGATCAGAATCAGAAACAACCCAAAATCTTAATCTTAATCAACCAAGGCTCAGAGGCCATGCTTGGTTGTTGCTTTCAAAAAAGTTTTCCAGAGCTGTTTCAGAGCTTCTAAATGCACACCATTTCGATCATCGCCTCATTATACCAGGCTCCGGAGAAGTGTGAGGGTAAATTGATGGAAAAGGTGAGGCTCAGATCTGTGTTTCGATTGTAGAAGAGAAGGGTTTTCCCACCATGGCTGCAACATCAGTTGCCCTGCCAAGAAATGGGTCACATCTTCTCGACATATGAACTTGAGAAAAATATCATCACAGCCTCTTGCACTGGGTTATTTAGTGATCATGGTTCCTTTATGTAGCAACAACAGCAGCAGCGACAGCAGAACAGGAAAGGATTAGGAAATGCGAACCAAACAGGTCATAAACCAAATTCCTCACACAAACTCACTCTCAGATACGTACATACGCCTACATATGCAAAAGGTTGTTGATTTTTTTAAAGTAACTGAAATCATTGGCTTCGACGATCTGAGCAAGGGTTGACCAAGACTGTCGAGTTACAGAGAGGGGCAACCACCCTTAGAAACATCCCTTCTCTCTGCTTATTAGCCTCATTCTCTTGAGTTACTTACTTCCTTTCCAGATAGCAAACAGGGAGAAATTTTTTGGTGCCGGGTGGGTATATCCCATGTGGTGCTTGCTCGGCACATCCAAGCCGTCCGTTGCACTTTTGGACGGCCCAGATTGAAACTCTCTCTCCTCTCACCCCAACACTTTCTCTCTCCAAATCCGAACCGTCCAAAACCGCAAGGAACGGCCCGGATGTGCCAAATAGGCACCACGTGATAGCCACCCGGCACTGAAAAATTTCTCGCAAATAGGTTAAACACGTACTCAATCAACAATTCACCAGCAATATCCTTTAGGCTGACTTTTTTCAACTCATTCTTCACCAAATGTGCAGCATTTTCTCAACATAAACCAAATTCCACGCACAAACACACACCTTCAGATACATACGCCTACAAATGCAAAGCGTACTTCTATTTGCACACAACTTTCTTTAGAGCATCTCCAAAACCCATACTCATATATTGATAACTCAAGGTCTCCGGGCCAACTCCCACGCATAGGGCTACAAATGAACCAAGCTACTCACGAGCAGATTGCGGCTCGGCTTGTTATGGCTAGAGCTCAATACTCAAAAGCTAAGGTCGTTTAAAGAGGCTCATTAAGGAAATTAGCTAGGCTCGGCTCTTTTGCTCAAGCTCGAGTTTTCGACTCGACTAGTCTAGTAAACGAGCCAAGTTCAAGCACTATAAACGTCGGCTGGGCTCGTTTGCAGCCCTAAAAGGCCACGCTCATCGACTAACGGGGGCTGGTTAATTATCGGTATGATCTCGACCCAAAACGGGGGGTTAGTTCGAGAAAACCAAAGCGAACACAGTCAGTCCCAAGTTTCCTACCACATATCCACCACCACCACCACCATCTCTCTCTCTCTCTCTCTCTCTCTCTCTCTCTCTCACACACACACACACAAACATATATCTATTATAAGTACATACTTTATCTATTACCGTTTCAATGTACAGGAAGGCTCAGATCCTTGAATAATCAGGCGACGAAGTGACTCCGCCATGACTGCAACCACAGTTACCTGACGAGAGAGAGAGAATTCGCTTCCGTGGTCCTCTGGGTTGCCCCGCCACGAAACGGGTCGGACGTCAACGCCTGATTTGAACCCAGAAAAATTTATCATCACAGCCTCTTTCAATGCATGCAACTTTTGATTATTCCATTGTGGATACTCTGTAACCTATATAGATAGATAGATGAAAAGAAAGAAAGAAAGCAGTTTCACTGGTAACAGGCAGAGTCCAGATCAAGATCAAATCTGAACCAGACGCACGCACCCAAAGGGCTGTTGTTGGTTTTTTTTAGAAGAAATCATCGGCTTGATTCAGAGAGAGAGATGGGCAACCACCCTCAGAAACTTCCTCATCTCTCTCTCCAACTGAGGTTTCAAGCCTCGTTCGATTCTGGGTCACAAGCCCTAGAGTCCCCAAGGCCTTTCAATTGTAGGGTCTTGGTTGTAGTTGTATGTAGTAAAATTCGCAGTTGTATTTAGTATATCTCCCAGGGAGTTTTGTCCCCCTTTTCTTTTCAATCCATTTCTGGTCCTCGTAAACCTTCTTCTTTTTCACATGTTGAGGAGAGAGCAGGATAGCAAACGAAAAAAATTGAGCCCACATGCGAAAGCGTTCGAGTTCGGCTTATTTATTGAAGAAATCGGTTTCTCTCCGGTTTTACTCTCTCACATTTTCGTTCATTTTGCATTTTTGTAGGCCAACAATAATGATTTGAACCGTTCATGTTATAGACCTTATCGAAAACTTTAACCACACAATGAATTATGTTGATTGAATACCGTTTGATAGTTGATTGGTGCACATTGATATTGAAAAAACATACTCAAATGGGTTCAAATCCAATGTGAATGATATATATTGTTCAATATAAAGATGTGTTGATTAAGCAGGGACGGATCCAGAAATATACCCTAGCGGGGGCACCTGATGACAAAAGTTTATTTTTTTAGTCAACCATAGTAAAATCATTCAAAATTAAAGCATGCATTACTAATTAAAAAAGTAGTATATTTTAAATGAACATAAACAAATTTTAGAATGATCGAGCTAGTTTTATTAATGTCTTTATTTTAAAATATTTCTCCGAAACGGTTAAAAATAAAGAGAATCAAAAAAGAATAGCTCCAAATAAAAAAATAGCTCGTAAAGTAACAAATATAAATGCATTATATGATGAAATTCAAATATAAAACTAATTCTATATGTGTATTTTCGGGATATATATACAAGTGTGTATGTTTATAAATTAGCACACTTTCATAATTATGCTAATTTATATATAAATATTTTTAAAAAATATTTTTATTTCGAGTGGGGGCACACGTTCGAGCAGAGGCACGTGCCCCATGTACATCCGTCCCTTCAATTAAGTATACATACATTCGGTATCCGCTCAACATGATTTTTGGTGTGCTTGAAGTTTTCGAC
This sequence comes from Rhododendron vialii, assembly GCF_030253575.1. Lineage (NCBI taxonomy): Eukaryota > Viridiplantae > Streptophyta > Magnoliopsida > Ericales > Ericaceae > Rhododendron > Rhododendron vialii. The sequence goes on along the minus strand of NC_080557.1, from coordinate 3,420,125 downwards.
GAGATCTACAACATGAATGATTCCAATAATTCTGGGCCCATAAAAATACAAATTGGACGGTAACTGGAGAGCGAAATTGGAGAGGAGCCGTTTCCTTTACTAAATGGGTTCAAAATCAAGCTCGAGCTAAACTCGTTTATTATAGAGTCGAGCCTAATCTAGTCCACGACAAATCGAGTCTCGTTTATTCGTTCGCAGCCTTGGGTAGGAGGTGGAGTTAACTAGGTTGATAAAACCAATCAAGCTTTTCAAAATCATACAAGTATTTTTCTCTGTTGAAAACAAGTTTTATTTAAAGCTAGTTAAGCTTTGAAATTAAGATTGAACAAGTTGTCACTTGGCTCGTGTAACTTGTGATATTCAAAACACGATTGAGTCATAATCGGCTTGAGTAAAACTCGATTGAAGTCTGCTTGCCTAATAAACACCAAGTCTAAATATATTTTCAGAACTCATTGAATTTTTAAACAAAGCTTGAAATGACCCACTCCTGCCTCATACTCCCTCCGTTCCAACTTCCAATTTGTTTGTCGAATAAAAAATTCTATTTTTTGGCCAGTAAAGGAGTGATAAAAGGGAAAAAAAGAAAAAGAAAAATGGAGTGATATATAGAAGGAGTTAAATTGTTGGGGACCAGGGGTGTATTTTGGTGATTTTCATGAAATTGTCCTCTGCAAGTTTAGAATCATCTATTTTTGCACTTTCCTGCTCTTGTGTTCAATTAGAATTCTTGAATCTTGACAGAGAAACCCGTGCAGAAAACTTACTACTATGTTTCATTATCACTTGGAAACATAAGGTCCATCACTATGGCTCGTACTCATCACGAAGGAATATCACTACAATTAACACATCATTTTAGGACCATTTCCCCAACAAGTGACAATTAAATTACAGCCCAAGATTCCAGCAAGAAAATATGAACTCTATCAAACAAAAAAATTTCATGCCGTTTTGTATCGACTCTCAACAACACATACAGTTTCCGTCAGCTCGAACATGACTCGGATTCTTCATCTGGGCAACAAGTCATCACAATCCCAATGTCTCGTAATTTATCCAAAACCTATTTGGTCACGAAAGAAATGAAATTACCATTTGAGTTTTCTAACCACCTCGATCGAGCATGTCTACCAAAGTCATCCTTCTGGGGAACCTCGGCGGCAACCTCAAACACATGGCATCTTCAATCTCAATAGGCAAGTGCGTCGCGACTATGACGATCCCGCCCTTCTTCCGGTGCTCTGCGATAATGTACTCCAACAACTTCACCCCATCCCCATCCAACGCCACCGAAGGCTCATCAAGCAGCCAAATTGGCCTATCTATGGCCAACAACCTTGCGAGCTGCACCCTCTTTCTTTGACCCATTGATAGCATTCTTGCTTTGTCTTTGGCCAACCTTCCAAGTCCCATTAGCTCTAAAGCAGGGAGAGACCCCCCTTGCTTTCCTTCAAGCACTTCAAACCACTGAACGTTGTCAAGGACTGTGAATTTGTCTTTGATGGCATCTTTTAATGAGAGCCAGTTGAGTTGAAGCTTGTATTGGTGAAAAATCCCTGCTTGGGTTATGTCGTGACCGTTCCAGAGGATTTCTCCGGCTGAAGGCTTGGAGAATCCGGCTAACATGCGCAAGAAAGTGCTTTTGCCCGAGCCGTTGGTGCCCATTAGCACTAGTGCACCGCCATCGTGAAGGGAGACATTTACGTGGCGTAAGATTTGTTGGGCGTTTCTCATGCATGAGACGTTGTTGAGGAGGAGACGGGGGAGTGGTGGTCTACGAAGAGACATTTTGGTTTGTAAATTATGGATTGAGCTAAGAGCCAAAGCCCAGTCCGATTTGTTTCAAAGGCTGCAGGATTGAGCTAGCAATTGACACCAAGAAAATCAGAATTAGTATCTCATTCCAGGGTAATTCAAATGAAATGAAATTAGCGCAATCATAGACAAACATTGGGTGTAAGCAGAAAAATATCCATTTTGCAAAATTCAATGCCCAAGTAAGCAACACTAGTTAGATTAGCAAAGTGCCCCCCAACGTTTGAAGATTTTCCTGGAGTCCACTCTTACACATGAAAACCATAGGGTTGAGGGGTAAGGATTGCCTACTCCTAGCTGAAATTCACTATATTGCCATACGACAATGACAGAAAGTGTGAAGAAAATACAAAATTGATGTTCGAAGGAAACTTGATCCGTAGAATACAGACAACCTTAAATGGTTTTTTTAAAAGCTAGATTAAAAAGGCTTGGAATTCAGGCTCAAACCAGGTACTAGAAGATAATTGCATTGTTGTCAACATGAGAAACAAGATTAAGTTTTGGCTAGGCCATTACAGAAGCATTAGCCACCTGATCACCAACCAGTTCAACAATAAACATGCCAATTGGTTGCAGTAAGAGAAAAACAATGCATGTGGCTTTAAAATACTACACATAATACATCCCCGAAACACACATGCACATCTGCCATTACTACCGGTTCTTGCATAGAAGGTCTAGAGACCACCATCAGTTCACATGAAAGGGCACAAATTACCAAGGCAATGGTCATACCCTTATTTGCAAGATAAATGAAGACTCAAAACAAAGCATAAACCAGATTCTAAGTAAGTCAGATGAAATTGAAATTACTTTCTTATTCTTACCGATCCTCAACAGTTAGTTGGTTATTAATCCCAAATTCATTAAAGCTCAACTTCTGAATTACTTCATCAGCTACCAATCATTGAAAACAGCAAAACACAAAAAAACATAAATGCTAAATGAATCCTAAAAGGATTTGCGACAGAGAATTAGAAATGAAAAAATTTCCTGGAGTGGTAGGGTAGCATGGCTAGAGGATAAGATAAGAGAAAATAGACTAACAGGGTTGGAACATGTCTATCGTATATCAGCCGCAAGAGGAATGATATGATTACGGTAGAGTGTAACACTAAGGGAGGGGTAGACGATGGACCATAATTGATTGTAGAGGCGGCAAGCTCAAAATGATCAATGTTTTTTTAATATCACATAACACAATGCCCTCAACAGAGTCCAATGGAGAAAACAAATTCATGCATCCAACTCAAATTGATTGAGACTCAAGGCTTCGTTTGGTTTGGTAATCCACAAAGGATGGCCAACTGCGTCAGACAAATTATGGTGCCTAGGGTGACTAAGATCCCCGCCAGCGTCGATAGGACAATCCACACACACTTGCTCTCTATTGTGGTGTCTTGTCAGCCCAATAGTAGGTTAGATATCCGGCTTAATACTAGGAAGGATGAGAAAAAAGATGGGAACGGAGGGGAAATGTCTGGCTTGGAAAAATAAGGGATGCTCAGATGAGACAAGTGGAGGGAGATTATTTTAACCGTTGGACAAGGAGGGAACCTAATCTGCATGGGAGAAACTAAGTAATAGCACCCTACATGTGGTATTAATTAATCCGCCATCTAGGAGATTACTCCATGAAATAGTAAAGGAGAAGAAATGGTTCCATACATAATACTGCAAAACAAACAACTGACTATATAATCCCAGGATATGTTGGGGGACCACAAGTTCCCCACACTCCTTATGCCCCTTATAATATTGCAATCAAACATGTGTTGATTGATATTTGACAATGGGAGAGGTGTGATTTGTTCACACCTTGAGCAATGTTAAGGCCCTGGGGCATGGAGTGAAAGACGATGATGGTCCGAGCATTGGGAAATTTTGTCCCCTAGATTGTTGGAGTTATTTAACCATACATGGTGATTGGGTCTTACCAGTTCAAAATCAGTTTGAATGTAACTTCAACTCTAGGTAGGACCATCTTTTCATAAATCAAAACTACACCTTTCTACAGCTCAAAATCTAGGTAAATTGTATACCACGCCTCTTTGACAAGCTAACAAAGCAAAACAAAACACCACCTCCAAAACATCTGTTGCCGCATTTCTTTGAGAACATTCAACCTAAGCACAAGTCTAACTTCATCGAATATAATATAATGGCACCGGCATTCTGCTTGTATAGGAAGCTAAAAGTTGAAGTGCAAGCTTCAGAAGTGCTCATTGAACTACAAGCGTACAACCTCCTCAAATCTATTACTCTTTTATTGGTAATATCACTTTTCGTGTCAACGTCAATTATGAGGCTGACTCTAATTTTAGTTTCCTCAATCACCCCTTTTAACTGCCTATAGAAACTGTCAACAAGGAGAAAAAATGCCACCCTTTTCTTCTCCTCTCTTTTGTAGTGTGCCTGGGCGTCTAATAACACTAAAAAGAGACCCATCTTAAATCACAATGTCAAACAACAAGAACCCTTTTTGTAAATTCAATTCAGACAAGGTTTAAAGATCTATCATAATATTTACCCAATATATATATATATATATATATATATATATATATATATATATATATATATATATATATATCATAGCTCACTGGTAATTTACATCAAACATCATAGCTCACTGGTAATTTACATCAAACAGTTGGTGTGCCTGTATTAAATCCCAAATTAACCTCAGATTCCAAAGTGCTCAAAATTACAAATGGCTCAAAATTAAAAAGTGGTAATGGCTATAGATCCCAAAGTGCTCCTAGAATTCAAGAGAATGTACACTGTACACACCTTTGCTATTGAAGTTTAAGACTCGATGAGAACCATTGAACTAAAAAATTACGCGGGAAACGGAACTGCTGAAATATGTCACAGCTAAATGCGTCGTTGCCTCAATTTGTGTTGTGTTGCCAGCAAATAATGCACAGAGAGAGAGAGAGAGAGAGAGAGGTTACCTGTTGAAGCTACTGGTTTGTTTTGGTTTTCCTTTGGCCGAAGTAGACCAAGACAGGGAGAGATGGTTTTTTTTTTTTCGGGGGGTTGTAATTATGTTACTCTGTGAAGCCTGGTTTAGTTCGGGGGTAACGACATGCGAGAGAGACGAGAGAGTGAGACTTACAGACGAGAGACGAGTGAGAGTCTGAGAGATCGATCTGTTTCTCCTGGCTGCCTTTCCCTCTCTCTGTTATGGCGCCTCAGGAGAAGAATATACGGAGACCTAATTACAGTTTTCGCCCATATTTTAATAAGTTATAACATTTTAACCCCGTGCGTATCCAAAAAGTATCCATAGCGTATATATTGGCAGGTTTTTTACTTGTACCCCCAATTCATAAAGTGCTTCCTCTGTGAAAAATATTCCTACGTGTTCTATTATTTTGTGACATATTTGTGCAGTGGCTCTTGAGAACCTTTTGATATCCATGGGGTTGAACATTGTCAAATTATGATTTACCTAGACCCCGAAGCTTAGTGCGCCTGCTACTGCATTATGCAATATTAGGTGATTCTCTCTCTCTATAATGATGTTGGGATATTCACTTGAATTTGTTGAGGGGGAGGAAACCTCCACATGCTAAGACAACTCCGTTTGGTGTGCAAAATTCATTGCCAATGCTAATAGTTGGCTTGGCTGGTGAACATCACAATAATAGCTCCAATGGTGAGCCAAAAGCTAGTGACGCCAAATTTTGGCAAACCCATTTATTGTGCCGGATTTGATTTCTATAATTAGTCGATGTGCGTGAAAGTTAGTCTGGACACCTTAGTTATCAAAAAAGATGCTTTGCACCGGTAAAATTTGTAACTAAGGCAAAATGAGTTTTCAACAAAAGGGATGCACCTCTTTCCTTCCCGTTGTTTTCCTTCCTCTTCGTATCCTATCTCTATAGTTGCGAGATGATTGAGACTCTCTCCTTAGGGAGAGTAGATCTTCCGCTCTCCCCATTATATTTGGACTACAGGGACCCATATTTGGAGTTCTAAATCTAGATTTTGGCTCTTGAATCGACTGAGTAATGGTGTTCCTAAGTTCTCCAACAGCGACGGTGAATGCGTCAAGATGCAAATACTGTGGTGGGAACAAGATCCGGTGGCGATTTTCCACCAACCTCCCCTAGTAGAGTATTGGGTACGACATTGAAGCTAAGCGGCTTTTCCCTTTCTTTTTTACATTTGTTTGTTCATGCTCTTTTGGTGTATTTTGCTTTGTTTTGTTGTATTTGTACATGCTTTGATACATACATAATTGAGATGATTTTGCTTGTCAAAAAAAGAAAAGAAAAGGAATACGTTGTCAAAATAGAGCATCTAGAAAAGAGATAGTAACACATTTCTACGTCCATTTTCACACCGACAGCTTGGATTTAATCCGAACTTCTATTGATCCGAGCCGTCCATTGTTTGGATTAAAATCCGAGCCGTCCATTGCCCAGATGGACAGCCCGGATGCACCCTGTAGGGCCTGTAGGGCACCCGGTCTACAAGATCCCCGAATCCAGTACTCCGTATTACTTTTTTTTTAATCAATGAAAGTATTGTCAGAATAATTAAATTAACACATTGGGGGAGGAGATGAACCCAAGCTGTCAAAGAATTAGATTAATTGACCAATCATAAACACACTATGAATCGAAGATGTGACAAGTTAAAGAGTGATTTCACGTATCTAGAGAATTTTGTAAATACTGTCGCCTTCTTTATTTATTCCGTAAGCAACCTTTCCAATTTGAGCGTGCGTTACGTGGTTAGGCAATAGAACATGAGTGATTGCGATGATATTATGGGCCAGTTGTATTTGATTTAGACTTTTCGCTGACAACCATGAGGATTGGTCAATTAAGTATTTAATTTAATTAATGATCCATTTGGAACACGTCTCAATTTTCTGTCTGGAGTATAGAAAGATATATGTGATCTTGGTCGATTCCAAAAATGCTGACTTAGCCAATAGTATAGTATTTTCGAGTGATATGATTTCTCATCTAACGTAAGCTAGGATGCACAACGATCCTATTTGATTGTTAAAGCTATTCATTTCGTAAATTTCAATGTATTTATTATTCATGAGAATTAAATTAGGTCGATCGAACATTGATATCTTGAACTAAGCATGTGAACACTCATATCTTGAACTGAGTATGTATGTGTGTGTGTATAGATATATATATCGCAAGAGAAACAGGCTCATACCGTCCATTTATCTTCAAACAGATATGTTCCGATCAATATTTTATTTTAATTGAACTAATTTTTGCAAGAACGATGGATAAATACATCGAGACCTATAAAGTGAACAACTCAGATCTTTAAGTGGAAACGTAATCATACTTTGAATGAGTAATATTACATACACAGATTGGCTTATTTAAACACAGATTGGCTCATAACCGTCCGATAAACTTGAACACCTTTTTATTTGGTGAAAACCGTGAAGCCCACGTCCTTCCAACGGTTTTAAAAAGCCAGAGCTGAACGAACTTTTCTTTTTAGGAGGTTCAGAGTATATACTGTATGAGCCAAAACAGAAAGCTAAACAAACAGAAGAGTCTAAAGACTACAGCTGTGCTGCTAAATGCTAATGCCACCCACCAGTGACCAGTCCACAACGGTCAAAACTCATCAGTAGTCTCTCTGTTCATTGCCTAACCAGTCTCATCATCGTCGTTTGAACAGTCTCATCATCATCGTTCTCCAGCTTTTCCATTTCCTTATCCGGTAATCCGATGGAGGGTACGATCCAGTGCTCCGCAAACTACGTCCCTCTGTCTCCGATAAGCTTCTTGAAAAGGTCGGCTATGGTGTATAGAGACGCACCCTCTGTTGTCTATGGTGACGTCAGATTCACTTGGGGAGAGACTCTTGACAGGTGCACCAGACTCGCTTCTTCCCTCACCCTCCTCGGTATTTCTTCTCCTGGGGATGTGGTCAGTCCCATTTCTCTCTCTCTTCTCTTTCTTCTTTTCTGGGTCTCATATTTTTTAGCAGTTTCAATTTTCAGGTTTTTTTTTTTTTTTTTGGTTATTTCATTGTGATTGTGAGATGTTCTTTCTCTTCTTGCTTAATCTTGGGTTATATGCAGCCGCTTTGGATGGTGAGAAATGGTGAGTTAAGAAAGGGGAGTCCTTTCTCACCTAATCTCACTATTTTTGTGAGAAATGGGAAGAGCCAATAAAAAAAATCCATTTTTGTTTTGTAAAATTCTAGAGAGAGAACAAACAAAACGTAATTTCATTTCTCACTGAATCTGTTTTTCTAAGGTTACACACACATCATTCTCAGCCTTGTTATTGGAAGAAAGAAAGGCACATGGATTGCTGAGCTGGAAACTCGCTGGGCTAACCCACTGCATTGAACTGCTTCTAACTGCCCTTTAAAGCACCAGATTAACCAACTTAAAACAACATTAACCACTCTTAATGTGCTGGCTTAACACCCCCCTTCAAACTAATGGGTGGATCACCAACCATTTGTTTGGATTTAAGTAACCTGAACCTAGAAACAGGCAAACCTTTGGTGAATATGTCTGCAATTTGAGCATTAGTCCCAATGAAATAAAGAACAATTTGTTTGGCCAATACTTGTTCTCTGATAAAGTGATAATCGATTTCTATATGCTTTGTCCTTGCATGAAACACAGGATTATTAGCCAATGCAATAGCAGACCTATTATCACAACATAAGATATGAGGAGGAGAAATGGGGACCTTCAATTCAGTGAACACTGCTGTATCCAAACTAAGTCAGCAGCAGTTTGTGCCATGGCACGATATTATGCCTCCGTAGATGAACGAGCAACCGTGGGTTGCTTCTTAGCACACCATGAAACTAGATTGGAACCAAAAAAGACAGCATAACCTGTGGTGGATCTCCTATCAACAGGATCCCCTGCCCAATCGGCATCAGCAAAAGCAGTTAAAGCCAAGGGACCAGCAACAAAATGAAGCCCTTGATTGATAGTACCCTTAATGTACCGCAGGATACGTTTTACAGCCCCATAGTGACTCAGTTTTGGTTGGTGCATATGTTGACACACCACATTGATAGGAAAAGAAAGTTCAGGTCTTGTTAATGTAAGGTATTGCAAGGAACCCACTAATGATCTGAACAACTGAACATCAGGAAATAAAGGATCAGCAGGATTAATAGGGACTTTAGCAGAAATAGGAGAAGAACTAGGCTCGAAGACCATACAAAGCTTTGGTTAACTTGCAAACATAATTTGGATGACTGGGATCTTTGTAAGTTTGTAACCCAAAGGTTGCTTCATATACACATTTTCTGAGAGCAGCCCATGTAAAAAGGCATTGGAGACATCCAATTTTCTCAAAGGCCAGTGAAACTGAACAGCCAAACTTAAGACAATCCTAAGGGTTGGTTGCTTAATAACCGGACTGAACGTCTCAGTGAAATCCATGCCCTCATATTGCTGATTACCATTAGCTACAAGCCTAGCTTTGTATCGAGCGATAGTGCCATCAGAGTGTCTTTTAATCTTGAATATCCACTGACATCCAATAATGTTACCATGAGGAGGAGGAGGGACCAGAGTCCATGTACCTTGTTTGACTAACAGTATGTAAAGTAATGGAAATAACCAGGAATATCTATTGAAATCATCAATTATTAACAGATAATATCTGTAATCTTGAACAGAAGGAACAGGGGCAGGGCCCCACACATCCATATGTAAAAGATCAAAAGGCTTAGAAGAAGTAGTGACTGAAACAGGAAAAGGAAGCTTGTGACTTTTTGCTTGATTACAACTAAAACAAGTCACATCAAAAGGTTTATGAACAGGCAGTTGAAACTGCTTTATTAAGGACTCACACAAAGTAGGACTCGGATGGCCTAACTTTTGATGCCATACCACAGCAGAGGACACAGGAGAAGTGTAAAGGACTTGAGAACCTGAGGAAGAGGAACCAGCTTTACATGAGGTCTGAATTGGGTATAAACCCTGAAGACATGGTCCCTTGTGTAGAACTTGGAGTGTGTGATTGTCCTGAATCATGTATCCATTACAATCAAAGATTAGAGAACAATTATTGTCTTTTGCAAACTGATGCACAGACAAAAGATTGTGAGTTATGGCAGGTGAGTGCAATACATGATTTAGTTTAAAGCTGATATGAGGAGTGGGTAAAAGACCTTTACCAGAGTATGACACAGGAATTGAAACTCCATTTCCAACAACACCACCTCCTGGTTAGCAAGGTTGATGAATCTGAAGATTGGCCAAATTATTGGTGACATGGGATGATGCTCCACTATCAAAGAACCAGTTTGGAGTGATGGCAGGAGAATCCATACTAGAAAAGGAAGAAGAGGCATGTTGTACAACTTGATGCCCTCCATGACTAACCATATTTGCTACTAGTGGTGGATAAGAGGTTTTGGGATACTGTGAAGAAGTAGAACCAATGTACTGTCCATTAGATCCCCCATTCTGTCCAATAAAACCAGGAAAACCCCCATGCTGATCATGAAAACCAGAAAATCCCCCAGGCTGACCATTAAAACCAGAGAAACCTCCATGCTGACCATGAAAACCTGAAAAACCCCCATTATGACCAGGAAAACTTCCAGAAACACCATTGTATCTCATTACAGAATTTTGTAATTGAGATGTAAAACCTGGTGGAGTAAATCCTGTAAAACTCCCTCAGTCCCTTGATTTCCAAACCATGGTGATGAACCTGATCTGCCATGCATGTAAGATGGTGGTGGTTGAAAAGGTATATTCTGCCTGTAATAGCAATACACAGTTGTGTGGTTGTTCTTTCCACAGATTTGACACTCAGGTCTTTGGTTTCCTCCAATCCAAAACCTCTGCCTCTCCTATTTCTGTTGAAACCTCCATCATAAGAATTGTTTCTATGTGACTTGGGGAAAAACTGAGGATAAAATGGACCTGGTCCATTGAAAGGTTGAAACATCTGAACTTGAGAGGATGAACTTCCAATATTATCAGAAAACATTGAAGGTCTAGAAGATAAGCTTGCACTAAAAGGTTGAGATTTAGTCATGTCTGGTGGTTTGGATGTAGCCACAAACACTTTTGCAGAGTTTAACTCCTCTTTGTGAGTTCGTGACTCCTCAGAATGAAGTATTGTGGTTAATTCCTCAAAAGTAATAGCTCCTCCTCTAACACCAATAGCTGTTCTCAATTGTTTAAACTCCTCTTTTGGTAAGCCATTTAGAGTATAAAAGACCAAATCATCATCATCTATATGATGCCCCACAGCCTCTAATCTCTGAGCATGACTTCTAATTTCATCAATATAACTATCCATAGTTCCTGTTTTGGTTACACTGTACAGTCTATTTTTCAACTCATGAATTCGTGACCTAGAAAGAGAATTAAATCGCTGCGCCAGTGAGAACCACACTTGTGAAACAAATTCAAGCCCTAAAACATGTGTTAAGGTAGTTGAGGACAGACTTGCAGTCAAACACGATAGAAGTTGATTATTAATCAACATCCACTTAGTATAATCAGGATTCACAATCGGATTGTTTGAAGAATCTCGAGTGGTGGATGAAGGACACTGAGTAGTTCCATCTAAAAACCCTATGTAACCATTCGCACGAAATGCATTCATCACTCCCGTTTTCCATAACAAATAATTTCCAGAGTCAAGTTTGATATCTACCAAAGAATGAAAGTTGGACACCAGGAGTGCGAGTGCTGGTGGAATAGTGGCCGAGGAAGAAGAAGAAGATGATTCCATCATTTCTTGTAATCAGAATCAAATGAAATCGTCAACACCGCTGAACACACAACTCTGAATTTGAACTGTATCTTTGAGAAATTCGTCAGGATCTAGATGACAGACTCTCGTCACAACGCTCTGAATTTGAACTGTTCTCAATTGTTTTCTTTCTATTTCTCACCAAAATACTCAATCCAAATAAGTGATTTGGCTCCAAATCATAACCCATTCTTTTCTTTTCTCAAGAAATCCCATAATCCAATGTGAACTGTAACTGTGGTTGTGAAGTGTGAGATAAATATGGTATTTTTCACATCTGTTCGTTGGTTTGTGTATTTCAGCATACCAATCAATCTTTAGTGATTATACGTTTTTGGACTCGATGGTTCATGTAGTTGGACATCGACTTTGCAAAATTTCCATGAAAGTTGAAACCTTTATTTTTTATTTTTAAATAATCGGATGTCCGGGCCGGTTTGCATGCAGCTCTACTAATTTCGGGGCTTAATGACTGGGAAAACATCCAATGGCCTCAAGTTTGGGTCTCCGTGGGACTTCAACATGATTTTGAACATGAGATCTCGTGAAACACGAACACTTATTTGCTTTCTTTAGCCCATTTGGCCAAACTTTTGGGATGAAAGTTGAAACTGTTAGTAATTAACTTGCTACCGAAATTTATTGAATCTCCATTGGTTTATTTGCTTCTTGTTTGTTTCGTATTAATCTCGTCTTCTCTTTGAATCTCCATTGGCCCATTCATCAGTCATTACAGACTTTCCTTACCCCCAAAAAAGCAAACCGTCCACCGTTGTGCCACCGGACACACACGTTTAATTGAGAGGAAAAACTCCGATTTGTATTAATCACCCGTTACTTTGCATGAAAACACCTCTCACTCACCGGTTCTCTATTCCTCGCTCACAGCTTCACACCTCTCTCTCTCTCTCTCTCTCACACACACACACACACACGCCATACATACACATATACAACGAAAGGGCAGACCAAACACACCACATGCCTTCAAGGCAAGCGCGCAAAACAGATGGGGAAGTTGGGAGTTGGGCTTCTGACATTGGGGATGGAATCCTCTACACACACACACTTGGGAGGACCTTGACCAAGTCCACATATGCAAGGAGCCTAGGAGGATTTCTCTTTCAAACACCGTCTGGCAAATACAAATTGCAGTGTAACCATGCTTCAGTTTTCTTTCTAGATAAAAAGGTTTGATGGCATGTTTACCACAGTTGCTTATAGTGTATGGTCTTGCTTTCTGAATATAAGTAATTGTTTAGGGGCTAAACTTAGATCCTGCTATTTTAGTGTATGAGTAGTACGAAGACTGTTACGGATGTAGAATTATGGAGGCATTGTCCGAAATATAGGGCTCTTTTTTGATTTTCTTCAGTGTCTATAGAGAAAGGCTAAACAGGTTTGTTTCGGTTCTAATCGTGATTCTTAAATGTATAATTGTGGAATTGTGGATTCGGGGGCCTGGAGCTGCTGCGCTATTATACTGTGCCTCTATCATGTTATAGCATCTTGAAAATGTGCATTGCCACTCTATTTCCTCTTTATTCTCAATTTTTTATTTCGTTCTTGTTTCTTGTAAAGCTCTGTGGAAATATATCTTTCTCTGTTGGCCGTGTACTTAATGTTTTTTATGCTTAAGGAAGCTTAATTTTATTTGGAACAGGTTGCTTCATTAGCCCCCAATATTCCAGCAACGTATGAACTTCACTTTGGAGTTCCAATGGCTGGTGCAGTGCTTTGCACACTTAATATCCGCCACGATTCTAAAATGGTTTCGGTACTATTGAAGCATTCAAAAGCCAAACTAATATTCGTAGATTACCAACTTCTTGATGTTGCCAGGGAAGCAATAGAAATTCTATCCAAGACAAGCACCAATCTTCCTCGTCTAGTTGTAATCCTGGAGTCTGATAAAACATTGACTCCCACCACCGGCAAAACTGTTTCAACGAATGGAAGCTTGGAATATGAGAAGGTTTTAACAATGGGAAAGCCTGATTTCGAGATTAAGTGGCCAAGTGATGAATGGGATCCAATTTCGCTCAACTACACTTCAGGCACAACATCAAGCCCAAAAGGAGTTGTTTATAGCCACAGGGGTGCTTACCTAAATTCTTTAGCTGCTGTTCTTCTGAATGAAATGCCCTCAATGCCCGTTTATTTGTGGACCGTTCCGATGTTTCACTGCAACGGTTGGTGCCTTACTTGGGGTGTTGCGGCCCAAGGTGGCACGAATATTTGCCTGAGAAATGTCTCTGCAAATGGAATTTTCAGCTCTATTTCTCAGCACAAGGTGACCCACATGGGTGGTGCACCCACGATTTTGAACATGATAGTGAATGCCCCAGTAAATGACCGAAAACCCCTTTCACGGAAAGTGGCAGTCATGACAGGTGCTGCCCCACCACCACCGCAAGTACTTTTTAAGATGCAAGAGCTAGGGTTTGACGTGACTCACTCGTATGGTTTGACCGAAACCTATGGTCCTGGGACCGTTTGCTCTTGGAAGCCAGAGTGGAATTCCCTCTCACCCATGGCACAAGCCAAATTCAAGGCCCGTCAGGGTGTGCATCATATAGGCATGGAGGAAGTCGATGTAAAGGATCCTGTTACCATGAAAAGTGTCACACCGGATGCAAAAACAATGGGCGAGGTTATGTTCAGAGGCAACACGGTGATGAACGGATACCTAAATGATACCAAAGCAACACAAGATGCTTTCAAAGGTGGGTGGTTTCGAAGTGGGGACTTGGGCGTGAAACACCCTGATGGGTATATAGAACTAAAGGATCGGTCAAAGGACATTATCATATCAGGAGGAGAGAATATAAGCACGATTGAGGTGGAGTCCGTGTTGTTTAGCCATCCAGCGGTTCTTGAGGCTGCGGTTGTTGGTAGGCCCGACGATCACTGGGGGGAAACGCCTTGTGCATTTGTGAAGTTGAAGGATGGATGTAATGTGAGCAGCGATGAGATTATGAAGTACTGTCGTGATCTTTTGCCTCATTACATGGCTCCGAGGACTGTTGTTTTCGAGGACTTGCCAAAAACATCAACTGGAAAGACGCAGAAGTTTGTTCTCAGGGGGAAAGCTAAAGCTATGGGGAGCCTCACAAGGAGGAGCACCAGCAAATTGTAAAGCTACTTCTTTGGGTTGCTAAATATTGAAGTACATGGCTGTTCAAAGCTCTTGCATGTTGTATTGTTTGTCCAGACCTTCTGCTGCCTTTGTCCATTACCATAAAAGCAAGAAGTAAATAAATTGTTGATTCGACTGCAGTAATGAGAAACTTTGGGTCTGATTCATGAATGTGGTCCGGTCGGAAAATGTTGGGGTCCCATTCTCCAACAAATATCAGTGGGCATTCTATATTCGAGAAGGGCTCATCATCCCGGAAGTTGTCAAAGCATCGCATTACAATGCATCGTTTGAAGGATTTAATTGACGTTCTTCAATTCGAGTGTGAGAAACACAAAGCAAATCTGGATTTGATTAAAGACGCTTTGGATATTATTATTGCTAGTGAAAATAAGAAATCCTTTGCCAAAGGAAAGTAATGGTGTCCAGATGGTAGAGTGTGTGCAAAAACCCAGTTTAATGGAATCATTTCCTCTTATTTTTGTCAAGGCCAAGTGGTGTTTTTTTAACCTATGGATTCAAATGATGACCGAGTGATTTCTTTTCATTTTTAAAGAGAGAAAAAGGTTTTAGTAAAACATATCTAAGCTTAAGAATTGTCAAAAACGCATATGCAATCCCGTCGTGCGTTTTACGTGGTACGTTTGATGCCCATCTGTTGATATTGTATTTTTTTTTTTTGGAGCGGGTATGTCGTTGAGATCTGGGTTATGAATATTAAGATGTATTAATATCTTTGTTATGGAGACAACATTCCATGACTATATTCAAACTTTTCCGGTTGTTTGGAGAATACGGATGACGTTGAATTAGAGAATCGTGGTTCCATGGTTTCCATAGTGACGATGAAGACGCTGCGCAGAAGCAAATCAGATATTTGCCCACCGATTTTAACTTGTTTATATTTGAAGTTCGTCGATGCTCTCAGGAATGAGAAATCCTTTTGCTCGAACAAGTAAAAATGAATTGGGCTTGATTCGTTCTATTCTTTGCCCGTGGAGTTCATTTAAGCTTGTACTTACGCGAAACCAAGTAAATTTTTGTGTCCTTATTCGATTTCTTGTTGTTCTCTCTCTCTCTCTCTCTCTCTCTCTCTCTCTCTCTCTCTCTCTCATGATTGTCATCACAAACTTGTATGAGAGCTTATAGGTTTGATCCTATATAAGCATTCGTTTATTATGATGTGTCCATGGACTTTTTGGTGATTGTTTTCGATTGCAGCTATATATGACGGTTTGGTACGAAGTTGAGAAGCACTTTGATGGCCAAAGTAGTAGTTTCAATCTATGGTTTGTGAAGATGAATGCTTTGCAAGTTCATACAAATATGACCGAAATTATGGTGGAACAGCTGTCTCGTAAAGGAAAAGAAAATAAGCAATAATGTTGCTTGAAGACAAATTCACTTTCGGTGGAAAGTAAATCTCTCACCAAACTTTGGTGAAATAGTAAAGTTCAATTATGAGACTTTTACACCTGGTGGAACGAAAGTCATGGCGATGGGGCCCATTTGTGTACCTGCATTTTCATTTCACTTTAATTTGGGTATAATTTTCTTTTCATTTACTATTTGGACCTCTATAAATAGGTCCCTCTTGTATTGTATTTGAAAGTCAAGTTTTGGATTGCCCTACTTCTCTCTCTAAAATCCAAGCACTCTGATTTTCTTCTCTTCTCTTTTGTACATTGGCTTCTCCCTAAATAATAATAAGGTTAGTTACCTTTCGATCCTTTGTACTGTTGTTTTCAGTGTTTACGTTCTCTCCATTGGGTTCTATCAAGGGTATCGTCAAATTCATTATCAGATTCATATCATAAAGATCAATTGTGGGTTTAGTCAGCCCTCGCGTAATACAAGGATGAATCAATTAAGTCCAATTCAAAATAAAATAAAATCAATTGGGTCAGTTACCTAATGCACAACCTCCTCGTTCGTCCGGGCTCGGGACCGGCAATGTAGTAGATAAGACTTAGTAGTTGGATAGCCTACTATCTGGTGGTAACAAAATTCTGTTTTTCTGATTAAGATATTGCCTGGTTCCGAACTTGGAAGTTACTGATGTATATTCATTTTAACTTATGTACACTCACCTGTGGTGCTGAGGTTTAGCAATATGAATTGTATGCAGCATTTGATTTGGCAAAAAAGACAGATTGGTAAAAAAGTAAGGAAGAATGTCATAATTATCTTGAAAGGCATAGTTCAGCCATAGATCGAGTTCATTGTATGTCCACTTGCATGGCTATTTTTAGGAATTAATGATCACTCCAGAAAGTGTTGTCTTCAGCTTTGGGACTGTTCTTCAGCTTTGTTAATCTGCAGTCTCTAGTCAGTTGTGATAATGAACCCATTATTATGCAAGGGTTACCCAGTTGAGCTAGTTAGAACTGTTTTCAATTAAGTTATGGAATAGAATCGCTCATAGGTTAGATGATCATGTTGTAACTGAAAGCCGGCCGCTTGCGTGATAGCTAGCTTGCTGAGTCAGATTCATCACTTGTGTTGACTTGCCAAGTCCTATCAAACATTCGTGCAGGACACTCAAAGTAAAGATTGAAGAAGAAAAGGTCCAAGGCATCCGCATCCCGACCTACACTAGGAATCCACACCAAGGGGAAGTAAGGGCAACCGTACCAATACTATAGGAGTACTACACTACTTAAATCATTCTGTTTATAAACCAATCATCATAGGTAGATTGGCTTATTCCTTTTTTTTTTATAATTCTCTTTTGGACCATTAGAATTTTTTGATTTAAGAGGCTGAAGGAATGGGTTAGTTACCTTAAATTGTCCGGTGAAAGGAATGAGACCTATGAATGGCCATATCTAAGAATATCATTTAATAACATTCTTTTTTCGGATCTTTTAGAATTTTATGTAAAAGTTGTTACTTGTTGTGAACTTAAAATTGCCAGGTGAAAGGAAAGACGGCTATGAACGGCATATGTCAGAGATTCCAGTTATGACTTATGATCTATAGGAGACTAGGGGGGAGATTTAGGTTTGAATCACTTATGGGGCAATTATGTTGATGCATTGGAACCTTGAAAAACATGTTGGCATACCATGCCAGATATAGTTTTAATTTCCAATCATTCATGGTCACCATGGGAAATTTGAGTTTTTGATACCTTGGAGTACTAGAATTATACTGTGCATGCATGGAGGCTCTTGATACGATACGTGGCAAAAACATTCTTCCACTGATGGACTCACATTTGGAGGGAAACTCTTCAACTGAACAAGCTACTGTGGTTTCTGACCTGGCCTCACAATGTCTGCAATACGAACCTAGAAAGAGTCCAAGTACCATGGACCTGGTTGCAACACTAGCCCCACTGCAAAATGAAGCTGACGTGAGTCTGCTTTTCTAAGGTTCTAATGCTTAAAAAGTCTTTTCCTTACACTTATAGATTACTTTTGTTGTATGAAACTGTGCCTCATGCATTATCGTGTTAGGTCTCGGACAGATTTCTTATGTGTGTTGGCTCCTAAAACTTCTTAAATAGAACGTCTCTGATGCTTTTTGCTACCTGTATTAGCACCCGGTTTGTATATATTGTCAGATTGTTCGTTTTGTCACCAATGTACTCGTTTTACCTGGAGCTGTATCTCAATACTTGTTATAAGTTTCTTGGTGAGAACTTAGATGCAGAACTTGCTCTTTAAACCGGTTTCCTCTGAGCAACATTGTTTGTATTTCAATTTCTTTTGTTTCCTCTTTATTTTGGGTGGTCACCTTCAAGGCTAATGATGGTCCGAAAGTCTAAAAGAAATAAAGGGAGATAATGGACCATCTATTGTAGTGGAGAGAAGTTTTCAGAAACCCTTTTCCCATAAAACAATCGCATCTGGGGCTTTTCCCTATGCAGGAGTAACAACATTCTTGTTCCTTCACATTTTTCACACACAACCAAACAAAAGAAAAAGAACAGAACATCCTTCAGTGTATTTTCTTTCCCTATAAGATTTCCTTCATTTTCCTTTCCCTCCACGAATTCTATGTCAATACAACCAGATAGTCCTTTTCAGGAATACCGCCGACAAGAAAAACAAGAATGGTGACCAATCACTGTTCTATACCCCTATCGATTAGGGATTACAGGGTACTGATATTGTTGTCAAACACAAAAATGCAACATCAATATAACGCGCTCTAGATTCACGTGCTATGGAAATAAAAAACAATCAAAATTTATACAACATGGATTGCCAAACTGCAGTAAGCACAGATCACCCATTTATATCTACCTTGGCAATTTTCCTTCTGCAGTAAGCACAGATCACCAATTTTCCTTCTCACCCAAATGGTTCCCTGCATTGAAACTTCTCCAAACCTCCACATCAAAAACTTGAAGAAGCCGGCATTCTTCCTCACCACCTGGAGCAAAAGCCTTCACTCGAGTCAGCTACACGACTTTGACTCGGACTGGTCACTTAAGTGCCCTCCGAGCAACTGCTGTACAATCCATACAATAAAGTTCGCTACAAATTAATGTTTCTTTGGAGTAAAAATGTGAATTCAGAGCCCATCAATGGGCAGGACAATGTTACATTTGCCGGTGTATAATACATAACAATAAGCAAAAACAAAAACATGTTATTTCATTCCACAGTTAGTTACTAATCCACCTCCGTTTCCGAGGCGGACGCTCTAGTTTGATCTCCGGATCGTCATTGGCTCCACTTTGGGCGGAAGGCAGCAATGGTTCACTCTCCATCTTTTTAATCACCGTAGCTTCCTTATCATTTGGAATTGGAAGCTTGAAACGCTCGCTTCGCTGCTTCAACTTTGCAGCTGTGTCCGAGTCTCTACCACCCACTGATTTCCCATCATTTTGATCCTTTTGATCACCCAAGGGATGTTGACCATTGATGGTTTCAACAGTCTTGGATGATTCTTCCGGAAGCTTGCTGGCTCCATTTTTACTCTTGTCAATCTCTTTAACCTTCATGGAAGATGATGAAGACTTTGAGTTGATATTGAAATCCCTCTCCTTATGGCTTGTCCAACGTTCCAATTTGGACCGTCCCCTTCTTGAATCTCTCTGTTCATCGTCTGAAGAAGCATCTTCATTATGTTTTCCCTGCTCGGTTGTGCCTTTCAGTATCACCTGAACAAAAGCAATCATAATAATCCCAAATTAAAGTTAAAATGTAAAAACGCTGAATGATCTAGGAAGTTTCCAGCCAAAATGGTCGAGGGAAGAGTTTCGGTTGAAACGGCTGAATACCACTTATTAGGAGGCAAAAGAATAGAGGAGATGGTGGGACAAACTGTTGTCCTAACAAATTAAGAAGAAAGGAACATGTCTGCCAGCCTCATGAATCCGTATATGATGCGTGTCAATGTTTCAGATGTACCAAACACACAGAAGTACGTGTTCGATTTACTTATTATGCTTTGTTAGTCAGATACGTTACTTTTGCAGACACACTAGGAACATGCAAGGAACACACTGCAAACACGTAGGGCCCACCTTTGAAGATGTGTTAATACTTACCACATTCCACATGTCCCCAACGTGTCCGTGTCTTAACTTTTGAAAAACTTACCGGTTCATGTATCCATTTGTGTATATACCATGCTTCTTATCTCAAAAATAATCACTCGCCATGGGATGCCATCATTAAAACTGCCAATGTGATTAAGAAGTTCCAATTCTGGGAAGAAATGCTGAATTTGTTCTACTTCCAGTGGGGTCCCATTTAGTCAAAAGCCCCATTGGCCCACCGCAAAGGTATCATCATCAACTATCAGGTATCAAACGATTCCTAGGGATTTTATAATGCATTAGCATTGAATTTCAAGACAATAGTTTTATTGCAAGTATCCTCCCTGCTCAGTCTATATATCGTCCTTAATTTGGATTTTTGCAAATGTGCTTCTCTTCTTTGCTTAGGCTTTTCCCTGTAGTGCTAGTTTTGTTGCAAATTATCAGAATTCCCTAACATACATATTCCAGCGTAACAAATTACTTGC
This sequence comes from Rhododendron vialii, assembly GCF_030253575.1. Lineage (NCBI taxonomy): Eukaryota > Viridiplantae > Streptophyta > Magnoliopsida > Ericales > Ericaceae > Rhododendron > Rhododendron vialii. Next base: position 3,399,425 of record NC_080557.1, on the reverse strand, counting down.
ACACAATGAATGTCATTCACAAAAAGGACCATGAAACATGTACCTACGTGACCCAAACCTGGACGCATCAGAACAAAAGTATTCTTCAGAGGATGCAACAAAGAAAACCAGAATTCACAAGAGTCTACTAAAGAACTCAAAGCTCACTGTCAAAGTAATGGACATGGAAAAAGCCCCCTAAATTAAGTATGATGTAACAGTTTAACAGACCAATAGAGTAGCCTTATAGCAGCCCTCCAACATATGCTTGTGGCAATAATCTATTAAACTGTACTTATGAAATAGTTCCAACACTTACTGAGATTCAATACAACTGTTTGGTGAATTCTCAGAAGTAGCCATATATCAGACGTTGGGTCAAAATGGGAACCACAAGAATCGATCCCTATTCCTAAACCATGAAGAGGACAACACATCCCCGTTTTCTAACACATAGAACTGATAGAAGCTAATGGAATTGAAGACTTCAACCATGTAATCAATCATAGTTACTCAAGGGATCCAAAACAACTCCTGGATAGTGGCAATCACAGCGAAGCACCAAATGCAGTATATTGGCATCCTATGGAACATGTTCACTAATTACTAGTTCATGTCATAGTAACTCGACACATGGGGAGGCATTTTTACCTCAGCAGTGGCATGTTAGTGTTTCTGGAGTTGTAACGTACCCGCTCATTCATGTGACCACTTTGGTCTTCTTGACTTATCGTGGAAGGACCCACAGAGTTACCATCTCCGCCCTTGGAATCTTTACTCCTCATGTTAGCTTTACGTTTCTTTTCATGCACCCTATTGTTATCAGAACCACCACCAACAAGATCCCTCCGAGTACCTTCCCTTTCCTGCCTTGATCTTCTCTCATCTTCGTTGTGTTGGCTTCCACGTGTTGAATGGAAATCATCATGTCCCCTATGCTGTGATAGGCTTCCATCTTCAACCCTTCTCGTAAGTTGCTCATTATGCCGACTGGTCTCTTTAAATTGGTAATCTCTGGCAGAAGTTCCCTTATACTCATCCTTCACTCTACCATGGGGGACCCATAGTTTTTCTTCTGCAGCTCGTCCAGTTTTCCTTACTCCTTCCCGTCGTTCTTCTCTTTCCCTCTTCAATAAACTTTCTTCATGTGATTGTTTGGTTCTGTGCATCTGATCCCTGTCTCTGTGAATCCAGTCATCTTCTTTGTACCTAACAGAATTATAATTGTCCTCTCTTGTTCTCACTTGGTCATCTCTCTTCCGCGGGTCCAAAGCATCATCCCTATCTCGCTTACGCTGACTTGGGTTTTCTCTATGGCTATGTAAGATTTCTTCCTTTTCACCATCCCTCCTTGAATAATCTTCTTCTTTCCTTCTTTTGGTATAATGATTGTTCATATTCTCATATTGACTCTTCAAATTGTCATCCCTTTCTCTTGGTCGTGATCCCACATCTCTATCATGATAGCCCCTAGAATTACCATAGTCCAACTGTTTCCTCAACTGAAGATGCTCATCTTTATCCATCCTCTCTCTTTCTCGGACCTTGTTCCTTGTTTCCTCAGCTCTAGCCCTCCTTCCATGTGGATCGTCATCTCTTTGCTGCCAAACTCCCTCAGAATTCTCTCTCTCCTTTCGCCTGTCTATACCCTCAGTTTTCATGTGCGAGTGACGAGCCAAATGAGGATCCAAATCTCGACGAGAGTGAGAATCCTCCCATCCTTTTTCCACCATGCGGTGCTTTTCTACTTCACGTCTCTTTCTTCGCACACTCTGCTCATCTTCACCGTGGGGTCTCTTCAAGTTCCCCATTTGTGTAGAACGTCCACGTTGAACAACTTCCTCGTCAATACTATCGGGGAACTTGTGGTAATCTCTGCTGCTATCCGATCTTGCTTTGCTGTTTTCTCTGCTTCTAGCAGCCTTTATGTCCCCTTCATTACCAATCTCTTGATCAGGAGACTGTCTAACTCGAGAACTGAGTTTTTGCTTTTTCACAGAAGGCAATTGGTTTTCCGATATGTGGGTATCAGTAAAGGTGGTTCTGTCCAAAGCCATTTCCCCTCCATCAGACATTACAGAGCTTCCATGCAAGCCATCACGATGTTCAACATCGGGCTCCTCATCACTCCCAACGGTGGCCGGAGATGAGAACTGATTGCTTTGTTTTCCACCACTGCTTTCAACTGAATCTTCCTTCTGAGTGCGAAGAACGCCTTTATCCAGTGTACTACTACTATGTGTCATAATAGGGGATCTGTCGCGTGCTCCCCCCTTTGCCTGCCTGGATTATGAAGAGGAAGTTATAGGAATTACTTAATACCAGAGATGAAATATTTCAAAATCAAAAACTAAATTGAATGTAATACTACTAAGTCAATTATCCAACCAAACACCATCGGGAACTAGCAAACATGATAAAAAGAATGACAGCCAATAATAGAACATGAACCATTAGCAATAAGAACAAGTCGTGCCAAACAAAATATGTGCAGAGGTTTCTGAAGACGAAGATACTGGTTAATAGAGCAATGAAACTATCACACATCTTGGCTACCAAATCAGATGAGTAGTACTACAGAAAATATAACTAAAAACTTAGCAATACAACCAGACAGCAAAAGCCTAGAGTAATTCCTAACTGTTTTTATTTATCCTAACTGTTTTTTCACGAGCGTAACAATCTATTCTCTCTCTAAAGGGAGAGCATCGATTTTTGTAGATTCTTTTTGAGGCTGGCTCACAATTTTCTATTCCAAAATTGTCCAAAAAGTTGAAACATTTTACCATTTAAATTAACTGCTGCTCTCAATAACTGTAAGGGCACTAACGGGAAAACCTATGAAGCACCGACACCTCTAAAGGTCGAAGTATCGCAGTGTCAGGACACGGGGACACGGGGACACCGCGGGACACCTCGGAGATACGTACGGGACACGCCACGTGGCGTGTCCCATATTTTAATATTAAATTTTGAGGGGGACACCGCTGGGGACACGGCGGGGACACCGATGGGGACACGGCAGGGGTCAAACTGTAATTTTTTTTAAAATTTTGGGGGCCAAACTGTAATTTTTGAAAAATTTAGGGGTCAAACTGTAATTTTTTTTAAAAAAATTTGGGACCAAATTATATATTTTTTAAATTTCTGGGTGCTAAACTATAATTATTTATTTATTTATATATATAAATAAATAAATAAATATACACGTGGCGTGTCCCCTGCCGTGTCCGTGTCCCCATTTTTTTAGAATTTCCGTGTCCCGGTGTCGGTTTCGGTGTCCGTGTCCGTGTCGGTGTCCGTGTCGGTGCATCATAGGGGAAAACAAATATTATAACCACCCAACCCACGAACTAGCTGCAGTTTTTTTATCCCCTTCATCGGCAAACTGCTTCAGTTTTTTGGGCAAAAAAGCTACTGAAAACTCTCTTTCTACTGGCATCCATTTCATGGGTGTCCTCTGCACGACAAACTTGCAAAAGAATTTTTTAATTTTCTTTGTTTGCCCCCCTTTTGTGACAGTAAACCCATTTCAAAGATATAGGAATATTTTATGAAACCGCACGAACAAATAATAGCAAGAGTTCCAAGATAATTTACACACATCGCTAATGCCCGACCTCTAGTGTAACATAATGCCCTCCTATTGATCCAACTAGCCATTATAAAACAAACAGAATAGTTGTGGTGACAATCAAAAGGAAAATGATTCAATCCATTTGTCATTTCCAACCGGCACTCAACTCTTGCTGCCTTGTTTTTGCTCTGCAAAGTTCACCTTCTTGGATAGGATATTGCCCAGTCCACTGGGATCCGTGGATTTCAGTCCTATCTGGGTTAGGTACGGTTTGGGTTTTCTTCTCTCTTTTTTAAGGTACGGTTTGGGTTTTCACAGAAGGTGTCATGGAGCTTCTTTATTGGTGACGAGCTGCAAAGTTGGGAAGGAGACAGAGGAAGATCTAGATGATGGCTTCTTTATTGTTTGATGAGGCTCAGTTTGCCGGCGAAGGAAAAGGTGTCAGTTGCTGGCTTAGAGTGTCCATTGTATAGACTTAAAAAGTGTTTTGTTACTCTTTTGCAGAGTATGGAGTTGAAGGAGGGGAATCCCTCTCTCGACCAATTCCTTGAGACTGTAGGGCTTTTTGTTGGCCTTCTTGTTATAATATCTATGGATGGCATTCCCTTAATATCTTAGACTACTATTATTTATTTGCTTATTAATAAAAAACCTAGCATTCACAAGCACATACCACTGGATTGAAGCCAAAATTACTGACGACAAAATAATCCAACATCAATGTGATATAATTTGTCAACTGATTAGAATTCGTCAACATGCAGAAAAGGCATGGAATTTAATCAAAAATTATTTCATACCTCTCCTCACGAAGGGTGCCAACATTCCTTCCGGGATTTGAAGAAGAACGCTCTCTAGAATCGGGACGATGCGGAAGCAGTGATTCTCCTTCAATCATGTTGTCATGAATGGAATTCATAAATGGAGCTCTTCTCCCAACAATTTCCCTCTTCCTACCACCACTTTGTTGCTCTATGATGTCCCCATTAGTTTCCTGGCCACCTCTGAAACTCTCCCTCAAAGGTTCATTTTCCGGTTGCTCTGTCACATCATTCCCAGGCAAGGAAGCATCATCTGTAGAGCCCTGCAACACTATCTGTTTGCCACACAACATTACCCAATGGCATTAAACACAAGGAGCAAGGATATTAAAGGTCTGTTTGGATAGATGTGGAACAAAATTAAGGGAACTAGGGTTCAATACCAACAAATATATAGCATTGATTAGCTATACGTGACCTGTGAAGTGAAAGATGGATTAGAGGTAGAAGAGATGTATTTGATTACGGATTTACGGTTCATGTATAACTACAATCCTCCATATGAATGGAGCTACGAAGGATTTCAAATCTCTCTCAGGGCTTGTTTACCTTTTTGGTTCCCAAAGTATTGGTGAGTGGCCGATTTCGTCCCCAATCTAAACATTTGTCCAATTTCGTCCCCAATGTTTAAGATGTGTGTCAATTTGGTCCCCACCCCTAACTCCGTCTCTCTTGTTCGTTAAAATGAAGGGCATCAATGGTATTTCACCCCTTGCCATCATCTGTCTCTCTCCCTCATTTCATTTACAGCAACACACCCAACATACAAACCCCTCTTTTTATGTTCCAAAATCAAAATCAAAAGGAAGAAAGCAAACAATCAGAAATCTCCTTCACACCATTCAAAACTTCAGCCTTCCTAAATCAAATCTCTCCCTCCTCCTTTTCTTCTCTCTCTCTCAGAGAGAGAGAGACAAGACTAGAGGAACTGCTGGAGCTTTTCTCAACCTAGATACAAACAAAAATATACACACGCGCACGCGCACACACACACACACACACATATATCTAGAGAGACAGGTGTGTGAGGATGTTGGGATTTCCGGCTCCGGCCACCACACCATCGACCAACCCACTTCACCCCCACCCGCTGCGACAGCTTCTTCCACCTCCAGCGGCAACTCCGCCCCAACCGCCACTCCAACCGCATATCCGCTCGCCGCCTCTCCCCCTCCGCCGCCGTTCACCACCACTCCATCTCCCTCCGCCGCCGTCCACCACCCCTCCCTTATCATCATCAACCCCATCTCCCCCTCCTCCTACATCCACCGCCTTGTCGTCGCCTCAGCCCCGTGAGTAAGTCCACGCCTTCGCCGCCCCATAGACTCATTTTTAAGTGAAAAACCAGATGAGAAAAACAGAGAAAAGGCAAGAAAAATACTGGGTTTTCCAACCGAACAAGATGCAAAAGAGTTTTTTGGGAACAATGAGCAGAGATCAAATTGGTTTATGTTCTACAGAGAAAGGATTCAGATTTCTCTCTGGGACATTTGAAGGTTTTTTACTTCCAAGAAAGAGAAGGAATGAGGGGAAAAAGGAGTGAAAAAAAAAGTTTTAAAGGTCGGAGGAATTACAGAGAAGAGAATGGGTTAAACTGTGGATTAGAAAAATAGATTGGATAGGATTTGAAACATGTTATTGTATGAAATTCACTTTGATGGGTGTGTTTCAGGGAAGGGGGAGGTGGTAGTTGCGGTTGTAAGACTGGAAGTAGCTGAGCCTGAGAAGAACTTGGGGTAGGGTTAGATTCGGGTAGGTTTTTAAGCGTTTTAGGTACTCTTGTAGGTGAAATTCTGGAAAAGCCCCTTATTTTAACGGACAAGAGGGACGGAGTTAGAGGTGAGGACCAAATTGACACACATTTTAAAGATTGGGGACGAAATTGGCCACTCACTAATACTTTGGGGACCAAAAAGGTAAATAAGCCCTCTCGCCCTCTCTCAATAAATAGCTATTCCAAATCAGCTCTCAAAAACTCAATGAAAAAATCCATATGCAGACTATCCATCTGAATTTGAGCTATTTTCATTGAATATAGTGCCAAATACCTTCATTTCAAATCAACATCTATCCAACAAAGCCTAACATTGATCCAGAGGTGCTTGAGTACAGTATTGAAAATTACCTCAATTATTACATCGGAATCACGGATTCGAAGTGGCCTGGTATCAGTGGATGGGAGACGCTCAACAGAACTAGTTTCCACCTGTATTGCTCTCCCAATTGGCTAGAAGGAGAGAGGATAAACAAATGAGCCCAAAGACCGACACAAGAAAGAAACTTAGTGCATCTAAATATAAAGAGTCCCATTCTTAACTAGCTACAGCAAAATGAGGACCATGACCAAAGAATATTTAGATGGCAGGAGAAAATAATACAATATAACTGCCAAGACATACTAATGGTGGCCGCACATCTTGTGATCCTTTTGCTATGTCAATTTGTCCACCGTCCAACTTCGCAATATTTGCATTTTCAGAAGTGCCACGAACACCTGCCGCTGCAGCTAGTTCTGGTGGCAGATCTGGATCATATTCCTGAAATGAAATCAACGAAAGATAAGACATTTGGCCACTTTGTTCTTCAACCACATACACTGATACATCAAGATGCAAATGCACTCATTACCTGTTCTGTTCTCCCACTTTCATAGACACAGATTTTGCTTTGCATAGTTGTCTCCACGCGGAGTTGTTCCTTCAGAATTCAAATTCAGCATCCTCAGCTTACATAGCTATAAATAATGATACAGTAATTGCTAATACGTACCAGTTGTTTGCAATAATCTTTCCAGGTCTCCTCATTTAAACCAAAATTAAAAAAATCGGACATATCAAGGCCAGGAAGCCTCCATGGTTTTTCCTCAAAGCTATTAATGTCAACCTCAAATATCGTCCTGCATATAAACTAGAGAAGGTCAACAAGAGAAATAATCCCAAACATACATTTATGGTAAGTTAGAAGATGTGGTGCAAACACCAGGTCCACACGCGTGCACCGATGTTGACGAGGGATTATGGCCCATCCAGTGTCCAAATGGATGGATGATTGTGGGCCCATTTGAGCTATCATTAAGTTATTTATTTCCTCTGTTATTTAGGATTTATTTATCTAGGATTTATTGCATTTGCAAGTTAGGATTTATCTTGTTAGGTTATATTCCTCTTTTATTTTGGTTGTTATCTCTCGGGCCTATCTAAAGGACTCCTGCAATACGTCTATGGATCATTGAATGAATAAAGTTTTTTCAGTTTCTCTGGAATTAGTGTGGATTCTAATTCTCCCCTAGGCTTGGATTCCTAGGGGTTACACTTCGGTTCTACATCACAATGCACCATGAAAGCGGTTTGTGTCCATGTTCAACATAAACTGCATACTGCACCAGAAAACAGGAGGGATATGATGGTAAGGTGTCATAACTCACAAAGACAAGCGAAAGACCAAAAAGACATGGGTTCAGAACGTGAGGCTATCTTACCAGGAAATGCAAATATCCTAACAATCTAAGTTTTGGAATAAAATGTTGTACACTATCCATTACAAAACATTGCATTTAATGAAAAAAAGCGATCTTAGAGTATATCCTATTCATTCCCTCACATTTCTCTTGGGAGAAAAAGTCAACTTGAATAAGCTAAATGCCAAGAGAGTGGAACTTTGGCAAGATAAAAAGTAAGAAACTAGTGATAAACTGATAGTGCTCCTAAATTTTCACATAAATAACTGGAGGAATAGAAAATGTTTAATCCCATGTTCGACATTACTGTGTTCTATTGGAAGCAATCTATAGAAGCTTACACCAGACATACCACAATTTAGGGCATGTGGCCGCATTCCGGTTCCCCTTCACATATCGAACCAGTCCCGTTCCAGATAACACGGACTTAAGGTAATGAACTAGGAGAAAATCGTTGCATACTCGATCATCATGAATGGACAGTATCAACAACCCAATAACCGCAAAGATATACCTAGTTTAGTCCTCATTAATGGCGGTCCGAGAGGGGAAGATTGCATGCCAAACTAACCTTTGTCATATATGCACAAAGTGGTTATCCTTGGGTTCAAGACCACACCCTTAATGTTGATAGGCTTATTTTTCACAACTGAACCTGTAGCGTCGGTGATCAACACCCCAATAATTGTTAACACAAAATAGACAACATATGTAATTGACTGATCCGCTTCAGAATTCTAAATTGTCTACGCACAATATGATACGAACCTTCATGTAACACAAAATGAAAATGGAAGAAAGAGTGAGAGAGCCCCAATTTGAGGAGAGAACCTCCAATTGGCTCATATAGAGGAAAAACTTCCGAAATGAAGAATTTAATAACATGCCGTCCCTCTTTATCCATTCATAGACGTTGTTTCTATTGAAAAGATAGAACAATCCACTAAGCCTTTGTTCCTAGAAAGTAGGACACCTAACTAACGCCGTTACTACTGATGAGATGCCCACTATAAAAGCCCACAAAAATAGGGCCACTAACCAGAAAACATAAAGCAAACATACATAGAACTTAATGGGTGGACAAGACAAGCAACAGTCCCCCCTCCTTAAAATATGACCTTGTCCTCAAGGTAAAGATATATCAACCGGGATCCTCCATCTTTGAAGAAGAAACCACCCCGAGCAAAATATTGTTAAATCTATGGTCTTGAAGTGCCATAAAAATCTCAATAATCTCCTTAAAAGTAAAATAATACTTATCTGCAATAGCAAATCCGTGACTGCCTGACTGGATTCACAAAAAGGCAATGGGGAATGATCTTTTGATCAGATAACACTTGACCATTCTTGGCTTCATTGTCTTCCACGGGAAAATTATTTTGTGATTCTTTGTCCACGTCTTCCGCCAACTTGCCTAGTCCATTATGCAACATATTCGACTTGATTTCTTTCCCTAAAGTTTTCTGCACCATAGAATGGGAGAGGGTCTGACTTCACCTTAAACTCAATAGGTTGATCAGTATCAATGTGGTGTGACTCACTGTTGCCATGGCTTTCAACAATGGCTTGACAGTTCTCCATTTCTCATCAGAAGTTTCTACCACCACTTAGGGCTCCCCATCTATGTTACATGGATCCACCATTTAGGGCGAAGTAACTGTGTCAACACAACACAGGTGTGGGATAAGGGTCGGGTACAGCCATATAAATGATAACACAACTGCCAAAGCTTTTCTTCATAGAAACATGATGAAGAAAAATAAGAAGAAAGTTATTATTGGGTCTGTTGATCATTGTATAAAATATGTTAGTGCCACCTTTTTTCTATTGTTTATATATGAAAATATAACAACAGACAATTTTGTCACGCATCCTTGTAACCCTATCCAAATCTGGATCCGTAACTATCTACCCTCTATTTTAAGATTTGAGATGTACAGCTCCTAGATACACACCTACACCTGCTACTACTACCCGAGTTCGCATAACATAGCTCCTCATTAACTCGGGCAAGGTTCTAAACAGATTCATTTGTACTTCGACTCACCAATTGATAAATACAAGTACTGAGCCTACCGAACACCTCTATTTGATTGATTATCTCCTCTTGACCTCTTGAAAGTGACTCCATGGATTTTTCTATCAGCTTCACTCTGTGGTCCATTGACTGGCTCTAATCCCACCTATTATGAACCTTCTAGTGACAGAAAAATGAAATAGAAAGAGGAGAGCGAGACCCACCTCAAGGAGGAAGACCTCCAATTGGATCAAATACAGTACAACTTGACCTCTGACCCCCAAAATGAAGACTTCAATAACATTACACTCACTCTTTATCCACGGTAGAGGTGGTTTATATGGAGACACTAAGCGTACGTTAAAACGAAGTAGGACATCCAACAAAACCCGCTACAACTTGTGACATGCCCGCAACACAACAGACCACAAAAATAGGGCCACTAACAACTATCAAAATAGGAATTGTCATCGAAAATGGGCATAGAATTCGAAGGAATGCAGACATACAACAATATCATTCAAAATTATACTAAGAAGGGACAAAACCATAACCGGAGTAGAATCAAGCTCCCCATCTCAAAACCAATGCATCAAACCATCATAACATCAGCAATTAAGTGCATCAATAAAACTAAAAAGTAGAGCTGTCCAAAGTTTACTTGTGTGATGGAAGAGTGAAGTCCAAGCCACTTCCAAAACCACGCCCTGCCGTATTGTTCCCCCAAACATTCATTCCAGAACCTGGATGTAAGTTTTTCTGCATAGGAAAAGTGTTTCTTATTCCTGTTGGTCGCCAATCACCTCTACCAAAACCAGTAACCGGGCCCATGTTGACCGGTGGACGAACTTGACCCGGCGCTCCTACAAGACCAACAGGAACTGATCCAGGCATTGGTGCCGTGCCAGGTCGCACATACTGCACAAATTGGAAAGAGAAGAAATAAAATGATACCAATAGCGATAAGCAAAGACGAATATAAATATTTTATCTTTTTCTATAACTAAGAACGCGACAGAGAAATTAACACAAGACTGCAACAATAACATCTATCATTCAATACTTATAGAATGTCCAAACAATCACCATGCAAAAATCCTCACACATGAATATGCCAATTGCAAGATTACGACGACAGTGATACAATGTTTCTTGTTAAGCACATAATTGAATTTTTTCCAGTTGCAACTGGGCATTTAAACCTGCTCACCATAAAACTACATTCCAAGGGAAACAACAGAGGGATAATTTTTAAAAATATTCACGAAATAATGTATTTCAACCCAAATAGCATGAAGAAATTACAAATTTGGAGTGCCAAAATCTTTTCTACCAGAGGTAAAGACTTCCCAATCCAAAACTTACTGTAACTATAGACTGCCTGGAGTAAATTTCGTGGCATGCATGGGGATGTCAAAACTCGCAAGCAACCATGATAAGTTTTACAACCGTTCTGTTTATCTTGTAATCAGAAGGGTTATGAGACATAATGAAAAAACACAATCGGACAGGGGAAAAAAAGGAATCCTTTAAATTAGCAAAAAAATGATCTGGAACATATTACTTCACCAAAAAATTTCAAATACCATAATAGAGAAACTTCATACGGTTTTTTGCGTCCGCAAATATTGGAAGCATTAAAAAGAGTATGATTTTTCATTCTTCTTCAAATCACAAAATCTGGAATTTGGCCAATGGAGAGTTCTTGGTAATATAGTGCCGGCAATAAGCATTTTTTACATCCAGTCATTGTAGTATTTAAATGGTTTCAGAGAATGTAAGACTGGTGGCTTGAAAATGGACATATGTGAACAGGAGCAACCACAATGCTTCCAACTAAGCAGCAACAGTTGAATAAATAACTCAACCACTGCTGAAGGCCGGCATCTAAAAAGGTTGAGAACCAATTCATGCAGAAGGAGTGCTGAAAGCAGACAACATTTAGTGGTGCTGGTTTCCAAGTTCATCTAAAATGGTACATTTTGTTACCGAAATTGCAGAAGCTGTTAAACCGATTAAGAAACGAGAAAGGTTTTTAGTACTCCAACAGCATTGCAACCTGACGTCCCAACTGAAATGTGAATTTATTCTTATAGCAAGGCCCATTTTCCTTTGAGGTGGTGCTTTACGCAACAACATGCCAAGTTAATCAATCGGAATTGAAGTGGAACACTGCACCAGCAAGCAATGGCTTTTCTTTTGCAATATCAACAGAGCAAAACCTGCTGCAAAACAAAGTTCACTAATTGGCAGAAGTGACCTAATGCCAGCTGCTTATGAATGTACGACAAAGATTTCACCAGCACCGTTAAAACCTGATGATATTTCTATAATTTGACCGTTGATCCTTTTTGATAAGTCGAATTTTAGTTGTTGGCAAATACAACTCTTGTGCTGTGCTTACAGTCTTATCTTTTTTAAGAGCCGATCCCAAGCCTGGATAAAGGACGGTTGTGTGTGAGGTAGGTGACAGCCACTGCGTAAAAGCCCTGTTAGATCTTTATAACATGAATCCTAATATGAATACGCGGTTTGGTTTGCGCTGGCAAATGCAATAAACTTCCATTAATGTGAAATAGCAGCATCAGTACAACAGTAAATCCCACTAAAACCAGCCTCTCTTCTTATTCAAATCTTCCATATATTCTTGTTCAAGTCTTCCATACAACATACAAAAAGCATGTACAAGGGTTATCATTTTAGCTATACAACAATTACAATTCCTATTACATTTGAATACCCCACTTGTACAACATAACTGACCTTAAACTGAGAATGAAATGGTTGATATGTGAAACTGCTGTTGAACCCAATCTTCGGCGCAACAACCGCTCCTCCATTCGCTTTAGCTCCTTCCCCCACCTCCTTTCTCTCACCATCCGCTCCCCGAGTCGTTGCATCCTCCGCCCACTCCCTCTCTTCCATCGGAATGAGACCCGGATCGCTATCCGCAACAATAACCAAAGGATCATCATCATCATCATCTTCATCACCCAATCCCTCCATCACCATACCATCGTGGTTGCTCTCGTTAAGCACGATTTTCAAGTCGTCGTCATCACTCTCGCTCACCCAATCATCATTCCCTTCTCCTCGACGATCTGAAACCCCCGGTATCACCGGCTCCTCCTCCTCAGCCTCTTCGATGTCGAATCTATCGAAATTCTCTTCCTTATCAATCAAACCCTCGTTTTTTTCCACCACCAAAAAATCATCTTTTCCACCTCTCTCCAAAACCCTAGACTCACTACTCGCCCTGTCAGCTAAACCCTCGTCTCTCACCGCTTCTTGATTCGAATTCCGATTCGAATCCGGCGGGGAGTTCGAAGCTAGGGTTTGGGTGTGGTGAGAGAGGGTGAAGTTGAGGTTAGGTTTAGGGTTAGGATTGGGATTGGGAGCTGCTCCGAGGGGAAATACGTCGTCGTTTTGGGTAAGAAGGTTGAGATCGATGGGGGATTTGGGTGGTACCGGAGGTGGCGAACTGACGGGGGAAGGTTGGAACTGGCGGAGGACGTCGGTATAGAGATCTCCAAACTCGTCGTCGTCTTCCATAGGAGAGCGAGAGAGAGAGAGAGAGTCTCTGCGTGTGTTTTACAGGGACATAGTAGGAGGGTTTTGAGATTAGTGAGAAACTGTGGATTATGAAAAGTAAACAAAATCTTGAGAGTAAAGAAAAAAAATTTGAAAAAGGAAAGTACTCATAATTAGGTAAGAAGTTGGGAGCATTGTTTTCTTGGAAATTGTTTGCCACACCAATTTGTAGATACGGGCGAAAGCGAGCTGAGCCGAGCCGAGCTTTACAATGTTTAAGTTCGGCTGTTCTAATAAACAAGCATGTAACCCAAGTTCGAGATCTTAACGAGCCGAGTTGGCTAATTTACTTAACTAGACTTTTTAAATGAATCGAGTCTATAAAACGAGTCAAGTTTCTTAGCATTGAGATCGGCTCGATTACTAAATGGAGTCGAACCACAAGCAGCTCGATTAATTTGCAAATTTATTTGTAACTAGTATAATTAGCCTTGTTCTACTAACTCAAATAAATATTTATTTTTTTGAATTAAATGTAATGTATTGAATATTATTACAGAATAACTTGTCTCGTAAAATGAAATATAAGTAATTAAAACGTAGGAACTTTATCGGAACGGAGCCTTGTATTAATTGTATAGCAGGCCATATTTATGTGTGGCCAAAAGCAAACTAAATAGGTGGCAATGTTAGGTGTTTAGCAACGTTGACGGTTCTTATTCATTATTGTTGCACTCGTAGGCCAACAAGCTTTCATAGCTCAGTTGGTTAGAGCACCCGTTTAGTAAGCGGGAGGTCTTGAGTTCAACTCTCAATGAAAGCAAGTCTTCTTTTTTTGTTCTCTCTATGTTTATCTGCAGCATATTTAGCTTCTCACCTCTGCAAGTTTTGCGTAGGACAAAATTCCAACTCCCTCTCTGCAAGTAAACAGGAGAATTTATTTGCTTAATTACACGTTTGGCTCGCGAATTTTGAGCTAAAAGTTTAAATCGAAATTAACACCACCCCGTTTTAGCAAGTCGTAGCGTAAACGTCATTGACGAATGAGAGTCATATCATATAATATAATAAGAGTAGAATCTTAGCTTGAGCCTACCTTCACACGCCTTGCATGTTCATTGATATCTAGTGCGACTAAGGTGTTCATATTTTCATCCTTCTTTTCCTTTCTTCGCATCTTAAAGGAGAAGACAATGAAAAATGCCGAAAAGACTCTGGTTCTGTTATATAGTTGGTTAGTGTTAGAAACCATCTTTTTGGTATTTTTGAAACGTGAGTGGTATTTTCAATTAGAAAAAAAACACCAAAAGCAACTTTCGTTGCGTTTCATTGTTCCCTCAAATGAAAACCTGGAAAAAATGGTCGTTTCGACGGACTCCCATATTCTGGGATAGCAGCGGAGGAGGCTGAGGCGGTGCCGACCGCCAATGAGTACATGATAAGTTTGATGCTCGTGATGACTACTTCCAAAGCCACTTCCATGAAATGGTGATTTCCAACACCTTGAGACTTGAGTAGGTTCTTGAATCTGTGAGTCTTCTTTAATTTTCATTTAGTTGGTTGTTGCTTTGATTTTTGTTTTGCCAAGACTATGGGCCGGTCAATTTTCATCTCCTTTCAACTACTCCCTCCGTCCCTTTTTTTGTGTCCAGTATTTCATTTTGGGCTGTCCCTTAATAAGTGTCCATTTTGTAAAGTTAGGAAGGTAAAAGTTGGTGTATTGTCTATTTTGTCCCTAAAAGTAGATTTTATTTTGAAAAGTTAGTGAGTAAAAGTGTAATGATGATGGGTAAGTAGGGAAAGTGGAGGAAAAAGTTGATGTGAAAGGTGTAATGATGATGTCTTTTTAATAAGTTGGAGTTACGAAGCAGGACACTTAAAAAGGGACGGAAGGAGTACTATATTTTTCCGTATCGGCATATAATTTTTTTGTTCGGCATATTGTAATGTAGTTGCATCTGTTTGTTCCATAAAAAAAGGACGTCTAAACAAGTACAGAATGCCTTTCTGTAGTTCAACAAAGACATCTGAATTTCTGTTCTATAACAATGTAGTAGTAGTACTAAACGGACCTGTCGTTTGCAGTTGAAATAATTCTTCAAATGCGAAAACGCACTAAAAGAGCTGTTATATACTCGTTCTACGGAGTATTTCTCAGCCACATCCTTAGAAATAGAAAGCACTGCAAGGTAAAACGATGCCGCTTCCTCACCATTTTCAACATCTGTCTAGCACCGAAATGCTGCTGTTTCAGATAGACTTCAAAAGCCAGTATGAACTTACAGAAAGACAAGCAATTGGCTTATCTCTAAGGCTTCTGACCACCCAAGTGCAGCACTTGCACCACTACAGGATCCCCAAATCCCTTATTAGAATATGCTTGTATACAGATACATAGATTGAACACATATAGCAATAATCATGTCATAACTAAGAGTCTAAGACACTTCAATAAAAACAGTAACATTTTGGACCAACTCATCTGATAGATCGAAAACATAAAGCAAGAATCTTGTAATAACTAACTTCAATAGAAACAGTCACATTTTGGACCAACTCCTCCATTGTTCAACTCTTCAAGCAGTAAGACATAGGGGGATGGAAAAAAAAGTGGAGAAGGCAGACTACCTTCTAGTTTAGGCACTTTGATAAAGCGAAATTTGCAACCAATAGAAACAGACTAAAGGACACACACATAATTTACCAAAATGCTGCAAGCAAAAGATACCAGTACCTAGCCATTAGCCAACTCATCATTTCTTTTTCCGGATGAGTAGCTACCAAACTCACAAGCAAGGAATGATATCAAAAACCCATTCGCTTGTAGTTTTGAAATCTAAAAAACAATCACAACAAAACAAATGGGATACATAACCACTGTCTACTAAAGGATATTGCCCCATTGAGTGGTATGCGCTCTCATTTCTTCAAGGATGGCTGATGTGAGGAGTTTTTGTGCAACCTCTGTTTCCCTGATTAAAAAGATCAGGGTAGTTTATCACATTAAGAAATTAGGCCCACTAGTTTGCTTGGAGGGCTGCTAAGCTTTCGGGCAAGGTGTTAGCAGGGTGGCTAGAGGAGGTGTTCTCAGGAACCAGGATGCAACTATGTCTACTCTTGTTTCAAATCCTAGAGAGCCTTTATCCTCAAATTCTTGATGGTAGAGGTGGCTAATGAAGAGTTGGACTCTTGGCACAATTGCAATACCCCGAGCTTGAATTAAGGCTTATGATCCTTCAACAACCCCTAGCTTTTGGTTATGGTCTTTTGGGCTGTCCTAATTAGGAACAATTAATAATCTTTGATCGAGAAGGTCTTGAACATGGTCATGTTGTTGGTGTTTCCCAATAAATGTGCTTGACAGGATACGGTTCCGTGTGAACAAGGGAGAGCAGATTCACTGTTTGTATTCCTATTTCCTAAAGTCATGCACTTGGTTCTGGTTATGGAAAGCAGGTTTCTCCCAAACAACTTGGAGTTTGGGGTTTGGTGGTTCTCTAACTCCTCTTTTATTTAACTTGGCGATGGAAGTTCTGAGCAAGTTGGTTGACAAGGTAGTTCTAGGTGGCTACTTACAGGTTTCAATTGGGAGGGGGGTGGATGGAGCTTATTTACAAGTCAAATTTGTTGTATGATTATGGTACCATCATTTTCATAGTGCTGCATTCTTCTTTGGTTTGCTGTTGTCTATAGTTTGACAGTACATCGTGGAAAGTCTGAGTTTACTCAGGTTGGTAATATAACTAATGTTGGATATCTACACCGCTATCTTGGCATGTAAGGTGGAGCCGCTCGTACTTATTTGGGTTCCCGTTGTAGTCATCATTCCAGACCAGCATGTTTGGAACCCTAACATAGAAAGGTTCCAAAAGGCACGGATGGAACTATCTTTAAAATCCAGCATGTCCTTGGCTAAGATTGAATTTTGCTAACTTTGAGGTGAGGTCCTCATATGGACCTTTCCTTGGGTTGCGGATGCCTCCTACCATAGGGCTATTAGGGACGAGGGCACGAGCACCACAAAGGTTGCCCTATTTTACAAGATTCTCACTACTGACAACCTTATTCAGAGAAGCAAGTTTCATATTAAATGTTTCTGTGTCTAAAAGTGATGTTGAATTAGTGGATCACTTCCTCATTCGATAACATGTGCTTTGGACTTTCATCCTCCTATTGTTCAAGATGATGTAACTTTCACCATCCAGACTCTAGAGTGATGGAGTTTCGATTTTCTCGGAGAGGTGCTATAGTTGACAAGAAAAAGAAGACGGCTTGCCGGTTTGGTGTTTGGGACCTTTAGCTTTGATGGGCCTATTTGGAGGGAGCACCATGAGGACTTTTGAACATTTGGAGACTCCTCTATTTGGAATAAAAAAGTAGTATTTTTTCCATCTTGTAAGAATGGTTATCAGGAGTTGAGCCTTCATTGACCCGGTTTTGTTTCTGTAGAATTTTTCGTCAACAGTTTTGATGTGGAGGTTATCAAAATATTGTCATTTTTTCATAGCTTTACGTGTGCGGGCTGCACCCCCTTGGTACCTATTCAATTTGTAGAACCCCTGAACCAATCCAAGGATTATTTTCACATCAGCTTATCCAGAGTACAAACCAAAGTCCTCAATGCAACGCACAACATAAAGAATACAACAATGAGCTCTTCCTGCAATTTATAATGGAGCAATATCATGACACAACAAATTCCAAATCAATAGGATTTGAAAACAACAAACGCCATCGAGCCACCAAGCTGCAAATTGAGGCTGGCAATTCTAACAAATTACTGAAATTAGCATTTGAAGGGTTTCTATTTCCTTTATATTTTTAAATACAAGGATACATTCACAATGTGAGGGCCACATAAAAATCTCCAAAAACAGGGGAGTAGGAGAATCTGGTATCCATAAGAGACTGATTAAATACAAAGAGTTTTGCAAACAGTTGAATGAAGGAAAAACCGGAATGAGATATTAACAATCAAGATCAATACACTACACCACACAAGTATCACCTGCTATCAACCACTGACAAGTGATAACAAAAACAAACGCCACATCAATCTTCTTATTCGTGAATGTTAACTTTAACAAGACTAGGCAAATCTAGCAGCTCACCTCACAATGGTCTCCAATCAGTTCCTACCAAGGGGGAGAGATCTGCAACTGTATGTTTCCTTAAAATTAGACTTCTTCGATGAGGTGAAAATAGAAGCATACACCTCCTTGGTGGCATTCACCGGTGCATTATCACCCGCCTTGAATCGTTTTGCCAACCCATTACTAACACCCTTTCTCAATTCCCCACCATTACCAACCTTCCCATTCCCTTCCACTTTAGCCAAACCCTTAGACTCGATCAAACCATGCTTTTTACCACTCAATCGCGACGAATCCAAACAAACACCCTCCTCCCCATTGACACCCACTTCCCCAATGGCACCCACTTCCCCATTCTTCACCTTCTTCGCCTTCTTATCCCTCACCTTCGCCTTCTCCTCCTCCATCCTCTCCCTCAACTTCTCCACCTCCTCCTCGCTCCCATTAATCACAATCTTATCGCTCTCTGAAAACTCCTTATGACAAACCAAACACGCCGAGGACTTAACCTCCTTCAATGCCTTGGCACTCAAAACATGCCCACAAGTCCTCAACGCGACAAACCTACACTTCCCATTAAACTCCAAACCCGAAATTGGGCACTGAAACCTCGTCCCACCAATCACATCGCCACCCGATTCCAACCCGGGAATCATCGACAACTCAACCGAAACCATGTCCTTCAAACCCTTAACATGCCCAAACGCCTTGGGCAGCTTCTTGCCCAACAAAGCCTCAACAAGGGCCTGTTTATTAAACAAATTCCCCAGAAAATCTATCACCACCGGATGCTTCAAGGGCTCGTTCGACAGCGCACAATTCAACCATTTCGACAGCCGCTGCTCGTTCGGGTCGACCTTATCGGGTTTCTTAACGGCGTACATGTTGAGGTAACAGTCGCGGGACTCGGCGCAGGTGGAGCCTCCGTCGCCGCCGCCGCCGGGGAGGCGGCCTCGGAGGGTG
The DNA here is from genome assembly GCF_030253575.1 of Rhododendron vialii. Taxonomy (NCBI): domain Eukaryota; kingdom Viridiplantae; phylum Streptophyta; class Magnoliopsida; order Ericales; family Ericaceae; genus Rhododendron; species Rhododendron vialii. The sequence goes on along the minus strand of NC_080557.1, from coordinate 3,379,987 downwards.
AGGGTGGAGAAGGGGGTGATTTGGGAACCTTGAAGGGTGGTGGAGTCCGGAAGGGGTTTGCCATTGAAGGTGAAGAAGAGAGAGGGTAAAAACTGGGTTAGTGTTTTCGTTTGGGGGAAGAGAGAGAGCTTGAGCTGGCGGAGGGTGTGGGCGGGGGATAAGGTTAGGGCGCGAATTGGGATTTGGAGGTCTGGGGATTCGACGAAGATCTGAAACTGAGGGGCTTTGGCATCCATTATTTTGGGATTAGGGTTTGATTTGATGATTCTGTGAGGAGAGAACGAAGATTGGGAATCGAAGGAGAATTTGGGGATTTTAATGGCGGTTTTACGAAATCTCTGTGCCGAGAGTATGTTTACGAGGAAAGGAAAAGGGTGTTTGTCAACCACGCCTTTAAATCCACTGGCCGCGATCATTTGCTACCTCGCCGCTAGCTTTCCCATTTTACATGGAAAGCGTGTTTGTTAATGACGCCCTCTCTTGTAGCCGCAAAACCCTTGCTTCCTGGCCGCAAATAGTTATTCCTTCCCTATAGTATATGTTTCTTGAACGTAATTTCCGTTTTGTTCTGTGTTTTGCCCTCCCTATAATTTTCCTTTTTCTTCTCAATGAATGACATTCTATGTTTCTATCTCTCCGTCCCTATTTAATAGTCTTTTTGCGAGTTCGCATAATTTTTCAATCGCTTACATCTTGTAAAAAATATATATATATGCTACCAAATCAATCACCCTTTGGACTGAAAGGTTGCAGTCTTCTTTGGATTGATCTTTAAGGGCACCTGTAACAAGGAAGACTGATTGCATAATCCAGATCAAAAGCAGTTTACCCGGGTCTTTCTAATGGTTAATAAAATCCTACTCAACAACGCTTCAATGTTTTCTCAATTACATAGTCATAGTGCTGCTGTCGTCAACTCGACTAATCAGATTGTACAATTTTTTTGGAAAGTACAAAACAAAATAAGCAGGAGTTGACCTCAATCATAACAAAAAAGTATGCCAACCCCCGGAGGTGGTAGCCGGTAGGGTGTCCTTTATCCTCAGGTTAGACTCGGTTTCGTTTACCAAAAAAAAGAGACTCGGTTTCGAGTCTTGCCAGTGGCAAGTGAGTGTGGGGGTAAACACTTATGCCCACTTGTACCTAGGTGGTGCTGTGGTGACGGTCTGTTCTTTCGGACAATAGCTATAGCTCGAATAGGACATTCCACAGTGGGTAGGTAGCATCTATGGTCACGCCCAAGGGAGGTTGCTACGTTGGTCACCCCCTCCTACCCTTTTTTAATGATTAAAAAAAAAAAAAAAACCGTATCAATTCCAACAGAATGACTGTGTAACTATTAATTGTGTTCTACAAAAAAAAAAAATGCATGATGAGTTGAAAACAGTGGAGATGAGCTGATCTAATTGACAAAAAACACATAGGGCATAAATGCCCCAAACCAAATCCTTCCTTACGCAGATCTTGCTTTCGAATTCCACTCCAAAATGGTCTTTTTGCTCCAAACAAGGCATCATGATAATGGCCATGGCAGTAGCAAAAGCAAATATGCATTTATTGCCAAGAAGATAAAAAGCCAACATTCATCAATCATAATCAACTTATACGATCCTAATCTAACTTTGACAGAATGGCAACAATCAATTCCAATTATGCCCTACTAGAGATCCTACTATGTCCTTGCGGGAATCACCCACTGTTTTTGTGCAACGTTATGACCAAGATATGGACAAGGACAGAGGGCATGGATGCACTTCTCCTCAACGTCGAATACGTACATACTTTCCTTGTCGTCTTGCGTGAAGTATATCGAGTTTCCCAAAGTACCTGATTTTGTAGCAGAGCACGAGATGCAGTTGGTAGCTTTGTTGATGAAGAATGTGCGATCCCCTAGGCTCTCCACCTTCACCCATTTTAAAGACGACAAGTCCAGTTTGAAAATAGCTATGTCTCGGATTTTCTTCGTTGATGCTCCAAGCATAAACATTTCAACGAGAAAGATCTCTTCACAAGATTCAATAAAGTATGGTACGCTCACAAATAACTCTGGTACTACTGGTGAATCTGGCCTTCCTCTTAAGACGTGTCTCACTTCAACTCTATGATCCACAATATCTAGTATCACAAGATTCGCTTGACCATGTTGCAAGCCATGGCAATAAATTTGCCCCTTGCATATAGTGTAACCGCGAAGAGTTCCAATCTCTGGTTCAAACGTATGCTCAACCCATTTGCCATCACCCGGGCGGCAAAACGTTATGGAATGACTATCTTCACCAATGAATCCAACAATGTAGTTGTCATCTGTGGGAGGTGCAGAAAGTATCCAGAATTGATATGGCACGTCTTCCCACGGAGGCAAATCCATCTTTTCCAGCGAAATTATATTTAGAAGGAAGCAATCAGAGGAGTAACGGTCTACCATCACCATCCATTCATGAAAGCTTGCACATATTCTTTTGCCTGAGATATCTGGTATTCTCTTGACACAAAAATTAGCATTGGATACACTGTAGAAGGTTTGTGTTTTGGAGTGTTGTCCATGACAAAACATTAGCCAAGGGCAAGGTAGAGCAGCAGGTGGAAAAGAAGTTCTTGACTTGCTTCTGATCATCTGGAAAAGAAAAAAAAAAAGGCCACATCATTTTAATAAGAAAAGCAAGGAAGGAAAGTTGATGTACACTTCTTTTTCTTGATTTTTTTTTCCTTCATCTTTTTTAATTTACATTTGAAATCAAACAAGGAGGCCTCTCCGTTTCCTTCCGTAAGTTCCAAACAAAACAGAATGAAAGAAGGATAAATTATACAGGTATTCCATGGAATATAATCTTTTTTTTTTTTTGCCATTTCGCACATTTGGAATGATAGGAATCAACACCTATTTGATCTAAACTCCAACTCGAATTTACCAAACCCGATGGTCGTTGCCCAAACTATTAAGGCATAAAGCTTCTTTGGAATGGTTTTTCATGGTGCCTCAGCAAGTCAGTACCCAAAGGAGTGATATTCTTGTTGGTTGGATACCTCCTAAGGAAAACTTTGTTAAACTAAATACCGATAGTTCCCTCAATCCAGCTACGGGGAGGGCTTCCACTGGAGGTCTCCTCTGTGATCACAATGGTAGATGGCTTGGGGGTTTTCACAGAAATTTCTTTGCAACTTCTAGCCTCATCATGACCAAACTGTGGGCCTTGCCTGATGGGCTCAACTTAATTTGCTAAGAATCGGAAAACGTGAGAAATCCGGAGAAGGCCGAAAATAAAGGATCGATATACAAAAGAGAACACACCTTTTATTTAGAAGGCCAAAGCCAATATTACAAAGGGAGGAGGAGGAAGGCAGAGAGCAACTCAAAGGATTTGAGAGAGAGGGTAATCCAAAACCTGAGTTTACTCTTACTGATGCGTCCTTTATATAGAAAACTCTACATGAAACTCAAATTAAAATACAAATGAAATTACACTCAAATTCATCTTAAATATAGATATGCCGGGTGCGCTGAGCGCCTCATCGTCACATGAGTCTACTGCTCACACTCAATTATCAGATGAAATATCAGACTCATGTGACGATGATAATTACCCCCAAATGTGACAATGATAATTACCCAAAAAAAAAAAAGAGAGGATAAATTAAGAGAAAGTTATTGGGCTGCCTAGATACCAATAGCAAATTTTTTTTCTTTTTTTAATCTGTCTTTTCTTTTGGCATAAAATTTTATGCATTTTTTATTCCTCTAGAAGACCAAAAAAAAAAAAGAAGAAGAAGAAGAAGAAGACAAAGAAAAAGATTAAAGAAAAGTTCTTGAAGATAATTATGTATTTTAAGCGGCTTTTTGTTTTAGGTGGTCTTGGACTCAATAAAAAAGACAAATAGGTTAAGCTTTTGGTGCTAAAGGAGCCAAAAATAAAAATAAAAAACTGATAGTTTTTACAAAAGTTAAACGAGGCATTGAAGAAACAAAGAAGCTCGAACATAATTCGTAGGAGAATTTGATTTACGGGGAAAAAAAAGTGGAGTAGAAAGGGTGAGAACAGATTTAGCATGAACATGAACAGAAACACATGGATGTTGAAAATTAAACAAGAAATTTGTTCATAAAGCATACACTTAAAGAAAAAAGACACACAAGGGAACAACGTACCTTCGTGAAAACTGAGATGCCCAAATTTGCTGTGCAGAACTCTCCTATTTATGGTACTTGTAATCGGCAATCTCTCCGGGCCAGATTACGAGTGAGAAATCTGAAATCCCTTGTGAATTCCTAACCCCGGGCCGGAATGACGTGTCTTTGACCAGATCGAAAAAAGAAATAGTCACACTCTTGACCATTTAAACAAAGAGAAGAAAGGGCAAACTACACTTTTTGTTAGCTTTCCGAGTTCTAGACGGAAACCAAATAGATACGGCACACAAAAGGAAAAACGGAAAGGGAAAATTATACTGACCTCCCTTAATGTATTTATATACTTGCATTTTTTTTCCAGACCCTCATGATTGTTCGGGTCAGTTTACACGCACTTTAACTAATTTCTTATTTGTCAGGTCAAAGACAAGTCATTCGTGCAGGGGCTACGGAATTCACAAAAAATTATTTCATTACAGCCTGACTCTAAAAATCAAATCTTAGTCAATTGTATAACCCATCAACCAAGTGACGGGTATTTACCATATATATTCCCCTCATGTATTGAGTAACTTCTCCTAGTTGTCCCGAATACATATAGAACAATAAAAGAATCAAATTTCCCTTTTCTGTTCGGGACTCCAAATTCTAGTTCAAATCCATACTTGCTTGCCCTAAGAAGGATTGGCCTTCTTTGGGCTTGTTAGCGACCACCATTTTTGCACCAAGTTTTCCAATTAAGCCCTTGATTGGGGAGCCTCAAGGCTAGAGGTTGGAATGAACTCTGATGGAGCCCCCCATCTAAGTGTGTTGATACTCGTATCAAACAATACAGGAGATTGCAGAGAACACTACAAAAGTTAATTATATATGATGCAAAAAAAAAAAAATCGAGTATTTTTTTATAGGCAAAATTTTTTTTATATAAATCGTTGAAAATAATTACAAAGATTCAACGGATCAAGGGCATACCAGCATATGCCACCAGAGAACCAAACCCAAAAGAAGGCAAGAAGCAACTAAAACACCACAACCTATAAACAAAAACCGCATACCCGCTAGAACAACCCAACAACTTACGACCAAAACAACCTAAAGCTAGTATCCCATAATATTACTCATTGAATGTAATTTTGTTACCGCTTGAAGTAAAAACTAGTACCCCAGCTTAGGGCCCGTTCCAATTTCTTTCAAAAAGTACTTTTTGAAAAAAAGAAGAAGGTAATTTTAAGCTCAAAAATCACGGGTTTACGCAAAAAAAAAAATTCTACTAATATGAATCTTATTTAATAGATTTTATTGCGATCTTTTAAACGGTACAAAAAAAATTGAAAATTTATTTTTCATTTTAATTATATTTGAGCTTGAAATTACCTTATTTAAAAAAAAAAGTTTAAAAAGAAAGCGGCACGGCACCTTAGTAGGAAATGATCTGATCCATGGACACTAACGATTCCACAATACTTCGGCTGGTATGCATAAATGAGGCTCCAGTACAGAAATATCTAGAAACTAAGATTTGCCCAATAATTTGAAACTAAGACTAAGCTAAGTTCTCGATGTTGACTTGTGGCTCCATCCTCATAAATGAGTTTTTTTGGCTCATCTGGAAAAAGCCAGCCCTTTGGATCTGAGACGAGATTCTTGAGACCCCTGGCCTCTGCAATGGTATCTCTCTTGAGTGAGAGACCAGAGAGAGAATTTGTGAGGTCTGTTTGTAGTAGCAGCAATGTAGGTCAGAGATGAGAGAGTGTGGTGAGATGAGAGACCTCACTTGTAAAGCTTCTGTCGTCTGAATAATTGCTCCAGTTTACATCCGTGGACGTACCCGATTTTGAAAAACCACGTATATCTCCGTGTTCGTGTTTGTGTGCGTGTGATTTGGCTCTATTTGATCCACTTCGGGGGCACAACACTCAATATAAATAACGAGCAGGTTTTGGCTCAATCCAACAAGAATTCAAGAGCTCCTCAAGAAAATACTCCATATATAATATCACCCACAAGAAAATAACAAAATGTCATCCAAAGATAGAGTCCAAGTATAATCCAAAGATAATCAGAGTATTCAAAGAGACTTAGAAAATTAGAATAGTAACACTTGTAAACGAAAACATTGTTACTTTTAAACGTTTTAAACGCCACGAGGAGAAGTTCTTGTGTTCAATTGCTCCACCCCAAGATTTACCTAAGCGTCTTCAAACCAGTTGAGTTCTTCTTCAGAATAAGAAGTATTAGCTTTTGGCTCAATCCAACAGCAACTCAAGAGCTCCCCTGTCCCATGCAAATCCTTATGGGTAAAATCATTTCCCAATGTTTGAAACAAACCACTGGCTAGAGAGTAGAACACCCCACATTTTCCATGGATTCTGGGAAGATAAATCTTGTTCTCCATTCCTTGTACCACTCTCTTTGCAGAAAGAGATGATGTGTGGCTCACAAATAACATTTGGTCAACCAAACTGTCAACTTTATGCCATGCCATCTCAACACTATCCAACTTCAAAACAGATATCAACTTCCCCATGAAACTCATAGACACTGATAGTAGCTCCCCATTGCATTCCACCAAAAAGTTGCGCTCGTGGGAAACGATGGGATCATCGAGTGGCTGCCTATGAGGCTTGTCAAGGATTCTCCAGTCTTCACCAGGATTAAAGACTCCCAAATTCCCATGTCGACCCAAACAATAGAACTCTCCATGGTGAAAGACTGGATTACAGTGAGAGAGGAAAAAGGGCAAGTTATTTTCACCACGCAATACGTGCCAACTTTCTTCTCCACGGCAAATGGTTGATATCGAAAAATACTCCTCAAATTTGACACTAATGCCAAAAACCTTGCAATCGGACAATGTCGGAGAGGATGTGAATGTTATCCCTCCAAAATCGTACATGTCAGGTAAAGCAGGCAAGTTAATCAATGCCTTCGTGAACGGATTAAAGAAGAAAACTGAGTACTTTCCTCTGGACATAAGCAACCAACCGCCTTTGGAAAACCGTGGTATTGCACCGAATAATTCAGGAATGTACATGCTGTAAGAGTCTTTGTAGAGTGGGTGGAAGAATTTGCATCTCGTGCTATCATTCCCAAAGCACATAAGCACCGGAGATTGTACTGATTGATCAGTGGGAGCCAATCGCCATGATCTACAGACATTATGAAACCGCTTGATATCACCAAGAAATAGATGAGGAAGCATCAAACAAAGAACATCAGTTGGAAGGTTAGCCCAGTCTCTATTTAGTTCTTTTTCCGACTCCTTTGAGTTTTCAACTTCTCTGTTGGCACCATCTGCCATAGTGAGAGCAAGAGAGCTATCACCAAAGCAAAGTGTCTGAAAACAAAATATGAAAAGGACCGATTACCAGAACGATAAGTTGATATACTCTTTTAAATAGATTACAAAGAAAACTCAATAGCAATTTTTGCCCCTTCATATATATAACCCTTTGATAGGCCAATGTTAGATGGTATTTTGACTGTTTGAATTTGAAAAACAAGAACAAGCAAATACAAATAAATAAATGAAACGGTTCTCTGTCAAAAGGTCTGGGAAAAATAAAATACCTAAAGGCATTGTAAAGGTAAAGAAGGGAAGAAACAATGTGAGGCTCGATCATTGCAAGAAAGCGATGAGAAATTATGCCCCTCAATTCGTATAGCTCTCTGGATAGGCCAACGTTAGATGATATGTTAACCGCATGAATTTATGAACCATAGCAATTGAATATAAATGAACTAGCTGAATAACATTCTATCGAAGACGAGGACTCCGTTTTCCTAGAAAATTAGATACTTAGGGCAAGAGAAAGAATCTAATAGATACTACCACCAAGTTAATAGCGTGAGCAAACGTCACTACTCGACCTAACGACAAAACTGAAACAAATACAACTTAGACCCCATAGTTGCAATCCCACCCCTACCCATATAAGGGAAAAACTACGGTATATGCCTTATTTAATCCAACGTATAAAACTTTGTAGTACCAAACCTCTTCGCAACTACACATTTATTTGCCTTTGACAAGCCTGGAGAAACACATTTTGAAGGCACTATCAAGGTAAGGAAGGGAAGAAACAATGTCAGGCTCAGTCATTGCAAGAAAGCGACTGGAATCGGTCTTATTTGAAATTGAAAGTGAAAATACTGTTAAACTTCTGGAACAACACATTTACCCTCGACATGCCTTGTTAAGGTTTCTTAACTACTTCTATGCTTTGCAGAGAGAAATAAACTCTGCCGAGCAAAAAGAAAGAGAGAAATAACTCTTGTCTTTGCCTTACCAAAACAACTCATTTTTTGATCGGCAAAAAAGGATTTTATTAATCATTGAAACAAGTTACAATGATCAAAAAGATCTAAAGAAAATCCTTTTTATTTGCTTATGATTACGAGAAAAGCTAAGCAATTGTATTCCTTTTGTCTTCTAAGAATCACCTCTGTATGAGGCCACCAGAGAACTGAAACTAGTTTTCGAAAAAACCTCACACATTCAGAAATTAGAAATTGCCATATCTACTTAAGGAGAAGTCGCAGCGAAATAATTAATCAAGGTAAGAGAACATAAGTTCTCCTCAATCCAAAAGCATATATAACTACAGTAAATTTTGCGTTTCATGCATTTTTTGAAACAAAATTCTAACCTAAAGACTTTTAGGCAATACAAAACATTGTACATTAATTTGTACATGCAGAATGATTATTGTGAATTGTAGTGTACAAACGAGGGGGGCTTTAGGGGGATTCTGGATTGGGAATGATTGAACATTATAAAGAAGGCAAACTCAGATTCCTATCCTACTCAACTTCATCAAATTGATCGTGTATCATATTTTTCATCTTGGGTATCGTATAGTAAAAGTATCGTAAGATGCCCGAACAAGTGTAGATATCAGGAAAAAAGAAGAAGAAGTTAGATTTAAAATACAACACGTATTGCACACATTGAATAAAAACTTACTAACACAAAATTTTACTCTTCAACAGCAGAACAGGTTCTAAACTTCTAATACAAGAAAAGTATCGTGTTTTGCATCATGAATATTGCAAGAACGCATTTAGAGATATGTCTCGTTTTTATCCCTAACCAATTGAATCGTAGCATACGTGAAGCATCGCATGCATATTGGTAAATATAATTAAACATAAGACTCGTTGAGAGATATCCATCTACTTTATCTCTAAGCAATCGCATCATTGGAATCTCTAAGCGATCGAATCATTGGATTCATAGGATACGTGTCATGTACATATTGTACGATTATAACAACACCAAGTTTACTAATGAATTTTGTGCAGGGAACAAAATAGAGAAACATACGGTAACACAGATAGTTTTGGTGATGGGTTGTAGTGTTCTCCGTACCGTTGATGGGAGGAGAAGGGTTGATTGCTCTAAGCCGCTGAAGTTGAAGGCTTTTTATTTTTCTTTATATATTCGGACTAGAATTTGGAGTCCCGAATGGAAAAGGGAAATTTGATTCTTTTCATTGTTCTCTATATTCGGGACCACTAAGGGAAGTTACTAGGAATGGCAACGGGGCGGGGAGGGTTTTGCCATACCCCGACCTGAAAATTTAGCCCCGCCCCCGATCCCCGATCTGGTAATTTATGGGTACCCCCGCCCCGCTCCTATTGGGTATTGGGTTTACCTGCCCCGCCCCACCCCCTCGTATATTTTTTTTTATTGAAAAAATATGATCTAGATTTTAAAATAAGTGAGCACAAACAATAAAAATTTATGAAATAACTATTATAATTTAACCAAAATCTATTATCTAAAAGGAAAATGGAAGAAATAATTAATATTTATGTGGTATTTTAGTTCTAAGGGTAAAAATACAAGAATAAAAATAGTTTTTTATGCATAAAATGATTTCAGGGCGGGGCGGGTACCCGAACGGGATAACGTCAACCCGATCCCGACCGGGTTTCCCTATATTTTTTGAAACTGGGATTGTTCGGGCCAGCTTACATGCACCTCAACTAATTCAAGTCATTCATGCATGAGGCTAGGAAATTCATAAAATATTATTTTATTGCTGACTGATCTTAAAAATCGAACCTTAGTTTATTGTGTAGAAAGTAAATCCATCAACCAACCGAGCGGTATTTACTGGAGTATATATTTTTGCCTCACGTATTTAGTAACTTCCCCTATTGATCCCAATATATAGAACAACTAGTGCTAGCCCGTGCCTACGGCACTACACATCCCGATTGGAAGGGGATGACAGTTGTGTGATTTAGGTGAAAATCATGGGCACTTAACCGGAAAGTGGGAGGATGCACTACACCCTTTGGATCAAATAAATCTAAGCTGTACCAACAACTTCTCCTCACACCCTTTTGTTTTATAATAGAGATATAAACGAATCAAATCTCCTTTTCCATTCGGGAGTCCAAATTCTAGTCCGAATATATAGAAAAGGAGAGAAGCGCCGTGAATAAGCAAATCACGGATGCACCAAATTGCAGCCGTCCGTTACGGCGATCAATGGTTCGGATTTTAATGAAACTCTTAAAAAATTTCATTAAAATCCGGACCGTTTAATACACTTTGAACAGTCACAATGATGCTCCGTAAACACCTTTTTACGGACACCTCCATAAAAGGAAATTCTCAGAGAAAAATAAAAAGCCTTCAGTTTCAGTGGCTTTAAGAGCTAGCAGTCAACTCTTCTCCTCCCATCAACGTTGCGGAGAACACTACAAACCCATCACCAACATTGTCTCTGTTTTATTTTTATCTGTATGTTTCGTTATTGTGTTCCCTGCACTAAATTCATTAGTTAAACTCGGTGTTGTTATAATCATACGATGCGTGACACGTATCCTATAAATCCAATGATTCAATTGCTTAGAGATAAAATAGATGGACAGTCCGTTTTCCATGAGGGGGTGGGTTGTCCGCATTCGATCAAACAGATCTTATGTTTAATTATATTTTTGGGCCCTATATTTTACCATTATGCATGCGATGCTTCACGTATACTCGGTGTTGGTTAGGGATAAAAACGAGACGTATCGCTAAATGCATTGTGTGTTTTAAGTAAATATTCTTGCAAGATTCATGATGTGAAACATGATACTTTTTCCTTGTATTAGAACCTGTTCTGTTTTTGAAGAGCAAAATTTTGTGTCACGCAAGTTTTTATTCAATGTGTGCAATATGTTTTTGTATTTTATATCTAACTAATTATTTTTCCTGATATTTACACTTGTTCGGGCATCTTACGGTACTCAATACACACTTTTACTATACGATACCCAAAATGAAAAACATGAAACACGATCAATTTGACAAAGTTGACTAGGATACAAATCTGAGTTTGCCTTGTTTATAATGTTCAATCATTCTGCATGTACGAATTAATGTACGATGTTTTGTATTGCCCAAAAGTCTTTATTAGGCTAGAATTTTGTTTTAAAAAATGCCTGAAACATAAACATTTGTTGCAACATTAACTGACTCGGGTTGGTAGTAGTTAACTAGTCATACAATTTTGAAGATAATTTTTATAAATTCAGCTTGGATGCTCTAATCTTAGTTAGCTTTGGGATGCTCTAATCTTAGCTTTACAGATAGGCCCAAAATTGAACCAATAAACACCCAAAACCTGGACGGAGCTCTGTCACATATAGGGCTGTCAACGAACCAAGCAGCTCGCGAGCTCGATTCGTTAACGCTCGGCTCGATTTGTTTACAAACGAGCCAAGTTTGAACTCGAGTTTTTGACTCGTTTAGTAAGTGAGCCTAGTGGAGCTCGGCTTGACTCGATTGAAGAAGCTCGTTTAGCAAATTACTAAGCTCGACTCGCTCGGCTCGCGCTCAAGCTTTTTGCTCATTTATTAATGGAGTCGAGCTTCGCTCGGCTCGGCTCGTTTACAGTCTTTGTCCCATACTTTCTCTACCTATCGAAAAAGCCCCACTACTTTCTCTCCCTCTCTGTAAAACTCAAACGAACTGCAATAAAACAGTGGTGGCTACTGGTGCCGATCACAAAAAAACATATGGCTGCTAGTAACAAGGCAATCGGAATCGACCTCGGCACTAAGTTCAGCTGCGTCGGGGTGTGGCAAAACGACCGAGTCGAAATCATCCCAAACGACCAAGGCAACCGGACCACCCCTTCCTACGTCGCCTTCACCGACACCGAGCGATTAATCGGCGACCCCGCCAAGAACCAAGTCGCCGTGAACCCGCAAAACACCGTTTTCAACGCCAAACGCCTCATCGGCCGCCGCTTCTCCGACCCCTCCGTCCAATCCGACATCAAACTATGGCCCTTCAAAGTAACTTCTGGCCCCAACGACAAACCCATGATCGTCGTCAATTTCAAAGGCGAAGAGAAGCAATTTGCTGCCGACCAGATATCGAGCATGGTCTTGGTCAAGATGAGGGAAGCGGCGGAGAATTTCCTGGGGCAATCGGTGAAAGACGCAGTGATTACGGTCCCGGCAAGATTCAACAATTCACAGCGCCAGGCGACGAAGGACGCCGGAGCGATTTCGGGTTTGAATGTTATGAGGATTATTAACGAGCCGACCGCGGCTGCGATTGCGTACGGATTGGACAAGGAGAACAGTTCAAGAAATAAGGAGCAGCAGGTTGTGCTGGTTTTTGACTTGGGTGTGTTGACTTTTGAGGCCATGTTTTGGCTCCATCCTATACAAATGCAGATTTGCATTTACTCAGAAGATTTGGCGTGGGTTGCATTGAATGCAATTCATTCTCCCATGTGGGTGATTGAAGTCAAAGATTGGCAGCCTATGAAGATTTCTCAAGCCACGCTCAAATCAGGAAAAATCTCAGGCGTGGATTTGCATTGATCCTCGCATGGCCATGAACAGTGAAGTTTGCACAGCCTATAAAATTCGAGCTTTGCTCCATGTTTTTTGTATCTCTCTTGAGTGAGAGACCAGAGAGTGGGAAATCAGAAACGTATCTGATTTTGTATCAGTTTGAGAGAGTGTGAGTTTGAGTGATTTGTAATCCTCCTCCTCCTAAATATAATCTGGCTGCCCCCCGTGGACGTACCCGAGTTTGGGGAACCACGTAAATCTTTGTCTCTGTGTTTGTGTGTGTGTTTGTGTTCTGGTTTGATCCTTAGTTTCCGCAACAATTGGTATCAGAGCATTTGGTTACCAAGAACACAAACTCTGTTTCGGCTCTGTTTTCCGTTTCTGTCCAGAAAATTACAGTCACGGAATTCTGATCAAAAACTCAGTTTGATCACTGAGTCTCGTGCGTCTCTCCGAGACGATTCCAACGCACCAAGGCCCGTCGCGAACCGAGCACCACAGAAGCAGAACGCTCCGTTCGACGGCGGCGTGTTCACCGCGAGTTCTGTCCAGATAGAACCCAGTTCCGAAAAGTGATCGGAAATTTTTTTTGATCAAAGACCCAAATTCGGATTGTTGAGACGATCACAACGGTGGTCAGAACGTCGCCGGAGGTGGCCGGAGGAGCGAGCACGCGCCGGTCAAAGGTGGGGCGTGCGGAGCGCGTCAGATCTGCGCGCGCGCGTGGATAGCGCACGCTGGCACGCGGAGAGCACACGCTGGCGTGTGGAGAGCGTGTGCCGGTCAACGCCACATGGGCAGTCAACGCTGACTAGGCGATGAGTCATCGGCCCAGTCAGCAGCCACGTCAGCGAACACGTGGCGGTGCCACGTCAGCAAGAAGGGTCCCATTTTGGTGACACGTCAGCCGGTCAACTGTCCACGTCAGCCGGTCAACGCTGACGTGGCAGTCCAGTCAGCGGTACAGTGGCTGGTCAATGGTCAAACTGCCAGATTTTTTTTTCTGTGATTTCGGAGGCGTCCGAACTCCGTTTTGCGCCCGTGAGTAGTCGATTTTGACTATCTCGACGTTCCAGATCCAACCCCGTGCCCCGTTTTTCGAGTTTCCGTTCCGAAAAAATCTGTTGGGAGTATTTTCAGCGGTAAAACTCTCGTTTTTGACTTCGTTGGATGTCCAGCATTGACGAGGAGAGCCCTAGTGTTGTTTCTTCAACACCTATGGACAAATCATCAGATAAGAAGACTTCAGACGAGCCCTCGGTCAGTTCCTACATGAGGAGGAGCTCGGTTTCGAATGCCAAATTCGAAGTGGATAAGTTCGATGGCACAATTAACTTCGGCATGTGGCAATGCGAAGTTTTGGATATTCTAAATCAACAAGATTTGGAATTCACTTTGGAGGATCGTCCTGAGGATATGTCCACCTCCGATTGGGACAAGCTTAATCGGCAAGCTTGTGGCACGATCCGTCTTTGTTTGTCCAAAGACATCAAGTATTCCGTCATAAGGGACAATTCAGCCAAGGAGTTGTGGCAGAAATTAGAGAGCAAGTACATGACGAAGAGCATAGAGAACAGACTCTACCTGAAGAAGAGACTGTATCGTTTTCAGTATCAACAAGGTGCGTCAATGAACGAACATCTAAATAGTTTCAATAAAATTTTGGCCGATTTGCAAAACCTTGATGTTAAAATTGACGATGAGGATAAGGCACTTTTGTTGATAAATTCTTTGCCTGATACATATGACCACTTGGTTACTACCTTACTGTATGGAAAAGATGAAATTCGTTTTAATGACGTTTGCTCTACTTTGATTAACAACGAGGTACGGAAGAAGGATCAACAAGTTCATCGAGATCCCTCTTCATCAGCACTATCAGTAAGGGGAAGGACTGAATCGAGGAATAGACAGTCCGGGAGGAGACAGTCCAGGTCCAGGTCAAAAGGCAAATCAGCTGAAAGGAATCAGAAATCCGGTGACAGGAAGCAGATTGCAAAGGATGAGTGTGCTTACTGTCATGAAACGGGGCACTGGAAGAAGGATTGCCCCAAAATCAAGGAACAACAACAACAACGAGCGAATGTTGCAAGAGGAGAGGTTGACGACTTGGCGTCAGCCTTGATTGTTTCATCAGACACGAATTCAGATGAATGGATTCTGGACTCGGGATGTACCTACCATATGTGTCCCCATCGGGACTGGTTCTCAAACTTTCAGGAGATTGACGGTGGCGTAGTTTTGATGGGCAACGACAATGCCTGCAAAACTCAGGGGATAGGTACAATCCGACTCAAGTTGCGCAACGGTACAACCAAGCTTTTGACAGATGTCCGGTATGTCCCGGATTTGAAGAAAAATTTGATTTCTCTTGGAACCTTGGATGCAAAAGGTTACAAGATTACTTTAGAAGGTGGAGCCCTGAAAGTAACCCATGGTGCATTAGTGGTCCTGAAAGGCACTCGGAGGGGAAATTTCTACTTCCTCGACGGGCGCACAGTTACAGGAGGAGTAGCCATCTCCAACAGCAGCTCAGATGATGCTACAGATGACATTTCCCGACTCTGGCACATGCGCCTAGGTCATGCCGGAGAGAAAGCTTTACAAGGATTGGTGAAGAAAGGTCTCCTAAAGGGGGCCAAGACAGGGAAGTTTGGATTCTGTGAGCACTGTGTTCTGGGCAAACAGACCAGGGTCAAATTTGGCACCGCAGTTCATCGTACGAAGGGTATTCTGGATTATGTTCATTCAAATGTTTGGGGGCCCACAACGACAGCAACTTTTGGTGGCAAACGGTGGTTTGTCACGTTTATTGATGATTTTTCACGGAGAGTATGGGTTTATCCCATGAAACGCAAGGACGAGGTCCTTGACACCTTCCTTCGTTGGAAGCAGAGGGTGGAGACTCAGACTGGCAGAAAAATCAAGGTATTTCGGTCAGACAACGGTGGTGAGTATACTTCAGATCCCTTTCTCAAAATCTGTCAGGAGGAGGGGATAGTCCGACATTTCACCGCAGCAAAGACTCCACAGCAAAATGGAGTTGCAGAGAGGATGAACCGCACTTTGGTGACTAAGGTGCGGTGTATGTTGTCCAACGCCGGTTTGAGCAAAGTATTTTGGGGAGAGGCAGTCGCCTATGCCTGTCAGTTGATCAACAGGCTACCGTCAGAGGCACTTGGCGGACGGACTCCCATGGAGGTATACTTTGGTCAATCTTCGATTGATTACGATCGGCTGCATGTATTTGGTTGTCCTGCTTATTTTCATGTCACAGAATCTAAGCTGGATCCTCGAGCTAGGAAGGCTATATTTGTTGGCTTTACTCCAGGTGTAAAGGCCTATAGACTCTGGTGCCCGGAGTCTAAGAAGATTATTACCAGCCGAGATGTTACTTTCGATGAGTCGGCCATGCTTCAAACCAACTCTCGAAAGGTTAACACCATTCCAAGGTGTTCAGATCAGGTGGAGCAGTCAGAGCAGGTGGAGCTAGAGGTTCCTGTAGTTCAAGTTCCTACCATTTCGCCACCACAGGAGCACCACAGTGATGTTTCAGATTCGAGTTCTGAGTCTGATGATGTTTCAGTTCCCGAGGCTATAGCGCCATCACAGTCTATTGCTACTAGCCGTCCGAGGAGGGAGATTCGAAAACCTGCCCGATATGATGGTATGGTTGCATACGCCCTTCCGGTTATCACAGGTGTTCCGAATACGTATAGGGAGGCCGTTTCAGGTTCTGACAGTTCTCAATGGAAGCAGGCTATGAATGAGGAGATGAGTTCTCTTCACAAGAATAAGACTTGGGAGCTAGTACCACTTCCCAAAGGGAATAAAGCAATAGGATGCAAATGGGTCTACGCCAACAAAGAGGACAGTTCGGTCAAGGGTGGTGTTAGACATAAGGCCAGATTGGTGGCAAAGGGTTATGCTCAGCGCGAAGGGATTGACTACAATGAGGTCTTCTCTCCAGTGGTGAAGCATGCATCGATTCGCATTCTATTATCTTTGGTTGCGCAGTACGACCTCGAGTTACAGCAACTCGATGTTAAGACTGCATTTTTGCATGGCGACTTGGACGAAGAGATCTATATGTCACAACCAGATGGTTTCAAGGTCTCTGGAAAGGAAAATTGGGCTTGCCGTCTTCGCAAGTCACTATATGGCCTAAAGCAGTCGCCACGACAATGGTACAAGAGATTTGATCAGTTTATGGCTACGCAGAGGTATACTCGCAGCAGTTTTGACCATTGTGTTTACTTTCGTAAACTTCAGGATGGTTCCTTTATCTATTTGCTCTTATATGTTGATGATATGCTAATTGCATCTAAGAGCAAGGTGGAGATTTCTCGGTTGAAGGCACAACTGAGTTCAGAATTCGAAATGAAAGACCTTGGAGAAGCAAAGAAGGTCATTGGGATGGAGATTCAGCGCAACAGGAAGCAGGGCACAGTTTGCTTATCGCAGACTCAGTATCTGAAGACTGTACTCCAACGGTTTGGCATAGATGGCAAAGCTAAACCCGTTAGTACACCGTTAGCCCCGCACTTTAAGCTCAGCGCTTCGAGGTCACCTCGTACTGATGCGGAACGAAAACAGATGGCCCAAGTTCCGTATGCCAACGCTGTGGGATCCTTGATGTATGCAATGGTATGTACCAGACCCGATATTTCACACGCTGTCAGTATGGTTAGCAGATATATGCATGATCCAGGAAAGGGTCATTGGCAGGCCGTGAAATGGATTCTCAGATACATTCAGGGAACAGTTAATGTTGGCCTAAAATTTGGGAGAGATCAGAAATTTGGTGATCAGCTTGCAGTTGGTTATGTAGATTCAGATTACGCTGGTGATCTGGATAAGAGGCGGTCAACTACTGGTTATGTTTTCACTATGGCAGGAGGACCAGTTAGTTGGCGTTCGACTTTACAGTCCACGGTTGCACTATCTACTACGGAGGCTGAATATATGGCGGTGACTGAGGCCATAAAAGAAGCCATCTGGTTGCAGGGTTTGATTGGTGATTTGGGTGCCAAACAGGAGCACATCAATGTCTATTGCGATAGTCAGAGTGCCATTCATTTGGCAAAGAATCAGGTGCACCATACCAGGACAAAGCATATAGATGTCCGTTTTCACTTTGTTCGGAAAATTCTAGAAGAAGGGGACATATTGCTTGAAAAGATTGCCACTGCAGACAACCCAGCTGATATGTTGACAAAGGTTGTTACTGGGATCAAGTTCAATCATTGTTTGGACTTGATCAACATCTCTCCGGTTCAGAGCGCCTAAGGGCGCATTGGGGGCAGCATCGGATCTTGGAGAATTGTCGCCAAGGTGGAGATTGTTGACTTTTGAGGCCATGTTTTGGCTCCATCCTATACAAATGCAGATTTGCATTTACTCAGAAGATTTGGCGTGGGTTGCATTGAATGCAATTCATTCTCCCATGTGGGTGATTGAAGTCAAAGATTGGCAGCCTATGAAGATTTCTCAAGCCACGCTCAAATCAGGAAAAATCTCAGGCGTGGATTTGCATTGATCCTCGCATGGCCATGAACAGTGAAGTTTGCACAGCCTATAAAATTCGAGCTTTGCTCCATGTTTTTTGTATCTCTCTTGAGTGAGAGACCAGAGAGTGGGAAATCAGAAACGTATCTGATTTTGTATCAGTTTGAGAGAGTGTGAGTTTGAGTGATTTGTAATCCTCCTCCTCCTAAATATAATCTGGCTGCCCCCCGTGGACGTACCCGAGTTTGGGGAACCACGTAAATCTTTGTCTCTGTGTTTGTGTGTGTGTTTGTGTTCTGGTTTGATCCTTAGTTTCCGCAACAGGGTGGAGGGAGTACTGATGTTTCGATTTTGACTATGGAAGAAGGGATTTTTGAAGTGAAAGCTATGGCAGGGGATACCCACTTGGGCGGGGTGGATTTCGATAGCAGAATGGTGAATCATTTCGTGGCGGGGTTTCGGAGGAAGCACAGGAAGGATCTGAGCGGGAACGCGAGGGCGTTGATGCGGTTGAGAACCGCTTGTGAGAGAGCGAAACGGACTCTATAGTCGGCTACTCAGACGACAATAGAGCTCGATTCGTTACACGAAGGGATCGATTTTTACCCGAAAATTACTCGCGCAAGGTTCGAGGAATTGAACATGGATTTGTTTAGAAAGTGTATGGATCCGGTCGAGAAATGCCTTCGCGATGCGAAAATTGATAAGAGTTTGGTTCATGAGGTTGTCCTTGTAGGTGGGTCCACCCGGATTCCGAAGATACAACAATTACTGCAGGAACTTTTCAATGGGAAAGAGCTATGTAAGAGTATTAACCCAGATGAGGCCGTGGCATATGGAGCGGCGGTACAGGCGGCGATTTTACACGGCGAAGGGAATGAGAAGGTGCAAGACTTGTTATTGCTCGATGTAACGCCATTTAGTTTGGGGTTAGGAGCAGAGGGTGGGGTTATGACTGTTTTGATTCCAAGAAACACAATGATTCCAACAAAGAAAGAGCACATTTTCTCGACGTTTTCGGATAATGAGCCAGGGGTTTTGATTCAGGTTTATGAAGGGGAAAGAGCCAGGACTAAGGATAATAACCTGTTGGGGAAATTCGAGTTGACTGGAATCCCCCTTGCGCCTAGGCAGGTTCTGCAGATCAATGTGGTATTCGAGATAGATACGAATGGAATTTTGATCGTGACAGCAAAGGATGAGAAGGCTGGGGTGAAGAATAAGATTACGATTACGAACGACAAAGGGAGGCTGAGTAAGGAGGAGATCGAGAAGATGGTGAGTAACTCGAAGAGGTATGGAGTCGGAGGACAAAGAGGTTAAGAGGAAGGCGGAGGCGAGGAATGCGATGGAGAATTAGGAAGTAGTAAAATCATTTCCACTAAACAGAAGCAACGTATCTTTTTTTGAGCAAACTCTTAGCAGTATTACATGAATTACATATCTTAAGGGGGTCAAATTTGCTTGTAGGAATGCTTCACCAAGATACTTATTAGAGGAGAGATCCGTGTGTGTGGTCTGCTGTGATGAGAGATTCTGAGTATCTTCCATCATCTAATAGTGCAATATTCTCTGAAGTTTATTCGATCCTTGTGTTGAGTATCAGAGCTCAGGTTGGAGAGGTCTTTGGATTCAAGTCCCTCGGTTTGCGTTTGCTTCTGTTTGCATTCTGTGTCTCCCTCTCGTAATCTGTTTTGCTCTACTTAGGAAATTTGTGCATCTCCACGAGCAAATGTTGAGTACCCTATCAAATTATTGGATCTATTTTCTAACAGTTTAAGCTTTTGGTGCAAATGTTGAGTACCCTATCAAATTATTGGGTCTATTTCCTAACAGTTTAAGCTTTTGGTATACATGTTTCCTAATGCACTGATGTTATAGTTTAATTTTCGTCATGCATGAAACTTTTTTCCTATTTAAAAGAAACTTAACAACTTGATCCAGTTATACCTACACCTTGACATAGTAAAAATAACCTTTTGGTATACGGTCAATTTCAACCTTAATGGCATTTAAAAATCCAATTGGGAATGAAATACTACGGGATCTCAAAATCCAATTGGGAATGAAACTAGCCTTAATATAGTTTGAGCTTTGCTAGGTACACCATTCAAACACCACCCAATAATGTGAGGTTTCACAACATATTTCGACAATCCGAGTCGTTCATTCTGTAGCTGTAACGAAAAGAGATAGAAGACCTTAGAATAAGTGAGAATATGCTTAGAAAAACAACCGCTTGCTCGTTCAAATAAGCACAACAAAAAGGTCAAAGTTATACATTCTATCAAGATGAGATACCCAAATAAATCAAACCAGAAATGTCAAGAGACTCCATCAAATCAGCAAATCGCCCCATGTCGATGTAGAGTCACATAAAAGAACTCTTTGCTCTCACCGACAGATTGCATAGGATGCAAAGCAACACTCACCCAATACTTTACAAGCATAACCACAAGAAAGGTTTCACATCCCTCTTTCACAGAAGCCAAGTTTCAAACCCCTACCAAAATATGAGGCCACAGTTCGCTAAAGTACTCCCCAAAATTTACTCCACAACTCACTGTGTAACATTCAACAAGAAATGCATCTCGAAACATTTATTTTGAATCAAAATTGTAAGATAACAAAAACGGAGTACCTAGTGCACAAAATAAGTAATGACCACAAATATCCAAAGTTCAAAACTTATATTTGCATGACAGAAGAGCTCAGAGTGCATATCAAAAAAAACAAAAGTTTCTCTCACCTTCACTCTATGAATCATAAACAACAGGTACAGCAGGGTTCCGGTTAAGGTGGACAGCCTAGCAAATAAACATCCACAAGAATTAGTTTTTTTTTTTTGTAGGGCTGCTCGCCCTACAAAAGGGCCCGGGGCTTTGATGAGCCCAAGATGTAAGAGGTTCTTGAACAGTTGAACCTATGAACTGAATTCTCTCTTACTCTCTCATGAAGCAAATTGAATCATAAACTGTTATATTCAGGAAGTCTTCCTAAAATAGTGAATTGTGCAGTACCTTTTTTTCCCTACGAATGCCATGGTTCCTATAGGAGAGCTGCACTGGAGGGCAACTTTTATCACAAACCTCTTTGAAATGTTTGGCATTCTCCGAGCCCTTGTGAGAAAAGATATCAACACTCTCCTGTCATACTCCTTCAATCTCCAATAAGTTTGTGTAGGGGAAAATAAGGCTGGCAACAGAGTGGTACTCGCTCAAGTTCCTAAATTAATATCAGTTTGTTATTTGTACATAGAAAACCGGATATAAAACCAATCTTGAGGAAACTCAAATCTCTTAGGATGGCATGCCTATTTTGGACACAATAGTGCCCATGGCCTCATGCAGATGTAAAAAAAAGAAACAGAATGCCTTAGAAGAAAGTGTAAATATGCATGGCAAAAACCGTTTGCTCGTTCAAATAAGCACAACATAAAGGTCAAAGTTATGTACATTCTATCAAAGATGAGATACCCAAATAAATCAAAGAAATGTCAAGAGGAATAGACTCCATCAAGTCAGTAAATCGCCCCATGTCAAAGTAGAATCACATAAAGAACTCTTGGCTCTCACTGACAGATTGCATAGGATTGAAAGTAACACTCACCCAGTAGTTTACAAGGATAACCGCAAGAAAGGTTTCACTTCCCACTTTCACAGAAGCCAAGCTTCAAATCCCTGCCAAAATGTATCAATCCAGTCCAATGAGGCCACAGTCCGCTATACTCCCCGAAATCTACCTCACGACCCACTGAGTAAAATTCGACAAGAAATGCATCTCCAAACATTCATTTTGAATTGAGATAGTAAGATAATAAAACGGGTGTACAGCATACCCAATGCACAAAATCAGTAACAACCACAAATATAGTCCAAAACTTATATTTGCATGACGAAGAGCTCAGAGTGCATATCACTAACCAATTTCACTTTACGATGATCACAGTCAACAACTTCTTGCCACTAACCAATTTCACTTTACAATCGCAAGCTCAAACAAAATTTCAAGATGGCCCGTATCCGTATATGTATATGTAACTACGATAATTCAATTAGTGGGCTTGAAAGTGTAAGGCTGTGGGAGTGACAACGGACTCTTCTGGTCTCATTGTCATCCAACAGCCTCTGAAGCCTCTTCTTTGAAGCATACTGTCTGTCAAAATGCTTCACCTGCACAAATTCCACCAACACACACAAACACACACCTACTCTCAAACCCAAGACCTCTCCCAACCAAGCTCTGATACCATGTTAAGTTACCAATAGTCCCAAAAGCTTAGAAAATGGGCCCAACAATGTATATCAAGCTATCTAGGAGAATATGGTTTCCGTAATAGACTGATTAAATACAAAGAGTTTTGCTAAAAGCTGAATGAAGGGAAAACTAGAATGAGATATTAACAATCAAGATCAATACATTACACCACACAACTCACAAGTATCACTTGCTATCAAGCAATGACAAGCCACATCAATATTCTTATTTGTGAATGTTAACTATTACAAGACTAGCAAAGACATTAGCTCACCTCACAATGGTCTTCAATCAGTTCCTACCAAGCGGAAGAGATCTGCAACTGTAAGTTTCCTTAAAATTAGACTTCTTCGACGAGATGAAAATAGAAGCATATACCTCCTTGGTGGCATTCACCGGTGCATTATCACCTGCCTTGAACCGTTTTGCCAACCCATTACTCGAACCATTACTAACATCCTTTCTCAATTCCCCGCCATTACCAACCTTCCCATTCCCTTCAACTTTAGCCAAACCCTTGGACTCGATCAAACCATGCTTTTTCCCACTCAATCGCGACGAATGCAAATCCAAACAAACACCCTCCTCCCCATTGACACCCACTTCCCCAATGGCACCCACTTCCCCATTCTTCATGGTCTGTCGTTTTCGCACCAAAAATATAATTTATAAAACAGGGAATTAACAATTATCCCGAAGAATAGCAGTTAAGTCCGAGATCGTCCACGGAGAGTAAAAAGCTAAGTTGCAATACGTTCAATTGATTTCTAATTTAATTCTGAAACTAAAAGGAAGTTGGATTTGGATTTGGATTTGGATTTGCTTAAACTAAAATTAAACTAGAAAGCAATGAAAGAATTTTGAAACAAATGAGATAAAGGACTAGGTTTCCGATTCAGTCTCCCCTTGTAACGCAATTATTTCGAAGCCTAGGGTTTACATTCAACATTCAACCAGATCACCGTAGGGTAGCAATTCCTATCGATAATCCCCAAAAATATAATCAAGATTCGTACTCCGTATAGGTTATCTCAACACGGCACGGATCGTCTCATTGGATTTAACCACGGCACGATCCGTCTCACGTCGTATAATCTATCTCAAAGCCTATCTTGAAACATTCAAAATCATTGCATGACTGTGCTTGAAATCATGGATGCAAACACATTCGAATATTGGAAAAATATAAAACTTCATAAAAAGTTACGAATCGATCAAGTCATACAATCAAGTTAAATATAAAACCCTAGAAATCTAACAACTACGCTAGTTGGAGAGACCTCCTCGTCACCCTAGCCAAATAGTTTAGCCGCTCATGGAGTGAGAACAAATAATCGTGAAACAAATAAACTCCATTGAGCAATAAACTAAAAACTTGCAGAGAATAAAAAGATTAAACCCTGAAGCTTGTTTTCTTCTTCCGTCGTGTTGCTACCGCTCTGGCCGAGGCGTGATCAAAAGCCGCACAACTCAATTGCTTTCTGTAAGCATGAGTAAAGCTCCTGATGGCAGTCCCGTTCTTACCGTTTCTCCGTGGGAGAAAAAGATCCTAGCATGGCAGCCCCCGTTCTCGGTTATTGCGTGGGAGAAAAAAGTGATTCCCAAAACCCTTTTTTCTTCCTTTTAATAGTGGACCACTCCAGCTGTAGTAATAAGCCGAGACTTTCTTTGGCTTCTAAAGTATCACCAATCCTTCAATTATTGGGCCCACTTTATAATTGTCCAATTCCCAGTCAATTATGATTGGGTCACAATGGGTTTTGACCCAAATAAAACTAGTCCACGCCATATAATCATTAATTGCCGCTTCGAGCTTTAATTAATTTGACGACCAGCTTTATTTTGACACGAAATAAAATTCGACTTTGCTCTTTAGCTCCAAATGTTATTCATTGGCTCAAAGAGTCCTGAAACATAATTAACAAGTATCAAACTCCAAGTACCACACTAAACGGACATAACAAACCTAAGTTAGGGGGAGTAAATAGGCATATTTACGCACCTATCACATCCCCCAACTTACACTTTGCTAGTCCCTAGCAAAGAAAAGAATAAGAAAGTAAAATTAAATAAAACATAAATAAAACAACTAGCTAAGGGATAGTTCTTTTAAACCCCCGGGTGGCCCCGGTAGGACGAGTGAAGTCTCGTGAGGGTTTTCAGCAGTGATCACCCACAAAACACCGCGGATCCTTTCACTGAGAACCCCAAAAATTGGTAATGCAACTCATCGATACACCAACACCAAAAATATAACATATGCAATAATAGTTCTACACGCTATCAAAACATAGAAATAAATCATGGTACCCAAACTTAGCGTGTGTGAGCAAAGACCTCGACTACAAGTGAACCACAACCGAGCACCCTCTCCGGACCGAGCTTCGACTTCAATTCTCACCGTGTTATCCACTCAACAACAGAAAAGACTCGAAATAGGGTGCATGTAATAAACTCTCAAAGTGTACGGATGGAAGTTATGCAATAAAGAACCAAAGTATCCCGCACACTTAGACACGAAAAGAAAGCTTTTTAAAGTGGACACAAGATCTCATGAAAGGAATGCCAAGTATTAAAGACTATATCTATCCATCGATCCACAACCAATTGCCCCTAAGATCAAATAGGACTTTTATTCGGTTATATCGTTAGGTAAGGAAAAGTGCTTCAACGGTAAGGTCAAATCATAATCAAGTGTCCGAGAATGGGCCAAAATACATAGGGCAAGTATCAATGTGCGCCCTCTTCCAACTCTTTTCAACTCCGCCATATCTCTCATATTTTTCACCCTTCACACAATTCCACAATGAAGTTCACACGTTTCTTTCTTCAAACAAATGCATAGGTGTCTTCCCCTTTTTCATTCAAGTTCTATTTTTTTTTTTTACAATTTTCTCACTGTTTTTAACAATGGGGAAGAACACACCACAATTCAAGCAAATCTTTCTCAAATACACTTTCTCCACTCTCTTCAAAAATTAACCTTCACATGATTAACTTGTCATTCTCAAGACACAATATGGTTGGTGAAGCTTAACAAGAAAAAGGCTCATGTAAGAGGCTCAATGTGGCTTGCAAGGGACAAGTGTTTAAGAAAAAGAAACGAACCAGCTCAAAGCACAAAAATGGCCTACTATCATCTCCTAGGGGCAATACAACCATGTAACTTTCCATTCCCAAAAGATGAAATATTACACATGCATTAAGTCCCAATACTTAACGACAAAGATAATGAGATCGACAACGATTAAGCTTCTTCTTTTTTACGACAAACAAAGAGTTTATATGACACCACTCCAAAGGAAGATAAGGCACTAAAGCTCACATGGGCATAAGTCTCCACTAATCTAGCCATTGAAAGCACTCAAGTTACAACTCACAAGTAGTCAAAGTCCAAGAAACGTGCAGTGCAAAGATGCTAAGAGCGTATGCCAAGATAAATTCCTATCGCCAAGCTAGCAAAAAGAACTATCATGCAACATAAGTATTCAAGTAATGCTCATAGATTTTCAGCACAAGCAACCAATAAGTAAACATTGCAATCTCCAAGTCTCAAGTAGAAAGGATCCAACAAGTATTTTTTTTTTAATTTTCAATTTTTTTTTTGGATTTTAAAACTCTATAAACAAAAAGCAAAGCGATCCATCCCCCAACTTATAATGGCACTGTCCTCAGTGACGGCTCAACCAGAGAAAAAAAATAAAAGACAAGCTAGAGAAAGAAAGTAGAGATATCACCTCATGTAGGAGCAACAAAAAGCACGGCAAAAGAAAAGGTGGGAGTCATCCCCCAACTTGTAGCGTAAACCTGCACTTCGTTAGTCCCACAACACAAAATATAGAGAATAAAAGAAATTAAAATAAAAGACACAAAGCGAAGAAAAAGAAGGAAAAAGAAAGAAGAAAAAAGAAAAAAAAAAAAAAAATGATAACAAATACTCCCTAAAATACTCCACCAAGACAAAACGTATACACTTTCTTCACGTGAAAGACACGGGTACTACTTTTCTCCCTTGTCAAAGACTGTGGTTCCCTATTTGTTGGAAGGACAATATGTGTAGGATTCAACGATATCTTGAGAAGTGGTGCCATCATCTAATAGGCTGTCACTCCCTCTGGGGCTGCCAGATTCCTTACCCACCACTCGGTTTATGAAGCAATCTCCACCAAGTTGGATATTAAAATCAGATGGTTCAGACAGAATTCTCGCTGCTAACTACAAGCCTGCCGCCAGACCCAACCTCCTAGGTACTACATACATAGCTTTGACAAGGTGGCTATACCAGACCTTCAGAAGCCGTTCGAGCACGGCAAACACTGGAGGTCTCTCAAACTCCATAGATTTCAAGTCTCCTAGACTCATTGAAAGCACTCAAAGGTTAGGGTACACTGGGTCCACCAAATTGATGGACTCAATTTCACCCTTTTCACTCAAACCGTCCACATATGGCTTCAATCGTTGGCCATTAACCTTAGATACTTGGCCATCACGTGGATCCCGAATTTCAATCGCACCATGGGGGAAAACATGAGTAATAACATAAGGTCCATCCCACCTAGAATTCAACTTGCCCGGAAACAATTTCAAACGTGAGTTGAAGAGCCACACCTTTTGATTAGGCTCAAAGGACTTTCTGTGAATGTGCTTATCATGGAATGCTTTAGTCCTAGCCTTATAGATTTTAGAGCTCTCATATGCATCATTACGAAGTTCTTCTAATTCATTGAGTTGGAGTTTACGATTCGAACCAGCAACAGCCATATCAAAATTAAATTTCTTAATGGCCCACATGGCCCTATGTTCCAACTCTACAGGCAAGTGACATGCTTTACCGTAAACCAACCGGTAAGGAGACATGCCAATGGGAGTTTTAAAAGCCGTACGGTAGGCCCACAAAGCGTCATCAAGCCTAAGTGACCAATCTTTCCGATCAGGTCTAACCGTTTTCTCAAGAATTGATTTAACCTCCCTATTCGAGACCTCTACTTGGCCACTAGTTTGAGGATGATAAGGTGTTGCCACCTTGTGAGTGATAGAATATTTCTTTACTAGCGCCGCAAAGTATCTGTTTAGGAAGTGGGTTCCCTCATCGCTTATAATCGCACGTGGGTAGCCAAAGCGACTAAAAATGTTACTTTGCAAGAATTCGACCACAACCTTGTGGTCATTAGTCCGCGTTGCTACCGCTTCCACCCACTTTGAGACATAATCGACTGCCACTAAAATATACTCATTCCCAAAAGAGGTTGGGAATGGTCCCATAAAATCAATTCCCCACACGTCAAAAATTTCTACCACAAGAATATCGGACAAAGGCATCATGTCTCGGTGGGATATGTTGCCAACCTTTTGGCAATGAAGGCATGCCTTGCAAAACTCATGGGCATCCTTAAAAAGTGTGGGCCAATAGAACCCGCATTGCAAGACCTTTGCCGAGGTCCTCTTACCGCTAAAATGTCCCCCACACTCGAGAGTATGACAAAAAGTCAATATGCTCTGTTGCTCACTTTCGGGGACACATCGCCGAATCACTTGATCCGAGCAATATTTGAACAACTCCGGATCCTCCCAAAAATAATTACCAACCTGCGCAAAGAATCGGTCCTTGTCTTGCTTGGACCAATGGGAAGGTATGGCGCCAGTGGCATGGTAATTTACAATGTTCGCATACCAAGGGGGTTGACTATGTGACACCGAAAAAAGTTGCTCATCTGGAAAAGAGTCTTTTAAGGGTAAAGGGTCACATGCGGAGTCAATCAAGATCCTCGAGAGGTGGTCAGCTACGGAGTTTTCGGAACCTTTCTTGTCTCGGATTTCTAAGTCAAATTCTTGTAACAACAAGACCCACCTAATCAACCTAGGTTTCGTGTCCTTCTTTGAAAGCAAGTACCGTAGCGCGGCATGGTCAGAGTACACGATAATCTTTGACCTCAAGAGGTAGGACCGAAACTTATCTAACGCAAATACTACCGCGAGCATCTCCTTCTCTGTAGTGGTATAGTTCAATTGAGCATCGGAGAGAGTCTTACTCGCATAGTAAATGGCATGAGACACCTTATCCACCCGTTGGCCAAGGACCGCGCCAACCGCATAGTCGGACGCATCACACATGATCTCAAAGGGAAGAGACCAAACAGGGGATTGCATGATCGGGGCGGAAGACAATGCAGTACGAAGCTTCACGAAGGCATTCATGCACGCATCATCAAAGACAAAAGGGGCATCCTTGGCAAGGAGGTCGCACAAGGGTTTTGAAATTTTGCTAAAGTCTCTAATGAAGCGGCGGTAAAACCCCGCATGCCCTAAAAATGAGCGGATTTGCTTGACGGTAGAAGGGGGAGGAAGCTTAGAGATAAGGTCCACTTTAGCTTTGTCGACTTCGATCCCCCTTTTAGACACGACATGACCTAGCACAATTCCCTCTTGAACCATAAAATGGCTCTTCTCCCAACTTAACACCAAATTGGTCTCCAAACAGCGCTTAAGCACCCTCTCTAGATTATGGAGACAACTCTCGAAAGACTTCCCAAAAATCGAGAAGTCGTCCATGAAGACCTCAAGAAAATTCTCCACCATATCAAAGAATATTGCCATCATGCACCTTTGAAAGGTTGCAGGTGCATTGCACAAACCAAAAGGCATCCGCCGATAGGCAAAGGTGCCAAACGGACAGGTGAATGTGGTTTTTTCTTGGTCTGCGGGGTCAACGGGCACTTGATTATAGCCTGAATAGCCATCAAGAAAACAGAAGTAACTCTGGCCCGCCAACCGTTCTAGGATTTGATCCACAAATGGAAGTGGAAAGTGATCCTTCCTAGTCATGGAATTCAACTTCCGATAATCAATGCACACTCGCCACCCCGTGGTCATGCGAGTGGGGACAGACTCACCCTTATCATTTTTCACCACGGTGATGCCTGACTTCTTAGGCACCACCTGCGTGGGACTCACCCATTTACTATCAGAGATGGGGTATATGATACCCGCATCTAACAATTTCACCACCTCTTTCATTACCACCTCTTTCATGTTGGGATTTAATCTCCGTTGCATCTCTCGAGATGGTTTGGCATCTTCCTCACAATTTATACGATGCATGCAAACGGAGGGGTCTATCCCCTTGAGGTCCGCTACCGACCACCCTAAAGCACCCTTGTGCCTCCTAAGCACATCAACAAGCTGACCCTCCTGCACGACAGTAAGGTCAGACGCGATAATCGCAGGAAGAGTATCTGTAGACCCTAAAAAGATATACTTGAGATTGGCCGGGAGTGGCTTCAGCTCAAGCTTCGGAGGGGCCTCTATAGAAGGGAGCGCAGGCTCACGTGATAAGGGTGGTAATGGTTCAAACTTGGCTCGCCATGTTGGAGGTGCATGATTGAGCACTGAGTTGACCTCTGCAATGGTTTGACCTAAGTCGTACTCCTCATGGCCATAATGGGCCAAGCACGCCTCTAAAGGGTCCTTAGTGAGAATGTAGGGAAGAGCTTCCTCCACGACATCATCTATGACATCGACTGCGAAACAGTCTTCATCCGTGGAAGGGTACTTGGTGGAATTGTAAATATTAAGCCTAACATTCATGTTTCCAAAAGACACATCCATCACCCCGGCCTTGACATGGATATTAGCATTGGCTGTAGCTAAGAAAGGACGACCAAGTATGATGGTGGTGGATTGCATGGATGCTTGGCCAGGCTCTGTGTCAAGGATGATAAAATCTGTAGGGAAAAGAAATTGGTCAACTTTGACCAATACATCCTCGACAATGCCCCTTGGGATTCTAACGGATCGGTCCGCCAACTGTAAAGTCACCGATGTGGGTTTCAACTCCCCAAACCCAAACTGCTCATACACAGAGTATGGCATAAGATTAACACTGGCCCCGAGATCCAGAAGTGCCCTTTCTATAATGTGGTCACCTATGACACATGAAATTGTGGGGGTCCCTGGATCGGGCAACTTAGGGGCAGTAGAAGTGTGAAAAACAGAGGAGACACCCTCAGCTAGAAGGACCTTTTTTGTAACATTGGTTCGTGTTCTACGCTTTTGAGTGCAAAGGTCCTTAAGAAATTTAGCGTATGAGGGGACTTGCCGAATGGCATCCAGAAGAGGAAGATTTATCTTGACTTGCTTGAAAGTCTCAATCATATCTTCCATCACAGCGGCTTTCTTAGTATAAGGAGATTGTGAATTAAGAGCCGCTGGAAAAGGGACACGTGGTACACCTGGTGGTACCACGGCGGAACTGGTGGAAGGAGAAGTAGGTGAAGTGGTATCAGTAACAAAAGGAGGCGCATCCTCCTCTTCAAGGATCTTGTCCTTTTCCTTAGGCCTAGAAACAGAAGATCGAGCATCTTGCTTTTTCGAAGTGTAATCTGTAGGCCTAGTCTCTACAACCCGGCCCGATCGAAGGGCCACAACTGCTTTAGCTTGCTCCTGGTGATGGTTAGGAGCGTGCTGCTGGTCAACTTGGAATTGACCCCTAGGATTGGAAACTGGTTGGCTGGGTAGCTTACCCTCCTCTCTCTTGCTAAGCGCATTGGCCAGTTGGCCAATTTGGGATTCTAACCGCACTATGGATTGAGTATTGGAATTACATTGTTGGCTGGTACTCTCTAATCCCTGGAGTTTTTGGAGCACAGTTTGCATCCCTTGTAACATGGTCTCATCAAAATTGGGAGACCTTTGAGGCTGGGGTGCCTGAGAAGGAGGAGGTGCTTGTTGGAAAGGCTGTGGTGCCCTTTGGGAAGCCGCTTGATTAAAAGTGCTTGGATAAGTGGGCCTTGGTTGGTTGAAACCACTTTGGTTGTGCGGTCTCTGTTGCAAAGAGGAGGGACTGCCTTGATTTTGCGTCCTCCAAGAAAAGTTTGGGTGATCTTTCCAGCCAGCATTGTATGTGGGAGAAAATGGGTCGTAGCCTGGCCTGGAGAACCCTTGTGCAGCACTAACTTGCTCTTGCACAAACTTTGGATATTGGGAAGCAGAAGGACAATCAGTGATGTAATGCATGGGACTAGCACAAATCCCACACGCCTCCTGAAAAGTGGGCGGATGATGTCCCACAGGGAGAGGATGTTGACCTGAAGTGATTAATTCTTTCAATGTTTGGGTCAAGGCAGCTACTTGATGTGTAAGGTCATTAGAGGGCTGAACCTCATAGACCCCTCTCTGTTTGGAAGAACTAGACGCTGCCCCTCTCGAATGTCTGAGGGACGATGCACGATGTTGAGAGTTTTCACTAAGATTTTCGAATAACTTCCATGCATCATTCACATTCTTATGCAGAAAGGTCCCACCACTAGAAGAATCAACCAGTTGGCGGTGTGGTTCAGTCAAACCCTGGTAAAAAGACTGAACAAGCTGCCACTTGGGGATAGCATGGTGAGGACACGTCCTAAGAAGGTCATTGAATCTCTCCCAAGATTCATGAAACTGTTCTCCATCGTGTTGGGTAAATCCGGTGATCTCTTGTCTATGAAGAGTTGTCTTACCGATGGAGAAATATTTCTTTAGGAACTCTTCGCACATCTGAGTCCAAGAGGTGATGGAGTTTGCCGGTAAGGAGTTCAACCACTGTTTGGCCTTATCCTTTAACGAGAATGGGAAAAGGAGTAATTTCAATGCATCCTTATCAAAGTCACGAATGCAAATAATTTTGCTCGTTTCCATGAATTGGTTCAAGTGATCATAAGGATCCTCGTTTGGTTTCCCATAAAATGAGGGCAACATCTGTAAAGTGCCCGGCCTTATCTCGTATTGGTTGGCTCTTACCGTGGGCATGACTATGCACGAAGTGGACTCATACTCATTTGGAATAAAATACTCCACCAATGGGGAGCCCTGTTCCCCACCAGCTGCCCCTGTTTGGTCGCCCATTACGTCAAAGTTTATATTACGAGCAATTGGGCGCTCACGTTTTGCTTTAACAGACTTCTTAAAAGATCTAAGGGTTTTGTCAAAATCAGGATCGATATCAGACGCTCTCTCAGGTGATAGTGACCGATATCGACGCATAAATATTAAAAAACCCTAATTCCACTACCGTTTCAGCTATCCAACAATAAAGTAATTGAAAAGAGAACTCACAGTGGGTGAACGAAATCGCTTTGATCTGCTTGGCCACCAATAAATTCAACTCCGCAATCCTTGTGATTTTCAAAAAACCTGGAAAAGCTAAAACAGACTAACAGGAAAAAAAAAATTAAATAAACAAAGAATTAAACTAAAAACAAATCAAAAATACGCAACCGTGTTTTAACTCCCCGGCAACGGCGCCAAAATTTGGTCTGTCGTTTTCGCACCAAAAATATAATTTATAAAACAGGGAATTAACAATTATCCCGAAGAATAGCAGTTAAGTCCGAGATCGTCCACGGAGAGTAAAAAGCTAAGTTGCAATACGTTCAATTGATTTCTAATTTAATTCTGAAACTAAAAGGAAGTTGGATTTGGATTTGGATTTGGATTTGCTTAAACTAAAATTAAACTAGAAAGCAATGAAAGAATTTTGAAACAAATGAGATAAAGGACTAGGTTTCCGATTCAGTCTCCCCTTGTAACGCAATTATTTCGAAGCCTAGGGTTTACATTCAACATTCAACCAGATCACCGTAGGGTAGCAATTCCTATCGATAATCCCCAAAAATATAATCAAGATTCGTACTCCGTATAGGTTATCTCAACACGGCACGGATCGTCTCATTGGATTTAACCACGGCACGATCCGTCTCACGTCGTATAATCTATCTCAAAGCCTATCTTGAAACATTCAAAATCATTGCATGACTGTGCTTGAAATCATGGATGCAAACACATTCGAATATTGGAAAAATATAAAACTTCATAAAAAGTTACGAATCGATCAAGTCATACAATCAAGTTAAATATAAAACCCTAGAAATCTAACAACTACGCTAGTTGGAGAGACCTCCTCGTCACCCTAGCCAAATAGTTTAGCCGCTCATGGAGTGAGAACAAATAATCGTGAAACAAATAAACTCCATTGAGCAATAAACTAAAAACTTGCAGAGAATAAAAAGATTAAACCCTGAAGCTTGTTTTCTTCTTCCGTCGTGTTGCTACCGCTCTGGCCGAGGCGTGATCAAAAGCCGCACAACTCAATTGCTTTCTGTAAGCATGAGTAAAGCTCCTGATGGCAGTCCCGTTCTTACCGTTTCTCCGTGGGAGAAAAAGATCCTAGCATGGCAGCCCCCGTCCTCGGTTATTGCGTGGGAGAAAAAAGTGATTCCCAAAACCCTTTTTTCTTCCTTTTAATAGTGGACCACTCCAGCTGTAGTAATAAGCCGAGACTTTCTTTGGCTTCTAAAGTATCACCAATCCTTCAATTATTGGGCCCACTTTATAATTGTCCAATTCCCAGTCAATTATGATTGGGTCACAATGGGTTTTGAC
Source organism: Rhododendron vialii (assembly GCF_030253575.1). Lineage (NCBI taxonomy): Eukaryota > Viridiplantae > Streptophyta > Magnoliopsida > Ericales > Ericaceae > Rhododendron > Rhododendron vialii. The sequence goes on along the minus strand of NC_080557.1, from coordinate 3,345,870 downwards.
CCAAATAAAACTAGTCCACGCCATATAATCATTAATTGCCGCTTCGAGCTTTAATTAATTTGACGACCAGCTTTATTTTGACACGAAATAAAATTCGACTTTGCTCTTTAGCTCCAAATGTTATTCATCGGCTCAAAGAGTCCTGAAACATAATTAACAAGTATCAAACTCCAAGTACCACACTAAACGGACATAACAAACCTAAGTTAGGGGGAGTAAATAGGCATATTTACGCACCTATCACTTCACCTTCTTTGCCTTCTTATCCCTCACCTTTGCCTTCTCCTCCTCCATCCTCTCCCTCAACTTCTCCACCTCCTCCTCGCTCCCATTAATCGCAATCTTATCGCTCTCCGAAAACTCCTTATGACAAACCAAACACGCCGAGGACTTAACCTCCTTCAATGCCTTGGCACTCAAAACATGCCCACAAGTCCTCAAAGCGAAAAACCTATACTTCCCATTAAACTCCAAACCCGAAATCGGGCACTGAAACCTCGTCCCACCAATCACATCGCCACCCGATTCCAACCCGGGAATCATCGACAACTCAACCGAAACCATGTCCTTCAGACCCTTAACATGCCCAAACCCCTTGGGCAGCTTCTTGCCCAACAAAGCCTCAACAAGGGCCTGTTTATTAAACAAATTCCCCAGAAAATCTATCACCACCGGATGCTTCAAGGGCTCGTTCGACAGCGCGCAATTCAACCATTTCGACAGCCGCTGCTCGTTCGGGTCGACCTTATCGGGCTTCTTAACGGCGTACATGTTCAGGTAACAGTCGCGGGACTCGGCGCAGGTGGAGCCGCCGTCGCCGCCGCCTCCCCGGAGGCGGCAGCGGAGGGTGAGGGTGGAGAAGGGGGTGATTTGAGAATTACGGAGGGTGGTGGAGTCTGAGAGGGGTTTGCCATTGAAGGTGAAGAAGAGAGAGGGTAAAAATTGGGTTAGGGTTTTTTGGGGGAAAAGAGAGAGCTTGAGGTGGTGAAGTGTGTGGTTGGGGGATAGGGTCAGGACACGAGTTGGGATTTGGAGGTCTGCTGATTCGATAAAGACCTGTAATTTGTGATCCATTGCTTGAGAATTAGGGTTTGGGAATTTTTGATTTGATGATTTTGAGAGGTTGAAGATGGGAAAACGAATGAGGCGTAGTTCTGCGAACTTGGGGATTATTGCGGTTTGACGAAATCTCTGTTCACCAGAGTGTATAAATATCAGGGCCACGTTGATTGGTTCACTTCATGGTCGGGCTTCATAGTGGGCTGGGCTATCTCCGAGCCCAGAAAAAAAAAAAGCAGCCCTAAAAGTTTGGGCCTGACCTCAGGCCTGTAAAAGTTTTTTAACCCCCTAGTAATATGGCACGGGTGCCATTTTGCCATTTTCATTTGTTCGCCACGAATAGTGTCATTTTGTCGATAAATGATTACTGTTGCCGCACCTATGTAATGCTTCCTTTTCTTTTCTTTTCTTTTTTTTAATTCAAAATTCGGTTTTCAACTAATTTTAACAAACTTTCGTATCTAGAAAACACTTTTTTTTAAACATGCAAAAGAGCCATTTTTTTTGGCATCATCATAACTCTGCGAAATTTGGAGGGTGGGTGGGACCTGCCTCGGGGACCTACATAAATGATCCAAAACCGTCTGTTTGTTTAAAAACATTTTCGAAAGGTCTCCTTAAAAAATCAGCTAAACCGGATATTGATAAGTGTTATTCTAGTTTTCAGTAATGCTTACCTAGATATTACATATATTATGCCCACATTATGGGGAAGCCGCAACTCTTGTTGTGTGCATGTTCCTTGACTCTTTTTTAATTGCTAAAAAGATCATATTAATCAAGTGTGAAGATACAAGAGATTAAAGCGACGAGAAAAAGGGCGCATCACAGTGCGAGGATAGCACCAGGTATCTGGATAAGTTCCGAGTTTAGTTTAGTTCAACATTTCTTAGTTTATTTGGTGAGAAACGAAGTATGATGTGCTTAAATAACTTTGGTGACAGTTCATAGCCATGGGAATTTCCAGCTTTGTACCGTTGTTCTCTAGTTTTATTCAACATACTGATACATGTACTGAACTCAGCTTAGGGTATTTCACCTTCCACAACCCATGGCTTATGTACATTAAGTATAAACCCCCCTCGAAACACTGCCGTACAATGAGTGTCGGAATTCGTCCCACGTCAATCTGTTATCACCTCAGAAATTCATTAGTATATGAACCTGAGCTGTCTCTCCCCCATTGTCGATTGGTTTGTACTTGAATGTTTTAACAATGAGCTCCCCTCATACAAAATCGCAAAAGACACACCAACTGCAACATGCAGTCAACCGCTGTACAGAAATCATCTATAATCTTAATAACCTGAAAGAGTATAACATTTAATGCGTGAGCTAACTACAGACTGAGTGAGTACATAAGAATTCTTAAAATAGTTATGGATCATCAAACAACTTTTTAGCAAAAGCATTTCTGTAACTCATCCCATATAGCTAGGTTCGTTTACCTTTGATCAAAGTATCGTGATACTGTTACCCTAAAGATCAGCTTATGTAAGTACACTAGAAATTTTCAGGCACGGCTCGAACGATTAGCACATACAAATAAACGCTGCCTAAAGCATGGCGCCACATCAACACCAAATCTTTTACAATGTGTGCAATATATCAACTCCTACCCAACAAAACCAACTACGCAAAAAATAATAACCCAAGCATATTCATATTTCATAGAAATTGCCCGTGCCTAAAGGCACGACGCCACATCAAATTTTATTTTATTTATTTTTGATCAGCCACATCAAATCTTTATTTCAAATGGAATGAGATAACATAACAAATGCAACATCATGTTTCAGAATGAATGTAAGACATGTTTCAGAATGAATGTAGGACCTATGTCTAAAGGCAAGACGTAACATAATCAATCTAAACCCAACCGAAATAAACAATGGTGCCATAATATTGACCACCCCCTCCAACGATCCCAACTCCTCCATTAATATTCTATTTCTTGTTAATAAACTTCAAAGAGGATCTTTCTAACAAAAACAATTTTGGTATTATCATTTCCCTTCTTATAATTCCAAATTGTAGGGAAACCTACATATCCCGTATGCGAGTTAACAATATTTATAAGCTCAAGAACCCGGACAAACACTCTCCCATTAGAGAAATTTTTCAGTGCCAAGTGGGTACCATGTGGTGTCCGCTCGGCACATCCGAGCCGTCCGATGCAATTTTGGACGGCTCGGATTTGGAGAGAGAGAGAGAGGAGGGGAGAGAGGAGAGGGAAGGATTGAATTTGAGCCGTCCAAAAGTGCATTGGACGGCTCAGGAGTACTGAGCGGGCACCACGTGGAAGATACCCACTCGGCACTGAAAAATTTCTCCTGATCATATTAGCTCAAGAGCAAAGGCAAGGCTACCGTAGCATGAATCTCAACAAACATTTCACAAATATTCTTGATCCATAATATTTCAACCCCAATTGAATCACAGTTCATAAAATGTACATATTTGCTAGACGTAAACAAAACATTTTAGTTCCAATTAATTTATATAGTTTAAATACTCACCTTGAACAACTACGGACCTCATCTAGCAGATTTGAAGTGGGTGGAAACCTCTGTGGACCTAGCACAAGTCACAAAATGATGCAAATGAATATTTGAAATCCATCACAAATTCTATGCATGAAAATGCATACTAGAGATTAAATTTCGTTCATAAATATATACTTTCAGCAGTAACCAAAAATTGTATATATATAAAAGCAGCCGAAACTTAATTGAAAAGAAACCAACTGATTATTTTCATAGTATGATTAATTTTTTGTATAAATATTATATTTTGGTTTCTCTGCTTCCTGTGTTTCTTTCTGTGCGTTCTCTTATCAGCATCATCATATAGCTTGTATTACTCCTACTTCTAAGGAATAGAAGAAACAATTAACAAGTCACATGGCATTCATGTGCATTTTGTATTTGCGAGATGCATAATTCGGGTCTTACAGCATCATATAGCTTTTGAGTTTCTCGATCTCTCTTTGTTGCGTGTCTAGTACTTTCTGATCCTCCCTGCCTCGTCTCTCCTGCTCCTCCCGTTCTCTCCGTCGCTCCTCCTGCTCCCGCTTTCGCTCCTCTCGAAGTAGCTCCAGCTCATGTTGAACTTTTTCCAGCTCTTCCTCACGTGCTAACTCAGCAATAGATCTGCCAAAAATAGGAAGAGGGCCTCTAATTGTCCACAAATAATTAATCCTCGTCACCCATGCATAATGTGAGTGTGGGTGTGTGAGTGTTTACATATGTGGTGATGCAATTTTCGGATTCTCATATGTCGACTTCAACCAAAATAACAAGCACAAATTCTATGCATGAAAATGTACGAGATGCATAATTCGGGTCTCACGACATCATATAGCTTTCAATTTTCTCAATCTCTCTTTTTTGTGTATCTTGTACTTTCTGATCCTCCCTGTGTCGTCTCTCCTCCTCCTCCCGCTCTCTCTGTCGCTCCTCCTGCTCCCTCTGTTGCTCCTCTCCAAGTAGCTCCACCTCAGGTTGAAGTTTCATTAGCTCCGACCTAGCATGAGTCGCAACATGATGCAAATGAATATTTGAAATCCATCATAAATTCTATGCATAGAAATGCATACTGGGGATTAAATTTAAATTATGACTTTATTTTTTAACCATTACCCAAATGAGCGCATGATAAAATAATTTCATATCGACAACATCATGAACTAAATGCACAATTCCAACCTCAGCAGGGACATGTACCTGCATCTCTTGGCTCTGAGCCTAAATATTTACATTAACAGCACTAGCTGTAAGACTCGGCTCCTTATGAGTACACCTAGCATCAGTGTGACCAAACACCTCCCAAACAAAACATCAACAGGGCTTCCAAGTTCCAAGGGTACTTCACCAAGACAGTAACACAATTCTCATTAGCAGAAGCCATTTCCACAGAATCAGGAAAAATTGAGTCCATCTCCACCTCCACACAAATATTAGCATAGCTCAACCTTTGACTCTTTTCTGTCAACACATCAGCATATAAATGCCTTTTACAAGCACTCATGATATAACTAAGACCACATTCATTCTAGAACTCCGATGATAAATTGTAAAAATGAGCCTCTTCTTTTGTTGTTCAATTTTTTTATTTTTTTTTGTAAAAATGAGCCCCAATAGGTATCTTACTAAGTTTTGTTCTTTAAATGTTGCACTCGAGGTTTCCATTGTTGAAGCACCATGACTTCCCCAGCAATACGCCAGGCCCAGCTCCAATAATCTTCCTATTAGTCCCTTCCTCATAAGTCATAAAACTTGAAGAAGATCAAACCATTCTCATTTGAAAGGACCTCACAGAGACCAAACCTCTTCTAAATTTTAGTGACAATATGCTTCACAACCACGAAGGGCACATCATTATCAAGAAAATAACCCACATTGCATATACTATAATATATCGAATTTAACTTACTAATTATTCTAACCTTTTGTATTGGTTTTTTTTCCAAGTCAAAGTGTCGGACCGCTTTTCCACCATCTCTCCTAAAACCAATTGATGTTAGGAAGGGCTTCACTTAAATCTTTTATGGCATTCGACATCGCACCCGCAAGTCTGTTTTTAGAGGTCGCAGGGAGTGGCATTGTGTAACCAAATCCATGGGAGCATTCCGGGCCCAACAATAATTGGTTTTATGAGAGATGGTAGAAAAGCGGTCCGACACAAAGAACAAATTACACAAGAGCCAAAGGCTAAGCCACTAATAGAATCTCTAGGTGACTTTTTGGTTTGGATTTGTTTTTTATAAGGGTAGTAGGGTAAGATAGAATATGTACATATAATACTCTACGAACATGACTAGAGTAAAAAAGGAAAAAACATAAAAAAGAAAAGAAAAGAAAAGAAATCTCACCTCTAAAGAATGAAAGAAACCATTATGAGTCACAAAATGGACAATAATGCATGATAATGCAGGAAATGGATAATTCGGGTCTTACTGCATCATAAAGCTTTTGAGTTCATCAATCTCTTTTTGGTGTGCGTCTCGGAGTATTTGCTCCTCTTTGCGTCGTCTCTCCTCCTCCTCCTCCCACTCTCTCCGTCTCTCCTCCAAAAGTAGCTTTAGATCCTCATGCTCTATCTGTCGCTCCTTCCGAAGTAGCTCCAGCTCATGTTGAACTTTTTTCAGCTCTTCCTCACGTGCTAACTCAACAATAGATCTGCCATAATAGGAAGAGGGACTCTGATCGTCCACAAAGAACACATGATATATACACAAGAGCCAAATGCTAAGCCACTCTCATAGAACCTCTTGGTGAAACTAGTCATTTGTTTTGTTTTCCTTTTCTTATGCCAACTTAAGAGTACGTTAGAATTTGTATGAGTACAGAATACGTACTTGACTAGATGTAGAAAAGGACAAAACCATAAATAAATAAATAAATGAGAAGAAAAGAAAAGTATCACATCTATATATCTATCTAAAGAATGAGAAATTCTTCGGTGCCGGGTGGGCACAGTGCCGAGCACCATCTCGGCCGTCCAAATGTGTTTTGGACGGCCCAGATCTGTTTAGGTATTTTTTAAGTATAAAATTATTAAAACCCCCCCTCCAAAACACGTTTAGATGGCTGAGATGTGCTCGGCACCACGTGGCACCGTGCCCGAAGAATTTCTCCTAAAGAATATAAGAAACAATTAACAATTCACATGGCATTAATGTGCAATTTTTTTCAACCACAAAATGCATGCTAATGTACGAAATGCATAATTCGGGTCTTACAGCAACATATAGCTTTTGAGTTCATCAATCACTCTTTGTTGTTCATCACGTCGTATCTTCTCCTCCTCCTGCTCTTCCTGTCGCTCCTCCTCAAGCTCCTCCAACTTAGATTGAAGTTTTTTTAGCTCCGACCTAACATCAGTCACAAAATGGTACAAATGAATATTTGAAATGCGGGAGCATCTTAAATTCGATGCATGGAAATGTATACTAGTGATTGAATTTGATTTATGACTTTATTTTTTTAGCCATAACCCAGATGAGCGCCATGGTAAAATACACTTTAACCATAGTTCTCATAGTAGTATGAAATTGGTAATCGAGTATGAAGAGCAATTCGGTTTCTCAAGTTCAACTTTTTACCATCCTATACCAAAATTCAGCATCATGAAGCTTTTGAGTTCGTCAATCTGTCTTTGTTGTGCGTCTCGTAGTATCTGCTCCTCCTTGCGTCGTCTCACCTCCTCCTCCAGCTCTCTCTGTCGCTCCTTTTGTTGCTCCTCCCGAAGTAGCCCCAACATCTCTTGTTCTCTCTGACATTTATTGTGCTCCCTCTTTCGCTCCTCTCGAAGTAGCTGTAGCTCCTCCTGCTCTCTCTGTCGCTCTTCTCGAAGTAGCTCCAGCTCCTCCCGCTCTCTCTGTTGCTCTTTCTTCTCTCTCTTTCGCTCCTCCTGTAGTATCTTCAGCTCCTCATGCTCTCTTCGTCGCTCCTCCGCCTCTCTCTTTCGCTCCTCCAAAAGTAGCCCTAGCTCCTCTCGCTCTCTCTGTTGCTCCTCTCGAAGTAACCCCAACTCCTCCCGCTCTCTCTGTCGCTTCTCATGTTCTCTCTTTCGCTCCTCCCATAGTAGCCCCATCTCCTCACGTTCTCTTTGTTGCTCCTCTTGCTCTCTCTTTTGTTTCTCGAGAAGTAGCTCCAGCTCCTCCTGACCCCTTTGTCGCTCCTTATGCTCTCTTTTTCGCTCCTCAAGAAGTCGCCCCACCTCCTCTCGAAGTAGCTCCAGCTCCACCTGCTCTCTCTGTCGCTCCGGCCCCTCTCTCTGTTGCTCCTCGCAAAGTACCTTTAGCTCATATTGAACTCTTTTCAACTCATCCCCATGTTCTAACTCATCAATATTAGATATTTCAGAATAGAAAGAGGGCCTCTGGTCGTCCTTAAATAATCCTGCGCAATGCAGTGTGTGAGACCAATCACAATGCGAGTGTATTTGTAAGTATTAAAGTGGAGGTGACACTTTTGAGGGTAAGGGTGAAATCTGATTTTAATCAATCATTATATTAGTTTATTACTATGATCAGAAAATAATAATCATGGTTAACGGAGAGACCCACTATTTGAAGAGAGAGAGAGACTCATCACCAATTTTAATTTCCTTTTTTGATTTATGCAGGATGGAACATCTTTTTTTCAAAACTGCTCTTTTTAGGTCCCGTTCTCTTGAACTTAATTGATGTAAGACAAAAATGGAGAAAGTAATTTTTGAAAGTTGGAGTGGTAATGAGTAAAGAGAGATAAAAAGAAAAATTTATTGAAAACTATGCCGAGAATTAAAAGTAACTCTCAAAATGTTAAACCAAACGGAGTGTTTGTATTTTATTTTTATTGCTTTAGAATAATATTTTTACTAGGAATATTTTTGTTTAGGTTAGAATTATTAACTTTAATTTCCGTATTTGGTTTGATTTTAATTTCTACTTTATTAGGATTAATTCTTAGTCTACAAGAATTAGAATTTTATTTAATTAAATAGGAAATATTTTTCTTTAATGCCGTTTATTTTGGCATGATTTAAGATTTTTTTTTACAGTAGGATATATTTCTAAGGTTAGGGTCTTATAAAAAGAACTGTAACCTATTCAATTATTAAACTTTTAAAAAAGCTTTTAATCAATAATATTGCAGAGATTTTCTCTTTCTTTCTTGTGTGCAAGATTTGCTCATTGCGACGAGTTGTTTATCTCGTTTGGACTAGTACGCTAACTAGTCTCTCATAAATTCCGCTGCATCATTAATTTAAACTTAAACTTAAAATCTTTCAGATAACTCAAATAAGGACAATTTTTCAGATTTAAGTTAAGTTCAAGAGAACGGGCCTTACAAAAGTTGAAAAATATGTACCGTAATTTAGACCTCCTTTCGTCGTTAATATACCGTATTTACTAGACCCCTTAAGATATACTAATAAGAGAAAAACTTATTTATGGAGTATTCCGTAAATAAGTTTTACGGAGGTGACTCCGGACAGTCCAAAACACTTAACTCTTTCCCGAAAAGGTTTGTTTAAAATGCGGACCGTCCAAAACACTCTTGGACGGTCCGTATTCACCCCTCTGTAAACAGCTTATTCACGGCCCCATAAAAGCATGTACATCAGTGTAGGTATATGAGCAATATTAACTAAAATAGAGAACGAAAGTCACAAAAGTAAGCTATACCAAAGTAGCAAAAGACAAAGGTATAAGAGCATGTACACCAATGGTAGTTAAAATACCTAGTTAAAAAGTGTAATTTCTATTTTACCTATCCACTTTTTACTTGCACACTATATCAATCATCTCTATTACCCTCTCTATCACTATTTAAGAATTATATAAAATAAAATGCTGCATATATATCTATAGGTTCAAATATACGGTTTCTTTCTTTTATATCAGTAGAGTGAATGAGAGTTTTGTCCTAAATTGGGTCAATTGATTGGTTCTTCTTCCACGCACTTATTTCTTCTCCTTATTTTCATTTGTACTTTGAAGTGGGCAAATAACTCTTTGAGACTCTCATTTATAAAATAGAAAGAAACAACAGAACTTTATTTATTTTTTTGAACGACAACAACAAAACTTATGTTGCCCTAAATTTTTTATCATGAACAAAAGAGCTGAAATTTAGATCCATTTTCATCATTGTAGTTGAAAACACATGCATAGATTGAGTAATTGCTCAATGTTTTGGGTTCAAGTATTGATGCACAAATCAGATTTTGGAAGGTATACAATTTTACTGGTTTTGGTTCTTGGAGGAGAGAGAAGAAGAGGCTTGCATCAGAGATAATAATATTTGTTTATTTTTTCCATTGCTACAGTGCCTAGCTTCTTTTGGAGAGCTACAATGGTTTTTTTTAAAATATCTATGTTGATAGCTAGGCTGGTGCAACCCCTTTTTGAGAAATTCCTCTCTATTTAACCTAAAAGTACGATATAGAGAGATTGGTGTACATGCTCTAATAGCTTAGATGGAAAGGTTCGGTATTATTACCGAGTCACTGTTCATGAGTAATTCCTTAAACAATTATTGTTTTTCTTCCGTTCTTCGTTCTTCTTTAGTAGTTCTCTCTCTCTCTCTCTCTCTCTCTCTCTCTCTCTCTCTCTCTCTCTCTCTCCCTTCCTAACCCCACCTTGCATGCAATAATTTTGTACGGTTCAAATTTTGGGTTAATTGATATATGGTAGTTAATTTGTGGGTTTGGGTCTTTTGATTTTAGATAGAGAACTGCGGAGAGAGAGGGGAAACAAAAATAGTACTGCAATTTTATAGTATTTTATAAGGATAGAGATGATAATAGAGAAGATTGGTGAGAGAGAAATTTGAATAGATAAAATAAAAACAGTGAATTATTGGGTAGCTAAAATACATTTTCCTTAATGTACATGCTCTAAGTATAAGTATATCTCACTAACTAATGAAATGAAAAAATGGAAGAAGAGATACCATAATTCTCCAACGCGTTCCCTGCCTCCACCTTCCTCCTCGCCTCTTCGTCCTCCAACTTATACTTCTCCGTGTCCCCCGCCATCCTCCCAATCTCCTCCTTACTCAACCCCCCTTTATCGTACGTTATCGTAATCCTACTCTTTAGTACCCCCGCCGTCTTGTCCTCCGCCGTCACGTTCAAAATCCCATTCGCATCTATATCGAAAATCACATTGATCTGCGGGACCCCGCTCAGCGCAAGGGGAAATCCAGTCAATTCGAATTTCCCCAGCAGATTATTATCCTTAACTCTCGCTCTTTCCACTTCATAAACCTGAATCAAAAAACCAGGCTGATTATCCAACAACGTCGAGAAAATCTGCTCCTTCTTAGCTGGAATCGTCTCGTTTCTTGGAATCAAAACAGTCATAACCCCACCCTCCATTTCTAACCCCAAACTATACGGCGTTACATCGAGCAATAACAACAAATCCTGCACCTCGCCGGTTAAAATCGCCGCCTGAACTGCAGCCCCGTATGCCACGGCCTCATCTGGGTTAATACTCTTACATAGCTCTTTTCCGTTGAAGAAATCCTGCAGTAATTCTTGTATCTTTGGAATGTGGGTGGACCCACCGACAAGGACGACTTCATCAACCAAATTTTTATCGATTTTCGCATCGCGAAGGCATTTCTCGACGAGCTCCATACACTTTGTAAACAAATCCATGTTCAATTCCTCGAACCTCGCCCGGGTAATCGTGGGGTAAAAATCAACCCCTTCGTATAATGAATCGATCTCTATCGTTGCCTGAGGAGCCGACGATAGAGTCCATTTTGCTCTCTCACAAGCGGTTCTCAACCGCCTCAACGCCCTTGAGTTTCCACTTACATCCTTCTTGTGCTTCCTCCGAAACTCCGCCACGAAATGATTCACCATTCTGTTATCGAAGTCCTCCCCACCCAAGTGGGTATCCCCCGCCATAGCTTTCACTTCGAAAACCTCCTCTGCGATAGTCAAAATCGAAACATCGGAACTTCCTCCACCCAAGTCAAAAATCAGCACGTTCTGCTCCCCTTTCATTGAACCCTTCTTGTCGAACCCGTACGTAATTGCAGCCGCGTTCGACTCGTTAATAATCCTCACAACGTTCATTCCCGAAATCGCTCCAGCGTCAATCGTCGCCTGCCGCTGCGAATTGTTGAAATACGCCGGGACCGCAATAACGGCATTTTTCACCGATTGCCCAAGAAAATTCTCCGCCGTTTCCCTCATCTTCACCAAGACCATGCTCGATATTTGTTCGGCAGCGAATTGCTTCTCTTCCCCTTTGAAATTGACGACGATCATGGGATGGTTGCCAGGACCCGGAGCTACTTTGAAGGGCCAAAGTTTGATGTCGGATTGGACGGAGGGATCGGAGATTCGGCGGCCGATGAGGCGTTTGGTGTTGGAAACAATGTTTTGTGGGTTCATGGCGACTTGGTTTTTGGCGGCGTCGCCGATTAGGCGCTCGGTGTCAGTGAAGGCGACGTAGGAAGGGGTGGTTCGGTTGCCTTGGTCGTTTGGGATGATTTCGACTCGGTCGTTATGCCACACCCCTACGCAGCTGTACTTCGTGCCGAGGTCGATTCCGATGGCCTTGTTACTAGTACCCATTGTTGCAATTCTTTCTGATTTTTTCATGGGAGAGAGAGAATGGAAAGTAAAAAATTATTATTCAAATTTATAATTTTTTAAATAAAGATAAAAAAAATTAAATTTTGATCATAATTTTTTACTTTACCAATTTCTCTTAAGGAGATGAATCAATGATCCACGAAAAATTTGACATTGAACTAATAAATGTGAAAAAATTTAAATAAAGACAAAAAATAAGCTAAAATAGGCAATAGTATGTTGTTTTTTAATTTTTTTTTTTTTTTATAAGCAGGGAGTGAGAGAATGAAATGTTTTTGGGGAAAGCAATTTGAACGGCTTTGTTTGATTTGGGTGTTGAGAGGGGTTTTTGGATAGTGATTAGAGAAAAATAGAGAAATGAGAGTAATAACTACATATAAAATTTATTAACGACCATGGGTAGAAAGAATAACTGGTTTTAGAGACGCAACGCAAACACAGTCATGTTTGGAAGGTGAGTATGTAACTACGTACAGGGAATTGTAAGGAAAATTTGAGAAACACCAAGAAATAGAGGAAACGCAACGGGAAGTGGGAGAGATACCAGAGTTTTGGAGCAAGGTTGTATATTATTGTAAGCCGGCTGGCACGTACCGTTTTATCAAAAATCCAGTATCTTTCACTCCTCGATTTGTTCCGTTGTATTTTCCGGTGATTCTCCGCCGATCTCAAAGATACCGGCGGATTGAATCACTGCCGATGTCAGAGATACCGGCGGATTCGTACAGTTTCCGGTCGTTTCTCGTGGGTACCGATTGCTGATCGTGCTCTTCGGCAGTGAAGAATACTCGTTTCAGGCTGAAATGAGTGTGAAGACCCAAAAATGCCTAAGCTTCGGACATGTCACTTATTCACACATTCATGTATATGCTCATACTTACAATAAGGGTGAAGCCCGCACACACTACACACTCAATGTGTGTGGGCCCCACCCTTGTTGTGAGTCTGAGTGTGTGAATGAGTGTGGTGGTAGAAGGATTGTTCCAAGAACAAAAATGATACTGGCACAAACATAAATCTGTACTAGTGCGTACAAACGCCATTTTGGGCATGTTTTGGGCCACAAAAAAATAATCGGAACCGCTCATTTTGTTTAGAACACTTTTGTTTATGATCCTTGTAAAAAATAAGTTCAATCCAATATCGGTAAGGACATTTACAAAACGTCCAACTTTGTCACAGAATTCAGGCCATTCTGCCGGACATTTACAAAACGTCCAACTTTGTCACAGAATTCAGGCGATTCTGCCAGAATGGCCTGAATTCTGTGACAAAGTTGGACATTTTATAAATGTCCTTACCGGTACTGGATTGAGCTTATTTTTTGTGAGGACGATAAACAAAGTATTTTTGGAGGACATTTCAACCGTTTCCCAAAAAATCATTTGTACTCCCTGTAGCACCACTCTTCCAAGAAATGCAACGGAGTAGGACATTTCAACCGTTTCCAAATTTCTTGGACTAATTCAATGAATTAATTAAGATCTTCTGACGTCCACAAAATGGCTCAGAGTAGGATATGTCTGTTGGAATATTTCTGATCACAAGTTTCAATCTTTATCAGATTACGATGAGTATTTATGTTTCCTTTATTAATTGAGTTTATTATTTTTGGAGGTCGCATATATTTACGGAGAGAAACTTATTCACGGTTCAACCGTGAACAAGTTTTTTACAATAACAATTCTTTGCGACCGTCACAAAGTGTTTTGAACGGTCTGGATGTTGATGAAACGTTTCGAGAAAGGAGCGATTGACTCCGTAAATAATTATTTACGACTCCGCCGTTAAAAAGATTTTCTCATATTTATATGTCCTCATGTAAACATGATTATAAGTTTAGTTGGCAATTATATTTGTTGGTCGGTTACAATATGTGCCTAACTGTTAGATAATGACCTGCAAAAACATATGGTGGAGAATTTAATAGGACATTATATGACTTTGTTGAGATGAGCTGATAGAGATGGAATGAGACAAATACATGAATTGGGGATAGTGTTTTGCAATGGTGTGCGCAGCACCGTGTTGCGCACCTCTGAGCCGTCGGATCGTACATCCGACGGATCGGATCTCATCTCAGTAATAAACAGCTCTCAATCATTGGTTGTCGAGATGAGATCCAAACAGTCGGATGCACGATCCGACAGCTCGGAGGTACACAACACGGTGCTACCTTACTGCACAGCACCAACCCGAAGTCCACGTGTATGTACAAGGCTTTATTTGTTTATTTATTTATATACACGTTCTATATGGTGTCTATGGGCAGCTTCGACCAGGACGATTCTTCGTCTCCTGGAGGACGTGAAGCCAATAGCTGCGAGCGTTGGATTGAATCTTGAAGTCATTAGCATCCGCTAAAACCTTAGAGCATCAGCAGTGTAATAAACAAATATGAATAATTAAAACATGCCACATCAAATTTTGATTATCCATTTAAAGATTGCTAGAATTAGCAATGTCAAATCCTAAACCAATGGGCCCTCCAAACTTTTTCCCTTCATTTCACGCATATTTTTTGAAAAAGTGGTTTTTGAAGGAAAAAAAAACAGTTTATATTAGAAACAGATAAAAAAAAAAGTTTTTCGAAACGAAAAATAATTTTTCAAAAAACACACTTTGTTCACTTAAAAACTGTAAATACAATTTTGAGAAATTTTGAAAGAATTATATTTACACAAATAGTTTTGAAATTTTAAAAACTATAAATACAGTTTTTTAAAAACAGATTTTGTGTAAAAAACAATTTTCTATAAAAGAGTTTTGAAATTTCAAAAATAGATTTTTGGAAAACACACTTTATTTATTTATAATTATTTAAAGTTTTTGAAAAAATTGTTTTTTGTAAAAAAAAAAAGTTTCTGAAAAAAACCAATTTTTTTTTGAAAATTAAAGTTTTTTAAAATTATTTTTTGAAAACATTGTTGAGAGAGAGAGAGAGAGTAGATTTTCGTGTAATGTTGATGTATTTGATTGAGAGATAAAATTTGGTTATTGACAAAATATTGCTAGCTTTGATTATTGAAGAGCCAAAATTTGATGAGTTGTTAAGAGATTGCTGAGTTTGGTTATTCCAAGGTGAGCACTTTTCTGATCAAATATTGCTAGCTTTTAACAATTTTTTGTTTTGCTTATTCCGCTGTGGATGTTCATAGCGTAGGGAGGAAAATTTCTCCGACTTGTGGAATGAATTAAATTAATTAATTAAGATCTTCCGACGTCCAAAATGGCACAGATTAGGACATCTCAACCGTTCCAAAATTTCTTGGACTAGTTCAATGAATTAATTAAGTCTTCTGATGTGATTTCTTTCACGTTGTGTCCTGACTAATAATTCATTTGAATTATGATCAAAACCTTAAAAAAAAAATTGCAAAAAACAAAAAATAGACAGATTTTTTTGTATAATTTTAGAGGAAGAGTGAATTGAAGTGACTCCAATGATGATGGACACTCATTTCATAGAAATCTATGCATTTTCATATACATCAATATACATATATATTGAGAACTATTTAAATATATTGATTTTCAAAAGCTTTTGCCGTACAATTAATGCGCATCATGGAGATAGAAAAAGTTTCATTTCTGTCCGTCGGCAATGGAAACCTTGGAGTTTTCACCAATGCCATTGTGGACGAGTTGGAAATGATTACGGCGTCGCGGTGAGAGAAGCTGTTATCTTAGCAATTTGATAAGATTGTCTTTTGTTTCATTCTTTCTCAAACTGATCTACAGGCTATCACTTTAGAATTGTTAATAAAATCTAAATGCACTATTTTCCCTCCAAATTTTGATCGTAATTTGCTTCAATAAAGACCAAAGTAGATCCCAGGAAACAACATATGATAAAGTACTAAATTTGATCTCGGGCGTTTGGCCCATTTTGGCATCTTCTTTCTTTATTTTTATACTTTGTGGATTTATAAGTCTTGATGAAAAATTTCAAAAATAAAAATTTATGAGTTTTTTTTTTTAGAGGTGGCTAATAGGCGGGTTGAAATGGGTCGCGGGTCAAATATGAGCGGGTTGAATAGTAAACTAGTTGAAATGGGTTAGGTCAAATATGGGTCAAGTCAAACCCAAATCCGCCCGACCCGACCCGTTTTCCTTCCCCCTCTAACCCCCCCCCCCCCCCCCCCCCCCCCCCTTTTTTCCCCGCCTTCCTTTTTTCCTTTCCCTTTTCCCCGACCTGTTTTCATTTTCTCCCATTTTCCGTTTTGTCCTAATTCAAAAAAAAAAATCGCATTGTTTCGTTTTGCGACAAACTTTTTATCCTTATTGATCGTCTTGATGAGAGGAATCAAAAAAGTAAATTTTTTTTTTTATTTTCACCCAAATATTTGGACATATGAGAAAGCATGCACAATTCATGGGTCGTTTTTTGGAGATTGAAATTTGGAAGAAATTGTAATTTGTATTTAGAATTGTATGTGCATTTGCGCCGCTCCGTGAACGAGCCTCCGCGAAAAAATATATCTCTAATTCAATTCAATTGCCGTCCAAATGGAGTTTTATGAGTTTCTTGTTCAATAACGCCAAAGCATTAGGACTATTTCCATGTCAGTTGTTGCTCCCACCACTACCAGGAATATAGGATAATTTTGTACTTGTTACGTCGGCACACATAGGAACCTGGAAGTAGAACAAACTAAACTGATCATAGCAACAACCTAGCTTGTAAAAGTAAACTCACACTGTTACATAGAGATAGAGAAAGAAGCGAGAGGAGAAGCTGAGGATGCGTCATTTGGTAAATGGGAGTATACGTGAAGCACTTGGATCTTTTACTAATCCACCTAAACCCATGTAAATATGAGTTTATATGGGTGAATCCATATCAACTCATTATATAATATGGGAGGATTAGATTGGTTATATGTGGGCGATTATGGACGGGTTAAAAAAATATGGGTTGAATTGCCAACTCTATTTTTTTTAAACATTCAAGGAAAAATTGAGCATGTCTGTGTGTGAGTCGACAAAGAACACTAGCTAAACTAAACTCGGTGGGCTCGCGTAACAACCACAAACAAGAGGATGACAACGGAAAGGAACGCTAGCTAAACTAAACTCGGTGGGCTCGAGTAACAACCACAAACAAGAGGATGACAACGGAAAGGAGCAACAAGGATTTGTCATCCAATCGACAGTTGGTGTTTTCTACATCGAGATTTTTCTTCTGATCAGAAGGTCGAGATATCATGGTCACAATGAGCATGATTTGCTTGGCGAGTTCCAGAACTTTCGCCTTTTCAATTTTCAAAATTATGATCCAAGCTACTCATGTCGCAACTAAAAAAAATAAAAATCAACTTGACCAATCATCAAATCCACCACCAACTTGTATAAAGTGGATAGTTCACATTTACTGTTACATCAGTTACAAAAGGCAGCCCAACTTATTTGCAAACTTTGAGCAAAACCCCCATAAAACAGAACACCGAAACAGAGACCACACCATACTTCTTCACATTCAGTCAACTTACCCACCGCCACCGCCACCCATTGGCACATCGCCACCACTGCCTCCGTCGCCCTTATACATGATCGCGATTATCGGATTACACACCGCCACCGCCACCCATTGGCACATCGCCACCACTGCCTCCGTCTCCCTTATACATGTTCGCGATTATCGGATTACACAACCCTTCCAACCCCTTCAACTTATCCGCCAACTCATCCGCGTACTTCACCGACTCATCGTTCCCCAACCACTCAATCGCCTCTTTCACTGCCCTCTCGATCCTTTCCAACGCATTTCTCGTCTTCACCTTCTCTTCCTCACTCAACCGCCCCTTATCGTTCGTAATCGTCATCTTACTCTTCACCCCGGTCGACTCATCCTCTGCCCTCACTTTCAATATCTCATTTGCATCTATATCGAAAACCACCTTGATAACCCGCCTAGGCACACGGGGAATTCCAGTCAACTCTAATTTCCCCAACAGTGTAAAGGATTCTAATGTTAGCTTAAAGCATTCTAATGTTAGCTCAAGTGAAGCTGCCAGCTCAAGCACAGGAGGCTCAGCTCAAGCTTCCACGTCAGCTAACTCAAGTGTGTAGTTGGTTAGATAGTTTCTGACTTAGTTAGGGAATTAAGATTAGTTAGAGGGTAATCTTGATTAACTCTGTAATCAACTGATATATAAGACTTTGAGGCCTAGCTTTGTAATCATCGAATAGAATGAAATAAAAATCAGTTTTTCCTTTTCTCTTTTCTCGTGTTTTCTCTCTCTAGTTCTTGATCATTTCTTTACCAATTCAGTCCAGAATTCAGAATCTCTTTATGGTATCAAAGCTCACGAAGACGAAAGTCTGTAGATCCTCGGTGTGTACGTCAAGAACGATCAACTTCTGCAACTTAGGGTTTCAACTTCTTTGTTAGGGTTTCAACTCCTCTGTTTGTCAGAATGTCAGCAAATTCAGGTTCTAGTGAAACTGGAGTTACAATGCCTCCTTCTCTCGCGTTTCTGGTCTCTAATTTCCACACACTAGTCAAGATTCAGCTAAGTTCCGATAACTACCTTCTCTGGAAAACACAGGTTTTAAATGCATTACGCGCGAATGGCTTTATTGATTATGTTGATGGTACTATTAATGCACCTCCTATGCAAATACGTGATACAAGTAACAATCTTGTAGTGAATACTGCTTATTTGCGTTGGAAGCTTATTGACAATCAGTTGTTGTCATGCTTGACTGCTTCCTTATCTGCTTCTACTTTACCCCTGGTTTTAGGGTTAGATCATGCCTATGAAGTTTGGAGTTGTTTGGAACAGAGGTTTAATTCCTTGTCTAGGCCTAACATTCATGATCTCAAAAGATCACTGTTTAACTTTACCAAAACTGGTACAATGGAACAGTATATTGATGAGATCAAGCTCTGTGCACAAAAGTTAAGTGCCGTCGGTTATCTGGTAGATGATGATGATTTGGCGTTTCATACAATGAATGGTTTACCAGGAGAATTTGATCCATTGAAATCTGCTATTGGTGCTCAAAGAGATCTAAAATTCCATGAGCTTGTCTCTATCTTAAAGGCAGAAGAATCTCGTTTACATAAGTCTAAGGGAGTATCTGATTCTACTAGTGTCTTTGTTGCTACTCAAAAACTGCATGATCTTAGTTTTTCTGGTGCAACTAGTTCTGTTCAACCTCAAATGATGCCCAATACTGGTTCCTTTTCTGCTTCTATGGCTCAGTCTCCTCAACCTCACGTCATACCGTCCTCTCAATCACAAATAGCTCAGCCTCATGTTCCAATGTTTCAGTCACCGTTTCCACAAGGTTCTTTCTTTCCTCAATCTTCTGGTTCTAGATTTAATAGCAACAAAAACAAGCCTAGAGGACAGGGCTTTGTTCCTTTTTCCAAGCTGGGGTGCTGTCAAATTTGTGGCAAGGATAATCACACAGTACGTACTTGTTACTACAGAAATGTACAATCATCTCAAGGAATGTTCCCTCCATCAGGTTTTCAACAATTCAACATGTGGAGGCCTGATTCTGCACCTTCTTTTTCTTCTGGTCAGGCATTTGCTAACTTCTCTGGACCTGCAAATCATGGACCACCATCTCATTTTGGATTTTCCCATCCTGGACCACAAGCTCATTTTGTGCACTCTGGTTACTCACCTAATGTTGGTCAGCCTACTAGTTTTGGTGGATATGGTTACACTCCTACTGTTGGTCAATCTAGTGGCTTTGGGGGTCAATCTAATGGTTTTGGGGGTAATAGCTCAGGGTTTGAGACCTCTTCAGACATGTATCCCTCAGGTTTTCCTGCTGCATCTGCTTTTTCTACAACATATTCTTCACATACAGGGAATACTGGCCTTGGTTTTCCTTCTCAAAACTGGTACTTTGACAGTGGGGCTACAAATCATGTCACTCCCACTGCCACTCATCTTACACAGACACAACCTTATACAGCAAGGGCGGGGGTGATGGTTGGAAATGGTAAGTTTTTGCCTATTACTGGTATTGGAAAAGGAATTTTGCCCACACCAAATGCTAAATTCCATTTAACTAATGTTTTGCATACACCTGCCATTACACATAACCTTCTATCAGTTTTCCAATTTGCCAAGGATAATAATTGCTCTCTAACATTTACTTCCTCTGGCTATGTCATTCAGGACAACCAGTCACATCAAATTCTATTCCACGGTCCATGTCACAAGGGTCTCTACCCTATTCAGACTTGCTCTGAGCTTGCTTCACCTCAGGTTTCTGTTGCTCTTTCTTCTAATAACACTGTGTCTACATCCTCTGCCACTTTGTGGCATCAGAGGCTTGAACACCCTAGTTTTCCTCTTTTTCAAGCATTAATAAGACAGTTTGGTTTACCTGTGACCAAATCTTTTGATGTTTCCTGTTCTAGTTGTCATAGTGTGAAAAGTCACAATTTAAGTTTTCCTCTTTCTGTTTCCAAGTCTGTTCAGCCCTTTGATTTGCTGCATATGGATGTTTGGGGTCCTGCTCCTATACCTTCTGTCAAAGGTTTTAGATACTATCTTCTTATCATTGATGATTGTACTAGATATTCTTGGTTATTTCCTTTGCACTACAAATCTGACGTAAAGACCACACTTACTCATTTTAAAGCCTATGTGCAAACACAGTTTCACGCCACTGCTAAACTTGTTAGATCAGACAATGGAAAAGAATTCGTTAATCACTATCTTACTAGTCTGTTCCTCACTAATGGCACAATTCATCAGACTTCTTGTCCACACACACCAGAGCAAAATGGTGTGGTGGAAAGAAAGCACAGACATCTTATGGATACTACACTTACTCTTCTTCATCAAGCAGGAATTCCTGCTCAGTTTTGGCTAGAAGCCTTGATTACAACAGTTTTTCTAGCTAATAGACTTCCCCATTCTTCTCTAAAGTTTCAAGTCCCTTTTGTTCTTCTTTTTAATTCCCAACCTGATTATCTTGCTCTCAAACCTTTTGGTTGTGCTTGTTTTCCATGGTTGAAACCTTATCATTCACATAAACTCATTCCTAAGTCTACTCCTTGTGTATTTTTGGGGTATTGCCAAGCTTCCAAAGGATACAGATGTTTTGACCCTATCTCTAATAAAGTGTATATATCAAGACATGTCAGGTTTATTGAGAGTGACTTTCCTTACTCTACTCTTTTGTCCAAATCTCTTTCCTTAGCCCCTTCCACTACAGATCTGTCTTCCTTTAGTGTTCCTCTTACTGACTTTCAGGATATTGTAATCACTGTTACTCCAAATGTTCCTTCTGTTTCTTCTCAATCTGTGTCTTCTCCAGCTCCTACTCCTATTTTTGACACTCTCTCCTTTCCTATTCATTCCAGTTCTGAGTTTCTTAATGTGTCCATTCCAAATACTACTTCTTCTCTTCCCTCTTCTGTATCTACTACAACTTCTGTTCCTCTTTCCACTGTAGAGCCTTCTCATTCTATGAGGACTAGGTCTCAACATGGGATTTTTAAACCCAAACATCCTTTCACTTTATTCACTTCCGTTTCTTCTTTTCCTCTGAAAGAACCCTCTCATTTTTCTGAAGCTATTTCTTATCATGTGTGGCAAAAAGCCATGGCAGAAGAGTATGAAGCATTGGTTAAACAAGGAACTTGGCAACTTGTTCCTCCACCTTCCCATAGTCATATTATAGGTTGTCAGTGGATTTATAAGATCAAAAGGCATTCGGATGGTTCAGTGGCAAGGTACAAAGCTCATCTTGTTGCAAATGGTAATCAACAAGAGGAAGGCATGGACTATACAGAAACATTTAGTCCTGTCCTCAAACAACCTACTCTTAGGGTTATTCTGAGCCTTGCAATTCATCATCACTGGCCTTTAAGGCAGTTGGATGTCTCCAATGCATTTTTACATGGAGTAATTTCTGAAGATGTTTATATGACGCAACCTTTGGGCTACAAGGACCCTGCACATCCTGAGTATGTTTGTAAACTTTCCAAAGCTTTGTACGGTCTTAAACAAGCACCACGAGCATGGTATGCCATGTTTTCCAATTATCTGATTGAGTTGGGTTTCATCTCCAGCAAGGCAGATACATCTCTGTTTATTCTCTCTCAGGATAGTACCATCACTCTTGTCTTGATCTATGTTGATGATATAGTCATCACCGGTAATGATTGTGCATACATCTCTGCTCTTATTACTCAGCTCAGCAAAAGGTTTGTCATGAAAGATTTGGGTACTCTTAATTACTTTTTGGGCATTGAAGTACAATCTTCTTCTTCTGGTATATTTTTATCTCAAGCTAAATATGCTTCTGAGTTGTTACTAAAGGCTGGAATGGTGGAGTGTAAACCCAGTGCCACACCTATTTCTGTTAAACCTGGGATACCTTCCTCTGATTCTTTGTTTGATAATGTTCATTTATATAGAACTATAGTGGGCTCTTTGCAGTATCTCACTCTCACGAGGCCAGAACTTTCTTTTTCTGTCAATGTGGCCTGCCAACATATGCATTGTCCAAGGCTTAGTGATTTTATAGCTATCAAGAGAATCTTGCGGTATATCAAAGGCACAGTTCATCAAGGTCTCCATTTTCGTCCCAGTCCTTTATCTCTCACTGCATATGCTGATGCTGATTGGGCAGGAGATCCTATTGATAGGAGGTCCACAACAGGGTTTAGCATTTTTCTGGGATCTAATCTTGTATCTTGGTGCGCCAAGAAACAGCATACTGTGGCTCGTTCTTCTACTGAAGCAGAAAATAGGGCCATGGCTCAAACTGCAAGTGATTTGGTTTGGTTGCAACAACTGCTCTATGACTTACATGTTTCTTTGTCCTCTCCACCTGTTTTGTTATGTGATAACAAATCCGCTATTGCTCTTGCTTCAAACCCTAATTTTCATGCTAGGACAAAGCATATTGAGATTGATTACCATTTCATTAGAGAACAAGTGCTCAGTAAACGTATTGTTGTGTCTCATGTGGGTACTGACTATCAAATCGCTGATATCTTTACCAAAGCTCTCTCTGTTCTCAGGTTTCAAACTCTTAAGGCCAAACTCATGGTAGGTGATCCTCCCATGCGTTTGCAGGGGGCTATAAAGGATTCTAATGTTAGCTTAAGGGATTCTAATGTTAGCTCAAGTGAAGCTGCCAGCTCAAGCACAGGAGGCTCAGCTCAAGCTTCCACGTCAGCTAACTCAAGTGTGTAGTTGGTTAGATAGTTTCTGAGTTAGTTAGGGAATTGAGATTAGTTAGAGGGTAATCTTGATTAGCTCTGTAATCAACTGATATATAAGACTTTGAGGCCTAGCTTTGTAATCATCGAATAGAATGAAATAAAAATCAGTTTTTCCTTTTCTCTTTTCTCGTGTTTTCTCTCTCTAGTTCTTGATCATTTCTTTACCAATTCAGTCCAGAATTCAGAATCTCTTTAAGATTATTATCCTTAGCCCTCGCACTTTCCCCTTCATAAACCTGAATCAAAATCCCCTGCTGATTATCCGAAAACATCAACAAAATGTGCTCCTTCAGAGTTGGTATTGTCGTGTTTCTTGGAACCAAAACAGTCATAACCCCACCCTTCGTTTCTATACCCAAACTAAACAGCGTTACATCGAGCAATAAAAAGTCTTGCAACTTCTCATTCCCTTCGCCGATTAAAATCGCTGCTTGTACCGCCGCCCCATATGCCACAGCCTCATCTGGGTTAATACTCTTACATAGCTTTTTTCCGTCGAAAAAATCCTGCAGTAATTGTTGTATCTTCGGAATCCGGGTGGACCCACCGACAAGAACAACCTCATGAACCGTATTTTTATCGATACAA
This sequence comes from Rhododendron vialii, assembly GCF_030253575.1. NCBI lineage: Eukaryota > Viridiplantae > Streptophyta > Magnoliopsida > Ericales > Ericaceae > Rhododendron > Rhododendron vialii. The sequence goes on along the minus strand of NC_080557.1, from coordinate 3,321,902 downwards.
CGATATTTGCATCGACAAGGCATTTCTCGACAAGCTCCATGCACTTTCTAAACAAATCCGTGTTCAATTACTCGAACCCCTCGCGAGTAATCGTGGGGTAAAAACCAATCCCCTCGTGTAACGAATCGAGCTCTATCGTCGTCCAAGTAGCTGACGAAAGATTCTGCTTCGCTCTCTCACAAGCGTTTCTCAACCGCATCAACGCCCTCGCGTTTCCGCTCATGTCTTTCTTGTGATTCCTCTGAAACTCTGCCACAAAATGATTCACCATTCGGCTATTGAAATCCACCCCACCCAAGTGGGTATCCCCCGCCATAGCTTTCACTTCAAATATCCCCTGTTCGATAGTCAAAATCGTAACATCAGTACTCCCTCCACCCAAGTCAAAAATCAGCACATTCTGCTCCCCTTCTCTTGAACCCTTGTTCAAGCCGTACGCAATGGCAGCCGCGGTCAGCTCGTTAATAATCCTCATGACATTCATACCCGACATCGCTCCGGCATTCTTCGTCGCCTGCCTCTGTGCACCGTTGAAATACGCCGGTACTGTAATCACGGCGTCTTTCACCGATTGCACCAGATAATTATCCGCCGTTTCCCTCATCTTCACCAAGACCATGCTCGATATCTGTTCGGCTGAGAATTTTTTCTCCTTGCCTTCGAAGTTGACGACGATCATGGGTTTGTCGTTATGACCCGGAGTAACTTTGAAGGGCCAGAGTTTGATGTCGGATTGGACGGAGGGGTCGGAGAACCGCAGGCCGATGAGGCGTTTGACGTTGAAAACAGTGTTTCGGGGGTTCATGGCGACTTGGTATCTGGCCGTGTCGCCAACCAGGCGCTCGGTGTCGGTGAAGGCGAATAGGCGACGTAGGAAGGGGTGGTCCGGTTGCCTTGGTCGTTCGGGATGATTTCGACTCGGTCGTTATGCCACACCCCCACGCAGCTGTACTTCGTGCCGAGGTCGATCCCAATTGCCTTGTTACTAGTAGGCATTGTTGTTTCTGAAATGGAACAACTAGTAGCCATTGTTTTTTAAATGGAACTATTAGGACCCATGTTTGATAGGAAGTGAGAGAGCAATCATTCTACCTCCTCTTTCACGAACCAACACGAAGAGATTGGCACAAGACTCATCTTATTAATTGGAGGTGTACAGAGTTCTCACGGGCCGTTCGGCCGTGACCCGTGAAGGACGGAAGTTTGAAAGAAAGAAGACGAAAGAAAGGAGAAGAAAAAGTTGCAGAAGCAAAGAAGACGAAGGAAGAAAAGGAAAATGAATAAGTGCGCTCTTCTTTAATGCTTTCTGGAAAAAGAATTCAAAGCAGGTGAAGGTTTTTCCTTTTTTAAAAGGAACAACTTTCGGTAGTGCTGCATTAATAAGCCAACCAAGGAGGAAAATTATCCAGTATGGTTAGAACACTGCTCCAACAGGCCTAATTTCACTTTAGGTCCCTGCAGTTGTATTATTTCTCTTCTCAGTCCCCAAGTTTTGAGAAATATCCGATATTTGATCAGGTGGAGCTGCACCGTTATTGGGGAATCCGTATATGAATATGAATATGAATTTGAATTCGTCAGTTGTTTGGACTGATACTTGCATGCGCCTCTGGGGCGCCTGGCTCAAATGAGATTGAGCATCTGAATTTTAATTTGAATACGAATACGAATATGAATTTGGCTTGATCTGAATCAAGCATCTGAATATGCATCTGAATCTAAATATGTTACCGAAGACTAGATTTGTTTTAAAGAATCTACTTTGTTATGAAGACATCGTTGAAGATAGTTGGCTCGAATCATGTTATTGGATTCTTGCCAAGGTGGAGATTGTTGAAATCCCAGCCTTCCAGTAGGTGTTGGAACTCAAAAGAGGAACCTAGAAGGGTTCTGGGTGTTTTGCCAGACACTTCCCAGAAGCTTTGTCTAGCACAAGGAACTCGTGCCGCCGACCACCACCTTCCCCGAACCAACACGAAGCCGCGTGAAGACCACCACGTAGCCATCACCGCCGTTGACCACCACACACGGTTGGTACCCGTTTTGTAATCCTATAAATAGACAACTTAGGATTTCGTTGTAATTGGAGTCTGTGAGAGAGATCTAAGGTATCTCAGAAACTGAATAAGAAATTGATTTTAATATGAATTAGAAGTGTGTGATTGTGTTTCTAGTACGTATTTGAAACTCACACTTTTTATTAGGCTACTAGCTATTTGTTGGATCGAGTACCAGACACCATATTAAAGCATCAACACCAAATTAGGTATATGTATTAAATTAGTTAAAGTAGATAAGTAAAACTCAAAAACACTACTGCAGCAGATTAGTAAAACACAAATGTAAAATACATTTTCATGGATGGATAGCTAAAAATAGCTACCCATTATTCACTAGATATCTGTTTTTTTATTATTTTCCTAACAACTCCTCCTCTCTTCCCATTTGTCCTTAAACAGTAATAAAGAAGAAGAAAAGAAAAAAGGGAAATAATAGTAATAATATTTTAATAGAAAATAGATAAAATAGATAGTATTGGTGTGGTGTTGAAAAAAATGTAAATAGATAAAATAAAAATATATAAAAAATTATACTATTCACTAGCATTTTTACATGACAACCGATAATCTTGTTCTTACAAATCCAAACTGCTGGATTCGTTCCGGTGTATTGTACAGTTTTCGATCGTTTTTCCCAGTAGTTTCGTACAGCTTCGGGTTTGTTTTCGTGCTTACTGGCGGCTGATCGATAGCTTTGGCAGAGAAGAACACGTCTCAAGCTGAAATGATTTTTTTTTTTTTTTGCATTCATTAAATTTAATCTACTCTGTCCTAGGGGATTTGGGGAGGGAGATGAGTGTTTACGGGAAACAAACTCTACCCATGTACATTAGTGTATAAGGGAGACACCAACTCCACTCCACTCCGTTGTGCTGAAATGAATTTGAAGACCAAAAAATGTCTAAGCTTAGGACATGTCAACAGACCATTCCGAACTTTCTTTGACGAGTTCAATGAATTAAATTAAGATCATTCTGATTCGATTCCATCATGTATCGTGTTCCACTTTCTCTTCTTAAAAAGTACTTCATTCGTCCCAATATCTTTGGTCTTTTTTGATATTCGCGTTATTATTTAAACTCTTCTTAGAATCAACAGTTATAACCCCACCCTCTGCTTCTATCCCTAAACTAAATGGCGTTACATCGAGCACTAACAAGTCTTGCACTTCACTTCACATTCCCTTCGAGCACTAACAAGTCTTGCACTTCTCATTCCCTTCGTGATTTAAAATCGTCCTCACTCAACCGCCCGCTTAACCCTAAAAGGGGGGTGGGATCTCCCCTATGAGGTCCTTTCATCATTCTCCACCTTCATCCTTCCCTCACGCCTCCCGACGCCTTAGCCTCTTTGGTTTCTCTACCACCGGACCTCCTCCATCATATTTGCCGTTCGCCGGTGACTCGTCTCTGGTGGTGTGATTCAGATGTGCAACTGTGGGTGCAAAGCTTTTGTGGATGATTGGGTCGCCGGAGTTGGAGACCTATGTTGGTGGATGATGATGGCGAGGTTTTTTTTTTCATTTTTCTTGTTGGTTTGCAATCATTTGCTTATTCTCCTCTATATTGTGGAAGTTTTCTCTCTGGTTTATTGCCGTGAGTTTTTCTCCCAACTAGGTTTCTTCCAATTAGGTTGTTTTGGGTTGTTTCTGCAAGAAAAAAGGTTTAGTTCGTTTGAGGTATAGTTTGTGGGATGAATCTCCACCGTCGTGGTTACTTGGTTCTTTGTCTAAGGACGAGTTATCATCTTGAGATGTACTCTTTGATTGGAGTTATAATATCATCTGTTATCGGTTGGCAAAAAAAAAAAAACCCGCCCCCTTATCGTTTGTAATTGTCATCTTAATTCTTCAGCCGTCGTCTCATCCTCTGCCCGTAACGATAAAAATCCCATTCGCATCTATCTAGAAAATCGCTTTGATCTGCAGAACCAGCCTAGGCACAGGGGGAATTCCAGTCAACAGATCATTATCCTTAGTCATCATTCTTTCTTTTTCCTTCATTAACCTATTTCTTGTAATGTATTCACTGGTTCTTTGATGCCCGAAATATTTCTCTCTTTCCGCATTTTTGCAATCCCAGTTGTTTTGGTGGATAGTCTCTCATCCGGTTATCACGGGGTGATTGTGGTAATAAGATGCCATGCTAGTATTAGACTATCATGCAAAAAGAATTCTTAAAAACAACCGTTACGACTATTAAAGTACTAGAAGTTCTAGATCACCACTAATGAACTAAAAATGAGATTACGGCAAGTCAAGTACCTCATACACAAGCAAAAGTAAGTCACTGAGAAGAGCTTGCCCCAACGCGACCTTCCACCAACATATATGCACACGTAATGGCCGCCTCTAGCTGCTTAATCGTCGTGGCTTGGTCATCTATCAATTTGGAGTATTTTTCAAACTTTCTGTCATATGCACATATCTTCTCCTCTTGCCTCTGGCACAAGTCCTTAAAGGTCTCAATCTGATTCTCCTGTCTTTGGCACACATCCTTCAGTATCTCAACTTGATTCTTCAAGACACACACCTCTTCATGTAATGGGAAAACTGGTTACAACAAAAAAATATAAAACATGTCGTACTCAGTTGGGTAATAAATTAAGCATCCAAAATAATGTTATTTTCAGCTCGATTAGTGGCCCTCGTGTCAGTTAAATTTTAGCTTAAACGGATATTGGTCAGCATTTGATCTAAAAGTTAAATTTTCAATCAAGAAATTTAAGAATGTCATAGGATTGGAACAGTAGTGAAAGTGTACAACTTTTTGGAACAGAGGAAGTATAAATGAACAACAAAAAATAAAGGAGATATACCGTAATTCTCGAACGCATTCCTCACCTCCGCCATCCTCTTCACCTTTTCGTCCTCCAACTTGTACCTCTCCTCCTCCCTCACCATCTTCTTAATCTCCTCCTCACTTAACCTCCCTTTATCGTTAATCGTAATCTTATTCTTCACCCCCGTCGTCCCCTCCTCCACCATCACGGTCAAAATTCCATTCGTATCTATGTCGAAAAGCACTTTGATCTGCGGAACCCCCCTAGGCGCAGGGGGGATTCCAGTCAACTCAAATTCCCCCAACAGATTATTATCCCTAGTCCTCGTTCTTTCCCCTTCATAAACCTGAATCAAAACCCCCGGCTGATTATCCATAAACGTCGAGAGAATGCCCTCCTTCTTAGTTGGAATCGACGAGTTTCTTGGGATCACAACTCTCATTACCCCACCTGCCGTTTCGAACCCCAAACTAAACGGCGTTACATCAAGCAATAATAAGTCCTGCACCTTCTCATTCCCTTGGCCGTTTAAAATCGCCGCCTGTATCGCCGCCCCGTATGCCACGGCCTCATCTGGGTTAATACTCTTACATAGCTCTTTCCCATTGAAGAAATCCTGCAGTAATTGTTGTATCTTCGGAATCCGGGTGGACCCACCCACAAGGACAACCTCACGAACCGAACTCTTATCGATTCTCCCATCGCGAAGGCATTTCTCCACCGGCTCCATGCACTTTCTAAACAAATCCATGTTCAATTCCTCGAACCTCGCCCGAGTAATTGTGGGGTAAAAATCGATCCCTTCGTATAACGATTCGAGCTCCATCATTGTATGAGTAGCCGACGATAGAGTCTGTTTCGCTCTCTCACAAGCGTTTCTCAACCGCATCAACGCCCTCGCATTTCCGCTCATATCCTTCCTGTGCTTCCGTTTAAACTCCGCCACGAAATGATTCACCACTCTGCTATCGAAATCCACCCCACCCAAGTGGGTATCCCCCGCCGTAGCTTTCACTTCAAAAATCCCCTCTTCGATTGTCAAAATCGTAACATCAGTACTCCCTCCCCCCAAGTCAAAAATCAGCACATTCTGCTCCCCTTTTCTTGAACCCTTGTTCAAGCCGTACGCAATCGCAGCCGCGGTCGGCTCGTTAATAATCCTCACGACATTCATACCCGCAATTGCTCCGGCGTCCTTTGTCGCTTGCCGCTGTGCACCGTTGAAATACGCCGGTACTGTAATCACGGCGTCTTTCACCGATTGCCCCAGATAATTCTCCGCCGTTTCCCTCATCTTCACCAAGACCATGCTCGATATTTGTTCGGCTGAGAATTTCTTCTCCTCGCCTTCGAAGTTGACGACGATCATGGGTTTGTCGCTAGGACCCGGAGTAACTTTGAAGGGCCAGAGTTTGATGTAGGATTGGACGGAGGGGTCGGAGAACCGCCGGCCGATGAGGCGTTTGACGTTGAAAACGGTGTTTCGTGGGTTCATGGCGACTTGATATCTGGCCGTGTCGCCAACCAGGCGCTCGGTGTCAGTGAAGGCAACGTAGGAAGGGGTGGTCCGGTTGCTTTGGTCGTTCGGGATGATTTCGACTCGGTCGTTATGCCACACCCCCACGCAGCTGGACTTCGTGCCGAGGTCGATCCCGATTGCCTTGTTACTAGTAGCCATTGTTGTTTCTGAAATGGAACTACCAGTAGCCATTGTTTTTTAAATGGAACTATTAGTACCCTTTGTTTGATAGGGAGTGAGAGTGTTAATGGAGAATAATTTTGCTTTACCATCCCGGGATTCCTTCGTGTAATGGAGAATCATTTTGCTTTGTTTCCCATTTTGCTTTGTTTCCCACTTTACAACCTTGTATAGTTGATTAGCTACCTAGTCTTTAGCTTTCCCTATATTTTTTTCATGATTCTTGTCCTTTAGTTTAGGCAATCAATTATGTAACATCTCTACACTAGTGTTTGCTCGTGCTTACGGTACTACTCTCCTCGATTGGAATTAATCGAGAAGTTCTCAACTTATACACGCACATCAATTAATCTAGAAGTCTTCCAATTATCAAAGCAAACCACTGATACTTCCAAGAGTTTTTTCTGTCGATGCAAGTCTAACCTGCATGCTCATATTGATGGAAATGGGGATGTATATAATTAGAGGGCTTGAAGATATCATAGTAGTACTAATTAAATTGCAACAGTTCTATTTTTTCTTCAGCTTCCAAAATCACTTTTCAAAAACAATGCAGAAACTGAAGTGTTATTAATACAACCTCAAGAATTTCAACCGATTGCTCTTTTTTATACACACCCATTCCTCACATGAACATAGTTAGAACTTGACCACACTTTGAGCATATTATAACTAACAGAGTTGGTATGAAGTTGTATTGCCCTAGAATCCAGAATTTTTCTCTACACATTTACTTCCGCAATTTCTTCTCCCAAAAAGTGTAATGACCCGGATTCTCAAACACCACAAAATAAGAATATCGACGACTACGTGACTTCTCACCCAATCTTATCAAGTAAATTAACAAAAACCTTCCCAAATTATCAACACACTAGTGCTTGCCCGTGCCTGCGGCACTACCTATCTTGGCTCGTGCCTACGGCACTACTCACCCAAATTGGAATTGAAATACCCTTTGAATTTTGATAGTGGCTCAAAACATTATTTCAATTTTTAGGTAGCTACAAATTGCTGGAAATTAACCTCTTTCATTTGAACGGCGAAGTTTTTTTTTATTATTGATATGAAGTAAGTGAATACGCAAACAGTATAGTGAAAAAATTAGCAACTCACGAAATTATGCAGAACGCCGTTCAAAACGGGAAAAAAAAAACCCATAAAGTCTCTACAGCTCTACAAAATAGAAGAGAGCAGAAAATACCTCTCCAGGTTTTGGAGGAAGTGTATACAAAATAGAAGAGAGCATTTTAACAAACACATGATGGGCAACAAAAAATACCTCTTTGGATTTGATTTCTCCCAAGGGGTTTGATTGTCGAGGAGGAGTGGACGGCGGACGGTTCCAGTGCTCGACAGTCCAAGGGGGGAACCCCTTCCCCGAAGATAGTCAACCCGTAAGGGAGGAAAGGTCTCATAGAAAGGAAGCAAGGAGAATTGCTTTTCCCCTTCTTTGTTTTCACAGAGAGAGAGAGAGGTGTGAAATTTAAATTCCGATTCTTTTTTTTTCTTAGAGAACAGATGGCATTTATGTAATAAGATGGGCAAATGTAGATACTTTCATAAAATGTGAAAAAATGCATCTCAACCCTTGGATTAAACAAATCTGAACCGTTGTAACAACCTATCCTCACACCCTTTTGTTTTATAATAGAGATAATCTTAGGTTTTCTTTTCCCCCCATGTAGTCTCCCCCTTTTGTTTTGTTTTTTCCTTTTTTTAAATGAACTGATTACTCACCAACATGGTATTAGACAATGGGTGGAGATTTGAAAAATGAAGCTACAATCGAGAGCGAGATTGAGGTGCAAACTTATTGGGAGGAGATACGCGGCGGACAGAAAACGCTGCCATAATGGGGAATGAGTTGAGTTTACAACAGCAGACGGTGGTGGGAATGCTCTGGAGAAGTAGGGGGATGCGCAGAATAGAGAGATAGAGAGAGAGAGAGAGAGAGACCCAAAAGACAATGCTATTTTTTTTAAAATGAAGCTACGACCGAAAGAGAGATTATGGGTGCAAACTTACAGGGAGGAGATACGCGGCGGGCAGAAAACGCTGTCATAATGGGGAATGAGTTGAGTTTATGACAGCAGACGGTGGTGGAAATGCTCTGGAGAAGTAGGGGATGTGCAGAATATATAAAATAAGTAGGGGGATGCGCAGAATATTATATATATATATATATATATATATATATAGAGAGAGAGAGAGAGAGAGAGAGAGAGAGAGAGAGAGAGAGAGAGGGAGAGAGAGGGAGGGAGAGAGAGAGAGAGAGACCCAAAAGAAAATGCTGTTTAAAAAGAACTAATGGCATTTTTGTAAAATATTTGACAGAATGTGGATACTTTCTTAAGAGAGTTAGAAAGCACATCTCATCCCTTAAATCAAATGAATCTCAGCCCTTCAACTTTTTTTTTTTTTTTGGATCCGCTTCAACCTGTGTTTATCAATGGGTAAAAAGAACTAATGGCATTTTTGTAAAATATTTGACAAAGTGGGCATTTTCTTAAGAGAGTTAGAAAGCACACTTCATCCCTTAGATCAAATGAATCACAGCCCTTCAACTTGTGTTTGTGTTTGTATGGAGATCCACACCCTTGTGTTTTATTAGGTAGATATATAAAAAACGTTCTTCCGTTTTCTCCAATGAGGAGAACACAAAAACCTGCCTCTTAATTTTGACATGGTATCAGAGCGAGTTTTGATCCCTGCTTGATTTTTTTTCGACCACTTTATTACTAGCGATTCCCATCATTCATCATGACAGAAGCTGAAAAAAGCAACAAGTCCATTACGTCAGAGGAATTAAGAGTAGATGATCCCTTCTAGATTTAGATCTCTCTTTCTGATAGTCCAACGGCTGTATTGGTATCGCCTCCTCTGAATGGAGACAATTATGGGTCATGGATCCGCGCAATTACCATGGCTTTAAGAGCCAAAAAACAAAGTTGGATTTGTGGATGGATCCATAGAAAAACCTGGGAAAGATGCAATGATCTAGTTGCATCATGGATTCTTAATTCTGTCTCAGATGAAATTCGGAGTAGCTTTCTCTATGCCCACAATGCAAGAGCCACATGGATCGACTTGTCAGACCGATTTTTGCAGTCCAATGCTCCTCAAATTTATCAACTAAAGCAATCCATATCGGCACTCAAACAAGAACTATCAATTTCGGCTTATCTTACGAAACTCAAATCCCTTTGGGATGAGTTGAATTCACTCCAAGCTTTCCAACCATGTACGTGTGGAAGTGGAAAGTTTTTCTCTAAACGGCTCCAACAAGATAGGACAATGGAATTTTTACAGGGTCTTCACGAACATTTTGGTCCACTTCGAAGTCAAATCTTATTGATGGAGCCTTTACCAAATGCAGCAAAGATATATTCTCTTGTTCGACAAGAAGAGAAACAAGAGATTCAATCTTTATCGACTCCCATTCCAAATGCTGCAGCACTTAACATCAAAGCAAGGTCGAAAAACTACAATTCTAATCGACTAATGGATGGTCGAAATAGCCATAATACAGGTGGAGGAAATTGTCCACATCCAAGTAGTGGAAGTCAACCATATTCTGGTGACGGAAATAGCTTCTATTCTGGTGGTGGAAATCGCTCAAATCCCAGTGATGGAAATCGCACATAAACTGGTGGTGGATGCAATTCATCCGGCGGCGGATATAACTCATATTCCAGTGGTGGAAATAATTCTAACCGCAAGGTTAAATATCATTGCGACCATTGTGACAAGGATGGTCACTCCACAGAGCGTTGCTATAAAATCATTGGGTATCCTCCAAAGCGTTCAGAGCTCTCTAATCTTTCCACCAAATCTGTGAACAAAACGAGTCCTGCTGTTGTAACTCGAGCTATATGACAAGTTATTAGCGATGCTCTCCTCAGGTAATATCTACCACAATTCCAACTTAGCAGGTATTGCTCTTCCTATTCCACCCACCTCTGTTTGGATCATTGACACAGGAGCTACAAATCATATGTGCTCATCTATAGTTTAACTTTCATAATATATGAGACTTTTTTCTGATTTAAAAGAAACTTGACAACTTGATCCAGTTATACCTACCCCTTGACATAGTAATAATAACCTCCTGGTATATGGTCAATTTCAACCTTAACGGTATTTAAAAAAAATTGTGGCCTAGCTACGGGATCTCAAAATCCAATTGGGAATGAAACAAGCCGTAATATAGTTTGAGCTTTGCTAGGTACACCATTCAAACACCACCCAATAATGTGAGGTTTCACAACATTATTTCGACAAACTGAGTCGTTCATTCTATAGCTGTAACAAAAAGAGACGGAAGGCCTTAGAAGAAGTGAAAATACGCATGGAAAAACAACCGCTTGCTCGATCAAATAAGCACAACAGCATAAAGGTTAAAGTTATGTGCATTCTATCAAGATGAGATACCCAAATAAATCAAACCAGAAATGTCACGAGACTTCATCAAATCAGTAAATCGCCCCATGTCGATGTAGAATCACATAAAAGAACTCTTTGCCCTCACCGACAGATTGCATAGCATGCAAAGCAACCCTCGCCCAATAATTTACAAGGATAACCACAAGAAAGGTTTCACTTCCCTCTTTCATAGAAGCCAAAGCTTCAAAACCCTGCCAAGATGTATCAATCCAGAACATTAAGACCACAGTCCGCTAAAGTACTCCCCAAAATTTACCCCACAACTCACTGCGTATCATTTGACTAGAAATGCATCTCCAAACATTCAATTTGAATTGAAATTGTACGATAATAAAAAGGGTATACCTAGTGCACAAAATAAGTAATGACCACAAAAATCCAAAGTTCAAAACTTATATTTGCATGACAGAAGAGCTCAAAGTCTATGTAGCACCAATACTCCAAAAGCGCACCGTGTTTTTATTATTTTTTGATAGGGGACACGCCGGGGACACAGCTAGGGATCAAAACGTAATATTTTTAAAATTTTTGGGGGTTAATATGAAATTATTCAAAATATTTGGGTTAAACTGTAATTATGCCTTTGAAATTTTTTTATACAATTTGTGAAATTATTCATGTACAATGGTTCATAATTTTTTTTATATATGTACATACAGTTATTTTTATTGATTTATACACGTAGCGTATCCCCCGCCGTATCCGTATCCCCATTTTTTTAGAATTGCTGTGTCCCGTGTCCGTATCCGTGCTACATAGCTCAAAGTACATATCAAAAAACCCAGAAGTTTTTCACCTTCACTGTATGAATCATAAACAACAGGTACAGCCGGGTTCCAGTTAAGGCGGACAGCCTAGCAAATAAACATCCACACAAATTAGTATCTTTTCTTGTAAGGGCTGCTCGCCCTACAAAAGGGCCTGGGGCTTCGATGAGCCCTAGATGTAAGGGGTTCTTGAACAGTTGAACAGTTGAACCTATTAACTGAATTCTCTCTTATTCTCTCATGAAGCAAATTGAATCATAAATTGTTAGATTCAGGAAGTCATCCTAAAATAGCAACTTGTGCAGTACCTTTTTTCCCTACGAATGCCATGGTTCCTACAGGAGAGTTGCATTGGAGGGCAACTTTTCCTCAAACCTCTTCGAAATGGTTGTCATTCTCCTAGCCCTTTCGAGAAAAGATATCAACACTCGCCTGTCTTACTCCTTCAATCTCCAATAAGTTTTTGTGTTGGGGAAAATAAGGGTGGCAACAGAGTGGTGCTCGCTCATATCAGTTTGTTATTTGTACATAGAAAACTGGACATAAAACCAATCTTGAGGAAACTCAAATCCCTTAGGATTGCATGCCTATTTTGGACACAATAGAGCCCATGGCCTCATGCAGATGTAATATAAAGAAACAGAACGCCTTAGAAGAAAGTGTAAATATGCATTAGCAAAACAACCGCTTGCTCGTTCAAATAAGCACAACATAAAGTTCAAAGTTATGTACATTCTATCAAGATGAGATACCCAAATAAATCAAAGAAATGTCAAGAGGAATAGACTCCATCAAATCAGTAAATCGCCCCATGTCGAAGTAGAATCACATAAAGAACTCTTAGCTCTCACCAACAGATTGCATAGGATGCAAAGCAACACTCACCCTGTAGTTTACAAGGATTACCACAAGAAAGGTTTCACTTCCCTCTTTCACAGAAGCCAAGCTTCAACCCCCTGCCAAAATGTATCAATCCAGCCCAATGAGGCCACAGTCCACTAAAGTACTCCCCGAAATCTACCTCACAACTCACTGAGTAAAATTCGACAAGAAATGCATCTCCTAACATTCATTTTGAATTGAAATAGTAAGATAATAAAACGGGCGTACCCAATGCACAAAATCAGTAACGACCACAAATATACAAAGTCCAAAACTTATATTTGCATGACGAAGAGCTCAGAGTGCATATCACTTACCAATTTCACTTTACGATGATCACAGTAAAAAACTTCTAGCCACTAACCAATTTCACTTTACAATTGCAAGCTCAAACAGAATTTCAAGATGGCCCATATCCATATATGCATATGTAATTATGATAATTCAATTAGTGAGCTTGAAAGTGTAGGGCTGTGGGAGCGACAACGGACCTCTTCTGGACTCATTGTCATCCAACAGCCTCTGAAGCCTCTTCTTTGAAGCATACTGTCTGTCAAAATGCTTCACCTGCACAAATTCACACCAACACACAAACACACACCCACTCTCAAAACCAAACACAAAAAGTGCAGAAAAATGAGGAAATAATAAGGACCCACAAATACTAATTCAAAATGCTTGACACAACAAACACACACAAACACACGCCACTCTCAAAACCGATCATAAAAAGTGCAGAAAATGAGAAAATACTAAAAACCCACAAATATTAATTCACAATTAAAGATTTTACCCAAGTGGGTCGACATTGTTTCTCAAACTGAGCCCTAGATTTCTTGCAATCAACCGGGTACAGCAGGCCAACTGAAGCGATCTCGGTGGGTTTCTTGTTCGATTCCTTCTCCAAACACACGTAGAACGCGTCACGAGCCTTTTTTCAGTTTGCAATATTCAGAGATTACATATTAATTTCTGAAGTTATAATAACTGAGATATGTACAAAGATAGACATATGCATACACAGATAAACATATAATTACATGATCTGAATGAGGAAGAAAGTGGAGAGAAGAAGTACCTTGTAGCATGCTAGTCTTGCTGCTGAGAGGACGTCGGTGTGGACTGTATCTGGGTTTTTCTGTGCCATCACCAGAGAGAGAGAGAGAGAGAGAGAGAGAACAACGTTGAAACCTTCACAACTGTGAAAAGTGAGGCTTGATCCTTGATGAACTGGGTCTCAGAATTGGGCTGGAGTGGCCCATTTTAAGCCCGTTGGACCAGATCTTGTGATGTGAAAGTCGGTTTTAAGAGTTGATGGTGGGCCTATCTTACTCCAATGTCAAGAACCACTCTACAAAAGCCCATATCTGAGCCCAAGCCAATCTAGTCTCTTTTTTTGCTAAGTGGTGGGGGCGACCGAGTATAGCAATCCTTTCTTAGGCATGACCGTAGGGACTCTAGACCCGCAACAAGTCCCGGAACGAATCAAAGAGCCATAACAACTACCGCCACATCGAAGACTAGTGGAGTATAGCCGGACTTCGTAGGAGGGCCAAGTACTTTGAGAGGGTATTGTTAACACGACTCAAACTCATAACCTGTTGGTGACCTTAGTCCTTTGGGAGCGAGCAATGAGCCACTAGGCTACCCTGGTTGTCAGGCCAATCCAGTCTAAAGAAGAGAAGAGAGGTCTACATTTGTTTAACACAAATACACAATAGTTCCATTTACACTTTCATTTTCTTTTTGATTAGATGTTTGAGGGGTGCTTCCACAAACAAAAAACATTAAAAACTTCCACTAACAAAAGAATTTCAGAATTTTACCATTTAGTTTCTACAAAACAAAAAAAGTTATCAACAAGAACTTTTTTTTTTTTTTGCTACAGTAACTCTACTCATAGACCTATCATAAATTTATTCACTACCGGAAATACCTAACAACTTCTCAACCACAAATAAAAATCTACAATTTTTTCACTACCAGAAACACCCCCTAAGTCAGCTTTCGTGTACCTCGAATAATTCTACGGCCCTGAAATTCACTACCTAACAAAACTTCTAGTGGCCTCCAAATTTAGAATGTTTGGCATTTGTAAGATTCGAACATACAAACTTATGAAGGACAAAACACTTATTTATTTTTTCACGCCCACTTGTCGAAACCCCTTAGGTCATTCGCTTTCATTTCTTTCCTTAAACTACCAAACACAACCTAGTGATGGTTGACGGTGTAGTCATAGAGACAGATAGAACTCATATTGCGTCTCTATAGTACTCCTACTTTTATGTGCCTTAGAAGCTGCTCTGAAAGCTTTGTTTGGGCCTTAGCTAATCTTAAACTCGTTGTATTTTATGTTACTTGATTTTAATCGGTTCAAGCCCCTCAATAATAATTGTATTCAATAATTTGTGCATTTTGGTAAGTTGCCATGTTCTAATTTTTAATGATGGCAAGCAGAATAATCCCCTATCCCAGAATAATCAAACCAATTTGTCGAAACTATAATCATAATTAATCTCACTTTTTTCTGTGGTTTTCAAGTCTAGTAATGATATTATAGAACTGATTTCACCAACAATGCTACAACTATACATAAATACACAAACACTTATACATATACTCACAAAAGGGGTGGGTCTCACACACACTGGAGATGTGCAGTGTGTAGAGACCCGTATTTTTTTTATTTTTTATTATCATTTGAAATGTTTATTAATTGACTAATTAGGAGAATATAGTTTATTTTGTGGCTATTTGAATTAGGGTTGAAACGAGGGAATTGAAAGTTGAGGGAGTGCAAGTGTGATTACTATGTGTTTGAGTATATATATGTGTGTGTGGGGGTGTAGGGGATTGAAATCCCCAATTCACTCTCTCTCCACTCTCCCGATCCCTCTCCTCTCCTTCGGCCCTCCCTCTCTCTCTCCACTCCTCCACTCTCAAACTCACTCCCAAACTCAAAACCCATGAAAAACAGCCATCATTCTACCTTCCTCGCGTGTCCTCGAGCTCGTTGTTCATTGGGTTCGGCTCGACAAGGAGTGTGCTTGGCGTATTTCGAGATTTAAGTTCTAGAGCTTGCGTGGCCCGATCTCTCTTCGTGTTTGCTTTCCGACTTCGAGGTAGGGATTTCTTACTCTCTCTATGTGTTTATGGGCTGATTATATGCCTTGATCGTGCTGGGTTCGTTGTTTGTTGTTGAAATTTCGTTGTTGAAAAGCTGAAAATCTGCAGAAAAACTCCGTGGTATTGATACCCTAAAAAGGGGTATCGATACCCCACTATTCTCTGGACCAGACGCTGGCCGGGTATTGATACCTCGGTCAGGGGTATCAATACCCCCATTCTGTTTCGGACAGATTTGGTTCATTTGTTTCCTCTCGTGCCCGTTTGAACCCCGGACACCTCAAACATCTTTTGAATAGCTTCAAATGACTTCCAAACTTGATTATTCGTACCTCGAAAGATTCAATGACCAATCGATCACTTTAGGCCGTCGTCGTAGCTTAGAAAGGTGTAGAATTAAATGGTTAGGATACTCGTACATTAGTTTACGCTATTGGTTGATTGAAGTAGATGTTGTGGTACGTCTTAATGATCGATATAGACTTGTTAAGCATTGTTAAATGGCGTGACGTAGTGATTGATGGATTGGTGGACGTACCATGGAGTCGTTATTAAATATCGTAAGCTATAGGTATGACGTGGGCATTTGGTTGGTCGATAGGGGTTTGCCTAGTGGTCCGAAAGGAAAGAGGGTAACTCGTATCTTCGTGCTTCATTTTGCTTGATCATCCTCGGTTCATTTTGTATTTGTTCTATAGATTCTCATTTAGAACCTAGCGAGTGGCGCGTCGGGGAGTCGTTGTGGGATTGGTACGTGACGTAGGGCGTCGTGATAGATTTTGAGAGATAACGTGAACCTAAGGTATTTAATGATGTACAAAAGGACATGTTTTTGAGTTTATAATTGAATGACGATGAATGAAAGCATGTGACCTTGGGAAGTGTTGTCTCCTTGTATCCGGATTGTTAATGCTTATGTGTTTATGTGAGTTGTGAATTTTGAATTGAGGGTCCTGCAATGCAAGGTGTGGTAATGCGGAGACTCTAGAGGGCCCGTTACGCAAGGTGTGGTAAGACAGAAACCCGGGTAGAAAGAGAGTTCACTGTCACGCATGGGGTGGTAACACAGTTGAATTTCTCATAAAATGAAAAATGTTGAAGTTGATGTTAGAAGTATACGTTGTTACTTGAATTGTTTGCTACTTGAGATGATGACCGTCAAAGAAAGAGATAAACAACTGACTCTACTAAGGATTTGAAAAGAAAGGAACTTGTTTGTTTTTTTTAAAAAGGATTTTTATTAAAATCCTCCGGCTATTCTTGAGCGAATCAACGGTTTTCGGTATTCGTGCGCAGAATCAACGGACTCCGGCTATTCAAACTCGAATCAACGGAGTTTGACTCGTAGAGGTCGAGAGTATTTCTCAAAATTATTTTGAAATTCAAAAAGGAATGTTTTCTTTTATGAAAAGAGATTTGATGGTAAATGGTAAAGGATGGGAAAGTCAAGTGTGGCATTCATTTGTGGAGACCTGAATTGGATTGAGAAATTGTCGTTGTCATTTTGATTGATGTGTGTTTAACGCTACCTCTAGATTGATGTATAAATGGCTAGGCGTATCTATAAGACGTATTGAGTTCCGTAGTCGTTGTTCGTCGGTTTATTGTGCCCGTTTGTATTTTCGATCATTCATTGAAAATCATTCACTCTTATTGCATGTTTCATCGCATTTACATATAGCTTGAGTACAGAAATTCCTACTGGGCTAGTGTAGCTCAACCTATCATTTTCAGGTATATCTCAAAGACCTTGACGCGAAGTGCATGGTGTGCATGCTTGATCTCATCTCTTTTGAAAGCCACCGAGAAGTGATTTCATCGTCTTTTGTATGATCTCTTGGAAAGATGAAATTGTAAATTTATTTGAAGTCTTTTAATTTCAAACATTATGTAACCTCTAAATTTTACTCTTTTAACTAGCTATGGAATTCGGGCCGTGGTGCCAATGTTGTAAATGTTTAAACTTGGAGAACTTGGTTTGTAAATAATCTTTTGAAAATTCTCTTTTGGGTATAATATATATATTGTGCGAGGATCATTTATTGAAATGGCTTATTTATTTATGTTGAAAATTAAGGGCGTGACACAGTGTCTGTGGGGCCCACCCCCTGTGTGAGTGTACATGTATTAGTGTTTGTGTGTGTGGTTGTAAAATTATTGCTGATTTCACTCTAAATCATAGCAATGAACTCCTCTTCTCCACGTGTTTCTTTTGGTGATAGCAGAGTGTCCCGGGCTCATTGCTTGAACCTTGGACTAATCCTTACAGTCTCTCCTAGAACTTTTTCACACACTTACGCATGGAGATGAGGCTGAGGTGACCCCAACTGTCACGACCCAGCCCGACGAGACATGGGTCAATGACCGACCAATGAGATTAAGTCACCCTAGGTCTAAAGTTGTGAACAGTTAAGAGAAGATTTATTTAAAACCCCTTCATACTAGTTGCCAAAGGACTTAAGATTTGCGATTTAAAATGTGGCATTTTTTTTTTTTTTTAAGTTACTAACTTTCATATCGCAAACTATCCAGAGTTCTAGCGTGCGGATGCAAAAAGTCATACGAGTACATAGATTACACAGCTTAAGTCGTCATAGACCGGGACAAACCGGCTAACAAAAACTATCCTATATAACAGATCTTAATGACAACGGCACATATGAGCATATATACAACAAAAGAACTTCAACTTTAGGCGAAGATTAGTCCATCTACTGCTGTTGACCTGAAAAGAGTTATTTTGAAAATTCATAAGCTAAAGCTCGTGTGAAACATGACACATCGAATTCAAAGTTTAACTTGAAAAACTTCTTGAGAAACAACAAGTTCTTTCTTCCATCCTTGTTGTGTCATGGATTGATCAAACCAAATTAAATCGGTAAAATGAAATTTTATCATTTCTAGCTTTAAGTAGAAAACCTTCAAGATATTCAAGACATCAGATTATCCTCTCTGTTCGTCGATTTCATGCATCTTCCATGAACAAGTTTCAATCAGAAATCTAGAGGAGCTACCTCTACATGAAAGGGAATGACGTCAAACCATCAGGATATCTGATCAATATCCTCCAACCTTATTACTCCAATTCCACTTTGTCTTTTTACCGTCCTCAAGTAGGGACACATGTTCAGATGCATTGACAAGAAAATTATATATTCCTTTTCATCATTATGTCATAAGAAATTCCTTTTTCATTATAACATGCAAAGGCGATTTAGGCATTAAAACAAAGTATGACAAAGATAGTGCATGTTTCACCTCTCGTCCTGCCGATGCAGCTAAGGCTAGACGTATCCTACTGGTTCACCCTCGCACACCCGAACCTAAACATAAAGTAAGACCAAAGTCAAACATCGACCAACTAAGATGTTAAAAGCCAAAAGAGAGAGAAATTAGTCAATAGAATAAGTATAGAAACATAATTACCTCTCAAAGAGTAAAATAGTCTATTAACCTTTAATATAGGAGACTCAAACTATTTTAATCAACTTAAAATTTAAATTAATGAAAATCTGATCCAAAAGTAAAAATTCAAAGAAAATTAACATAAAAGATTAACTTCACCGGTTAGTACAAGAAAGTGGTAGTTTAGGCACAAAATGGCCTTAACGGCAGAATAGTAATTTAAACTCTTTTTTTTTTTTTTTTTTTGTAAATACTTTGGTACATGTCACACTATGTCAAATCTTGTGCATGCATGATTTTTGGATAATAGAAAACTTATTCAGTCGATAGGAGGTGTCGGGGTTCGTTCTTGGTATCAAACGTCCATTTATCACCAAACGATGCACCCGACTTAAGTAATCAACTTAAAAATTCAAAATACAACTCAATATAAAGAAAAGAATAAGACATGCAAAGTCACAAGAAATTTATATACATATAATAAAATGCTAGACTAGTTTTAAACCGACAGCATAACGGCTTAACCAAAAGTAATATCATAATTTATTTGAGACTAAAAACTAAAATTTAGGTTCTGATCTTAAAAGTAAATGTTCAATTAATTCATAAAAATTCGGAGAAAAATTAGTTCATAATGCAAAATTTCACAAAAATGACTACAAACTACTCAAAATAGGAGAAATTGCCACCTTTTAACAAAAAGAGCATAACTCACTCATTTTTAATTCAATCAAAGTAATACTAGATCCCAAAGTTAACTAATCCATAGATGCAAGTCTAGAAAAAATAATATAGTGACTCTCTTTACAAAACAAAAGCATAAATCTCAAAACAAAAGGGAAATTTCCAGATTCGTCCTACACTGGACAGCTTGCAGAAAAAATTCATAACTAATTCATTTTAAATCCGTTTCAGTTGATTCCAGTGGCTAAATCTTCCCAACAAAAAGATCTACAACTTACTTGAAGGAACCCAGTAACAATTCGTAGCTTAAAAGAGTCAAAAATGGCAGAAACTGAAGCTCAGAAAATCTGTCCTAGAATCAGGACATGTCTTAGCATCCCTTTTGGCTTGCATGCAAACCAAATCAGCTAAGATTCAACAAAATAAGATAAAAACAGAAGAGAAACTGTACCTAAGCTCTCTCTCTCTCACTCTCGGATCTCTCTCTCTCTCTCTATATATGTGTTTTGTTTTGGTTTGAAAAAGAACAACACAAGTCAAGCAAGTCAAGCCTATTTATAGGCAAGGGAGAAGTTGGTGGACTGAGACAAGTGTCCTTGATTTGGACATTTGTTGACTCATCCATGCCACCGGTCCATGCAAAAGATGAAGAAAAAAACTCGGTGTGTAGGCGCGCGCGCCTACGAAAACTGTCCGGAATTCGATCTCAGAAAAATACCAAATTCGTACCATAGACTAATTAGAAAATTTTAAGAATCGTCCTACTCTCGAAATTCTAAGGAAAAATCCAAAACTTCAAAATTTTAATCCAGCAGGCCTCTCGACTTTGAAACGTGCCTGCGGCCTAATTCGTAGTCGATACGCAATATCAGCCAGAATCGGGCGACGTTCTACCTCCGATACTGAATCCCTGAACTAGTTCAATTTAAATCATTTGAAAATCACCTCTAGGCTATCCGCAAGGTTGCCTGGAAGGTACCGTCGAATCGTCAAGACAAGTCATTTCTATGACCCTTAAGTCAACGAGTGACCGAAATCTTCTTAAAAAGACTAATAAAATGACTAACTTATTCATTATACCATAATACCTAATCATAATCGTGTTATCTAGGTGAGAGTCCTTACATCCTTCCCTCCTTAGGAAATTTGGTCCTCCAAATTAACTAATATATAAGCATATAGAGTAGTTAAAAGGAAATAGGTCACGAAGTACCTTCACTGAACAGTTCTGGATATCGCTTGCGCATATCGGCCTCCACTTCCCAAGTAGCCTCCCTTGTGGACTGATTTTCCCACCAAACCTTTACGAGTGGAATCTCTTTGCTTCTTAGTTGTTTCACTCCTCGATCTAGAATACGAACAGGCCTCTCCTCATAACTAAGATTATCATGAAGTTCAATTGGAGTCTGTTCCAGAACATGCGAAGGATCAGCAACATAGCGTCTCAACATAGATACGTGGAACACGTCATGAACATTTGCCAATTCTGGCGATAATGCCAAGCGATAAGCAACCGGTCCGACTCTTTCTAAGATCTCGAAGGGTCCTACGTACCGCGGATTCAATTTTCCCTTTTTGCCGAATCTCACAATCCCCTTCATAGGTGATACTTTTATGAAAACACGATTCCCAACTTCAAATTCTAGTTCCCTTCGTTTTGAGTCCGCGTAGCTTTTCTGTCGAGCCTGAGCAATCTTCAATCGTTCTCGAATCGCCTTAACATGATTGATAGATTCAAGTACCATATCTGGCCCTGATAGTTGTTCCCCTCCCACGTCAGACCAACATGCCGGCGTTCTGCACTGTCTCCCATATAATGCCTCGAATGGCGAAATGCCCAAACTTGCTTGAAAGCCATTATTGTATGCGAACTCAATTAGTGGCAAGTGTTGCTCCCAACTTCCTCGATAATCCATAGAGCATGCTCGCAAGAGATCTTCCAACGTTTGAATAGTTCTCTCAGATTGTCCATCGGTTTGAGGGTGATATGCAGTACTAAGTCGAAGTTCAGTCCCTAGAGCTTTTTGAAAACTCTTCCAAAATCTCGACGCAAACTTGGGATCTCGATCCGAGGTAATCGATACTGGCGCTCCATGTAGTCGTACTATTTCTTTCACATAAAGATCAGCCAGCTGGTCCATGGTATGGGTAGTTTTAACTGGTAAGAAATGGGCTGTCTTAGTTAAACGATCTACAATAACCCAAATAGAATCGTTTCCCTTTGGTGTTCTTGGCAACCCTATTACCCAATCGGTCGTCAAATGTTCCCATTTTCCTTCCGGTATAGGTAATGGCTGTAGTAACCCTGCCGGTCTCTGTCGCTCCGCCTTAATTTGCTGACACAAAAGACATCTACTCACAAACTTTTCCACATCCTTCTTCATTCCCATCCACCAATAGATTTTCTTAAGATCCTGATACATTTTGGTTCTACCTGGATGAATGGAAAATTTAGAATCATGACTCTCTTTCATAATTCGTTGTTTCAGTTCAGGTAGGTTTGGTACACAAATGCGATTCTGAAATTTCAACATTTCATTTACAAGCGAAAAATCCGAGGCGGATTTAGTACGCAACCCATCACGTATCTTCACCAACTTCTCGTCTTCACCTTGCTTCTCTTGAATCTCGTCATGAATCCTAGGTTGTGCAGTAATTGTTGCGCAGAACGTACTCATTCCCGGGGTAACTACTTCTACCTCCAACCGATTCATCTCTTCTAGTAACACGGGTTGAGCGGTTAGTAATCCGTTTAGTTGACCCGTCGCCTTACGACTCAAGGCATCTGCAACCACGTTTGCTTTTCCAGGATGATAGTTAATGTTGACATGATAATCCTTAATCAGTTCCAACCATCTTCGTTGTCTTAGATTCAACTCCTTTTGAGTGAAAATGTACTTCAAACTTTGGTGATCTGTGTAAATTTCACATTCGACTCCATACAAATAGTGCCTCCAAATTTTCAATGCAAAAACGACTGCTGCTAACTCTAGGTCATGAGTAGGGTAATTCTTCTCATGTGGTTTCAGCTGCCGGGAAGCATACGCGATTACCTTCCCGTGCTGCATCAACACACACCCCAAGCCCAAACGTGAGGCATCGCTGTATATTGCAAATCCTTCTACTCCATTCGGCAATGCGAGTACTGGTGTAGTCGTTAATCTCTTCTTTAATTCTTGAAAACACTTTTCTCGCTTGTCAGTCCACACAAAGGGTTCGCCTTTCCGTGTTAATTCGGTCATAGGCACGGCTATTTTCGAAAAGTCTAGCACGAACCTACGATAATACCCTGCTAGCCCTAAAAAGCTTCGAACTTCTGTTGCGGTGGTTGGTCTCGGCCAGTTTTGTATGGCTTCGATCTTAGCCGGGTCTACGGATATCCCATCTTCTCCAATTATATGCCCTAAAAACACTACGCTCTTCAGCCAAAATTCACATTTCTTGAATTTGGCATACAACCTTTTCTCCCGTAGTGTCTCTAAGACAATTTGCAAGTGTTTTGCATGTTGTTCCTCATCTTTCGAATAAATCAGAATATCGTCGATGAAAATGATAACAAAATCATCAAGATACTTTGAAAACACTCGATTCATTAAATCCATGAACGCTGCAGGTGCGTTCGTCACTCCGAATGGCATAACCAGAAATTCGTAGTGGCCATATCGAGTACGAAAAGCAGTTTTCCCCACATCTTCCTTCTTCACTTTCAATTGATGATATCCCGAGCGCAGATCAATTTTTGAGAAAACTTGAGCTCCTTGTAGTTGATCGAATAGATCGTCAATCCGTGGTAACGGATACTTGTTCTTAATCGTGACTTTGTTAAGTTCTCGATAATCGATGCACAACCTCATAGTTCCGTCTTTCTTTTTTACAAATAGAACAGGCGCACCCCATGGTGAAGTACTAGGTCGGATAAATCCCTTCTCCAATAGCTCTTGCAGCTGTACCTTCAATTCCTTCAATTCTGAGGGTGCCATTCGGTACGGTGCCTTAAAGATAGGTTGGGTTCCAGGTGCTACTTCAATAGTGAATTCTATCTCTCGCTCAATAGGGGTTCCTGGAAGGTCTTCCGGAAATACCTCCGGAAAATCGCAAACTATGGGAATGTCGGACATTGTGGGACTAGACGCGGTTGTATCAATCACATTACACAGGTATCCCACGCACTTACGTCTCAAAAGACGTCGGGCACTAATGGTGGAGATTAAATAGGGTGGTATGATTATTTCGCTCCCTTTGAATTGAAACTTCTCTCGACTCGGATCTTGAAAGTCTACAATCTTCCGATTACAATCGATTGTTGCGAAGTTCTTGGATAGCCAATCCATACCGAGAATAACGTCAAAATGCCCTATGTCCATAAGTACTAGATCGACGGGTAATCGATGGTCCCCTATTTTAACATCGCAGTTTCTAAGAATCGAAGAACAAATGGTGCTTTTATGCTGGGGTTGTTGTATTAGTAATTGATACCCTAGTGGTTCAGGTCGTTTAGGGAATTTTGCAGCTAGATTTAACGATACGAACGAATGTGTCGATCCCGAATCTACAAGTACATATGCTGGTATTGAGCAGATTAGCATATTACCTGCCACCACAGCTTCCACATTCCTGGCATCTCCTGGTACTAATGCAAACGCCCTTCCTTGCTGTTGGTTGTTAGCCACTTGTCCCTGATTGTTGTTTCGATTCTGCCCCTGCGCGTGGTTCGGATTGGCCTGATGGTTATTGCGGTTGCCCTGATTATTGTTGCGGTTAATATTGTTCCCCAGGTTGTTGTGGTTGTTTCTCTGATTGTTGTTGTTCCTCTGATTGTTGTTGTTATTCCTCTGGCCTCCACCTTGCTGATTTCTACCCACGGGTATTGCATTTGTCCCTGTTAGCCTCGGGCAATCCTTCCGAATGTGACCTTGTTGTCCACAGTTGAAACACCCTGGATTGTTGCCTCGGCAAGCCCCGTAGTGATTCTTCCCGCAAATCGTACATTTGGGTACTCCTCCCCCTGAATTCCTATTTTGCTGATTCCCCTGACTTCCATTCCCAGCGTTCGGTTTCTTGTTACTGTTATTGTAGTTGTTTCCTCCACTTGTCCCTACCTTCCTCTTATTATCATGAAACTGGCGGAGAGATATTTTCCCTTGCTCCACTATCACCGCTCGATCAAACACTTGTGCATACGTTTCCAGCCTCATAGGTTTAATTGCCGCTGCAATATCTGGCCTCAATCCATCTTCAAACCTCCTTGTCTTCTTCTCTTCACTATCCACCAAATGCGAAGCATATGGGGATAACCTTGTAAATTCAGTAGCATACTCAGCTACATTCATCTTTTCACCTTGCTTTAGCAGTTGAAATTCAGCACTCAGTGCATCTCGCATCGCCCTTGGAATGAACCTCTCTCTAAACAATGCTTCAAAGCGAGTCCAACTTAGGTTTGGTTCTATTGGTTCTACAATCTGCCACCAAGCATCTGCATCTCATTGGAGTTGATAAGCAGCAAAACTCGCTTGTTGTTGCTCGGTACATGGTAGGATTCTAAAGATTTTCCTTAGTGATGCTAGCCACGCCTCAGCCTTAATTGTATTAATTTCTCCGTCAAAGGTTGGGGGGTTCAGTTTCAGAAATTCTTTAATGCTAACTTCTCGTGCGGGTCCGGCTGGTCGTTGAGGAGGCATGTTTAGAGGTGGGGGCAGGGGTCCTTGTGGGGGCGGAGTAGGTGGTCCTTGTGCTGGTGGAATAGGTGGTCCTTGTGGAGGTGGAATAGGTGGTCCTTGTGGTGGTGGAATAGGTGGGCCTTGTGGTGGTGGAATAGGTGGTCCTTGTGGTGGTGGAATAGGTGGGCCTTGGTTTTGGGCATTTCTTTGTAGAGTTGCTACCGTACCAACTAAATCCTGTATCATCCGCTCCATACGATCTAAACGTTCGTCCCCTTGCGGTTGACTTGATGACGCAGTATGACGAGCATCCATTATGTTCTCCTTCACACAGGGTAGAAGGATACAATCACTAACTAGTTGACAATTATCTATACAAGATTAATTTAACAATAGGGATCATACACATAAAACCACATACTTAATTATAACATCAGCAAGTTCGCAGTTACATCCTTCCAACGATACAAGACTACTACAACAACATGGAATCAAAGTACTCAACATACTACAACAATATGAAATCAACATACTTACACCACATTACAACAAGTACTAGAATACTGACTGCATGAGTTGACTACCACAAAAAGGGGTCAGGATACCAACACAACCATCCCCAAACTATAAGGGGTATGACGATTACTCTCCTTGACTAAAATAGTGGCTTCCTGTTATCTGGTCCATTGACCGAATCCTGTGACCCAAATGATTGGGTGTCCCACTCCTCCGGGTCTTCTTCTTCCTCCATATTAACTTCATGGCCGGGTAGGGGACCAGGAATTGGTGGAACGCCAAGGGCAGCCATTGGTGCAAACTCCGGTGCGGCTGCGGGGTTTGGCACCTCCGGAGCAACCATAGGTGCCGGCGGGAGAATAACAGGAGGGGCTATTGGGTGCTGGGGTGGCCATTGTCCTAAGTCTCCATTTCCTTCAGCTCGATTTACGATCCTATTATAAATTTGTGGGTCAAGCACATACTGCTCACACAGTTCAAGAATACGCATTCGGGTTTCTACTCGGTATAAAACCTCTGCCCGATTCATCACTTCAAGGTGCATGGGTCTAGCTTGGAAGACACGGGAGATTTCATCATAGACTATTTCCTCGGCAGCTATCTCATTTCTCAAACGGTACAAGGTAGGGTTCAGTGGAGTGGCTCGCGGATGTGGACGCCGATAACTCATGTGATGACCTCCACATGAATCATATGTGTCAATGGAGTCCATCCTACAATTACAAAATCAATCCTAATCAGGATCACAAAATAACTTTTAAGGTGTCATAGGCCTAATGCCCAAAAGTTCAACATACGTGTTGACATAATTACATTTAATCCTATTAACTGTACAAATATCACAAAAGTGCAAATACATATGTGTTAATCCCTATAACTCTGGATTTTAAATAAAGTTCCAAAACTGTAGCTCTGATACCACAATTGTCACGACCCAGCCGAAGTTGGTGGACTGAGACAAGTGTCCTTGATTTGGACATTTGTTGACTCATCCATGCCACCGGTCCATGCAAAAGATGAAGAAAAAAACTCGGTGTGTAGGCGCGCGCGCCTACGAAAACTGTCCGGAATTCGATCTCAGAAAAATACCAAATTCGTACCATAGACTAATTAGAAAATTTTAAGAATCGTCCTACTCTCGAAATTCTAAGGAAAAATCCAAAACTTCGAAATTTTAATCCAGCAGGCCTCTCGACTTTGAAACGTGCCTGCGGCCTAATTCGTAGTCGATACGCAATATCAGCCAGAATCGGGCGAAGTTCTACCTCCGATACTGAATCCCTGAACTAGTTCAATTTAAATCGTTTGAAAATCACCTCTAGGCTATCCGCAAGGTTGCCTGGAAGGTACCGTCGAATCGTCAAGACAAGTCATTTCTATGACCCTTAAGTCAACGAGTGACCGAAATCTTCTTAAAAAGACTAATAAAATGACTAACTTATTCATTATACCATAATACCTAATCATAATCGTGTTATCTAGGTGAGAGTCCTTACACCAACGCAAGTTTTATAGTTTTATTTTGGTGTTATGAATGTTTTAGTTCAATTTGTAAGTTCAAGTGTACTGATCATTTCGAAGTATTAGATTGATCTAAATGCATCAAATTTATCTAACCACATAGATGTGTAAATTACAAAAGAAACAAATCGTTATATATTTCTCAAGACAAATGTGATGAAATCATGTGCAATAGTTTTCACATCGATCATGAATTTTTAAAGGGAGAGTTCACGTTTTAGCAACTTCGACATTTACGGATCAAATACTTCTATCAAAATTAAATATGGCAAGGAGTAGGACTTACAAGCTGAAACAATACGGTCAAATATGTATGAACTGGAAAGAACCCGAGTTTTAATTATACTTCGTATATATACTGGACCGGAGAGAAACCCGACTCGTAATTATATTTGTATTACAAGTAGGATAAATCATAATATGTACGTATGATTCCTCAACCACTACTTAATGCATAATTATTATTAAGCATGATTACAAGATCATAAACACCCCCCCCCCCCCCCCCCCGGGTAGAAGAACAGACGGACCGTCATTGTCAAACGTTTCAATTATTGAAAATTAAATTCTTACCAACCTATAATTCCACTAATTAAATTTCTGAAATCAACATCCCCAGTACGAAATTGGCAGAAAAAGATTGTCGATCACTGTCGAGTGTTTCTATTATTGCTAATTAAAGTTGTTTGGGTCTAATCACTCTATTGATTAAATAGAGTGATACAGAAACCAGGAAGAAAAAAGGAATCCATGAACGAGAAACAATTCAAGAGGCAAAGAGAAATCCATCTTAAGGAGTTGCACAAAACACGGAGTTGTGCCCCCAAGAGATCGCAAACTTCAAATCTCACGAAGCCCGAACAGGAGGTTTTGCTCGGTTTTTAACTTTAAGGTCCCAGAATTAATTGAATGCTCTTAAGCTGGCACATGCTGTTATAGAAAAAGAAAGCCTTATCTTGTAAGACTAAATAGAGAAATTATTTCTTAAATAGACTTTACTTGGATAGGATATCAATGTTTACTAAGGAAATTGGTAATCTCTCTGCTTATAAAAGATTGTCTAGGATTCACCTAGGGCTCAATGCTTTTGCAAAATAATGAATGATTCAAATGGATTATTGGATCACTCAAGTTCCACATGAATGGATCTGGGTACGTCTCTTGATTATTTAATTAATTTTCGTTTTATGATTATATTGTGATGATCATGATAATTCTAGATCAGGTTGTCAATTATCTAACACCATTAAGAATACTTTACATAGTGATATAAGAGAGATTTTTCAGTGCCGAGTGGGTATATCCTACGTGGTACCCGCTCGGCGTATCCAAGCCGTCCAATACACTTTTGGACGGCTCGGATTGAAACCCTCTCTCTCCTCTCACCCTAACACTTTCTCTCTCTTTTTTCTCTCTCCAAATCTAAGCCGCTCAAACACAGAATTGACGGCTTGGATTCGCGAGCAGGCACCACATGGTACCCGTTCGGCACTGGAAAAAAATTCGTGATATAAATATGTTTATTTTAAAGTTTCCGTGCTAATTTTTTATGTAGTCCTATTACATTTCAGCTTAACATTTCTATATACATACGTTCATCCGAAAAACAAATACTGGCTTGTTTTTAAATTTTTATTTGTATCTTTTTATTTGGTACTCATTGTGACTTGTTAGACATTGAAATCTCCACTTCCTATATAACTCTTAATTTCATTGTGTATGACTATTGATAGAAGGAATATGATGTATGAACCACTATAAAGTAAAATGAAAATCTATTAGACTAAGACTTTGAGATAAGTTCTATATAATTCCGTTCTTAGTTATGGGGAGGCCAATTGCATGAATTTTGTGAGATTAATTTTATAAAGAAATTATACTATATTTATATGGGGTATCTTGTGCAATTCTTCCAAATTTATAACATGGGGGAGGCTAGGGCAAGCACCGCCAATAAGAACGACTCACATCTATTGAGCAAACGAATACAAAAATACGCGCTCATCTTGTTTTTTACTGTATAAATTTACAACACAATCCTCGCGTTTGTAGGAATTAAATACACAGAAAGTGACTTTGCATTTTTTGTTAGAGATTCTTCTAGTATTTGAATGTAAATTCATGTTGAATTTCAAAATTTATGCAATGAAAATTTAATATCCCACAATCATGTCACTGCATGAAATTATTTTAATTTCCAAGTTTCCGTCCTTGGTATTATGAGTTGTAAGTAGTGGTAGTTTTGATTTGATTTGAGACAAAAGTGCCACAAAAAACCATGCAATTAACAATAATTCAATGCAATTCCTGAATGGCCTTCCGCCCACTGAAATTTAGATCGGCCCCTCCACCAACCTCTAATTGAGGGATGACAACATCGCGGTTCAGTTAAAAAAAGTCTCTCTCTCTCTCTCTCTCTCTCTCTCTCTCCTTTAACCTAGTTTCTTCTCGCCCGCCGCCTACCTGGGGGAGGCACCATCCTTCCCTCCTCCCCCGGTCTGATCTCCTCTCTTCCCTCTCTCTCTCTCTCTCTCTCTCTCTCTCTCTCTCTCTCTCCTATCCTCTCCTCTTCCGGATCGAGCCTTTTTTCCTCTCCTCCGTTCTCAATGGGGTTCCGCCCTCCCCGACGTGGGAGGGTGTGGCGTTTGGCCTCTACTGGTGGTCCCTTGGTTCTGCCAGAATGCCTAGCGGCGTGGGTACCTCAATTGTAGTTAATTTGGTGGTGGTTGGTTCGGATATGGTGTTTGTAGGCGGTGGTGCGGTGGTGTCCCTTGAGGTTTGTTTTTCTAATCTTTGTTTTGCAGGTTTTATTCAAAACGATCGGTGAAGATGGCGGTGTTGATCGGTGGTGGTGAGGTGGATGTGGCCCCCATGGTGATTTGCTCAGGTCATTTTGTGTGCCAAAGTCTGGTTGGCAGCCATTCCAAGTTCTCCTCTGGGCGTGGGGTTGGCGTTTCATCATTCCGGTTTGTTGCTGCTATTTGGTTTCGCCGGAGGTGGTTGGGTTTGGTTGGGGCAGGCCGTTTGGTGGTAGTGTGCTCCCTTGCCTTGACTATTGTGTTCTTCATTGTCGAAGGCCGGTTTCGCCGCCGGTCTCTACTTCTGTGAGGGGCCAACTTGGCTTAACGACGAGGTTGGTTTTTCAGTGGTTTGTGCGGCAGTGGAGTCTATAGCATTTAGGGTTTTGGGTGTTGGATTGGGTGGGCCGGTCCTTGGTTGGACCGGGTTTGGGTGTTTTGGGCTTTGATCTGTTTTATTTGGGTGTTGGGTTGTGCTGTCTTGTTTATTTGTTGTTGGACCCTTGTAGATCTTTGGGTATTTTGAACTTTGCCTTTGAGGTGTATCATCCAACTTTTTGTTGGATCCCCTTTCCCTTTTCCCGTTTTTAATAAAATTTCTTCTTTTGTTGATAAAAAAAAAACATCGCGGTTCAGTTCGCGTATTATCAAAATCGAAACTTATACCTAAAATCGAAACCATAACCAAAATCAACAGTTTTCTTTTTATATAAATCTTAACCAAAACCAGCGGTACCAGTTCGGTTCTGATTCAAACACCATTCCAACCTTCTACTACTCTTGCCTTGCAAATTCCAAATACCGCGAAAAGAAAAAGAGAGTTTGTCATGTCATGTAACAAGAAGATGAAGGTAGATGACAGCAAGACTATAAAACCCCACTAGTCCCACTTGCAGAATTCTTCACAAAATATCACCAATCAAGCTCTGATTCAGGGAAAAAATTTCATTATCGGATGGGTACCACGTAGTGTCCATTTGGAATATCCGAGTCATCCATTGCGTTTTTGGACGGCTCGGATTTGGAGAAAAAAAAATGAGAGAGAAAGTGTTAGGGTGAGAGTAGAGAGAGAGTTTCAATCTGAACCGTTCAAAAATATATTGAACGGCCCGGATGTGCCGAGTTGATACCACGCGAGATATATCCACTAGGCGAGATATACCTACTAGGCACCGAAAAATTTCTCCTGATTCAGATACTATATTTCCAGTTCCCAATCAAAGTCACATGTTGGAGATAAAAATGTTTCCAAAATGAAGTAGTCTCTCAACTGGCAAAATTGTTGTCCATAGACCCTACAGTGTGTATTTTTTTGAGGAAAAAGACAATCTTTTTCCAATCATGCAATGGCCTTTCACAAACTGAAAGAAAAACCGAACAGAAAAGTTGCAATGGCCCCTTGGCCCTGTCCTGTATGGTAGAACCCCACCACTACACCTGCTAAATTATTTATAAGCACCACCAATGAAGTTCTGATTCACACAACATTTCCATTTGAGATTTTGATTTTGGAATTTTGGGTAATAAACAGAGATAGATAGAGAAATGTGAATACTAATTCAAAGAAAATTTATTGAAAATTGTGCGCAAGGAGAGAATCCCAATTTCAAAATCCCGAAACGAACATGTTCTATTTTACAAACATTAGAGAAAAACAATAAGTATCAAACAGAAAAAAAAAAAAATTAAAACACAACCCGACACAACTTTAAAACATCACTCCGCACGTAATTGCATTTAAAGTCGTTCAATATACACAGACTCTAGATATATCACAGTTATGTTTGGATATGTGGCTGTGATTCCGATAATTTTTTAACAGGTGAAATGAGGTATCACCCATTAGAATTGTGTGTGTAACGTTGTGTTCCTAGACTTTTTGAACAGAGAAATACGGTATCACAATTTACAGGGAGAGATTCAATTCTGATTCAACCACCATTCCCACTTCCCAATAAAATCAACAAATTCATACAAACATCACACAAGAAATTCTTGGAAAGAGAAAAACATAGGAATCACAATCCACATGGGAGCTTCAATTAAAAAAACTAGTACTAGTGAAACAAACTCTCAAGACTCAAACCCTTGCCTTGAACCTGATTCTGACCCTTCTTTCACGAATCGTATAGTTATACGATTTCATCGACAACTCTAATAACAAGACCAACACCACCAACAACCCATTTTAACACATCAACTAGCAATAATTATTTATAATTCACACCTGGGGATCCAAGATTTCAAATGAATCAAGCAATTGCTGAATCAATTCTCAACAGCAGCTGAAGTCCAGTACACGATGTCTTTCAGCGCAGGCCGGAGCTCCTTGCTGCAGAACTGGTTGTACTCCAACGTATCCCCGCTCGACTTCCTCACCTCCACCACCAGGAACGACGGCGCCACGGCGAAAATCTCCGCCGTGATCGCCAGCTTCCCTTTCCGTCCGTTCTCCTCCCCCTGCAGCCTCACGCTGGAGTCGTCCCCGCTCTTCTTGACGCTGAACTTCCCCGCCGCCTTCGCCGCCACCTCCTCCAGCCTCGACACCACGCTGCTCGCCGGCCTCGTCGTCGCGAACCTCAGCTCCTCCTTCTCCTCCCTCTTCTTCTCCTCGAACAACGGAGACAAATCAAACCCCTCCGATAACGAGATTATGTGAAACGCATTCAACGTCTCCGTCTCCTTCCCCATGATACAAACATCATCGCTCTTCAGGATCTCGTCCTCCCTGATTGTAATAGACTTCGGAATCGATCTCTTGAACCACGACGATTCCATGATTTTCGAGGCAGTGATCCGGGTGCTGGGATTCGGATCCAGCAGCCTCGTGATCAACCGCCGCGATTCCGGAGAGAACCACGGCGGGCACTTGAAATCGCCCCGGTAAATCTTCTTGTACATCGCCACGAGGTTATCGTCCTGGAACGGTAGAAACCCCGCCAGCAGCACGAAAAGAATAACCCCGCACGACCATATGTCCGCCTTGGCGCCGTCGTAGCCTCTCTTCCCGATCACCTCGGGAGCCACGTACGCCGGGGTCCCGCACGTCGTGTGCAGCAGCCCGTCCTGCCTCAGGTGATCCGAAAAGGCCGAGAGACCGAAGTCGGTCACCTTCAGGTTACCTTCCTCATCGAGCAGCAGATTCTCGGGCTTCAGATCGCGATGGTAGACGCCGCGGCTGTGGCAGAAATCCACGGCCGAGATCAGCTGCTGGAAGTAGCTCCTGGCCGCGTCCTCCTTGAGCCTCCCCTTGGCTATCTTGGAGAACAACTCGCCGCCGCGCAGATATTCCATGGCAAAATACACCTTCGTTTTGCTGGCCATGACCTCGATGAGCTCGACGATGTTCGGGTGCTCGACCATCTTCATGACGGCAATCTCTCTCTTCACCTGCTCCGTCATCCCGACTTTGGTCACCTTTTCCTTTCCGACCACCTTCATCGCCACGCTCTTTCCCGTCTTCAGGTTCCGCGCGTGGTACACCTTCGCGAAGGTCCCGTGCCCGAGGATCCTCCCTAGCTCGTACTTCCCATGCAAAACGCTGTTGCCCGGGCATTTCTCGCCTTTATCCATCATGTTAGTTGACAACTTGACGAGATAAAAAGGTTATTTACTTTTGTATCGGCCGGTGCTGTTAACGTTTTCTGATGTTGAAACTCAGGTAATTGAATTGCGTTGAATTGGAAAATAGAATCTAATAATCGGTGAAGGGGGTGAGAGGTAGTTGGAGGTGGGGATGGGGCGGCGGGTTTAGCCGTCCTCAACGTGTTTTCGGTGGCAATTTCTGCCGCCGGGGGATTTCGTGGCTCTACCTAAGGAATCAGGCTTAGAGAACGAAGCTCTCCCCATTTCTTTGCATTCCCTAATGGCGATGGCGATGGAGATGGAAATGGTTAATGTGATTTTCTCTCTCTAGGGTTTTTTAATGCGGGGACGGGTTCTTTCTTTCTTTCTTCTCTTTCAGAGAAATGGAGCTTGGGGCTGGCTATATAGGAGATTTGCGGAACTGGTGAGGATCGGACGGCTGTGGTGAATCAACTAAATGACGCGTGTCGTGATCCGGGACGTCGGACGTAACTGAATGATTTGGAGTTTTATTGTAAAATTGGTGACTTAAAACACGTGTGGGCCTGTGGGGTGTGACCACAGGTGGTTTGATAGGAGTAGCAGCCGTGTGGCTTTATGGGACTACGCTTTTGTGGTTGTGATATTACCGTTTTGCCCTCATCACCAATTTGTCACATTTTTGGAATGATTTGATTTTGCCACCCTCTTTTTCTCTAACCAAATCACCTAATGCAGACTCAAAAGAGAGTGGCATTAGAGAGAAAAATGTAGTGACAAAATTGGATTTGGGGATGCTCCTTGCCTAGCAGGCAAACGGCACCATTTGGACCCAAAAAAGGGTTGTTTTATTATTGGCCGTAAGTCCTTGGTTTATTCTTCATTTTTGTGGGTTTATTACTGATTTTACAAAAATGATTCAAACCTTAATTTATTCTTATAATATTTTTATGGTTTCCTGAAAAAAAATTAATTCAATCCCATATCGGTAAGATTATTTCAGAATTTGTAGGGTGTTCTACGAATTCTGAAACATATCTTATCGATATCGGATTGAGCTAATTTTTTTAAAAATTCATAAAACATTATTTTAAGAATAACTTGTGGATGAATCACAAAAATAAAAATAAACTCATTAATTTCTTGCCTATTTAATGGGTACCAACCAAACAAGTTTTAATGGGCTAGAAATTAATGATCTTTTGATTTTTGTGAGACCCGTTACATGTATTACAACGATGATTCAAATATCAAATTATTTTTAAAATATTTCTTTTGGGTTCCAGAAAAAATTTAGCACAATTCGATATCAGTAAGATTTGATTTAGAATTCATAGGGTGTTTCAGAATTCTTAGATACTCATAATTTTTGGGGCACCTACGAATTTTGAAACAACCTTACCAATATCAAATTGTACTAATTGTTTTTCAGAAACCTATACAAAATTATTTTAAGAATAAATTACGAATCATCTTTGTAGGACACATAATAGGCCCCATAAAAATTAAAAAATTATTAATTTATTGCCCATTTAATGGATACCAACTAAACAAGTTTTAATGGGCAAGAAATTAATGATTGTTTTAATTTTTGTGGGGCCCATTACGGGTCATACAAAGATGATTCTTCCGCAAGCTATTCTTAAAATAATTTTTTTTGGGTTTCTAAAAAAAATTAAAACAATCCGATATCGGTAAGGGTTGTTTCATAGTAATTTGTAGGGTGTTTCATAATTCATAGGGAGCCCTATGAATTCTGGAACAACTTTATCGATAATGGATTAAGCTAATTTTTTTCAGAAACTCAAAAAAAATATTATAAGAATAATTTGCAGTTTAAAATAGCCCTTTCTTGGGTCCAAAGGGTTCCATTTGCCTGCTTGGCAAGTTGGTTGGCCGGAGACACATGATAGCCTTCCCGTCAAAATCACTCCCCTTATTATGGTCATTTGTGTTGAGTTAGAATCTTCAAGGAAAAAAATTATCAAATGAGGACGGAGGAAGTAAAAATCTTGGTCACGAGACTAACGTTTCCTGAATTTCTTGGGAGGTGCTGGTATTGATTGTAATGGCGGTTTCCGGGCAATTATGTTACTCAGCAACTGGGAAGAGTCAATGGTTGCATGATGTAGAAAAGGGTAGTACTGTAATAAAAGGTGACATATGGGGGTGGTGTTGGAGGAGAGTAGGCGTGGTAAATCCAAAGAGTATCTCTCCATATCGAGTAAAAAGACATGGAGTCCTTTGGATAAGGTATCTGTCGATTCACACACATGGTGGGTCGTCAATCGGGGTCCAATCTTCCCTGTTCCAAAAGTTTCTCTGCCTATGTGTCAAGGGAGAAAATTCTCACTGCCGAGCCGTCTGATTCATTTTTGGACAGTTTGGATTGAAACTTTTTCTATCTTCTCGTCCTTTCTTTTTCTCTCTTTAAATCCGAGCCATCCAAAATCGCATCGGATGGCTCGGATGTGCTATGCGGGCACCACGTGGTATCCACCCGGTATTAAAAAATTTCTCGTGTCGAGGAGTTTTTCGACAGTTGAATATTTATGTGATTTTTTTACGTTTAAATCTAACGGCCAAAAATCTCTCGGCACAAAAGATTCTACGTCGATCAATCCGTGTAATTTTTCCTTTGTACTGGGATTTTTTTTATGTAAAAAAACATATGTTCTTATAGATATCAGAATCAATAACGTGTGCTACACTACTACTATCATTTGTCTGCTCGCTATTCTCTTGATGATTTTTTCTAGGAGCTACGATGGTTTTAATCTAGCAAGTGCTTCGTTAAGTCGCTTTCGCAATCCTATTGGGAGTACTAGGCCTTTTTTTCTAGGATTTTAAATTTGTAGATAACGAGTGTAGAAAAAAATAAAATAATAATTAAAAATAATAATAATAATTAAAAAAATAAAATAATAATTAAAATTCAAAATTCCAGACCCTGAACCGAACAAGGTCTAAACAAAACACGAGTGCATGCAGCCGAGAAGTTGCGAGGAAGTGCAGCAAGCAGACTCGGAGGAAGAAGATGACCTCAGTAAACTAGATGGGCCCACAGGAGTTCCGGGGTCGGCCACAACCAGACAAAACCGCCACCAATCAACACAGCCACCAAAATTATACTAGTACTAATCTAGTCTACCATACATGATTAGTGTCGATAATTATTGATCACCATTGGAGTAGTGGGGTTCACAAAAATGCTGGCGACTAGGAGTGTATATAAATTGGACGCGGGGGCTCTGCTGCCCGGGGGTGGGCAGCAGCCCCTGCCCACACTCACACACGGCACCGTTTCGTTAAAGAAAAAAAAAAAACTCTTCCGCTTGCAATCCTAAAGAGCAGAAACGTGATTATGAGAGCTTTAGAGTTAAAATTTAATTATATCTCTTTAGAATAATATGATCAGAATAATAAGATCTTCACGTCAATTCAAACGAATTGAAAATTGGAGCACTTAATTTTTTAATCATATTTTTAAATATATAAACGGTCTAAAAAATTAAGTGTGCCACCTTTTAATTCGTTTGAACAAGTACGAATATCTTATTATTCTAATCATATTATTTTAAAGAAATATAATTAACTTTTGTCTATAGGACTCTCATAATCACGTTTCTGATCTACAAGTGTCTTGGATCAGATCCTAATCGTGCATCAAAATATATGACCATTTTACCCCCCAATGAATCAAAACTATAGATCATTTCTATAAAACACTCGCATTTTAAATCAAATCAAGATCTTTAAACTTTAATGAATTGTGATATCCATATAAACTTTGCGGAACTCTTAATAAATGAACGAGTATCCCAGAACTAGGAATTTAAGGGCTTGTAAACGTATTCTAGCTTTAAAAGCTCCGGCAATCTTTGAATTAGTTTGCTTTCAAACAAATTTTCAAACACAAAAATTTATTATTGTTATGGCGAATTCCAAAGGGGGTGAGGGAGGGAGAGAGCTGGATTCTCTTATTTAAAAATGGGGGAGAGAGTTTTTTTTTTTTTTTTTATCAAAGGAGTAGGAACTTCTTATTATTAATTCACAGAAATCTCAATACACCAATTAAGGCAGTTATCTCTTGCAAGAGGATTCAACAACCAATCGGAAGGCCTAGCTTCCCAAATTTTAACACCGGGACCTCATAAATTAACTTTTGCCAAAAGCATCCGCTATACTGTTAGCCGACCTTCGAGCAAAAATAACCTCACAACCTCTAACCATAATCGTAGACATTCTGATCATATCTTCCACAACCACTTCCACATCAGTGGGACATGCTATATATCTCACCTCGGATAATCCTTACCACCTGTTGCGAATCTCCCTCCATGACAATCGAGCCCGAGCCCAGCAAAAAACCGAAATCAAACGTTGCCCGCCATGCCAAAGCTGCTGGTTTTGTACGTAATTTGGTCTCATGAGACACCAGTCACACCACTAGCTAGCCCTGCATATGGCTTGTGTCACTCACTTGTATTGGTGATTTGGCATACTACAATAATAGAAGGATGCATGTTCTGAATTATTGATTCTGGACCTTATGAGTTATAACACTTCCAAATAGAAATTTGTCTTCACATCTACAAAATCATGTATTTTTTTATGTCATCCGTACAGGTAAATGCATAATAATGAACATGCATTGGCCCACTGCATTAATTGAAAGGCTATTCTATACTTGACCAGCTTACACACACCTCGTACTAATTTCTACTGATCCTCCTACAGCCCTTTTCACACTTACGCATGAGGTGGGATAACCCCAAAAGTCGCTTACACGTGAGATTGGGTGGCTTCAAGAGTTGCTGCCTTGAAATCTTAAGAATGAGCAAGCCCCGAAATCATAGGCCAACACCGCCGGGCCAACCATTGGGTTCGTATAAAGTTAATGATTAATTCTAGAGGGCATATATTGTGGGCTCCATCTCCAGAAATTGTATTGTACAGACTACAGAGGTTTAGCATTTGAGTGGATCAAAACAAGCAAGTTTTGTCTTGGCATTGTTTTGGAAATTTATCACCTCATGTCACTCAAATCATTTAGAAAGAGATAAACTAAACAAATTAATCGTTATTTTATAAGTTATCATTTAGTAAGTTGGGGTTGGTATCTTGAAGAACATTTTTTGCAATAAAAGATGGTTTATTTCTATCTAAGATATTCACTTTTGTGCTCATTGTGTTGGTTGTTTTCTTATACCTTTTATTGTTTGTATGATTTTGTAACAACTTAGAACAAGGAACATGGTGATGTAAGATATATATCATGTTAGTCTCACCGGTTTTGGACCAATCACTGAATATAAACAATTTTTTTTTTTTTGAAAAGCAAAAAAAAAATTCTTTTCTTTTGATAACTCAAGTGTTTAGGTCAACTTTCACGCATCTCAACTATTCTTGGAGGATCAATCCCACCGTCGGAGATTTCAATTAAAGCTAGAGCACAGTCCCGTATGTATGGACTTATCCTAAAGGAGTTAATAGCACTTAGACCTAGTTTCAAAGGTTTGAACTTGAGATCTTAAAAGGAAATAATGCAATTCATGTCTGTATCTATTTGCGAACAAAATGAAGGTGATATGTCACTTATTTCAAATAGGAGTTTTACACATACCAAGACATGACATTTTATCTCTATCCACCCTATACATTTTAATTTTTTTGGTCAATCGATAGGAGAGGATAGGGGAAGGGGTGCTGCAATTCGCAGCGATAAGACTCGAACCCAGACATTTTACCTGGTAAGGAAGTGCCACAACCACTAGGCCAGATATTCCAAATTGTATTCTCTCACCATCAAAAGGTAATGATTAATTTTTGTGTTTTATTAATTTGCTCCAAGTGCATCGATCTTTTTTCTCTCATTGCGACGGACTATGAAAAAAAATTACAAAATTTCTATTCTTTCACAATGGACTTCAAACGAACCAAATTGAGCAGCCGAACTTTGAAGTACGTGTTCGATCCTCAACTATTTAGTTTTTGAAAGGTTGTAATCGAGCTCGAGTGTAGTGGTTTCTGAGATATATATTCAAGACAAGCTCGTGAAGGGAAAAATTAAGCCTACATTATACGTCAATTATTACAACATTGTGCTCACAAACCTTCTCGAGCTGGGCTCAGGGACGGAATTAGGATGTCATATACGCGGGGGCCGAACTATGAGCAACAAGATTTTGAAATTTCAAGTTTCAGAATTCTAATAGTTTGTTTGGTTTAAGTTTGGAGGGAGGTTTTTTGGGTAATGAGTGGAGATGAAGAGAAAGAAAAATGAGATTAATAATTGAAGAAAAACTTATGAGAGACCATATGCACAAAGCGAAATTGAGTTTTGGGATCCAAAACGAACACATTCTTAAATTATTTAAATGTCTAAACAACACGTCATACAAAATACAATATCTAGGTGTTCTTAACAAATAAAAAATAACTAATATTAAAATTAATTTTAAAAAAAAAACACCCGAAACAACGCGGGGGCCGTGACCCCCATATGACCATTGCTGCATCCGTCTCTGGCTGGGCTACAATATACTCAAGCTTGGCTCAAGTAATAAATTAGGCCAAAAGTTCCGTTCGAGCTCGCTCATTGTGATATACGAGCTGATCGTTCGAACGAGTTTTTAACGAGGCAAGTTCAAGTTCTAATAGCTCTATTAGTTTACAGCAGGCGCGCCCATTGGCATTTATAGAAAAGTACTAGTAAATCATAAAATGCAAATAACTTATCTAATTCACCTAGTGAAGACCAAAAAAATTAAGAGTTGTACCCAATGAAAAATGGAGAGCAAAATCATCAATTACATATATATCTCAATCTAATATACCAGACACAAGCTTTCTTAATAATTTTGAATCTGTGTCCAGATTGTTAATCCACGAGTTTGGACCAAAACATATAGTTCAATTCGGTTCGATCCGATTTCCTGGTTCATCAGATTTTTCGTGCAGTGCTATTAAAATCTCCAAACTCAATTCAACAGCTTTTTTTTGGCCATTCTTCTCTATTTGATTCTTTGGTGGGGTTCCAACATTAGTCCCCTACAATTAATGGACAGATAGCTTTGATGAGCCTTTCTTTTAGGTTCATGCCAATCTATCACTCTTTGGTAGGACCTGTAACAAAGAACAAGTGGCCAAAGGACTTCAAACCCAAAAAATTATATAAGAAAATATCAGCCACAAGCTAGAGATTGAGAGGATCAAAGTAATATCAAGTGAGCTCCCAATACCTCTCAAATCTCACCCAATAATTCAAGTGCTTTTGCAGTTGATAAATCTACATCTGTAGTTGCTGTAAATATCCTTAGCCATGAATCTAGTTGTTAGCACCTGGATTTGAATTGGACTTTTGGCCCTTTCCCCAGTCCCTGTCAAGCACCGCAGATTCGGACCATTCATCTCAGTAATCAATGGTTCGGATTGAAAACAAACTCTTATGAGAAAGAGTGACTTTAACTCTTTCCTAAAAGAGTTTGTTTTTTAATCTAGGCTGCTGAAAGTACTTTTGGACTGCAGGGGGCTTGACAGGTCCACGCGGATTTGCTTCTTTGGCCCAGCCTTCGTTCTTCTCGTTCTTGCCCTTAGCATGCTTCGAACCATTGGTTGCCAAAGTAGTCTTACGCATCAATTCGTGATCGACCAAACCATTCGATCGCAAATGACCTCGTGACACTCCAACGCGACGAAGCTCTTTGATCGGTTTTTCTAAGGGTAAAGAAACGTGCTATTCAACGTTCACGAGTTATAACTAACTTTGATTAAAATTTGAAGCCGGTCCGTCTCTCGTTCCACGGTTCAAGAGAAATGGATCGATCAAACTTTTGCGGGCCTTACACATATCATTTTCAACTACCAATACTATTCATTTTCTCAAACTCTGAGGATAAGGATCGACATTCATTGAAAAAAAGCAGCATGGTCTAGTCACAAATATATCCACATTAGGCAGTAGTACTGGACAGTGATTTTCCAAATTCCTTGCCTTTGTGAACAAATTCTAGTAATGAAAGTTCGTGGCTAAAATTGTCAGAACAATCAGATTTACTCAAAGGATGTGATCTATAGAAAGTGACCTAGGAAAAGTGGGCCATGTGGGGGGTCCACATGAGTTTTTCATAAATCTAATAGTGGTAGGCAACCAAATATTATCAGAATTACGTCAAACAGCACTTTCAATGTATTGTGTAGATAATAAAATTCAACACAATTAATCGCTACTCTTGTTTTGAGAAAAATAAGCAAAAGAATTAATGTTGAGTTTTTTTCTTCTTTTTGCACACCCATTGAGCAATATCAAAATGTTTGCACATTTTTTAATCGGCGTGGTTCCGGGGACACCCAAAAAAATACCTAAAAAAGCACCTTATAATTTTCGATCAAATTTTGATGATCTGAGCCGCTCAATGTGATCAGAACGTGATTTTAAAGATACCCTCAAGAAATCAATAAAAAAAATGACCGGGAAGGGCTTGATCTGAACAGTTTTGAACAGTTTTTTATTGAATGGTTCAAATAAAAACTGCTCAAATCAAGCCTTTTTTTTGCTAATTTCTTGCGGGCACCTTTAAAATCACATTCTGCACACATTGAACGATTCGGATCATAAAAATTTGATCGGAAACTATAAGATTGAGATTTGAAGTGTTTTAATTTTAGGTGTTTATTTGGGTGTCCCTTGAACCGTCCCGTTTTTAAATATATGTTGGATGACACAAATAACTACAAAACGGCCTTTTGTAAGGTTTGAAATGCTCAAATTAAGGTGCAATTTTCTTTTATAAAATGTCTTTGATGAAAATTATATTTCGTTACATCTCTCTGTCAGCCCTTATTATCATTCAAAATGGACACATGCCACGCGTCTTTATTGTCATTCAAAATGAACAAATCGGAAATGGACACATGCCACGCGTCTTTATTATCATTCAAAATGAACAAATCGGAAATGGACACATGCCAGTTGCCCCACTAGTTATTTTTAGTGGTGCTAGTACCACACCCAAACTCACACCCAAACACACACCCACCACTCACATGAGCGGTGGGTCCCACACACACTACACACTCTAGTGTGTGTATGGGGCCCACCACTCATGTGAGTATGAGTGTGTATTTAGGTGTAAGTTTGGGTGTGTCACTAGAATTATTGTTTCTACGATTGTTCATTAATTGGTTCTTAGTGTCCCTAAATTTACGCTACCATTACTTTAATTTTTCTCCGGTGGTTTTTTATTATAAACAAAAAAGGTGGTCCAAAAAAATGGGAATTCAAGTTTGATTACGAGGGGCATTAGAAAGTTACAGGAGGTAAATTTTGAAGACAAGGGGTAAGATGTTGTGAGAGAGAGAGAGAGAGAGAGAGAGAGTTAAGTTACAGGAGGTAATTAAGTTTACTCTCGAAAGTTACAGGAGGTAAGTTTACTCTCGAAAAAGCTTATATTTTTAAATTTCTTAATCCTTCCTTGGGTGTGTATTTCCTACCAACATTTCGGATTTTATATAAGTTTAAATTGTTTAAAATTATATTCTTAATTTATTTAATTCGTTGGGTAGTAAGTCAATTCAGAGCTCTACCAAACATGCAAGATGTCGTCATGCGTTCATATATACTCCCTTCGTCCCTAAATAAATATCCAGCCCGCAAACTTAGTCTTTTAAAAACATGAATTTTTTTCGTTAAAAAATTTAAATTTTTTTCACAACTTGAAAGACCTCATTGATATCTATTGATTTGTGCTAAAAAAAAAAAATTTTTGTTAACAAAAAAAATGCATCTTTTATTAGGCCTGCTAGGTTTGCGGTCCGAATATTTATTTAGGACGGCGGACCAAACACATGAAAAATCAACCCATGTCAAGCAGACATTTTTTTGTCGTATTATTTAGTTCTTAAGTCTACGCTACCCTTTCTTTAATTACGTCTCCAGTCGTACGATAAAAACATTCGTGGTCCAAAAAAAAGTGAGTTTAATGTTTGATTATGAGACCAGGGCATTATTGATTGTCACGTGAAGGAAATTTTGAAGGTGACAGGTACGTGTTTCTCTTGTTATCTAACAAGTTTCAATCGGAAATCCAGAACACGAATTCTATTACATCTATAGAAACAAAATTATAACGGAATGAAAAAC
The DNA here is from genome assembly GCF_030253575.1 of Rhododendron vialii. Classification (NCBI taxonomy): domain Eukaryota; kingdom Viridiplantae; phylum Streptophyta; class Magnoliopsida; order Ericales; family Ericaceae; genus Rhododendron; species Rhododendron vialii. The sequence goes on along the minus strand of NC_080557.1, from coordinate 3,277,852 downwards.
CAAATACAGACACTACAAACCGAATATGTAATATAGTTGTGAATCGAAACCCGTGTTTCACACAGTGTCCTTAAAATAGATTTATCGCCTACCGGAGGGTGTTGATGAGGTTACTCGGCATTTGTCTCTCAGGATTGATCCGGCTCGGACCACGAACGTCGGATTAACACCACCAAAGAATGTCTTAGTGAACTAACTCAGCGTCTATCTCTCTCTCTCACTTTATATCAGAATACTTGTGAAATTTCGTAGTCTTCAATACGTGAAATGAATGGCAAAAATGAATTGGGGAAAACTCCCACAATGAATAGGGGAAAACCCCCCACAATGAATTGGAGAAAACCTCCACTATGAATATGGGAAAGTTAATGGCTTGAGCAAGCCAAAAGTCACCCCAATCCATTCACTTTTCCAACATTTTTTTCCCGACGGTTAGGGCGTCTGGGTCAACTTACGCTCAACTCGATTAATTCTATACCTTTCCAGGTCCAATCAAAGGCAAGCCATCCGCGCCAAGATTAGAAAACTAAAAAAAATTAATTTATCGCGACCAAATCATAATGGTGTGCGGGACAAAACTACTAATCAACCAGACTAATCCTTGGAACCGATGACAAGTGCATGGTTTTAGATGTTAAGAGAGAGAGAGAGAGAGATGTCACCACTTTTACACCTTATCTATCCTTGTCTAAGATAAGTTATCCATGGCCGTGCAATTTCAACCCTCATTTTTACTCAATTATGCTTTATATTCCAACTACTAATTGAAAAGTTTTTTAAAAAAAATCGATTTTAATCAATCAAATGCATGCAAATAACTTATTCAAATGATTTATCTAGAAACCTCAAGCATGTTTTCACTCCCTCCATTTCATATGCCATTCATTTAGCCATGTTGTTTAGACAACCGAATAAGTTAACCTTATGTGGGTTGCTGGCACAGAGTTAGACGATGTTCATTCCCCAGATATCGCCATTCTTCTTTTCCGGGAAAAGAAGTTTACGACCCAAGGGCCTTGTACCTCCATGCGGCATTGCTCCGTCAGGCTTTCGTCCATTGCGGAAAATTCCCCATTACTTCCTCCCGTTGGAGTCTGGGTCGTGTGAGCATTCCAAGATAGCCTATTCCAAAGGAGTCGGAATTATATGATGTTAATTTCTTCTTAATCCATTCTACACGTTCCAACCACCATTCTACTTCCAAGTAAAATTAGTTCCAAGTCTCTATCATTTGAATTTGTTGGGAATGTTCCCTAACCAACTTTTCAAATCAAACTCTCGTGGAAGACTGCGTGGCGTAAATCCGACCAAACGAGCAATGACAGAGTCAAATATTTCATATCGCGATGCGTTGTTTTTTTATGTCGGCGAAACTTCGTAACGTTAGAACAGTTAGAAGACATTTGAAAATTATGTCCAAGTTGGACCTGGGTGTCGGTTTTGGTAGGCTTGGCTGGGCAAAACTTTCCAAAGGAGAAAATGTCGAGACTGTTGGAGATACTCTAACACATGTGTGGTCTCAGTTTTATTGTTGCACGACTCAATTTCTTAATGCCAAGTTTTCATGTCCACATAATGAGAGAGAGAGAGAGAGAGAGAGAGAGAGAGAGAGAGAATTCACTCACTAGTTGTAGTAATTCGAGTAATGGTAACAGTACCATGATTGTAGTCTCGAATCATATGTAGCGGAATTTGAGTGTAGCGATTTTGAAACATTGTAGATTATTTTTCACGTTAGAAGACTTAAAGTGGCGAAAGCGGATCAAGTATTCCCATAGTGACCAGGAAGCGAACAAAAATACAAACCGATATGAACTGAAAATCCGTCAATATGTGCGCAAATTTGGACTATCACGGAGTATAATTGTACCAGAAGGTAAAAAAAAAAAAAGGTATACAATAACAGCATGACATACGTACTCTGGGAATCAAGCGCGGAGCTATGCTTAGGCAAGTGGGGTCACTTGACTCCATTGACCTCCACAATTATTCATTAATTTGGTTAAAATTTTACTACTTTTTGTGAATTTGCCCTCTTTTTAGCACTAGAACTCACTAACCATCGGTTAATAAGTGTGGATAATACTTACTAAATGCTAAAAAAAAATTGAGAACATGAATACTGTTTTTAACTAATTAAGAACACACATTTCATGAATACCGAGATATTTTTTGCACAATTACCCACTTCCCTAAAAGCGGTCAATCACCAAGAAGTTTTTTTCCAGTAGTAATACATAATCAAGTTTTGATTAGCAAACAAGAATAAGATCAAGTAAGTTCCTAAATAATGACCCCACAACAAGAAATTCATGGCTCCGCCCCTACCGGGAATACTAACAATCCCGAACCGCAGCTAGCCAAAAAACCTGAGTTTTTCAGAGCTTCAAGCAAAACAGCATTTTCACCAGAGAGAGTGAAGCCTGTTGGGTTCCCTCCTCAGTGGACTTGAATTGGACCTGGACTTGAATTGGACCTTTGGCCCTTTCCCCACTTCTTTCACCCAGCCTTCGTTCTTGTTCTTGCCCTTAGAACGATTCGAACCATTGGTTGCCGAAGTAGTCTTACTTATCCATCAATTCGTGATCGACCAAACCATTCGCAGAAGCCATTGCATTGACCTCAGTACACACCAACGCGACGAAACACGTTGATCAGTTTTTTTTTAGGGTAAAGAAACATGCTGTTCAACTGCATTGTTCACGAGTTATAACCAAGTATGTGATTAAAATTTGAAGCTGGTCTGTCTCTCGTTCAATAGTTCAAAAGAAATGGGTCGATCAATTTAGCTTTTGTGGGCCTACCACATGATCATTTTGAACGACCGATACTATTCATTTTCTCAAACTCTGCAAATATGGATCATTCATTTAAAATTAAAAAAAAACATGGTCTAGTCACAATTAGGGAGTACTGGAGAGTGTATTTCCAAATTCCTTGCCTTTGTGAACAAATTCTAGTAATGAAAGTTTGTGGCTAAAATTGTCAGAACAATCAGATTTACGTAAAGGGTGTGATCTATAGATAAGTGACCCAGGAAAAGAGGGCCACGTGGCGGGCCCACATGGATAGTTTTTCATGGATGAAATAGTAGGCTACCAAATATCATCAGAATTACATGAAACTGCACTTTCAGCGTATTGTGTCGATAAAATTCAACACAATCACAATCATCTGATGCTCATACTACAAAACGGCATTTTGTAAGGTTTGAAATGCTCACAGTCAAAATAATTGACGATTTGGTCGGCTCGCAGCTCTCTCTCTCTCTAATCCTAAATAAGCCGTCGCCCCCATCTAAAAAAATTCGTGGTCCAAAAAAATAGGAGTTTAATGTTTGATTATGAGAGCCAGGCATTAGTGAAAGTCACATGAAGGGAATTTTTAAGGTGACAAGTACTCTTTTTTTTCGACAGTTAGGGTGTCTGGATCAGCTTACGCGTAATTCGACTAATCCCATCACCGGTCCAATCAAAGGCAAGCCATCCGCGTCGAGACTAGAGAACTAAAAAAATTTAATTTATCGCGACCAAACCATAATGGTGTGTAGAGCAAAGTTACTAACCTGCAACTGGACTGACACTTGGGGCGAGTGCATGGTTTTAGATGTTACAAGAAAGAGAGAGAGATATGTCACCATTTTTACACCTTATCTATCCTTGTCTAAGATAAGTTATCAATGGCCGTGCAATTTCAACTCTCATTTTTGCTCAACTATGCTTTATATAAAAATCGATTTTAATCAATCAAATGCATGAGGATAACTTATTCAAATGATTTAGGATCTCTAGAATCCTCAAGCATGTTTTCACTTTCCTCCATTTCATATCCCATTTATTTAGGCATGTTGTTTAGACAACCAAATTAATTAACCTTATATCGGCTGTTGGCACAGACTTAGCCGATATTTATTCCCCAGATACTGTTATTGCTTCTTCTCCGGGAAAAGAAGTTTACGACCCTTGGGCGTTCTACCTCCATGCCGGAAAATTCCGCACTGCTGCCCCTCGTAGGAGTCTGGGCCATGTGAGCATTCCAAGCTATAGCCAATTCCATTGGTTGTCCTACTCAATTTAATCCTATTCCCAGATATATACCCAATTCCGAAGGAGTAGAAATTATATGACGCTAATTTCTTCTTAATCCATTCTACCCGTTCCAACTACCATTCTACTTCCAAGTAAAATTAGTTTCAAGTCTCTATCCTTCGAATTAGTTGGGAATGTACCCTATCCAACTTTTCAAATCAAACTCTTGTGGAAGATTGCGTGGCATAAATCTGACCAAACAAACAGTGATAGAGTAAAATACTTCATACCACAATGCGGTTTTTTTTATGTCGGCGAAACTTAGTAACGTTAGAAAAAACCGAGACTGTTGGAGATGCTCTAACACACATGTGGTCTCAGTTTTGATGTTGCACGACTCAGTTTATTAATGCCAAGTTTTCATGTCCACATAACGAGAGAGACGTGAATTCATTAATTGGTGTCGAATTTTGAAACTTGGCTCCAGTGGCGGAGGGAGCAAGGGACGAGCGGGGCACGTGCCCCCACTGATTTTTTTTTTAATTCAAAATTTAAAAATTTATATTTGGCATTTTGTCTTGGTAATTGTATTTCATAAATTTACTTTTAATCACTCTAAGACATTTCGAATATCATTCGTTCTCAATCTTATTTCACATATTAGAATAATGTCATTACACTTGCGAAATGAGATATCTAATGCAAATAATAGCGGTCACTTACTCTTTGAAATTCTCTAATGCATAATGTCCATAGTTCAAAAGTGCCTAAACCATGGGCTATGAATTTTATACTTTAAAATTACTAACAATGGAAGCAAGATTGCTAAATATTGTATAGTAAATCGCTCTTAGACTTGATCCGCTAAGACAATTTAAATTTGTTTGTTTTATATTTTATGTATGTTACTTTCTTAATAAATAGGTTAGGTTTTTCAATTCTCAGCACAAACGTTAACTATTTATTATTCTAACATTGTTTGGTATGAATTTTTTTTGTTGAAATGTGTTCAAAAGGTGCCCCACTTGTATAGATTCCTGGCTACGCCACTGCTTGGCTCCACTGTCCTAGAAAAGCAGACCTCCATGCTTTTAGACTTTTTAGATGAGGTAATAAAGTAGTTACCATATACTAATAATTTCTCATTAGTTGTAGTAATCCGAGTAATGGTAAAGGTGATATATAGAGGTATCGAATTATACATAGCAGAATTGGAGTGTAGTAATTTTGGAACTTTGTAGAATTATTTTTCACGATGGAGGACTTAAAGTGGCCAAAGCGATCGAGTATTCCCATAGTGGCCAAGAAGCGGACAAAAATACAAACCGATATGAATTGAAAATCCGCCAACACGTGCGCGAATTTTGACTCTCACAGAGTATAATTGTATCCGAAGGGAAAAATAATCAGATATGCTACCCCCTAGTTTTTTTTTATTTGTTTGTTAAAAAGATGGTTTTATTTGGGGTAAAACTACCGGAAGGATCTATGGGAGCAAATGTTTTGCCACAATAGTACAAGTTCCCACATAGGAATTATATTGAAAGCGCAGACAAGAAATACGAGAACAGGATGGCACGGCACACTCTGGGAACCAAGCGCAGAGCTATTCTTAGGCAAGTGGGGTCACTTGACTCCATTGACTTTTACATTTATCCATTAAATACGAGAACAGGATGGCACGGCACACTCTGGGAACCAAGCGCAGAGCTATTCTTAGGCAAGTGGGGTCACTTGACTCCATTGACTTTCACATTTATCCATTAATATGGTTAAAATTTACTCCTTCCGTCCAATTTGTTGCGCCAATTTTAACTCACATTGACTTTGTGTCAATTTTACCATGTTACCCCTTTGTAACTTATGACTTTTTGTCACGTCATTAATTTGCTCCACTTTTCTTTCAAATAAAGTTCAATATTTGAATTTGGAAGGGAAAAATGAGGGGTAATATGATAATATGGACATCCAATTTTGAATATGGGACATCCCACAAAGGAATAAGGGCACGACAAAGTGGGACGGAGGGAGTACTACATTTCGTGAATTTGACCTCACAATTTTAACGAAATTGCCCAAAGTACGAAGCAATTCTACTAACATTGTGAATTTGCCTTGTTTTTAGCACTAGAATTCACTAACCGTCGGTTGATAAGTGTGGACTATACTCACTGAATGCTAAAAGAAGTTATGTAGACTATCAAAACAGTTTTCAACTAAGAATATGGAGATATTTCTTGCACAATTACCCACTTCCCTAAAAGCAGTCAATCACCAAGAATTTTTTTTTCCAGTAGTAATACATATTCAGGTTTTGATGAGCAAATAAGAATAAGATCAAGTATGTTTCTATAAAATGATCCCACTACAAGAAATTCCTGGCTCGGCCCCTACCGGAAATACTAACAATCCCAAACCGCAGCTAGGCAAAAACCTGAGTTTCTCGGAGATTCAAGCAAAACAGCCTTTTCACCAGAGAGAGTGAAGCCAGCTATATTTAAGAAGCCCTCATACAAAGATTTCTGTTCTTTGATTTCTGTTCTCATCGTTGCCTTGGGCCTTGTCTACCTGAGGAACGGGCAAGTTGCTTCCATCTTCCCGGGATCTACATTACAGAGGCTATTAGAGAAAATCTACTGTGATAAGAGAACACCCAAGCCCTACCTTTTAGGGCTTAAAGAAAATTGAGTAAGAAATTGGTTGGAGGTAGAGATGCAGTGGGCGGAACGACAACTGAATTCGAAGAGTCCGGCGTAGTCCGACATCCGGACATCCAGCTAAGCAGAAGTCGGCACCGGTGTCTCTTCGCTAACTCGTATATGTTGTTTTTAGTAGTATTAACTGTGATGCAGCATTGCTGAGGCCCGAAACGCTCCATGCGTTACAAAGAGTTACTATGTCTTATGCAACTTCTAAGCCATGATGAAGAAAATGTTCATATGGTCAAGCTCGAGGTTTAGAGTTTCGTTCTCGTAAAATTCACGTTCAAAACTTTAGATGCGTTATCGACTCTTCTAGAGTCTATACAGGGACTTCGTTCCAACTTCAATTTCCCCATGCCAGTGTAGGATTTTGTCGGCAAACAACATTTACATTGAGTATATCTTCTGTTAAAAAGTACATTCTACTGTTTCCTCCAAGTCCTAAATTACAGTTACAATGTCAATCTACCCTCATCAGTGGAGTCAAATAAGTTCCCAAAAGCGTGTAACCAAAAACAGCAAAATCGAATGAAAACAATGAACAAAAATGGCAGGGTGAATGTAATCAACCAGGACTTTAGCTACCAGTATTGGAAAATCAGACATACAAAGTAGTATCTTATACACCCAATACTTTAGCTACCAAACTTCGGGTTAGCTCTAAAGGGAGATAAATCACTGGCTCTTCGGTTGGCTTACCGGAAACTTATCTTCCGGCTGCTTTTGCCAGAAATAGTTGGTGGCTTCGATCCATTGTGGGTGGACCAGAAACTTCTTCTCCTGAAGGGCCCAGCGAGACTTCTCCGTTCCAGTATCGGTGGACACCACATGTGTCACTGATGGGTCCACTTCTGTCAAGCAAATCGCTCCCAATTGCTCCGCCATCTTCCATAGATGATGGTTTTCGGCCTGGAATCTAGTTGGGAAAACCCGGCTGAAGACAACTGTACACCCGTTCAGGACTGACCTCCTTACTGTTTTTAGAACCTGCAAGAATGACGTAATAGATGTATGTAGATCATTGGGATAATACGTGTTCCAAATAGGTTTTTACTTGAACGCCTCGCACAACAATTTGCATTCGGAAGGGGAAAAAAATCAAAGGCACAACTTAATTGTTTATGCTATGAATCAATACGATCATAGAATTCACTGTAGAGACGATTCACTTCCACCAAAAAATCTCAGTCTGGTGCATACAAACATGTTAGTACATAACAAGCATGCACGTATGCATTTCTATCATGGATGTATATGAAGCAAAAGCAAGCTGAAACACACTGCAAGGCATTGATCATCCCACCAACCACCAATGGTCAATCCAAAACTCCTACCCCATCTTTGTCAAATTAGCCCTATGGTGGGAGTAAAATGGAAATGCTATCAAGGTGTCATACAACACATCTTGAGAATAAATACGCAAGCATCAGATACTCATAAGTGATTCAAAAACGAAAGCAGGAAAAGTCTGCAAGTGATCAAATTCCGCTGTCCAGAGAAACTTTACCTGTCTTACATCTCTGTCTGCAAGATCAGCCCCCGGTTCCTGAAGCAGGAAGGTGCCAAATCAATAATCAATGATAGTGTGCACCAAAATATCACGGAAGATAAAGGAGAGAAAGGAAAAGACTTACCGAGTCAAAGAACATACTATGTATCTGCTTAAGGACTTTAAGAACGGAAGCAAGTGCCCCTTCAGTCTCAGTTTCATCACTTTTCAACTCAGATAGAGACTTACAATTAAACCCAAATTGCCGACAACTTGAGGCAAAGAAATGATATCTTTCCATCAGTATCAGGTTCTCCTTGTGCTTTGCCCACACCTAAAATAACGAGATTGACATCCCACAGTTCTAATGTATAAGTAAAGCAAAAGCTGTCACCAATGAATAACCACATCCTAGCAGAAACTAACTAAGAATTTAAGCATACACAACTAGCTGATGGTATAATCACTTACCGATTCTGTATCATCAAGAATTAGAACAGCACTTTCTTGCCCCAGTACCACATCAAGACCCTTTTGATGTTTCTGAGTGGAATCATCTTTTGCAATGACTCCAGATCTGAAGTATACTTTTTCAGGGTCTAGCAAACTTGCCATTTGCAATGCATAAGAACGTTCCCCCATGGTATATATGTACATCTCAAACATGTTGTTTGCTTCTTCCAGGAAGGTACGAACAAATGGCCTCAACTTGGTCAACATGTTCATGAAGTCCAATCTGAATAAACTGCCTCTTGAAATATCTTTTGCTGTTAGGGAACACATAACAGTCCCAGTTAGATTTGTAAGAGACAGCAACAAATATGGCAAAGGATAATGAGGAAGCAGACAAAGTCCTTTCCATAGAAAATGAAGACTTGAACATAAAGCAATTAACAAACAAATAAGACATAACTTGGGTGAAAGCCTATGACAGTCAATTCCTGGAGTTCAGAAAATACTACATTAGATTCCACGGCACTAATAATTGGACAAATCTTACAACATGCAGAAGAGGAAGTGCATAAAACATATGGGATTAAAAAGCATTTCACTGAAAACAGATCAACCACATTCTCTGATACAGCATTTGAAACAAGTTCAAATTTCAAAACATGGGTGATTTACTTATATATCCCTTCGACACAACATGCAGAAGAGGAAGTGCATAAAACATATGGGATTAAAAAGCATTACAAAAAACAGATCAACCACATTCTCTGATACAGCATTTGAAACAAGTTCATATTTCAAAACATGAGTGATTTACTTATATATCACTTCGACTTTACGAAAAAGTTCAGTTTGGCCCTTCAAGTTACAATTTCAACAAAATAAACCTTTAATTTGTGATTTCGTTTCAATGTCATCCATCAGTAGGGTTCCGTTAAGATTTTGTACAGAAAGTGGGCACGTGCACATCACGTGATCTTTCCCCAAGGGCATATTTGCCCATTCCTCAACAACACAACGATGAACTTGACGACAACGAAGACAAATTGCAAGAACTGGACGACCACGAACTCAACGACGTCGAAGACAAATTGCATTAATCGATTCCCCCTTCCACCGTTTGACTGCGACATTCAGGTGTGAGCGAATAAGAAAGGAGAAAGGGGTATGACCAAATTAAACTCAGAAATGGGTTTGGAAAAATGGGTTTGTCGAGAAATGGGACCAAAATCCCAGTCATCACACCGCCCACCAAGCTCCGAACCCTCATAAACCCAACTCCATTTCCTTTATAATTTCCAACATTTCTACAGAACACCCAGGCAAGAATACCCGGTTTATGGAGCTTTCGTAAGGGTAAAACTGCGATTTTTGGCCGTATTGGTGGAAAAATCGGAACCCAGTTGTGGTTTTGAGTGGATTTGGGGGATTTAGAGGAAACCCAGATGGTGTGAATGAGTTGGAATCGCACTCCGGTGACTCCACGACCAAACCCAAATCTGAGAAGTCCCCAACTCCGGCGCCGGCGATATCTGAGAAGTCCCCAAATCTGAGAACTCCATTTTAGTGCAGGGCCTAAAGAGCTTAGTTTTACCTTGTTCTTCTTCTTCTTCTTCTTAGTAAACTCGTTTCCAACTCCGGTGCCAGCGAAACCAATCGGAGTTGGAATACCAGTGAGCTTCCACTAGTAAATCATCAGAAAACCTCCATCGATCATCAGCGTTGATCCACGGCGTTTGTGCGTTTGAACACAGAGAGAGTTGGGTTTGTGCGTTGAAACACACACACACACACACGTAGAGAAAAAGAGACTGAGAGAGAGGAGGAAAAGAGGAGGTGAATGGGCAATTGATTCTACCCCTAAAAAAGGGTCACGTGCTGGGCACATGCCCATTTTCTGTCCAAATTAGTAACGGCACCCAACCGATAGATGACATTGAAACCAAATACCAAATTAAAGGTTTATTTCGTTGAAGTTGGAACTTGAAGGATCAAACTGAACTTTCGCGTTAAGTCGAAGGGATATAAGGATATATAAGTAAATCACTCTTCAAAACATCCAGCATGCTAATGATGAAAACTAGGAATTATGATTTGAACTCACGAAGATAACTATTGACATGAAAAAAATGAACTGGTCGGTTGGATGTGTCATCAGAAGAAATTTTCTGATTAAAATAAAAATAACTGGTGGAGTCTACCACAACATTCAGCTGCATAATGTTGTGTGAACTGTGTAAAATAGAGAAAAAAAAAAGTACCACCATATCTGTTGGAACCAACTTCAACCTAGTAAACTACCACATCAAACGTACATAAACTGGCAACAGACATCATACCTCGTAGAGAATCTATTTGGCTCTTCAAATATTCCTCTTCTGGTGTTACATCTACAAGCCGAGTTGAATTGAGCAGTGTATGGTCTAAATCAAGAACCAAATAAAGCTTCTTTTGACGTAACAATTTCTTTGACTCATTCTTTCCTACTCGAGCAATTTCATCAGTAACAACCCTCATCCCCTGCAAGAAGAATTCTAAAATTATGCTTTCTTTCATAAGTTTTCTGAACTTCCTAGAAGGTGTCTGTGAGCGTGCGTGTATGTGTGTGTGGGAGAGAGAGAGAAGAATGAGCTGCTAAATCATTTTTATGAGAGCTAGATTCTAGACTAGCCTAATTCCTGTACAACTCTCTTCAACGAGAAAAAGGAGAGAGGGATTTGAACCGGTATAGTTCTGAACTTGCCTCGGTAAAGAAAATATATATACACCTTACAGGATCTTATAATAGCAATCAGAAATCCTGACAACCTTCTGCAAATCACCGGTTTGGGGAAAGAAGATCTAGAAAAGATCCACGTAAAACTTGACCATTTTTTTTACTTGAAACTATTTGTATTTGAGGTTTATTAATAGGACAACATCAAGACAAGACAATTCACCTCTATACACCTCCAATTGTGTCAAAATACTCAGCAAAATTCAGGATCCTCTATCCCAAATTTTTGGCCCAAACCATTTGCTTATTTGCCCTTCATCTTCATATTCAAATTCAAACACAAAAGTGAAGGGAAAATGCATTCCAATCTAAAATTAATGATTGCATTACAAAAGGAGGGTAATGTTGGTAATTAATATATTTTAAAGAGTAATGATTGTGTCCCTTAAAAAGTTGGATTTCCAAAGAGGGATGAAAATCTTGGAAAGAGGAGTTAACTACAGAACAAGGGTATTCATTACCGAATATACAGGAACATCCTTTCCGCTCACAAGGCTAGCATTTTAGAAGTCCATAAACCAAAGGTTTATAGGGTTAGATGTTGAAGAGGGTTTGCCATTGGAAGGTAAAACATAAAGTAAAGCTGCATTCTAGTATTAAGGATCTAAGAAAAGGAACGTAAAAGAGATGGGTATTATATACCAATGCTTTTACACTAACGAAGAAAGAAACTAAGCAACTTAACCTCATCAGTTTTCTATACCTGTCTCACTTAATCAGAATCTCTATTAAATCCAAGAATTTTCTTCATCCTCAACCCTTTGCTTTCCAAAAAGATCCTGATAGATATAGGTAGTTATTCCTAAAAAGTGCTGAAACAAATATTGTTTCACGATGCCTTGCAGTGTTCCAATGAGTTGTGAGCATTTGGTATGTTTCAATATAAACATTGGAATTTCAACTTTCTACTAATAAGCTAAAAATCATCTGCTTACTCAATTTTTACTGGCAAGATATTTACAGCTACAGTTATTTCTTGGTTTGAAGTGGGGCGTGTTGTCCCTTTTGAGATGTTTGAGCAGCTCCAGGTTAGAGTGGGAGGATAAGAAAGGATATTTGGCAACTGATTCCTGCATTCATGTGGATAACATGATTTGACAAGAACAGAAGGTCCTTTTGACGTTACTGAGGATTCATTGTGTAGGGTTAAGAGTTTTTCTAAAGGCCTTTTATTAGTTGTAAAGTGGGGTTGTTTTCCCTATTAATTTTCCTCTTCTAATAAATCTTACTGGTTCAACTTTGAACCATATCTAGATGAAACATCCTCCACATCTCTCAGCTCTAAACACAAATGGGTTGCTTGATGCTTGAAAGAGAGCTTACTTTTCTTTTATAGACCAGAAGGAAAAAAACTAGGCGAGTTGGTTGGCGGAAGCTTTCAAGCCCTACCAAAATGAAAGACCAGCTTTTCTTTCTTTTCTTTTTTCTTGCCTTTTCAGGCTTACATTCCGTCCTTTGAATCAAAACAACCATATAACCCTTTTAACTTCCACAAAAAACTGATAGTTCATTCGGAATGGAAAGGAAAAGGGAATATTTTTTTAGGACAAAAGAGTCATCTGGCTGTAAAAAAAAAAACTAGATGTGATATCAATGGTGTGCACGTAGTCAAGGAAAAAACTAATACTCTTCCTTTTACTAATAAAACCATTTGCAATTTCATCGTAATATTTTTCAGCTAGAAAAACATAGTAGATCAAAAGTGTGCAATTCCTCAACACACCACGTTAAACGAAAGCATTCAGCTGAGCAAAATATCATTCCAATATGTACATGTAGTGGATGCGAAGAAATCACCTGATGTACATACGTCAATGCAACTGAATCATATTTTTCTACATCCACCTTATGCCCACACATATAACACAGTCCCGAAATAAAACCAGGATGCTTGCACATGTCCTCCTCAGTAGATGCTTCTGCACAAACAGCAAGTTAGAAACATCAATATCCAATCAAATAATAAAACTCTACATTGAGGTCAAATACTAGATAAGAATGAAACTTAGAAATCCTGATGTTCAACAGATAAGTTGTGGAAAGACATAGGTGTGATCTTTGAGTAGCAAAAGATGTCTGCAACTTTCACGGTATGAGTCGGGCAGTATACCTCTTTAGTACCTAGGTGATGGGACACATGTCATACATCCCTTTGATGATTTTCTATACCTTTACTTATCAAAACAAAAGATGCTCTGCACCATGAGTAAAAACCAACTGAAATGAGATCAAGGCAATGGAAAGCAAGGTGCAGAATGGGCTAATTGACTTCCTCTGCAGCTACTTAACAAGAAAGGAAGAAACCAAAAGAAATGTTCGTCAAGGAATGCCATTCCTTCTTGAAGCATCTATTCTATAAAAAAAAAAAAGAGAAAGCACCATTTGGTGAGGACTCCTCTTCGAGGCTGGCTCACATTTTGGATTCATTTAAAAGTGGATGGAATTTATTTCTTAAAATTGCACACACTGCACACACACGATGTGTGTGCACCGAACCCCAGTGCATATTAAAGACAGCTTGATGGAATAGCAACATTAACATTAAAGGAAACCACCACTAATGGCAATTTTTGTTCCGTATACCAACCAAAAGGAAAAACTTCGTAAAACATTGGCCGCAGCAAGGGCAGGAAAAATTTTGAAGGATGGGGATCGGAAATGAAACCATAAGTGACATCAAGGACTACAATGGCAAGAATAACCAATAATGGAAGAAAGATCAGTGACTCATGTGCAGTGGACACCAATGCCAGCACCGAGTAGGACCAATTATATTGAAACCAATACGGACCAAGAGACCCAGAAAGAAGGCCAAAACAGTCATGGTCTCATGGCAATGACAAAAATACTGTAAATTACAGCATGTTAGACAATTTTTCCCCAGGTGCAAGGAATCCCTCAAAAGGAAAGGCCGCATTGGACCAACCCAACCCTGCAAGGTAAACCCCAAATACCCACAAGCCACAAACAACAACTATCAGTAAGCCAACCCAAAAAAAAAAAAGTGAATCTAAATCATAAGAATATAGACCAAGAACATCCCAGTCAATTACCGAAACTATGTCTCTGTCAACACCATCAAACCATTATTTAGCTCAAGGAAAGTGACAGTATAAAACAGTACGACGATTAAAGTTTACAAGGTAGTAGCTGAGTTCATTAAAACATGAGAATACTGAAAAATTATATATCCAACTGAAATAGAAAACATCACCTAAAATTTGTTCTATGTCTAGCTGCGAAGTTGAACAACCCTCAGGACCCTCCACGCCTTCCTGAACCTCCACCTTTCGCCTTTTAACCCTACGAAATTTGGTACTCATAAAGCACCAATACAAGAATCAATTGTATTCATAAAGCACCAATACAGTTGATTCTCGTATTCATAAAGCACCAACAGGAGAATCTACTGCATCATTCCTCGTTCCTTCTTCTACTATACATTAACGCACCAATACGAGAATCAACACGAATAGTCAAACACAGTCATATTCATGAAGCACCAATACAAGAACGAACTGTATCGTTCCTTCTTCTACTACATTAAAGCACCAATCCGAGAATCAACACGAATACAATTGTGTTCATAAAACACCAATACGAGAATCAACCATACCATTCCATCTTCTACTACAATAAAGTTTTTAACTCCAAGAATATTAGAATTAACATATTAGCTCAGTTTAGACCTAGTAAATGAACCCTCTCAATACCTGCCCGTATCACCCTCATCCTCGTCTTCCTCGTCAGGTAGCGTGTCGGAAGTATAATCTAGCTCTCCGTCCAGGAATGCAGCAAAGTCGTCGCTGCTCGACGAATGTTGTGGCGATTCAGCCGCCGCAAGACTCATCTGAGTAAAGTAAAAACCAGTAAGAAGAAGAGGCCCAAAACACTAAAAGAACGGTACTACTAGTGCATCTGCGTTGAATTGCTCCACCACGAATCTACGATGTTCTTTCAAGGAGTGATTATTTTACTAGGGCGCAAAACATGTCAATTTTTAAGCATCTAATTTGTTTTACGACTAAACAGTAGACAGAGATATTGACGGGGAGAGAGAGAGAGAGAGAGTAGGGTACCTGTTCGATTTTGGGCCGATTGAAATTGCGTAGTAATTGGAGAGAGAGAGAGAGAGAGAGAGAGAGAGATTGATTTTGGAATGGAAAACAATGGCGTTGGTAATTGGACAGTACTGTACTGTGTATACAAGCGACCAAATAAAGCCCTAGTTTATCGTTGTTCCGTTATGTTTAATACCCCCCCCCCCCCCCCCAATCCCCCTCCAAATTTGACGATTCTACCCTCTTTATCTCTTTTCCTCACCCCAACCTCCCATTTCTGTGGACCTCTTTATCACACACATGCACCCAGAATGGGGAAAATGGAAAATAGATAGAGAGAGAGGGGCGTACAGTGACGACGGTGAGGAGCCGCCGACGATCGACGACGAACTGGGCGGCTGCTGCTGCGCTTCTTCTTCTTCTTCTTCTTCTTTTCTTCTTCTTCCGTCGTTCTCTCTGTTTCTCTCGCTCCTCTCTACGACAGTAATAACAAGGAGATTAGAGCATCTCCGGCTTTGACCCATTTTAAAACTCAAATTTAAAATTGGGCAAAAACTACAAAAAAATTTCTTCAATCTTTGACCCAAATTTTTTTTTATTTTGGATTTTACCCATTTTTTTGCCCAAATTTGAGACAATTTTTGCCTTGACCTATTTTTTCAACGACTAGTTAGAGAGAGGGAAAGAGGGAGGAGGAGGGAGAGAGAGAGAACCTCGTCCGCAGTGGCGACAGGCCGAGGGCCGGCGGTCTAAGAGGTGATGCAGAAAGTGGTAATGGCATTGTGACCTCTAAGCCGTCTTGGATCCCCTAGAGTTGTTATCTTCTGGCCTCCGATGATGATGATAAACGAGTTTCAAAGTTGTCTTTTTGTCGTTGTGTCCGGTTTTGGATTTTGTGTGAAATTTTTTTTGTGTTGTGTCCGGTTGTGGGTTTTGTGTGAAAAAATTTTCGCGTTTGATATTCTTGGGGAGAGAGAGACGAAGATGGAGAGAGAAAAATATCAGGTCTCCTGTTTTGGATTTGATTGTTTTACCTTATTTACCATTATGCCATTAAGAATAAAAATATATATTTGGATAAAATTTGAGTTTGATGGTTGAAGATGTGTCTATCCAAAATAGGTTTTTATCCAAAATTTGACTCAAAATTGAGGAAAAATATGAGTGAAAACTAAAGATGCTCTTAGAGCAAGTACACTGGATGAGCAAAAATACATTTTTTGCTATTTTACCTAAGAGAAACATAAAAAATAGTCTACACCAAATGATCTAAAAGAGGAGCTAAAATGCATTTGTGAATAGTTGTTCTCTATTTTTACTTATGCACTATTCATACTCCTTTTTTTATTATTTCTTTCTCTCTCCTCCCTCCTTTCTCCTCTCTTTAAACAATAAAAATAATAAAAAAATGAGTGAAAAAATATATTTTTTAATTAGAGTCATGTAAAATAGATAATATTGGTGTAATGTTGAGAGAGATGTGAGTAGGTAAAATGAAAAAAGTTTACTATTTACTAATAATTTTACCAAACTATTGATAAACTTGCTCTTAGGAGAGTAAAAAAGGACTAGGAAAAATTATTCAATGCATATGTGCCTATGCAACCCCACCCATCCACTGTGCTTAAAAAAAAACCAAATTATTGCTTTGCCTTTGATCCAGAATAAACGAAATTATAAAATAAAACACTTTAAAAAAACAAATTACTATAATTTTTTATACTTATTAAATTAATTAACTTATTAGTAAAATAAATTATTACGGCTTAAATTGTGAAAGAATAATTAAATTTGTAATTATATATAAAACGTAATACATAATTAATTTAGAGATTGCATAAGGGTAAAAAGGTCATTTGACAGCTTTTTATATCATTCACACTTTCTTATACCTCTATTAATCCTCCATCCAAACAAAGTATTATTTAATCCTCATTCTCTAATACTTCGTCCAAAACAAACTACTATTTAATCACCCTCTATAGACATTACATCAATGTGGGTCATCTCTTATTAACTAATATCCCCTACTATCTTATCCTCCTTATTAACTAATACCCCAAATTCTTATCCCGCATCCAAACGGGCCGTTAGGATAAACTTCACTGTCACCCCATCTACTGTAGTGAAATCACACGGTTACCCACTTCACTCTCTGAAATCACACTATACTCCCTCACTAGAATGCAAGAAAACTATGGGTACACCATTTTGGCTCACACCAAATGGACACAAGATTATGTGAGATCCACGTTGGTGTCTCACACGAATGATTTGATATTTTCAATTTTTTATTTATTTTTCTAAAGGTCTTTTTCAAGAAATCAACTCAATTGAAAATGAAAAAGAGCTTAATCAATTCATTTAATGTTTTGTTCTTGAATTCTCGTGGAGCAAAAATCGAATGAATTGGACAAGCTCTTACTGATATGAAATTGAGCTAATATTTACAATAACCCTAGAATATATATTGTAAATAAATTGAACGGCCTGAATTATTTGTGTGCACCTTAAGGTTGGTCCTTCTCAATGTGATAAACAAATGACCGAATCGTTACTCAAGGTTCAAAAAAAAATGAAATCTATACCCGGACCAAAAGTTCTACGGATTGAACCAAAAGTGTTTTCGTGTCATTTGCAAATACGTTGCATGAATAATGTTGTTAAGAAAATTCTATTCAAAAGCCTCAATTGTTGCCAGGCCTAAAAGATGGGCAGTCCAATTCCATAGTTCTGGTTAGGGCCCAAACATTTTGCACCTCAATTAGAGAAAATGCTTCGATGCAAGATTAGAATATCATAACTTCTATTTCCATATTTTAAAACAACTATTTTAAAGCTTTATTTTCGTTAGCACGGTAGAGTTTTATCAAGTTTAATTTCTTGGTGATTGGAATTAAAACAATAAAGAAATCTTTTCGCTAAAAGTTTTAACTTATTTTTGTTTTTGATATCTTTGAGTACTGAATTAGTTTCATAACTTTTGCATTTATGAAAGCTCTCAACCGGACAAATCGTGAAAGTTAATATTTGGCCCGAAAACTAAAAATAGTTCAGAAAACACGAAACCAAAAAATGAAACAGCTAAACTTAAGATATAACCAAAGCTTAATTTAGGACACAAATTTAAATGTATTTCATCACTTATAATATGGCAATGCAAGCCCAAATCAAGGTTCACAGCACTCGTTATTATAGAATTCATTTTCTTTGTCACCAAACAAAATATGTACAACACGAAAAAGGAATGGGGGAAAACAAAAGAATTAAAATAAACAAACATTATATTTAACGCCCCATGTAGACTTACGATGTGGAGCGAGGTGTTAAGGGCTAATTAACCTTATTGTAGATACATGATGTATAGTTTACATTATCAAAACCTTTTCTTATCCTTTTTCACGTCCACGGTAGCGGTCCTACGCCCACGTCTGTGCTCCCCAATGGGGTCTTTCCACGTGGTTTCACATTTTTGTTCCTCTTCTACCCAATTATCTGTGGCCAATGACTGCTGGTAATATCTGAAGGCCACATATAGCATGAACACTGCAATGGGATGCATGAAGATCAACAAGCATTTTAGGGAGATTCAAAAATATTACTTAGATAAACCCTATCATCAATTCATTAAAAGGCGAAAAAACGCGAACAACTAAGCAGTGAAATTTTTTGGAGATCAATAGGTTTTTTACAAGAAGAAAAGAGCAACGCTATGTCACTATCAAAGTTTTGATTTGGCAAATATTTTGATAAAATTCACGTTTACCGGCGAGTTGAAATTGTTGTCGAAAAATAAAAAAACATTTTATGTGTCAAATTTAGCAACAAGTTTGGTTTCGACAACCAAGCTAATTAAATCAACACACAAAAGTTAAATGGGTGCAGAATAACGCACAGTTTTTTTAAAAAAAATTGACATTGTAGCAAGTAAAAATAATATATTTAGCAAGTTCATTTTATACCAACTGATGAACTTGTTTTAACAATTTGGAATAGTTGCTATTGCCATTTTTGGGAATCGATAATGCCAAAACCTTTTTTGTTTCTGCCAAAACTCATTCATTGCATGACTTAATTGCCTTCCACTACATCACTTACTTTACGAAAATACCCCTGAAAATTCCATAAGTGCAAGGCATTTTTCAGTTCCACGTTTCAAACAAAAATGCAAGGATTTATGAGCAAATTCTAGTGCTAATTTTAGAAGAGAAGCAAACAAAAATTAAATATCAAGCAAAAATGCAATTCACGAACAAAACTAGAGGTAATTTGAGAAGAGACGTAAACAAAATTAAACATCTATGTTTTCCAATTACATGTTTTCATCAATTCACGAGCAACCCAAGAGAAACCCAAGCGGCCAAGCCTAGCTCTGCGTTTAGCTTCTCTCCGTTGAAGAAGCTTTGAAGTGTAAGAAAATATTTTAGAACGATAAAATAATCCTCTGGATTTGAAGGGGCATTTTCGTAAAGTAAGTTATGTAGTGAAGGACAATTAAGTCATGCAATGAATGAGTTTTGGCAGAAACAAAAAGGGTTTTGGCAGGAACAAAAGTGGTTTTGGCAGGAACAAAAGTGGTTTTGGCATTATCAGCTCCCGCCATTTTTTCCTATTGTCAGTGTTTCTCACTTCTTTTGCTTTCTAAAAAGACAATTAATATCAAAGACATAATTATTGCATCATAACAGATAACTTTTTTACAACTGGTTGTCCGAGCTAGTTTGCGTACAATGAGACTAATTCCAAAATACTAAAGGTCATGACCGAGCAAATTAATCTCCTGACCCCAAAATTTGAAATATTTGGTTTTCGTGAAATTCGACCTTGCAATCTATTAAGGGCAATCCCTTTAGTTTATGTATCACGCAACTCAGCCAAAACCTCTTGGGGTTGAAAAGATATTCTTATGTTATTTCTTCTACGAAAGTTACAAAATCAGAAGCTGATCATTAGAGGTAAGTTCGTTACTTGAACAAACAAAACTTGAATATAGATGTTCTTTAATTTGAAATCCGTGAAATTTTCAAACCATACTTGAACAAGTCACGACCTGTCGTGTTCAACATATTATGTTCCAAAAATTCAAGCTACTCGAAATCGGTTCACGATAGACTAAACTACTCGTTTCAGATCAACCCCTCTAGTAAACAATCCAAACTAAGTCGAACATAAGTTTAAAACTCGTTAAATTCTCAAACCAAGTTCCAACAATCCATTGTTCGACTCGTGGACGAGCCCCATAAGTAGGCATCAATGAATGAGATAGCAAAAAGGGGTTTACGTACCTGCCCAGATTCGAGCCATGACTGAGGAGAGATTCCAAACAAGGGTAAAGATGCCAAAAGCCACTGCTTTCTTGTGAGAGCATGATTCCCAAGCATCTTTGAACCTTCGCACCCAGAAATTACCTTCACACGTACAGTATTGCAAAATTACATACAAATGTTTTCTTGGTTTTTATAATTCCAAATAGCAATCCGAGTTATAGTCAATTGAAGAAGAAGAAGAAGAAGAAGAAGAGAGAGAGAGAGAGAGAGAGAGAGAGAGAGAGAGAGAGAGAGAGAGAGAGAGAGAGATCCAAATATGGTCAAGCACATATAGCTAGCGACACGCCCGGCCTAGTTTGGCTAAATAAGTTAAGTGGTTTATTTTTCTATATTTTTATGTAATTTTTCGTTCGCTTGTATTAGTTTTGCGTCACATTTTTCTATTTGGCTTTTTTTTTTTGTTCTTATTCAAAAAGTTTGGAATTTCGATCATAACTTTTTAATTTTTTCGATTCCTCTTAACGAGACAAACTAATAATTTACAAAAAAAAATCGACACGAAATTAATAAACGTGAATTTTTTTTTGAAAAAACACAAGCGCGCACACAAAAAAAAAAAAAAAAACATTTGACTTTTATTTAGAGAAACTAGACCGTGGCGCATTATTTGTGGGGGTCTGATGCATAAAAGCCATAGAAGGACGTGCATTATTTGTGGGGACTGATGCAAAAAAATAGCCCTACCAGTTGGACCTCTGGTGAAATGCCACATAAAGTCCATCTCACTCTATTATTTTTATATCCCTACTGACTCCAATGTACAATATTTATGATCATAGATCCCGAGAAAATTTTCAGTACCGAGCGAGTATGATGTGGTGTCTGTTCGGTGTATTTGGACCGTCTATTTTGGTTTTGAACAGCTCGAATTTGGAGAGAGAAAAGGGAGAGAGAAAGAGAAGAGAGAGTGGTGGGGTAAGAGAAGAGAGAGTATTTTAATCTGGACC
The DNA here is from genome assembly GCF_030253575.1 of Rhododendron vialii. Classification (NCBI taxonomy): domain Eukaryota; kingdom Viridiplantae; phylum Streptophyta; class Magnoliopsida; order Ericales; family Ericaceae; genus Rhododendron; species Rhododendron vialii. The sequence goes on along the minus strand of NC_080557.1, from coordinate 3,256,072 downwards.
ATCCAACACATTTTTGGACAGCTCGGATGTGAGTGCTTGGCACCACGTCAGCCGGGTGACGTGTTACCCATCCCGCACCCAAAAATTTCTCATAGATCCCAGGCGTCTAGAAATGCTAAATTAAATATTTAATAACTCTACCGAAACACTGTTCAGTAAATATACTCCTGCATTCAAAGAAAATTGCACCATTCACGCAAGCTATTTTAATAGTTTCCAGAATAGTTTTTATTTATTTATTTAGCCTTTACTCATTTTTTTACATCGCATCATTATTCTCAACAAGAAAAATAAGAAAAATATAAAAATATAAATTAAAGTTGGAAAAATTCCTATAGGACGACAGTAGAAAATTGTCTTTTACATCTTTTTTGAACTTTAAAGAACTTTTTTTCAACTTTGATCTATATTTTTGTACTACTTTGACATTAATCTAAAATATTTTACCCAAATTCGGTAAAAACTACGAGAAAATAACAAAAGAAATCTTTATAAAACAGACAGAAAATTTAGGCCAAAGGAGGCCTTAGTTTGCCTACTTCTAGATGTTAGTTTGTTTATCTAATTTTATGTTTTATCCTTTTGCACACTGTCTTCTTATTTATGTAAGTTCTATATTCTAAAGAAAAAAGTTTGTTTAAACTAAAACTTTAGGAAGAAAGAATGAACGGAAAAAAAAAAAAAAAAACCTAGATTTAAATGTTCAAAAGAGTTATTTTTTAAGTTCTACTATCATATAATGTGAGACTAGTTAAACAGCTCTGATGACAACTACAACAAAATACTTGAACTCAGACATGATCATTGTAGCATCTGCTGACGAATCAATCTAGGTGGCCCTACACGTTGTCATGAATTTTACGTTTAGGTCTAGTTTTTACCCAATAAGTTGACCACTGCGAGATCAAATCTACTAAAAAAAAACTTGATGTTCACCCTAGTAGTACTAATTTGATGTTGATAGATATGGACCTGTTTTTTGTTAATCAATGATGAAATGGACCTAATGTCTTAACGGTATCCAAGGGGAAGAAATTGGATCCAATGTAGTATGCATTAGACATTGTTGAGGGACCCATTTTTATCTACTCCATGTTTTGACACTCATGATCAAATTAAAGCAAAATGGAGCCGTTAATGTGATCCATGCATGCAAATGGGCCCACCAGAGCCTCAAGGGTTGGTTGGTGAAAAAAATCAATAGTAATTCAAACAAAATAAAAGAATAATAAAAACTTATTCACAAAAGAGCTTTGAATAAATTTTACGACGCTTAATTTCGGTCGTCCAAAATTGTTTTAGACGATCCGAATTAAAAATAATCTACTTACGGTAAAATTGTCCAAAACACTTTTAAACAATTAAGATTGCGTAGAACTGTGAATAACTTATAAGTTTCTCATTAAAAGAATATAAGTATTGAAAACAAATGGAATTCAGAGCAGAAGTGTGGAATTTACCGTAATTGGACAACTGGGTGGAATAGGAAGAGCAGATTTTTGGTACGGTGAATACTCCAAAAAAGCCTGTAAGAGAATGGGCACAACTACCAGTCAGTGAAAAAACAACACTGGACCTGGAGGAAGGAAGGGAAGAAAGAATGTTTAACTACTCCACTACTCATAACTTAAAAGTTGGTTGGATACTGTTTGTTCTCCCGAGAGAGAAATCAGAATTAAAAATACAAGAGCGGTGCGGCCGTTCATCTCGACAATCGACTACTCGGATTTTAATCGAGCAATGGATGATTCGGATTTGCATACGATTTGTATGCGCTCAGATTCGATCCGAGCCGTCCGTGCCGAGATGAACGGCCGAATCGGCCGCTCTGCACCCGCACGACAGGGAGCTGCTCGACAGCATCCCCGGATCCAAGGCATTGGGCAATATGGCTGGCTGTTGCCAGGACAAGTGCAAATTAACTGGTTCTGATTGTTTGTACATTGCCTAGCGGAAGCCATAATGGGTCAGGGAACAGTCCCAAGTTACAAGAAGGAAAGAGAAATGTTACAGACAGACGGGAAGTGCACAGCTTGGGATGCACTGGATACAAGTATATCCGTAACCGTCTAATGTTCGTGGGTCTTACCGGGTAGATGATTGTCCAACACCTTTTAACCACAATACATTTTTTGAGGTACATCCACTTAGTGCTGGGCCTCACAAGAATGTGCAGTTGATAAGGGTATCGGGCATTACGTGTCGGTGCCCCAAGATCACCAAACGAATTTTCCATAATACGAGGATTATAAGAAGGTGGAGTGCAAAAATCGTTACCCTTTGTCAATTCATTAACTAGTATAATCACACACTCACCCAATTTGGCCATCTTCCAAACAGTGATGGAACTCCCACACCTTGCCAAAACAAACAGCAGAACTGCCAACTGCCATTGTCATATTTTGGAGACTTCTTGTTATTTTCACACTTAAGGTACAAAGTATGTAAAAGTGAAGTTAAAAATAGGGAAAAAATGTGGAAATTCACCTTCATTGTGGTGGCAGGATCTCCAGAAAAGAGGGCTCTGAGTTTTACAAGAAACTCATTTAAATAAGGAAGAACCATTTTTACTAACCACATTGCTTCTCCTTCCCCAACAACATAGTATTCTTGGCTTGTATAATCTACATCTGTGACTCCCCTGTTTCGTAAATTTGTGCAAAGAAACGAATAACAGAAGTAAATTTTCATTCTTCGAGAATGTAATTCATGAATGTTGAAATACTACATTGAAGGAATTACCTGCAAATAATGGATCTGAACAAGAAAATTGCAGCAAGATAGGCAAGACCCAGATAGGAAATAACGGTTATGAAGCTGTAAAAGCAAATTAAAGAAGAAAAATGTTTTCATTTTGTGCTCTGTTTCGAAACAGGGGATGAGGACATGAAACTCAAATAAATAAATAATGATAGAGACCTTATATTGAGATCTTTGGTGTAAGAGAGTGAGATTATGATGAATGTTCCCAATCCAAATATGAATGCCGATTTCGAGACATCTCTCCACATCACCAAATCGACTGCGAAAAAACCCACAAATTCAATTAAAAAATTAGCCCCAAAAAGAAAACCCAAAAAAGTAATCACAATCATCAATGTAATGTCACCTAAACTCTGCAATTTGTTATGTGTATGAGGAACTCTCTGGAACCCAGTATTTGTTTCAGGAGGTTTTTGGAATCCATTTGAAACAGGACCTACAAAGCCCACAATAAAAATATAAAAAACAATCAATGGTCAAGAACAGGATTGTAAGCTCCAAAAAGCCGAGCTCCGTTGTATTGGCAATTTCTAACAGAAAAAAGACCCCAAACGCCATAGTAATTGGAAATATACATAATTCAGTGCTATATTCAGGGGGGGGGGGGGGGGGGGGGGGGGGGGGGAGGGGAAACTTACTTGCTTTAGTTTTTGTGGGAATTGCGTGGACTCTGGAATGGTTCACTACTGGAGGAACCTGTTTTTTCACAATGGGTGAGATGGGTAATGGTTTTTCTTGGACTTTCTGCACCTTCTTCTGTTCATTCACAATCTGCTTTGGCTTTTCTTCTTCTACAATGTCAATTTCCTTAACTTCAAACCTCTTCTTCTCTTCATCAATCTCAATTTCCTCATCATCATAATCTTCATCACCATCATCATCATGATCATCGTCTTCTTCATCACCATCACCATCACCATCATAATCATCATCTTCTTCATCCACCACCATATCTGGAGCAGATTTGACCTGACCCAAATTGCCCAAACCACAAGAAACCTCCTTTTCTTCACACACACCAAACTCTTTGCAAGACTCATCGCATCCACTCTTCTCATTTCCAACTGGGCTCGTCTCAATTTCCTCAACAGACTCATCAACGCCTTTATCCGGCTCCGATTTCGCCGCCTCCGATTCAATTGAATTCCTCCCATTTCCATCATCCAAATCCTCACCAGGAACCAATTTTGCTTCAGTCAGCGGAATTGAATTCCTCTCATTGGCATCAACAGATTCCCCCAAACTCCTATGGGACTCCGACTTCACCTTCCTCAATTGATTCAAATTCTTCTCAATTCCATCACCATTGCCAGATTCAACATCTGATTGACCAATCAACTTCAAAGATTGAGACTTTAGTCTCCTAATCTGAACTGGGTTTGTCTCGCTTCCATCAACAGACACCCTCGCCTCCTTAATTTCTTCAGATCTAGTCTTCATTTTCTCCATTGAATTCCTCTCAATTTCATCACCATTGCCAAATTCACCCTCTGACTGGCAAACCAATTTCAAAGATTCAGACTTTGATTTCCTAATCCGATTTGGGTTCCTCTCAATTCCATCAACAGACCCACTCACCCCCTTACCAACCTCAGATCTAGTCTTTTTAATTTTCGGAACAGGGGATTTTATCTTGGTTCCATCAGAAGAAACACTGAGCTCCTTACATTGTTGATCCAATTCCTTTCTGGGTTGAATTGGGTTTCGCTCAATCCCATCAGAACTCTCTGATTTCCACGTCTTTCTCTTCCCGTTTGCCCCAATTGGACTCTGTTTTGGCCTCATTTTTTTTTCCCCATTTTCTTCTGCCTTTTTCTCTTCGGCATTGAAGACTTTGATTCCTCCTTTGAACTCATCGCTCTTCATTCTGCTCTCCCAAACAGACCCTTCCACTACACCGTTTTTTGTTGTGCCCCTCCTTCTACCCACCTCCATTTCCTTATAATTACTCTCTCTCCCTCTCTCTCTCTCTCTCTACAATGTAATGATTAACTGGGGACGTGGTTGTTGTCAATGGATTAGAGAGGTTTTGGGCTGAAGAAGTGGCGGTTGGTGTGGTGGAACATTGGGATTCCTTGAGAGAGAGAGAGACTTTTACCTTGTTTAATAAGGACTTTTGATTTGGCTCTCTTTCCCTTTATTTTTTCTGGTACTTTTACAGTTTTATATTTATGTGTTCATTTTAATTTTGTATGTGTCCTATATGCAAAAATATTCCTGGATTATGTGGTGATGAATAATTTGGTTTAAAGAAGGATTACAGTGATCTTCTGGAGTATTAAATCTGAATATATAATCCCCCACTTTTTGGTTTGTCCTCCAGTAGTGTAAAGGAAATGAGAGGTGGTACTGGTACCAAGGCCCCCAAGAATCAGTAGCCTCACGTGCATGATGCATGGCCAATACAGCTACAGTTTCAGAAGAATATTTATGGCCCCATCGACCAGAGAGAGAGAGATGTGTGTGTTTTTTGTTCCATCGGATGAGATGATAGAGCGTTTATCAATTCGATTAAATTGATGTTTTACACGAGACGTTAAGAAATCATTTTTGAATAAAATCAATTTCTTGAATCATAGGCTCGAGGTGAGATCTACACATACTGTCACGGACTGAAGAGTATGGTTATCCATTCATTGGTACGGTGGTTTTTGTCTTTGTTAATTAACTACTCTCCTTGTCTGTGAATAAAGTGGAGAGAGAGAGAGAGCAACGAACACATGGACATACAGAGAGAGAGAGCAACAAACAGATTGACATACCACCTCTTTGACTTTAAGTTTAGGGAAGTTTCTCTCGACCCACAGGTCATAAAGTTATGCAGAAGAGGTAAAAATGTATAAAATTGACGCAACGGAATTCACGAGAGATTAGTTAGTGTATTAGTTCAAACGAGATAAACAACTCATAGTAACGAGCACATCTTGCGCACAAGAAAGAAAGAGAGAAACTCTGCAATATTATTGATAAAAAGCTGTATAAACTCTAGGTTACAAACTATTATATAGGCCGAAACGTTAGAAATTCTAAAAATAAACTTGGAAAATAAAAGGTCCTAGAATTTGGGGCAATTCCTAAAACTGAAAACGGGAAAGAAAAACAAGATTTTTCTAAAAAGAATCAACTTAAAAGGAATTACGGTCTAAGAGTTATTAACAAAATAAATCTTTTCAAAAACAACAAAATAACGCAATTGAAGGTGCTTTTCGCACCATCGAACAAAATACACAATTTGGGACAGAGCACGAAAATAAACCGGAACAAAATTGTGTAATTAACCGGAGCGAGAAAATAAATCAGCCCACCAAGTTTGGGCCTATTCCGAGCTCGTCTGAATTTTGCCAAATTGAGTAATCCAAAATTGAACACCGTTTGGATTTCCGGAGCTTGGCTTGGTACAACTGATCATCGAATTGGGCCTCCACATATACATTGTACATCAAAAATACAACTAAACATTATGTGGATGTACGCTAATGGTGATTACACACACCTCGACCATATTAACGTCGTTTAGCGACATGGAGTACTAATACATGGGGTAATTTTTTGACTCCTTCTATCATTTAATTAACCTAGCGGGTTTGGTTGAATGAATAGAAAATCAAGAACTAGTGGAAAGGCACTATTGACTCAATCGTATTTTCGGCTATTCTTCTGTAGTCTGAAGACAAATGATTTCTTCTAATTATATTGGCTAAATAATATTTTTAGTGGAAGCGATGGTTAATTAAATGATTCTTTTGGAGTACCTAAATGGAAACTCAACCTTCAATCACATTCATTTAGGTTCAACCTTCAATATCTCTAACAACAATCAATTGATATAATGTGGGTCGTTGGCAAAATGAAGATGTTTTATGAAAAAACGAGATGCCTCTTTGGTTAATTAAATGATTCTATTTGGGGTCAGTGGCGCTTTAATTGCGATTAAAGAAGCAAATCAGTTTGGATCTATTTAACTTGGGAGTCACTTTGAGCATCTCCGACGGAGATGTCAAAGTCGAGGTGGATAATCAAACGGCTAGTTTTGACATTAAAGCTTCGTTTCGGAACTCATTTTAAGTATTTATTTTTTAATAAGGTAATTTTAAGCTAAAAAATAACGTGTCTACGCAAATAATTTTCCTAGCAATATGGATCTTGTTTGATAAATCTTATGGAGATCTTTTATACGGTGCAAAAAAAAGAAAAAAACAACTTTTTATTTACATTATTTTTGAGTTTAAAAATGTAAAATAAATACTTATTTTTTAAGAAGGTGTTCTAGAACGGGGCCTAAGTCACCATCCAATTATGATGCCTTATAGCATGCCAAAAGTGACATAGCTTTGAAGAGAGGTGATGTGACTTTGAAGGAAAGTCCCAACATGTCAACTTTGATATCAACCTTTTAGATTGCCAATTTTCAAAAATTAACCATAAGCTTTCACATTAATTTGACATAAGGGTTAGAGAGGGGGAGCTTGATGTCAAATTGCCATATAAGCCTTCAAAATAATTTGACGTCTCCATGTTTGACCTTTCTTGTTGGAGATTTTTGGAACCATCCACTAGGCGGTGGATAATAACATGTAATGCTAAAGAAGTTAAGGTTTCAACAAATATATCATAGATATCAATATAATTTTACAGATTTCAATACACTTTTCTTGGATGTCGAGCCTCTTTTTACAAATTATTCGACGCCCTAAGGACTGTGGTTAGCATTTTACTTATAGTACTATCGATGAAAATGAGTGTCTTCGTCCGTAAGGGTTGACCAAAAAACTCATGTCGTTTTGGGCTTCAGATCCTATCAAAGCAATTCTCTACTTCCCTAGTTCGTTTTGGCCTTAGGGGTCTAAAAATTATTGAACACGGTCTTCAATAAATTTTCTCTCTTCACTCATTATTCTAAAAAACCTCTCTCAAAACCGAAACTGAATATTTGGTTCCTTTTCTTCTATTTAGTACTCGAATATTTGGTAAGCTATAAAAGAATTCTAACTCTTTCAACAATGACTTGAGAATTGAGATGCACTCTATGAATAGGGACCAAACTAACTTGAGGCTTTAGTGCTTTCCAGGCTTCACTAGAGGGAAGGTACAGTTACTTGAGCTTTTAGGCAAGTCTTTTAGCCCAATGACTACATTGCTTTAGCTCATGTTCCAAGCTACGTAAGATTATGTGCAGGCGAGTGCGGGAGTACAAGTGTAAAATGTCTTTTAACAATTTTATAAAAAATTGAAGTGCCAAAATTGAGAACGCGAGCGAATACCATTTAATGCCATTTAGAAGGGATTGAATGACTAAGATTTAAAGGAGAAGTTCTCAAAATACACTCGAAGATAAAAATATATTCATTAATTTGCAGAAATTATTTTCTTGAAACAATTGAGGGGCACGTGGGTGCTTTTTGAAATAGAGCCCACCACTTGTTTGTCCCATGAGCATGTGACGCCAAAGCATACGCAAGGGATCGTGACAAAAGTTGCCTCTCCCACCGACACACATTCACCTAATTCATCATTTTATGTTCCCTCTTCATTTTGGATAACACACAATATCAATATTCACCTTGTTTTTTTATTTTGAATAACCGGGAGTTCGAGCTAGCTTCTGCGAATTACGACTAACTTTTAGGATCCTAAAGGTAACGATCGGATAAACTTCTAGAGATCCCATGGTTTGGAATAGTGGCGGAGGTACGTAGGTGCTCAAACACATTTCATCATTTTCTTGCAATATAAAAATATAAGCAAATAAAAAGACAAGAATCTAATGCTAGTATTTATTTGTCTATCCATAATAAACAAATAAAAGTAACATAAATAAGGGGGAGTGCAGCACTGCTTTATAACGGCACGTGACTTGTATCCCCTACAGAATACAGTATCAAAATTCCTCTCCAAAAGTCCAAACATGTTACATTGATAACTTTGATGCATATTTATTCTATTCACATTTAAGTTAATAGTATATACCAGTTCGAAAAAATATTAATAGCCTACTAAATTAATAAAAAGAAAGAAAGCACATCAATAGTACAAAAGTAATTTGCTCCCTATTAGGTGGCAATATTGACCCCATACCCATTAACCCATCCGAATCCGCCCACTCTAAATGTGATCAAACACAACCGCATTACGAGAGGGGTCGTTGTGATTCCTAACTCATTCTAAATGGATCTTAAATGGGCTGATTAAATAGGTCATTTTATATTACAAATAGGTTGTTTTTATACAGTAATTACTAACATGACTCCAAAAATTACTCCAACTATTACTAGTGCCATCCAAATTAGACACTCCCAAATTTTACTGACGCCAGTCCCGAATTTGCTATTGCCACCACAATTAGCTAACGTCACCCCATTAAATTTAATTGGATTACTGGGCAAATTGGGTTTGAGTAAATATGAATGGGTCTAGTTGGTTAGGTATTAGTATGAAACTAAACGGGTTGCATAAATGTCCCATCAAAGACCCAAAGCGAATTGTTTTTATCATTTCACCTATTTCTCATCGTGTTATAAGTTCTTGAGTTGACGCTCCCATTAAGACCCTCAAGTATTTGAACTGAAATTCGAACCTCTTCTGTGTACTACCGATTCTTGTATTGGGTCATCAGACGAGATTTTACTACATCTTTAATTGCACCCTCGCTAATGGCTGCAAGGGCGGAATTATGAGTATAGAAAGGTAGGCTATAACCCAAATCAGCTTTGAAAAAAAAAAAAAAAATCATAGGTAAAATTTAGCCCAAATAATTTTAGCCCAACTCATTCCATCCACCAACCCATTTTAGCCCAAGACAGATTACATTTCTGGTTCCGCTCTCAAATGAACGATGAGATGAGTCTCCCAAAAACCTGAGTTAATATAACCCCACCCGTGGTGTTGCACAGGACATTTTTGTGCCTGCCCTTCTAGTAGTAAGGTAAAGGGGAAAAACGTTAAAGAGAACATACTCTCGAGATCCAGAAAATAATCCGGTATAACAATAACCACAACATTAATTAAGATTGAATGGGTTACCTTTTAGAACTTTTATTATGAAGAAACTCTAAGAGTATAGTAGGAGTATATTTAAAGTAGAGAATACTTTCACGATGAGTACAAACATTACAATTCCAAATACAACGAAACTTATTACTTTGACAACTGAGTAGTTTTATCGAAAAAATAAAAAGTGAAAAAGTGAAAAGAAAAGAAAAAAATAAAAAATAAAAAATAAAAAAAAAGACAACTGTTATAAGCAGCTAGTTGTTTTGGTGCGGTTGGAATATCATCCGGTGCCGTTTGCTTGCTTGGCAGGGGACGCATGGTAGTGTCCCCAGATCCCTTTCTTGGGTCTAAACGGTGCCGTTTGCCTGCTTGACAAGCTGCTTGGCAAGGGGATGCATGGTAGTGTCTCCGGATCCGGCTGGGACCACCTCAACCAACAAAGACTTGATGATCATAGCAAGGTAGATAAAACTCATAAAAGTTAAGAGACATCTGACCACTATTGGTCAACAACCATACCATTCAGATAAAAATAGAATCCTTCAACTTAAACAACGGGTTAGGTAATCTCCATGGCAGATAATCACTACAGACAATCATAGTATAGTCTAATGAATCCCATAGTAATATTCTCATAGATTACATAGGCCTAATAAGGACCCAAAATCCATATTCAAATGAAGAAACTGGTGCTGCGTGACATAAACATAAGACAAAGCTAAAAAGTGGCAAAAATAATAGTAATTCTTGGGGGTTGATTCTCTAGTGCTTGTCATATGAAACCCCTGTAATTTAAGGTTGTGTTTGGATCCTCAGTGGAGAGATTTTTGAAGGCAAAAGAAAAGGGAAGGAGAATAGAGAATCAACTGATATCCAGTTATTCCAGTCCACAATTACGGCTCTCTTTTCCTCCCTTTTCTTGTCCCCAACACCGAAGATCCAAACACAGCCTAGCTGACGAAAAAAGTGCATGATAATTAGCCTATCACAATCTCCTACAAAGTACCAGCGAATTCTGAAGTGTTTAAAATATGTCTTGGAGCTAAGTGCTACTCTGAAATCACACTCAAGAAGAAACACGAAATCAAGCCAATTCAAAGTCGAGCCCAGAAAATAGTGAGCTTAAACCCTAAACAACACATAAAGGGCACAATTACCAAATATTCAACCTTTGGTTCACCGCTGGATTCGAACCTACAGCAACAGACTGTCTTTTAAAAGGTATAGGCTCAAACCAACCAAAGAATCCAAACGGTTGTCATTAATAGCATATGGACTTTTAGTTGATACGCCCAGTAGAATAGGCACATAAATCTCTCCAAATACTAATTGCTTATCCACACCAAAAAAACAAACAGGCAAATGTGTCTAAAAAGTAAAAGTTAAGTGTATCAGTACAAATGGCCTCCCTGTCTCATTAAGAGTAGTTAATCTGTTCAGCTTATTTTCATATATAATAGATATTCATTATCTTCTTAAAACTCCATAAGCAACCCCTGAAATATCATTGCATTGAACTTGGCCTGAAAATAACTGGGCAAAAAAGCCAAATATTGGCCAAAAGAAAGCCATATTAGTTAACCATCCACCAATTGGTGGGTTAAATGCTAATAAACATAAACATATAACTATTACTTGGTACGTACAACCTCTTTCCTTTTCCTTCTACGAAATGGAAAATAATTCTCCCCTCGAATGAGTCTACCGACTCTACCCAGTCTGTTCAAGTTACTAATGCAACATAACTCCGGACCGCAAAAGTGTCAAACAAAAAACTTCATTCAAATTACTGTGTGATTTATTGATAACAGAAAATAAGCTAGAACTAAACTTTGGAGTGTCCCATCCTCCATGTTCATTATTCTCTGAAAATGTGCCATGGCACCTCTTTGGTGATTTTAATGTTGTTAAGCATGAAGATGCAAGAGCGGGTGGCTTTCATATACATGAAGGTGCTACGCAGGATCCCAATAATTGCATGGATTGCTTAGATATTTTTGACCTTACATTTAAAGGGTTGTTTTCACACTTTGAGCAACAAACACGAGGACGTGCTTACCTTTAGCAAATTGACAGGATGCTGAACATCAATTGCTAACGTCTTTCCAAATTCTGGAGCCACCTTTCTCCGCCCTAGCATCTCTGACCTCTTTCCTAGTTCTGTTATGGTTGAGGTATAAACCATCTTCTCGATTCAAGCTTTTAAAGAGTTTTAAATTTTGGTTCGACTATCCTAGTTTGGCAAGGCACTGGGGCAACCTATGTGTATCAGTTAAAGTCCAAGCTAAGATCTCTGAAGATTCACAACCCTGAATTCCTCTACTTATAGCTACATTTTGAGAGAGTTATTTTAACCAAAGGAAATCTCGAGAGGAATCAATTGGACATCCTGTCTAGTCCTGATCCTTCTGCTATTATCAGTGAGAAAAAAAAAAAAAACTGCTCTTACTCGCTATACTGTCCTAGTGGAGCTTTCTACAAGCAAGAATCAAGGTTAATGGGATTAAGCTTGGGGATCAAAATACGTCCTATTTCCACAAAAAGTTGCTATTCGCGAAGCCAAAAAACAAAACTATACTATCTATACCAACGATCGCAAGTGATAAAGCATGACAAACAATAAAGAGGTTCGACACATTGTCCATAATTACTTCCAAGGGTATGCTTAGTACTTCCAGTCCTTACCTGTAATGACATTAACAAAGTTAAGGGATTCATTTACCCTGCTTATCTAAGCATCATATGTCCTCATAATCATAGATTTTGCTGTCACTGATTCAGAAATTAAAGAGGCTCATTGTTCTATGGGTGACAACAAAACCCCAGCCCTGATGGTAATATACTAATATGTCCTATTTTTTTCAAGAAAAGCTTGGCATATTGTTGGTTTAGATTTTGTAGCTGCTATTAAATCCTTCTTCTCTGCCACTGAGCTCCTCGGGGCTATTAATGCTACTTCTAATTCTCTGCTTCTATGATTTCCTAGACCTTGCAGCATGACTGAATATGATCTCTATCCTATCCGATTTCAATATCATCTACTATATCATCTCTAAGTTTCTAACCATCAAACTCATATCACTCTTGATGATCGATCGGTTACTGCCAAGCTGCATTTGTCTCAGGCAGCCAGCAGGTATATTTTGATCTGTCCTCGTGCAAGAACTTTAAGAATTATCAAAAGCAGAGTACATCGCTATGAAGATTGATATATTGAAGAGCCATTGATTCTGTTACATGGCAGCTCACTCGGTGTTCTCAAGGCTTTCCAGGTCCTTTTCGGGCAATGAACCTGGTGCTAAGGGCCTTAGACAGGGATCCTCTCTGCCCCTGCCTTTTTGGTATCGTTATGGCCTTATGGGCATATTGAAGGATTTATCCTTTCACTCTAAGCGCAAAGATCTGGAAATTAGTTACATATGTTTCTAAGAGCCGTCCTTGTGGAGATCTTTCTCCAATCTCTTATAAAAGATATTCAGTACGTCAACATAGAAGTTAAAGAGGGTATTTATGCTCGTCGTGTTCTTTATATGGAAATCCTAGGCCAGGTGGCCATTCCCTTGACTCATACTAATGAGAATTTACTCCACGCGAAGTAGAACAAAAAGCTGCTGAATTGGCCTATTTCTTGTGTGTACCGATTGAAGTTTTTTGATAATAATGAACTAAGGAATGATTACTTTCACAGTACAACAACAACAACAACAACAACAACAATAGAACCCATGTAGAAACAGACCTAACCTTTGGCAATATGCACAAAGTGGCTGCTCTCAGAATACCACTGAAACAATGGCCCCTATACCTGTATTGCTGCGGATCTATGCCCCCAAAGCAAAGCCAAATGGCATCAGAGAGGGCAGGCCTAGAGACCCAATTCAATTTACGTGCACATTAATGGAACTTTCTCATTAGGAGAGAAAAAAATGAAGAATCCTCTTTTTTCTATAACACATCTTAATGGAACTTTCTTCAAAAGGTTCACTTGAGCCCAAGCAGACAACATATACGGTACAACCATAAAATGGAACTCTTTTGTGGTCTTTTATTCGTATGAAAATCCACTCAATTGAGTAACAAAACAATTCACAAATCTAAAATGTCCAAAAAAAGAGAGAAGCGTTTACTCCTCTTCTCTATCTGGCATCTACATTGTTTTTGCCAATATTTTTATAAAAAGTGTTATGTAATTTGTTCACGTGTAAATCTAAACTCTGGTAGAAAGAGGACATAACAATAAATAACATAATCAAAAAGTCGGAGTACATCCAAAAGAGCAGCAATTATTGCAACAAAACTTACTAATCAGATAAAGGAGGATGACAACTTGAGGCATCGTACATTATGTTTTCCTCCGCATCATATACGATTTCGATATGATGCAAAAGAGTTTCCAACGACACACTATTTTAAAAGATAAACACATCCTTTGTCAAATGTATGAAACAAACATTGAGAATTTCCGGTTATTTAACCCAAAGTAGCAAGCTAGAGAACGCATTCTCTAGAAATTGCATCCAAACATATCATCGCATGAACCATAAAAAACTAACCAAAAGAGTACACAGCCAATAAATCGAATAAGGATTATCATCCATTCAAATTCCTACTGCTGAAAACATCAATATGAGTGGACCAACTAAAGTTGGGTGTCAATATGATATTTCAAACATACTAACCTTGCTAATGGAAGTCCTCAGTAACAAGGAGGGAACCCCTCTTCGTTCCAGAAACATTGTGCATGAAATTTGCCTGAACCTTGTTGAAATGGAAGACAAAAGGGAAAACGATAAACTCAAAATAAGTGATGTGTCACAGAAATCACTAAGTCAGCAAGGTCCGACCAAATATAAGAAACTGAATATTGTGGCGAAAAAAGGAAAGATCCAACAATCACCTACATATTTCAAATTCCTAAGTAAGCGCTACTGGCTTGATTGCTAGATAAGCAAAATTAAGGGGGGGAAAGGGATTAATCTACCTTGTTCACCATCCTTGCTAGGTGGTTCGAGCGTAAGAGACATCACCCACCAAGTAGACCTAGGCCCACAGGTTAACACCTTTGTTTGATAGGTCCTAACGTTGGCTCCAACAGCAGCAAGATGCTTGGCCTCAAAGGTTACGATGAACACCATCCCAGCAGCAATCTGAGAACTCACCTTCAAGGTCTTGATGAACTCCAGTTCACCAAGACGTGTGCCCTGCACGCCGATAAATGTTTGAATCTAACAAGAAAATATTGATTGAACACTGAGGACAGGGGGACCTAGACTAGAGAGAGTCGTCATCATCATAAGACATAGCAGACCAGACCTTAAAGTAAGAGTTGTATTTGTGGACAGCAAGTTTTGCACACTTGTCGTAGTCAACCCACCACTTCTCTTTTCTCATGTCCATTTCACAAACTCCACCGTACACAGGATAAGCCTGATCAACTTCATCAGGAAAAGGTGGTCCGACCGGTTCCTCAAACACCTAAACATTAGAAGAGTAGGAGTATCAAATCAAAAGACGATCTCGATCTCAAAAGGAATAATCAAACACGCACAAACACACACACACACACAGGGAGAGAGAGAGAGACGATCTGGATCTGAAAACGAATAATAATGAAATACAACTAGGAATTGAACAAATTCATCATAGGAGGCATGTATATTACCCCCGTGCGGTACATATTCTTCGCACGATGAGCACATCGATCCCAGCAGGCTCCTAGTTTCGCAAGATCGTCATCGATCGTCTCCCTCTCCCTCTTGCCAGCAGCCGCGATTTGGCGGTGCGCCTCTTCAAGGAACTTACCCTGCCCTTTCGCTCCTCCTCAACTTTATCCCAGTGAGCCCAGTAGGCTTTTTGTTTCTCACGATGCTCCCTCTCCCACCTCCCCCTCTCTACAGCGGCCATCTTTCGGGACATCGCCTCTTCATAGTAGTGGTTTGTCATTCCGCCTAGACACCACGAATACAATCACAGAAAGAAAGAAATAAAACCCTAGCAGCTACGTAACACAGTTGAATTGAAGGGAAGGGAATGGGTCTACAAAACCAGCTGTATTTATAGTTTGTGGTGTAAATTACGTTCACAGCCTTGTACTTTGAAATAGTTGAACAACATACCTCTAAACTTCGGAAGAGCACACTTGTGGACCCCCCCCCCCCCCCCCCCCCCCCCCCCAAAAAAAAAAAAAAAAAAAAAAAACTCTTTTAATGCTTTGTTTGAAACACGTGGAAAGGAAGAGAATATTTAAATATTTCCACTTCCTTTGTATGGTTGGAGAGGGAGGAGAGAAAATAGTTAAAATAGTGATCGGAAGAATAGTAGTAGTAGGAGTATAACTTTCCTCCTCAATTTCTTCCAATTTTCCTTCTTAATTAGTATTTTTCATTCTCTTCCCTCATTTTCCACAAGTTCCAAACAAACAAACAGATCATCTTTCTGGGAAATGGGTATTGCTTTGTTTTCAAACTTACGTAATAATGAGTTAGTCTGGAATTGTTTAGTCTAATACTAGCTCTTTTTATCTAAATTAGGGGGTGTTTCGGTTTCTAGAAAAAGGAACTTTTAGAAAAGAAAGTAATTTCAAGCTCAAAAATTATGTATTTATGCAAATAATTTTTCTACCAATATGGATTTTGTTTGATAGATTTCATTGAAAATTTTTAAACGGTGCAAAAAAAATTAAAAAATTATTTTCCATTTTCATTATATTTGAGCTTGAAATTACCTCATTTTTGAAAAAAAAAAGTTTAAAAAGAAAGCGGAATGCCCCCTTAATGGGCTTATAGTTGAATTTGATAAAAAGGAATCCATTACGCTTTTGTGGTATGGACCAATTAGAGTGTTGTTTTATTTAGATTCAGGAGAAGATGAGCTGAGGGGAAAAAAAAAGGAGAAGGGGAGACCATTGCCAGATTACACTGAGACGGTCTAGAAGGACGTGAACCCTAATAAGAGAGATTTTAGTGGATAGGTTGGCAGAGGTTTCTGAAGAGTACAAACTTTACTTTGATACTCTCTTTCACTCCATCTCTTACCTTGATAGATTTTTGTCAACAAATGCACTCACTAGGCAGAGGCTCCGGTTGCTGGGTGTTTCTTCAATGCTTGTGGCATAGTAAGCTTTCAAACCCTCTTAAAATTGCCTGTGGTTAGAGTTTTTAAAATACTACTAATTTGGGCGATTTGTTATTTAATTTCTCTATTCAACTGTGATGAGCAAAAAGTATGAGGAGATCAGCCCATCCAAATGTGGGAGACTTCTGTTATATAATGTAGGCTGACTTACTCAAACATCTGAATTACGAATTGGGTAGTCCCACTATTAGAAGACATTTTTAAGGTATTAGAGCAGACCAAGTTCCCTTTTTCATCAAATATATGTTTTGTGCACCTGTTTAGTTAGAAAATTGTGCTTCAATTGACTGATCAATGGTGCCATTTTACTCGATATCTGCAGAAACCTAGCCATAGTGGCTTAAGAAGATTATAAAAAAAAGTAAGTTCAAAACTCTATTGCTCTCGCGATCAATCCGTCAACACACCCCTAATCAGGATAACCACGATTATTCGATTCTATGAAGGCCTGCTTGGAATTTGTTGTGTCAGGAGTACTGGTGCCTATTGTTGTGTTAGGCCTCGTTAGTTCAGTTTCTCTTTCTTTTTAATAATGCAAAAATATCGATATCTTCAGCGTTTAAATTCAGTTATGGTTTGTATAAAAGACACTCCATGACTTTTCTAAGGAAATCTCCACTCATCATTTTCGGTAACAGGGCATGTTTGATACAAGGTTTAATTTTTGGGGGATTGGTAAGGACGTTGAATTGAGAAAATGATTGGCAATGAAGTGAGATTATGAATAGGGATTGTGCGAAGATAGTTGGGCAGTTGCCGTTTTTCCTGCTATGATATGGGCCTCCCGGCGGATGAGAAGTTTTTGGGTGCAAATAGGATATAGTTTACGTGGTATTCGAGCCGTCCAAACGTGCTTTGGACGGTCATATGTTTAGACACCCATTTAGAAATGCGCGGATTATTTCTCGGACCTTCTCAAGGTAGCTTTCGGATTTGCAAAATATTGGGTTTGTGTGTCCAACACGGCTTTCACGTCCTGGGCCGTTAATTTGAACATGTTCCAAATTCGATTCCTCCGACTAAAGACTGACTGCTCCTAAATTTTTTTCACGAAAAGTTAAATAAAAAATTATAAAGATTAAATGATATTACCAAAGAAAAATACCGAACACATTTAAGGACACATTTTAGGAAGAGATAGGAATGACAATGGGGCGGTTTTACACATAGCGTTAGTTTTCACCAAATGAACAATGGAAGACTTTGGTATGGCAACACCCTATCGGTAATGGAGTCAAGATCAATGTGGACGCGGCAGTATCTAAGAACATGAATTCGGTCGGAACTGGTGCTAATGCTCGTGGTGTAAACAGTAAGGTTATAGGTATGCTACTAATTGTGCACTCCGGAATAGGGCTGTAAATGAACTGAGTATTCGCGAGCTCGGCTCGGCTCGGCTCGGCTCATTAAGATTCGGCTCGTTCGACAAAAGCTCGGCTCGTTAAGAAAGGCTCGACTCGATTAAAGAGGCTCGTTTAGTAAATGATTAAGCTCGACTCGTTAAGGGCTTGGCTCGTTAAGGCTCGAGCTGAGCTCAAGCTCGAGTTTTTGGCTCATTAAGCAAACGAGCCGAACTCGAACTTGCCGAAGCTCGGCTCGACTCGGCTCATTTACAGCTCTACTCCGGAATCAACTTGTCACGAATTGCAGAAGCTCTTGCATGCGATTCAGGTTGGATTGAAACTGGGAATTGCCCTTAACCTTACACACGGGTGTACCTCGATTCTGATGCGGAAGCAGTTGTGAAAACTGCTCGGCCTTACAAGTCCTCCCCATTGCGGTGCTTACACATGATTGTCTTATTTTGAAGAGTCGGTTTATTTCATGTGATTTAATTATATGCCCGCCCCCCTGCGATGCTTACACATGATTGTCTTATTTTGAAAAGTTGGTTTATTTCATGTGATTTAAATTATATTAAACGTGAATGTAATTGGGTTGCACATATTTGCGCTCAGAAAGCTCTTTCCAATAGTTGGTCCGGTTTGAGAACTTTCATTTTGCCCCGTGGGGTTCCCAATTGTTTGATGTGTAGGCTTAAAAACCTCCGGATGAAATTTTTTTGACAAAACAAAAAAAATGGATGTCCGAACCCATACCCAAACCCGTGTCAGCAATTTTTTTGGTTACTTTATTTCTTATTGGTACCATTTAATTGCACAATGCCTAGCTGATGTTCTCATTGGTACACAAGTTCTTATTACCTTATTAATGTGCACTATCCTAAATAATTCTTAATTATCAACCAGATTAATGACAATAAGGGATGAATTTTGTTTGGTTATATAGTAGTAATATTTTATCAGGTGCGAAATTCTAAATTACATATTATAAATCTATTTTAGATGGGTTCGAGGCGGGCAATGGATTGGGCTACGTAACATCAACCCGATCCAAACCCTCAAAATATTATGATTTATTTGTCTAAAATTTTGCCTTCCTATAGTATCAGAATGGAAAAGAATAACAATGTTACTCCATTGGTCTGGTACCATGTTGACACAATCTCGAAATTAGACCATGTAATTAAACCTATTTCATTTTACTATGCAAACTGATGATATTACAAGTTCGGCAATTGCCAAAGTTGATACCAAATTTGGCACCAAGAATGAAATTGCCAAATTTGGCTTTTCATTCTGCAGATGTGTGAACTTGCTCTCAGCAGAGTTAAAACAGATTTGGGGGTGACGTTGTTTAATGGTAATCCACTTCTATTGTTAAATATTTGTCACAAAAATAGGAGAAAAGGTAAGAGCCAAATCAGTACAATTCCGGTTATAAAGACTTCATTTAATTAATTCTCTTATAGTCTCTAAATGAAAATTATTGAGATATTTTTTTTACATTGCAAACCATTCATCGCCTAAATCACTAATATTTTACTAGCATTTATGTGAAAAAAACAAGTTCCATGAATACTAATAAGCGTCTAATCCATAAGTGTACGTTTGGACTTTTGCACAAGAAGCAGCAACGTAGATATTATTTCATAAGAGAGTGCTTGGCTAACACAGAGGTCCAAATGATATTCGCAAGGTCGGAAGATCAAATTGCTGATATCCTCACCAAGTCGCTCAAGTATGAAGTCTTTTCCAAGATAAGAAATCTTCTCGGAGTTACTAAATCAAGTTTAAGGAGTTTAAGGAGGGATGTCAGAGCATAAACTTGATTTTGCATTTTGACCCAAAAAAATAAAGTCCAAGTCAAGAAGCCCAAAATAGAAGATATTTTGGAAGAAAATATAAGTACGTAGTTCTAGAAGAGTTCTAGAACATCTAGATTCTATAAGATGTTTTAGAAAAGCCTTAAGAAACATCCTAGATATTTGTTGTAAGTATTTCTCACATGTGTAAAATCTAGAACCTAGCTTGATATTATCTTGTAAAAATAGAAATCTAGAACTTTCCATGGAGTAATATAAATATGGATGGGTTCTAGTCATTTTTACGAAGCCAAAAAAATGTGTTCAAGTGTAATACAAAATGCTTAATTACTTCCCGACTATAGTCTCAAAGGTAATATAGAGTGCTCACATGTGTAGTTCCTTATTTGACCTTGTCAAGTAGCTCTAGTGGAGTCAACACAACCGGAGGACCTCTACAAGCGGTATCTTGTGCCAACGGTTCCACGATGACGAAAGCCCAACATGTGTCTTTCTCCCTGATCCCGTACGGGATTCATAAAATCATGTAATTAATAATGCACTTATGAAGAAGGGCTCGAGAAGGCACTAAGGACAACCAGGGGAGTTGCTGGAGGCATCAGAGTTACAGAAGATTTTTTTAGAGAAATTGGAGATGTAAGGACTAGAGTTACTTGAGTTTTTATTATTATTATTTTTTGTTAAAAAGACCCAAAAATTAAGTTGCTTATTTTGTGTTTTATAATTAAGTTATTTTTTGTTTTAATTTTTTTTGGCAGGGTATATAAGAAAGCAGTGTGCTAATTTAAGAAAAACCCAAATGAGACGAATGGTGGCTTCAACCACGCCATCTTGGTGTTATGGGGACCGGATGCACTACACCAAATCACAAGCATGGACAATAAAGAACTCGTGGGAGAGTCGTGGGGCACACATAGGGGCATGGGAAGATTCTTCGGGGGAAATCTTTACTTTTTGATGTTGAGTGCCCTTACTTTTTGTGACCCCCAAAAAATAGATTTAGCAGAAATGTAACTAGTGATGTGGGAGAGATATGTAAGAATAGATGTAAGACGATGGTGTGTCCCTACTCTCTAGCACTTGTTTTCTCAAAACTAGCAAAAACAAGTTCCTTTAAAACTTTCTATCTTGTGGCATTCCTTTAAAACTTTCTATCTTGTGGCACTGTATCTAAGTAGTTGCAAGATTTTCAGGAAATGACATGTTGTCAGTGTTATTCACCAGTCTTATGTGGAATTTCATTCACGAGTTTCTCTAAGTTAATGTAAATTTTATTTATTTACAGTGTGGAAAGCATTATTCTAGTAAAAAAGAGTAATATTGGAGCTAAAAAGACAGGGTTGGCTGCATGGAAGTACGAATAATATGATCACTGCTCCCACATAAATATCATTCCCCATGAAGCTCATATACTGCTCAAACTGAGGTTGGCTGCATGGAAGTACATTTATATATAGATGCCTAAATGCCAGCTATAGCCACACAAAAAAATATATATATATTGAAATGACACTGAAAAATCTGTAAAGCACACACATGCGTCAAGAGTCTCAACCAACTACGTTTTTATTAGAAACTGATACAATTTCCCTGCCAATTATCGTCCACAAATTGAAAGAAATAGAAAAACTCAACTTTCTTTGGTAGGAGAGAGAGAAACATAATAAAGGTGAATCAACCTTATAACCGCTACTGTATCCACTTCGCATCAAAAACCATTTGTACCACTTCAGAGCCATGTATCCATCTTTACCACTCCTTTTATTTTTAAAAAATGCTAAGGACAAATAAAACTTACCCTGAAAAAATGAACTATTTTATTTTTGATTTGAGAAAGTGAACTATTTCATGAGCTACCAAAATGCCGTCAGAAATCTGCCGAACTTGAAACAAAGCACTTTGGTTTAGACTTAGAATATGCGGAACAATCTATGTTCCCTCAACCGATTGGCCATTGCCTTATTAGCTATGATCTTGTAAAAGTACAGATAGTGTGATACCCTGGCCTGAATCGTAGAAACCACTATCTCCTCCTGCTCAGTTCCCTCCATTCGGAACAAATCCTGAAAATACTGCAGAAATTGGGCAGCCTCTTCCTCCGCTTTCTCACTATAATCCCTATCAGCTTTTCGAATACCTGAGATCGTGCTTCTTTTCCTTCAATTGGTTCGCAATCGGGGCTCTCCCTGACACTTCCACGCTAAGAGCTTATCTCGCCCCATGGGGCCACTCTCGGTTGGCCCCCTCCACCATTTCAGCATCAAAATTACCCCCACACCATCACCGCCCATGTACATCCACCAAAAGACAGGTCACTCGATGCATGTAGACCCATGTCCATCCAACGACTCTAGAAGGAGTCATGTATGCAAGTGTGTGTAGTAGCATGGCTCAAAAGATATGGGGACTCAGAAGAATTTTTTTGGGATTAAAATCGAATCACTCTTACACGTACTACATGTTGCCCTTCTCCGTCAAAACCTAATCACCGTTATCAGTAGTTTTAATTTGATACGCATCCAAAAAAAAATACAATCAAACCAATTAAGAGAAGAATTACGAAATCGAACCGAGAAAATAGTGAGCTCAAACCCTAAACACCACATAAAAGGGTTCGATTCTAGGGATCAGGTCGCAAGAAAGTAATTTCTTGTGAATCCCCTAGTCCCAGTGTGGATGACATGCCTTTGACCGGACCGTAGAGGGGAATAGTTGAGATGCCCATAAGCTGGCTCAGCCCACCCATGATCTTTGCAAAAAAAAATAAAAAATAAAAAATAAAAACAAAGATTGGATCATAGAAAGGTAGATAGAAGTTAAGAGACAACTGACCACAATGGGTCAACAACCGTACATTCAGATAAATATACAATCCTTCAACTTAAATAAGGGGTTAGGTAATCTCCACGGCAGATAATCCCTACAGGCTACAGACAACCATAGTACAGTCTAATGAATCAGAGAGTAATATTCTCATAGCATAATTATAAGTCTAATAAGGGCCCACGATGCATATTCAAATGAAGAAACTGGTGCTGCATGACATATACACAAGACAAAAGCTAATTGGTGGGGAGATTGCAGCAAGTGTGGAGCACAATCCTAGGGGATGATGTTTAAAATATAATAATTCTTGGGGGTGGATTCCCTAGTGCTTGTCATATGAAACCCTCTAACTTAAGGTTGTGTTTGGATCCTCAGGGGAGAGATTTTAGAAGGCAAAGTAAAGGAAGGAAGGAGAATAGAGAATCAACTGTATCCAGCCCACATTTGTAACACCCTTTTCTTGTCCCCGACACCGAAGATCCAAACACAGCCTAGCCGACAAAAAAAGAACATTACAATTAGCCTATCACAATCTCCTACAAAGTACCAGCACATTCTGAGGTGTTTAAAATATGTCTTAGAGCTAACTGCAACTCTGAAATCACACTCAAGAAGGAAAAGTAATGCTCTAAAGTAACTGCCACTGAAAGAGAGATTACAATCTACACTCCAAATACAAAATTAAAGGAAATAAAGGCACGAGATTAGAAAAATCTACAAAAGGAAGATATGAAAAGAAACAAACTTTTTTTTATCAGCGATGAAAAGAAACAAATTTACTGGTATTTTCTTTGGGTATCTCTGTCGTGTTTTACAGTAAATAATTTACAACTTGCGCCTAATGGGTTGTATCAACACCCCGTCTGTGCTGCAAGAAAAAAGAGATCAATTAGATGATTTACACATCGAAGGAGGATAGAAATCAAAATAAATGACTGTCCTCATGGAACAGAATTATAAGCTATTGAAAGGGTAGTGGTATTGGGCATACCTGCGGAAACAGGGATCGACATTCTACCTTGCCGCATATTGTTACATTTACAACTCTACATCTACAATTCTCTGGTTTCTCACACCCAACTATATACAAGTAACCATCCCTCGTATTTTCCTGTATATTTTTTCTGCATCTGCCTACCATTCAGGGGAAGACTACAAGTCTATTCCCATGGAAGAGAAAAGCAAAAATCATATTATTGGAGACTCTTGATTTGAGAATGCAACAAGTGTTCTGAAATCTTCAGTGGACCATGTGTTTTCAACTTGTCACTTTCTGCCTCTTTGTCAGCTTTCTTTTTGTCAAGCTCAAGTTGCTTGCAATTTTCCTCATGCGCACGATTGAACATTCTAACAAAGTTGAGTAGAGTGGAAACAACTGCAAAATAAATGTAAAAAAGAGAGGAAACAAGACATTTGTCAGTGTCCCCATCATCCACTACACCGAAAAAAGATTATATAGCCTACGTAGAAGACAGATATATAATGGAATTGTTGTTCAACAAGTGAATAGATATTTGGTCTCTTGACCACTCCTACAACAAGGACACACAACCATTCTATTCATTATTTGTCATGTCTAATTGAACAAACTGTCGTGTATCGCAAATTTTCTCTCTTCCATCAAAGCACCATTGATATTATGAACAATTTCATCAAACAATCATATATAACAATTACCTTGCTCAAATGTGCAACGAGATGGATCTTCGCCAAAGTAAAGAATCAAGGCATCAACATTTCTACCCTGCAAAGAATAAAAAGATTCATGAAAGGAAAACAACACATGGAGCATATCATCATGTTTTCTGAATAAACTGAAGACGTACCACCCCAGAATAGAGCAAAGCCAAAGACCTCACTTCTCCCTCGGCAAAAGAAAGGAACTCCTTTAAAGTCTGAGTAACCAGAGAGCAAACCAAAAGACATTAGTTTTACGTGGATAATAATATACTAGAGGAAACAGTTTAATTTTAAGATACTATACACAAAATATAGGCAGATATAGATACACCTCGACAAACAATATTGTCCACATAACCTTAAACACTTAGATCTATCAAAATCACTCGGCTGCAGAGTTGATGATCCAATAAGCCGCCAAGGAAGAGCAGATTCAATGAAGAAATAAACCTCTAAAATTGATTTGAATGCACAATGCTGCTTTAAGAAGATTGTACTGTCCAGTTTTAACCTTTAGTCTAGACTCTAGTCCCACTATCCCTTATAGGTTAGACTGCTAAGTTCGTAATTTGAGTTATCTTGTGGCACGGTATCTAAGTAGTTGCAAGATTTTCAGGAAATGGATTGTTTTCAGTGTTATTCAGCAGTCCTATGTGGAATTCAATTGCCCGATTGAGTTTTCATTCACGAGTTTCTGTTAGTTAATGTGAATTGTACTTATTCACGGGGCGGAAAGCATTATTCCAGTAGAAAGGAGTAATACTGGAGCTAAAAAGAAAGGGGGAAAGACCACGAATAACATGATCACTGCTCCCACATAAATATGATTCCCCATGAAGCTCATAAGTTACTGCTCAAACTGAGCAGAAAGGTTAATAGTGATCCCTGCACCCCACATCTGATGGTTGGCTGCATGGAATTACATATATAGGTTAATGCTCAAACTGAGCAGAAAGGTTAAAAGTTAATGCCACTGAAAAATCCGTAAAGCATGCACATGTGTCAGAGTCTCAACCATCTACGTTTTTATTAAAAAGTGATACAATATTCAACTTTAAAGTGGTCACGCTCTTCGCAACGCCTACAAATGGGAGACAAATACAAATTCCCTACCAATTATCATCCACAAGTTGAAAGAAGTATAGAAACCCAACTATCTTTTGTAGGAGATAGAAAAATAATAAAGGTGAATCAACATTATAATAAATGTTCATACTTTACGGAATTCTTCTGAGACAGGACCATCATTTTCAGACTCGGACAATTCCTGAACAACTTTCTCCAGTCCTTTGCTGACGGCTTGCATTTCCTCAGCTAAATATTTCAATTGTATCTGAAAGGAATTAGACAACGATATCAATAGAAGCCAGTTACGTTCTCCAACTTTTCTTAAGATGATTATTTAGTATTAGCTACCAAAGATACCTTTGATGCAGGTTCCAAGCTGGCAAGATCCTTTGAGTAATCAATAAGTTCAGGTAGTTTATCAGCAAGCACCTGGAGATATCAGGCAGAATAATGTGACCAAGAGTAAAAAAACAGACGCTTTTCCTAATTTTACCTAGTTTTTGGATAGAAAAGTTTAAAATAAAGCGGACAAAATGTGCCAAGACATGAAGAAATACAAGCTATTTACATATTAAACCAAACAAATTAGGCCACTCAAGCATGCTAGAACTGTCCTGAGTTGAGGTACAAGGACCACCTAGGAGTGACTAGAACTAGTCTCAGTTTGCTCCTAAAAAGACCAACTTCATTCTAGAAAACGTTTAAATCCTAAAAACTCAACAATAATCCATGTCTCACACATTCGTGACATGCTGAATGCATCTTAAAATGCGTACTATGGGCTTCAGGTATTCCTTATGCTGACAAACATTTGTAAGTAATTCCATTTCACAAAGGTGCCAAAAGCGAGTGCAATCCACGTGTACACGGTAAAACAAAAAACCTGTACGTTCTAGGCTGAAAGAATTCACATTCCTACAAAATCAAGAAGTCCCCCAGGAGAGGTCCTGTAACGCAACTAATTAGCTTGATCTCATGGAGGGCAAAGGGTGTGCAGCCAACTTATAATGGATTTACTATCTGCCAATCAACTTTGCGCAGGTCATTAACTGTTGGGAGTGCAGCCATTGGTCTTAGTTTTTGAGAGTCATGAAGATAAAGCACTTCGGATACTTACGACACTGATCACTATTGCCTGGGACATAAACCAAGAGCATTGCAATCGTTGGTCTTTGTTTCTGTATTTCCATGAAATATCCAGACTCTTCTACTTTACCTCTTCATTTCATTGGTCACATAGTGTGTTACAAGTTTCCTGATGACCCATAAAGTGCTTTTGGTTATGCGGACACCTCATTAGTTTTCAATCTTCTACAAGAATTTACCACAAGCTCAGACACTAAGGTTATGTTCACACTCAAAGGATACTTGTGTATTATGCAAGGAAGAAATGCAATTTCTTTGCATGTGCCTTTACATTCCTGGAGCAGCAATTTCTCCATGTGTGCTCTTTCACATTTACGAGGCTGAGATGCAGGCAGGATGAACAAGTACAAAAATTACATGCAGACAATTTTGGCTAAATGCTAGAAAATAGTTCACATGGTGAAGTTCTAAGAACTGGGCTGTACCTTGCAAAGATAATGCATCAGAGTCATCTTGTTGTTCCGGGCACGTGTTTCAGTAAGTTTCAGGAGGCTATCCAGCCTGAACCCAATAGCAGAACCTAAAAGAAGCATCAGGAAAAACTCAGCTCCAAGAAAACAAATTAGAAAGACAGTGGACACCACTGACTATACTCAAGAGGAACATAATTTGTCCTTTGCCCAAGAATAGGCGAGGAATGCTGCCAAGAGGAGGAAGAAGTCTGGAAGCAAGAGTTAGGAAAACTTATCCTAGTTCAAAATGGGCCATAAATGATAAGACCTCTTTATATATTCAGCTAAACCCAAGTCCATTTTATCTTTATACAAATTTCTACAGCTAGAGATGTCGCTCTATCAAATACGCCTCCATATAAACAAATCATCACTGATACATTGGGTGCCTTAAAAATAAATTGGGTGGTTCAATTTAAGCAGTCATGAAACAAAAGATAAAAACCACAACAAAGTATATTATTTCAACAGCATCAGCTACCCGTTTGAATTTTCCTTCTCTAAATGACTGTATCTCCACGTGCAAGACAAGGTTGCACGTGAGGGAGGGTGGTGAAGAGTTTAATGTGAGTATTTGGCCCAGTTTCATAATAAGCAGAGATCTAAAATCTACAGCACACATGTAGCTTCAATAAGTGTTTGCTTAGGTTTGCCCCTGATTCTTCATAACATTCCAACTTCACTCACATCACATGTAATGCTTTGCTACCTTGTGGAAGGGAAGCTAAAAGCAACAGTAGTTTGTGAACCTTCCCCTACTATCACATCGATACATAATTCTCTCACTTTTCAACCTTCAGAAATTACCTAATTAACTGGTGGCACCAAGAAATACTGAAGCCTCGTGAATACAAATCAAATTTAAGCACATAACAAGCAACTTTCAGTACACCAGACTAATTTAACTCCAACTCACCCCTGGCAGTACCCTGATTCAAAGCATTTCCTAATGAAAGAATTGTTTGCATAACTCTTTTGAATTTGACAGAATTCCTGATCTGGTAAGAACACCATGTAAATGAAATGTCAATCATCACTTGAATATAGTGGCTATTGCCAAAAAAGATTGATTTGCTGAAATGGGTAGCTTGCCTGCTCTGCTGCGGAATTGACCACATTCAGATTATTTCTAAGGTCGGAAACCTGAGAGGTAAGTAAATGCCAGTTAAGTAATTATAAAAATAGCAAAAATCCAAAGTTGGTGCATGAAGAAGAATTGAATTAATGCTAATGACTAACCTGGGAGCCGAATTGCATCTTAAATGAGAAAACTCTGAGCTTAGATTCTGTACGGGGCACTTGCATTAACTCCAAGAAAAACTGTTCGGATTCACTGAAGAATCATGAAACAAGCCCAACCCATGCCAGGTTTGGTAATATATAATGACTGACCAAAACAAAAGTAAATGATTAAAGACTTCAACTCCACTAACCTGTTCACATTTTCCTAACTTTTCCTTTTCGCCATTATAGCCCTGAAAATGAATAGTTCCTTGGTTATAATTAAGAAGGAACTGGAACGTATTGTTCTAGATCAAGGTGTCTGAACTAAGAGGGGTATTACAAGAGGCAAAATGTCCTCTCTGCATACCTTAAGCAGTTCCATCTCCTCTTTTGTTGGACAAAACTTTATGAGGTTATCAACCTGATCAACATCCAATGCTGAATCCTCCAAGGCAAGTACTGAACTCTGGGTGGAATGATTATAACGAATAAGAATATTAATGAGCAAACAGTTGGCAGTAATTTAAGATAATAAAGAACACACAAAATAAAAGGCTAAGAATGAGGCCTCAAAGATGGCCTTTCTCAGTTTCTTGGTTTAATCAAATGATATTTTGTTGCTAATATACATAACACAGTTATCCTCGTTCTAGTGACTTAAGCGTTTAGATGAGTTGCTCGTCAACAATTAAATATAGTATCAGTCTATCAGAGTGGTAATAGATCTTGTTCTAACCACAACGCCTAACTTATAATTAAAAATACTTGCATGTGTTTCGCATGGAGGAGAGTACGATCACAACTGAGGGGGCAAGTTGATAATTTACACAATAATGTCTATCTCTAACAGCATAAGCTTTTGGATGACCGGGGGATCCACAATTAACGAATGCATCAAGTACAGATTCCCCATAGCAAGACAAATGCACTGAAGTGTAGCAGTGAAGAAGATTGTGAGGATGAAGAACTACAAATGAATAAAGAGTTAGAAAAAAGTAACAAAACGAAAAACAAAAACTAAAGAGAAGATATGGCCCAGCCCCAAGATATAGGGATCATTTGAACTGAACAGGCTCCATGCACCCAGCTCAATCTTGGGGCAAGAATTCAACAAAGTTCACCAAATTAGTTATGCTGGGAAAGTACAGCTTAATAAGTTGAAAGCGCAAGACATTTAGCTTACCATCAACTGGTGCAATGGTACTTTGACCTTCGAAAGCATAATTTCACAATTATATGCTCGCCTGTGTTCAATCTGCAAGAAGCAAGAATAAACTCAGTATAGTTTCAAGTAAGAGAGCAGCACTGCAAGCCATTCAAACAGAAGATCAGCTAATTGAATGCAGACAGTAAAATGATGACTGGAACGAGCAAGTTACGGATGGGGATAAAAAGTAGGCCTTACAACTGGTGTATAAGGACCTTCTAGTTTCTCCAATCTACTTTGAATCGCCACCAATAGCGCCAAAATGCCAGTCCAACCACATCGTAACATTAAAAAATGATACAGCAGAGTAATACTCTGCAGCAGCTAACCTATAGTGTCACACTTCACCCTTTTTTGGATCGATATCTCATATTCTACCATTCTCCTAAAACTCAATTTTCCCATAACCAAGGGGAGAATTTCACAGTTATTCCTCCCATAACCAAGGGGAGAATTTCTTTTTGCTCTTTGAATGAAGCATGCGAAAGGCTCTACTTATCGTCCATTTTCTCATACAAAATGCCACCAATTGCCACATTTTTTATGTTCACAGGCCCCTTGTTTAGTTTCTCCTAAAAAAAAAAACACTTGGCTTTTCACAAATTTTCCATGCCTATTTCTCCTAAAATCCCGACTTTGATGCCTGTGAAATAGCAATAGAGCTTTTCGGTCCTGTCTTCCTTTCTGTTTTCCCATAACCCCGCCCCTTAAGTGTCCCTCTGTTTGACATGAAGAAAATTTTCTTTTTCCAGAAACATGAGAATTGAGCATTCAGGGATTCTAAACAGCAGCGGGTAATGTTCAACTTCCCAAATAGATAAAAAGAAGAAAACGCCAATCATTCAAAGGAAGCAAATATCACATCTACTGATCCCTTCAAAGTCTTAAACAAAAGCTTAGAAGGGGAGAAAAGCATAACTGATGGCAATTTGCGAAACTGTGGTATATTTGATTATCAAGAAAGAAAAAAAATTCCTTTATAAGATTTTGTAAGTGGCCGGAAGGTATTCAGTGTGTAAGCTTTTGGGTAGCTTCTTCCCACAACCTATCCTACCAACAAGCATGCCAACTGATAAGAATATAAGACGTGCTGAATCAACTCCTTCTGGCAACACTCTGCCGCTCCTCGTGCACAGTACTTGTAAGTGGGCTCCAATGCCTCGGGTTTACTGTGCTGAGGTGGGCCCAATGTAGCCCCATCCAGAGCGTGTTCCCCCGTTACCAAATAAAAAGATTATTGACATAAATGACTCAACATGAGGTGGAAACTAAATTACCAGTTGCACTTTCTCTGGTTTCTGCACAAGTGAAGAACGAGAACCTGATCTGCGGCCTGATCCCTCTTGATCTGAATTTGGAACTGCTGCTGAGAAAAGACTCTCTAGTTCTGACATGTCAATCTCTGGTGCCCTAAATGTGCACCAATGAAATCATAATAATGAACAGAAACTTTTGGTATTGGAAAGAAATACAGCAAATACCTACTTGGAAGCTTCACCAGATTTTTGTGCTTCGGCCCATAGGCTTCCTTGAACAGCTCTTGTCAACTTCAACCAATGCAATGGTTTCAGTTTCTTCATTTGATTACTTCTCGAAGTTATGGTACGTGACAAACCTCGTCCCTTTGCACTGGATGGAGAACTGAAAGGGGGAGCAGGAGTCGGAGGTGCAGGAGAAAGAGATCTAGATAAACCCTTCTCTGCATTACTTCCTTTAATGGAAGGGACCGGAGGGGGTGGTGCAGAAGGGACGCTTGAAGAATTCTGTGGTGACCTTTCAAGAGTCTTGGATGAAAAACTGGGTGTGGGAGGAGGTGGAGGTGAGGGAACTGAAGGAGAAATTGTAGGTCCTGCAGCTTGCCTAGAAGGAAGAGGAGGACATGGGGGTGGGGGTGGGGGTGGGGGAGGTCCACCTCGAATAGTTGAATTGTCCTTCACAGGTGGGGTTGGAGGGGGAGGTGGTGTTGGGGGCGAAGGAGATCCAATTTTCACACCTTGGTTACCTCTCAAAGGCATAGCTGAAGGAGGTGGTGGCGGATTTGGGGGAGGACGTTTGGGGGGACAAGGTCCAGTTGTAGCAGCAGTATCCTTCAAAAGTTGTGTTCGAGGAGGTGGTGGAGTTGTGGGAGGAGGTGGCGGTAGTGTCCACCCGGTGTCAAGTGACGAACTCTTCAAAGGCAGAGTTGAAGAAGGGAGTGCAGTTGGAGGTGGTGGAGGAGGAGGAGGAGGTGGTTTAGCTTGAATAGCTGAATTCTCCTTCAAAGGTACTGCCGGAAGTGGTGGAGTTGATGAAGCAATATCAAGAGCTTCACAAGGGGAAGATTGAGGACATGATAAATTATCAGAAGTAACCAAGCAAGAACGACTTCCTTCTAGAGATGTCTCAGACTGTTTGCTAAGTGAATGGTGAGTAAGGTGGGAGCTAGAAAGATGAAGAGGCGCGAGAGGTGAAGATGGAGATGCAATGCGTTCCCCATTGGAATCGGATATGGAAGGTCGTAATGGAGGTGCAGGTGGCGGTGTTTGGGGTGAAATGGCCAGAAAATCAGGCTCATCATTTTGTTCACCCCTGTCTGGAGACAGTTTAGATGAGGACGCCAGCTGATCCTCTGAGGCCAACTTTGGGGAGCCCTCAATGTAACTTCCCAATCTAGTGGACCTTTGTTTCTCCGGCTGCTTTTCAGGGCTTGCAGCGTGCGATAAGGTAATCACTTCTGCATTCTGATGAGGATGAGAATAAGTGTCTGGCTTTTCTTGGGCAATATTTGATGCAGTTATTTGGTGAAGGACATTAAGTGCAGCATCTGTCTTTGGACCTAACCAATCAACATTGCTAAAGATCTCTTGAACTTTAGCAAATGCCTCCACTGGAAGGCCGTCCTTGTCCTCAAAACAAGACAAATTTACGGGAACTACAGAAGCAGAAGCATCCATGTCTGAGAAAAGAACCTTCATCCAAATGAAAATTGCAAAACAAACGCGCAAAAAATATGACTTGTTAGGGAGGAAACCATACCAAAAGGTTCCATTCAATCAAACACAATGTAGAAATACCTCCGCTCTGAAATCTTTTGGAAATTGATCCTTAGCATCCCATACTAAGTCAATTTCATCCCGATTGACAATTAAAATGTTTGACCTAATGAAGGCTGTGTTGAACATTACTCGGAACATCATCTCTTCACGTTCCATATCATCATTCAAGCTGATGCACTCAAGCACAACATCACCTTGAATTTGACAATTAATATCAATCTTAACTAGTTCACATTCTGCCTGCAACAAAACAGGATTGAGCTCCAGACATTAGCATATGATTGAGATTGCCAAATTGCAATGGATGAATTCTGTCTTGTCCAACAGGATATTTGACTATAAGGGAGAAAAAAGAAGAAGAGCGAAACAGGGAATTAGCTTTTCCAAAGGAAAGCACCGGGGTGGTAGCTCAAGTGACTGAGGCAGCCGGGTTAGAACCCGCCCCCTCCCACCAGTCCTGAGTTTGAGTCGACTTAGGACCAGATGGTTGGTTGTGGGGGCCTCATGTCCACTTGCATTTTGGTGGGGTTCTGGTGACAGGTGCCACGATGTGGTAATGGACAAATATTCCCTCCCCCCCGATTGGGTCAGCTATGGCTCAAATCCAGACATTCCTGGGCAGGTGGGTTTCCGTATGTTCATGCCAAAGGGAGGTCAACTACGATGGTCTCCCCAGCCCACCTTATTACTGAGCAAAAAAAAAACTTTTCCAAAGGTGGAGTGAAACAAGTAACACCACCACCAAACTAAGCCATGTGTCCCAATCAATTGGAGTTGGATTCATGTGAATCCTTTTTCACCAATCCGCTCAGTATAGGGCATGTGAATCCTTTTTCGCCAATCTGCTCAGTATAGGGCTGTGTTTTAGTTAAATTTCATAACTTCGTATCATTTTTTACCACATCCCATGTCACTAATGACTTTTCTTGCCCTAACATTTCTGTTAGATTTCTTAAAGGGTTTCAACCTAAAACCAATTGGCAATAGTTGGAGTAGCCTCTAGATTTTATTAACCAAGCTTGGGGGGCTTAAATGAGCGATGCAGGACAAGTCTAACACTCTCCTTCACGTGCAGCCCGAATGCACGTGGAGGTGACAGACCAGGAGACCAGGAGCTGAGCGATTGACTCAGGCGACAGAGATGACAAAAACTTTCCCACGAATGGTGGAGCCACCCAAGACCTTGCTCTGATATCAAGTTGAAAAGCACAGCCCACACTACTCCTTAAAACTCAGGTGTTAAGAAGAGGAAAACTAAGGCCTTATAACTAGCATAGATGGGGAATATCCAGGCGATGTGGGACACGTTCCAAGACAATAGGTTGGAACCCTCCCAGAAATCTAACATGGTATCAAAGTTTTGGTTGGGCCTTTGTTTGGTGGACCGTTGTCCGGTTGCCATGTGTTGTGGTCCAGGAGGGTGTGTTGGAATGTGTCCCACATCACCTAGATATGCCCCATTTGTGTGTTGGTTATAAGGCATCAGTTTCCCTCTTCTTAACACCTTGGTTTTAAGGAGTAGTGTGGCCTCTTTTGGCTTTTGTTTTCTGTTTCACCTAGTGGTCTTCATTGTATGCAACTGTACAGAGGCAACACTATAGCCAAATAAGTGGGATCGACTGACCCCATGGCAAGAAATTAAAATTCCACTACTATTATGCTATACAATTGGCAATTCTATTGGCCAATATACGAATCCATTAAAAAATGTTAATGACCCCATCCTAGTGTGCAAATTACAAAGTACTTGGTAACTTTTTTGTTACCACCAAACCCAATTTCTTTTTCTGATAACTAAGGGTATCCTTGTCTGCTTACGTTGACTGATAGATGCGTAAATATGCCTATTTACGCCCCGTAACTTAGGCTTGTTATGTCCGTTTAGTGCGCTACTTGGGATTTGATAGTTGTAATTGCGTTTCAGGACTCTCAGAACACATGGATAACATTCAGAGTTAAAAGCGCAAAGTCGGATTTTATTTCGTGCCAAAACAAAGCCGGTCGTCAAATCAATTGAAGTTTGAAGCGGCAATTGAAAAGAATATGGCGTTGACGAATCTTAATTGGGTCAAAATCCATTGGGCCCAATCATTTATCGGCTGAAATTAGAGAATTGCAAGTGGGCCCAAGAATAATAAGTGGACCTACTGAAATTGGCCTTTGGGAAAAGAAAAAAAAAGTTTACACGGAAACTATAAAAGAGAAGACAAGGGTTTGTTTTGGCTATCTTTTGAACACAGAAACTGAGAACGAGAGAAGCGGCAGCAAAGCTTCTCAAACGCAGAAACAAAGAGCACTACGGAATGGAGTTTTATCTTTGCGCAATGATCCTCTCCTCCATGCACGGCTAATCTACTCAGCTAGGGTAACGAGGATGTCTCTCCAAGTAGTGTAGTTGTTAGATTTCTGGGGTTTTATATTCAACTTGATTGATTCATAACTGTTTATGAAGTTCTATATTTTTCCAATATTCGAATGTGTGAGTATCCATGGTTTCAAGCACTGTCATACGATGGTTTTGAATGTTCCGAGATAGGCTTTGAAATAGACTATACAACGTGAGACGGGTCGTGCCATTGGTTAAATCCAATGAGACGATATGTGCCATGTTGAGATAGCCTATACGGAGTACGAATCTTGATATATTTTTGGGGATTATCGATAGGAATTGCTACCCTACGGTGATCTGGTTGAATGTTGAATATGAACCCTAGGTTTCGAAACAATTGCGTTACAAGGAGAGACTGAATCAGAAACCCTAGTCCCTTCTCTAATCAGTTTACAACTCCTTTAATTTGCTTTCTAGTTTAGTTTTAGTTTAATCAAATCAATCACAAATCCAAACTCCCTTTTAGTTTCAGAATTAAATTAGAAATTAATTGAAAGTACCATAACGTAGCTTTTTACTCTCCACGGACGATCCCGGACTTGACCGCTATTCTTCGGAATATTAGTTAATTCCCTGTTTTATAAATTACATTTTTGGTACTAAAACGACAGACTCGACAAATTTTCGACCCCAAGAAATAATATTCTTGGAGTAGACAACCACAGTGGTTTATTATGAACCACTTATCTGAAATTGGTGCTATCATAGCAATTCATGTATGCTTTTGTTTGTAATCTCCCTCCTAGTCTGAACACTCATTCACCTTAACATCTACATTTCGGCTACACTTATTTAATTTTATTTATGCATTCTCTCTTAGTTGCCCAACATTCAGTCCCACATAGCATCACTTAGATTATAGTTGTTCTGTAAATGTTCCCTTTTCATTTTAGAGGTATCTGTGATCAAATAATACAACATGCCAGTGCAGACCACTTATAATTGGAAAAAGAACTATAGTTGGAGGTATCTGTGATCAAATATACAGTTTCTTTTTTCCTGAAGAGGAAAGCAGCCTCAGACCATACTCCATGCTTTAGCATAAACAATAGCAGACTCAACCATCACTTCTCTATTTTGCTTTTTTCTTCTTGCTGGCTTAAATAACTGACAAATCTGGCCCAACTTATACTGATTTGCAGCCATCTGGTTTCATATCCACCCCTGGATCAAAGTCCATCCCACTCATTGCAGAAGTCTGGACTAAGAGATCTCCAAAATGACACTCTATCGGCAAAAGGATCACATTTCCACAAGTCGTGGGGAGGAAAAATAAATAAATGTGAAGTTTATTTTGCAAAATAACTGGATGATGGTCCCAAACATGCAACTTTATGAATCAAATTCCACTAAAAACAGCCACCTTTCGAGATACCACGTTGTACCCTGGAGGAACAAACCATCTGTAATTGTTCCTCTAGTCTCTTATCCTTTCGAAGCATAATGGTAAAAACATTTTTTTTAAAGGGCCTAAACTACCGTTTCAAACTCAACTACAAAACTTAAACATATTCAATGCACTAACTAAAAAAGGATTGCCCAGCCAATACAATGACACAAGTTACTATAGCAGTGGAGATCATCTGACAATTGACCTTAACAATACCTTGAGGTTTGTCTAAAGTTGAACTATAAAAGGTTTGGAACAAGATAGCTACACAAATGCAAGCTTCAAATCCAATCGCTCATGAATCCTCCCATTTTTTTAGAACCAAAGTTCATGAATAAGCAACACATATATAAACAAGACAGCTTTCCACCAGCCGAAATACAAAAGCCTGCAGCAGCAGCACGATTAACAGTGAAAAGTCTAAACATTCCAACGTAGAAACAAAGTTATATTGTGTAACATTACTATTCTCCCCAGAAGAACTATGAAGATCTCATGAACTAAGTGCAAATATATCAATAAGAAAAAATAAATGTTGTAAACAAAGTATGTGAGGCTGAACAAGAACTCTCCACCCACCCCCATTTTTGCAGAAATTATAAACATTCCTGAATGAAAGGAACACCAAATTAGAGATAAAGTGCAGATCACTGTTACCTGCTTGTAGTGCCGGACAGTTTTGCTCCTTTTTGGAGATGAAAACAACACTTTGGGAGTTCGGTCAGGAACATGTAAAGGGTCCAGTCCATAAACGCGAAAGATTGGACGGCAACCTCCCTCCCCATCAAAGTTAGGAATCAGTCTGATAATGACGCAGTCCAAGGTAAGAGCCCTATCCAAAGGAGGCCATTCCGAGGCCACATTTCTCCTCGATACATACTGCAAGTACCTTAGTTGAGAAGGGAGTGGATTCAGAGGTGACAGCAAATGCAAAAGCTCACGAGGAGCCTGCTTATAAATCATGTCCAAGGTCTTCTGCTCCCCTGTGTAGAGCTTCCTATAAATCAAGAGTGCAGCTAACATGAAAGCCAAAACTGGCCAACCACCTCGTTCACAGTGCATCAAAAGTACATTTTGCTGCCCAAGAGAAAGCCAACTTTCACTTGACCTTAGAAAATGATGGATCATCTCCATTGAGAGCAATGGGCAACCCTCATAATGTCGAGGGTAGTCCATTATGGTCATATCATACTCGGACAAAGCATTAGCAACCTGGCTCTCTGTCTCTCCCTCGCGGAAATTAAACACCAGCATTGAAGCATCAGGATAGTTTTCTCGAAGTTGACCAATAATACGTCCTATATAGACTTTGTAATCTGTTTCTTCCCAAGCATCAGTCGTGACACAACAATCAAACACTACAAGCACATACAAAATACAACTGTCAGAGGTAAAATTAGCACTTCTTGTACAAGTTGACAAAAGGAAAAATGCAAGACTGGAATCATCAAAATACGTCCTCAGCAGAAAAACAGAAAACCAAACAAAACATAATTTTTTTACCGTTGTTAGATATGTGAGAGAACCCTTTTGAAAAATACCAAGCTGTCCGAGGCATGTATTTCGCAAGGCATATCACACAACACCTCATGACAGGAACCATGAGGAGGGGAACCAATGAGCTAGCCCCTGTTGAAGTCCCACATCGGTTAATTATCTCCTCCAAAACTAGTACATTAGCCTGGGCGGCCTCTCCACTCGATGCCAATTGGTTTTGAGTTGGATGCTTTAACATGGCATCAGAACTACGGTTTCGCAGAATTTGTTCCCTCTTGTTTGTGCCATTAGTGCACCATTGTTTGTTGTGATCCAAGTGTTATAGATCGTTTGTTTATCTCTCCACGTGCGAGTCGGGGGTCGCACGTGTGCGGAAGTGTTGGAGTTTGTCCCTCATCAGTTAATTATCTCCTCCAAAGCTAGTATATGAGCCTGGGCGGCCTCTCCACTCATTGCCAATTGGTTTTGAGTTGGATGTTTTAACATGGTATCAGAGCTGGAGTTGCTAAGAATTAGTTCCCCTTGTTCGTGCCATAAGTGCACTATTGTTTGTTGTGATCCAAAAGTGTTATGGATCATTTGTTTACCTCTCCACGTGTGAGTCGGAAACTCGGGGGTCGCACATGCGGAGGAGTGTTGAAGTCCCACATCGGTTAATTATCTCCTTCAAAACTAAGATATGAGCCTGGTCAGCCTCTCCACTCAATGCCAATTGGTTTTCTCACACACACACGCATCAAAACACAGCCACTGGTCTTATTGCAATGGGTTCACTGATTTAGGCTTCACCATTGATTACATAAATCAGGATTCAAATAATTAGATCTCGAAGTCACTTGCAGTTGAGCTAACTTTAGATGATTGAGGTCCCAGGTGAGCTACCAAGAAAGGTGAAAATCCCTAAAATAATGCTAAATAGAGAGTGAGGAGGGTTCCTCTATCACTTCTCTTAAGCATCAACTTTAAGCCCAAACATAGTGGAAGCAAGCCTTTCATGCATGTATTTAAGAAATCTGCACTAAAATCATAATATCTTAAGGCTCTCTGCCTTAAATCAAGTTTAATTCTGGTTCCACCTTAGATAACATGATAACAGTAGCTTGGGTTCTCCAACAGGTTACATCATCGTCTCACCATCATATAACCAAACCAGTCAATACTTAATCGCAATAGTATCCTTTCCAAGGATCTCTATAGTCCTTGACAAGACATACACAAAAGGCCTTTCACTAGGGGAATAAGAACTTTTATGGAACATTTAGTAAATCTACTGCTACACATATTTTCCATGTCACGTAATTGTGAACTAGGGAGGAGGGATAATTCAGTGCTCCTAGAGCACCGCCATGTGATGCTACAAGGCTCTTTATCACCGCATATTGATATGAGAGCCACACACTTTGTGGTGAGAAAGAGCCCTCAAGCACCACTTGATTGCTCTGGGAGCACTTAAATTTCCCCTATAGGATGCTTAACGGTGAAGTACCTTGTAGCAAAAATAGCCATTTACGTAACGCATCATTCAAAAGTACAGAGTGTACTCTTCATATTAAAGTTGCCAAAAGTCTTTCAAAAATTACTCGTCATCCAAATGGTAGATTCTAATAACACTAGTAATTCGACAAAATAACAACTAAATCACAAACAACACACATATATTCAATCGCAGTAGCTGATGCCACACCAGAACTTGTTCAACTGAACCAGCATTGTCACGCCAAGTTGAGAGAAATGCATACGCAGGGCAATTAAACTAAATTTCAGAAAAAACAGACAGCTGAGATCGATGGGAACGTACCGTAAACTCTCTCAGAGATATCGAGAAGCCCGTCAGGCGGCTTCCGAAAGAACAACTTGCGAAACAACGCCATATGCTACTACAAATTACCGCAATCACGAAACCCTGGAAAACACCAATAAACTACAAAATCCACGTTCCCTCCAATCCAATGCATATACACACAGATAAGTACATGTAATTTGGTATTAGAAATATATGTATTGATGTAGTTGTACAAGTCTACGTATTTTGCAGTTTAGAGTTCGCTTTCTGTCAGAGAAGAAGCAACAGAGGACGGCGAAATTGGGTGCTTTTCTCTCTCTCTCTCTCTCTCTCTCTCTCTAGATGTTCTCGCTCTAGAAAATCTGTATTGGGTTTTTTCGGGTAATGAGATAGTTCATTTGGTTTGAACGTTTCGTTTTCAACTTTTAGGGTTTGTTAGCTGAAAAACCTCCAAGAATTTCAGCTCAGATTTTTACCTAATCTACTTTCAGACCCACGTCACCGACAACGTGTACCTAAAGGAACAGATTTAGGCTCTGTTTGGAACTCAAAGGAAAATGAAAGAAGAAAATAAAATAAAATGAGAGGAAAATGAGATGAGAAATTTACTATTCACAAAATTTGAAATTGTTATTTTCTTCTCTCTTTCTTTTCTAATCAAACAATAGGAGGTAATTTTTTTTTAATTTTACTTTCCGTAAGTTCCAAACAGAGCTTAGTCATCCGAATACCTAGACATGGTGCTAAGTTGCCAACGGACTTAGGCTCCGTTCCGGAACCAAAAATAAGTACTTATTTTTTAAGAAGGTAATTTCAAGCTCAAAAATTATGGGTTTATTGAAATATAAAAATATGCAATATGGATCTTATTTGAAAAATCTCGATGAGATCTTTTATACGATGCAAAAAAATTAAAAAATTATTTTTCATTTACTTTATTTTTTAGTTTGAAAATATGAAATAAGCTGCTTATTTTTTAATAAGATTTCTGGAACGGGGTCTTATAGCCCAACAGCACTTCTCTTCCTCTTTCACGTGGAGGGCGAGGGTTTGATTCCCGTCAAGAACACAAGTGTTTGGTATGGTAATTTTACTTTCCTTAAGTTCCAAACAGCGCTTAGTCATCCGAATACCTAGGCATGGTGCCAAGTTGCCAATGGACTTATAGCCCAACGGCACTTTCCTTCCTTTGGTGCTATAGTTCTTGACGACCAAGGGATCCCGACGCCACGCCGAGGCCACTCCGGCCACTGGACAGCCGATCCGAGCCATCCAAAAATTCTATAAAAAAAACGAGTGGACCCATGTAAGAATCAACGGTATCTGATGTGTGTAAATGCACGATCCAAACACTCCATCATCTTGTATATAACACTCCATGGTTTTATATATATACGCACACATAAGTTGGTGCACGATCTAAACACTCTACGCTTTGAGACTTCCCTTAAACAGCAAGATGGTCGTACGGAGTTCGTATGTTTACATAGGTGTGTGTATATAAAAATAAATAAACCATATATATCTTATTCCTCTAGTTGTCATGGTAGAGTCCAATTTTGTAGACTTTGACTGCTACTTTTGTTTCCACATATTGTCACTATTTCCACAAATTACGACGAAATATTAAACAAAAACTATTTTTGTTTCTACACATGTCACTATTTTCACAAATTACGATGAAAAATTAAACAAAAATTACAAAAAGTAAAAAAATCATCCAGAAAAATATCAGACCAAAATTCAAGGAGAACGGGAAACATTGTCATACATTAAGGAAAAATATCAGTATGACAACCACGATTGCATGGACAAGAATATCGGTACAAATTTTGTAAATTCCAAAAATTCACCTTGACGAGTTTTTATATTTTAATGGCAGTTACAATTTTATGATTGCGTTTTCTATGGTCAGTCAATCATTTGGAATACTTCTGATTTTCTATTGGTTGCATATTTACTAGCAATAGGGTAATTTTTTTTTTTATCAGCAAAGAAGTAACATTTTATTGATATCAATAGAACGAAATCATGTGTAATCACTAGCTATAGGGTGATACGACAGACGTCTGTTTGATTAACGAGATAATAGTAGAAAATGCAAGAAAGAGAAAAAAAATGCATTTTATTGATGTTCACTTAGCAAGAATGTCCTAAAAAGTGGTAGAAAATAAACTTTCTCATATAACCATCTAAAGCAAGGGCTTTGCCTTACTTTTTCTCACAAAAAGTGTAAAAAAAATTATTTTCTTATGAGAATCAACTACAATTACTATGACTTCTTTATTGTCTTGCAAAACTTTCATTCTAATCAAACTGATATGAGAAAAAGAATACATTTTTTTTCTTTTGCTTCACTTTTTCTCATTTTTACTTTCTATTATATTTTTCTCGATAATCAAACGCGAACTTTCTATTATGGGTGGTTGCTACACTCAGCTGGAAGGTCAAATAAGATGGGTTGGGTATTCAACCATTGTGGGCTTGTATCAACTTCTTTGAGATCAATTTATGCTGAATTTTTCATCCAATTTTAATTAGGCTCCTCGCTAGTGGGTAGTGAGAAAGTGTCGGCCTAATGTTTGCCCAAGCTCAAGCCCAATCTTGACTGTCCTCTTACTAAGTAAAAAAAAAGAAAAGAAAAGAAATACATACAATCAAAACACAAAAACAATCTAGGATACATATTATGCTTTTAGCTTGAATTACATGAAAAAAA
This sequence comes from Rhododendron vialii, assembly GCF_030253575.1. Lineage (NCBI taxonomy): Eukaryota > Viridiplantae > Streptophyta > Magnoliopsida > Ericales > Ericaceae > Rhododendron > Rhododendron vialii. The sequence goes on along the minus strand of NC_080557.1, from coordinate 3,213,603 downwards.
TTAAAACGTAACCCTGCTTATATTGCTTTATGATTAATGCGATCTAATTCAAAAAAAAAATAACTTTTTCTTACATTTATTTAAGGAAAATGCTAACCTCCTCCCTTAGGGTGGAGGATGATAGGTGAAATGTACATTGGTACATGAGAAAAGTGTATTGATATGTGCGAAAGTGAATTAATATTTATGTGAGATATGTATTGATATCCAAATTTGTTTAGAATTATTTGCATATTATCCTCTGCCTAGCGGGTGGAAGTTAGCAAGACCGTTTATTTAAAGCAAATTCTTCAATTAAGTCATTGCACGTTAATATCCAATTACTTGTTTTCAATTGAGACCATAGCTAATCCACTATTTTTTTTTTGTTTCCCATGTTGAGGGGTTGTCCAAGCGAGGTCTTGTGGGGCCTACCTGAGGCTGGCTCTGCATTGAGATAAGTCTTCCAAAATTATTCGTGGTACGTGTAAGCTGATTAAGGACACCTAAGTTATCAAGAAAAGAACATCAGAGCATCCTCATTGTAATAAGCAAATTGTGTGGATAAGCAAACTTAGCAACAATACTAAAAAAATACCCCACTTTGTAATAAACAAAGATACAAGTCTTTTAGCAAATTACCAAATTTCACCTATTCCATAACCAAACTTAACAACTTTTACCAATAACCAAACTCAAAACTCAATAATTCAAAAACACCCCACATTGAAATCGTCTCATCGAGACGAATAATTTGGTTTGGTTGGGTGCGTGATTGAAACTCGTTTGCGATTGGACATATGTGCATTGTGCATTATGAGGGTTTTTTTGTTAGGGATGCAAAAATAACCAATGTAAGGTAGATGTTGTTAAGTTTGATTATGAACTAAATGGATAACGTGGCACATTTTGATTATTCCCAGATGCTTTTATGAGCTTGTGTATTCAAAAAAATTAAACAGCGCGTGCTTGTATAATATGTGGAGGAAACAGTCGAGTTTTTCTCCTCCATTTTTGATCTAATGAGATGATGGTATTCCAAAATCCAAAGTTAGGTAACATAATTTTTCAGTAAGACGGCTCTGTGTTCATGCTCAATTCTCACTTCATGCTCCAATTCTCAATTTTTGCTCTTACAAGCTTTAATAACATAAGATATTTTTAAAAGATGCGGTATTTTCAAAAGACACTTGCACGCTCATATGTGAGCTATTTTCACTCACACATGCAAGTTATGCAAACTCTGTTACGTCCCGGGAAGAACCCAAGACATGGAGGCTATATGAAACATACCGAATTCTTGAATGGTGTACACTATTCTATACTCCTAGTACTATTCAAGAAAAAGAACTATCTATAGAATTCTTGCCAAGTGTTGGAAGATTCTAAGATCGAAATACGTTCTAGAATTCTCCGTAGGTGCCTATAAAAGGCAGGTAGGTGGCTTCATTTGGTCGGGCACCGCACATACCACTCCTAATAACACAATTGTACACTTCTCGATCTAAAGAAATTCACTCCCCAAGAGCCAAGAGCCAGAAAAATTTGCTGCCAAGAGCCAATACTCAACTCTGTTGTTTATTCATCTAAATCTTACATCAACTCTGTTGTTTATTCATCTAAATCTTACATATATCGTGAGTATTGAACTGATTTTGTGCTGGAAGTTTGGTATGCATCGATGAAAATTACCGCTGCACATTTTTAACGTCTATGTGCGTAAATATATATGTTTTTCTTTCTACTATGTTTCTCCTCTTGTTCTGTTATATTTTCTAGACGGTTATCTCTCATAGAATCGGTTTTGATACTGGAATGGTTTTTCTTATAATGTCTTGCAATACATTAGATGCAAAATTGAATCAAGACCCGACAATTAGTTTGGGGCATTAAATTGGAAAAGTAGTGTGAATGGAAACCTGCAGATTTTCAAGTACCCTCTTAAGTAATCCTCCAAAAATGCCATCCTCAACCACGGAGTCCTAAAAAACAACCAACAAAAACATAGATAAAGGAGGTAATTGATCCATAATGGAGTTTTACTTTATCCAAATCAGTTTTTAAAAAAAAATTGGAAAAAAAAAAAAAACAAGGCTTCTTCATGGCTTAGCCGTAACTTTTCATTTTTCAGAGATTTAATTTAAATATGCCACCTCATCCATCTAAGTAAAATCAAACGGCCTGGAACGCAATCCCCATAAACCCTACCTTATCCAATCACTCCTACCCTTTCTAACCCAAAATCTCTCACCGTCGAAAAGTTTTCTCTCCCGGCCGACAATTAATGTAAAAAATCGATTAGCCAACGATCCAGATACAAGCTATTCTTGCATCAGGTCTTTGATCTTTTGGTTGCTAATCTTTTGGTTGCTAGTGGGTTTTTGGGTTGTCAAAGTTTGCCTTCTCATCAGCAGTAGGAGAGAGAGAATCTGGAGTCGATCCGCGAAGACACGGGCCTCATGTCGCGTTTTGGGTCCACCACCATAGTGGAGTTGCCGGAGATGGGTATGAGTTCCTCGATAGCAGGTTCGCTTTCTGTGGTTTCCGATTGGCTCCTTGGTCTTCCTGTGGCTTTGGGCGAAGATGTATAATCTGATGTCAAGGTACCAAAAACACCAAGATCTAAGTCGGAGCCATGGAGATAAAGGTCCACCACCACGTTTGGGGTGGTGGTTTCTGCAGTGGAGTTGCCGAAGATGGGTTCGAGTTCATTGGGGTCCTCTATTGTTGTGGCTGGGGGAGGGAGTTGTCGGAGATGGGTTTGAGTTCGTTGGGGTCCTCCATTGTTGTGGCTAGGGGAGGGTTCTTAGAGGGAGAGGGGGAAGTGAGGGAGGAAGGAGAGGGGACTGAGGTGGACAATAAGAACACTCCTTTTTTCTTTTTTTTATGATGCGAATTTATAATATTGTCTTTATTAGTGAAAAAGAGTATACAAATAAAAATGAAATGGTGGCTATGTGGATGAAAGCAAAGTTCGACATCAAGGTGTACTCGGTGAAGAATTTTAAAATCCGTAAATTAAAGCTCTAGCTTCGGGCTTGAGGTGTTGTGATATCCAACCACCCAACTTTTGGTTGGATGCTCTTTATGTGTTTTTATGTTTGTGTTTTGTGGATGAGTTAGTGTTAACTCACTATTGTTTTTCCCCCTCGATGTACCCCTTTCAAGTTTATAAAATCATTTCGCTTGCCGAGCAAAATAAAATAAAATAAAAATGAAAGGTTAATTAAAAAAGAAAGTGCGAAAATCAATTACCAAAATGAATTAGGAAAACAAATTCATGGGATAAAGAAAAAAGTAAATAAAGCAGAAAATCTCCGTTAAGTTGGGAAAACAAAAGCAAGATGGATACATTTTTGGGAAGTGCTATAATACACACCCCTTATTTGGGTGTGTATCATATGCACCCTCATTGAAATACACTAAAATGTTATGATTTCCAAAATGTTATGAATGTATTACTCAAAAGTTACGAATCATATGATGAAAAGTTACGAATTTTTAGTATAAAAGTTACGATACAAAATAAAATGTTACTAGTGATTGCCCGTACCTACGGCACTACGCAGCCTAGTTGGAATTGAAATTACCTTTTAAATCTTGATAGTGGCTCAAAACATTATTTCAATTTTTAGGTAGTTACAAATTGCTGGAAATTAACATATTTTTCTTGAATGGCGAAGATTTTTTTTTATTGATATAACAAAAGGATTACCCCACGACAATCATTTGCAACTCAGCACAAATTTGATAAAATAAAAAAGGAACAGTACAAAGCAAAAAAGGAAAAGAGTTTTTAGATCACAACTTTACATAAGATGTGCATAAATCAAAATTAGTATTGATTCAAGCTACCAAGGTATTGTCCATAACCCATAGCAAGCAAGCATTTTGGTATTGAATCATGTAAACATCATCAGGTGTCCCTAGAGATGGTACAACGGGAAGGGGAAAAAACAAATAGAGGTACAAAATGAAGGTGAAGTAGAAACCGAGTCTTCCATCAAAGTTCCTTATACAATCCCTGAGTAAAGAGTGTGTGGAAGGATCCAAATTCAGTTCCTGAAAAGTGAGAATCAAGAATACCAAATATTAGATAGAAATATGAGGAAACATGAACTAACTATGATAAATTGGACATTAGTCCACAAAATTTTTCTAATACAGTTTAACAATTTAACCCGCTTTGAACATAACCGCCTACCTAATGTACGGGTGTTTAGCCCGCTTATGGAGGAGAGTGTGGCTACACATGTGTTGAAGGTATAAATAAAGGGACAACAATTCAGGATGATCATGACAAAAGAACACAATAAACTGAATTTATGGGATCGAATAGCAAAATTTTTTTTCCTCCTCGTCTAACTTTAGTCTTCAAGATATTTAAACGTGTGCATGAATAAATTTAAACTTGCATCTGGATAAATAAAAGTTGTACCTTTTACTATAGCAAAATCGCGGGATACACAATGCTAGCTCTAACTTAGCTGTGATCATCATAATGTTTGCCGATTGAAAAAAAAAAAAAAAAAAACCCCTCTATGAATCCCACACTACCGAAGTCCCCTAAAACTAAAAAGTCCGCCAAAGTGCCCTAAATTAATCAGTCCCCCCTACAAATTAATTTTAGACCATATTGGAGTGTTATTGGAGAAAGAGCAACCTTCAGCGAGCAAAGAAAGAGTGATTGGTCAAAAGCAGAAAGATCAAAAAAGCTTAAAAAGCATACCACTCGCTAAGCAAGCTTCCAATCTTGATGATGATGAAAGTATTAAAGGGCGATTATACTCTTGCCCCTATCCCATATAATTACCTGGAAAGAGAAAAAAATAAATTAGCATCAACAACGATTGTAAAATGAAAGGTTAAACCCCCGAAGCCACTATTTCCTAGCAAAAGATGAGAAAAAAAAAAAAAACAATTTTAGAGCCCCACAAAAGATGAGAAAAAAACCCAATTTTCTACCGTGATTGAGTGTTTGTCCGTGAGAATGAAAAATGAAATTGATTGCCAACGTTGGGAAAGATGGTTATGGAAAAGTCAGGTACAAAAAGGTCACCCAAAGGCTAGAATGATGGGTAACTTCAGCTTTGCAATTTAACTGGGGCTCCTCATTTTGTTGGTTTTTTCTGCCTATTATGGGTTTTTTCATGCAATCAATGGTCCACGTTGATGCACTTATAATGTAACCCAATTGTAGCTACTTAAAAGAGTTAGGTTTAGCAATCGGATTTTGAAAAGTGACATACATATTGGGGCATTACAAAATGGAAAAGAGGAGCAACCCAATGATTTCCCAAGAGCCCAAAAAAACCCCTTGGGTGGAGGAGAAGAAAAACGACCCCAATCTCTAATTATTCAACTAAACCCATTCACATGCATTTTCACAAACACGTTGTAGGCATTTTCACAAACACGTAGCACAATCAAAGCACACAAAACCCAGTCACATGCAACTCTAATTATTCAACTAAAGCCAGTCACATGCATTTTCACAAACACGTTGCAGGCATTTTCACAAACACGTAGCACAATCAAAGCACACAAAACCCAGTCACATGCAAGAGGGGTTTTTCGGGGGGTTGCTTTGTCCGGGTGCGTTCCATTGCTAGGCGAGGCAGGGGGCCAACGGGGGTGCTTCCGTGAGTATAAGCACAAGTAATTTTTATGAATACGAATAATTTTTATGAGTAAAAGTTACGATACGAAATAAAATGTTATGAATGATCGGTCCTACAAGTAATTTTTTTTTGAGGTGGCACAATATGAACCACACAATAGGTGCATATGGTACACACCTTGCTTTTATAATCACCCATAAAGATTAGGTACGTATTTGGGAGCAGCTCTAGTATAAGCCTATCACATATGGGCCATGACGGTGGGTTGTTGTGCTAGTCTCCCCCGAGGTTTGGATTGCACAGTCGGGTCCAATAGTGACTCGACTACAAGATTGTTCCTCAATTACAAAAAAAAAAAGCCTATCACATATGGGATGGTCAAATTTATCATCATAATCAAACTACAATGCAATAACACTGCCCGTATTCGATCTCTGCAAGCTTATGCATACTATACTGGCCAATTATTCAATAATTTCGGAGTACCACATGGCAAATAAAAGATTACCATCACATAATGTCACAATGTGTGTTAATATTCCTTGTTTCCCAAGGACCGACCAAGAAAAGTAATTGATAATGTTTATATCGCAAAATTTGTTGCAACGTAAGTAATTGTGAGTACCACTTACACAGGCAACGCTCCGTGATATTTCGGGAGCGCTGAATAATTACTCATACTGTATATATCTAGGTATGCCAAAGTTATCGCAGTGTCACTTATGCTTGTTCTAGTGTGTCTCAGAGAAGTCTTTGCAAGAGTAAAAAGTCCACTGGTTGCCAATACTTGTGCTATATCCATTATTTGGAACCATAGAATAGAATTTGGAGCACCAATGGGAAACTATATTTGGTTCTAAAATGACACAATGCCAAAATTGATTTCATATAGACATCTTTGCCACATCACCAATCACAAACTAAAACAAAGTAGTGAACCAACGAACACGAAACTATGGTGGGAAAGTGACCGGAATCAAGCAAACGTAGCCAAGCTACCCTTAATTTTTTTTGGAAAACGTCGGATTACCGTTCATACTTGTTTTTTTTTTTTTGAAATGCAAAAAATTAATTAATCTTTGAAAACATATTATAAAGATTAAAAGGAACCCAGATAGCTTCAAACTGGAGCAAGAGAAAACTCACAACGGGAAACACCAACTCCAGCAATCACAAGCCAACAAGGACCCTAAAGGGAAAGATAACACACCAAGAGGGCTGCCCGCAGCAGCTAGCTTTTGAGCATAGTCCTTGATTGTGTCAATATAAGCTTCCACTGTGGTCAATTTGGTGTGACAATACAGCCTATTCTTAAGCTCTTGTACATGATTTCGTGACAGAGAATTATACCGATTAGATAGAGATTCCCAAACTCTCTGAGTACTTGTTAACCCTAGAACATATGATAGTGTGGTTTGGGACAAAGATGCAGTCAAACACGACAGAAGTTGTGAATCTATCAATTTCCAGAGAGTATGTGCAGAATTAGGGCCAAGAACCCCTTCTGTATTTTGAATCTGAGCAGGTGGACATTCAACTGTGCCTTCCAAGTAGTCAAAATAGCCATTGGCTCTCATAACGTTTTCTACTTGAATACGCCATAACTAGTAATTTCCTCCATCCAATTTAACATTCACCAAAGCATGAAAATTAGACACAAGAAATGCGAGAGAAGGTGGTAAGATTACCGCAGTTGTCGTCATTGAAGATTATGAACTCGAATTGTCAAGTAGAACAGCTTGAATCCTTGTCGATTGAAAACGAAGACGATAAAACCTAATCACAAGAAGTAGAAGACGAGAAAGCCTCAGGATCGATGGACGTTGGTCTTCATCGCTTTGATACCATAAGGAAAAGTAGAGAAAGAAAGAGTAAAGTAGAGAGAGAGAATTTAGTTGTTGATCCTTTTGATTGTTATCTGAAATGAGATACATAGCTGGACTTATATCACAAGATGCCAGCTAAGCATACAACTCCACTACCTGTCTAACTAACTGAACAGAAAACCCCCTTCTCGAACCGCCAACTAACTAGCATCTAAACATTATTAACACACATTAATGATTCTGTTTAACAGGAAACACCAACTCCAGCAATCACAAGCCAACAAGGACCCTAAAGGGAAAGATAACACACCAAGGTTGGCAAGAAACCAATAAAGAAAATGCCTAAGACCCAAAGCAAAACCCAAAAAAGGCACACCCAAGCCTAAACATCAAGACAACACCCAAAAAGACACCTAAAAGTCAATTGTTATATTGGAGATCATGAGCCTTAATTAGCCCTTTCCTCATCTTCGGCTTCCATAATCGCTAATCGTCGAGTGATCGAGATCCTTTTCGTCCCCCGAACAGCTTATTAAGGCCCATAATCTTGTTAAGGGACCAAAAGCCTGAGCCTTATTTATATGAGTCATGTTAATGCTTACAGAAGAAATTGGTAAAGCAGGAGCGGCAACAGCTAATCTAATCAGAGTACAACTTTCCTTTTCTTTCTTTCTTTTTTTCCACCTTTCTTCTTGGGCTTAGGAATGCCCAATATATTATTTACCGACTTTTGCTTCCATTTTCCTTTCCCTGTATCCTTAGTCTCCTCAATTGGATTGAGATCCACAACTAACTGGATGCCCTCAACTTCCTTGTCATTCAAAAAACCTACTTCCGAAAGATTACAAAAGCGTACATCAGGTTCTGCTTGCTCTGTAATTGTGCCAATTTCCACAGGTCCATCTCCTACCTCTTCTTAAGAAGATCAGGTTTGGGCAGATTTTCGCTTGGCAATTTGTGTCCAATTTGGACAATTGTACCCCTGGATTGGTTGGACATTGTTCTTGGTCGGTTGGCTATAATGGTCATTTTACCTCTTGGGCTTTGTGGGCTACGTGCCCTCCTCTCCTTTTCTTCCTCTGCTCCACGCAACACACACGCACATGTACACAACAGAAACCAGAGGAGATGAACACGTTATGTAGAGAGAGAAAGCAGGAGAAGAAGAGAAGCGAAATTTGAGGCGGACTCGATGAGGTGATCCCTCCCGGACCTCACGTAATACCCCTCTCTCTCTCTCTCTGATCATCCTCCCTCTCTCTCTGATCAACCTCTCTCCCTCCCTCCCTCCCTCTCTCTCTCTCTCTGTGGCTCGGAAAGACAATATGAGCAAAGCAAAGAAAATCAGTCAACTCACGCTCACTGGACGATCCCACCATCAAATCTTAAACCCTAGGCTAGCAGAAATCGCATAAGGTAGAAATATTTTCTCTGTGTGTTAAATGTTAATCCTTTCTGGCTGTAGATCTAGGGTTTTCTTTAAATTTTGTTTCTATGTATTCGATTTGCCCGCTTGCATGTCTTTGTTAGTGTTAATTTTTTTAGGTTGGCAGTTAGCGGATTGGAGATAGAAAGAGGGCGGTGGAGGTGGCAATCGGTGGTGGTGGTGGTTTTGTTGGCCGAAGACAACCAAAACCAAATCTGTGGTTTGCTCTCTCGATCAATCGATTGAATCCACTCTTCGCCCTCTCCCCCAAATCTACTATCCAAAAACCCATAATAATTTCACTTAGTTTTTGAAGCTTTACGTTAGAGTTTCACTATTTTTGAAAATTTGACCGAAAATTAAAATCACATTGAAATGATGTTTGATTTATGCAGATTTGAGAGTACGTAATTCTCTAACTTCTTTTTTTTTTGAGGTGACCCAAAAATGGAATTTTTAGTTCCGGAAGATAAATTTATAGCAAAATAAGTTAGGGTTTTTAATTCGATTTCATCAACTTTCATGACTATTTTGCTGTAATTTGTGATTGAGTTCTGAATATCTTTGCTCTGTACTATTTTTCTGCTCTGCTTCAGCGATGGAAGAAGACAAAGAGGAACAGGGGTCCACTAATTTCATCGGATCTTGTCCAGAAATCAAGGGTCAAAGGTGAGATTTTTATCTAAAATTTTTGGGCCTCCAATTTTATTATTATTATTTTTTTGAAAATTTGGGGTTACACACTGATTGATAAACTGCTTTGGTCTTGATCTTTAGTTTTTGGGGCTGAATGTTGCATATTCTCTTTGGTTTGTGTTGAACTATTAAGTATCCAATGTGCTTTTTAGCGTATAATGCAACTCATGACCTTGCTCACACGTATAACTTTGGAAACGCATCACCTTTGGGGATGATTTTATGGAGGTGAAATGATTTAGGTGAGCATGAGTCACTATACAGGAATTCATGCTATTCATGGTAATAGTCAATCAATTTTTAAGATCACTGATTACACTTATAGTAATTTAGATGACAATATTTGGAGAAACTTCTTGATCAATCATGGAGATCTTTGATTGGGAACAGGTTTTAGCTGCCACTCAAACACCAGGAGAAGGAGAAGTAGGAAAGAAGTGGTTCTAAGGAGCAGCAGATTATAATTTACGTGTATAAATGAGGTGTGTGCTAGGCTTAGAATCATTCACTATCAATCTATTTTTAATCTTTGGAACTTTAAAAGGACTAATTGTGGTATTGATGATTTTAATAGGATGCCAAGAAGAAGAACGTGGAGCACATACTAATTTTGTCCGGTGATCATCTCTATCGGATGGATTACATGGACTTTGTGCAGGTACTTACATTTTTATAAAAATAATGTCACATCCAGAGTCTTCAGTTGATTTCTTATTGAGCAACGTAATTGCAGAAGCATGTCAACTTACAAGCTGATATCATGGTTTCATGTGTCCCCGACTCCCCATGGATGATAGGTATGTTATAGTCTTCAGGTTAAACATAATTCCAGCTATTTAATATCAGGTCTTCAATGCATTTGAATTTTTATGCGACTGCACCTTGTGCCTAATGAACTGCCAATTTAATTTGTTATTATGATTAGCAGATTTCTTGTTTTTAATTTTATACAATGATATTATTGTTCTACTCCTGACTTTTGAGAATATACTGTTCTTCGTTGCATAGTTGCATAGTTATTACTCGAAGGTTGTCGCCATTCTTCCAAAGACATGAGTAGGACCATTTGGATTATGCTGAGGCCTAAATTGTGCATTCAATACACAAGTACCACGAAGCTGCCATAATTGAAATTTACTTTCTGCCAAAACTTGTGAGGCATGATATTGGTGGTACACGATAGAGATCTGCTTTCTATATGTTCTCTCTGTTTGCTGTTTTAGTTTGAAGTATTGTGTACATGTTTCATATTTTGCTGTTGTGTTTAAATACAGCATTGGATTGACTTGTAGTGTAAGTATTTATTGGTACTTGTGGTTGGATTATTTAAAGGGCATCCATATTTTATCATAGCCTAAATATTCTGTGAGTTAAAACCTTGTGGATGGATTCAAATGGTCTTAACAGGTATTCTGTGATTTCCCATTGATCTTGGCCGGGAATTTGGGCAAACAAAGTCATGCAGTTACTCCAAAATTCCAGTTGGTTGTGCAGCTACTTATGTATATGAAACAGACTTCTGCTGCCTACTTTAGATAGGCTTTTTGCTATCATAAAAATGACATACTTATCTATAGAAAACTCAACACCAAACTCCTACAGCCTATGTTTCGGAAAAAAATTCCACACCATTCAACCGTCATGACGGACGTGCATCGCACGTCGCGATGTACCTAGTTCTAAGCAAGGAAAACCATCCCTTGCGATAATAGCTCCAACATCAGCCAAGGATTGTGATGTATGCTTAGTATCAATTTCGGCCTCAATAGGTTCAGATCGAGAGAAGGCCACTAACTGATTATCCCCATCAAGATTAGCCTCCTTTTTTTTTTTTTTTTTTTAACACATTTAATTCATTTCATAACAAAGCCCGAAGGCAATACAAATTTCATCAAAAAATACCAGAATGAGTCAAAACTACTTAGACTTCGACACATGCACCCCTGCAAAAGCAAGATCGACGAAATCACCAAATGAGAACCAATTAAGGCCTAGATAGTAGAGAATCCAAAACGGACCGGACCCCAACTCAAACCCGAGAAGCACATATGAAATCTGGACGGCAAGAGCTGTTCACTGGAGCAGAAGTCAGTAGCAGACCCCGTCACCGATAACAGCAGCTGGACGAACCTCAACCCACCAACAACCACAAACAACCCCAACTTCGGACGATTCTCAAGCCCCGACACTTTCTAAATCACATTGGATTTCACTCCCTTGTCCTATGATCAGCTCCGCAGCCGAAAAGGACCCATTGGTCGTTCATACTTGTTGCCGGACTACCCATAATAAACCACGAATTGAATCGAGCATACCTTATCATTATGGCTTGTGCTAACCCGATTTTTCAACAATAAAAATCTGCGTTTCACTATCTTAAAATTCCGTCACCACGTTTACTGGTACAATAATTTTTATTGCTAACGCAATTGTTGGGTAATTTTTCGTCACCACAGTTGTTCCAGAGAGTGCATCCTTTTGGGGATTGAATACATAATGTCAGCCAGATACTATATATTTTTTCAAGCAAGCTTACCATAAACTGAAGATAATTTTTCCCTAGCAATATTTCAATTCTTTCATACTATAGACAAACATATATACGGGCAATAATTTTTGAGTCAATTGGGGAGTTGTATTTGGATTAGGGGTTGTTCGGCTAAAAAAGCCGAATGACCTTTTTTTTTTTTGTTCTTATTCAAATTTTTTCCTCGAAATTTTTTACTCTACTTTTTAGATTTCTCTCGTCATAACGAAACAATAATCCCCAAAAAATTGACGAAAAACTAACAACTGCGAAAAAAATTGAATAAGGAGGAAAAAAAAAAACAAGTGGCTTATTTAGGGGCTGTTTGATAAAACTGAAAACTGAAACTGAAAGCTGAAAAATTAAGTACTGAAAACTGAATGCTGAAATTTTTAAGCTGAAAAACTGTTTGATAAATATATTAAGTACTGAATTAAAAAAATGATGAATTAATTTTGTTCCAATTTTATCTTAATTTACTAACGGTCACAATATACTTTTGGTAATGGTGGAGGTAGTAGGAGTGCTGGTAGTGGTGGTGGTGGAGTGGTGGTGGTGGTGTAGTGATGGAAGTGGTGGTGGAGTGGCGGTGGTGGCGGTGGAATGGTGGAGGTGGTGGTAGGAGCGGTGGTGTGTGGTGGTGTAATGATGGTAGTGGAGGTGGTGGTGGTGGTGGTGGTGTAGTGATGGTAGTTGTGGTGGAGTTGTGGTGGAGTTGTGGTGGTGGTGGAGTGGTGGAGTTGGTGGTGGTGATGTGGTGGTGGTGGTGGTGGTGGTGGAGCTGGTGGTGGTGGTGGTGGTGGTGGTGGAGGAAGTGGTGGTGGTGGAGTTGGTGGTGGTGATGTGGTGGTGGTGGTGGTAGTGGAGGGAGTGGTGGTGATGTGGTGGAGGAGGAGTGGTGGTAGTGGAGGTGGTTGTGGTGGAGGTGGTGGTAGTGGTGGTGGTGGTGGAGTGGTGGAGGTGTTGGTGGAAGTGGTTATGGTGGTGGTATGACGGTTGAATGTAAGTACACAAAAATTCAGCCAAAATTAAGTAGCTCAAAGCTACTTAATTTTTTTCAACTTTTTAGCCTATATTTTAAGTGGTACTTAATTTGTTAAGTAATATGAAATGTGATTATCAAACCTACTGAATCACTTATTACTTAATTAATTCAGTATTAAGTGCTGAATTTAGGTTATCAAACAAGCCCTTAGTTGAACAACCCTAAGTTGGGGATTTAGAAGTGTCTGGTTACTATATAACTCATCTCTCTCTCTCTCTCTCTCTCTCTCTCTCTCTCTCTCTCTCTCTCTCTCTCTCTCTCTCTCTCTCTCTCTCTCTCTCTCTCCTTCTGTTTTTCACATGCATGAATTCATTTCACCATCTCACTCCCATCTCTCGCTCTTTCCATCCCCGTAATCCCCCTTGTCTCACCTCACCTTCACGACCACCTCCTCCTCCGGCAAAATACACTCCTCTCTGGCGAGCCCGTTTCTCTCACGGCGAAATAAACCTCTCTCACACACAACCACCAGCATACGGCATACCGAACCACCACCGGTATAAGTGTATATCCCGACCGAACCACCACCAACGCCACTGTACAATGTCTCCACCACCTACCACCTTCCAAGCCACGACCACTCTCTCTCTCTCTCTCTCTCTCAAAAGGTCATAAATTATAATAACATCAATTATAATACTCCCTCTGTCCCATTTTAAATACTCCCTACGTAAAATCATGTCATTTTGACTTTCAAAAAAAACGAATTTTTCATAATCTTTTTTGAAATTTTTTTGTACCGTTTTAAAATACTCATCGAGATCTTTTGAACGATATAAAGTAAAGTTAAAATTAAATTCATTCTGAAAGTACTTTATTTTTCGATATCGAAGTTACATGATCTCCCATAGGAAGCATTTAAATTGGGACGGAAAGAGTATTAGAGGAAAGATCGATTTTAATAATGGTTTGGGTAAGATATGGGAAGCCCATGTGAACTAATTGTTACTCTAGACACCCCGCTTATGTTAGTATAAATGTTTGGGTGCGGGCTCGTATGATCAGTTACCGAGGATTTTTACGGGTCATGGGAATTACCGTTTAATCTAATATGTGAATGGCATAAAGAATTAAGTTATTAATTAATTAATTAGTTAACGATATTGCACAAGTATTTGGCTTAACAGGTTTTGACAACAATCAATAATTGTACGCGCGGTACATTGTGCTTCACTACCGAGTTTAATTACGAATACACTTTGGTTACATAATTATTTCAAATTGTTTTGTGAATCGTTTTACAAAAAGTTATGTTGCGCAAAAATGGACATAATAAGTATAAATGCAAAAAAGTATTTAAAAAAAAAGATGGGATTAATCTAAAAAGAAAACAGAAAATAAAATGTATTATTACCACGGATTGGAGATAAGCCGGACTCCTCTTTGAAATTATTATATGATCGCACTTTCCGCAAATATTGGAAGACGCACTTGTCTTACATACGTACTCTTTCCTGAGTACGAGTACAACATATTAGTGAGGTCAAAGGAGGAGTGAGGAAAGAAATAACTTCTAAAAATATTTAGAAAAATATTCTCAACATGTTCTTGGCGGGTATTAATTATCAAAACACGTCCTGAGCCGCCATTTTCCCATTTGTTTTCCGAGGTAACTGTGAAAATCTCAACAATTTTTATGAGGACTGCATAAAAAATTGGATTCCCCATAAGTAAGAGCAAACAAAACAAAATAGGGCAAAGGAAGTATAATTCTTTACTGATAATGTGCATGGGGATTGAATAATTATCTACCCTGCCCTTATGGTAAGTCTTGTACATGGTGTGAGTTATATACTTTCTTTTAATTACGGCAGAAGATGAAATCGCAGATGATGCTTTTAGGGGACTTAAAAAGGCACAAATTCCACATGAATCACAGTCATCCCCGTCCAGGCTTGCTATCCAACCATTGACGACGTTACTAGAGGAGCTTCTCCAATCAATTGTTGAGCAATATTTGTACTCATTGGGTCTAGAAATTACTATTCACCTCTTCTAGTGTTTGAAGAAGGAGATGATGAAGCATATGTTTAGAGAAGCTTAATTACAAGAGTGCCGATTTGATGACGAATCTTAGCCAAGTAGAAACGGTGTCATTATTAACCATGTTATTCAAGTTCCTCCTCTACCGCTTGAAGACGGATATGAAGGAGTATGTGTTTAGAGAAGCTGACAAAGCGCAGATTAATTTCATGGCGATCGAATCTTAACAAAAAAGACAACGTACGGTCTCATATTTACCATGTTGTCTAGCATTGTTGCTCATCAATTGCATGAGGATGTAGTTGTGACTAAATATGCCATAACACAGTTTTGTTTTATGCTAGTTCATTTTCCACTTAAAATGTGTGTGCATCAAATGTACCAAAATTTATAACAAAAAAAATCTTTCCCCAATCACCAAGCTCTTCATCAATATCATCTTAATTTCCATCGTCGGAGATCCTACGCACAAAACTCAAAAGGTTCTTATTCCCATTCCTCATAATCATTACTCAACCTCCAGCGAGTGCTCCTACATCGAACCAAGCTTGAACATTTTAACCTGCACATTAGGGGGAATAGAAATTCAATATACTTGCTTATAAACTCTTAATTTGAACTAAACTTCTGTGATCATAATTAATACTCCCTACCGTTCTAAATTGAGAGTCTATTATTTCATTTGTGGTTGTTCTAAAATGATGGTCCTTTTCAAAAAATGGAAGGAAAAATTTGGTGATTTTTCAAAAATGTCCCTCACAGGTGAATATAAATGTTATAAAGTAAGTAGAATATAGGGGTAATGGTGGAAATGATAGGTATTATAGGTATAATCATTGCATATCCTTTTAAATAGTTAGAATCTCCAAAATGAACTCTCAATTTAGAACGGATGGAGTAGGATAGATAGCAAAATTAAGTGTTCATAACATGTACCTGATATGTACCCCTACTTGTAAGCATTCTGACATAAGATAAGTCCCAAAACCATGTTCTCGTATCCAATGATTCCTTATTCTTCTTTTAACTGAGAATTTTCACAAATTATGATGAAAAATTAAACAAAAATTACAAAAAAGTAAAAAATCATCCAGAAAAATATCAGACCAAAATTCAAGGAGAACTCATATTAAGGAAAATATCAGTATGACAAACCACTATTGCATGGACAAGAATATCGGTACAAATTGTGTAAATTCCAAAAATTCAACTTGACGAGTTTTTATATTTTAAGGGCAGTTACAATTGCGTTTTCTATGGCCAGTCAATCATTTGGAATACTTCTGATTTTCTATTGGTTGCATATTTACTAGCAATAGGGTAATTTTTTTTTATCAGCAAAGAAGTAACATTTTATTGATATCAATAGAATGAAATCATGTGTAATCACTAGTGATAGGGTGATACGACAGACGTCGTCCGTTCGATTAACTAGATAATAGTAGAAAATGCACGAAAGAGAAAAAAAATGCATTTTATTGATGTTCACTTAGCAAAAATGTCCTAAAAAGTGGTAGAAAATAAACTCTCTCATACAACCATCTAAAACGAGGGCTTGCCTTACTTTTTTTCACAAAAAGTGCAGAAAAAATTTGTTTTCTTGTGAGAATCAACTACAATTACTCTAACTTCTTTATTTTCTTGCAAAACTTCCATCCTAATCAAACGGATGTGAGAAAAAAGAATACATTTTGTTTTGTTTTTTTCTTTTACTTCACTTTCTCTCATTTTTACTTTCTATTATATTTTTCTCGATAATCAAACGCAAACTTTCTATTATGGGTGGTTGCTACACTCAGCTGGAAGGTCAAATAAGGTGGGTTGGGTATTCAACCATTGTGGGCTTGTATCAACTTCTTTGAGATCAGTTTATGCAGAACTTTTCATCCAACTTTAATTAGGTTCCTCGCTAGTGGGTAGTGAGAAAGTGTCGGTCTTGATGTTTGAGCTGCCCATGCTCAAGCCCAATCTTGACTGTCCTCTTACTATTAAGTAAAAAAAGAAAAGAAATACATACAATCAAAACACAAAAACAATCTAGGTTACATTATGCTTTTAGCTTGAATTACATGAAAAAAATAAAAATAAAACGTAACCTTGCTTATAGTGCTTTATGATTAGCCAAAATATACGTTGTTCTTGTTAGCATAGAGCATTAATGAGTTTAGTTTGTAATTGTGGCTTAAATGTAATTGAGTTTTCTGTTTTAGTCAGTTGGTTAGTCATTGGGTTGTGAGCTGACATAGTCAAGTGGCCACGTTCAATTCTGATATAAAGATGGGAAAATGACGGACCAGGACGTGTTTTGATAATTAATACCCGTCAAAGACAAGCTAAGAACATTTGTTAATACTGAAAATGTCCTTGGCAGGTATTAATTATCAAAACACATCCTTAACCGTCATTTTACCTATAAAGAAATGAAATCAGAGCACTAGTTCTCTCTCTATGTTAGTTTCAATTCTTAATTTCCACGATTTTCTTCTTGGTATCAGAGCGAGAAGACGAAAGTCTTGCGATACTGTTTTCAGTTTGTTAAGCCGTTTAGAAAGTTCTTTCAAATTTCAAGCTCTTCATCTCAATTAGAATTCATTCTCAAGGTCAGGTCAATACAGAGTTTGTTCAGATTTTCTTCGAAGTTCTTGGTAAAAAATTCTGCAAATGGAAACACAAACAGTAACAATCCCTTCTTCTCTAGCTTTTGTTGTTTCTAATTTTCATTCTCTGGTTACTGTCGAACTAGAAGCATCGAATTATCTCCTGTGGAAGATTCAAGTAGAAAACTTTATGAAAGCTAATGGGTTTTGCGGTTATCTTCATGGTGTGATTGCATGTCCTGAACCTTAGATTAGAAGTTCTGAAGGTAAAATGATCCCTAATCCAGAGTTTTTCTCATGGAAGTTGATTGATTCACAGCTCTTATCGTGCCTGACAGATTCATTGTCACAATCTACTTTGCCTTGTGTTTTAGGCATGTGCATCAGGTTTGGGACTCTTTGTCTCGTCGTTACAATTCTTTGTCAAAGGCACATGTTCGTGGACTCAAAGATGGACTCTATAACATTAAGAAAACCTCTACAATGGAGTCTTACATTGACACGATTAAAGAATATGCTCAGAAGCTTGTTGCATCAGGTAGTCCTTTAGACGATGATGATGATCTGGTTTGTCTGTCATACCTTTTGTGGTTTGTCAAAGGCTTTTAATGGCTTCAAAACAGCCATACGAAGTAGAGGAGACACAACATTTGATGAGTTCGTTAAAATGCTTAATGGAGAAGACATACAAATGATCAAGGATGATGAAAGTGAGACCACTGAGACTACATCGTTGCCACTCATATGAATCAGTCTTCACAAGCATCTATCCCTATAGGAAATGTGTCACAGAACATATCTCAGAACTTGCCACAGAACTATTTGAATACTTCTTCACAGAATATTGGTTCAGTCCTCCCATCTCAGTTTGGTTCTTAGCAGCAACAAGTATCTGCTTCACCAATTCAGTTGTCCATACAGAGGGTTTAACAGAGAGAGGTGGTAGAGGACCTAGATTCTTTAGAGATCCTTGTGACATTTATGGTAAGAACAATCATACCACAAACTTTTGTTACTATATCAAGTAGGCGGAATCGCAGAGTATAACAGTCAATGAATCAAACTACGATATCATCCATTTATCTTCCTAGTATTGAAAACATCACCGCGAGTGGACCAACTAAAGTTGTGCGTCGATGTGATGAATCAAACATACTAACCGTGCTACACCTCTTTCCAGAACCATCCTCCTTTAAGATAGCAACCTTGTTGAAACGAAAGACAAAAAGGGAAAAGGAAAAAAATCAGAATTAGATATGTGTGGACAGCTTCACAGAAATCAGTAAGTTAGAAAGATCAAAACAAATAAATGAAACAGCATCCAATATTGTGGCAAAAACCAACTGTCGCCTGCATATTTGAAATTCCTAACTAAGCACTTCCTTGATTGTTAGATAAGCGAAATTATAAGGGGGGAAAAGTGGAGAAGGATTAATCTTACCTTGTTCATCCAGGCCAGGTTTGAGCCTCATAGCTCCCACATTCCACACGCCTGTGCGCAATCCCATTAACACCTCTGTTTGATAGGTCTTAACCATGCCTCCATCAGCAAGATCCTTGGCCTCAAAGGTTATGTAGAAGGTCATAAAGCAGGAAATCCGACCCGTTACAAACAAAACCTTGACAAACTCAAGACCAAGTTGTTCCTGCACGTTGCCAATAGATGTCATGTCATCATGAGGTCGAAAACAATTATTCACCGGAAACAAGAAAATACTGATTGAACATGGAGGGGAGGGGCACCTAGAGAGAGTCATGGAAAGAAGCCTAATTATAATCATCATCATTGTCATGATCATCAATGCATAGTGAAGAAAGTATAACGGGGGAAGATTAAAAGACAGACACAGACCTTAAAGGTAGAGCTGTATTTGTCGATAGCAAGTTGAGCACACATGTCGTAGTCCTGATACCTACGCTCGTTGGTCATGTCCATTGGGAGAACTCCATCATATACGCCCCCTCTAGGTGAGATCGTAACCTCATACCCCTAATATCAATACTACGAGTATTAATCAAACAGCAAACAAACAAACACAAGATTCAAACAACACAAACACACACACACAGAAGCAAAAACGATATCAAAAAGAATCGAATACGATTCAATTCATTCATGAATCAAAGAAGTCTAATAACTTACCTCGGTCTTACGACTTTGTTCTAAGTAAGCCAGGTATTTCTCCTTGTCCCGATGATCATACTGACGTTTGGTGTTGGATATCCCAACGTCGCTCTTCCTGATCAGAGCTTCCATTTTTCCCGAGCAACCGCCTCACAATCGATCACAGAAAACACTAGATCCAAAAACGTGTTCTGGTTGCCAATAGCCCCTCTATTTATAGGTATACATATATTGTAAATTGCGTTTACACCCTTGTAATCTGAAATATACTTATGAAGATCCCTTAAACTTTGGAACAGCACCAGAACAAATTAAAACCGGAACCGGACCAAATTGGTGGTGTGGTTTGGTTTTAGTGTGGTTTCTAGAGGTAATCCGGTTTGTTGGGTTTGAGTTTTGGCCAAACCCAAAAAAATTGGTTCTGTCCGGTTTGTCACCTTTCAAACCGGTATAAACTGGACCAGATATACATACAAAATCTATCTATCTATATAACAAGATAGGGCTGGTTTTGAATTCAAAAGAGAACCAACGGTCTAGATTTATACTCTGCATAATTCTTCACCCTTCATTCTGCAATGGCATGCCCGTAAGTACTTCACATTTGTCGATTATTTTCCAATCACACATTCCCCATTCAATCTGGTATATTGGCTTCTAAAATGAATGATTTTTTGAGTGATTTTATTTGATTGATATTTTTTTATTTTCCCTTATAGCTATACTCTTGATTTACTCCCATTAAGACATTGTATTGAAAACAACCTATTTAGGCTTTTTTTTTGTTTTTTGATCGGCATCAATTAAGGCATTTTTGAAATGAAGAGCAACGGTCTCTAAAGGAATGATTTTTTGATTGATTTTATTTGATTGGTAATTTTTTTATTTTTCCTATAGCTATACTCTTAATTTACTCCCATTAAGGCATTGTATTAAAAACCATCCATTAAGGCATTAATTTTTTTTTGATCGGCACCCATTAAGACATTTTTCAAATGAAGAGCAAAATCATAACTTTTGTACGAAATCATCGAAACCAAAACCAACCAACATATATTCCTTTACCAACATTCCTTTTCCTATTTTTAAGTTGTGAATTGTACATCACGAAATCACCGAAGAGGAGTTGGAATAAGGAAAGGAGTCTTCCTTCCCAAAGAGGAACTTCGGCACACGCATACAAGGACGAGTAGGACTTAAGCTGTGCTGCGAACACACCACTAGCCCATGGCCGGCTAATTCAATTCTTTTGGGAGAAGATGAAGCTTCGTGTCAAGTAACTTCTAGTAACTTCTGTATAGGATTAGATTTTAATATTCGAATCAATTGTGCCTTTTCGAAATTCCCATATGGGTCTGCCCCAACTTGTTAGCTAGCCATATGGCAAACCAGAAAGACAGAGTAAAGTTCAATGTTGGAGGCAAGTCCTTCGAAACCACAGCCACCACCTTTGCCGTTGCCAGCCGGAATTCCTTCGTCGGAGCACTGTTTGACGAGAACTGGAACCTTCAACCGGATAGTTCCAATGAGTATTTCATCAATCGGGACCCAGATTGCTTTGGTGTGCTCCTAAATCTCATCAGAACAGGGAAACTCTATATTCCCTCCAATATCCCTGACAAACTCATCTACGATGAAACCCTGTTCTATGGCCTTCTCGACCACGTTTGGTCCGCCAAGTGGGGTCCACTCGACGGCAAAAGGCTCCGCCTTTCACAGTCAATAACAAATTACGCGGCGGATGTTGGCACGGTGATCCGGGCCGGACCCCACGGTGGGTGTTGCGTAGCACATGGTAATGTAGTCCATCTCTATGATTGGATGCTGGAAGAGCACCCTCCAGTTAATTTTGACTACCAGAAAGTTAATGATGTCGGTTGGATCGATGAAGAGACTTTCGCGGTCAGCACTACTGAGCGGCAAGGCAGAGGCGGGATTGGTTTGTTCAGTGTTGGAACTGGAATTCGTTTATGGCTGGAAATTCGCTACACACCAAAAATAAACAAAATTAGAAACTTACTGGATCAATTTCAGGCATCCAGAAATTGGCAATCGAGGCTAGTATTTTTACGGAGAATACTATATTCTTAAAGCAAATTCGTCCCCCACACCGGTGTTCTTGGGTCTCTTGAACGTTTGCCTCCCAGTATTATCCGATTTTCGAACAACTGGAGTAGGACTACAATCTGTTCAATGGGCGAACCAGGAAACTATATATGCAGAACTCTCTCAGAATATGTATGTTATGAGTGCAGGAATTTTTCAGTACTGAAATGGGAAGAGATGGGTCCTATTTATAGAAAAGTACGCACCCGAACGAAAAGGAACGGTGACTGTTCGAAATGGTGTTAGGAAAAAGACGCAACTGTTCGGAATGGTCTTGGCCGGAGAGACACCACTATTTGAACTCATCTTGGCCGAACCAACACTTCCATTTCCATGTTACAAAATGAAGAGACTTCATGTTTTTTTTTTGTTTGCTTGGCAAGAGACACTTCATGTTGCCAAGGTAAATGAAGCATTGACACCCATTGATTTAGATTGCCACATGTTCGTCTATGAACCAACACAAAATTCAATTCAAAAGACTTCAAATATGTAAGTAACTAATTAAAATAATTAGTACAAATTCCCTCCAAATATTAAGTCTTTAGAATTTTATGAACTCGCTGCCACACTCGGCCCCGTTCAGCGGCAAACCAAATAATTCCAAGTACTCCAAATATATTTATTTATCCACCATAGGACAAATAAATTACAACCAACTTAAATGATTTATTTTGGAGTCAATTTCCAATTCACTTATTTCCAACATTCAGTGCATCAACAGGGAAACTCAGGCACAGATTTCCAGTCACAACTCAGGCACAGATTTCCAGTCACAAGTGGGGATCAACTGAAGGGATACACAGCAGATGCCTTGTTCAAGCTCAGACAAGATTTTTTTCTATTTATAGAAGTGGAAGTAATGAGGATGGGATTTGTGTTTGGGATAAAGTGACTGGAAAACAGATTGACTTTTACCATGAATCACTTGGGTGGTCACTTGGTAATGCAGACAGGTTGCAATGGTTACATGGCACCAACTGCTTGATGGTTGCTTCTTTGTCTCTTGATTCTTCAATTGCTTTGTGGGATGTTAGAATTAAAAAGACAGTCTGGAATTGGTCCGGCTCCTTTCGGTATTCTGATTATTCGATGAAAACGTGGGTTAGAGACATGATAGCCGTGGAGGAGGTTAATTCTATATGTGCGGTGACTCAGTATGAGGAGTTTGGGTTCTTGGATTTGAGGAGTCCTTGGGAAGTATGGTGGGTGAAAAGGTCAAGGAAATTCAGTATGAGAAATGAAAAATCTGAAATGAAACCGGCATTGCACGATGGCTAGCTCTTTTTATTGATGGATGACAGAATTTCAGTGTTTTGTGGTCCTGACTGGAAACAAATGTCTAGGCTTAGGCGGCCCGATGGAGCTGCCATTTGTGATATTTCATTGGGCGGGGATAGGCTTTTTGCTCTGCCCAGGGAGGGGAATGTGTTTGATTTATGGGAGACCCCACGACCGCCTCTCCTCTAGTTCTGCTAACTTATGCGAGTCTTGTTTTCCAAGTATGGGTTTTTTTCCATTTTGATCTACTGTTTTTCACTTTTGTTTCTCTTTAGTTATGGTAGAAGATGAAATTGCATATATATGATGCTTTCAGGAGAAAGTCTGGAGTTTTGTGTGCAGTTTGCTGCATTGCATTCGTTTTTTGGGTCCTCATTGAGTCATTGGTTGACAACCATCTTCTGATCACACTTGGCCAATGTGCTTAGTGAGTTCAATTCCTACCACTAAGAAAAAACTCTTTCAACCACTAAAAGTTTATTAATTCGATAACTTCAACTCTCCTGAATTAGGCCGAGTTTCTCTAAAAAAATCCAACTTGACTTTTTGTTTTGTCCTTATAAAACATTATGAACGAAACCCAATTTAAGTCCAAGAAATTATTTCAGTCTTAATCTTTTTTATTTTTTCAATTTCTCTCAACGAAACGAACGAATCAATAATTCACAAAATTTTTGTTGCAAAACTGCGCAATTTTTCTAATAGTGATTTCACATGGAAATGAAATGAACATTTTTTTTTCCTGATAACTCAAGTATCCAGACGAGCTTACGCGCACCTTAACTAATCTTAGGGACCAATCCCATCGCCCACTTACAGGGTCACAATTAATTGAAATGAACAAACTTGAAACCAACAACTAGCTTTTGCTTTCTTTAGCTAATTCTTGTTCGTTGGAAGATACAACATCAAATTATATTCGAGAAATGCTAGGTGCAAAAAAAATACCCTTAAAATATACATGAACGGCTCAGATTTGAGTCATTCATGTACACTTTAAGGGTATTTTCTTTGCCAATTTTTTTGTCCCTAGCACTCCTCATTATATTTCCTATCCTTTTGAGACTTGTAGCCAATGAGCATGTTTCATGATAAATATTCAGTCTTTAAGCTAGTTTTTGGCTCACTTTAAAAAGGAAAAGGCAGATATTTGCTTCAATTTGTGGTGACTCTTCAGTTTTCGTTTCTCTGTGTAGTAGTAACTTACTTCAATGCCATAAGTTTGTTGGGAACTGTTAATCTTCAGTTTGTGGTGACTCTTCAGTGTTTGGAAAAAAAAGAACTCAAAGAGACGTGAGTAAGCATATAAATTCAATGTTGTGCCTTTTCAAAATTCCCATCTGGGATCTGCCCCATCTTGTTAGCTAGCCATTGAACCATGGCAAACCAGAAAGACGGAGTAAAATTCAATGTTGGAGGCAAGACCTTTGAAACCACAGCCGGCACCTTTGACGTTGCCGGCCAGAATTCCTTCTTCCGAGCACTGTTCGAGGAGAACTGGAACCGTCAACGGGATGGTTCCATAGAGTATTTCATCAACCGGGACCCAGATTGCTTTGGTGTGCTCCTAAATCTCCTTAGAACAGGAGAGCTCTGTATTCCCCACCACATCCCTGAAAAACTCCTCCACAGAGAAGCCATGTTCTATGGCCTCATGGACCACGTCCGGTCCGCCAAGTGGGGCCCATTCGACGGCAACAGGCTCCGCCTTTCACAGTCAATAACAAATTATGCGGCTGCTGTTGGCACAGTGATCCGGGCTGGACCCAACGATGGGTGCTGCGTAGCACATGGTAATGTAGTCCATGTCTATGATTGGATGTTGGAAGAGCACCCTCCAGTTAATCTTGACTACCAGAAAGTTAATGATGTTGCTTGGATCGACGAAGAGACTTTCATGGTCGGCGCTTCTAAGCGGCAAGGTGGTGGCGGTGGGATGGGTTTGTTCAGTGCATCAACTGGGGAACTCAGGCACAGATTTCAGGTTACATGTTTGTATCAGTTGAAGGGTTACACCGCGGGTGCTCTATGTTCAAGCTCAAACAAGATTTTTTCGAGTTGTAAAAGTGGAGATAATGAGAATGGGATTTGTGTTTGGGACAAAGTTACTGGAAAGCAGATTGTGCGGTCACTTGGTAATGCAGACAGGTTGCAATGGTTACATGGCACCAACTGCTTGATGGTCGCTTCTTTGACTAAGAACCAGAAGGACTATTCTTTAATTGCTTTGTGGGATGTTAGAGTTAAAAACAAGGTCTGGAATTGGTCCAACTCCTTTTGGTATTATGATAATTCCTGTTCTCCGTATTATCATCATTCGTCGGAAATGTGGGTTAGAGATGTGATAGCCATGGAGGAGGTTAATTCTATATGTGTCGTGAATCAATATGAGGAATTGGGGTTCTTGGATTTGAGGAGGCCTAGGGAAGTAAGGTGGGTGAAAGGGTTAAGAAATTTCAGCATGAGCAATAAATCAAAAGGGAAACTGGCATTGCATGACGGCCAACTCTTTTTATTGACGGGTAGGAGAATTTCAGTGTTTTGTGGTCTTGACTGGGAACTAACGTCTAGGCTTCAGCGGGCCCGACGGAGCTGCCATTTGTGATATTTCATTGGGTGGGGATAGGCTTTTTGCTCTGCCCAGGGAGGGGAATGGGTTTGATATGTGGGAGACTCCGCGACCTCCTATCCTCTAGTTCAGCTAACTTATGCTGCTCTTGTTTTCCTAGTCTGGGTGACTTTCATATTGAAACCTACTGTTTTCCATTCTTGTTTCCTTTTAGTTACGGTAGAAGATGAAATTGCAGATGATGCTTTCAGGGGACTTGGAAAGTCAGAACGTTGGATTATTTATAGGATTGATATTTTGATAGTCGAATGAGGAGGGAGATAATACAAAGAAGATGATTTAGCTAATACTAGTCTAATACCACCCCTCCCTCTAGTATTAGTTAATACTCCACATGGGGTACCAAACGGATAGATAGTCCCACCTTGTCCTATCCAGCAATTAATCAAGATGCACACAAATATGGGTCTCACAACTAATGATATAATGATGGGCCCTTGTGTTTCTCATAATCCCAAACCAACCACCCCCCCCACCCCCCCCCCCCCCCCCCCCCCCCCAAAAAAAAAAAAAAACCATCAAACATGCCCATTGGGTTAACCCAATTTTTGTATGTTTCGATTCTTACCACTAATATAAAAACTCTTGCGACCACTGGAAGTTTGTTAGATTGTTAATTTCTCTTGCGATCACTGGAAGTTTGTTAGATTGTTAATTTCAAAACGTCGGAATTGGTCGAGGTGAGTGTAAACTGATTTAGACACACAATTATTTAAAAAAAAAACCGTATAAGTTAATTTTCTACTTTTATTCGTTGGTGAGTCAAATTCTCATGGTGGACGATGGGGTTTTCTTGGGAGCAGGGACCTGTAGTGAGCAACCCTGTAGCACCTCTATAGTGCGCAATTCAAGTTATTTATCTCAACAATCAATGGTTCAGATTTGTTTGTTAATATTTTACTGGTAAAAGATGACTTTGACTAGTAAAAATTAACAACAAATATAAACCATCAATTGGGAAAACGGACTGTTCGGTTTCTTTCTCATTTAATCCGTGGTGCATGATTTTCACACATGGGTCTAAGTGTGCCTAGTAAGAAACAATTAATCTAGCACCATATGACAGTATTGATCACTATGTGCATACTTCGAGGATACATAACTTTTTCACATGCTTCCTTTAGTACATGCAAATACCGATACGTACCAACAGTCCATAAGCCATTTAATAAAAGTCACTTTGGCAAATTGGCATTAGTCTTATCAGCTTGACTATAGCTCTTCAATAAAAGTAACCTCTTCTTTTAATTATATATATATATATATATATATATTCGAGAGCTAATGTTATAATTTAATCTTCAACAATCGCTTAAGAAGCCCTTTAAAACGCACTCCAAAACGCCACTGGTTCTAATGGGATTCGTCATTTTTCATATATTAACGAGTAATTATTTAGCTTTTCCAAAATACCCATGTGGCATTGCCTAGTATTCCTAATCATTTGCGTAGCCACAAATTACTTGGTAGAAACGTTATCTTTCATTATGTTGGGCGGTTGTTAAACGAACAGTGACCTACACTGTGTGGTTACGATATTTTATTTGTGAAGAATTCCACAAGATAATGCCACATGGTACTTCGAAAACACCAAACAATTGGCCTTTATGTGTTAGCCCATGTTCAGTTGTTGAAAAGTAACCTGTGTCCTCAGTATCTGTAAGACTAATGTTCCCAAACAAACAAAAAAATTACTAAGACTTTGTTTGGAATTTAGAGAAAGTGATAGAAAGTGAGTGGAAAATTGAAGGAAATTTTTACTGTTCACAAAACTTGAATTCTTTATTTTTTTCTCTTCTTTCTCTACAATCCAAACAATTTGAGAGAAAAAAATTTAACTTTTCTTTTTTATCTCTCACTTTACCTTTTTTTTTTTTAATCAGATCTCTCACTTTACCTAAGTTCCAAAGAAAGCCTAACAGTAAAGCTAAAAATGTGAACACATGTTCATGTAACCACCCGCTCTCACTTTCCTAATCCTTTGCGGAAAGTCTACGGCCACCGCACGAAAATGCAGCGGCCGGCCACCGTACGTTATGTGGGGTCATTTCAGGCTCTATATGGATGATTCGAGCCGTTTAATAATTATAAAAAAAATTAACTAGGCATCATAGAACATCAGCTCGATCCGATATGTGTAAGTGCTCGAATCAAACTTCTCATATTTCTATACACCATAAAACCAATCTTTCCATTTTTTTCGATTTTTCAAGGATGAGAAGCTTGATCCGAACACCTACACATATTTAATCGAGTGAACGTTTCGCAATACCCACTCAATTTTTTTTTAAATTATTAAACGATTTCGATTAACTACGTGGGATCCGAGGTGGGCCTATGCGGGGACTGTGGCGCTGCTTAATCCTTTGACAGCATAGTGGCAAAAGCACAAACAGCTTCTCTCTCTCTCTCTCTCTCTCTCTCTCTCTCTCTTCAGTCTTCACCCCAAAGAAATCCCCACATCCCAACCTCAACCTCCCTTTCATCCATACCTCTCCCACAAGGTCATGTTCCACTCTGGGAAATTCCCGGCAACTCAAAATCGACTCCCTCTCCTTCCTTAATAACATCAACAGTAGGAGGTTCTGCACCCTATTAGCTTTCATTTGACTGTAACAAGGACGACATTCAGAGAATTGGGCACTTTAGTTTTACTTATAAGCACCAGTCACAATGGAATATGGGAGAGTCAGACCCCTTCTTCTGCTCTAAGGTCAGGCCATTTGGCCGCGGGTTTTTCTTGTGTGATTGAAGGTTTTTTCTTCCTTTTTTTTTGTACAGTTTAGACTTCGAGGTCTCGGATCGGTGAGCTTTAGTCCGATCATCGCATAATTTCAGGTTGTTCCTCGTGACCGGGAGACATGGATATTCTACTGACACACTCTCCACTTTAAGGTATCGGGTAGTGTGCAGTGGATTCCTAGCTAAATCTCTTTGCAAAGAACATTATTTGATTCTCTCATATTTGTCTAAATGATCTCTAAGCTTATTGATTCGATTATTGTCATATTTTGTATCGGGAGAACATTTTGCCGAAAGCCATCCTCATTTGATCTCTAAGCTTATTGATTCGATTATTGTCATAGTTTGTATCGGGAGAACATTTTGCCGAAAGCCATCCTCATTTGATCTCTAAGCTTATTGATTCGATTATTGTCATAGTTTGTATCGGGAGAACATTTTGCCGAAAGCCATCCTCATTTGATCTCTAAGCTTATTGATTCGATTATTGTCATATTTTGTATCGGGAGAACATTTTGCCGAAAGCCATGGAACACATTGGTCCATGTGCAAGCCCCCTGGGTCCCAAAGTTATGATTAACTGCCCCACGGGGACTCAAGAGTATTTTTATGCGGCCCAAATAGCCATACAGAGTTTTGCCTTGGGAGCTGCTCGGCATGTTACCGAAATGAGCCGAGTGCGAGGCTACAAATGAATAGTCGTTCAATTAACTCAATTTGATTTCTAATTGTCATTTGTTGAGCTTATTCTTATTGCTAGCCATGTTTATTGTCGTCGTATTGCCATACTACACGGCCTTTTATATTTTTCAAGTGCAGAGCAAATAAGTGGGGACTCGAGTAGGAATGATGGAATTATTAGAGGCATATTTTTATTCAGTGAATTATTGAGAGAAATTACGATTGTATTAGACTCTGGTGATTTTAAGCCCATTGTATAGTTATTTCTAGCTTCATGTGTAATATTTGAGAATAGTAGAGATGATTATTATTTTTTAGGCATAATAGAAATTCGCATCGTCGCAGTTTATGAGTAGTAGAAGAGATGAAAGATAATGTGGTGTCATGAGCTGCTCAGATGCGTTCCACTTTTGTTCTGTGGTAGTTTTGTTTGTTCGTATGCTTTTATATCCAGAATAAATGTTTCTAATTCGTTAATTGATTATTATGAAAATGAGCTTTTAGTCTTCACCTCTACTAAGCTCAAAAACTACATTGGAAGTCCGTCAACATGTAGTACTAGTGAAGCTGAATATTCACACAAGAAAATGTTCATCAAATCCTAACACTGAAAGCTGGATCTGTTTATGTTATGACCGTCCTTGCTTTACTCTTCTCGCACTGGAGCCATAACACAAGCCTCTCCTAAGCCCTAAGATGACTGCCTGGAAGTTTATGAGTGCCTCTGTTGAAGGCTAATATAGTTAAAGTTTATTAATGGAAAGGGTAAAAGCTATGGTGTAGGTTGTAAAGGTATGCTTGTTAATTGATTGTCAATGCACTGTTTGTTCGCCAAAGTGCGTATTAGATGAAATTTTGGTGGCTACGTACCTTTAACTTCTCTTGTGTTTTGTGTTTTGTTGATGCAGGCCATCAGTCTATCTACTTTGCTTGAACCCTGGGAGGTATTACATCTCCAGTGTTGCCGCATGGAGTTAACATTTCGCTAGGGTTTGATCTCTCGCAATATTCTTCTGATAGTAAGTTCACGTTGAAATGTAGAAACTTGAGACCAACAAATGAGCTTTCGCTTTCTTTAGCTGATTCTTGATGATATTTTTTTCCATATTGTCAAATAATCTAGAGTATATTATACTGATAATTTTGCATGGGAATTGTCTAATAATATCCTTTTGAGACTTGTAGCTAATGAGCACCTTTCATGATAAATATTCAACCTTTAAGCAAATATTTGCCTCAGTTTGTGAGTAAGTCTATAAATTCAATGTTATGCCTTTTCAGAAGTCTCATCTGGGTCTGCCCCAGCTTGTTAGCTAGCCATTCAACTATGGCAAACCAGAAAGACAGAGTAAAATTCAATGTTGGAGGCAAGACCTTCGAAACCACAGCCACCACCTTTGCTGTTGCCAGCCGGAATTCCTTCTTCGGAGCACTGTTCGACGAGAACTGGAACCTTCAACCCGACCAATCCAACGAGTATTTTATCAATCGGGACCCAGATTGCTTTGGTGTGCTCCTAAATCTCCTCAGAACAGGGAAACTCTATATTCCTTCCAACATCCCTGAGAAACTCATCTACAATGAAGCCCTGTTCTATGGCCTCTTGGACCACGTTCGGTCTGCCAAGTGGGGCCCATTCGATGGCAACAGGCCCCACCTGTCGCAGTCAATAAAAAATTGTGCGGCGGCTGTTGGCACGGTGATCCGTGCCAGTCCCCATGGTGGGTGTTGCGTAGCACATGGTAATGTAGTCCATGTCTATGATTGGATGCTAGAAGAGCACCCTCCAGTTAATCTTGACTACCAGAAAGTTAATGATGTTGGCTGGATCGATGAAGAGACTTTCGTGGTCGGCGCTTCTGAGCGGCAAGGTGGTGGCGGTGGGATGGGTTTGTTCAGTGCATCAACTGGGGAACTCAGGCACAGATTTCAGGTTACATGTTGGGATCAATTGAAGGGTTACACCGCTGGTGCTCTATGTTCAAGCTCAGACAAGATTTTTTCGAGTTGTAAAAGTGGAGATAATAAGAATGGGATTTGTGTTTGGGACGAAGTTACTGGAAAACTGATTGACTGTTACGAGGAAGCCCCTGGGTCCCTACTTGATTGGTCACTTGGTAATGCAAACAGGTTGCAATGGTTACATGGCACCAACTGCTTGATGGTTGCTTCTTTGACTAAGAGCGAGAAGGACTATTCTTTAATTTCTTTGTGGGATGTTAGAGTTAAAAAGAAGGTCTGGAATTGGTCCGACTCCTTTCAGTATTCTAATGGTTCCTGGATTAAGTGTTCTGATAGTTCAATGAAAACCGTTAGAGACGTGATAGCCATGGAGGAGGTTAATTCTATATGTGCGGTGAATCAGTACGAGGAATTTGGGTTCTTGGATTTGAGGAGTTCTAGGGAAGTAAGGTCTGTCATGGGGTTGAGGAAATTCAATATGGGCGATATATCAGAAGTGAAACTGGCATTGCATGACAACCAACTCTTTTTATTGTCGTATGGCAGAATTTCAGTGTTTGTGGTCCTGACTGGGAACTAACGTCTACACTTCGGCTGCCGGATGGACGACGCGCCATTTGTGATATTTCATTGGGTGGGGATAGGCTTTTCACTCAGCACAAGGCGAGCAATGTGTTTGATATATGGGAGACTCCGCGACCACCTATCATCTAGTTCTGCTCACTGCAACTGCCTATTGTCTAGTTCTGCTCACTTATGCTAGTCTTGTTTTCCAAGTCTGGGTTTTTTCGATTTTGATCTACTGTTTTTCATTTTTGTTTCTCTAGTTATGGTAGATGATGAAATTGCATATAATGCTTTCAGGGTACATAGAAAGTCTGGAATTTTGTGTGCAGTTTGCTGTATTTCACTTTTCCTCTCTCTCTCTCTCTCTCTCTCTCTCTCTCTCTCTCTCTCTCTCTCTCGTATTAGTGTGTTGTGTTTGTTGGGCTCTCTCTCTCTCTCTTGTATTAGTGTGTTGTGTTTGTTGGGCTTTGTATATTCTTGTTGCAAGTATCGTTGGAGTTTCTAATGTCGTTGGTCCAAGGGTTTGGTCAAGTGAAAGTTCAATAATAAGTAAAGGGTTACCCCAATTTGCATGTTCGATTCCTACCACTAATGAAAAAAACTCTTTCAGCCACTGAAAGTTTGTTAATTCCATTCGCATTTGTTAGTTTTGTGTCAAATTTTTTTGGATTATTGATTCATTTTAACAAGAGGAATCAAAAAGTAAAAAATTATCACCGAAACCTAATTTAAGTCCAAGAATTTGGGTTTCGGTCATAATTTTTTATTTTTCTAATTTTTTTTGTCGGAACGAATCAATAATCCACAAAAATTTGACGCAAAACTAACAAACGTGCAAAAATTTGATAAAAGACAAAAAAAAAATATTATCCAAAAATCAAAGTGGCTTTTTTTGAGAAATTTGGCCCAAAAAAATCTCAAAATGCTTACTCGAGGCTCGTGTAAGCTTTTTCCAACACACTATTATTGAAAAAAATCTAGTGAATTAATTTTCTACTTTATTCTTTGATGAATGAAATTCTCATGGTGGACGGTGGGGCTTCTTTCTCATTTAACTCATGTGTAAAGTTTGAAGTCTTGAAGATAACATAACTTTTTCACATGCTTCTTACATTCAAATCTAAAAGTCATTGAACAATTCAAACAAAAAAGGTGTCACAATGGCTAGTCAAATTGGTTAGTTGCATTGATTGGTTGTGATGCACTTTGGCATTAGTCCCATCAGCTTGATTATAGATCTTCAATAAAAGTAACTTCTTTTTTTTCAATTGTTTAAGAGTTAATGTCATAATTTAATCTTCAATAATCTCTCAAGTTCGAAAAGTGAAAGAAAAACATAGAGGAAAGTGGAGTGAGAGCGGGGTTTGAACTCCCACAAAATAAAGTGTTCAATTATCTGCTTTATCAATTAAGCTATGAGGCAACTTGAATAGAAAAATTGGATTAAAAAAAAACTTGAATAGAAAAATAAACAGTTTTTTCTTTGTTGTCTGTGAGGTTAACATCTTTAACTTATTTCACTGTAATAATTTAGATGGCACTTTTTCGCTTTAGTCATACAAACTGCTACTAAATAAAATCAAGTTTATGTGTATCGTCTAAAAGTGATCTAGCACGGCTAAAAGCAACCAATAACTTTACAAAAAGTCTACCACCACAGTACAAATACACACACTCGCATGTGGGTCCCACACACTGATGTGTAGTGTTTGTGCTTGTGCTTGTGTAATTATTTGTAGTTGTAGAAAAATCGATAACTTTATGGAAGAACTTGGGTTTGTGTGTGTGTGTTTAAAGGGTTCACTCTACCTCTTCCTAGTCAGCAATTGCCTAGGTGAGTTTGGTGTGTGAAATTACACTCTTGCCCTCCTTCAAAAAAAAAATTACTCAGTAACGTTCATTCTTTTTGGGCTTCCATTTTTGATAACTCAAATATCTAGGAAGTTTACACTCACTTCAATCCAGCGCGACCAATTCCACTGCACAAGGGTTCTAATTAAAGCTAGAACAAAGTTTTGCGTGGACTAACCCATAATAATGTCATTCTTAAGCCAGAACATATCTAGTTTACATTAATCATCCAAATCAAATTTACTAATGATTTAGGCAATGTTTGGAACTTGTGGAAAAGAAAAGAAAGGAAAAGAAAATAAAATGGGAGGAAAATCAGAGGAAAAAGAAAGCGAAAATTTACTATTCTCAATACTTAAAATTGTTATTTTTTTTTCTCTTTCTCTCTCAATCAAACAATAGGAGAGAAAATTTTTTAGTTTTCCTTTTTTTTCTTTTTCTTTCTTTAAGTTCCAAACAGTTTTAATGTTGTAGCAAAAGAAAAATCTCATGGGATAGCTTTCTGCAACAAATCTCTGCAACTCGCTTTCCCTTTCACACACACACGTTTTGTCTATCACTGCAAATACAAAATGTCGCGATGGAATTCATGGTGCCATCCCAACAAATTCTATCCACACTTGGCGGCTACAAGTCAGAGGGAGAGAGAGAGAGAGAGAGATGCCCCACGGGTGTGTCTCGAGTTTAATATAAAAGGCTCGGTGTAAAAGGGCCCCTGGTCTTTGGCATTGTCTTTCCCACCACATCTCCAGTAACCAAGAGAAGGGGTAGGGTGCCCCTCCTCTGAACCATCTATCCTCAAGAGTGGTGGGTTCTTGTGGGTTGGAGTTCTTGCAATATCTTGCCCAACAATGGCTTGCACATTCGCTGATTCAAGCTTCCTTTCATTGGTACTCTCTCTCTCTCTCTCTCCGCCCTTTGGATTGAGTACTTTGGTGAGGAATGGAGAAGTACAAAAATGATATGTCTGGATGGCTAAAACTAAAAGGCTCCCCTTTCTAATCGCACAATTTCTCATCATGCTAGTTTTCATTACTGCTTGTGATTTTAATTGCAGGGCCACCAACAAAGACTAAATCAACGCCATGGTTTTGCCCCACTTAAATCACCAGGTTTGATACTCCGCGGTTCTCTCCTTCAGACGACCCTAAGTACCATTTGGATTTTGGGTTTTGCCTTTTTCTTTTACTTCCTCCGTCCCAAATTCTGTCTGCAAAACGGAGTATTAAAAATAAAGTAATTTTTTCAAGAAAAGATTCAAATTTTTTTCACAAATTAAAAATACTCATTGATATCTCGTACGTAAGTTGTTAAAAAACTTTTAATTTTTTCTTGCAAAAATTGTATTATTTTTAACACTCCGTTTTGCTGACTGGACAAAGAATTTGGGACGGAGGGAGTATCTTTTTGGTTTTGTTGGGGATTTTGACCTTACTTTATATCATTCATATAGCTTGATACAAGTTGGAGTTATTAAAAGTTCTGATTTTTTTTAACTGAATCGTGATTCGTGGAAACAAATTGCACTTTAGTTTTAGCAAAAACTCTCCATTAAATGTGTTAGATTCCTTAGAGGGGTCCAACCTAAAGCAAATTAGCAATCAGTGGATTAGGCTCTAGCTTATATTAATCAAGTTTGGGTGGCTTACGTAAGCGATGTGGGATAATTGATAAGGTCTAACACTCCCCCTCACGTCCAATGGCTGCAGCCAGCCCGTGGTGGTATAGATTGACCAGGTGAGGGAATTGACACCGGGCGGAGACTCGACCAAGTGAGTTGAGGCCACCCAAGACCTAGGTCTGATACCATGTCAGATTTGGAGATTCCACCTAATCCAATTGACAATAGGTGGTGAAGCCTCTAAATTACATTAACCAAGCTTGGGTGGCTTACGTAAGTGATGTAGTTGCCCCGGAGTGTTCAACTGTTGAGGTTGTAAGACCCTTGGATCTTGTTTGAATACCTCCACTCCTATACTACCCATATGTGGGTGGTTTGGGATGAAGTCTAACAGGATGTATTGGTGAGGTTATTTTGTAGATAGTTTTCTTTTGAATCTTTTATCTATATTTGATGTATAATGTGGATCCAGATTACAAACGTGGAACATGCGATCAACTGCCTGTTTTTTCTTATTAGTGAACATGTTAAAAGGATTTGTCGATTTGATATCTGCTGTGACTTGGGTTTCTCATTTTGAATTGGTATTTGAGATTTGGGGCATAAGTTAATTTCTTCAATCACAAACATTACCTGTTGTTTACGAAATGCTTGAGCATGAACTTTGGCCTCTTACCCTTTCACAGGTGAAGTGATGGTTGCTACTTAGTTGTGGGTTTGTTCCATTCTTTAGTTTAGTTGTTATCGATTCGGTTTCTGCTTTCACATGAGTTTTCCAATTGACATGTTTATTTACATTAAGTCTATACAAAAGATACTAACAAAGTTGGAGTAGGGCGGATTCTATGCTACTTTCAAACATATTTATATTTCGATCCTAAAGTTTTGAAATATGTGTCAGTACTTTTAGCACTCATCTGGTTGGGCAACTTCTTTCTGATATGATTATTGACAGGTATATGTTATTTCAAGGGGAAAAATCTACCCACAAAAAGGGTCAAACGCCAAAGACCTTTGTTTCCGATAAAGAGGACTACAATTGTACGAGCTGTGGCAGTTCCAGTTGCTCCATCTCCAGCAGATAGCTTACCATCTCCAGCAGAGAGTGCAGAATATAGAATTCAGTTATCCAAGACATATGGTTTTAGGCAAATTGGAGAACCACTTCCAGATAATGTTACTTTGAAGGATATCATTGGTACCCTTCCGAAGAAGGTGATTCCACTTGAACTAGTTAATCGTTATGATGCTCTGTACTCTTTACATTAGGTTTCAATACGAAGTCAATATATAGCCTGTATGGCTTTCCCACAAAAATGACATGGCTAAAACAAAATTGTGAGTCTTGGCCCTTCAACTAAAGTCACTAAACCAATCTCGCTCAAAATTCATTACAAAGTAAAGAGAGCAATGTTGTTCACCCTCGCCTTGGGAGAGGGTAACTTTACCCACATATGATGAGGTATGTTCTGAGTTTCGATCCGGTAATTAGAACCGCTTATTTTGTATTGATTGATTTATTAGGAGACCATGCAAAAATTCAACTCAATCGAATATCGGCAAGTATTTCATCGAAAATTCTAATTCTTGGGTTTAGAACGGGATAAAGCAAAAGGGGGTTTTTTTGATCAAGGAGCTATTAATAACAACCGGTTGGGCTAAATTTTTGTGTGGTCTCCAAACAAATCAATACATACGAAATGAGCATAATTACCGAATCGGCAGCCACAACATTCCTCACCAAATATGGGTAAAGTTACCCTCTCCCAAGGTGAGGGTGAACAAAATTTTTGCTCAATCTATTACTCATGGAAAGGACATTATATACTTTCTTGTGAGTACTGCAAATAGTTCCATGAGCATGAACAAACAATGCAGAATTCACAATGTTTAAGCAGTTACATGGAGTCCAATTGATTATCGAGCAAGCCAAAGCTTGAAACTAGCTGTTTCCTGAACAAAACTTATCTGTTGGGCTGTTTCTTGCTTCCCTAATTCAGTTTCGATTTTTCTGCCATTTTCAAAGTGAGGGTTTGCATTAGTTTCCAGCATGCCTTAAATTAATCACGACAGTGACTAATGCCTCACATATATGCCTTTCTAGAATTGGAAGATAAGTAGTCTTTGTACCTTTCAAATAATCTAATGCCTCTTTTTTTTTTCTCTTTAATCAAAATCTTAAGGTGTTTGAGATTGATGATATGAAAGCATGGAAGTCGGTCTTAATATCTGTCACTTCCTATGTCTTGGGTCTATTCATGATCTCCAAATCCCCATGGTTTCTACTTCCTCTGGCTTGGGCATGGACTGGGACTGCAATCACAGGGGTTAGTGTTGTCAGCTAATAAATCTTCAAGGATTGCTTTTTCTAACTTATATGCCCCCTTGTACATCCGGCCAACTCTTTTTATCTGGTTCCTTTTTCTTCTCCCTCCATCGTTAAGTTCTTTGTTATAGGCCATGATTGTGCACACAAGTCATTCTCAAAAAACAAATTAGTTGAAGACATTGTTGGGACTCTGGCCTTTTTGCCGTTGATATACCCCTATGAGCCATGGCGTTTTAAGCACGATCAGCATCACGCAAAAACAAATATGTAAGTAACATATACTTGTCATCCCTTATGTCTATGATGAAAATCCCTCTTGAGTTTATTTTTTAAACAATTTGGTTATGTTATCATTCATCAACCATGTACTAAAAGGTGGACGCTTTTTTCTAGTCATGACAAGTTTGTTTCTTTTATACCCCACATTCAGGATAGGTAATTAAAGGGACTAGTCCAAGAAGAAATCAAATCTCGATATATGCAGAACACAAACTTGATAAAGATATATTCTCGTATATGACTGCAATAATTTCGTATTTTACTTTTCAAGTGACATCTAAAACAAATGCGCTGCTGAGCCGCGGTCTGAGGAGAAGGGAGGAGGAGGAGCTAGAAAAATGAAACATTAAGATAGTTACTTGAGCCTGATGAGACCCATAATTCTCACACTACTGAACAAGGGATAAAACTGAATGGCTCACTAATTGTTCAGTATCAAACATGTGCTTCTATTCTCCACTCTCACATTTCTGTTTAAAAAATCCACAATGGGTGCTTGTGGATCATCAGTACAACTATTTTGTATCCTATTTCATCTTTACTTTTACCTTTATGTTATACAACTTCACACAGCTGTCCCTTGTTATTCCAGGTTGTCCGAAGATACAGCTTGGCATCCTGTTTGGAGAGAGGAGTTTGATTCATCTACAGTTTTACGAAAGGCAATTATATATGGCTATGGCCCATTTCGACCTTGGATGTCTATAGGTCACT
This sequence comes from Rhododendron vialii, assembly GCF_030253575.1. Classification (NCBI taxonomy): domain Eukaryota; kingdom Viridiplantae; phylum Streptophyta; class Magnoliopsida; order Ericales; family Ericaceae; genus Rhododendron; species Rhododendron vialii. The sequence goes on along the minus strand of NC_080557.1, from coordinate 3,175,016 downwards.
GGTAAAGTTGATGAACGAAGCATTGTGATATGACAACAATTGCAATTTTTCTTTGCTTTCCCATGTGTTTTTATGGATTTTTGAGCAATCCAACTTCATATGTTTCTTTCTCTTGTATGTAATTAAGTTATTAACAGTATCAAGGATGTTATTAGGTTGATGTGGCACTTTGATACAAAAAAGTTCAGGCCCAATGAACTAAAGAGGGTGAAGATAAGCTTGGCTTGTGTTTGTGCATTCATGGCAGTGGGATGGCCATTGATTGTCTACCAGATGGGGATCATGGGATGGATCAAATTTTGGTTAATGCCATGGTTGGGTTATCACTTTTGGGTATGTGTAGCTTCCTTGTCTTTTTCAAATGCTTCATCAGTTCCTTGTCTATCTCAACTGCTTCTGTGCACGCGAATGATAATTATAAATTAATGGATTGTTTGGTACTTCAAGTTATTAGGGAAATAGCTATGACTGTCTTGAATATTTCGGGATACATGGGTACTGTTTCTGTTTCTGGTCAAGTTGTCAAAAAGGTTATGATAAGTAGGACAAAACAGAATATATGGCATGTCGCTTTGATAGTTGTTGCTGAAATAATGAAGAAGTGAAGACAAAAGGCTTCGGCATACGAAAGAGTGAGTTCTGTCTTGGCAAACGAAAGCGTGAGTTCTGTCTTGGCATACGAAAGTGAGCAATTTAGTTATTTAGAGGTGATTATTAACAATGAGGATGTTGGATGATGTGACCATGAAAGTAGAGTGGGTTGTCAGAAATGGAAGGGTGCTTCTGGTATTTTTGTGTCTTACGACATACCTATCAAATTGTTTTTATAAAACATCTATAATACCTCCAAAATGTTGTGCCAATAAAAAACAACAAAGCAATGAAATAAATATAGCTCAATTCAGGGTGTAAGACGGATGGTGGCAATATCAAGAGGAGAGAATTGGCAATGAAAATATTGGTGAACTGGTACGAGTCAGCTTCAATCGAAATTGTTGAGAGAACAGACTATCACGGTTTGGTGATTTTGGTCCTCCAAACGTAGACGGGTTGCTGCAACTGTAACAAAGAGTGATGAGACAAATGATGATGGAAATTGCAAGGGTAGGGGAGGGCCTACCACGTGATGTTATTAGGATGATTTCAAATTCATGAATTTAACTGAACATGTAGCCCTACGTAAATCAGGGAGGGGAAATGGATTGGTGTAGCCAATCCATGGGGATGCTAAACTTTGTTTGGTCCGGTTTGGTTAACAAATGAATCTCGTGAAATCCTATATGAAAAGTGATATGCCCTAATTTGTGCAGTTCATTGTGAATTTCAAATTGTTTTCTTTTTTCCTATGATTTGTAGATGAGCACTTTCACGATGGTCCATCATACAGCTCCCCATATACCTTTCAAACATTCAGATGAATGGAATGCAGCACGAGCTCAGCTCAATGGGACAGTTCACTGTGATTATCCTCGTTGGTAATTATTCCTTTTGCTGTAATTTGTTGTTTCTCTCTTCTCTTTCAGATGCATAACTACAAGGTTCAGGTTACATGAAGGAATAAAAGATCTCTATTTTAGTTCTTCCTTGAAGGGCAACGGGTACATTGTCCTCCCTCAGGGATGCGGTAGTTCGGCATTTTTTTTTTTTTTGCTCCAATTGATGGGTATATTTGTTCTTGTGTTCTATAATGTCTTGCATGAAGGCCGGACTAGAGAAATTGATTGCACTTTCACGAATCGAATGCAATTATCCTGTTATTACTAATTAGGGTGTTGTGTTTGAGATGATTAGAAATGTCTCAATTTTGTTTGAGAAATTTATACTTTTCAACATTACTTTCTTTGTAAGCGGGAGCCTGTGCACTGGATACGATTTTTGATACTTTCTTTCTTCTGGACAGGATTGAGACCCTTTGTCATGATATCAACGTTCACATCCCTCATCACATCTCTCCTAGGATACCAAGCTATAATCTGCGGGCAGCTCATCAGTCTCTCCGCGACAATTGGGGAAAGGTATGTATCATTTTTTGTAGGTTTTTGCTATTTAATGTCGTGTTCAACTTGCTCCTTTGTATTTTTGCTATTTAAAGCACAAACCCCAACCTTCGAATGATTGCTAAACATTTGTCTCCCCCATCTATCCTTGCACTGCACACAAACAAAGGTGAATCTATTATGGAAGTTGGCAAAGTGATAACAATATGGAATACTTATATAGGAAAATTTAATTTGTTCATGGCGCCAAATCTCTAATACGGTTACTGACAAACACGTTCTTTCGTTTCGTAATTTTTTTTATGCCGCCGCCAACAGTATCTGAACGAGGCTACTTGGAACTGGCGTCTAATGAAGACCATATTGACAGTATGCCATGTTTACAACAAGGAGCAAAATTATATCCCTTTCGATGAAATCGCCCCCAAAGAGTCCTATCCGATAACCTTCCTCAAAAAGGTGATGCCTGATAATGCTTGATACATCGCTGCGCCACATGGGTCCGATGGTTCTTTCTTATCTGCTACTTTTCTACTTTTTTTGGTCAAAATAGTGGGAATGCTTTCCCAAACTTTATCATGTTCTTGCTTCATGTTTCACAACTTTCTGCGCCACATCTGAGTTAAAGAAAAAGCATTGTAGCCTGTAGGAAGCTTCATGGAGATCTGCATTTTTGCCTTCTAGTGATTATGGAAAACACTACTGCTGAATTATTTAAGATCAAATTTTGCCGCGTGATGCGGATTTTTTTTAATTTTATTGAAACTCTACCTTTTGGTGAAATTAGTGCAATAAAATTTGGACTATAATACTGTTTGTTTCTGCAGAGGTTGATCTAGTGTCAAACTATAATCTTGTAATCTTTTATTGGGTGAACGCACTTTACCGTGTGACACTGATTTAATTATCCCAGATTATCTTATAAAAATATGCATCCAAGCAGTGTTCTAAAAGTCGTCTGCCAAGGCGCTTGATAGTGGTCCAATGCCTAGATTAGACAGCCAACTAGTCGGCGCCTATGTCCCCGCCTAGGCGCTAGGCGGTCGACTAGGTGCTAGGCGCTGTTTTTCTGCGCGACTAGCGCCTAGCAATTTTTAGAACATCGCATGCAAGTTCAATGTTTTTATGTCAAGCCAATGATATCCTTGGCATAATTTACAAATCACAAAAATGATGGAAATGTTCAAATCTACACTTGAATAAAACTTGTTTTTCTAGTTCCTAGTGAACTGCCGTCCGTCGATAGAGTCGAAGCAAGTTTTTTATATTGTGTGGGGCTAAATAAATTGGGATTTGTTTCTTGTCTAGAAGTAAGAACATAATCCAATCTACTGCACTTGGCTAAGCCCTGGAAAATTGCACATAGATAGAGGGAGTCTTGTATTTTTAGTGCCAAAATTGAACAAAAGTAGGGGGACCCTTTAAACAAAGGATACCTATCCCAGGTTTCCTTTACTGGCAAAGGCTCAAGGCAGGATGTTGGTTTAGTGGTCATGGTCTGGAACTTAGGGGTTTGCTCTAGCTTAATTTCTCAAGTTCAAAACTTCTCAGGTGTTATCAACTCTTTAGGACCAGTACATATAGAGTATGACCCCCGCAAGTGGGTGGTGTGATTTGTCTTTCAGGATTAGTCGAGGTGCTCTTGCCGAGACACCTGAGCTGAAAAAAAGACGAGTCCTGATTTTTTTGATGTAGGTGTGGTTATCACCAGATTTGGTGCCCTACAAAAAAGCTCATGATATTCAAGGTTAAAAAGTGTGGTCTAAGATCTATGGCAAAAACTGACACATCAAACTGGAAATTAAAGTAAAGCAAAACCCTAACCACTTTTCCCTGGTGAGCTACTTCAAACTCTGCCCACCAGCTCCGCAGTTGTAACTGCTCACATGCACTAAAACAAGAGCAAAAGAAAATAAAGTCCAAAACAGAATAGGGGAGGCTTGTAGTGCACAAAAACAAGAGCAAAAGACCAAGGGTGGTTAAGTGGTAAAAACTTGGACTTGGTTAGACAAGATCCAGGTTCGAGTTCCCGTAGTCCCTTATTAGGACTAAACATACTCTTAACATCACTAAATGACTTTAGCTTCGGTCCTGATGTAGTGGTATCTCATACACATAGTAGTATGGCGTGACGGGGCAAATACTCTATGGCTACACTTAACTTGTATGTGAATGCATCAACAAGAGGTAAACAGCTAGTTCAACATCCGGTTGTTAAGCAATCAATTTCATTCCTTTGTCATATATGTAAGAAAGTGTATATCCACAAAACTGACAAAACCCTACAGACATACATTGGTTTCTAACTAGTAAGCATCATATAAACTTCATCTTCTACAATCTAAATAAACAAACTGAAAACCCCTTTAGATCGAAATACCAAAACAAGACAACCATTGAGCCCGGTTAGGCTACAGGCGGCGGAGGAGTCTCCCAGATATCGAAAACATTCTCCTCACTATGAAGAGCAAAAAGCCGATCGCCGCCAATCGAGAAATCGCAAATCGAACCACCAAAACTCCGGCGAAGCCTCGATGTCAGCACCCAATCGGGACCCGAGAACACTGAAATGCTATCATTCATCGACGAAAAAAGCTGGCCCTCATGCAAAGCCAGTTTAGGGTAACAAGGTTCCTCAGGCATTTTCCCCTTCATTAACCTACTCCTTGAGCACCACCTCACACTCCCAGCACTGCTCCTCAAATCCATAAACCCTAAATCCTCATACTCATTCACCACACACATAGAAGCACTCTCCTCCATTGCAATTGCATCCCGGACCCGCCTCTCATCGGTAGCCGGAGCACCGACGTCCGACCATGACCAAACCATGTTTTTATCCCTAAAATCCAACAGACTGATGTAACAGTTGTCCTTCCTAGGGAACAAAGTAGCAACCAACAAACAGTTGGTGTTGTGCAGCCACTGCAGCCTGTCTGCATCCCCCAGTGACCACCCAATTGGCTCATAATAGAAATCTATCTGTTTTCCAGTGATTTGGTCCCAAACACCAATCCCATACTCATTGCTCCTCCCTTTGCAGCTAGAAAACATCTTGTTATCTGAACTGAAACTCAATGCACCAGCTGTGTAGCTCTTCACTTGATCCTCATGGGTGACCTGGTTGACAGTTACATGAATTTTTGTTAGAATAATTACTAAAAATAAAAAAAATTAATTCTCTCAATTTCATAAAAGAAATTATACACATCTACGACCTTTAGTACCTCTTTTTTTTTATATAACCACGACCTTTAGTGCCTTTTTTTTTTTTTTTTTGATTACCTCGACCTTTAATACCTTGATGTAAACGTTTTGCCAACACTTTTAAATAAACAAAGCTTTCATAATTATGATCATTCATTACTCATTTGGTTCAATTGTCTATTTGCTCAGAGTAAGTACACTGGTGTGCCAAATGCTCTGCCAAAGCCAGAATTTGCCATCAAAACTGGAAAAAGGAGCCCCCCACTGAGAGCTAGGAGAATTGTCGTTGCCAAAATTTTGGCACAGCTATTCTTGATGCCAAATTAGGCAGCAAAAATGGCAAAGCCAAAAATAACACACCATCACAACCACCAATTGATCCCTACATTTCTTTCCCAGGGAGATGAAAGCAGAACAATAAAAATTTGCTACTGAAAAGTGAAAACAAATTTTGGCTTTTACACAGCAGAAAAATATGAACTTATTTTGGCAACACTCTTTTGTTTAGAGTTTTTTTTTTTTTAAAATAATAAAAAATCATGCATACTGTGTCTGTTTTTGGTATTTTTCCTTATTAGTAAATAACCAAATGAGCCATCAAAACACAAAACCAAGCAATCATTTAACTGACCTCAAACCTATGCCTGAGCTCCCCTGTAGTTGCACTAAACAGAGCCGCCCCACCGCCACCGCGGCCCAGCCGCTCGCAAGCGGTGACTGCCACCGTCTCCGAATCGATCCAACCAACATCATTCACCCTCTGATAATCAAGATTTATCAGAGGGTGCTCTTGAAGCATCCAATCATAGACATGTACAACACTCCCATGTGCCACGCAGCATCCACCGTGGGGCCCGGCACGGATCGCGGTCCCGTCTCCGGGCGCCTGTCCGGGGACCGACCGCGAAAACCGGAGCCTGTTCCCGTCGAACGGGCCCCACTTGGCGGACCTGACGTGGTCCAGGAGCCCATAAAACAGGGCTTCTCTGTATAGGAGTTTTTCTGGGACGTGCGAAGGAATACAGAGCTCCCCTGTTCTTAAGAGGTCTAATAGAACAGCAAAGCAATTAGGGTTCCGATCGATGAAATACTCGTCGGAGTTTTGGGTTTGGAGGTTCCAGTTTTCGTCGAATAACGCGCCGAAGAAGGAATTCCGGCCGCCGTTGGCGAGGGTTGTGGCTGTGGTTTCAAAGATTTTGCCTCCCACATTGAATTTCACTCTGTCTTTTTGAATACCCATTGTTGATTTTCTGAAGAATTGGGGAGACCCAGATGGGAATTTGGATTTGGGCGGCCAAGAAAAGGTGGGAAAGTGAAAAGGGTGGAATTTGAGGAGAAATTGACGGTTGGGAGAGAGATGATCGATCCAAATTTGTACTTACATGAAATTCAATGCCCAATAAATTGGGCAATCCCAGATGGGAGTTTGAATTGGGGGCCAATAGAAAGGGGATACAGAATTTCAACCTCGAATTTGTGGAGAAAGTGCAGGTTTTAGGGGGAGGGAAATGATTGGTTTCCGAGAAAAGCGGGTGTGAAAATTGGTTGTGTTGTCAAAAGAAACCGAATTCAATGAACGAGTGGAAATTCGAAGTTGGCCGAAGTCTCAAATTGAGGAAAGGTCAACAGCGAAAAGGATCAGAAAAATTGGGGGGAGAGAGAGAGAGAGAGAGAGGGAGAGAGAGAGATAGCTAAATTAAAACAACACGCATAAGACCTGATATTTAGAAACGGGTGAAGAAATTGAATTGCTCTTGAAGCCGGAAAAAGTGGGAACAGATCGGAGGAAGATTTTTAGTGAGAGAGAAATCAGAGCGAAATGGTATCTGGGTAATGAAGATTTGAGGGTTTGGGAGGTGGGTTTTTATTCTTGTGGGATTTGGTGAAGAACTGTTAGGAGAATTTGGAGGGGTTGAATTTCAAAACAAGCGGAGTTGCTTTCTGATCTCACCTTCTCTCTCTTGGCTTCGCGTTTTCAATAGACTCTCTCTCTCTCTCTCTCTGAGGTCTACCAATGGTCCACACATAATGCGGATGTGTGGACCATCACGTCGAAACTACAAAATTCTCAAATACTTGTTTTATTGAGGCCTAGAATCGAATCATCGTTATCACGTCAGAACTACAAAATTCTCAAATACTTGTTTTATTGAGGCCTAGAATCGAATCATAGTTAATTGAGGAGCAAACCCATCAACCAAACTAATCCTTGGGAGGGTCCACTTTAGCAGTTTACTACTGTAAATCAATGCTCTGTGGGGGGTTCACGTTAGCAATTAATCCTCCTGTGATTTGGGCCCTTGGATGGTATTGGAATTTATATCAAACTTATCTCTTGATGCCATCTGAAGGTGGAGGTTTTTGGGTACTTAGGATAGGACATTGGAACCCTTTGTAGGGCACCAATATGTCCCTTAACTTAGGGAAATTTTTGGGTGCTAGATGGGTACCACGTCACTTGGTCGATGTGATGCCCAAGCAACACATTCGAATCGTTCAAAAGTGTATTGGACGATTCAAATTGAAACACTCTCTCCTCTTCCCCTCTCCTTTTTCTCTCTCTAAATCCGAGCCGTCCAAAACCAAAATGGACGGCCCGGATGTGCTGAGCGAGCACCACGTGGTATCCGCTCAGCACTGAAAATCTTCTCCTTTACTTAATCTAAATTCTAGAGAAACCATGTTTGGTGAGATAGTTTGCTCATGTCCCCCCTCCATAGAGACCAAGGTTCGAGTTCCAAGAGGGGCGGGGTTTGAATTTTCAGTGCTGAGCGGGTACCACGTGACACTCGCTCAACACTGAAAATCGTCTCATTTACTTAATCTAAATTCTAGAGAAACCATGCTTGGTGAGATGGCTTGCTCGTGTCCCCTTCTGTGGAGACCAAGGTTCGAGTCCCAAGAAGGGAGGGGTTCGGGGTTTCAGGAACTTTGAGCCCTCGTTGCCTAACTTCCCACTAATCCCCGCAAACTATAAAATAAGGCAAAAAAATAAATAAATAAGTAAATTCTAGGGTAGTTAAGGGCTGTTCATCAAGTCAGCACCTTGGGTCTTTCGATGGATTTTAATTTCCTTTGAAAATGAGCCCAACAATGGAAGCAAATGTCATGTAGAGTAGGGAGTAGTAATTTTTATTTCAGTATCGAACCCCTAAAACAATTTTTCCGAATAGTTTTTTCTTTTTTTTTTCGGGCGAAAGTCAAAGTTAATAGTGTTAATTGTAGTAATTAACAAGGTTTGAACTCCAGTCCCAAGGATTAATCCAGTGGTTGGTGGATCTCCCCACTCAATTGATCAATGTTTGATTCTTGAAGTCAGGCCACAAGCAAAAAATTTCATGTGGATCCGCCGAGTCCTGACATGAATGTCGTTCCTTAGACCAGACCGAGAAGGAATTAGTCGAGGTGTTCGTAAGCTGGCGTCTACTAGTACATGGCGTCTACTAGTACTGGAGAACCACTCCACTTGCAATTGTTTGGTATAGTTGCTCGAACTATTTCATTAAGTATTAAGTTTTTAAGAAAATTCCTTCTCATAAGAATTAACTACATTGTGAAGAAAATTACTATTACACTAACCAAGAAAGTTAGTGGGGAGAGCCAAAACCCTTTACTTATTTGAGACTACTTCAAGATAGGGTTTTTTTTTTTTTTCTTTTTCTGGTAGCCCTTCAAATCATGCTACTAATTAGGGTTATAATCAACATCATTTCATAATAATTATTTGATAGAATTGTATTATATATATATTTTATGTACACGTATATCCATAATTATGTCATATTCAATGGGTTATGTCTAATATAATATCTTACTTGAACAAAAATCTTGATTTGACCCTTTATGGCTATTGATGTGAAAACTCTCACCATTTTGTAAACTCAACATCGGTCACTATTCCTTTTCCGAATAAATTATATAGTATTTATTAACAAATTAGAAAGTAACAACAATAAGGTAAACTGTATGTCTAGATTCAAATACTTGATGTTATGAATTTTTATGTAAATGTTACTATGAGTTTCTACGCAAATATTATGAATTTAAGATGAATTCCATGAAATTCATATCGAAAAGTAAAACGCTAAAATACAAATGTTTGTTGTTTTGCACTTTGACTGAACATGAAAATTAAATGTCTTTGTAAAAAAACAAATCAAATATCGATGAATTCTAAATAATAATAAAAAGTCTCTTCGGGGTTTAAGAATTTGTGAAAAATTTTAGAGCAGAATAGTTATTTTGGAAAGATAAGAAGGAATTATTTTCAAGGGATAGATTATGTTTCTTTAGCTTTTCTATTATTTTCATTTTCTTCATAATCACTCTACAAATCCATGAGCCAAACAAAACGTAGCCCTTTTCTTTTTTCTTTTTTTCAACCTGGACTTATTTGAAATGTTAACAATTAGAACGGCACCGAATTGTTCATTTCTAGCACGGCTTCATTTCTTTTCATCTCTTAATTTTTGAAAATGAAAACGAAAATGGAAAATTAAATTGCAAAAAGGAAACAAAAGGTCGGGCCATTTTCATATTTTTTGCTATATCAATGTGTACAATATAAATTTATGATATTATCACGATGTGGGAAAAAGTTTTGGACCTTCTTTTCTTATAAAAATTCATGTGATTGTCTAACAGTGCATGTAAGTTCATTCAATTTATATTGTGCTCAAGTGATGTGATGAACTTTCTGCAGTTATTTCTCAAAGATGGATTGGGCCTTGAGCACGCAGTGGCGGATAAATGCAACATATAAACTCCCGACATTATATATAATTATAGACTTTATAGTTAATATTTTGACCTACAAAAGAATTTGTCCTGAGTCTCTTGACCAACCAGAAAGAAAAACAATTTGTCGCAGGTCAATCGGGTCAACTACTTGAAACTAATATGTAACTTTTTAACCAAACGGTGGGGAAAAATGCTCAAATATGCAAGGTCGGTCCTGACTTTTCAAAAGCCTAAACAATGGGGTCATTTTTTTGTTGGACGATTGTAAAGGGTACCAAAATATATATATAGGAGGGGCGCTTGAAATTTCGTAATTTTCAAGGGCCTGGCTGAGGACCGGCTCTGCAAATAGGTAGCGGTACAAAACAAAAAACGCAAAAACCTACTCACCAAAAAACATAAAGAAAAAAAAAAAGAAGAAGAAACTTCTAATTCCAATATACTAATGTTGCTGAGAATTTGGATACAAAATTCTGGTGATCACTTTAGTGGGTGGCTCTGGACTATGATTCATGGGTACACACATGTTTCTTCCTTTGAGCTTAAACAATGAATCTTACTTCAAACTTATGGTATCATCATTTTTAAGTTTGCCTTGCTTTCAAAGTAACTCCGTCCAATTATTGTGTCTCTTGCCTAAATCTGCCAAATAAATTGATAGTTAAGAAACCCCACGGTTGGCCTAATGATCAGGCCTTCGGACTTAAGAGTTTGTTCTCTCTTGAAATTTTATGTTTGAAACCTTTCAAGTGCTATTAACTCTTTTGAAGTCAGTCCATACAGAGCTTCATACAGAGCTTTGCTCTGACTTTAATTAGAACCTTGCCCCTAGGGGTGTAGTGCAGTTGGTCAAGGAGGGGGCTGCTCATTTGAGGTTGAAACATACCAAGGCTGGGCACCAAGGTTCAATTCCTGGCTACTGTGTACTTTGAAATTAACTGCTGCATGGTGTGTGGGGCCACTACGCGCAGCAAAACCAAGGAATATATACTCTTCCAAAGATTTATCCTTTGGGAGAGTATCTCTTGGAGATAAGCCTTTTTTTTAATTGCGACTCTCGCAAATGGTCCGTGGGATTGATCCCTTAGGATTTGTAGAGTTATCAAAAAAATAAATTGATAGTTAGATATCAACAAAGTCTGAAACCTTGTTCTGTGTTTGGATAATGTATTTGTGAAATCTAATGTCGGGGAAAAGCAAAAGACAACAAAGAAAAGATGAGATTATAGTGACGTGAAGAAATTAAATTACTTTTATGATAGTATCTTTATAGCTTTCTTTTTCTTTCAATAAATTTCTCTACGAATTCATGATAGATGATGACCTTGAATCCCTAGGTCCGTTTGATTTGAAAGAAAATTGCGCTGGAAAGTGAAAATGAAAGAATGTGAAGTAAAAGAAATTAAAGAAAGATTTATTTTCCCATTTGATTAGAATGAAAAGTTTATAAGAACCTCGCAAGAGAATATCTTTAGTTACTAACTTACCCTTAACATTGAATATGGATCATGATGTATAGGAAAGGAAAAATTATGGATATAATAGGAACTTTCATATGAGATGACACCTTTCACAAGAAAATAGAAAATATTCTTATGTTTTTAGCAAGAAAATATAAGTTCCAGCATTTTATACTATTTACATACTAATCAAACACGAGAAAAATGTTTTTTTTTCTCCTCCTTGTATTTTTATTTATTTTTATCGTTTTCACTCTAATCGAACGGACTCTAAATTGATTAGTTCCAAATTCAAAAGAACCTGTTATAATCAAAGTGATGTAGCGTACATCTTACGGTACTACAATGTCTCGAGCTCAATCGAATCGATAGTGAAAAAATGGCAAACGTAAAAATGGGTTAGACTAGTGATGTAGTATCAGTTTGAATTTAATCAAGTGATTAGACTTGAGAAAATGGCTTATATCTACCATACCAATTGCGACAAGAAGTCAAGTTTTCTGTACTTCTTTTTTATCTATATGCAATTAGCTTGATGTTCTTATCAATAGGCGCCCAACCATCCACCAACCATTCACCCCATTCATGCTAAGGATCAAATAGTTCTATTTAATTTGACTGGCATAGTACCACTATACCATGGTTTTTCTTTTTTATTTTTTTTAAGCTCAAACCCCTTATATTGTTGGCACTGAATTACTCTTACGAAGCTAAAATAAATCAAAATTATGCAGAAATTTATGAGCAAGTAGATGATGTAGCTCGACAATATAAAATAAACTAAGCCAAGTAAATTTTAAATCAAAATAAATATGTTCACAAAATTTCTCTTTGACCTTGTTCGTTTTGGGTTTTGAGAGAGATTTTTTAGAGTAATGAGCGGATAGAGATAGAGAGAAAATTTATTAAAGACCGTGTGCAAAGTTTTGATTACCCAAAATGAACAAGCCCTTTATGTTTTTGCCACCACTAAATGAAAATCTTGGAGCCGCCCCTGATCATGATTTCCCTCTCCGTCTTCTCCAAAACCCAAAATACAAGTCAAATTTCTAGAGAGAATATGAGTGGGTCAGTCCAGATTGGGTCAACCCACCTTATCAATTGGGCAGGCTGCTGGTAAGCGTCCAAAAATTCAAATTCCACTTGGTTGTTAAAGGGATATGTATGAGAATTGAGATCCAGCCAATCACAGATAAACATTGAAATTTTTTACTCAATTCCAAGAAAATAATGTAGCGGGGCTTGAACGCGATAAAGTTGCATAACGGGCTTGTAGCCCAATGACAATTCCTCATCTCTTCTACATGAAAGATGATGGTTCGATTCTCGCTAGGAGCGCGAGTGTTTGGTGTGGAGGCTAACGACCTTTTGGCTTACCTGATCCGTATGCTGCTTAACGGTACCTATAGCTTTCTCCATTCGCTAGAAATAAGCTAGACATCTATCGAGTAAAAAAAAAAAAAGAAGAAGAAGAAGAACGCAATAAAGTTTGATTAGAAGAAAACTCTAGAAATTTGACTTCAAGACACTATCTGATGAGTATGGGGGTCGGCTTCTTTCAGCTCTTTTCAAGACCAAGTTTAGTGGGGGGAAAAGAAGAAAGCGACCATGTTTGGTCACACTTTATATTTGCATCGAAATCATCAATTGGGTTAGCTCATTTTGCAGCCCTTGTACTCTTTTAAATAAAAGGTCGGGAGATCAATGTTTAACAAAAGCAAAGATTGATTATTTCTTCTCTTGACTAAGGTTTTCCGTTTATTTATTTGGACCCTTAAAGAAGCTGTTAGTTGAGCTTGTTTTGATTGTGAGCATATATATATCGGGATGGTTCAATAGACACCTTAAAAAACACTCCAAATCTTAATCTCATAGTTTCCGATCAAATTTTTATGATCCGAACCGTTCAATGTGTGCAGAATGTGATTTTAAGGGTGCCCGCGAGAAATTAGCAAAAAAAATGATCGGGAAAGGCTTAATTTGAGCAGTTTTTTTTAGGTATTTTTTTGGGTGTCCCCGGAAACACCCCGTATTATATATATATATATATATAGGTTAATGTAATTCAAGTAATTGTTGTGGTTATCTTATGCTTGTTATCTCAGTAGGCAATTTCATTTCAAAAATCCGAAGGCATTTTAGAGATTTCATCACAAGGTACATGAAAGAACAAAAACTACTAAAGACTAGACACGAGCACATGCACTTTGAGGCTCAATGACACATTGCAGAAGTAAACCAACAACGAGGTCAGGTATGAAGCCACTCAAAGACGTAGTGGTAGATGATCCCATAAGTAAACCCAACTCAAACCATGAAAAAGGCATGGATGAAATATAAACTTCGTATCGTAAACCAAAAAAAAAAAACACTGCACAAAGGGAGGGGAAGGAAAAAACAACGGAAACAAACAAAAAAAAAATCAAAAAAACACCCCCTCAATTTGGTCTTCGCCCAAAATCAGTGGTCGCAAGATCTGTCACCGAGCCATCAGAGACCAACTCCAAAGTCGCGGATGTTAAACATCGTGGCTATATTCTGCAACTAAGAGCAAGTACACCAATAATTAGCTAAACTACCTTGTGAATAGTACACAATTCTATTTTACCTATCAACTTTTTCTTTCACAACTACACCAACACTATCTATTTTACCTAACACCTATTAAAATATAGATTTTTCACTCTTTTTAAATGAGAGAGAAAGAAAGAGAGAGAGGGGAGGAGGAGGAAAAAAAATAAAAAATTGCAGCAGCGTGAACAGGAGGAGGAAAAAGAATAAAAAATTGCAGCAGCGTGAACAGTAGCTTCGGTAAAGGTAGCGACGCACTGTTTAGAAATGCATCTTATAGCACCTTTTACCTATTCTGCTACAGGCCCATTTTGAAGACTTAAATAGATAAAATAACTAAAAAAGATTGTTTAGCTGTTCTGATAAACTTGCTCTAACGTGGTATATAAACATGTCTATAATAACTAACCTAGTCGTGACATTTATCTGTGTTGGGCAAAGGTTGAGTAAGCCAAGTCTAACAACTTGTCGGGGCAGAGTTAAAGTGGGTCAAGTCTATGTTGACTCTTTGACGCATAGGCTTGCTATGTGATACAAGAAAATAAAATTGTACCTTAGCTTCACTAACACGTGCGGTTTGGTGAGATGATAAGCGATCGGTTTTCAATTGACCTGGTTGGGTTTGGATTCGCTACGTGTTATAAGGAAATAAGAAAATAAAGTTGTACATTCCCTAATACTTGCAGATTGTACTGAGATGATAAGGGTTTGATACTAACAATCTAACAAACAAATATGTCACAAGATGACGAAGCAATGCAGCTTAACACCATGGACCCCACCGTCATCTTATTTTGATGATTTGAACCGTCTAACTTATAGAGCTTTATGCGTACGTTATTTGTGAGAAAATTAACATGAATGTAAACGAAGTTATATCATATCTCCCTTCTCTACACAAAATGATGGAGTCGTCACGTCTGCTTGTGGATTGATGTGGTGCTTATAAAGCATATAAAATGTCTCAAAGCAACCACAAGACGTCCTCGAATTTTTAGGAATCCGATCCGGACCGAGAGCAGCCCTTCATAATCGGCCGCGGTCTTTCCAACTAGTAGTTCCTTAAAAGATTGGGCCCAAAAATTAGATAGGCTTGCAAACCGGCACCGGGTTGGGCTCATTCATAAAAGGAAGCACTCATTTAAACGGACCAGAGGCCTGCCAAACCAAGTAAAGGAACATTTTGAAAACAACTATACGTAAATTCAAATGGTAGAGTAAGTTAACTCACATGCTGTCCATTGTCTGGACCGCAAACGTCCGCAACGAGACTTGAGCCCTGACCTCTTACAAGAAAGGACTAGGAAATATTATTGGGTTTCAAGCCCTTTGGCACCGTTTTTTTTTTAATCTCAACGAGTAGTTTTTCTTTATATGAAGACGGTGGGCTATACAAAAGCGTGGTCTACAAAAGGTTGTAACAACCCACTCTAGCTGAGCTGCATAACTCTTAGCCCAACCATGTGGCTCAAAAGTTAACCTCAATTTATACAGTAGCGGCTCGGCCTTTACTTATATTCCACTTCCTTTTTCCCTTGGAATACGATGTGGGACTCTACAAAAGTGGTAAAAATGGAAACTCATGCAAAAGTCCATCAAACTTTGATGTTATTTTGGCCAAACCATAGGCTACAAAGTTAGCTTCCCCGAGAATATACTTCATTTTGACATTCCATTTACGAGCTAAAATGATATTGCAATGACAGATACGGGATGACTTTAAAATTGTAGAGAAGCCTTTTAAAAAAAATAAAACACATAGTAGCAACAAAAGGTGTGAAATTTGAAATTTTCTAGAAAACTTCAATTACTATAATATCCGCGATAATACCGAATCATCGTGAAAAAAACACATGGCAATAGGCTTGACAAATTATTGCCTAACTTAACTCTTTGTTTAAGATAAGAGTGTTCTAAATTATTATTTTATCAAGGGAAAAAAATCGAAAGGGAAAAAAATCGAAATGGTCCCTGTAATTAAATGTTTGTGTCAACTTGGTTCCTGTAGTTGTAATTGGCTCGATTTATACTCTGTACTTTCTATTTTGTTCCAATTTGGTCCAATTGCTAACTGTCGTTAGTCCGCAGTTAGTCTTTTTAAATAAAGACAAAAATAAGCTAAGAAAGACAAAACTAAACCAATAAGTCAATTTTTTTGTCTTTATTCAAAAAAAATGGATTTTGATGCTAATTTTTTATTTTTTCGGTTCCTCTCATTATGACGAAGCAATAATTCTGAAAAAAATTATAAAAAAACTAACAAATGCGGAAAAAATTGAATAACGACAAAAAATTAAGCCACTAGGCTTATTTAGCCTAACAACTCCTGAGTTTATGTAATATTTTGACTTTTGGACATGGTTCTTTATCGTGTTGTGACTTTGGATCTATATCATATTGTGACTTTTGAACATGGTTCTACATGCATTTTCAGTACTATGCAGAAAAATAAGGCATCTCATTATTTGTCTACAAGTTAAACAGGTAGACAATACCAGTGATTATGTTGCCTCATGGCTGATCATGAAAATGCTGAATTAGAGGGCAACTTTTTGCAGAAAACTATAGCCAAATTTCTTCTCAGGTGTCTCCTTATCAATATGGAGAATGGAAGAATGAGCTGTGTTTCGGTTCAGAGGTATATTAGGTAGGCCTGTGCAAAAAACTCGTCCACCCGCGGACTCGACCCGACCTGAAAGGTCCCGGGCGGGGTCGAATATGTGCTTCGAACGGGTACGTATTCATTTTCTGTTAAAAATCAGATTTTGGTTCGGGTTCCGGGTTGGTGCGTTTCTTACTTGACCCGACCAATTCATGAAGATAAATTCGATTTTTAGTCAGACCCGACCTGACGTGACGTAAAGAATCGGGATCGCGGACGATTCTTACCCCTTTTCGGTTCGGTTTGCGGGCCTAAAACATTTGTTATCCGCCATATCGGGTCAAGTTCGAGGGTCAAACCCGACCGCCCAACCCGTGCTCACCCCTAATATTAGGGCAAGAGGGGAATGAGAGAATTACTGTTTTAATCCCCAAAAAAGGGGCCATTTGATTTTGCTGTTAAAAGGACTAACAGCAGACTAACGGCGGTTAGTAATTGGACCAAGTTGGAACAAAATGAAAAGTACAGAGTATAAATTGAGCCAATTACAACTACAGGAACCAAGTTGACACAAACACTTAACTATAAGAACCATTTCAGTTTTTTTCCCTTTTATCAATATGCGATAAGGGTGGGTTTCCTAAAAGTGTTAAAAAGTTTCTTTGTATTTTGTGAGAAAACAAGCTTGTTAGTGACCCAAAAAAGCTCATCCCGTAGATTTTGGTACTTTAGAAATCTAGGCCTAACTTAATTTTTACCATGGTTATTGGTCCGTCGAGATTAGTTGAGGTGTGCGAAAATTGGCTCGGATACTTGAGTTATCGAAAGGAGAAAAAGAACTTTTACCATGGTTAACTATCCACGAGCTCTGAAAATATTGAAGGATTTGATTCACTGACCTCTGATGTGAGCCCTGGACGAGGCTGAGAAAGGCTGAAATTAGATTGGTTCAAAAAAATTCCTCTCCTACAGTAGAGGATGAAAATCCTCTTCCATTTTTTAGACATGATTTTACCGCTCCTTTTTTTACCATTCGCATTCTCCTTTCTGTCTTGAAGTATGTGAATTTACAAAATAATCCATGCATTTTTGCAAAAATTTATAACATTGAATTGAGAGGTAATTTAATAAATCCACTCAACTAAAAGACAAAAAGAAAGTGCCATTAGTAGAAAGGGAATGGAAAAAATTATTTCCCACCATTTCTTTTTGAGGAGGTGGCATTCTGATCACAAAAAACACGCACGTGACACAATGACTTGTCTTTCATCGGTCCACGGGTCCGGAATCCAAATCTACCAACACCGACAATTTTATTTACAGATTGTGCATAGATTTTATCGTGGGATCTACTATGGATTCTATAAAAAAGATTCAAGCCGTTCATTAAATGTAAAATATTTTTTTGAGAGTTCTCGTAATAAATCAGATCAATCCAATATATATAAGGGCTCGATCAAATCATCTAAATTTTCACTCATATTTCAAGATAATGAAAAGTTTAACGAATTTGATCGAGCACTTTTCAAGTATCGAATTGAGATGATTTTACATTTAATTAACGGCTTGGATCATTTGTATAGAATCTATGGTGAGCCCCAAAACAAAATATGTGCACAATTTGTGCATGAATCGTCTGTGTGGGTGAACTTTCTGCCGAAGTGATACCAACTGCAGCGCAATCTCTTCCTGGATCCACCTTAACATTTCCAATTTTGCCACCACAGCTTTTAGACACGTGCGGAAATAAATATACTACAAAAAACCCAAAAAATAGAAATCTAAAAAATTATCGGTTCGGATAATATATATATATAAATGAATATCGGGTGGTTCCGAGGACCCTTAAAAAAACTCTAAAAAAACCTCCCAAATCTTAATTTCATAGTTCCCCATCAAATTTTGATGATTCGAGTCGCTCAATGTATTCAGAACGTGATTTTAAGGGTGCCTGCCAGAAATTGACAAAAAAAATAACCGGGAAGGGCTTGGTTTGAGTAATTTTTTATTGAACCGTTCAATAAAATTCAATAAAAAACTGTTCGGATGAAGTAATTCTCGGTCATTTTTTTGCTGATTTTTCTCAACTGCCCTTAAAATCACGCTCTGATTATATTGAGCGACTTGGATCATCAAAATTCGATTGAGAACTTGGAGGAGTTTTTTTAGAGATTTTTTTAAAGGTCCCCGGAACCGCCCCGGTATATTATATATATACTAATGCTTACCCGTGCCTACGGCACTACCCACCTTGATTGGAATTGATTTGTACCCTGCCGCTAGATTCGAACCATGAGCAAAAGCTAGTGAGGGGCGAGAGGGTCTTGATTGTGGAGAGCTTGAAAGGTGGGTCAGTGTCGTCGTGAGTGGTGGAGGACGGTGAAGGAGAAAAGGGCGCATGAGAAGAAGAGAGATGGTCTGGGTGAGGTAGTGTTTGTGTGGGATCAAAGAGAGAGAAGGAGAACTCTTCTGAAGTAGGGTTTCAAATTTGAAAGTGGGTGTAATTTTGATCGGTGACAATTATGTAATTAAACGAAAGAGGCTGAACAATTTAATAGAAGGGAAATTTCACTTCAACCATTGAACCAATTCAATCTCAACCATTGCAACAACTTGTCCATACACCATTGTGTTTTATAAATATATAAATATAAATATAAATATAAATAATAATATATACGGAGTATCATTTATGTTGTTTGACAACTTATTGGGTCTCGGGTGGCTCCGATATAGGAGTATCGTTAGGATCAAGTGAATTCCTTGAGTTCAAAAATTGACTAATTTAATGGTATTTTTACATATATATTTGATTTTTCTTAAATATTGTTGGCGAAGAACTTTTTACACGTAACCAAAATGAATGAAAAATTATCCTTAGTCTGTGAAAAAATACTGTATAATATATACTCAACAAAATGAAATAGATTAGGCCCAAGAGATTCTCAAACAAATATATTAATATGTTGAGCTTGTATGGAGCTTTGCCTTTGTTCACTTACTATTTTGAAAGCTATTTTTTACTTTCTGCACGATTCTTAATAGGTTTCTTTATCAATCTATTTCCACTTATTACATCAAAAATATCATTTCTCAAAATGCAAAACCAAAATAAAAAATATTTTTCAATGCACTTTTTCAAGGCCCAAAAAATAGAGTATTTTTTAGCACGCTTTTGTTACCACTGAACTAAAATCCAGACCTGCCCCTGCACTTGGTTGTGAATAATCAAGGAAAATATATATATATAAAAAAACACATTTTTCAGTACATTTTAAAAAAAATTCAAGTTACTTTAACACAATATGTATATATAATTTTTTTTTTGGTCATTTTCCTGCCTTATTGTCGAAAGCCTTAGGCCATCCACAGTGGCATAATCAAAAGCAAATTATTTTTAAAGTTAACAATATTTGGGTAAAAGATGACTTACAATGGTATAATCAAACTTAACAACATTCTTATAAATAATCAAATTTTGGACTTTGAATAACCAAAACTAGCAACCCTTTTCTATAATCAAAATTTGTGGATCTCACACCACATAAGTTAACTGGTTCTAAAATTTATGTACACGCGTGTTTCAAATGGTATTTTCTTCTTATTTTCTTCGCTTGCTCTATATCTCATTTTCTTCATCCACAAACTCTTTCTTTTTCTTTTCCTCCAAAAGTAAAGCTCATATCTTTCAATCATTTACAATTCAACTCATTGTCACCGGATTAAGATATTTCATTTTTTTTATTTTTTATTTTATTTTTTTCGTTCCTCTCTTTGTGGTTGAGTACATGAAGAACCTTACATTTTTTTAGAAATTTAAGAACACCTGTTTTTTTTTTTTTAGTACATGATTTTTTTTCCAAATTTATAATATTAGAGAAGGAAGTCATCAATTTTTTTTTCCAAAATTAAAGGAGAAAATTGATAGATTTTTGCAAAAAAAAAAAATGTAATGGAGGGAAGTGATCAATGGTGGAAAACACAAGGGGAGAGAGAGTGAAATTGTAGTGTATCTCTTATTTTAGTTATGGACTAGAAGTGACCATTGTGGACCTCAACATTATTAAGCTTAATAACCTCTTAAATGGATAATCAAAAGCTGATGTGTCAACTTTTGGTTATCCATTTTTGATTATGCCATTGTGGATGACCTTATAATAGTACTAGTAATACTCTTTCAAACCTTCAATTGAAATGACATAAAAACCCCTTGTCGGCTGAAGTGTCACCTATCTACTGGCTGTAATTTAACCAGTAATCCTACCCTATGCCACAAAGACCCCCAGAAATGGGAGTAATAATCCTCCGCAACTCACCCCACCGTTACTACACTATTTCGTAGGGTTTAATGGTGCTCTCTTCCGCCTCCTCCTCACTCTCTCTCTCTCCCTCCCTCCCTCTCTCCACCGATAGCCGCAAACCACACCTCCCGTTCTAGAGAGAGAGAGGCTCGACACTTGACAGCGCTTAAAAGCACCGCGTTGTGTGTGTGTATGTATGTATCTCTATCTATACGCATATCTGTATAAATAGAAAGAGAGGAATTTGGATGCTCTTTCATGGCTGAAACTCTGTTCGATTCGTATAAATCCATTACGAACCCGAACGACACTTCGTCGGACCCATCGGATCCGAGCAAGAAGACGGATGGAGCTCCGTTCAGCAGGAAAATCGACTTCCACTTGGCGAGGAAGCCTTTCAGTGGGTTCAGCAACGGCGTCGGTGGGTTTAAGTTGGAGACACTGAACCCTACGAGGTCGGATCCTCACAGGCCCGGTGGATCGAGCCAAGGGAGCGGGTTTTCGGGTCTGGGTGGGAAGAATAAGCCAGATGGGTCGTCGTCGGAGTTTTTGGATTTCGGGTTGGATCCTGAGCTCAGATTCGGGATTACTTTCAGGAGAATCGTGAGTTGTTTGATCTTACGTGGAATTATTGTTCTGTGTTTGGGTTTGGGCGTTTTTGCTTTGGATTGTTCTGTCTATGGGTTTTTGGGTCTTTTGCAGCTAGTTACGTTATGTTGAGTTGAATATGTGCATGTATAGCTCTAGGTATTTGATAAAGTTAATGAGTGATGAGCACGAGGTGTTCTCCCAAATTAGGAGGGTATTCATACATGCTCTTTTCTAAATGCTAGTAAATGGGTTGGAACACTTGTCCTTGAATAGAGAAAAGGATATATGACCAATATGGCGACCCTGTATCCAATTTGGACATTTACATCCTCCAAAATCCAAATGTTTATGATATTTAGAAAAGAAGACGCTCACATAAGCATTGTATTTGTAAAAGAAGCTCACATTAGCTGGAAAACAAATTTGATAATTGTATGTGGATTGAATGTAAAAATGATATATCTTCTGTAATCCTATTTGACGACATGTCTCCATACCCATGTATAACTTTCTGATTTGGATTTTGAAATGGTGGTTCTCTAATTATTAGGTTTGTCTACGCATCCAGTTATTGGCCATTACCTTGGTTGTTAAGTTGTTGGGTTGCTTATATTAGGAGGATGAATGAATTTCACAGGGTGCAGGACTGAAAAATCTTGGAAATACTTGCTTCCTCAATTCAGTATTACAATGTCTCACGTACACAGAGCCTTTGGCAGCATATTTACAAAGTGGGAAGCATCAAAATTCTTGTGAGTTTCTCTGGCGCCTCACTCGTTGAATCTTGCATGCAAATTACACATCGAACTGAACTCACAATTCTACAATTCTAAATGTCTGTGTTCCTTCTTCCTTGTACATTTACCCGGAAAACAAACCTTGGGTGAGATAATCTGGGGACAAACTCTACATGACCTTGGCTCAACCTTAGGCGAGACTTTTAATCAAATAAGACCCAAGAAGATCTCTTCTAGTTTGTACTTTGTCCTGTATCCTTATATTCGCATTTTATTTCCTTAAATGCAGATATTCTCTAAACACGTGCTTGCATGATGCATTTTTTAGTTTATGTGCAAGAATGTCTCATAATATTGGGTAATATTGTAGCTATACATAATCCTAAGTTAACCATCTTATAGAAACCAGACGTGGGTAGGCAACCCCTCCTGTAGGTCTACCATCTTTAAGTTTTCTTATTTTTGTATGATGTATGTTCCTCCTATTTCTTTTTTGTTGGATAGCACATATCTGTATTGGAGCAGTGTCATGTATTCTTCTTCTATAATAATTTCCTTGTTTCATTTGATTCATGAAGGCCGTACTGCTGGATTTTGTGCTTTGTGTGCTATCCAGAAGCACGTTAGCCGTGCCTTGCAATTACCACCTGGGAGAAGTTTAGCACCGAATGATCTTGTCTCAAACTTGAGGTGTATCCTTAATGATTATGGTTGATTACTTTCTTGAAGTTATGCTAAAGATGCAAGTGTTTTGTTTTGAATTTTTATCGGTACTGTTGTATTCTTCACTCTCAACTATTTGCTTTGCCCTTTTGTTGTGGTTCTTGAGTTTTAAAGTTTGAATTCTGTGGAAGCAATATCTTTTTTCTTCTGTTATTTATAAATTTTCTTTCTGCATGTTAAGTAGAGGGGTTGTGGATAGAGTGCTAATAGAAGTTTTACTCTCAAACTGATGTTGTGTTAAGCTTACAAATACTTTGCAAGTTTGGACACTAATGGGCAGCGGGAACGCATTTCCTGCATAGCTTCTATCACGCTCAAATTATTCTTTACAACCACCTCCTCCTCCCAATAGAATTAAAATGATCACCACATGGTATATTTTCATTTCCCTTGTGTTTTCAGAATTTGAAATCCTTGACCACAAATTAGGCATATCTCGGAGCTTCCGAAATGCCAGACAAGAGGATGCTCATGAGTACATGGTTAATTTGCTGGAGTCAATGCACAAATGTTGCTTACCTGCAGGAGTATCAAGTGAATCACCAAGTGCTTATGAGAAAAGTTTGGTCCATAAAATCTTTGGTGGTCGCCTCCGTAGCCAGGTACTTTTTTCTTGCTTGCTTTGTGGAAGACATTTTAGCCTTCGGAATGGCAATCAATTCAGCTGGCTTAGGGACTGGCAATAGTTGGGGGAAATTTCAGGATATTAGAGAAATCTATTTGGATTTGGGACTCCTGTTTTTACCTTCAGTAATTGTATGATTATTTTTCAGGTGAAATGCATGCAATGCTCCTTCTGCTCCGACAAATTTGATCCCTTCTTAGATTTAAGTCTTGAAATCATCAAGGCAGAATCATTGCACAAGGCACTC
Organism: Rhododendron vialii; assembly: GCF_030253575.1. Taxonomy (NCBI): domain Eukaryota; kingdom Viridiplantae; phylum Streptophyta; class Magnoliopsida; order Ericales; family Ericaceae; genus Rhododendron; species Rhododendron vialii. The sequence goes on along the minus strand of NC_080557.1, from coordinate 3,151,215 downwards.
ACACACTTCACTGCCAAAGAATATTTAGACGGAGGAGAGAGGCAGTACCAGTGTCAAAAGTGCAAGCACAAAGTAAAGGCTCTCAAGCAGCTCACTATTCACCAGGCCCCTCATGTTCTTACCATCCATCTAAAGCGCTTTGGTGCACATCAAGCTGGGCAAAAGGTTGACAAGAGAGTTCAATTTGGTCCAACATTGGACTTGAAACCTTTTGTCACTGGTCTCTATGTAAGTAGACTTTTTACTGAAGCCAGTTATACTGTTATAATATTCTTGTCTTATATAGGTTTTGATGTTCTTATGTCTGATATCGCTATTAAATGATGGTTTAGTTGATGGTTATGTCCGTAAATTTGATTTTGTCACATCATTGGATTTTTTGCTGTTTGAGTTTTTGACATTAACGAAGTTTCTAATTGTTCGAAGTATATTTGTTCCATTGAGTAAGGCTTGCGATATGTTACACATACATTAGTAAGGCTTGCGATATGTTACACATACGTTGCAATTGAGTTTTGAAAAGAGCTTTGGAAATGTGGAAATAAGAATCAAATGAGAAGTACAATGGGAATAGATTGGAAACTTACATTGGTTTATGCCTTTACCTCTTCCTTGGACAAAAGTTGATAAGTGGATAAATTGGTGCTGGAATTTCATTTGTTAAGTATCCAGTAACCAAATCTGTTACATGTTTTGGAGACTTTTGCATATGATGGTAACTGGTGCTTTCTATTTGGCAGGAGGGAGATTTGAAGTATACTCTTTATGGTGTTCTTGTTCATGCTGGTTGGAGCACCCATTCTGGCCATTATCACTGCTACATTCGCACATCAAGTGGCATGTGGTACTCCCTTGATGACCATCAGGTATCACAGTTTTCTCTGTTTGTTTTGAGTTTCGTCAGAGGTAGAGAGGTATATATAATATATGTATGCTTGATTTTGGCTGATTTGTTAATTTGCTAATAGTACAAGCTTAAGGAAAACCAAGTTATGAAATTTTCTTTTTCTTAATTTGGATTTGCATTTCATCCACGTTTTGTGTTAGAAAGCATAGCTTTTGAAGTTTTGAATGAGAGAAGTTTGCTAAAATATTTAGAGGAAAGTGTTGTAAATGGGGGGTTTCCATATTTCAGAATTTGGACCCTTAAATTATCCTTCATTTGTAGGGATTACACCTGGTGTACTTTTAATCCTTTATTTTTCTTTCTTTTATTGCATATTGGTGACTCTATTTAAAATTATCTTTATTTGGTGTCTACATTGGGTTTAAAGAATGAATCAATGGGTGATAAGTGGAGGCCAACCTTATTGTTAGGCCATTGTCTTAATTCTTCCCGTATAGTACCTTAGCCCCCTAGCTAGGTGTCCTCTAGTGATGAAGGGACTAGGCCTTTTGTGGGAATCATTTTGAGAATATGATCGTGTGAAACCTAAAAGCAAGTGGTGACTCGGCATCACGCAATCCTAGTTTGCATTTATGTGACCACATAGATAGCAGCTTCATCCAGTGAATTTTGTTTGGGGTATCGGTGTTGTTGGCTATCGGGATAAAATAAAGAATTCATTGGCTCGTGAGCTAGCGGTTTTGGTCACATGATGTCAGCTAGTGCTTTGTGTGGCTGTGCTTTTGATTGCGATCGGTGGCTTTACAAGACTCAGGGAATGGTCGACTGCAATCTCTCATGAGTCATATCCTCTTGACCCGAACTGATTTTTCGAATATACGGCCATGTAGAAAGGTATTGCATCTTGATTTACTGTCGAAGTCCTACATCATGCAATCCCACAATCCTAGTTTGCGTTCATATGACCCGTTGGATCTCAGCTTCAGCCATTTGAATTTCTCATTGGTTATCAGTTTTGTGGGCTATCAGAATCATAGTTGTCAAATCGTGAATCAAATCGAGAATCGAAATGGTCATTTTTCGAATCGTGAATCGAATCGTGAATCCCTCTGATTCGGTCATGACTTCTATAATGCATAGAAACCTATGCTTATTGATTAGGGTAACAACAATATATACTACACATGAAAGATTTAGGCCTAAATCAATAAATACTTTCTTCTAAATGATGATTTGACAATAATGTGGAATATTAGGTAATTTGCTTCTATTGCAACTACCAAGAGATGATGATTCATAAAGCCTACTTATGGTTCTTTTTGTACGAAAGAGTTATAAGTACAAAACAAACCCTTGGAAGGTCTATAGGGTTGTTATATTTCATTTATCTTCCTCATTTTCGATTCACTCTCGTAATAAATCTATTTTTCTTATTATTTATCCATATAACATAGACAAAAGATGACATATAACAATACTAGACCTTAAAAAAATATTTGAACCCTTTTCAAACAACAAAAGAAGCAAAACAAGAGTAAAAAATGAATTTCGGAAATTTTAAGTGAATCCAACGATTCACTGATTCACTTACGATTCTCAGCTATTTCCGATTCAGTAGCCTATTCGTATCGATTACCCACCGAATCGTATCGAATCGTACGATACGAATCGTAAATCACCGATTCACTTACGATTCTCAGCTATTTCCGATTCAGTAGCCTATTCGTATCGATCACCCACCGAATCGTATCGAATCGTACGATACGAATCGTGAATCGTACGATTCTGACAACTATGATCAGAATTATTAAGAAATTCAACGGTCCATTATATAAGGGATTTTGGGTCACATGATGTAAGGTAGTGCTTGGGTGTGCTTTTTGATCACAATGCGAGGCTTTATAAGGCTTAAGGGAGTCGGCCGAGTGCAAACCTCCCATGATCATATTCGGTTGCTGCGACCATGTACTAAATGCTGCCTAGCTTTTGTCGCTTATAAAACTACTCTGTGCTCTTATAAACGCAGGCAGTTGTCTCATATTGTTCGTCTGAAGTTGCCACGCTTCAAAATATTGCTTTGTTTGATTTAACGCTTCCAACCCAACTGTTCTTGCTGTAAAATAAAAACGTCGTAATGTTACCGTTTCAAGACGAAGGGACTAGGCCTTGTCATGGAGTCATATGTAGAATAAGGTTTTTCGGTAACTAAAGGCCAAAACCAAGTGGCAATTTTTTTTGTCGGTAAATTTATTTTGGTAATTCAAGTGGCAGCCAGCTTTTTGATGTACAATCCTAGTATGCATTCATGTGACAACATGGGACATTGGTTTTTAGCCATTTGATTTCCTTGTGGGCTATGACTCTCTGGATTAAAAGGGAATTCATTGGCTAGTGAGTGAAAGGATTCTGGTCACATGATGTATGCTAGTGATTGAATGCTCTTTCAATTGTGGCTTTACAAGGCTCAAGGGATTTGGCAAGTGAAAACCTCCCAAGAGTCATTTCCTCCGGACCTGGCTTATAAAAATATGTCCCATTTCAATGGTACCATTCATTGATTTACAGTTCAATGTGCTTCCACACGTTGTTGTTGACCCTAAATGTTACAGTCTGCTATGGTTGCCGCAACCATGTACTATTATGGTGACTAGCATACTATGGTTGTAAAATTACTGTGCTATGACAGAGAAAGGTGTATACTTTTTCCGCTGCTTCAATGAACTGATTTATGATATCCCTCTGGCCCATAAAGAATGGTGATTCCTTTTTTATGATGATTATTACCTTGGTAAAAGACTACCATGTTTATCATAATTCACATTCTGATCAGCGATGTATATCTCACATTTCGGAGAATGCTTGCTGCTTGTGGCTGTAGTTTATACTTCATAGTGTCCCAACAGCCCATGCTAAATTGTTTTGAATTGTATGAGCAATGATTTGCAATGACTATAATGTATTGAAATCAGGTTCGCCAAGTTAGTGAAAAGGTGGTTTTGGAGCAGAAGGCCTATATGTTATTCTACGTTCGAGACAGAACAAATTCTACTCTAAAGAAGCATGTTGGTTTTGTTCAGAAAGAAAGCATGATCACAAATGCCATTGGAAACAAAATGCATTCCACTTTAAATCAAGGTTCAAAGGAAACAGTTCAAAATGGCCCAATTGATAAAAGAGTAATTGACTCTGCTGCTGCCGTAACCAGGAACAATGCTATCATCAGTGATGTACTGATGGAAAGCTTCACGAAGGAAGCTTCTATTCAGAAAACTAAGGGTCCTGCACTAGAAATTTCATCCAAGGTGCCAATATCCAACAATGCAGTAAATAGGCTTCCTATTCTGCATCTGAATGGAGAACATTTAACAAAATCAGCTTGTATTGAGGGCTCTGACAAGACTGTCAATAATGCTTTGGGTGCAACAACTGACGGTAAAACTAGCGATTCCTACAAGGAGAGATGTACCAAGAAAGACAACACTGATTTGGTTGTGGTAGCGCCCAATGCCCAAGTTTTGGTAACCAATAAAGATCAAAGCATTGTCAATGCAAAGGCCCATATGAGCAATGACACAAGTACCAAGAAAGATATGAGTGACTCAATTACCATAGCTCCCGAACTCAATGGCCGCCAAAGTTCTGCTGGAGATTCATGTATCACGGAAACTACACCTCAAAAGGTAACGAGTGTGATTTACTATCCCTTTCATTGTTCTTTAGCTAGTGGTTTTACCACTCCTTTTTTATTTTGTCGGAACTGCTTTTTTTCCCTTAATCATTTAATTTAGAACATTGCCCCTTTTATTTGTTCACTTTGTCCACCTATGCAAGGGCAATGTTGTTTGTAAATTACAAAAAGGGATTGCAGATGGTAGAAGGGGAGAGCAGAAATCAATTACCCTCCCATTCCTAGTTGATATAGCACGTCAATTCTCTTTTAACATGACCATGCTATTATTATCCAGATACATAGTGAGGCTTCATTGCAGAAATCTAATGAGAGAGAATCTGCGTTTATTGACCATGTAAAATCATTGGATGAGCCAAGCTGCGTAAACATTCAGGTATGTATACTGTTTCCATGCATTATACCTCAGAAATTAATTCGTTGGTCAAGTCTTTTAAGTTCTTCTCATGTTTTAAGAATTTTTTGATTTATATTAGGCCAAGGGTTTGTTGACGGAAAGTACTCTTGGAGATGGTGGTCAGAGAAAGGGAGTTACTGAATCAGTAGGATCATCAGGCATACAAACCATGCATATCTCTTCACACAATGGGGCTGTTGACCATAAGCGCCAAGAAAAATTGAAGAAGAAGCTTCCAAAGTGTCCGATTAATAGCGTGCACCTTGGCTCAAGCATCCTTTTTGGGGTATATTTAAGCCTGCAGAAGAAGAAGCACAAAAAGATCAAACGGCGCGTTGTAAAGTTTGGCAATGTAACTAGAGAGCACATAATGGACTCAGAATGTAGTCCATCAATGTCTGAAATAACCAGGACACTGTCATTTAATGATAAACTTCACTCTCGAGGAAAGGGCTTGAAATCATGTTCAACTAAGAAAGACGATGTTGCTGTTGCAAAGAATGTTAAAAGTTCAGATGACAATTTAGCGAGGGGGGTCATTGATGAAGAATTTAGAGAGAGAATTGTTCAAAATGGTGCTGTGCTTTCAACAGATAAACCGCCACTGAGGAACTTTCGCTCCCCTCTGACAGGAAATGAATCGGGTGCTCGATGTGCTAATGGTACAAAAGAAAGTAGTGGAGATTCAGTCCAAAATGGCTTAATGAGCATGCTTACCAGAGGTTTGGAAGAGAAAACTGGTGAGTGAATTTATGTTACATTAGAAGCTAAAGATATATTTCTCACCATTTCGCAGTTTCGCTGTACAAGATAATATTTGAAACAATGGTGGTGGTTGTTTATACTGCAGTTGCACGTTGGGATGGGATAGAACTGCCTCCTTCTCGCATTACAGAATCAAGTTGTGTGCAGTCTGTTAGAGTTGGTTACATCGGAGATGAATGGTGAGTCAATATGTTCTTCAATATTCATTCACATTTCCCTGTCTTAATGAATTCCCCTAGAAATGTAAAATCAATGGCTTTGTTCGTTTTCCATTTTCTTACCACCCAAAACTGTTAAGTTAATTGAAATCCAATCATTTGTGTACATGGAAAGTTTTTAATTTCCCGATTAAATGAGTTGAAGATTGTGGAATTTGCAGTAAATGCAGTCAGAGCACTGGTAAGAGGTTTGATATTCATGTGAAGAACTAACAGTGTACTAATGGGTTCTTTAGCACATGGACATGCAGCTAGGGAAGAATTTTTGCCGAAAGCCATTAGTGATAATGATACTTAGAAAAGGCTTTGCCGATGTTTTCCTTTCTCTTAATTCTCATATTGCAGGCATTGGAAAAATTATTTTCACTTGTAACTGACATAATTTTGCTGACTGCATATGAACTGTAAAATTTCTGTTCCCTTGATCTTATGAGTGATGTATCCTTGCCCAATTCAACAGGGATGAAGAATATGACAGGGGAAAGAGGAAGAAGGTTAGGATCTCGGAGAATGTTTTTGGTGGACCAAATCCATTCCAAGCAATTGCGAGCAAGAAGGCCAAGTTGAAGAAGGTGAAGATGGACCAGTCCAGCTCAGGAAACCGACCTTATAGGATATGAAATATGTTGATCATGAGCTGAGCAGAGTGCGTAATGCGGAATGCATGCGGAATAATTTTGCTTTTGAGAGTTTTTATTTTTATTTTTATTTTTTTTCCAGGTTTTGCTCATTGTGAAAGGGTAACTTGGGAATCTGTACGGACAATTCGTACGTGGGAATATCTGAGTAGTTGGGAAATGTACAAGCTGTGAGAGCTTTCTTTTATTTATGGAATGTAACAAGCTTTGAGCTGGTATATTGCAAGCTAAATTTTGTATCCGGATTGGTAAACCAAAGTCAATGGACACTTTTTAAGTTTGTTAAGCAATGAGAGGAGTTGTATGCAAAGGTGAATTAGATCTGCATTTCCTTCAATTCTTACAAAGTCTCTTTCAACAGATTTGTGCACCCATCCAATGCAAGTAATCGTAAGGAACCCATGTGCATCGGATGGTTCTGAACAAATGTTCGGATCAATGCACATAGTCTGTGTATGTAGCATTGTTCTAAGTTCTTTCAATTCAAATTTAACCTTTTTTCCTTTTCCTTTTTATTATTTGATTTACGTTCAATTTGCCAAAGGTGCCTTTTTGTAAAGTACGCCTTCCACGCACATGGTCCAATTGGCAACACTCTTCATGCTTTGCTCTATCCAAGCATGGAAGTTATTATTCTTTGTTGCCGCTCCTACTCTTCAGCTTTTGGAAAAGTTCATGCATTTGATGGGGGAAAATAAGCACCAAAAGTGCTTTTTGGTCTATCAGTGGATCTCTGTGATGTACTTGGATGGAGTATTCTCCAGCAAGAATCTGTTGAAAAGAGGAAATATATGATTAACTGGGTAGCAAATGTATGAACTAGGCAGGTGGGGCTAATGATAATTAACCAAAAGCAAAAGATTGAATGAGTAAAATAGGGTTTCTGGTTGAGGTTTCAAATCAAAGGATAATGGCATTAAAAAGGAGCCAAAAACATAGGATACTATATCAATGATGATAGCAAAGTTATTGCTTATGATTCACCGTAAACGAGTCGATCCGAGCTTTGTCAAGCTCGAGCTCGTTTTACTAAACGAGTTGAACATAGTCATTTACTAAACGAGCCTCTTTAATCGAGCAAAGCCTCCATTAACGAGCCAAGCTCCACTCGGCTCGATTACTAAACAAGCCGAAAACTCGATCGAGCTGATTCGTTTACGGCCCTACTTATGAATAGATCTGTCACGCCCACGATTTTTAACATAAATATAAATGATTTCCATAAATAAAATCTCGCCATAATTTGTACGATAACCAAAATGAGTAGCGTTCCCAAAATATTACATTTTTGGCTCCGAGGCCCAAATTAATGCAAGTACTGAATATTCAAGAGTTAAAGGTTACAATATTCCATAGTCAAAAGATTTACTATAAAGTTACAAATACATCTTCAAAGAGATTTACAAAGATGCCTAAGTAACTCCTCAATCGATAGCTTTCAAAATAATGATCACATCCAAGCATTCCAAGCATGCACGCTATTGTCCTGTGTTAGTACCTGAAAATGATAATAAGCTTGAGCTACACTAGCCCAGTAGAAAATTCTACGCTAACATTATATGCAAGAGAATGCGAGAATGATCACAAGGAAGAACGGGATACAGACCACACAATAGGCAATAACCAAGGCTTAACAATCCAACAAACTCGGTATGAAATTTGGTATACACCTCAATCGTTAACCGTTTCACTTTCCATGTGTCCAACATCGCTTCACGTTAAGTGTCATGAGCCGAAGCTCCTGCCGGGCTAATTATGGGACCCCGATATCCCCTGCCAAGCGCCCACCGAGAAGGTTAGGCCTTGAGTGATCATTATGAGCATAAGCTCCTGCCAGGCTAATTATGGGACCCTGATATCCCCTGCCAGGCACCCACCCGTCGATGGGCCCCAAATGTTCTCGTTGTGTCGATAAGTGTCCAAGAATCTCTTACTCACATAACGTGTCATTTCAATTTAATCAAAGTTCATATAGAAATCAACGTCCAATTATACCAAACAAGGGGCGAGAGTTGCAAAGATACTCAACGAACTCAACGAATATGATCGATAATGTTATGGAGTGATTTGGTGACATTTGGAACAAGTTAGAAGCGATCGGGGGTCAAGACAATGGAGTCGAAACAAGAAACAAAACTTAGCCTTAAGGCATTGAAGTATAGATACTATGAATTTCAGTATCTATACAACAGGCCTTAAAAACTTCCAGAGACCGATTGTATCGATACTGATTAATTCAGTATCGATACTTCAATAACTAAGGTCGTTCCAGAGATTATTGTATCGATACTGAATATAGCAGTATCGATACAAAGGGGTGTTCGAGCAGATTTTCTGCAGATTTCAAGGAACCCAGCCATAACAACAACAACAACAACATCAATACACACGATTTCAAGCAAGGGGAGCACTTCTATCACATATATCGAGAGGTAGAATCCCTACCTCGAGGCCGAAGAACGAAACCCACGAGAATTTCGAGCCCTAGCTTCCGAAAATCGAACCGAGAGTGATACGACTCCACCGAGCTCTAACCGGCGAAATACAGACCACAATACGCGTAGAGGTTGAAGGATTGAAGGTTGTTTTGAGTGGGTTTTGGATTAATTTGATGAAATTTGGTGAGAGAACATGAGAGAGGGAGAGAGGCCGGAAGAGAGAGAGAGAGCCGGTGAGGGAAAAAAAGAAGGAAAATGATTTCATGCTCTCTCTCATCCTCCTATATATACTCACATATATGTAAACTACACATTGTATCCTTCTACAATCAATTCTTTCACTTTGACCCCAAATCACATAAACTCCATTATTCCTTACTTCTTTCCCAATAAACATTTAAAGTTAATTAAAATAAATACGGGTCTCTACAAGATCTTAGACTTGTGAATTAAGGAAAGAAAGGAATAATAGAGAAAAACATAATGAATTGAAAGAAGTTGAAGCACAATGTATGCTAGAGCCTAAAGGTAGAAATAATAGAATTCCAATTTTGAATTTGGATACTTGCATAAGTTACGGAGGACAATTTTGGAAAAATAATCCTATAACAATAGGGCCAAAGCGAAACTTTTCAGATCTTAAGTGGTGTTCATTTCATGTGGTGCCTCCCTCTGGTATGACAAACGTAATAAGCGACTCGAGTTCAAACTAGAATTTGCATGCAAAAAACTTGTTTGAGATCGATTTGTTATTTAAGTAACCAATGGTTGAACATTTCCTGAAGCTTGTTAAGCTTCCAAACCAATCTGGAACATGTCGCTATGTTCAAAAAATCAAGCAACATGAGAAGGACTTGTAAAAGTATTCAATGCACGTGTAATATCGGCACGTGATTGCAATCAATTCAATTTATAGCTTGCGTAAAATCGGCACGACTATATAAATTAGGTTTGAATGTAATTTTAAAATTCGTTAATTTGCCAATCAAGCTTGACGAATACATTGCCCGGTTCGTTCGGCTCGCTTTTTTAGCTCTACCCTTGTGACTTGTGTATGACAAGTTTGAAATATGCATGGTGGGTATTAAACCACTATCTTTTTCACTGGTGAGAAAATACTTATAACGAAAATATGTCACTTAATCGAACCTCGTACCTGAGTTAATCGAATCTCAAATCGGTTGCAATCACTAAATTGCCACCAAACCCTCACTACTCCTCGTACGAAACCAGATAGGGTAGCGGCAGAAATGGAAAGCTGGGGGTGGAAGAAGAGGGATAAGGAGGGTTGTAATTGTCAAGTTTCAAGGGGGATTAGGGGGTATAAATTATAGGGACCTCAAACCCTAGCCAAAAATAATACCCCCGAATCCCCTCTTCTCCGGTATTAGCCAAGAAATGGGATAAACCAAAACCCCTCGGTTTGGGCTTCCCAAACCGGCCCAAACCAGGGTAAAGAGCGGGGGCCAGGTTTTATATAGGGATGAAAACTAATTCCCCAGCTAATAACGCATCCAAACGAGCCTTTAAAAGCTTATGTTAATCCAAACTAGTAAGAAAATAGTTAAGTCTACGAAATCGCCAATAGAAGGCATCGTAAAAGTATAAGATTTTTTTAACCCCGATTGGCTTTGCAGTCAACCATTCGATAGCCCTGTTCCTGAAGAATGCTGCTGCTGGTACAGCAGCTTCAGCACAGACAGCACATACAGCGCGAGTTTGGGCCCGTCTCGGATCCAACAAAGATAATCGGAGCCGCTCATTTTGTTCAATGTATTTTGCTTAAGGTCTTTGCAAAAAATAAGTTCCATCTGACAACGATTAGAGCGTTTGCGAAGCGTCCAAAATTGCTTAAGAATGGAACCAGAATAGGCTTTCGTTTAGGGAGGAGCATTTTTCAATTGTCATTTTTCCAATTTGGGCTGTTTGGGGAGCCCAAGTGCGAAACTTATTCTGGCACAATGCATTCACTGATTTGCACAAAAGAAAACGGAACCGAAAATGAGGTACGGAGGTACTTTTCCCAATTTTTGCATTTTTCCATTTTACGTTAAATTACCAAAATACCCTAAGCATTCTTACCTTTTTACTAGCTTGCCCTTCCATTTATTTCTCCTTATCTGCTCCTCACCTGTTCGTTAACACCACCAGAGAGACACAACACACAGATCTGCCCTCCCATTTATTTTCCTTCAGTTGGTACTTTTTTTGTTTGTTGTAATTTTTTTTTGTGTGTGCATTGGTTTGTACTTTTCCAAATAATAAAGGCCAAGGGCAATCTGGTAAAAAACTAACCCACAATTCATTTTCATCATTCATCTACCAAACACTATTACTGTTCCAAAATATATTATGCACATATCTCCTAAACACTCCTACCATACTCAAAAACGCATTCTGACCATAAAAAAGCCAAAAAAACAAAAAAATTGAAAATAAAAAGTCAAAAAGTAGGCTCCCAAACACCTTCTTAGTTGAGCCTGCACCACTAGAGATTTGTCAGCTATTAACTTTATAGTCTCGGGATTAGTCAAGTTGCAGTGTCGCACCCATCCCGACCTATACGCATGGTATAAGAAAAAAAAACATGCAATTGGACGGACAATATCTCTGTTATGGCATGTGCATCTCATAAAAACTCAATAATATAAAACATTTACTTTCTCTGTCCCATTTTATTTGTCATTTTTTGATGTTTGTGTCGTTCTTTAAACGCTTTTATCTCTCAATCTCTAATGCTTTTCATAATTTTGAAAACTTTGTATTATAAAACTAATCAAGAACTATTAAAAAAGATCCATATTGCAAATTTTTTGAAGATTTATATCGAAAGATATGAGTGATTGAAAACTAATACAAACATCAAAAAATGGCAAACAAAATGAGACGGATGGAATATACTATAATACTTATGGTGCAAACAATTTACCATCCCTAGAAGTGTTTTGGCCGAAATGCAGGTACAACAAAAGTACAATAACATCAACTGGAATTCTGGAAATTAGTACTAGTAATTAAGGGGCTTCAGACAAGCATAGGGGCACATGGCTCCAAACCTATTCAAACATGGAATCTAATCTCGTTTATGTCAAAAAGTTCAAACATTTAATCGACCATATCATAGGCCTTGGGATGAGTACGGTCATGTTTTTCTTTTCTTCTAAAGGGTGGGGACACAAACAAAAACACAAAAAAAGACACTTCATCTCAACCATTGAAACCAATGGCTGAGATTAGAAGTTCATAAAAAATTACTATTAGCCGCCAAGAATTACTTATAGCCGTCAAAAATTATTTTTGGCCGCGTAAAATTACTCTTGGTTGCCAAGAATTACGGCCAGAAGTAGTTATTTGTGGTCAAGAGTAATTTTTTACGGCTAAAGGTAATTTTTAGTGACTAGGAGTAATTATTCGCGGTCAAGAGTAATTCTTAGTGAATTTCTAGTCTCAGCCATTGGTTTCAATGATTAAGAGGAGTGTATTTTTTTTGTCCCCGAAATGCTCCTCGACTGGTTCTAGGATTTTGTAGTTAACGACCTAACAAATCCTTAGTTGCCCCAAGATTTTGAGTGTTTTGCCTCCATCGGATTCAATCCTACGACCTCATGAATGACAAATACGTAATTGCTTTTTCATACATTCTTGACGGAACACTTTGGGTTATAGGGGATGATCATGTTGAGAATATGACAATTGATATTGGACAAATTGCTAATTACACTATTAAAATAACATCGACCTTTTTGAGTTTTGAACTTCTAATTTCAAAGAATAAGAAATTAGTAATGAAACCAATAAACCTAATTCATTTTTCCAAGTTTTCTTCATTTCCATCTTCTCAAAAACAATAATATCTTGTCAATGGTAGGTTTGAAACTTTGAATCATTAATAATGTTGAGTAGCTACTAGAGAAGCTTCCTTGTTATTTAAAAAAAAAAGGACCACCGTTTAATAAAATTCTACTAGAAGTTACAATTACAAATTAATTTCAGCTTCATCAAAAAAACCTTTTAAAGTTAAAAATTCTGTCATTACATTAAATAACATACCTAATTATAGTAGACGTTAGAAAAAAAATGTACACATGATCTTCGTAATGACCCTAATTAACTAACAACTCAATTTGTTTTAATATTATTGAGTGAACTGGCTAATTATGCTAAATACTAGTGCATGACATCATGTTGTGTATCAAAAGAATGTTTAGCTACTTTTCAAGTTGTGGTGATTTAAGTCGCGTAATGAGCGGGTAGGTGCAAATGCAGGAGCGCGTGATGAAAATATTCTTTCAAAAACTCCTCAAACTGCTAAAATTCGTGACCGCGAGGATTGAGAGGAAGAGAGCAGAGCGACAATTGAGGGCAGGAGGGAATGTCGTTTTGAATGATGTTGGACCGCTTTTTCCACCATCTCTCCTAAACCAATTGATGTTAGGAAAGACTTCAATTAAGTCTTTTATGACATTTGACATCACACTCGCAAGTCTGTTTTTAGAGCGGGAGAGTGACATCGTGTAATCAAATCTATAGAGACACTCCGGATCTAATAATCATCTATAAGAACACTCCGGACCCAACAAATGATTATGCGACTAAGGTGGTGATGCCACAACACTCATGCCTTCAACTTACCTGTTGAAACACAGTGCATTCTCATTGTCATTGCCCATGATGTTAAATCATGACTACGAAAAGAAACAAGTACATATGCTTTTGGACAACAGAACGAAGGGGCTTGTCTTAAACTTTCCCATCTAAACAAAGTTTTGCTAATTAATTACAGTACATTGATAATTAATGTTGCATGCCTCTCTTTCCAAGGATAATTAATTGTACTATGAATTGCAAAAAAAATTGGCACACAATAATACACTTGTCAAGTACCACATATCCTTACCTTAACCAAATGGATTGTAGCCCAATGGTTATCTCTTTGTCCTCCCATAAGGAAGATCAAGGTTCGAACATCGGCAAAGACATTTGGGATTTAGGTGAGAAGTACTCCATATACAATAAAAACGGTGCGTTCACGCAAGAGACTCTTCTTGTGTGTTTCATTAACTAAAAATAAGTACTCTCTCCGTCCCTTATTTAAAGTCTAGTATTTTATTTTAAGTTGTCCCTTAATAAGTGTCCATTTTGTAAAGTTAGTGGATTCAAGTTGGTGTATTGTCTATTTTGTCCTTAAAAATAGTTTTCATTTTGAAAAGTTAGTGAGTAAAAGTGTAATGATGATGGGTAAGGAAAGAAAGTGAAGGAAAAAATTGATGTGAAAGGTATAATGATGATGCCTTTTTAATAAGTTGGAGTTACGAAGCAGGACACTTAAAAAATGACGAAGGGAGTACTTCTTTTTTAAATTAAAGGTGATGTATTAATGTAAGAGAATGTCATATCTCGTAAAACAGAAAATAAGTACTTAAAAAATAAAAACTTTAACAAAACGGAGCCAATAGCTTGAAATTGTAGCTTAAAAAATAAGTACTTAAATAGTAGCTCATCACTCTAGCTTGAAAATAGTAGCGTGGAATTGTCGTGGATATTCAAGGGTTAATGAGCAACTATTTAATTTTCAAGCTGGAGTGATGACCTTCCCTTACATAATTCTTCAAGATGCCCTATACTTTCTCTCTCAATTCTTGTACTGTATTCGCGCTCTCAATTCTTGCTCCCACAAATTTTAGTAGTTCAAGATACGTTTCAAAGATACTTTCACGCTCGCGCATACTCCCACGAATTATATGACTTAGGTGATGACTCAACACTCATTTGTGTTGAACCCATCCTTGGTATTGTTGTTGTTTTTCGAAGGTAGAAATTTTCATTGGCGGATATTAATTATCAAAATACGTCCCGGACCGTCATTTTCCCATATCATTAATTGGACATTGTTTAAAGATTTTAATTAACCCACCATTGGTTAATTTCTTCTCGTCAAAACCACCCCACGGCCCTACCCAACTGTCAATGCAAATCATGAAACAAAGAAAGAAAAATAGAGACTTCTCCTAATTCCTCACTTATCTTCCCTGTCGGCCATGACGTGCTCATCTCTCTCTCTCTCTCTCTCTCCTGGCAATATTTATTTTATTTCTTGGCAATTCATTTAGGCAGTTAAAGGGATCATGTGAGAAAATAAATACGCCAGCCTCATAAATCATTGAGTGTTCCTTTTCGTAATAGTTATAGTTGCACATTATATATTCATGCATAAACTATATCGAACAAAACAATATGGTACAAGGATTTCGGTGCACAAACTTGGTAATAGATATGTTCGGAATCCTTCGATGCACATGAACCCCGCAATACAAGTTTCGGGTTTGATTTTTGGGATGATGTAGTCATGGTCCTGTGTTGCGTAGATTCAAGTAATTGTTCCATTTGAGATTTTTCTATTGAACCAAGGGGAAGATGTATAATTTATTTCACTTCACTCACATTAATAAGCTAATTTGGCTTTAAAAGCCAAATAGTGACTTGTTTTTTTGTCTTTACTAAAAAAAAATCGCATTTATTTTTTTGCGTCAAACTTTTATGACATATTGATTCGTCTCAACGAGAAGAATCGGAAAAGTAAAAAATAAATTTTTTTGATCGAAACTCATAATTTTTTTTAAAAAGACCAAAAAGTAAAATAAGTTGAGTTTCGATCAAAATTTTTTACTTTTTCGATTCCTCTCGTCGAGATAAATTAATAAGTTAAAAAAATTAGGCGCAAAACAAACAAATGCAAAAAAAATTTGAATAAAGACGAAAAAATAAGTTATTACTTAACTTTTCAATCCAACCCCACCCCACCTTAAACATAAACAAAACAAAAATGTAGGGTGAAAAGCAAGAAAACTTTACGTGAGTAAAAAAGTCAACAAAGGGCAATTACCCACCTAAAGCGTCTTGTTCATTTTTCTTGGTCCTCCAACACAAAATAGTTTAAGTACTGAACTATTTTTCTTACCTCCTTTCAAAAAAAACTATTTTTCTTACCTCAGTTTTAAATTGGATGTCAATTTTTGATATTTGTGTCAATTTTAATTTCTTATATATTTTAATATGGATTACAAAAAATATGTAATATGGATCTTATTTGATAGTTCTCGATTAGTTCTATTATACAAAGTTTTTAAACTCATGAAAAATATTATAGATTGAAAGATATAAGCGATGAAAAATGATACGAGTTTCAAAAATCATCATCCTTTTTGAGACAGAGGGAGTATCTTTTTTTTTTTTCCTCCTATTTTTATGACGACAAAATGTAGGCCTCCAATTGGCCTATATTTTTGTCAACTTTTTTGTGCGATTTTTTTTTGGATATTTTCTCTTAATTCTTACAAAATTTTAGTCAATTTTTTTACACTACATCATTCGCCTTGATGAGAGGATAAAAACTCACCTTTTTTTAATAGTATTTTTGGTTGTCCTAGATGAATTTTTTATATTTTTTTCTATTTTTTTAAAATCTAGACGAACGATGTGGTATAAGAATTTGACCAAAATACAATACGAATTTGGAGAAAACAACCAAAAAAGGACAAAAGTTTGGCAAAAAAAGGCCCGTAGTCCCGTCTTATTTATATGATCGAAGTAATAAGATGTGCTAATCGACTTCCTTCTTCATAGACTGTATCATAGTCTTCTTCTTAATTTCCTCGAAAACATTTTTCCTTTTCCAGGCGACAGGATATTAGTATATTAGCATTTGTTAGACTACTACAAAGGCTAACTGTCTTGTCTATAAGAGTCGAACTCTGACTTCACGCTCCAAAAGAGCGCTACACGATCATTGAACCCAACACCGAGGTCGTTTGGGCCTTGAAAACTTGAAAAAGAAATTGCCAAGTCATGGTTAATTAACTAACCTATAAGAGCATCCCCATCTATCTCTCTAGCTTCTTCCTTCTTCAAACTAAACTAAAGAGCCAAAACTAAAAAAATACCCCAATATCAACCCCTCTTCCTCCGTCACTACTTTAATAAAAATTAGTAACATTTGCTACAGCGGCTCGTTTTCTTTGCTAAGGCGCACTGTTCACTCACGTCCGAATTTTTTAATCACTCCCTCTCTCTGTAGGCCTGGTTGAAATCGCTAATTGACTACGATGACGACGAAGACCTGGTTGGGGAAGTAGGCCGTTGAAGATGAAGACCACGACGCAGACCACAGTGGCGATCGGTTCGAGTCGGAATTGAAAGCTACGGTTTTCACGGTGGTGGAAGATCTGGTTTGGAGATGTTTTTAGAGAGAGAAAGAAAGGTTGCTGTTTTTGCTAGTTTTTTTTTTTTTTTTGCCGTTGTTGTTTTGGCAGGGGTGTTTGGGGGTGAGAGTAAAGTAGCATATGTTTTTTTTAAGTACGAATATTTAATTAAGTATAGAGCAAGAGTAAAGAGTCTGATTCTAATTGTAAAAAAGTGATATGTTAAAGTAGAGAAATGGATTTTGAGGATTAATTTGATCCAAAATCAGCTAAGCCGGTGTGAATGCTTTGAGAGATACTCCAGTATGAACATTCAGATACACACACAGAGAAAAAAGAAAAGGGAAACGAAACGAAAAGCAGTTTTTAAGCACAATTTTGGGCCACCTTTGCGCCAGTCAGAAGGAAAATGCTACTAGTAGTAATCTTATTCTAATCTAATAATATATATACTCTATATAAAGGGATACTTCCAGTTTGGTGTCTCCCATTTTTTAAATTCCATTACAAAGTGGTTTTCATAGGTACCCTCCTAAAAAAAGTGCTTACGACTATTTTTAACTCGCCGTAAAATAAGTGTTAGGGACAAAATAGTAATCAATTTAAAATCATTTTTCATAACCACCACCCCATATCTCACCCATCCTAAAAAACGTGCACGTACAAAGTGTGTGCCAATCTTCTAGTCTAGTTTCAATATGGGCATTGATAATGTCACTCTCCAAGTTAATAACCACACTCATTTCAAAAATAACATTATAGATTTGAAGAGTGACATTGCAAAGTCCGTTAGAAATACGTCAAAAAGTTGAGATTACAATTGATTACAGGGAAACAGGTAGTACCATAATTCCAATTTCAAGGGGTCCACTACCGAGAGAAAAGTCTAGTTTTAGAAGCATGTGGAAAGAAAAAAAGTAAACATCTCCAAGCATAGAAAAAGAAATTTGTTTTCTTTATGGACAGTACAGTCTTTTACTGGTAGATGGGAAGTACCTAGTTTTACGAAAAATCACACGCACAAAACAGATAGAACTTTTACAAAGCAAAACAACTATGTCGTACAGACTTACAAAAGCAACAACTATGGTGTGATGTAAAGTTTAAGCTTCTGCTAAATTTTCTTTTTATCGGCAGCTTCTACTTTAGTTTTGGTTGACAAGCAGATGTTCGGGTCAACTTCTGCGTACCTTTCTACTAATTTTGGAACACTCAAATTAACGAACGGACAAATCCTCTAATGACACCAAAGTTTGGCCTCTATCATAGCAAATATTTGCAAGATTTTGCTCCTAAAAAGGCTTTTCCTGAAATTTGGCCTAGCATTGGACATGAACAAAGAGGGGTAAGAGATTTACCAATTTGCCAATGAGATCTGAAACCAAGATCTTGCCAAGTTTAAGTACCAGGCTAATCAAGATTATTTAGAGCATCTCCAACCAAGCTCTAAAACACAAAAATAGAGAATGGATGTGACATACTAAGGGGAGATTTTGTAATTTATTTTCTCTTTTTGCACTTTATGAAAGAATCTTGGAGGGACCTATGGTACTTTTTAGAGATTTGGTCTCCAAAATGGGAATATGATCCCTATTTTTAGAGACCCAAAAGTAAATTTGGAAGCAAAATCTCTAAAAAGTACCATAGGTCCCTCCAATATTCTCTCATAAAGTGAAAAAAAAGAGACTAAATTACAAAATCTTCTCTCAATATGTTACATCAATTCTTTATTTTTGTGTTTTAGAGGATAATTTGGAGAAGCTTACAAGCTTCAATTAGTAAAATGATAGTAACTATTTATTTGACAATTAAGACATGTGGAATTTAGAGATTTGCTCTATTTCAGGTTTGAAACTATATATATATCTCCTATGAGGTCAATTCATAGCTTAATCATGGCTCCTGTTATTAGATTACATTGGTCTTATGAATTATTTGAAGTGTGCATAAATTAATCCAACTGATCGAGGGCGTACCGCTTTTTGAAAAAAGTAACTTTTAAAAAAAGAAGGTAATTTCAAGCTTAAAAGTCATGTGTTTACGCAAATAATTTTTCTACAAATATAGATCTTACTTGATAGATCTCATTGAGATCTTTTAAATAATGCAAAAAAAAATGAAAAAAATATTTCTCATTTTCATTATATTTAAACTTGAAATTACATTTTTTTTAATTATATTTAAATTTGAAATTACATTTTTTTTTAAAAGTTATTTTTTTAGAAACCAAAACACCCAAAATTAATTAATTATATATATATGGAGTTGAAACCAAAACACCTAAATGGGTTGTACCAGCAAAACGTGCAAAAGTCAATACATGGAGTTGAAAAGGAAAAGAAGCTTTTATACAAAGCTTTTTACAAATGCTATGCATTTTGCAAAACAGAATAAAGTGCCAGCTTTCTTTTGACCTTTTGAAATGTTTATTTTCTGCACCAAGATTTTAGTATTAGAGATTACATAAAAATAGAAAGCAAGCAGTTGCATCCTCATTAAAGAGATGAAATCGAAACATCTTCATCTGGGGAGAGAAAAGATGATCAACCAATACAATCAATTAGAAACCATTGAATACCCACCTAACACTTTCCTGTTAAATTCACCAACCCAACATTTACATTTCCTTCAGCCCTTTAATTCATGATGATACCCGAACTTCTGACCAGTCCACCCCACTGTCAATTTTCTCTTCCCAACATTACCTCTCTCTCTCTCTCTCTCTCTCTCTCTCTCACACACACACACACACACACGCACTCCCTTGTTCTCATTTGAAAAGGCTTCAGTTGGTTTGTTTTCTTTGTTGGCTTTCAGCAGCCCAGGCAACTTGAGGACACATTCCTTATCTTGAAACCCCTAAAAACTTCATTTGTTTTCTTTAGCAACCCATTTGTTCCTGAGCAGTAGTTTTCCAAACTACAGGCTAGTTTTTGTTTTTGTTTTTGTTTCGATTATTGGGGTTTTCTGGGGAAAAAAAAGACCACACCAATACTGGCGGAAAATGGTTTGTGATATCTCAAAGATTGAGTCTTTAACCCAGTAATCATATATTTGTTGCAACTCCAAAGCCACTGCTCACTTGGTGGAGTCTGTTTTTCTGGATACAATGGAGTTGGAGTGGAGAAAGAAATGGGGCTTTTGAAATGGTTAGAGCGTTTTGATACATTACCTCCCTCTTGCATCTGTTTCTGAGATTTTAGCCCCTGTCCTGAAATGGGTATTGTGTTTTTCAGCTCTATCCTTGTTCTACCACTCTTCTTTAGGGTTTTAGTATTTTGTCAAGAACCCAACACTGATGAGTACTTTGTCTCTGATTTCTTCCAGAAGATGGGCATAGCTTCTTCTGATGGTAACTTTTCTGGTCCTGTTTGTTCATGGGAAGGAGTATCCTGTGACCAAGAAAATGTTGTTGGGTTAGTGGCTTCTGGTTTGGGTTTATCTGGTTTAATTCCTGACACCACCATTGGCAAGCTAGAATATCTTGAATACCTAGATCTGAGCAACAACAACATCACTGGCTTGCCTTCTGATTTCTGGAGTTTGGGTTCTTTGAAATCTCTGAATCTCTCATCTAACCAGCTTTCTCAGACCCTCCCAAGCAATATAGGCAATTTTGGCTTACTTGAAACCCTTGACCTTTCTTCAAACAATTTTTCTGGGGGAATCCCTGATGCCTTTGGCTCCCTTGTCAGCCTTCAAGTTCTTAAGCTCAATCTTAATGGGTTTGAATCAAATATTCCATCTGGGATTACTAACTGCCAATCTTTGGTTTCAATTGATGTGTCATCAAATGAGCTAATTGGCACTCTTCCTAATGGGTTTTTTGCTGCATTTCCTAAGCTTAAGTCCTTGAATATAGCTGGAAATGGGATTCAAGGCCGCGATTCGGATTTTGAGGGGATTGGTTCCACTTCCGTTACATATCTAAATATTTCACGGAATTCGTTTCAGGGTCCGGTTATCGGTGTTTTTCAGGAGCCCTTGGAGGTGATTGACTTGAGCCAGAACCAGTTTCAGGGCCACATTTCTCAGGTGAATTTCAGTTCTAGCTTCAATTGGTCTAATTTGGTTTACTTGGACTTGTCTGAGAATCAACTTAGTGGGGAGCTTTTTAGTAATCTGAGTGAAGCCCAGAATCTGAAACACCTTAATCTTGCTTACAATAGATTCTCTGCACAACCATTTCCAGAAATTAGTATGCTCTTTGGTTTAGAGTATCTCAACTTGTCTGGAACCAAACTCATTGGACCCATCCCATCTGAAATTTCAGAATTGACTAGCTTGGAAACACTAGATATTTCCCAAAACCAACTAGTCAGCCAAATTCCTCAAATAAGTACCAAAAACCTTCAAATTATTGATGTTTCCTATAACAATCTAAGTGGAAGCATCCCAATATCCCTCTTGGACAGGCTCCCATTGATGGAGATCTTCAATTTCTCCTACAATAATTTGACCCTTTGTGCTTCGGGATTTTCACCCGAAACCATCCAAGAAGCCTTCATCGGGTCAGTAAATAGCTGCCCCATTGCTGCAAACCCAGATCTCTTCAGGAGGAAACCACACCAAGATAATGGTTTCAAGCTTGCTCTTGCTTTAACCATCTCCTTGGTTTGTTTACTTGTGGGATTACTGTTTTTAGCCTTTAGGTGCCGTAGAAAAACCAGAATGTGGGCAGTGAAACAGACTTCTTACAAAGAGGAACAAATCCTTTCCGGTCCCTTTTCGTTCCAAACTGATTCCACCACATGGGTAGCCGATGTTAAGCTCGCAACTTCTGTCCCAGTGGTCATTTTCGAGAAACCACTGTTGAATTGCACATTTGCAGACCTCTTGTCTGCGACTTCACATTTTGACCGTGGCACATTGTTGGCGGAAGGGCGTTTCGGTCCAGTTTACAGAGGGTTCCTACCCGGTGGGATCCATGTAGCTGTGAAAGTTTTGGTTCATGGCTCAACCATGACTGACCAAGAAGCTGCAAGAGAGCTTGAGTACCTTGGTCGGATCAAGCACCCTAATCTTGTTCCACTCACTGGATATTGCTTAGCCGGTGACCAAAGGATCGCCCTTTACGACTACATGGAAAATGGAAACTTGCAAAACTTGCTCCATGATTTGCCATTAGGTGTTCAGACAACCGAAGACTGGACCACAGATACGTGGGAAGAGGAAGATAACAATGGGATTCAAAATGTGGGGTCTGAAGGTTTGTTGACGACTTGGCGATTTAGGCACAAGATCGCGCTTGGCACTGCTCGTGCCCTTGCATTTCTTCACCACGGGTGCTCACCTCCTATAATTCATAGGGATGTAAAAGCTAGTAGTGTTTATCTTGATTGCAATCTGGAGCCTAGACTATCTGATTTTGGATTGGCAAAGATTTTTGGGAATGGACTAGAAGATGAAATCACTCGTGGGTCCCCCGGTTATGTCCCACCGGAGTTTTTGCAACCGGAAACTGGATCCCCAAAGATCCCCACGCCTAAATCGGATGTTTATGGATTTGGGGTCATTCTGTTTGAGCTCATTACTGGGAAAAAGCCGGTCGAAGATGACTACCCGGATGAGAAAGAAGCAAATTTGGTTTCTTGGGTGAGAGGACTGGTGAGGAAAAACCAAGGGTCTAGAGCTATCGATCCGAAAATTCGTGGAACTGGATCAGATAAACAGATGGAGGAAGCCTTGAAGATTGGATATTTATGCACAGCTGATCTTCCTTCGAAGCGACCGAGCATGCAACAGGTAGTTGGAATTCTCAAGGATATTGAATCAATTAGTAAACAATGAAGAACAAAACATCTGGTTTCTCTGCAATTTTTTTGTTTATGTTTTTCATGTCCTATGTTTTGGGTCCTTCTCTGCTGCCATGGATGGACATGTACAGTAATCTTGAGATTCTGTTTTGGAATTTGGCTTGTTTCTTTTCTTACCATTGTTGGTGGCAGAAGAGCTTGATTATATACTTGGGTTGATCTTGATCCTTCAAAGATTGCATTCTTACAAAATTATCAAATCTTCTCGGGTTTTAGAATGTACGTTCTGAAACATGATACACCTGAAACGTCGACTTTAGATTCAAATTGGTCCCCAAAGCTTTTCTTGTTTACTTAAAAACATCAGGCAGTGGATCTTTGAGAATAGAAAATGTAAAACCAGTGGTTACCATTCTCTGAGAAAATTTGTTTTACTTTCCTAATTTCAACAAATGTCCTTTGTTTTCTTGGATCCTCAGCACTTGTACGAAGCAGATTCTCATCTTCTAATTCATTTGAACCTACACATGAAACCTTTGCCTTTTAGTCCATAACTGATCCCACCAACCGCAACGGCAAGTTACACTGTTGCACCATGAACTGGAACCCCCTTGTATTGCTATTTCACACAAGCTTTAGCTTGCGGGAAGGGTGGCCCAAAAGATTTTGCTTTTAGTGAGAGTCTTACTAGAACTTGTGTTAATTTGCAAGACACTTACCTCGGCTCTGCAAGGCTTTGCATAGCATTTGAGGTAACACTTTAGGGTACCCTAAAGAATGGGGTTTTAATTACTAGGACTTTTGTTAAATTGTAAGACACTTAACTCGGCTCTGCAAGGCTTTGCATACCATTTGAGGTTAACACTTTAGGGTACCCTAAAGAGTGGGGTTTTAATTCAATGGTCAATGGGATGTTGGTGATGTCCAGGACCACTTGTTTTCTATATGTTTGCCCATATTTAGACCCAGTCATTCAGAAAGCTCCCATAGGCTGTTAATGGTGTTGGAACTCTCTGAAGGAGGCAGATGCATGCTTTTAAGTGGTGGAGAGCAAATGATGGGCAGCATTTTGTTTGCTTGTTTATGCATTCTTTTAATGCTTTGTTTGTACTGCCACTGGTAAGTTTTGATGGACCTGGTTGGTAAATTTTGGCACCATTACTGTTATGACTCTCAGCCATTTACTGTACTGATACACCATGGACCACCAAACTGGACCACTATTCCATTCCTGAGCCATGCATGTGATCGTTTTGACTTTGAGAGAAGAAATAGGTAAACGAGCCAAATCGAGCAGAGTAATACGTAACTATGTATTTTTGTAACTTACTTTTCCGGTAAAGGCGATGTGAAGGAACAGAGTGTTGCCTTGCTGTAACTTGTTTTAGCATGACTCGAAAACTTGTTAAGTTGGAAAATCTGGTAAAATTTCTTGTTTCTCTCTCAAACGACTCGTTGCTTGAACAATGGACGAAAGCGGGTTATCTGCCCATGTCTTCCAGCGGTTGTTGGGTCATTACAGGTTCTTATTGGGATTGTTTGGGCAATCTCGTTTCAAAAAACTGGTCAACCTTGGCTCATCTCTCTATAAAAGGCGACTTGGTTTGTGTACAGTTCAATATTACGCATAAGCTAAATGAAAAAATCCCAAGCTCAAAAAATTAACGAGCTTCAGAATTACTGACGTTTGACTTGTTCACAATACGAGTTGATCTTAAGCAAGTTATTTTGAGCAAAACTCATGCCTAGTGTCACGCCCGAGATTTTACCCTTGCGTGCCGCCATGCCTTTTTTAGGGGTCACGTGAGAGGAAGGAAGTGATCCGGTTTCTATGAAGGAGACACGCTCTAGTAGCCAGATCGGTTTTACAGCCTTAATTAAGTCCACCTTCAATCCTCTATGTCAAAATTGAACCATTTTCAAAAAGATTTTGCTGACCTTTTTATTTTGTTGTCTCTGCACGATTGCATCTAAAAATACTAATCTCATTCCAGCCTTCTAGCTAGGTAGCTGTTATTGAAGTCAAAGCTTGATATGTACATAGTAACAGATATGATAGTTTTGCAATGTATGTCACAGGAGAGAGAGGGGGTCCTGCCAGACTAGATTGTAGGATATGAATGATTATCTCATTAGAATATGATGCCAAGCCCACTTAAACAACTATAAGTTTTTTTTTCTTCTTCTTATGGCCAAATGTCCGGGTCATTTTGCGCGCAACTTTTACTAATTCTGGAGTCTTGAAGCTAACCGCTAGCAAATCTCCAGTGGTTCCAATATTTGAAATGTTTGACCTTCATAGAAATCAAAACTTGTAACCTCTTGGGGGAAGCTTTTTAGTTGCATTCTCATGTTCGCTTAGCGTAAATAGTTAACAACTATCAAGAGCATGCGGATAACAAATTGAAAAGTTGTGGTGAGAGGTTCCTATCACAATAGATACCAAGAAAATGCATCATTGCCTCACTTAGTCAATACACATAACACAGTCAAGGCATTCATGGTGTAGCTGTTAATGGCAAGTTCATGGCAACATTAGGTTATTGTTGGATTTGATGGTTGAGCATATTGGACTTTTTAACGCAATCTTGTCTCTGGTCCACGTAATAGATTGAACTGTGCTTTGGAACTTGTAATTAAAGTTCACCATTGTCTCATTTTGGTCTAAAAGATAGAATTGTGAAATCTCCACGAGTCTCGTTTTGATGATTTGAATCGTTCCAAACGTTAAAATGAATCTGGACCGTTCTTTTTTTTTTTCATGAACATTTTCATTTTCAGTGCATGCAACTTGAAATATATCTCTAGCTTTCAATATTAATAACTATCATACATGTTGGTGGGAATATACTCTCTCGTCCCATTTTAAATCCTCCCTACGTACGTGCCATTTTAACTTTCAAAAAAATCGTATTTTTCATAATCTTTGTTGAAACTTTTTTTCACCGTTTTAAAGTAGTCATTGAGATCTTTTAAACGATGCAAAACAAATTTAAAAAGTACTCTATTTTTTGAGGTTAAAGTTACACGGTCTCTCGTAAGGACCATTTAAATTGAGATGGAAGGAGTATAATTGTGTACCTCAGTGACGAGTGATATGGAGGCCCAAGGGGCCCTTTTCCGGGTCCAAACAAATACAGCCCAAGGAGTCCTTTTCAGAGACTAGAGAGTAGAGACCCTTTTGGATTTTCTTCCAGGGGAACCATCAATGGCTTGCAAGAACTGTCTTTAAACACACAAACCAAAACCATGATCGGTAAGGGCGACGACGCCACCGACGCTGAGGAAGATGAGGTAGACTCCGTTGGCCTCGGCGGCGTCGAAGGCGGCGAGCGAATATAATTTTCAATTTACTGACGGTTATGATCCTTCTGTGGGAAAAGCTGCAACAGTGGGGGGAGAGAGAGAGATGGAGATGTAGTGGCCTCATGGGGGGTTTCGTTCACCGGAAATGGTAATCGTTGTCGGAGCACGAGGTCATCGGATCCGTTGATATCGTGGAACAAACGCTAGCGGTGGTGAATTCGGGGTGGCAGCACTGTAGGGCAGCTGATAGCCGTCCAAGAGTGTTTTCAATTGGTTCGAATTTAAAAAAAAAAAAAAAACTTTTCCAAGGAATGTTATCCAAGTCTTGGATGAGTTTTTTTTTTTCTTCTTAAATTCGGACCATTGGAAAAGTCATTTTTAAATTCGGAGCATTGATTGCTCTGATGGAGAAGATGATCGGTTAATATAGTGAAAGAAGCCCTAGAGGTGCTGAATTGGGAGGCGCGAAGGATGAAGAAGGGTAATGTTGTCTTCTTACATGGAGGTTAAACTTTATTTACGTTTTCTTATCCTTCCAACTCTCGTAGCAAGCGTGTGTACACCACTTTAGTAATCGAGCTTGTTCAAGCTCAAGTTTTGGGTTCGTTTACTAACCGAATAGAGCACAACACTCAAAAACTTGACTGTTTGTGTAAACTCGGTTCGCTTTAAGATGCTCATTAAATAAATTAGCCAGGTTCGGCTCGTTTACACCCTCAGGAAAACGTAACAGTAGTAGCATTTTAGTCTGAAACCCCAAAGAGCTGAATTGGTCATTTTTAAAGGTTAGGGATGCGATGTGTAATGTAAAGGCTTAAACCGGTAATCTGCATTTAAGCCTTACTTTAAGTGATGCTAGTCCGTGACCGTGAGGTTCTCCTTCGTACTTGTAGCCAAGGGAGAGCCTCTTACTACTACTCCCTCCGTCCTAATTTATTTGTCCACTTTTTGACTTTTACTTGTCCCATAATGTGCATCCACTTTAGAAGACTAAGGGACCAAAAGCTACAAAATTCCCTTTTTGTTCCTTACCATTTGAACTAAAGTAATTTTTTTCAAAAAGTTTGGAGGGCAACTTTTGGAAAGTTGAGCATTTATAGGTGCAATGATTGTGTTCCCTTAAAAAGTTGTGCTCTCCAAATTGGACAAAACAAATTGGGACGGAGAGAGTATTAATTTCCCTCCAAAATCATCAAAACGGGTATGAATAAGATGAAAATGCCTCCTAATGACTATGGTGCTCCAAAACTGTCCGGTTCAGGTTCAACTTTGCAGAAACAAGATTTGACCTTGCGGCCGCGAGATCCAAAATGTCAAACCTTGTGGACGCAATGTCGATCCATCCAACTTTTATGAGTGTGTAGCTGCATGGTTTGGGATTGCCTGGGCTTCCCAAATTGATTTTTTTGGGCTTCTTGGATCTTACCAGGGACTAGTCCAGCTCTACTTTTGAGTTTAAAACGTTTTATAACCTTTTGGCATATGGCTGAAAGATGATTATTTTCATCAAGTTGACCCACACTAGTTATATGTTGGGCATTTCATGCTTCTTTAAAAAAATTTCTTTTACAAGTCATCTTTTAAAAATTGCTTGGAGGGTGTTGCAAAAATCATGATTCCTTATTGTGAGGTGTCTTATGGATGGGTGAAGTAAAGGTTTAAGAATAGATAATCCGGATACTTGAAATTAATGACCAATTTGAGATGTCGTTTTCAATATCATCGTCCGGGATACATCCGAGGCCGAGCTTAGGAATTTGTGTAATCAAATATGGGGTGTCTAGTGTCTACAGCTACTGGGTCATATTACGGTCTTTGGTAGGTGCACAATATTCTAATTGCTCAAATGTTCTGAGTTTCTATTCTTGAATACTAAACTTAGAGTTGGATTTGGAGAAATTATGCCAAACTTTTTAAGTTTTGTATGCCATTATGTAGTCTAACCTTGAGGATTATTTGTAAGAATCATGAGCGGGAATCATGGATCTCCCTACCTAAGCAAGTTAACATTCTTGGATACATGCTGATAATAAAAAAAAAGAGAGCAAATTCTGGGATGCAGTTCACATTCCCAAACATGATATCCAGCGCTAAAAACCTTGGCTTATTATACATAGAAACTTTTCACTACTCTTTGATTTTATCCTTACAGTGAAACCTTTTTGTTCTATTTGGTTCCCTGGCACTGGAATACTAATTTCATTGAATTGATATTCTATGATGTTAAAGTCAGCATGTTGATTCAGTTTTTGAGGAATTCCAAATTCATTGTATGCATCATATGAACAGAAAATTTCTCTAGTATTGAGTTGTCGTGTGTAGATTTACTGTGAAGTTGAAGGTGATCCCGTAGACTCCTGAAAGGCGGTCCTGGCGGGGATTATTAGGATGGTGATTATGTGAAACAACCCAGGCCTAGCTGGCGGTCCACATTGGAAGTATGTGTGGGCCCTGTGGGGGTTTTATAAGCAGGGTCAGTGAACCCAGATGACATCGTTTGGCTTTCCCTTTTTCGATGGGATCCCGTGGTGGTTACTTATGGTGTCCAAATTGTAAGGAAGACGAAAACACTGGACTTGCTGTTTTTCGCTTATGTTTACATGAGTTCCCAAGGAAATGGAAACATTTCAACTACCTTGATGGAAAAGGGTGGTGGGATTTATCAAAATAAATGGGTTTACTTTTGGGTGTTTTCCCATATCCCTTTGAAAGCTTCTATTTAGAGAGTTTGGTATGTAATTTCTCACATTTCTTGAATTTTATACTCGAAGTCAACTTTACGTTGCTTTATTGCTTCATTTCAGTTAGGTAGTAGCTCTCTCAAGTGTCAACGCATCACAATTGGCAATTTGTAATTTCCCACATTTCTGAAATTTTATACTACAAGTCAACTTTACCTGCGTTGTTTTATTGCTTCATTTTTGTTAGGTAGTAGCTCTCTCAAGTGTTAGCGTGGCACACTCACATTTCTTGAATTTTATACTCCATGTCAACTTTACCTGCTTTGCTTTTCTTGCTTCATTTCAGTTATGTACTAGCTCTCTCAAGTTTTAACGCAGCACACCTGCACCCTCTCTCACTCTCTCTCTCCACACAAACACGCAGACAGGGTTTCAGGTTTTCTCTCCATGAGCAAGTGATGGCTCAACCTGTTGTATTTGAAAATTTTAATGCCAGACTTTTTACTCAGATTACTTGACTTTCTTGTTCGACAACCCCAAAAGAAGGTTTATGGTTTGTCTCAAGAACCAAAAAGAGTGCTTATGGTTTCAGCATACCGGAATCATTTCGCGATGTATGAAATTTGGAATATTGATTGTTTGGCTGGTAAACTTGAGGGAGTTACGTTACCTGCCAAAACCAATAATATTCCAAGTTTCACATATCATGAAATTTTGATTGGTTGAATTAGAACTTAGAAGGGAGCTTAATCACCGTCTGACCCCTTTCAGTCGAATAGAATTACTTGCTGATATTGGGATCTTGGAATTTTGAATGGGTTTCGCAAGTAAATTAGAAGGATTTAAAGCATTTGCGTGAGGAAGACATGGCTCACAATAGAAGGGGGTCAGATCAGCAGCCGCAGAGGCGGATTTTGCGGACTCGGACTGCCCATTATTCAGGAGAGACTATGATGGACAGCGAGGTGGTACCCTCATCACTTGTTGAGATTGCACCAATTCTCCGTGTAGCTAATGAAGTTGAGCCCAGCAACCCCAGGGTGGCTTACCTTTGTAAGTCCTAATCGCCCTCGTTGTTCATATGTTATTTTTGAGTTGTATCTACTTGTGAAATTTTTGTCTGAATTCATGTATATAACAATTCTGTTCCCGAATCTATTAGATTTGTGTATTTAAAGAGCCTGTACATGAGGCTCCACAAAACACTGGCATAGAACAAGAGATTGGGCTCCCTTCCTTGGTTGAGAGAACCAGCTCCCGGTTGAGGTTAGGGATTCCCTCCCCTGGTCTTGATATTCTTTGATGAGCTGAGCTCAGGGAAGGCTAACGAAACATTCTCAAATGCAAGCCATTCAACTAGGAACACTTCGTTTATGTCAAGATTGTCACGGACAAAGGGAGGAAGATGAGTGGTTAGGTGGTAGAACTCTTTCTTCGTGCCTTTGAACGACATTGCTTCAACTCAAGACTTAGAATCAACTTCACTCGCACTTTTGTTTGTGTTAAAGAATAGGGGAGGTCTAAAGCCAACGTCCCTGTGGAAGTTCCATAGCCTATAGATCCAAAGCCATCACCCCCCCTAGATCCGGGGGTTCATACCCTCAAGTAGCAGAGGCAATAGAAGCCGGGGTGGTAGATCCATCATATCCAGATAAAGAACCAGCACTAGTAATAGAGCTAGAAGCATAGGTATCAGAACCCATTGATCCAGCAGCTCCAGATCTAGACCCAGTGCCAATCTTATGTTGCTTGGGAATGGAATGGGTGATCGCTTAATATAATGTTGGGACCTCTCCACCTATGAACTCTTAAGATTTTATGTTGGATACAAAGTTTCTGTATGGTATTAGAGTGGGGGCCATTTCATCCCACATTTTACAAAATTCCATCCGCACCCCACAATGACAGACCCAGTAAAAAGGATGTACGATGATAGACCTAAAAAGAGGCTATACTTAACAGACCTCAAATGCGCGCTGCTGCACTTGAGTGTAAGATAACTCGATATACATTGGTGGGCCTATTTCCTAACAGCTTAAGCTTTTGGTACTACCGGTGATTTAACATTTAACATGCTATTAGAGCTCAGGTTGCAAGAGGTCTTGGGTTCAAGTCTCTCTGTTTGCATTTTGTTCCCCGTTTGCATTCTGTTTCTTCCCTTCGTATTCTGTTTCCCTCTATCTATGAAAATTTGAATCTCCATGTGCAAGATGGGGTTGCACGTGAGGGAGGGTGTTAGATAACTTGATATACATTGTTGGATCCATTTCCTAACAGCTTAAGCTTAAGCTTTTGGCATTTTTTTCCCCTTTTGCATTATACTTCTTCCCTTCGTATTCTGATTTGCGCTATTTATGAAAATTTGAATCTTCACGTGCAATAAAGGGTTGCACTTGAGGGAGGGTGTTAGATGGAGTAACTTGATATTCATTGTTGGGCCCATTTCCTAACAGCTTAAGCTTTTGGGACTAATGGGGGATGTTAGTTACAAGACTACGTTGCTTGGAAATGGAAATGGGTGAATATAAAGAGCTTAAGCTTCTGGGTTGAATATAAAGTTTTTACAGTTTGTGCTCTCGGACAGGAAATATAATGAAGTTTCTACAGTTTTTTTCTTTGAACTGCGTGCCCAAGCTGGTTATATCAATAATGACTTAATTTAATATACACTGACCTACCCTAGGGTTCCTCATAATTACAGGCACCTCCCCTCAGTTTCCTAACATTACATTGACCTCCCTTCTGCTTTCCGTTTGTGTTTCAGTCGTCCCCTTCCGTTAGTTAACTGTAAGTGAGTTTAATAAGGTCACCAAACTTGTATATCTATATCCTGTTATGCCCTTTCCACCTCTTCCCCTCCACAGACCCTAGTAAGGCCTTCTTCCTTCCCACCTCCTCAATAATCCAGAATAAGCTCCGCTGCATGCGTTTCACTTTAGTTATATTTTTATATCCCGAAAATTATTATCTTTTAGCACAATACTTTCCCCCACCACACCAATATTCAGCTCAGTAAAAAAAAATAAAAAACTTAGCGAGATAAATTGGAGATACTTTTCTGCATACCATATAAAAATGGGAGTTGTAATTTTCATCGTCATTTGCAGAGCTCAAAAAAATCGATTATAATTAACTTTGTCAAGAGTGATGTTATTCTCTTATTGCTGTTTGGAAAAAAAAAATGCAAAGGTCATTTGAACATGAATCCTCTATAAACCTGGTGCATATTGATGTCGTTGCTGGGATCAGGTCGGTTCTATGCCTTCGAGAAAGCTCACAGACTAGATCCAACATCACTTGGACGTCGAGTTCGGCAATTCAAAACTGCCCTTCTGCAACGCCTAGAAAGGGTATGTTGTGCTTTTTCTTGATACAGCTAAATGTGCATATGACATCAATAGAGGTGTAAACATAGACGATCTTATTATGCATGAACATTTAGATGGCTGAAAAAAGAGAATATCATTGTTGAGGGTTAGTGCAGCATGGCTGTATCAGGAAACTATATTGCAGAACCATAATAGAGTAGATAAGGACATTTTCTTTTGTCTATGTAAATGAATTTTTGAACGGCGAAGAAATTTTGTTAGTTATAAAAAGATCAAAACCTTGAAACAGTACAATAGGGTGACATCGTTCGGCTTTCCCTTTCAGATGAGTTCCCGTGGTGGTTACTTATGGTGTCCAAATTGTAAGGAAGACAAAAACTAAGGAGAAACCACCAGCCACATTTCAGGCTAGTTCAAAAAGGTGAAACTAAACATTCCTGAAGCCTCAACCACTTAAACTAGACAATAAACATGTAAGATATTTTCCAAAGGCACCTGTAATGCACTTAAACAAACTGATACCCATTTAATATATTTCCCTAGACCTAGGCTATTCTAGCCTATTAGTTTTTAATGTGGATTACGTTTTACAGCCTTTTTTTGAAAGCAAAATCTAAGATTACACCCTTTGCTCGAAGACAAGATTTTGCATGTCGTAACTGATAACAAGAAAATCTCTGCACATGGAAACATTTTTATTTTTTCGTAGTCAGGCTCAACTTTTCTTTTTGTTCTCTTTTTAACAAAAAGAGACAAATATAAAAAGCTCTTTCCCATATTCCTTAGAGGTGTGCTTAATAAATTTCTTTTGCCTATCAACATAAAAAAAAGAAGCTGTTTTTCACTTATGTCCATGAGTTCCCTAGGAAAAGGAAACATTTCGACTTGCCGTTTTTCCTTTGTTCTCTTCAATCTCTATTCAGAATTTTACACTATAAGTTGATGACCCTTGTTGTTTTCAGGAAAGTGTAACAACATTAGAAGGACGAACAAAAAGTGATGCTCGTGAAATGCAAAGTTTTTATCAGCATTACTACAGGGAATATATCCAGGCTTTACAGAGTGCAGCTGATAAAGACAATCGGTAAAATATCAGGGGGCCATCTAACTATCTACTTGGAGATTTCACTATTTTGCATTATGCTTTTGTAAAGTAGGCTTAATTATTTCTGGGGTATTGTGTTGTTTAGGTGAGGAACCAATGAGTGTAGATGAGAGGGGGCCAAAACCAAGATGTCTTTGAATTCATTTGGGGGGTTGGGAGTTACCTAAATTAGGTTTAGTTGTGGGGATGAGATTGGAGTAGAACGTGTATAAATTCCTGTGTATGCTAGTGTTGAAATTGTGGGAAAAGAGAGAGGGGGGAGAGAGAGAGCGTGAGCAAGAGAAGAGAGATATGGGGAACCCAAGGGCGTTTCCCCTCAACCGTATGTGTGAGTGAGGGGTGTTTGTATTTTGCATTTTGCAAATTGAATACAATCAATTAGTGTGGTGTGTCAAATAAGAATCGACTCTCTTAATCCCATTGTATTTTAATAGACATAATTTGCCCCGTAATCCAGTGCTCGGCTTACTAAGGCTTATCAAACTGCTGCTGTTCTCTTTGAGGTTTTGAAGACGGTTCTCCTGACTGAATCTGTTGAAGTGGCTGAGGAGGTGAAACTGAGTTTTTATTGGTGACTTTTGAGTAATGTCAAATCTTTAAAATTTTGCAATTCAACTGTTGAAAACAAACCTTCTTCTTTTAGAACTTGATTTGCTTCTGGTAGTCCTCTTGCATATTCTGTCCTGGTATATATATGTACACGCGCGCGCACACACACACACCTTTTTCTTGTCAAATTAATGGACATAAGAGCCTGTTTGGTAACCTTCTTATTTTGTTGAATTTACTATCTGCCCAGATTTTGGAAACTCACAATAAGGTTGTTAAAGAGACAAAGATATTAGTACATTACAACATACTTCCTCTCGATCCCGACAGCTTGGATCAACCAATTATGAAATATCCTGAGGTTAGATTTTGAATAACTGGTGTGATATCATGATCTTTATCAGTTTCATTTTCTATTACTTAGTTTTTTCCAATCTGCAGATTCAAGCTTCTATTTCTGCTCTTCGTAACACTAGGGGTCTTCCATGGCCCAAGGACCACAAGATGAAAGTAGACGAAGACATTCTAGACTGGCTTCAGGCTACGTTCAGATTTCAGGTGGCGAACTTGTTGCTTTTGATGATTTCTTTGCCTATGTGTCATGAAGGGATGATGTTTAGTTAATATTTTTATGCAGAAGCATAATGTGGCAAATCAAAGGGAGCACTTGATATTGTTGCTGGCAAATGTTCAGATTCGGCAATCTCGAAAGCCTGATCAGCAACCTAGGGTATTACACTCTGAAATGCCATTGGCTCAAAATATCGTACTTCAAAAAAGATGCTTAGTTGACTTACATGTCATGATTGGGGTGTAGTTGGATGACCGCGCTCTTGAAGAAGTTATGAAGAAGCTTTTTGAAAACTACAAAAAGTGGTGCAAATATTTGGGTCGTAAAAGTAGTCTTTGGTGGGTGTATGTTTTTATTTTTCCTATCATTTTAGGTCTGCTGGGAGGATCATATTCTTCTGAGTTGTAGTGGTTATTCTCGATATTGGATATATTCTCATACTGTCTTTGTGAAAAATTAAACCTTATATTATCTTAGGCTAGGCTCTGTTTGTTTCGACGTAAAATATTTTTATCAAAACTAATTTACTAATGAGTGGTAGTGGTTATTCTCCGTAGAAATTTCTTTCAAGGGTTGATGCCAAATACTAAAAGATAACTTCAACAAAATCATTTTACACGTAAAAAGTTTCACTTTCCTTGGCAATTATTTTATGACGAAACAAACATAGCCTTAGGCTCAGTACCTATAAAGTATTTACATTATAAAAAAATTTCCTCGTAAAATTGTTGTACTGAAAGTAAAACTTTTCTCCGGTCTTCCAGTGCAACGCCCCAAGTAGACCACTGGCCCAATACCTTGATTTTGATCCACAAGCCACACCACATAGCCCAAAAGCTTAAGCCCAAGGTACTAGTAGTAGCCCACAAGATTTGTTATATGCCCAAGGTCACCCATGTAGACTTCCGATGTGGGACGGGGTATTACAAATCTCCCCAACTTTATAGCCTCGCACCCTCGTGAGGGGTTAAGCACTATAATCACTAATACTAATCAAACCAATAACCAAATCGAACCAAACTCCACAGGCCCACATGGTCATGTACACAACTTGGCTCTGATACCATTGATACCACCTGTAACGCCCCAAGTAGACCAATGGCACAATACCTTGATTTTGATCCACAAGCCACACCACATGGCCCAAAAGCTTAAGCCCAAGGTACTAGTAGTAGCCCACAAGGTTTGTTATATGCCCAAGGTCATCCATGTAGACTTCCGATGTGGGATGGGGTATAACATCCAGTGTTTGGTTGGCCCTAGGAAAAAGATTGTCCAAACCAAAGCTCAAACCCTTGTTAGGCTCCACTAATTACAAACCACCGATACCTCAATCTCATGGAAATTCTGCCAAGTGCCAACACACAATCAGCTTGCTATACATATATACATGTATGTAATATATGTATACATACTCGTGCGTTTTTGGCATTGTACATATAACCGCAGGTTGGGATGAGGCCAAGCCAACCTTAGATTCCAAACCCTCTTAATCAGCTCCATTCCCTGCAGTACATTGTGCAGATGTCAATATCCTGCTCTCACTCTTCTTGGGCTTTGACGGGAAAATGACTTACACAGGGATTCATGTGTAGAGGCACAAGTATTTTACCTTCCTGCATGGAACTATATCTTTTAGTGTTTGGCCTAGGTAGATGTGGAGAGGCACTATTCACAAATGTATTTTACCTTCCTGTTTGTTGAGGCCGGTGCAAGCAGTTTTTTTATTTTATATTGCCTGGCTAAAATAGGTAACATTCCATTTAGCTCATTTGGTGCACTTGCTCTAAGGTCAGGTTATTCTGCAATTGCAGGTTGCCAACTATTCACCAGCAACTGCAGCAACGTAAACTCTTGTACATGGGACTATTTCTTCTCATATGGGGGGAGGTGGCTAACTTGAGATTTATGCCAGAATGCCTTTGTTATATTTATCATCATGTAAGTATTAAGATGTGCTCTTTCCTTTGCGCATGACAAACTTGTGTTATAAATTGCCTATTTGTTTTCTAAATTTTCTTGTAGGATTTTTTTTCCTGACACTAGTGTCTTTGCCAAGTGCGTTGCACGTGGTACATATTTTTCCTTGGCTTTGATATTGTTCTTGTGTTCAGAGTTGGGTGACTCAGGGAGATAGGAGTCATCAAGTATAAGAAGTTGTAATAGCTTTAATATGATATTCTTGTGTACGTATTTTTACCTCAACTGTCATTATGAAACTTAAGTTCATTGTAGAGTGTAGACTATTATTCCCCTACGGCTAGAGAGGTCTAAGATTTTGGCATGGATGGACTGGGTTTCATATTTTGTTTACTATAAAAGCATCCAACTCAAAATTAATTCGTGTGGAGAGGCCATCCAAACTTATGTGCTCGTTTTGGAGTGGATAATGAACAATTGTGGGACATGCACTGACACTTTCCGGACATGCAATCCCAATCTGTCGAGATGTAAATAAAGGATCCATTACATAGGGATCCCACTGGAAGAGGTGCACTTAAAGCCCAAACAAAGGGTTATCAATCAAGAAAGTGTTGTCCAAAATCCTCCGAAAACCTATTGCTGGTACTGTGGTAAATCATCAAACTCAAAACCATTAAACAATGAGTGAAGAGGCTGCCTAGACTCATATAATAGTTTTGGAGGTGATAGTCAACCAATGTGGGACAATCAACATCCAAGTGTTAATGTTTCCCTCTTGGTTTTTGTACAGATGGCATTTGAACTGTACGGTATGCTAGCTGGGAGTGTAAGTCCCATAACAGGTGAACGCATTAAGCCTACATATGGTGGTGAAGAGGAGGCTTACCTAAGCAAAGTGGTAACTCCAATCTATAATGTAATAGCCAAGGAGTTTCCTCTGCTTGTTTCCTGTAGTTTTTGAAAGTAATTGATGTGATGCTTTGATTATTGCGTTTTCTTTGGTTCATATATATCTTAGCATTTTTGCCGCTTCGTGCTTCGTAGGAAGGTAGAAAGTCCAAAGGAGGAAAGTTGAAACATTCTCAATGGAGGAATTATGACGATTTAAATGAATACTTTTGGTATCATGCTTATTGTTTGTAAACATTTTTTTTTGAATTTGCATATAAACATTTTTTTGAATATGAATCTTTTTTTTTTCAAGTGTAAACGAATCTAAGAATAACTGTAGGTCAGTTGATTGTTTTCGGCTGGGGTGGCCGATGCGTGCTGATGCTGATTTCTTTTGCCTGCCTATTGACCAGTATGAGGTATATAACATATGGGTCCTGGTAAATAACTACCCTCCTGTTCATTTTTCCTTTGTTACAGATGTTTGACTGTCACTTCCTTTATAATCAATTATGTGAAAGCTATAGGCTATTTCATGAATTTTTTACTAAATCAAGTTTACTGTCACTATCTCTAGCTATCACGCTGATTTTCATTTTCAGGAGATCATACCAGCTACCAGGGATCGATGGATTGGCAAAGTCAATTTTGTTGAGATCTGCACATTTTGGCATATATTTAGGAGTTTCAATAGGATGTGGATCTTTTTAATATTGTGTTTACAGGTAATCTAGTGTGCATTCTTTCTGTTTTCTTCTAAACAGTTTCCCTTATGCCTCGGTATCCCCTTATCACATCATGTTGACATGAATTTCCCTCTTAAGGCGATGATCATCATTGCTTGGAATGGATTAGGCAAACCAAGTTCTATAGTCAAAGCTGACGTGTTCAAGAAAGTATTGAGCGTCTTTATAACCGCTGCAGTATTAAAACTTGCACAAGGTAAAATTTGCTTAATTAGATTATTGTTTCTTTTCTGGTACCTTCGATTACCACACTCTCATCCTGATAGGCCCAAATGTGCCTCGATAGAAACAAGTCCATCACATTTAAAACAAGACTTTTTGAGAGGCTTTAAAGAAATTTTTGAACGGCACATTTAAAACAAGACTAATACTCATACAAGACCAGATTGCAAAATCGAGAAAATATGCATTAGGTTCAAGTCTACGAATAATGCAGTGGGGAAGTTTTAGGTAACAATAACAGTCTACTCATTGTATTCTTGCTGTAAATATCAGCAACAAGTACGTAGTTTCATGGCTTGGTGCAATTTTACTCCTATGAGCAAAGAGTAAACACACAGTCTCTCGATCGATCGACTTCCCTTGCTCCACATTCCTCCCTCCCACGATGCCAAGGGATCAATTCCTCTTCATAGTCCCTGTCTCCCCCCTCCATATACTCTTTTTATGGCTCCAGTCGACACCGAGAGTCGGAACTGTTCATCTCGTAAAACTTGCAGTTAGCTACGTCTGGAAAAAATTAGATTCATCGGACATCTATAAATGTGTAAACAAATCGCATTTTGGTTCAAACATTGGACAGTTAAAGTTTATAGCGACATAGCTTTCCATTATGTGAAACAAAATACGATTTGTTTATACATTTATAAATTTCCGATGAATTTGATTTTTTTCACAGACGTAGATAATAGCAGATTCTACGAGATGAATTGTTCCAATCCTCGGCATTGGCTTGGGAGTGAAAGCCACAAGGGGAGTATGGAGTATGGAGAGGAATTGAT
This sequence comes from Rhododendron vialii, assembly GCF_030253575.1. NCBI lineage: Eukaryota > Viridiplantae > Streptophyta > Magnoliopsida > Ericales > Ericaceae > Rhododendron > Rhododendron vialii. The sequence continues at coordinate 3,112,168 of NC_080557.1, read as the reverse complement.
CCACAGAAACCCAAACCCTGCCCCTCCTCGCCTTATCCCTCACCATCACCTGCCTCCTCGTCCTCCCCGTCCTCTACTGCAAAATACTCTCACAAATGCACCACTCCAATAGCATTAGATCAAATAAAACTCTTTCCCCCTCACCGCTTCGCCTACTCTGTGGGTTTGTGTCAGTTTTCAAAGGAACACTCAAATCCGGCCAAAACGTCGCCGTCCACAACAAACTGATGGACTGGAAGAAGCGATTCGCAATCGCAATGAACATCGCGGAAGGATTCATATACTTCATTGTCTTATTCCGGCAATCATTCACGGGGATATTAAACTGTCTACTATTCTGATTGATGCATTTTTCAATGCTAAGCTAGCTGATTTCGGGTTAGCTCAAGCGCTTACTTCTTTATCTTTAATCCTTTACTCGAGGAAAAACTCAGGGTGCGTTTGGCATTTGTGGGAAGAAAGACAAAGCAAGGGAACATAATTATGAATGAAATTGAGAAAGTTGGTTACTTTCCTATGTTTGGGTTTGCAAACAAATTGAAAGAAAAAGAAAGAGAATGAGGACAAAAAAATAACTTTACTGTGTTGGACTATGACGAGAAAGATGATAGAAAACAGTAGCGATGACTAGCAAGCAAAGAAAGAAAGTGAGAGTACGGAAAAATAGAGGAAATTGTGAAGAAAAGAAATTTCTAAATGATTTGCTTGATTTTGTTTTATTTCTTCCCAGAATAGGAACCAAACATAACAAGGAAGAAAAAGTTGAAGAAAAAAAAATTGTACTTTCTCTTTCTTTCCCTGTATTGCAAACAGACCCTGAGGTTTCATGGAGACCTCTACATTCAGCAATAAGATACAACATCGATAGCATAGTACCCATGTAATCCCCAATCTACCGGGGTATGGATGGGGGATGACTAGAGACAGATTCAATCTTTGGCTATATACGCACAAATTAGCTGCGTTCAGAAAGTTTTGGCCCTATAATAGCGGCTTCCCTATACCTCCAAAAATCGAGGAACTTAAGGGACGTTATGCTGTGGAAGCATGCTTCCGGATCAAAGCTGGAAGGCATCAAAGAGGGCAGGTCTAGGGACCCGATTCAGTTTTTGTGCTCATTACCTTCCTCTAATAAAAATCTAGAGCATCTTTAATGAACAAATGGATTCAGCAATAATGAAACAATAATGTTGTTGGTGAAAGTTAGTGAATTTCTTTTGCTTTTTGTGCTTGCAGCTCTCCTTGACATAACTATGAGCTGGAAAGCCAGGCACAGCATGTCAATGCATGTAAAGCTAAGATACATTTTGAAGGCTGTTTCTGCTGCAGCTTGGGCAATAGTTTTACCAGTAGCTTACGCATATAGTTGGAAAAATCCCTCTGGTTTTGCGCAGACCATTAGGAGTTGGTTTGGCAACCGTTCAAGTTCACCTTCTTTCTTCATTGTGGCAATTCTAATGTACTTATCCCCGAATATGCTTTCTGCACTGTTGTTTTTGTTTCCATTCATTCGCCGGTACCTGGAAAGATCAGACTATAAGGTTGTGATGCTCATCATGTGGTGGTCCCAGGTATGCAGGGACTTCTCAACCTTGTCTAAAACTCTCTCCGTCTCTCTTTGTTAGTCCATTTTGGGGAATCCAATTATTCAGGAGACATATTTATTGCACTTTGAAGACTTAGAGTTTCCAAGAGTACGCCACGAATTTTTTATATCCCTCCATGTCATTTGAGTTATTAAGGGCTTGTTCGTTTTGGTATTTGGATTTTGGATTTTGAGTGGAGAGAGAGAGAGAGAGAGAGAGAGAGTAATGATTGAGAGAAAATTTATTGGAGACCGTGCATAGGGAGAGAATCCAAAATCCCAAGTACCAAAACTAACAAGGTCTAAGCGATTTCAAAAGTGAAGGGCAAGACTGTATTGTGATAATTTTGCTTATTGACCTTTGAAAGAGGACATTCTTTCTGGGACAGCCAAAAGTGGAAAAACGAATTAACAAAGAGAGACGGAGGGAGTATCAAATTTCTGTGTTTCTCTACTCCTTAATTCCAAAAGTTATTGTTTTCATAGATATAGTGCCTGATGCTGCATCCTTTTAATATGTCGTTACTATGTTCCCTATGTGTTACTGTTGCATTCTTTCTGATATCCTGTGATGTCTTGCAGCCGCGGCTCTATGTTGGAAGGGGAATGCATGAGAGCGCATTTTCTCTTTTCAAGTAAGAACAAAATTTGGACTGTGAATCTAGCTGGGATGGCATGAATCAGATATCTGCTGTTGTAATTGAGTAGTTCTAACTGTTTCAACTTTCAGGTACACTACTTTCTGGGTTCTCCTGATTGTTGCGAAGTTAGCGTTCAGTTACTATGTACAGGTGTTTCTCTCTTCAACTTCTACTGCTAGACCACTAGTGTTTATTCTAGCAAGAGTGGAATCTTTGGTTCATTAAAAAATGTGTGGGACGGAAACTGTTAATTTGGCCGACTTACGGCAGTAATCTAAGATCTTTGTGAAATGTTTAGGCCGTTTGGCTGCTTTTGGCTACCACAGATTGCAACCCTTTTGCAACAGTGTGATAATCACGGAAACTGAATTATTTAACCAAGCACTCCTAATAAATTGTATCAGCGTAAGGACAATTTGAGTCTAAGGTAGTCACTCTTGTTAGACTTGTCCCACACCGCTCATCTAAGCCACCCAAGCTTGGTTAATAAATTCTAGAGGCTACTCCACCTATTGTCAATTGGTTTGAGGTTGGAACCCTCCAAGAAATCTACCATGGTATTAGAGCTAGGTCTTGGGTTGCCTCACCTATCGTGGAAAAGTCTCTGTCGCCCTAGTCAATTGGTCTGGTCTCCTGGTCTGTCACCTCCACGTGCATCCGGCCTGCACGTGAGGGGGAGTGTTAGACTTGTCCCACATCGCTCATCTAAGCCACCTAAGCTTGGTTAATAAATTCTAGAGGCTACTCCCCCTATTGTCAATTGGTTTTAGGTTGGAACCCTCCAAGAAATTTAACAACTCTGATCTTTTAGTTTGCACCACTGGCATTGTCTTACGAGTTTTTACGCGATTTAAATTCCCATATCCTAGCTGATGAAAGTTATGTCTCATCATAGAGACTAGAGATTATGTATTGTTTCCCCAGTCCCCAAGACATCGGCCAATTGCCTCATTCATTTTCTGTAATTACAGATAAGACCTCTTGTGGGTCCTACCAAGGATATTATGCGACTTCACATAACAACTTATCAATGGTATGAGTTCTTCCCTCATGGTAAGAAATGATTGACTGTTATTCCGCAAATGTGTAGTATAAATGTACAAGCTGGAGATGGTTTTTGATATTATCATGTGCTGTTTGCAGCCAATAAAAATATTGGTGTGGTGATTACACTCTGGGCACCTATTGTTCTTGTAAGTTCATTTCCATTTCGTGCTGGATCTGTTCCACTCTGTTCTCTAAGCTCATTTTGTTCCCAATGTCTAAAGACTAAAGCAATGAATACTGCAGGTCTATTTCATGGATGCACAGATTTGGTATGCTATTTTCTCTGCAATATTTGGAGGTTTATATGGTGCATTTCGCCGTCTTGGGGAGGTTAGTGGATATTCCTATTCTCTGACTCTAGTTTGTATACGTTATTTGTTTCGCTGCACAGTTTTGTGTTTTTACTCCAAATTTGTTTTATTTTTATTTTTTGACCGTGGTTCAAAGGATTAGTGAATATGCACACAAGCACAGAATAGTTTTTGTCATAATCAATTTGTGAAAATTGAGTGTCGTGTTTCTTGAAAAGGTGCATTTTATTACTTATCATAAGGTTCTTCGACAACCTCATGGAAGAAAAAGTAATTTTATTACAATGCAGTTTATTTCTGTATCTTAGGTTCTTTAAATTATTACTCACCTTTTCTGTTTTGCTTTCAGATTCGGACACTAGGAATGCTGAGGTCCCGATTTCAATCATTGCCAGGTGCTTTCAATGCCCGGTTGATTCCACCGGAAAAGAATGAGCAACCTAACAAGGGACTGGAAGCTGCACTATCCGGCAAATTTCATGAGGTTCAGTTACGTTTTATTTAGTATTTTTGTTTGGTCCTTTGTGAAGTTTCAGGAATTGTTAAATATTCAGTTCTGTTGAACGAAGGAAAGGAGGCAGCAAGATTTGGTCAGTTGTGGAACGAGATAATAACTAGCTACAGGGATGAGGATCTTATAAACGATAGGTATTATGGGGATTCCAACACTGGAAAATCTTTCCCTTTTGGTTTTATCTAGTTTATCACCTTCCTCTATATTATCCGTTCTGGTATTCTTACTTTTGTATGTTTTCTGGGTCCTATCCTGTGGTGCTTATGTTCGTGTCCTTGCAGGGAAATGAACCTATTGCTTGTCCCATATTGGGCTGATCGCAACCTGGATCACATTCAGTGGCCTCCATTTTTACTTGCTGGCAAGGTTTATGCTATGTTACATGGATATCAAATGTCAGGACTATTTGGTCCTACTTCTTTACTAATGCATAAACTACAGAGAACTATTTGCAACTGTTTTTATTTAGTTTTTGGACTTTCAATTCTATAATATTTTGTTTATAACATATCATCTTGCGTATATGTGACTCTTTATGTAGTGTCCTTACTCCGTACTACACAGAGGATGTCCTTTTTTCCATGAATCTCCTGGAAAAGCTGAACGAAGATGGTGTATCTATCCTATTCTACTTGCAAAAGATTTTTCCAGGTTAGACTTCTTATGAGTTGTCTTGTCACCCTTTGATCTTCTGTGAATGATATTGTTTAAGCATAGAACTCAAAATTAATTGGCTAAGTGCGGAGAGGCTACCCAGGCTCATATATTAGTATTGGAGGTAGTAATTAACCGATGTGGGACATTAATTGGCTAAGTGCGGAGAGGCTACCCAGGCTCATATATTAGTATTGGAGGTAGTAATTAACCGATGTGGGACACGCTCTCACTTATGTGATAGGTGATTAGGGTACAGTGCCCTAACTCTGGATATATGTGAATTGTTCAGATGAATGGAACAACTTTCTTGAACGGGTTGGATGCAGCGAAGAGAAACTAAAGGGAAATCCAGAACTGGAAGAACAACTTCGGCTGTGGGCGTCTTATAGAGGCCAGACATTGACCAAAACTGGTATTGTTTAATTTCAATATCTTTGTGGGTTTATTTTTTTTTGGATAGCTGTTGTTCCTTCAAATGATGAAAATTTTCTCTATGCTCTTAACTCCATGCTTACCAAATAAGTACGAGGTATGATGTACTATCAGCAGGCTTTAGAACTTCAAGCTTTCCTTGATACAGCTAAGGATGAAGGTACTTACTTAAAGCATGATTATATATTCTTCATAGTTTTGTATGGTAATTGAATTCTTATTCCTTTCTCTTATTATTTGCTTGTTTTCTTAAGAGTTGATGAGAGGTTATAAGGCTGTTGAATCCAATACTGAGGAACAACTAAGGAATGAAAGGTCGTTGGTGGCTCAATGTCAAGCAATAGCTGATATGAAGTTCACGTATGTGGTGTCGTGCCAGCAATATGGCATTCAAAAACGAGATGGAGATGCTCATGCCCAAGACATTGTTAGGCTTATGACAACGTATGTTTTCAAGATTGAGTTAATTGTTTATGCTATGGTTGGATGCATGGAATTGTTAGGCTTATGACAAAGTGATGGCGGTTACCACCTTTACTAGACTTGTTTTTCGTCAATGTCAGATTATAGACTATGTTACATGGTTATGATATTTATAGAAAAGGAATATCAAATTAGCTAGAAAAGCAATATTTCAAGTATTTTACTTTGACAGGAAATAGCAAAAACATATTTTTCTTAACCCCTTCTTTTTTAAATACATTTTTTTTTTGTTCAGGACATGTTTTTACGGTATCCATATCCAATTTGGGGACACATATCCTAGTATCCTAAGATTTTAAGTTTAGCAAGGTTCGACGCTTGGACTTGCACCCCGCACCCGGTACTCACACCCGAGTCCATGTAACATAAATTATAGCAGTTCCCCTTCTCAAATCTAATAAATAGTAACCCTTTCCTCTGCTGTTTATGGAGAATGCCTAAAACTAAGTAGTCAAAGGCCCAAAGCCCCCAAAATCAAGTGGCCTACTCAAAACATTAAATTTATGTCTCAGTTGACGGGGGAAATGTGTGTATAGACCATATCGTTCTATGTTCACAGAAGCAAAACAATCTCTATGCTTTTGAGTCATTTCCATCATCCCGAGGACATTGCAATTGAAGTGCTCAATTTTTCGAACTCTTGATGCTAATGCATATAACTTGAGAAATACTTTGTTGGAGTTTTTGATGTCGATTGTACCATAGGTTTATTTATTGACATGAATTAAAGCAGGTTGAACACAATGTAAAATGTCTCACTTTAGTAGATAGAACTTAAATTATTTTTCTTTTGTTGTCTACGTGGATACAAGAAATATGTTAATTAAATATTCATGTAGCATTCTATATTTCTATCTGCTTTACTCTAATATATTTTCGTGTAGAATTCTATCATTCTATTAGCTTTTTGGTCTATGTTTGCCACTCTTTTAAGTAATATCCCGACTCCGTCCCTCCTTGAGAAGGAATGGTAATTTGATTAGTAGGAATCAACTACCTAGTAATCTATTACCTGAGCTAATCCCCATTTCAATGTTTGGATTAGATCAGGAATTTAACTCAAGAATCTTTTTTTTTTTCTGGGAGATTTGTTCAAGTCAACGTTCTTCGGAAAGAGCTTCTATCACCATATATCGAGAAGAACCCACCTAAGAAGCCCCAATAGAGATACGAAATGCGGGCACGAAATGACACAAATATGCGGGCATGTGATTCTTCTTAAAGCTAGGACAAGGACGCGTTGGGATATGTGAAATACATAAATAGATGACTGTATAGCTATACACATAAATTTCATAGATTATGTGAAGATATTATATTTTCCCAAATTAAAGATAACAAATCCAATGACGAAAATGAGAATGGCATATTGAGTTTTCTCTTTAACATAGATTATAGATTATAACTTCCATATTTCTTCTCAACTGTACAGTTGGGAAGAGGATGAAGAAGAGGAAGAGGAAGAGAGAAAATAGAGATACGGATCCCAAATCATAGGGAGCCCAAAATCATATAAGAACTCAGAAAAATAGAGTATCTGGTGTGCTGAAATCTTCTCCCTTGTCTCTCTTAGTCGCACTCTGTTATTCTGTCTCCTAGGGTTTTCTCAGTGTGTATGTTACGCTTTTCATCCTTTTTAAGTTATTTAAGTGTTTAATTCTGTTCACATTTCAAATATAACATTTTTTACCCTGTTTGAAGTTGTAAAAAATACATTACGACCAAAAAGGTGTCCCACGCGTGTCCGGTAAGTGTCGGAGCATGTCCAAAACGTGTCCGACTAAAAAAAAAACCAAATTAGATACTCGGACAAATAATTTCACTTGTCAGACACGTGCCAGGAACGTGTCCAAGCTAGTTTGTATCTGATACGTCTTCAATACGGATACGGATGGCCCGAAAACTTGTTCATACATCTTAGCAACCAACAAATATAAATTACCATGGTTTAGGGAGGAATCAGATTCTTGTTTGGTTTACTTAGTTTCAGAATGTGATAACGGGTAGATGTGTCATTAGGAATCACATTCCTATTCCAGTCTGTTCCAAATGTAGGAATCATGAGAATACATCATCACATTCCAATTCCTCCCCAAGATTCTTGCCGTCGAAATACAGCCTCGAGGTTTATTTCTTACCATCTTCTTGTTTCTCGGGTCAGGTATCCATCTCTTCGCGTAGCTTATGTTGATGAGATTGAAGTAACCAGCGAAGATAAATCCAAAAGGACACTTGACAAGGTTTATTATTCAATTCTTGTGAAGGCTTTACCGAAATCTGTTGACTCATCTGAAGTAGACCAGGTACTATTCCAGCTGAAATTGGACTTGGCCAATCTACTTATAATGGTTTGTTTGAAGTTGAACATTGGATAAATCACTTTAACTCTATGTTTCCATCCCATTCAATAACAAGCATTAGTGACAAATGGCAATTGCTCAAATATCCTTATTCAGGTTATCTATCGGATAAAACTACCGGAACCTGCTATATTAGGTGAAGGGAAGCCTGAAAATCAAAACCATGCCATAATTTTCACACGTGGGGAAGGCTTGCAAACAATAGATATGAACCAGGTAACTATCTTATATACGTCTTCTTGTCTAGTTAATGATAAGCTTGATTTCAATTCCTGAAGTAAGATCGTTGAATTCTTATTCACAGGATAACTACTTGGAAGAAGCCTTTAAAATGAGGAACTTGCTGCAAGAATTTCTTAAAAAGCATGGTGTGAGAAATCCAACAATACTGGGACTTAGGGAGCATATATTCACTGGCAGGTACCAGACCTGCTGTTACCATCTGGTGATGGATTCTAGTTGGTATATCGTTCCGTGGTTAGTGACAGTTCCTTTTTATGGGTTAATTTGTGCAGTGTTTCTTCTCTTGCATGGTTCATGTCAAATCAAGAGACAAGCTTCGTAACAATTGGACAGAGACTGTTGGCTAATCCCTTGAAGTATGACGTCAGTTTGATCTATCACTTATCTGTATGGGGTGTGTGTGTGTGTGTGTGAGAGAGAGAGAGAGTGAGAGAGAGAGTCATTGGATTGGTAGGTGGTGATGGGAGCATGGGAAAGGTGGTGGCAATTGTAGTGGTGGTTTTCTTGATTCCTAGTAATATGAGATTAATTTGACAATCTGCGTAAAAAAAAAAAAGAAAACTGTCGGGTTTAGAAGGTGATTGCGGGTTGTCCACAATGTTCTTATGAAGAAGGATTCAAAATATTTTCGCTAGGATTCAGTCGCTGTTTAGTTTGCTTATGTAGTTGTTATCTACTTTGTTCTTGTATGTTTAGTATACTGAATGTTTGTAATTTTCTCTTTCTACCCATTTAGGGTTCGTTTCCACTATGGTCATCCAGATGTGTTTGATAGGCTCTCTCACCTGACCAGGGGCGGTGTGAGCAAAGCTTCCAAAATGATCAACCTAAGTGAAGACATATTTGCAGGCATTGTCATTGCTTCGGGCCTTTGTTTTTAATTGTAAATACATGATTTCAGCTTCATTGTCCATCTTTCCAGCTCCTCCATGATGTGCAGGTATCAACTCTACTCTACGAGGAGGCAATGTTACCCATCATGAATACATTCAAGTTGGTAAAGGGAGGGATGTGGGCCTTAATCAAATCACGCTTTTTGAGGCAAAGATAGCCAATGGCAATGGTGAACAGACACTGAGTCGTGACATTTATAGACTTGGCCACCGTTTTGATTTCTTCCGAATGTTGTCATGTTATTTCACAACTGTGGGGTTCTATGTCAGCACCTTGGTATGATATGGGCTAAGTCTCAACCAATTGGGGTCGGCTATGTCAAATTTTATTTATTGTTGTTGTATGGACTGGAAACGTATCTTTCATTGTTGTCTGATCACTGTGGTTCTTCCCTGGCAGATAACTGTGCTTACGGTCTTTGTATTTCTATATGGTCGCCTTTACCTTGTTCTCAGTGGTCTTGAAGAAGGACTGATTACTCAACCGGCTATTCAGGACAACTCTTGCTTCTCAGTGTTTTGTTCAAATTGGGTTTTCGATGGTGTTGCCTATGATGGTGGAAATAGGCCTTGAGAGGGGTTTCCGAAATGCCTTGAGTGATTTCTTACTGATGCAACTACAGTTAGCTCCTGTATTTTTCACGTTTTCTCTTGGAACAAAAGCCCATTATTTTGGAAGGACTTTGCTTCACGGCGGTGCAGAATACAGAGCTACAGGTTGTAGATTTGTTGTGTTTCATGCGAAATTTTCTGACAACTATAGGCTGTACTCACGGAGTCATTTTGTGAAGGGGATTGAATTCATGATCCTACTTATCATGAATGAAATATTTGACCAATCTTATGGAAGTTCAGTTCCATACATACTGATTACAGTATCAATGTGGTTCATGGTGGGGACATGGCTGTTTGCTCCCTTCCTTTTTAATCCCTCTGGGTTTGAGTGGGAAAAAATCTCCGATGATTGGACAGATTGGAATAAGTGGATAAACAACCGCGGAGGGATTGGGGTGATTCCTGAAAATAGCTGGGAATCATGGTGGGAGAATGAACAAGAGCATCTTCGGTATTCTGGATTGTGGGGTATCATTGTTGAGATTTTATTGTCCTCGCGCTTCTTCATCTATCAGTATGGACTTGTATATCACACGAGCCTTACCAGGAAAACCAAAAGTGTTCTGGTATTTTCCTTGACCATATCTACTCTAGTATGTGCATTTTTGGTTAAGAAATTTCAATCTTGTTCACTTAAGTGGCAGTTGAATTTACTTTATTTTTCTTTGGGCTACAGGTGTATGGTATATCATGGCTTGTGATCTTTGTAATACTGTTTGCGATGAAGGTGAGTGATCAAATTTCTGCATTTCCCAAGTTTTTATCTTTCGATTTTTTTTTTCCCTCCTTCCCTTTATACCAAGCTGAGGCTATATACTAGGGTTTGCGTGTTCTATTATAAGAAAACAAACTAGTATTACAAAGTGAAGAAACAAGCATCTTTGGCCTTTTTTTCTTTTTCTTTTTTTTTTTGAACGACGTCTTTGGTCTTTCTTACTGCTCTTGTAGTCTTGTGGGTCTAAAAATAGTACGCACTCCATCCCAATTTGTTTCTCCATTTTGGGAACCCAACTTTTTAGGAAACACAATGATTGCACCTAGAAATGTTTAAGTTCCAATATTTGCCCTTGAACTTTTTTGAAAAGTTACTTTATTTTAGAAAAACAAAGGTAAAAAGGGAATTTCATTCATCCAAAAAGTCAAATGGACACAATTTGGGACATGCAAAAGTCTAAAAGGGGACAAACAAATTGGGATGGAGGGAGTAATTTGCTTCGAATACCTACAGAAAATAGAAGTGCCCGAAATCTGCTCAAGCTAAACGTATGTGCATACGTTGTATGTCATGGTAGACACTAGACAAGTAGCGGGAACAGCTGATGAGATTTATTTGAAGTTAGTAATCAGAACCTATTTTGTGGAGTTGTAGACAATGTAAAGGAATGAGGAATCCAAAGTAAAGAAAAAGATATTTGCCGCCAAGTGGACTCATAATCAAGAACGGACATTCACAACAGGAACTTTTGGTTAGACATAATAGAAGACTTCATGAATTGCTATATTGCTGCTGATTTCACTCTTCGGCATGTTGTTGACACTCAATTTTGCCCCACCACTCACAAATCAAATATCAGAAGATTCAAAACAAGAAGCCATGCACCATGTGGTCTCTTGGATTCGCTGTTCGTGTGTTTGCGTAATTGAACGACCGACCTCATCATTACAATCTTTGCGGTACAACAAGACAGACTTTTGACTGGATTCAGGTCTCAATCAGACACCATTAGAGCGTCGCACAACAGTGTGCAACAGTAGCCAACAAGGGACGATAACCCACCTTGTCGTATCACTACATGCGTTTTCTGCATCTCTAATTGCGTCATCCCTCCCCCCACCCATTTTTTGGACTATAGGTAGCAAGCCCTTGTTCCAGTTTTGATATCGAAAAAATACCAGAGAGAGAACTCTGGGTAGAAAATCCAGAGAGCCTTTGGCAGCTCTGAGCGTGTATTCATCGGCCCGAAAAACTTCCGAAAGTGTTCTGATTCTGTCAAATTCCCCCATAACCCTCCAAAGTTGTAGGCTACAACATTAGTATAGCTCGGAAATATTGTGATTTACTAGAGCACTTTTCAAGTTATAATTTCGTTTAGCTTGTGTTTCAATTCATCAAGGGCCTCATCTTCCTCACATTTGTTACTGGCCTAATTCTTTTAATAGCATTCTTTTCACAAAAATAAGAAAGAAGCATTCTCTTCAAATTTTGCAGGTTGTGTCCATTGGAAGGCAGAGATTTAGTACAACCTACCAGCTTGTTTTTCGATTCATCAAGGGCCTCATCTTCCTCACGTTCGTTACTGGACTAATTCTTTTAATAGCACTTCGCCATGTGACATTTAAGGACATTATAGTATGCATTCTTGCTTTCCTGCCAACTGGATGGGGATTGCTTCTGGTGAGTTGTGTCTTCTTTGATCCTCTCACTTTTCAAGTAAGGTCGTGTTCCTCTCACTTTTGTCCTTTCATTTTTTTATAACTCACGTGTCCGACCCAACTTACACACACCTCAACTAATTCTGGGGAACCAATCCTTCAGCCCACTTTTATTCTTTCATGTCAATACACATGTATCATTAAATTAGTAACTGATTAATAGTCTGGGTGGGACCCATGTTTGTTTAAGAACTTCATCAAAAAATCAAAAACTTAATAGAAACCTTGATTTGAAACAACTAATGTTTTTGGAAATGTTACTCCATCCTCTAGTTTAGTTTTTCTTCACCTCTAGGAGTGTTGTTTTATTTTTGCCTTTTTTGGGAAATTAACTTTTCTCAGCTCTTAAATGGCAAAATTTCTGTGTATGTATTTAGATAAGGCTTTTTGCCCCCACTTTATGAAAATTGTGTCTCTGCCTCTAGGCTAATGTTTTATATGATGTTGGCCTTTGACCATTCACCATGTTTTTGGGGATCTCGTGTATTTGAAGATTGCGCAAGCTTTGAGGCCTTTAGTTCATTGGGCTGGATTATGGGGATCAACTCAAAAGCTTGCTCGTGGCTATGAAATGATGATGGGCTCGCTTCTATTTGCCCCAGTTGCATTTTTGGCTTGGCTTCCCCTTGTTTCGGAACTCCAAACACGGATGCTGTTTAACCAAGCATTTAGTAGAGGTCTACAGATCTCGCGTATTCTGGGTGGACAGAAGGACAGGTCTTCGAGCAAGAAAGAATAAGCTTTGTGAATCTGTGATCCACGTACATATTCTCAACACCAGTTCCTCTGTCGAAGGCACTACTTTCATTTCACATACTTCTGTTGGTATTGTTCAGCCATTCTAATATATATATATAATCTGTACTGGTTTTGTTGTAGACATAGATTGGAATCGGAAATGAGTACATGTATAATTTTTAAGCCATTTTACACATGAAAGTGGTAGTTTTAGGCATAAAGGGGAAGTGTAGTGGGAAAAAGACCTGTTGTTTATGATGATTCAGTGTGGACTCGTCTTTAAGTTATCCTGTATATGGCAGTGAGATATATTAAGGCTGTATATGAGGTTTTGTAAGATATATAGGAGGGGCCAAGTTGCTGGTCTGTTCAATAAACTCTGTTGTTTGCCGAGTTTGGCCTCTTTTGGAGTGCTGTATGCTTTGTCTTAGATTTTCCTCTTGCGAGGAATTTTATCCTTTGCAAGTCAGGTCTTTCACGCTTCTGGCATGCCTTAAATTCATTTGTTGCTGCACCAGTGATTTCTCTATCAATCTTGTGTTTGTATTCGCGATATCAAGCACAGTCATGCAACGGTTATAATTAGTTTGCGATTTGTGTGATTGAGATAAATTATGTTGGGAGAGATGAGTTGTGCAGGCGATTAGTGCCTTTGCGAAGATTCATGTCAAGCTAGTCTATGTTGATTGACGAATCGTAATCTCCTTGGGTTTCACTCTTTCGGGATATACAGTCTCTGACATAGGTATACGACATTACTCATTAGGCAGGTTGTCAATGACCAATCCTTGCCATTGAGATGGGTGGTGTCAGTGAGACGATCCGGTTGAGATAGCTTTTACGGTGTATGAATCCCGTGAATCTTCTTGGTGACTATCGTTAGGGATTGCATCCCTTCCGGTAGTCTCGTATTTATGTTAAATAATTACTCTAGATTCAAGTACAATTATGTTATGAGGAAGAGGTGAACTCGAAACCCTAGTCTTGTTCTCCAATAGTGGGATTCGAATTTGCAACCTCTTGGTGAGCAAACACTTTAGTTGCTTTTTTATGCCAATAGCCCACTCAGCTGTCAAGAGCATGTGGACAACAGTTTCAAGGTGTGGTGGCCCCTATCACAATAGATACCAAGAAAATGCTCATCATTACCTCAGTTAGTCTATACAAAATAGTCAAGGCTTTCATAATGTAGCTGTTAATATCATGTTCATGGCAACATTTAAATATGTTTATACTGGAGCAGTGGTTGAGCATAATATTGGACTTTTTTAACCAGTCTTGTCTCTGATTCACTTAATAGATTGAACTAGTGTTGTTATAGCCCTTATGATTCACCGCGGTCCCAATTCGGTCGAAACATTGCGTCATGAAATCTCCACGAGTCTTATTTTGATGATCTGATGGCGAATCCTGCAGGCTTTTAGAGCATGGTTCAATCCTTCAACTGTGCTAAACAAGCCTTTTTAAATCTTCTTCACATATTGAATAATGGAAACAATCTATGGCACCCTGCTGTACCATTGGAATTTGTTAGTTGATTTTGTTACCTCCCTGCATCAAATAATGCAACTGAAAACATAGCCTAAATAAGTAATATGAAATTACAATCATAACAAATGAATAAACTTAACTTCAAGGGGTTGGCCTAGTGGTCAAGGCTTGAGACTTAAGAGTTTGTTCATTCTTAAGGTCTCCGGTTTAAAACCTCTCAGGTGCTACCAACTCATTTGGAGTCAATTGCGTCTCCGCAATTGGGTGGTGAGATTGGACCCTCAAGATTAATTGATGTGTGCATAAACTGGTTCGGACACCTGAATTATTATAGAAAAAACAAATGAATAAACTTGGGCTATGACATGGTTGATTTCCTTTTCGCACCTTGTGGGAAGATCATCAAAAGTTAAATTCCCCAGATGATGAGAGAATTTCAGGGCATGCAACTTGACCCAAAATCTTTATTACTAACTCTATCATACAAGTCGGTGGGAATATAATGATTGTGGGAAAAATTATTCAATGCCCATGAGGCACCGCCTCGTGATGTCCCAGACCTTTCTTCAACCACATATTTTTGTAGGGCTTAAGACTAAGTGTGAAGACTCCACAACAATGAAAAGTGGGGAGAGATTCACAGGCTCCGCCACTCCCAAGGGCATTAAATAATCTCTTGTGGATCTCATGTACAAGTGAAAAGGAGGCCCGGAGAGCCCTTTTCCTAGTTCATATCATATACCACTTTCTTTTTGGCATATACCACTTTCCTCCCAAAAAATTGTCCGATCCGTAAAACGAATAAAAAAAAATTGTCTGATTCATAAAACGAAAACTTAAAATTACGTATTTTTGTCACAAAAACATTCAGACTTTTTGCAGCTCATTAATAGATAATGTATCTTTACACCAGTACCACAACCCTTACATGAACCATCGTCCTCTCTACATCTCTTCACCATATTCTACCGCTACAACCACTCTGCTTCATCACTATTCACTACTAGCTAAGACTACACTACCATTTCCCATTGTCAATTTGTCATCACTTATAACACCACCATCCATCTACCACCTCCCCTCATTTGCTAAAATAAACACCACCACAAGCTAACATGACCACCATCTCTTTACCGCGCCACCGCATTCAATCAACACCGTCCCTGACCGCCACCACAGGCGCTAATAAAATCAAAGAAGATAAGCAATATAATCATAATTCGTTGATCTTTGTATCAGTTCAACTCTTAATTTTTTTATCAAACAGTTGTTCAATTAAAAGACAATTCAGCATTTAATCAGGACTTTTTTTTTCATTTTTCATATTTTAATTTCAATTTCCAGTTACATGAACACATTTTCAAATGAAAACCATCTCAGTCCGTGAAGGCGTGAACAAAGTCGGGTTCATATAGGAGCTTGGCTGTAAGACTATTCCTCCATTTAAAATAAAAAAAGAGCATTTTTGGATAATGAATTGCGTTTTATTTTTTTTACTTTAAAGTTGATGGGAAGAAGATTATTGCTACTGGTACCTTTTCTAAGGTGGGGCTGCCAGTGCTTGCTAGTGGGGAATCTGAGTTTTTAATACTATGTCCCATGGCATGTGGCATCTAATTCCTTTTGTGGAAAATGAAAACAAAGAAAAGAAAACGTGCGAGCTCACTTGATTATACTCCATGAAAATGGACTGCACCATTTAGTTGACCCGTTTGTGGGCTCTTTCCGGATTTATTTGACAATCCAAATCATCCGTATTTTAAAATTTTTTGAGAACATTAGTCACTCTAAAATTAGGTTATTGTAGAATTATTGAACGGTTTGGATTATCCGTGCATGATCTGAAGTAGGCCCCGCGTGCCAATGTGTGCACCGTCGGTGCACAGATGGTCAGTTCCCATAGAAGGGCTCATTTTTAAAATTTGTTGAGAACATTAATCACATCAAAAATCAGGTTAATCGGATATCGTTTGATATGATTTCA
The DNA here is from genome assembly GCF_030253575.1 of Rhododendron vialii. Lineage (NCBI taxonomy): Eukaryota > Viridiplantae > Streptophyta > Magnoliopsida > Ericales > Ericaceae > Rhododendron > Rhododendron vialii. The sequence goes on along the minus strand of NC_080557.1, from coordinate 3,095,741 downwards.
GAGCAAATTTGTTTTAAAAACATAACAAGATTACAACTTTAAATTGGAACCCACTTAACCCATTTATCTCAAGCAAGTACATTCTGAAATTACATCAATCGGTATCCAATCAATGTGAATTTTAACGTGATTGATATTATTGATGAGCTCTAAAATGTGAATTGTTTGGATCATCAAAATGAATCCAAAAAGAACCCACAAAATGGGCTAACTAAACGGTCCAGTCCAATCCATTTTCATGGGCTAGAGAGGATTCTCTTCCATTATAATACTCTGGAAGAGCAAATTTCAATTGTGGAATTGGAAAGAATGATAACACTGTTCTACTTCTACTTCTGCCAAGGAGAAAAGGTGAAAGTTTAACTAGAATGGAAGGTTTGTGTTAAGATCAACCGTTTACCATCTTATCAAAGCCGTAGTGGTAAATGTGCAATTCTATTTCAGTATTTTTTTATACTAAAACGTAGCAGACTCCAAATATCACGGTTTAACATGTGTAGGCAGGATGCTGGCCCGCGACCAATAGTTGAAAGGAAAAAGGATAGAACGGGGGAGTGAAATGGATAAGGTGTAAAAGAGGTAATTGGGTCCCTCAATGACTAATGCGGTACGCTTATAGTACACCTTGGTAAATCTTTGAATGTAGCATTATCATTACGATTTTAATCGTTGATTTTACTATAGAGTTTCCTTTAATTTTATTTGTACAAAAATTAAACTAATCGAATATTTGTAGTTAAATGATCAGTCCAATTGATTGTAGAAACAATAATGTGTTCAACAAATGAGCGATTTGATTGATGGACCCGCGATGAGCATGATAAATCATTTGGAGTGCTAGGTACCAAGAAAATATACCCCAAAATTATCTCAACAGATACACTTCAAAGTGAATCTGTACCATTGATTTACCTTTTCGTGGTACAATTTCTTTGTATTTAGAATTTCTCAATCATCAATTATTCTAGAGCCACAAATATTTTACGCACGCACTCACATCTTTTGATGGGTATACACACGTTGAAAGTGTAGTATGAGAGAATTCCAATGTGAATGTCAGTACGTTTGTGTAAGTGCTTATGGTTATAAAATAATTGATATGTCATTGATCCAACAATTCGCATTGCTGCTATTTTCCAGTGAAAGAAGAAATATAGTATTAATAATGATAATAATAGGAGTAATATTAAAAAACACTAAAAACTTAACGTATTATACTATCTTGTTTCTAGTCCCCTTCTTATAAGGACCTCCTTATTTTAATAAAATGCGGACCTCCCTTTTCCGATCGAATTTCGATGATCCGAGCCGCTTAATGTGTTCAGAACGTGATTTTAAGGTTACTCACGAGGAATTAGCAAAAAAAAAGACCGGAAAAAGCTTCATCTGAGCAGTTTTTGTTTATTTTTATCGAACAGTTCAAATAAAAACTGCTCAAATCAAGCCTTTTTCGGTCATTTTTTTTGCCGATTTCTCACAAATACCTTTAAAATCACGTTCTGAACACATTGAGCGGCTCGGATCATCGAAATCCGATCGGGAAAGGTGAGAAATGGAGAGGTCCGCATATAAGGTTCTCATTTTAAGATCTTTATCTGAAGATTTCTACTTGTTTCTATTAACAAAAAAGTTTCAATATTTTACAATCTTGTTTCCACTAATAAAAAAGGTTGTCAACAATTTTTTTTTGCTACAGTAATTCTACTCACAAACACATCAATAACTTATTCATTATCGAAATATTTCTCAACAATTTATTCACTTAAGAACTTTTCAACTATAAATAAAAATCTATAAATTTTTTATTACCAAAAACACCCCTAATACAATTGATAAAAGATACTCCCTCCGTCCTAATTTACTTGTCCCAGTTTTATTCTAACTGAATAAAAAAACTAGTTATATCTTTAAATTGGTAATGAATTTTATATCCAATATGGATCTTGTTTGATAGATCTCGATTTGTTCTATAATACAGTATTTTTAAAATCACCTAAAACATTATAAATTACAAGATATAATCAATTGAAAAGTAGCACGAACTCCCAAAAATGACAATTAAATTGGGACGGAGGTAGTATAATTTACAAGTTGAAACAAATAACATGTCAAATCGAATGAATGACATATATACTTATAAATTGATTGGACGGTCAAATGAATTGCTGCTATTTTCAATGGTTGTGTTACTTGTGTAAGAGAGGTGCTAGGGACACATTAGGTGTGGCACATGTCCCACCTGTATGTGAGAGGGGTGTTGCTGAGATGTGCCACACCCGATGTGCCTTTAGCATTTTTGCTTGTGTAACTACTAAAACTGGTATAAAGATGCTGCGATGGACTGAATCCTTGCCTACTTTATACTCCGGCAGAAAGAAAAAGAAAAAAGGCTTTCTTCAACATTCTTAGAGAGAGAAATAAACTTTGAGATATCACAGAGAGAGAGAGAGAGAGAGAGAGATGTCGGACGAGGAGCATCACTTCGAGTCCAAGGCCGACGCTGGGGCCTCCAAAACCTTCCCACAGCAGGCTGGAACCATCCGCAAAAACGGCTACATAGTCATCAAGAACAGGCCTTGCAAGGTCTCTCTCTCTCTCTCTCTCGTGTGTGTATATGTTTATCTCACTCTTTTTGTTTGAATTCGTGGTGGGTTATCATCATCTTTCATCTGGGTTTGTGTTAATTTTTCCAGATCTTGGTGGTTTGTCTTGTATATGCTCCTTTTATATCTATCATTGTTGTGGGGATTGATTCAACATGTTATTGGGTGTTTATTGTTGTTTTTTCGTTTCAACAAGTAATTGAGTATATACGGATTACATGGAGACTAAGTTATTGGTTCCAGTGACAATATTGATACGTGAATAAGAACAATTTTTTTTTTTTTTGGTCATTTTGGGGCAGATAAAAGGGACTTGATAAATTTACAAAAAGTCTACTCACACATACAATTAAGCACAGATTCGACAGAGAATTTCTAGGGGGCCCGCCTCGGGTCCCGCAAAGATGATCCAAACTACTCAATTTTCCTAAAATATTTGTTTTTGCATTCCTGTTAAAAATTATTTCAATTGGATACCGGTAAGAGCTTTTTAGAAAAAAGTTCATAGAATCGTTTAGCTTATTTAAAATACACTAATGGATTGGAGCAACTAACTGAAATCTAATTTCCTAAGAGTAGTTTGTCTCAATTTAAGAGGGTTCTGAATCTCAACCGTTATGCTTTGTTTCACCTGCTTAAAATTTTTTTATGGCCTACTGTATTGATATTACCTTGTATATCGACCACTATTGTGTGTTATTGGCTGATACATAGCTGTGTCACTGATACTTATCCAAATCCCAATACCGCCGGTGTTCTAAAAGGCAGCCTAGCCGATTAATCGGTGCCGAGGCGGTACCTCGCCGCCTTGCCTAGGGATCTAGGCAGTGATCTAGGTGCCGAGCTGATTAATCGGCCGCTAGGCGGGATTACTCAGCAATTAATTGGCTAAGTGGCTAGGCGGGCTAGTGGGATAAGCGTCTAGGCGGGATTCGGTGGACAATTAATCGGCTAGGAGATGTGATTTTCAAATTTTAAGGGCTTTTGCTGTCATGGTAATACAGTGTAAGGGGCTTTGGTGTAATTTTTGCCTATGATATAAACTAATTTCCAGTAAACCCAGTACCCAGTTCACCATTGAAAATTCAAAACCCCAAAGGCCAAAACCTAATCGTACTATGTGTCATCATGCAAAATTGATTGCTTTTTATAACAGTGCAGTGGTGTAATTTTGTCCTACACTTCCTTTTCCTAATTTGTTCACGTGTATCTTAAATGGAGATGCTGCACTACTCACAAAATTATCCTTGATTCCGATGCTCTGAGTCACTGAGCGTGTCTGATTCTAAGCACTCCAAGGGTATGCTCAGCTTACTTTTGTTTATTAGGTAATCTTAAATCTTTTTAATGATGAACTCAATCTATTTGCTAAACTTCACGCCCTAGTGCACCTTGTACATTGGGCACCCCAAACTTGTTCCCAGAGTGCATCTTCCACTTTAAATACATTAGTTTCCTTGCCTTGATCATCTCAAATATTTTAAATGATGAGTACTTTCGGAGTTGATTTGATGCATCTAGCAAGATTGATTTGGCTGAAGACATCTACATTATGCATTTGACAAGAAAAATTTAGGTTCATGCTGACTTCAATTTGATGCAATTACTGAGGTTTATTTATCCCGAGTTTCCTTAGATTTCTGCACTTTAGTGCGGGTAGGCTGTCTCGAGTGACCTTTTTTCCCCTAATTAATCTAGCGAGAAGGGGAAAGTTAGATTTGATGCTATTTGCATGTTTTGGTTTATGTTCATACCTCATCAAGAGATTCAGGGCCTTAGGTGTGACCTTTTTACGTCTAATCTTTGTCAAGAAAGTACATGAACTTACAAGTTCCTTCATCTGAATATAGCGTCTTCACAAATGCACCTTCTCTAATTTTTGACTATTTCAAAGCATAGCAGAGGAACACTGCTCGGGTTATAGGCCCTCAAAACTTAAGGAATATGTTCACGCCATGCATGATTTGTAAAGAAGCTCATTGTCTCAGAAAGATGAAATAAAACTAAATACAATCAAAAGGCATGTCCTGTCTCGTAGGTAGAGATTATCAAATATATGCAACTAGGGACTGATGCAGGACATTTAGGAAGGATCAAATCTTGAATCTTGTCCGCACACAAGTAGTTGACCATTCTCTTTAAGGAGATAAGATTGGGCCAGCTTAAGTTTTGAGGCCTATGCCCCATGTAGGCTGCCCTCTACATATTTCATTTTCATATTATTTTTTGTTATATGGATTTACTCACATACCGATATGAAGAGTAGGATACGGTGGATGTAAAGAAAACCAGTGGATCTGACTAGGATATCAACTATATTGCTTGATCCGAGAATAATGGATGTATTGTATCATCTAGAATATTTTCTTTTGTCAATCGGTAGGATACTAAGATTCATTTGTTTCATGAAAATTACAGTAGCGGGACACTACATCAACCATGTGAGAGTCTGCAATAGCTAAATCAAACACTAGAGCCACCAATCAAAGAAATAGCCCTGTAAGATTGAGAAATGAACCAACAAAAAAAGGCTCCGTGTAGAAGAGAAATTTCTTAGGCAATATTTGCTCCCTGACCCTCATTTGAAACTATACAAGGGTAGCCAACTAGGAAGTTATCTAGTGTGAAGTGAGATGTGCAGAAGAGAAGGTTGAAGACTATTAATCTAATATTGCAGTTGCTCCTTTTGGTACTGTGAAGTATAAACTGTGTTAGAAGCAACTTTGAAGTGCTGAGCTTACATGCCGACCAGGCTTACACATGGCATAACTTCTTTGGCAAGAATTTCGTATTTGGTCACACCTTTTTATCATGAATCCATGCTGCAAGTCTACTAGGATGTACTGATATTACATGTTGCTAGCTCAAAAGAAATGGTCTTCGGCCCTTGTAGTATACTTTGTCTTAGTAGCTAGCAAGATACAGTTGTAGACTTCTCTCTCTTTGATCTACTGTATTCTGCTATTGTAAGTTGGTGAACAAGTCTAGCTTTCTTGTAACAATCCTTTGCTTCTCTTCTTTTTTTTTTCCTGACAGGTTGTGGAGGTCTCCACCTCAAAGACAGGCAAACATGGACATGCAAAGTGCCACTTTGTGGCAATAGATATCTTCAATGGCAAGAAGCTTGAAGATATTGTTCCTTCATCCCACAACTGTGATGTAATGTCATGCTTTGTTATTAGTTTTTCTTTTTTCTTATGTTTTAACATTTACATACGCATTGTTTCTTGCGTTACAAATCTTGTAATTCTTCCCCCAGTTATGCATTTGTTTCGTTGATTTTTGTTTTCTCATTCTGGTCACTTATTTCGTGTTTTAATCTTTTCTCAGGTTCCCCATGTCAATCGTACCGACTACCAGCTGATTGATATCTCTGAAGATGGTTTTGTAAGTTTTCTGTTATTATTCGATAACAAGATTTGGTTCATGGCAAAAGTAGTGTTCAACAGTGTCCCCTTTCAAATCAGTGTCATGCTAGAGAGAAAATGAATTAGTTTTCCCTGTGTTAATTTCCGTAAATGGGATTAGCATAGGTGAGGTTCAATATAGAGGACCCATATCATTGTCCATTCTTGTGTAACTGTTTTGCCCCTGAGCAGATGTGGGATTATCCTGGGCTGGACTAACTTGTTCAGTAATCGCTTCCATGCTCAAATAAAACTCTAGATTTGTGTTCACCAATAGACAATCACGTTTGAATTGGCAGTTGGAGTCCTGTGATCTTAAATGACGCGTTTTTTTTTGCCTTTTCAGGTGAGTCTTCTAACTGACAATGGAAACACCAAGGATGATCTGAGGCTTCCCACGGATGACGCTCTCCTCACCCAGGTACACCATGTAGAACCAACCTGTTTTTTGCCTTGAACTTCCGGAGTTCCTAATTTTTCCCCTCTTTTCTATATTTATTTGTTCCATTCATAATTAGAATGAGCTTTTTGTTTCTACATTTCTTGTGTGTAGATCAAGGATGGGTTCGGTGAGGGGAAGGACCTTGTGGTGACTGTTATGTCTGCAATGGGAGAAGAGCAAATCTGCGCCCTCAAGGACATTGGTCCCAAGACTTAACAATGCGCCGTGCTTGTGGGCAAAAGCTACCCTTATGTTCTAACAGTAAATTTTATTGACTATATGGTGTGTAAGGGCGTGATACTTATAAATATTATCTAAAGCCGTGTAACTAAAACCTATTTCCTGGCTTCTGTCTCGCGAAAGGGGTCCTTGTTCTTGTAGCAAGATGAAATTCATAAATGCACGATCTCTGTGACATATTCCGTTCTGTCCTTGTGTTTCTTTGACAATTGTTTGAAGCCTCAGTTTTCATTTGTCGTTCTTCCTCTTTCTTACGAGGCTGGTGTCCAAAATGGGTTAGAAGTTGGCACCACAATTTTCCGTTACTGCACGATTTGAACCATGAATATTGGGGAAGCTTGTTGGGCTTTCTTTGAGTTGCTCATTTAAGGAAAACAAAATTCGCCATTAGTTACGTTGATGGCGAGGAAGGTCCTCGATCCTCGATTCTTGGACAGATTTTGAATATTGATTTGAAATCATCATTTGCAGAACACCTCCCTTGGGCATGCATCTTCTTTAGAACGTTGGTTTGTTCTTTCATGAACTTTGGAACCGGACCGATTTTTTGAGGTAAAAAATGAACGCAGTCTTTATGCTTTATAGTTTGTACAAGGAATTGTTCCTTCTTGAGCTGAAATAGCTCTTAAGACTACGAAAACGTCTTCTTGGTATCATGCTTGAAATGCAGTGACAGTCCAGATCTTGTTTAGGATCAGATTCTGGCAGAGGCTTTTGATCTGTTTTCCATAGATTCACATCCACATAAAGCTAAATAAACCAAAACCCAAAGTCAATTTCACCTCCATACACGGTTTCGCACATGCGTAAATTGAATCAAACAAGCGGAGAACGAGAAAAGCTCGGAAATGACTCCGGCGAAGCAGTAGCCCCGATATCAGTCATGTAATTGTGGTAATACCCGAGAAGCTGAAAGGTTCGGAGGAGAAAATGAAAGTGATACTTCCATACAATTTAAGCTGTTCTTTGATTGCTTCTTCTTCTAGGTGATGTGCATTTTAGAGCAGGGATTAGCTGAAATGTTTGACATAATCAAGAATTCAGCTTCTTGATAGAATAAATCGTTGCTTCTCAATATTTTTTGCTGTCGAGGTCATAGGTAGGGCTGTCAATGAGTTTGAGAATTTACCTTCAGGCTTGGGTCGGACTTTGAAGGGACTCTCACCGTTTTTAGCAGTAAATGGATATCTCCAACTACGATGAGAAAGTACCAACTGCCTCAAAAACTCTTTACTAATTGTGAGTTTGAAGATATTATTTTTCTTTGAGTTTATGATTGAAGATCGTAGTATAATGTTCACGTATCGAATATCCGTGGCTCGTGTCCTGTTTGAACATGAGACACTTTCATTAAACCAGACACAAACCAACTCCCATTCTTGAACATACAGATGATGTCGTTTCAAAGTGGAGTTGGCGATAGCTCCCTCGTTAGGTTGAAGGTATGATTCACTTTTTTATGAATACGTAGGTTACAGATGCCTTCCCTCCAGTTGGTGACGATACGCTCTAGTAGCTACAGGAAAGGAAGCTGTGGCATTGAAGACTGGTCCCGAAAGCGATTAGTAAGTGAACTAGGATCTGCAAAGATTCGACTTTGATCCGCCTATGAACCTTGGCTCACGCTCTGCGTATCTTATTCTTTCAAGCCTCTTTCTTCTGTCTGAATTGCTTGGTTCCTTCCCTTCCTTTGCCGAAGAAAGGAATGAACCAAGTGCCATAGCCCCTTCTTTTATTGTCTTCCATAACAATAATGAAGGCGCGCATCTCTAAGATATTCAGTTTCGCAACTCTATGTTCATACCGTTCATAATGCGCGCATAACTACCGGTCTAGCTTTAAAATGAGGTTCAATGCAACTTCTAGGCCTAATGCAATGCCTAATCCAACTGAAGCAGAAGATGAGGCTGTAACATCAAAGTAAAAAAGAAAACCTGTCACTGATACTCTAGGGGAGCCAACCAGACAACCCCAATTAAAACCAAAATCCCATTTGCCATTGCTCTTTTAAACAGCAGTTACCATCGTTAACTATAACAGAACTTTTGGACTCAATAACGAAAATATTATTTAGTCAATATCGTGAACGCACCCTTTAATAGAAATTCTATTGACGATTAAAAAAGTCTATACCTTGTAGCAGTTAACCAATTCAGAAAATGGCCCAATTGAGCGAAGTCTAATATTATCCAATACCCATTGTCGCCATTGCAGCTGTTGTCAGACAGCATCTGAATTTGCCATCAGTTGGAGGGAAAAAAAAAAAACCCCTAGACTCCAAAACTTCGCTTCACCCAAATCATTTGTTGCTCCGGAAGGTATTTTCTGACGCCGTGGTGACGGATGGTTTCAGCCACGAGAGAGCAACTGATTGTATAAGGTGGCGGGAGAGGACTGTTGTCGAAGTCATGTTCCTAATTTACGCTTTTAAACGTTTGCATCATGAACGCAAACTTTCGCACTCCGGCCGCAAACTTTGTTGAAGTATCATTCGCGCTTTTATACAAAAACTCCCGACCACATACTTTTGTGTTATGGCCGCAAACTTCTTTGGACGCAAAGAATTACTCCATCCGTCCCAATTTAATTGTCCCTCGTTCTATTCTAACAGGCTAAAAAACTAGTTATATCTTTCAATCCACAATGAATTTCATATCAACTATAGATCTTGTTTGATAAGGCCTTAGTCAGAGGTGCAGGATTTTCTTTTCACTGAGAATGTGAAGAGTAGAATCAGCTGTGAATGGTGTGAGGGATTCTTACAGCAAGAGTAGAAATAGCAGGTCTAAATTTTAGGAAAGCTCAAATGACCCTGTGGTCAACAGTTTCGAACCTTTTTCTGGAAGATGCATCCTGCTCTTTTGTTGAATGGGTTCACCTCTCACCAGTAAGGTCAGTCCAGTTGGTAATGATAGTAATTTTGCCAAGTATAGCACTTGGATTTCTTCCAAATGTAGTTCTCTGTTATGCAGCAGGAACATTAAACTTTGTAAGCTTTACTGTCTACCCTTGTTTGTGCAAGTTTCTGGTGATTTAAAGTTTTAGCTCTCTGGACTTGATTTTACGTTGGCATTATTGTTTTGCTTGGGAGATACGATATTGAAGCACCATGCTAACATTAACTATGTACTATGAGTGACATGAACATAGGACCGGGAATCTGAATATCATACATATGCCTGCTTCGATTATTCTTGTGGAAGACCATTCGAGGAAAGTATCACCAACTCCACTTTGGAAAGACATCTTGTGTATGTTTAAGTAAGAAGTTGGTCTGTCATTGGTATGAGGGGAAAGCACCCGTGGATCAGTTCCAAAATTAACAATATAACTCATTGATTAAACTACTTGTGTTCTCTTCTACCCTTGTTCTTGTTTTTATTTTCCCCGAAAAACTGTAAGAAAAGAAGACCAGTTTGAATCTTTGTGTTTGTGAATAGGCTTTCTTTCCAATTGGGTTTGCATGAAGACTGGATATTATGGGTAACAGGATGTGAGAAAAAGGCATATATAGTTGGTTTCCTTTGTTTGGTGTTTGGATTAACAGCTTGGTGGGTCTTTGATTTCGTGAACAAAATGGAGGGAAATACATGCTGGGTGTTGAAGCAAAAAAAGTGTAAATCTTGTTAACCAAATCATTAGTTGAAGTTTAATAAAGGGTTTTTGCTTCCGCTATACGTACTTGAGTCCCTTTTGTCATTTGCTAATAAGATGATTAATGTTGAAATGGCCTCAGTAATGGTATCCCTGGCGCGGACTTATATCTTCAGAGACGGGCTAGGGTCGTGACAAAATATTATTGATTCTTTTTTTTAAATTGGCAAAGAAATATAGTAGACATAGAAGAAGTTTACAACAAAGAAACGGCAATGGCTAAGGATTAGTTGATTAGAAATGAACGCACAAGCAAAGACAAAGCAAAAAAGTGAGGCCAGCCAAACAAGGAAATGAACACAGGGTACAGTATCGTGCAACAAAAACAATAAGTACTGCAGCAGTAGGGTGTGGGCTGTGTCAAACAAGGAAATGAACGCAGGGTAGAGTATCGTGCAACAACAACAATAAGTACTGCACCGTGGGGTGGGGTGTGGGCTGTGTCGGACTTGGCGTTGGATTTTGGATCTATTCAGCCTTCATCTTTTATGGATTGGTTTCTGGTCTGGGTGTTGGCAGCCCCAGGCGAAACCCATATCGTTAAGGCTGTTCTCGTGTTGTGGGGTTTGTGGCTTCATCGAAACAAAGCTCATTTCGACGGAGTGCAGCATTCTATCAGGCAAACGACTGAGATGATCAAGCAAATCTCAGTCTCTGCCAGATAATGGAGAATCAGAGCGTTTCTGCGGTTGCAGAAGACGATCAGTCTGTTCATCCGAGAGCAGTGGATGAATTTTTAAGGGTTATGGACAGTCAGCAAGAAGATCAAGGCAGTAGAAGACATGTGGCTCAGATTGTGGCGGATGGCGCCTGGGATCCGGGAGGAATCAAAGCGGGTGCAGCTTGGGTGATTAGAGATAACAACGGTTTGGTTCTTCGAAAAGACAGTGTGGGTTCCCTTGCAGGGTCAGTGTCACAAGCGGAATACAAGGCTTGTTTGGAAGCTCTCTCGTGGCGTTTTCGCAACAATTTTCCCCAAGTCGACCTTCAGACAGATACCTTGCTATTAGTACATGACTTAGTGAGAGGAAAAGCCTCAGAATGGAGGCTTGAGGTCATGTTAGCAGATATTATAGCTTGTTGTCATTCTCTTTCCTTTGTTTGTGCTTGTAAAGTTGATAGGGCTATCGTTAAAGAAAGCCCATACTTTGGCTGGCATTGCTGGGGAGTCTCTAATTCCTTAGCTTTGTTGATCCCTTGGTTTGGCCATCTAAACCATGTCGCCTCCGTACGTGTCGTAACGTCCTCCATTTCTCTCTTCTAATCTACTCTCTCGCTCTCAGTGGCAGCTCTAGAAAAAAAAAAAAAGGATTGTCACAATAGAGCAAACTTAAAAGCTCTCAGTTCTAAGAGAAAAACAAGTAACTAAACAAATTGATATATTGCTTTTTGAAACGAAACAACATTTTGTTAACATTTTATCTTTCTTTTTTGAACGGCAACATTTTATCTTTCATCCTCCAATTGCTTCTCTAAATTGAAAATTTGTATTTTTCTTTTAACAAAAGTGGCTTCAAATTGGGTAGTAGACTCTCAAATTTTCAAATTGAATGAGTTTGGTGTTCATTGTTGATTGAATAAGCCAGGTGCTCAATGTTAAACATTTTTGGAGTATGAAAAATAGTTCATGGTGTTCATTTTGCTCTGTTGCTTCTAATGTGAAGTCATTTTCAATCTGTGCCCAGTTTTTTTTTTTTTGAAATGGTCAATGACATATATCATTCAAAGCCCGAAGGCAATACACAAATCATCAAAAGATTAGGAGAGAACCAAAACTACCTAATCCTAGATACAAGCACCTACTGCAAATGCAGGCCGGTAAAACGTCGGTACATAAGAACCAATCATAAAAGAGGTAGCAGATAAACCAACAGAGGTCCCCAGTTCAAACCTTAGGAGCGCACATGTGAAATCAGCTAGCTTCACCACCGTGATATCCACAAGCCAGACTAATGAAACTGCTGTCATTGTTTGGGACTTCATTTGTGTGATGGGCCATTTACACATGGACTGGACTCGACCTGTTTGTCCACCCTGAGTCCATTTCAATAATTGACATTGTTCACTTTTTAGATCTTGTCGAGATCATTAACAAAGATACAAAAACAAATGTCATTTGATAGAATTCGGAACATATTATATATTAAGATAAATAGGTTAAATGGGTTGTGATTCCGTGTCGTAATCTTTTTTTTTCTCAATATATTCAATTTTGGTGAGATCGGAGAGGGCCCAAAAATGGACCAACATGAAGGTCAGTCCATTTAATTTTACGTGGGGATCCAATACCAAACAAGACTCTGAATTGAGTGCCAGAATTTGGAATTATGCAAGGCCATTTTTCTAAGTTTCAAAACTATTCTCTCGTTTATACCCTTTATATTTTCCAAAGTTTAGGGCATTTAGCTCAGTATCACTTGATTTACTTGTGTCACATGTTCTATACAGGGAACTGTTAGCCCAAAGTTTCTCCGAAAAGAATATGACTACGTACATGGGGTACATTCCTCAGCATACATGCGTCTTTGGGACCCATTTGGATCCCTCAAAGTCAAAGATGATTCAAGCCGCTAGTTTTGTTCAAAATATGTTGTTTCCAAGCACATAAGACCATTCACAAAGCCTTCGTATTAAGAGAGGTTATTGAGTGCTCTTGGAGCAATGGCTCACACCATTTACAATGTATCACATGTCACTTTGTCCCTTAACTTACCAACACAAGAAGGTACACCAGTTATGTAGTTTTCAGCAATTCCAATGCACTTTGAATGCCACATGGCCTTGATCTAAGACCAATATTTCATAATTTCTCTTGTATTGCTGGCAAGTTTGTTTGATCGCACATGGGCATTGAATTGGACTATATATCTATACAGGGAAAGACTACAATACACACCTCTTATTTGGATGTATATCATATACACCCCCCAAAATGTTATGAATTATAGAGAAAATATTACGAATCGTATTGCTAAAAAGTTATGAATCGTATAAAGATTACGAGATACACCAAAATGTTATGAATCATAATGAAAATGTTACGAATCGTACTGCTGAAAAGTTATGAATTCTAGGACAAAAGTTACGAAACACACTAAAATATTGTGAATAAACCATAAAATAGGTACATATAGTACACCCTTTTAAGGGGTGTATATCGTAGATTTTCCATATATCAAAGGGACTAGACTTTCGGTATTCAATTACCGGCCAAATAGCATCTCTGATGCGCAGAAAGCTCTTGTCGTTCCGGTGTATCCGGATTTAGTCCCCTACAGATAGTCATAGTGATGTGATGCGAACAATATTTCCTGGCAGAGACAACATAGTACCATACATGCACTTCCATTTTGTGTACCAAAAGGAATGTCTCGAGATTCCCGTGTTTGGAGGTTCGTATATAATTAATCTACGAAAATAAAGGTACACCAGTTTTTGTTTACAGAGAGAGGACCAGGCTGCAAGAAAAAAAAGACCCATATTCTTGTCTAAACTGAGCATTGAGCAGTAGACAGACACTATGAATGGAATTCAATGGCGACACCCAACTAACCTTCAATTACATATGAACCAAACAGATTATGAGGAATCCTTACTCAACGAATAGTTACCGTAGATATATGATGCGAATCCCCAGAAGGTAATGATCAGAGACAATATTTTGAATCCACTCATAGGGTCCTTCAACAATATAACTGCAGCAATGCTTGTGATAGGCACCCTCACTGCATTAAGAACACCAGCTAAGACAGTTGAAGCCAAGAAAAGCACAGCAGTGCTTCCCAAAACTCCCAACTGGAAAGTAATAGCACCCCAGATAAGAACCATGATATACGAGACTTTTCCGCCCTCGAAACTCCTGGCCTCGGAACTCATCCCTTGGAAAGCGTTGTCCGTGATCATCCCAATTGTGGTGAACACAAAGGCGAAGAAAGAAACCATTACTTGTTGCTCTAGAACAACATGGAACGATCTCCTTCCGAGCAGTTTCAGGAAGACAAGCTCCGAGAGGGCAAATATGAGCCCGTGGAGAGCAGACCCCATGATATCCCAAACGAAGCCAATGATGTATTGGCTGTCAGTGACATCCCCGTATCTATCGGAACTCGAATCCAATCCAATGATCGCCATAGCGGCGGTAATGATCACGATTGCATTTATTGTAGAAGCGTTGATTTTGTTTTTCACAAAAACGTATCCAAACAGGGCCGAAAACACTAAGGATGATGACGCTAAAAGAGAAGCAGTTGATGCTGGGAGATATGCATATGCATATGCGTACATGAGGTTATCAGCCGCACTTAAGAAACCCAATACAATATAGGAAAGCGTGAGTTTTATGGTAAGGGGAGAGGGACAAGTTTTGCAAAAGAAGTATGTGGGAATGAGGATTAAAGCCGTCAGTGGCCACCCTGCAACAGCAACCCATGAAATGATCCATTTGCTCTTCCCTCCGTTGGAATAATAGACACGTGAGAGGAGACTAGAAGCAGGGAATGCCACGAGCATTGCTCCGCTGCTTAGGAGTAGAAGAACCCAATATGAGATTGGCTTGCTTATATATGTTCCCCACACCATTCTCTTGTAAGTGGAAATCTTGTCCATAAATGAAACAGGTGGTTTTGGTGCTCCCTCCTCCATGCCTTCCGGTGCTCCCTCCTCCATGCCTTCCCCTACCATGGATGGTCATAACAAATACCAAACAGAAGCGATGGTGTCAGGTCAGATGTTCCCATCATGAAAGGTGAATCCATGAAACACAAGAATGATGCATCTGCAGACTTTGAAGATGTATAAGACATAACATGCACAAACAAATGCTTGAAAATCAACTACTCCGTTTGTATACAGAACTTAAACGATATTGGAAACTGGTGCTTTTTCAGGTGCAGGAAATGATAATTGGGTAGCAAAACAAGTTCCTGTGTTGGTTTCAGAGAAGTTTGATACATCCCAAAATGAGTACGATTGTGTCTACTAGAGCTGTAAGACAATCCAATGGTAGGTCATCGGCTAATTAACATTCAGTGGAATTTATTCAAAAAACTCATGGTAAAATTAGCAGCTGAACCAAAAGTTAATCATAGCAACTAAATTGGCCAAGAACATATTGGCAAGGCGATGCAATACGATTAAAGAAAACTAAAAAGTCATAGCAAATTAACACCACAAATTATCGTAACATTTGCACCCCATGGCATAATAATTTCACCACAAATGGTGAATAACCTTTTCCTCAAAACGCCATAACATTGTTACAATCACTTACTTTATGTTGTCCCTTCGTAAGATCCATCACAAATTGACATAACGTTCACCACAAAAGGAAATGTCTAAACATTTTTATGGTGCTCCAGTGGTTCGAAGCTTACTCCCATGAGGTTTGGTGACTAGCAGAACATAGGACTCGTGCCTATCGAACACAAGGAATGAGCTTCTTGTCACCGTGCCCCTCGATGGGAATGGGGATGGATCTCTGTGCTAGTTCTAGCAGCACATTCCATTCCTCTTTTCAATACCAAATTCTCTATCCAGTACTCAACTTTCCAACTGCATAACTTTTTCCACTCAAAATCAGCCACCCAAAAACCCACAAGGATTTGTTCCGGTAACTGTAGCGAACAACATGTCATAGAACACAATTTGTACAAAATTTGCCAATTTCAATTACCCAGAAGCAATAAGAAACACCCACAAATCATAACAACTAACAAGCATATTACATTCACATGTAAGAAATATGCATATAGTCCAGCACAGCAAAAGTGATCGAATCCACCAGAGCATCTCCATCCCTAACCCCTTTTCTTGAATCAAAACCAAAATTTGAGTAAACCCTAAAATTCACTCCAGTTCTTGACTCAAAACCAACTCCCAATTGAGTTCTACTCAAATTTTTTATTCAAATCAAAGGAAAGGAGACTCAAATTCTTATTCAATCCCTCTCAAATTAACAGCTATGTCAATAAGGAAGCTTTTACTCAAATAGTAATACTGGCGGATCAGTGAAATTGAGCTCACCTGGTTCGATAAGTGGCTGTTGCATTTAAACCCAGAAACTGCGTGAGCCGGAAAACTGGGGAATAATGAGAGCTCAGTCACGCCTGGCCTGGTGGGTGTTGTAGCAAATTCTGGTCGAGCATAATTGACTATTTTGGATAAATAATCCTTCACATTATTATTTTTTACTATCTTTATTTAATTTTTATATATATTTATTAATTTTACGTCAATTTTTTTTATAAATAATTTCTCTGCGTTGTGAAAACACTAAGTGAATTTTTCCACGTACAAAAAATTTGGCTAAACTGGTCAACCCCACTAATAAACTTGGTTGGAGGGTAAAAGGGACCACTTTCTTTTGTTCTCGTTTTTGTTCTTTAATTGGATTTTATTATGCTGTTGATAGCTGTATTTTTTTGAGAAAAATTGAAAACCACGTTTTTCTTGCAATTAATTAATAATGGGGAAGGCTTTTCGGCAATCGGACAGGGGGTGTGTGCTGTGCAGCTTCGCGCAGCACAGCGTGCTGCACGGCTTCCGACGAGGCTTTTCCGGCATCGGTCCGACGATCGGAGACGTTCACCACGTAGAGCTCGTCGAGTTCTACATGTGCATCAAAAATCAGCTCGATCAAATATCGTTAAGGGCCTCATCGGAACATATATAACTTGAAAAAAAATGAATCCTAATGGATACGAAACACTGGATCAAAACCACTAAATCCATTTTTTTTCAAGTTATATATGTTTGGATGAGGCCTTTAACAATATTTGATCGAGCTGATTTTTGGTGCTCTTGTAGAACTCGACGAGCTCTACGCGGTGAACGTCTCTGATCGCCGGACCGATGCCGGAAAAGCCTCGCCGGAGGCCGTGCAGCACGCTGTGCAGCACGAAGCTGCACAGCACACACCCCCTGTCCTCGGCAATCTTAATGCAACTTCCAAGTTTTGGGGCTTTGCGCAGTTTATTTTAATGATCAAAATTGTTCAATTTGTAGAATATGTTGAGAATATTAACCCTGTCAAAAGGGTAAATTAAATTTTATGTTGATTTGAAAACAAATACTTTGTCTAGAAAAGTATTGACTCTTTTCGTGATTTGCAAACCGTTTTCTAAAGATTAGTGATGCTATATTGACTCTATCAAAAATATTAAAAATGTAGACCAATATTTTTTTAGGCCACAATGAACTATCAATACATGGCTAGGGAGGGCTAACTTTTAAAACAAGATAAGATGGGATATCGACATGGACATAGAGGGCAAAATGTTTGAATTCAAATTTTTATGTTTGAATGAGCCAACCATTCCGGCCGCCCATTATGTTAATGGAGAATTCGAAATTTAATTCGAACAATGGATGGTTTGAATTCGTAGAAATTCGAATTAAATCCGAGCCATCTATATCGATATGGATGGTCGGATCGACCGTAGTGCGGCTGCCCCTCCCAGTCCCCATCTTATATGTAAAGTTTGAATTTGTCTTCTTTATGTTGAGTAAGCTAAGCCCAAAAAATATACGAGAGCATTATAAATATCAACTCTAGAGTTTTAGGTAGATGATGTGACGATTTTAAGAGCTTTTCTTTCTCATTCAAGTACGTTTTGTGTTCATACGTTATTACATGGGCATAAAATCTTTTTACACAGTCTCAGATAAATTTTCTTTATCCATCTCTTTTTACTTATTACTTTAAAAAATCTCCTTCAAAATCACAATCGAACTGGGCCTCCGTAATAACAAAATAAGCCCAATGCAGAACCATTCATATACAATGGTACTAGGCCAGCCTAGGTTATTAAAACTATGTTAACCCCATGAGTTTGCCTAAAAAATCCTTAAAACCCACAAACATGAATGGTCTTCGTTTTAATAAGGGAAAAGAAAATGATTTTCGCATTACTCCTTTTATTTACTTGCACTCATTTTCTTGTTTTCATTCATATGAAATTATCAAACAATCCTTGTTTATTCGCTCACTTTTTTACACGTAAAGGGCATTTTTGTTTATTTTACGTGAATAAAAAAGAGTGCCATTGGATAAACAGTACAATAATCATTTTCTTGGAGGGAAAAAAAAAGCTTGGAGCACAACAACGAACTCGAGAATGCTGTCGAGCAGCTCCCCTGCCGAGCGATTGCATATCTCAGCACGGACGGTTCGAATCGAATATAAGCACATACAAATCTAAACCATCCATTATTCGGATAAGATCCGAACCGTCAATTATTAACATAAGTAGGCGGATCGGCCATTCTACACCACTCTACAAAGAGATGAGGTCCCACAACAAGTGGGGTTCACAACAGGGGTCACTGTATCAGAGTCAAACAGTCCAGAAAGGAACGTGCGCACCTACTCCTGACGCCGTTAAAAGAAAACGTCAACGATCCTCGTTTCCCGCACCCCTAAAGTAACGGCCGCATGAAACGGCGTGGGTAAAAGAAACCAAATATCCGAAGCACCTGAGACAACACCGGTCAAAAGGTCAAAAGCCACATAAATGCAAATGAATCAAACGAATAAACAAAAAAAAACACACACACACACTTCCCACTTTGAACGACACGAAAAACATTCGGATTCGGTCACCAAAATCAATGCAAAAAAGGTTTCTTATTGGAGGCCTCGTTTGGCTACTAGCCTACTACCCACCTAAAAATTGAATTTTGCAAAAACTAGGTTTGAAGTACTATAAAATAAGAGGATCAAAAAAAAAAAAAAGTACTATAAAATAAATTACTCGTAGTGGTTTCGTTATCAAAATCAGACCCTATTCGGTTTGGACTGGGGGGAGCTGCTGTCCCGGCCGAGGAGGTCCCGCTACAGTCTTGCTTCGATAATCGAAAACGTTTACATACTTGATCAAATATCATTAAGTGCCTGATTGAAACACATATAACTTGCCAATAATGGGTTCTAGTAAATTTGATCTAGTGTTTCGGATCCATTCTTTTTTAAGACAAAAAGGTTTCGATTAGACATTTAATGATATCTGATCGAGCTGATTTTTTACATACTTGTTCAACTCGACGAGCTCTACGAAGTGAACGTTTCCGATCATTGGAGCAAGACCGGAGCACGGCCCCTTTGGCCGAGATAGCAGGCTGCTGTCCCTTTCGAGTTGAGGAAAGTTTTTAAGAGTAATGAGTAGAGAGAGATAGATAGAGAAAATTTATTGAAAATCGTGCGTTTTGAGACCCCAAATGAACAAGCCTTTAGATCTAGAAATAGTTTTTCAATAATTCGAACTAGAATTTGAATATTTTTCTGGAAAAATATAGAGTTTTTTCAGGAAAAATATGCTTACATGTGCTGAAGGAATGAATGAAAGATCCAGCTTCTCACTGGTCTAGGATCTTACCATCGGTTTTGAGGACTCACCACAAGGGCCCTTCGACAATTATCTAGTTGGTTTCTCACGCTAGATTTTATTTGTTAATTCGGTAGTGACAACGAATTTAACAGAAACGATGACACGATTTTAACAAATTAATCTAAACGAAATGCTTGGAGGTCGGAAAAATGAATCGTTGAAGAAGAGTCAATCGGCGACCGCTACGACTTGAAATTGGATTGGTCCATTCCTTCCACGAATCTTCGTTAGATCACATTTTCTCTTCTTCTTCTTCTTTTTTAATGAATATTAATGAGCAAAATCAAGAAGAAAACAAATAATAATAATAATAATTGACTTTCATTTACTTCATTCTCTATCGTGCTTAAACAACTCAAACTCACAAAATAAAATGAGACAATCCAAACAGGCGATTAGTCATACAAGTAAAAGTTTTCATTACTATGAAAATCACATTTTGCCTCCTACCCAATTCATACTAAAACATCCGATACATACAAGATTGCCATAAAAATTTAAAAAGATTTGGGCGCTCTGTGTTTAGAACTTGAGAAAAGTGAAAAAAAATTAAGAGAAAAGAAAATAAGAGAACTTGTACTGTGCACAATTTTAAATTTTTTTATTTTCTCTCATTTTACTCCAAACCAAACTATAGGAGAGATTTTATTTTATTTTTAAAATTTTTTCTACCCTTTTCTTACAAGTTCCAAACACACCATAAAAGATTTCGGTTGTGTTTGGTTGAGAGTTTAGTTTAGTTTAGTTTTGATAGTGGGTGGAGAAAGAAATAGAGTAATGATTGAAGATAGGGGTAATGATTGGAGAGAGATAGAGAGAGATGGGAAAGTAATAATTGAAAAAATAGGGTAATGATTGGAGAAAGAAATAGGGTAATGATTGAAAACAAAACTAAAACTAAAACTAAACCACGAACCGAACAAAGCCGAATTCATAACTAATGGTAATAAAATACTGTACTTACACACCAAAAACCGCTCGAGAAAACCTTTACTCTCTCTCTCTCTCTCTCTCCACCTTCGAATCGGCCATGGACGAGAGTAAGCAGCAGCAGCAGAGTCTCGATTCTCTTGAAGAAGCAGAGAAGACGACGTCGTCGGTAGATGAAGAAGAAGAAGAGGAGGAGGAAGAAGAATTGGACGAAGTTGATGACGACGACGACGACGACGACGACGGTGATGACGGTGGAGGCGAATTTCGCGTCGAGCAGAGGAAGCAACTCGGCGAGTCACCGAAAAATGAAGCCCGAGTGAAATCTGAAACCCTAGCCGTGGCGTCGTTGTCGGAGAACGATTTTAAGTCCAATTTCGCTGCTTCTGCTCACCTTCTCTCAGGTATGATCACGCGATTAGTTATTTATATATACTCTTGTCGCTCTGTGTGTATGTGTGCGTATGCATGTGTGTAATTTGGAGTGTAATTGGGGGTTAAAAAGGGTAATGATGTGACAGAGGTGCCGGTGGATTATGCTCTGCTACGGCCGCTGGAGTCGCCTAATTTCAAGGTTAGGACTTTTCTCTCTCTCACTCACTGCTCTGCTGTTTTTTATGTTATTTTATATTTCTCCCATTTCTGTGGTGCTCTGTTCTAGTTTCTTTTCTTGTTGACGGGTATACGCGTGCGGATTGCCATGACTGTGATTTGTTTCTCTACTAGACGCCCAGGCACACGTGATGGATTACGTGAAAAGAGGAAAAGTGAACAACTTTCAATTGAGATTAATCCGTAGTAAAATCTGAGGCGTAAAAGTAGAAGAAGGGGAGAAGAAAATTAGAGTGGTGGTTTTTTCTTCTCTTCTTGGCAGTTCTTTGTGTAAGGGGGAGTTTAGGAAATTAAAATTGTGAGCCAAGCTTCCTAACCGCCGTTCACACCATAAAGGGGTGTTCTTTTTATATTAGTAACAGATATTTGTATGTATGTGCTATTGATGAACTTGGTGTGGTACTGGTATTGGTTTCAATTGGGCATTGGGTGGCTCAAAGTATTGAAAATTTCTTTGATTTTTGTTCAACGGAGCTGGTTTATTAATTTGATCAGGAATTATCTGCAATTAGTTAAGACTTTTTAGAGGGCTGGGATGTTCTTTTTCTTTTTCCCCCCAAATGCTGGAAATATGGGTTTCTGTTTTAAAGTCATGCTCTATGTCTACAAGGACAGAGCCTTAATACATTTTTGGGGGTTGCCGAAGCTTGGGAAACAAATTTCCATCCATGGGAAACGTTTATAATTGTGCCGCTCGTATAGAGTTTTCTGGCAAGTATAATTCCACACTATATACTCTGGTGGTGGTGGTGTTGACAGGGGGCTGCTATCATAAAGACCTGCCAGTTATATTTTGCTGGTTCAGGTGTTGATCAACCTGAAATTGATGAGCATATCGAAGATGAGATTCACCTTGAATTCTGAAAACTGTCGGAATCCTCCATCAATCTGTATATGATCCCTACTAGTGATGGGTGAGTGTGGTGGAATATTGATTAAAGAGAGGGCTTTGTGTCGGAACAGAGAAGTAAATAGAGTACAGAACCGGAATAGGATGTTTTCTGATTCGTTTGAACGGTAGAAGTTCTGCAAGAGTGTAAGTTAAGTGATTGCTGTGCTTTTGGCTTGTGTGGAAGTAATTGTAATAAACAGCCAATGATATCTGAAGTCCGTCCCCTTTTGCAAAGTCCTTGATACCTTAATTGCATCTGTTCCTCTACCACCTGGCCGTTAACTACTATATTCTACGTGTATTTGATACATATTCTCTCGATGGCACTTCCTCCGAGGGTGCGTAGTCCCATTGTTTTATACATCCAGTGTTACTCTTTGATTTCAGTTTGTCTTTTCACTACTGTCCAGTATTCTGGATATTGTATTTGCCGTACAGCATTTTACCTCCAGAACAAGTTGTTTGAAAGACCTTATGCCGTCTTTACCAAGAGCATTCCCTTTTTTCTAGAAAGCATGTAAATAATTTCTTTAGGGTGCCAACTAAGTCATCTAGTTTAGGGAAAAGGGT
The DNA here is from genome assembly GCF_030253575.1 of Rhododendron vialii. Taxonomy (NCBI): domain Eukaryota; kingdom Viridiplantae; phylum Streptophyta; class Magnoliopsida; order Ericales; family Ericaceae; genus Rhododendron; species Rhododendron vialii. Next base: position 3,073,008 of record NC_080557.1, on the reverse strand, counting down.
GATTGGTGAATTGTCTTGATAAACACAACCATGCCTTATTGCTGCTATGGAATCAATGGCATATGTATCCATCTTTTTGAAATATACATACTGCTATGTCTCAACAATCTATTTTTCATTGTCCTTGCAAAGGAAGGAAGTAGGATAGGGCAGAAATGTTTGGTTACGGTTTGTCGTGATGCCGAATCTTTGACATATAGAACATTGACAACTGAATCATAGGTACAGTGAGAGTTACGACGAGGTTGGAGGCAAAGGAAGCAAATCTTTAACTCCGGTTGATTAATTGGAGGTGTTAGCTTATGCAAGCTATGTCATTGGGCAGCCGCCTTGGCATTGCTTGAGCGACGGGCCTTGAACTAAGTGACTGCTCGACCTAGTGTTACTGGTCAATTACAAAATTTAAGGAATAAGTTGTTGCAACGGAATCCAGGGCTGAGTTGGGGGGAGTACCAACTAACCTTCTCTTTTACAACTTTTAATTTTACTTAAAGCATTCATCACAAATAGTGCATAGAGTATCCTAGTCCTGCGAGAAAATCGTTTTGAGCCTAGTGAGGCTTGAATCCATGTGTTTAATATGGATTAAACTATCAAATGGCCTTTAATTACAAGCCTGCTATGGCTCGAGCGACATCAATTACTGAACTGCGCCAAGGCCCTATTGACCAAGTGTTAAGCAGTTAGCTCTTAATTTTTTTTAAGTCCTTTTCGATGTCTACCTGAGGACCTCTTTGAGTGTATTGGAAATTTGGAATGGGGATACTTCCTCCTAGCTCCAAGTCAAGTGAAAAAAGAAGAATGAACTTTTAATCCTTGATTGGTTTCCAAGGCACATGATGTTATACGTTCCCCTCTTGAAATAAATAATATGAACTTAATGAAGCTTGAACCTAGGGTGCGTGCATCGATTAAGCACAATTAAGCACAAATCTTACTTTTCCTTTGGATTGAACTTTCAGAGTAGTTAACAGATACCCCTTGAAGGAAAAAGAGTAGCACTCCTAGTTAACACCCACACAGACACCTATATGGCTGAACTTACCACATAAATTAGTGAAACTAAATTGTAGAATGTCTTAGCAATCACATGGGTGGGCAGTAGCTCAGGCCCATCGCTGGAGGTTTTTGAGCTAAATCGATTGTAAATTTTGACATTCAAATCTTCAAGTTGGGCACAACTTTTGCTCGAATTGGAGTTTCGTTAAGAGAGATATGGTCTATAGAAATTGACCATGGCTGTGGGTAGAAGCTGCAACTCAAGGGCGGAGCTACGTGGGTCAAGTGGGGTCACTTGACCCTACTGATTTCCACATTTATGCATTATATTTGTTAATTTTTTCCTACCCTGATGATTATAACATTTATCCGTTAAATTGTACTACATTTTGTGTGTTTGACTTCACGATTTGAAGGACATTGTCCCAAGTACGAAGCAATCCCGCTAAAACTATAAATATGCCATATTTTTAACAGTAGAATTTCACTAACCAACTTGTGGATAATCCTTATACAGTGTTAAAGAAGTTAGAATTTTAATTCTCATATTTCGATTAGAATACACATTTGCGAACTTCTGTGCATACACAGTTCATAATATCGAGACAATTTTTGCACAATATTGCTTCCCAAAGGGCTGTCAATCACCAATAATTTTCTAGTACTAATACATTTGATTTTTTTATTAGCAAATAAGAAGAAGATCAAGTATGTTTCTAAATATTGACCCCACTGTCAGATATTCTTGGCTCCGCCCCTGCCACAATTGCAAGCTTGGTCGACCAGCCTATTGCATAACTAGCATCGTAATCAACCAAGACTATAAGACATGGGTTTGGTTCACTAACTGGCACAAATTTGACAAGACATGCCGTTTACAGCCGTTGCAATTTAAACCTATTATGGGATTAACACCTCAAAACGGAAAAACTAATGATTAGGATTTTAGACTAAATACAACTGATTGATAATTCACCTTCCCAAACTAGAAAATCATAAAATCTAAGAGAGGTAAAGCTTGTCTCTTTGAATATTCATATAACAAGTTTAGAGTTGAGCAAGCTTGAAGATTTGAAATTTTGTTATAAACACACATGAATTTGTGACTATAGACTAGGAGTATTGTTGTAGCTTGGGGTTTATCCTAGAAACCCATTGTGCTTTATGTGTTGAGGAAGACCTTGGCGGTAAGCTTACGAATTCCACTGTTCGAGTTGGTTGAGAGGTTGTGGCCCTGCCCTTGCAGGCGACCTTGTAATACCCTTTTAAGCTTTGTGAAATAAATTCCATTGGAGGGTGTTGGGATTTGTCCCACATCGGTTAATTATCTCCTCCAAAACTAGTATATGAGCCTAGGCAGCCTCTCCACTCTTCGCCAATTGGTTTGGAGTTGGATGCTTTAACATGGTATCAAAGCTAGACTTTCGGAGGCTTTTCCCCTTTGTTTGTGCCATAGTTACACTTTGTTTCATTGTGATCCGTGTGTTCCGGATCCTTTGTTAACCTCTCCACGTGCGAATCGGGGGTCGCACGTGCGGGGGAGTGTTGGAATTTGTCCCACATCGGTTAATTATTTCCTCTAAAACTAGTATATGAGCCTGGGCAGCCTCTCCACTCTTCGCCAATTGGTTTGGAGTTGGATGCTTTAACAGAGGGAATCTTCTGGATTGTTGTTGGCAATCTGAGGGGGTTCTTGGGTGCCATTTGACTGAAACCAAGATACTTGTGTGTTTGAAAATTCACTAGAAAGGTTCCTTGTGTTTGCTGCTATTGGTGATTCAAGTGGGCAAAATCGTTTAGAAGGTTCTTGGTGTGCCGCGTTGAGGTGAAAACATCGAACAAAATGTAGTGGAGGACTATTAGGAAGTGTTGTGGGATTCTCATTTCTCAGTACAAAATCTACAAGAAATGCTATTAGGACTTGGGAGATCCTAACTCGTAATAGCTTAGGTTGAAAGATATACCAAGAAATCAAAAATGGGGGGGTTCAGATTTTGGGTCAACCTACTAAAATTCCATTTGAGATATTGAGGAAGACCGGGTGCCCTAGTGTGCTAATTGTTCAATGTTTTGTTTGAGTCCAAGATTCGCAGATTTTTGAGTCTCAAATTGGGAATTGCTACGTATCTTAGATGAATTATTTAGGTGTAACAATTGATTAGTGAGAGCAACCTAATCAATCATACCACCTTGACTTAGGTTAAGACAGAGAATCTTAAGTGAATAATCCTTCATGTACTCAATCTCTCAGTTTTGATTCCAAAAGCATTCTTGAAACATATTGCATAAGTGAGCAAATTTAACCATAGGAATATAGGATACAAATTAAATCGAATCCATGCAGGGGAAGATAGGAAAAGAGGGAGGATGTGATTGTAAACTTGGAATTCCCGCAAACCCCATTTCCCCACCCCCCCCCCCCCCCCCCCCCACACACACACACACACACACCAACCACCACTTTCCGAATGACCGTGGCATGGTTACTTCCATTTTCAAAACTGATATCATGAACAACTAGGGACAGTTTTCACTATTGTGAAAGCTTAGCGCAACCGCAAAACTGTGCAGTTTGTTTTCTATTTTGAAGTTACTCTGGTATGCTACTTTTGTCTCTCTTTATTTGTAAAATTGTGCGCCATCAGTATTGTAAGGAAAGTTGAAGAAAAAATGCATTGGCTTACTTCCAGTCTCTTGGTAGTAATGATTTTCACAACTTTTTCTTGTCCTAATTCTGGGCGTTTTTTACTTGATTTTTCTTCCCTACGTTTTTTCTTAGAAGCCTGTTGTTTTTTATGGTTGCTTCTCTCTCTCTCTCTCTCTCTCTCTCTCTCTCTCTCTCATGCATAGACACAACATCCATGGTAACATGTCTCTTTAATCTTTATGCATAGTGTTGTTACACTGTTGTAGGTTGAAATTCATCTGATCATTTTCTTTTTGCAGGATCAAGTTGGGAAGTCCCACCAACAAGCTTTGGTAAGTGTAATAACCGAAGCTGCTCAATCGCAGTTACAGAATGAGGTGACTAAGTCACCTCAGTGTCCAACTTCTTCATCTGAATTGTCACCAACTTCTGTTACGCAGTCCATTTCATCAGGCCCAACTAACAAAAAACTGTCACTAGTAGCTAACACCAATAGTGCATGTATGCCGGAAGTGGTACGGCAGAATTCTTCCAACCGTAAAAGTATACTGTCCACTGATGGCTATAATTGGCGTAAGTATGGTCAGAAGCAGGTGAAAATTCCGCAAGGCTCGCGAAGTTACTACAGATGCACATATTCTGAGTGTCACGCTAAAAAGATTGAATTCTCTGATAACTCAAACCGTATGATTGAGATCATTTGTAAAGGCGAGCACAATCATGATCCGCCTAGGAGAATAAATTGCACTAGGGAAAGTAGGCTTGCATTACCTGCTGCACCTAACAGTCCTGGTAGTACAGGTCATCCAGTGAGGGTGCTTAACGATTCAGATCCATCGACTTCTTCAAGAGAAGTCATACAAGAAACACCTGTACTACCTGAGACAAAACGACAGAACTGTATTGGGTCCAACGGGACTGCTGATGTGGACATTAAGGAGGAGCATGTTGATGAACCAGAACCAAAACGAAGGCAAGTTGCTTTTTAGTCTGTTCTCTCATATTCGCGCTTAGTTTTGCTAATTTGATTTCTTTCTTTTTGTTTGGCAGTTGTGCTGTTGATCTGTGCATATTTTGAATTTTCTTCCATTTTTGTTTTAAGTTTGACCTTTAATTAGCTGTCCATATAACCAGAGTGAAGAAAGGCAACACTGCATATTCAGGTCCTCTATGTAAACCTGGCAAGAAACCGAAAATTGTTGTGCACGCAGCCGGTGATGTGGGAATCTCAGGTGATGGCTACAGATGGCGCAAGTATGGACAAAAAATGGTGAAGGGAAATCCTCACCCCAGGTGCATGCCTATCTAACCTTTCTCTTCTGAATCTTATCTCAGTATCTTCTCAGGGTATAAATTTGTTTACCACTTTACCTTAATATAGTCCTCTGTCTAGAGGCATAATGCTGATTGCAGTAGTTCTGCAACACCTTTATCGATAAGTAACTATTAGCCCAATATGTTACTTGAACGCTTTAAGTTTGTACGGGAGTTGGACTCATGTTATATCTGGTGTATGAAGAACTAAGTTTACCCCCATTAACTGACAATGAGAGACAGATTTTACCAAGCCTTGAGTTGGAGTAGATGCTTTTTTTGTGCTTGTTAAGCATGTTGATTACTACCTTGATTTCTTTTTTGAACGGGTTAACTACCTTGATTGGACATGAGGGATTGTTTAAGCCACGATTGCATGGTTTTCTTGATGAAACTTTAGAGAGATTGGCTAATTTAGTCTTTAGAAGCTCATGATTAGCACAAATCATCCAAGTGCACATCATTAGCACATTTTGCCATTGCCCAAATAAATAATCACATAAACTTTCTTGAAGCTTGAGGACTGATCCTCTTATGGCCTAGAAAGAGAACTATTTTCTTGTTAGCTGGTCAAGGTGAGACAAAGTGCCTTTGATCCAGAAACTGCTTGTCAGCTTTTAAACTGCTGAAGTTTTATTTTTCACCTGTATGCTTTGAGAGGAGGGGATTTCTACTCAAGAAGTAACCATTGAACCGGTTTGAGGTTGTGGGTTCGAGCATTAGGGCAATCACTTTTATGCGAATATTGCCTATGATCATGCTTTTATGTAATTTAGCACTCTAGTCCTCCGTTACTGGGTACTGAAGGTGTTTCGAGAGTTAGCGAGCCCATGATTTGACCAAAATGCATGTACTTGATACATTTGAAGTCATCACATGTGCATTATCACTGTCTTGTTTTGAAAACCTTCCTTAATTGTTTCCAGGAACTACTACAGATGCACCTCAGCCGGATGTCCAGTCCGGAAGCACATCGAGAGAGCAGTAGATAACACTACCGCCCTCATAATAACATACAAGGGAGTGCACGATCACGATATGCCTGTACCCAAGAAGCGGCACGGCCCACCTAGTGCTCCTCTTGTTGCTGCTGCTGCACCTGCTTCCATGAACCCAAACTCACAATTCAAGGACACTGAACAAACCCAGAACCAAATATCACCAACCCAATGGTCGGTGGCCACAGGGGGAGGATTAACTAGTGAGGCAATGGATACAGGGGAGGAGAAGGCAATGGAATCTGCTCGAACTCTTTTAAGTATTGGATTTGAAATCAAACAATGCTGAGAAAGCCCATTTGATGGCCCAGGAGAGAGGAAATGTGCAAGTTCATGGGATGAGATAATGAAGATTATTGTAGATTATCAATGGCCTTTCCGCGTTAAGACTAACATGGGTTTCCAAATAAATTATTACATTTTTCGTGTTTTATTATTATTATTTTTTTGGCTATGTTCATTTTGTTTGTTTTGGTTCTGTTGTAGTCTTTAAGCAAAACAGTTGTGTACATTTGGGCACAATTTGCGTTGAATGTTGTTAGTAGTGGATTAGTGTAAAATTGGTTGATACCCATTGCATGACCATCTTTGTATTGCTTGAAATAGATGCGGATAAAAACACGTAACCAATTTCTCTCTCTCTCTCTCTCTCTCTCTCTCTCTCTCTCTCTCTCTGCGCGTGTGTACATGGCAAGAATACGTTTAACCGTCCAAGTAATCCAACTACTTCTTGGTCAAATTGGAGGTGAATGACTTAACCCCGTTAAACTTAACAGGTAGGGATGACGGCAAGTTGCCAAACCCAATCTGAGGTTTGCTACTACTGCCGAACCCGAATCGCAAGCAGATGGGCTTCTTTTTGCCTAGACTGTATCGACAGGTATCGGTTTGGTTTTTCCCAACCCTGGTGGCTGAGGAAGGCCACAAGCGGCGCACGACAGGCATGACAGTTGCAAGTGAGAGGGTGTGACTTAAGTTGGGAACTTTTGTGTTGCTTGAAATAGATGGAGATCCAAATATAAAACCAATTTCTCTCTCTCCAATAAATTCGGAAATTCAAGTTATCCAACCATTTCTTGTTGGTCAAAGTAGAGGTGAATGACTCAGTACCCCAGAAATGGGTTGCCCCACTTTAACTGGCGTGATCTTGCTCTCAACAGTGGAAACAAGCTGCAGAACTACAGAATTCTTTCGTCCACAAACGGCACACACGGAAATGGTGTCACCAAACTACCCATTGTCAATCATTAAAAGCCAGATCTGACCTGCCGATCTTTACTTCTCGAACTACTCCATGACCCGGACCACCGCGTGGTATTTTACCTTATTAAGACGGATATAAAAGAACCCATGAAGGGTTTTTACTTGCGTTGCGCTAGGAGGTGGGTCTCGAGAAAGTAAAACTTTAGGTCTCACTCTAATCCAATATGACTGATTATAAGCTGCTGAAACCAAACATAACACTGAATGATCTACCCAACGTTAAGAGGTACTGAGAGACAAACCCAGGAGACATGTTGTCCGGGAGGCAGAACAAACTCTAGGGGGAGGAGGGTCCCATCCCGTACGTCTGATTTTATCGAAGTCGTTCATTATTCTGTTGGATTCCGCAAGTTGATCGTCCTTGACAAAGATCAAATCAATCGAACACCAATCATTGCATTAACGTAGACGAATCATGTCTCGAAAGTTTGAACGACTAATAAAATTCTGAAAATAAATACCAAAACAAACTCGCTCAAATTATATGACTCCCTGCTCATGAAGTAGCCCCACAAGGAGGGCACGCCCACAGGGGCACAGAAAGCCACCCTGTTGCTGAGGGAAGATGGCCGGTCCCCACTCATAAACTGTTAGGGCACAAACCCTAGCACAGATACAGCAGTTATACGGATGTTCCCTCGTTTCAGACAATTGCTAAACACTAGTATTAACTAACCCTTTTCCACTGTATAAACAGTTGTACATTTCCTGGCAACGGTCACCACCGCCGGTAGATTTAAGTTCATTCTTGCTAATCTACAACCTAGGATTGGATAGAAATTCATGAAGAATATACACACAGTTACCGTCATTCCTGCCAGCGTCAAGTGGAATCAAATAACAGTCAGTATGGGTAAACTTGGTCATTCCAAAGCGAGACTCAGTTCATCTATAGCCCTGCGTATTTCCGGTTCCATCGCTTCACCTGTTTTCTTTTCATCAACACCATCCAAAATGACCTCATTCACTTCCTTTCCCTCTGCTGCCATTACGCATTCGTGGAATCTGAAGCAGCTAATTAGGTGATCGTTTGTTATACCTGCTACTTGCATGAATGAGTACACTACGGTGGGTCCCACGCTCCGGAAACCCCTCCTCACTAAGTCTTTGCTAATTGCGTCTGCTTTTGGGGTCTTTACAGGGACTTGGCGAGGGTAACGGAATCTGCTAATTATAGGCTTGTAATTCACAAAGCTCCAGATGTATTTGTCGAATGACCCAAATTCGTCTATGACCTGGAATCAGTAAAACCTGCAAAAAGTTAGTTCCAGCATAATCATAGTAAGAATATCAAGCGTTACCTTACGGTATTTGTTTAACATTAGCAACAATGTTTAGTGATAAGTGGGAAAAAAATAAATGCAAGCTGGCATTTTCAATAAGAGCAATAATTAGGTTGGAGAAACTATTTATGGAATAATAGGTGACATAGAGCTTCACTAACCCATTATTATTATGTAATCATACCACTTGAATAATGGTCAGGACCACAATCATTGAGGACCACAATTCCACAACCTCCAACCTAATTTTACCTGATGAGATGATCATTGAATGCAATTTTGTTCACCCTCCTTAAAAAGAGGATAAACATTATCCTCCCTCTTATTGGTTGAAATGGTGTAGGTCCCACCCCTGCAATACATTTTTTGGTAAGCATGACATCACTTTGTGGTGGGATCCACGCCATTTCAACCAATAAGAAGGAGGGTAATGTTCACCCTCTTAAGTAGAACTCAACTCCCATTCAACATTCAAATGAAGTAACCAGAAGATACTGAAAAGGACATCTTGGCCAACTATGATACTCAAGGGAAATTCAATTTTACACTCCAATTGCGGATGAAGCTGCGCAACTGAGTTGGAATATGGGGTGTAGACATGGATTATAGTCTGTTGCAATGATTCTGAAACAAATAAATCAAATTTCATAAAGCCATAATCCAATACTTTGGATCAGCCAACGCCAACGGGAAACGTTCCATTGTGAACTACTACAAAATAAGTATAAGAAAACAGATGCAATCCAATTGCAAATAGAACTTAGAAATCTAGGGAGAATGAAAGAACTGTACCCTAGGTCATAGAAAGAACCAGAGCCCAAAGGTCTAAGTCGATTCTTTATTTTTCCGACAAAAATTGACGTAGACATTAATAGAAGACTGCTTATTAGAGAGTAAATAAAGGACAGTTGACCCTTCGTAATGTCAAATCTATTGCATACAGAAACAATCAAGGCCAAGATATGTATCTTGCCGTTAAACGGTTTAGGGGGAGGGAGAACTGGGGATCTACCTTCGACATTTGGCGTGCATTCTCAATAATGGCACGCAATTTGAGCTCTGAAACTAATGAGCTTGCAGTGCTTCCAGGTGCTGTTATCTTCTTCTCATCGAATTTTGCCACCATAATAGGATCAAAATCTGCAAAGACTTCTCTGCATAAAGGAACTTCTCATATGAGGAGATGAAGCAGAGACACCACACTGAAGAAATAATCCATCGAGTACATAAAGGCAAGATTAAGCTTTTCACTGGAATACCTGAATACGTGCCTTTTGCTAAGAATGGCAGGCCATGTAAGTTCAGCCAAAGCCCCTGAAAAGACAAGAAGCTCAAACAATTTCCTGCAGGTATTCAAGAGCATAAATTATAGATTTATTTTAGGGAGTTAGACATTCGTAGTGGATGAGGTAAACGTAAACAATGTTTAGTTCACGTACTTGTCGTCATGCACAGGGAGTCCCCATTCCTCGTCGTGGAAAGTGGCATAATGAGGGTCTGGTTGAAAATATGGAAATTAGGATGTACTAATACAATGTGATTAGGATGTAGCATTGGATTAAAAAACTGGTTAACATCATATTGTTCCACACCCCGGATGAATGTGAATGAAACTAGAGACCCTGCATCATACGCACCACTAGCAACATTACCTTTAGTTCCAGTAATAATAAATCAAAACTTGGTTCACTCAATTGGTCATGTTTCAAAAACACGTATTATAAGTAAAAGATAGAAGAAAATTTGCTTGTAGGTAAAAAAAAGAGAGTAGGTAAAAAAAAGAGAGTCAACCTTCATCACTGCAAGGGCAACCATGTCTTCCGGCCAATGATGAACCTCATTAAAGCTTATAGGTGCACTTTAATGAGTGGCATAAAGATAAAGAAAAACTTATGTGCAACTACTGCAATAAATAAAGAAACCGCTGTCGATCAAATTGACAACCAAGAAGGGCACTTTAATTCGGTTGTGTATGTTATACTACGTATTAGGAAGGTATCGTTAATCTTATGCTACTAATACTATGAAGACGATCAAATAATTCGAAACATTGAATAAACTTTGAAGACGGATACAGGAAAAAACACAGGTTTAAGAACCAAATGCATTTAAAGCCTCGAGGTGGAATACATTAAAAAGATGTCGATGGTGGTTGTCTGCAAAGGGTAAACAACACAAGCGAGATAAATTTTTAAGAACTAATAAAATATAATCAATACCAACAGAAACAAGCTGGTTTCCTCAATTTCTATAAAACAGAAAGTTCCAAGGGATATTGGACAACCACCGTCCATTACAAGTTCATAACCGACCCACAAGTTAAAGGCTGGAATACCATAACTTACCTTCAGAACATGGCTAGGGAAAACAAAAAAATTGGATTTTTTTTTTTCCAAATTTCTTAATCAAGACGTCCAAAATTATCGCTTCCAATATGCGATAGACAAATAAGAAGTTACCATGAATTCGTTTGCAACTATCCCACATATCCCCCTAACAGAGCACATGCATTGACCAGAGGATACTAGAAAAAGGATATACTAGCTACTACACTTTCCCCAAGGAGATTTCTCTACCATTAAAGGGCAAAAGCTGCTTTTTTCCAGGAGTGTAGAAAAGGAAACTATGAAATCAAGTTAATCAACCAAGGCACAAATTTTGAAGTCTACTTTCCATAAACAACAAAGATTCTGAGCGCACATTGACACAAAGTATCCATCAAGATAATAACTATTGACTATTGCTAGTAGAATTAAGAGAAAACAAGCACAACAATCATATTCAGTATGCATAACTAAAGGGAATCAAACCAAAAACAACTTACCAGTATGGGGTGTCACCCAGGCACACCTTTTCTTTAGTTGTAAGCTATCTGCTAGAGGCTCTGAAATACCATCAAGAACACTAGTTTTCGACTTCAAAGCCAATTGCCTCCTCTGGACTGCTATACCGTTCGACCTATACATACGACCAGTTGATGCACGGCTATGAACCGAATCCGAAGACGCATCAGACGAACATGAAGCACTGCGTGATAAACTAGCATGAAGTAACTGCTCTTGCCTACTAACTGAACGCAAAGGAGGCGTTAACGGCGCAACAACAGTAGCTGATGATGTTAAGCCATTCTTCTCTTCAGCAAATACCATAACCCCCTCCTCCTGCTCCATCGATTTCTCCATCTTTCTCAGAGGCTTGGTTAAGGGTTTCCGCGAACTCACTGACCTCTGTGCCTTGTTTCCTTTGGGTCCAAGAACAGGCCTGAACTCCGAATCAACCCCATTCGTCGACCTAACTCTCGGAGTTCCTGACATCTAAGAAACACCCAAAATCTTTCCCTTCTTCCACCAGACTTCAGGGTTATTCCATTCAGATGCTCAACTTTCCTAACTAAACCCTTTATACCCTAATATCATTCAAAAAAAAACCCTCCTAGAGCTTTTCAATGTAGACATGTTTGAACTTGTTGACCCCTAAATTACCAGAATTAACTACTACCTCCCCAGAGCCCCACACAAATCCTAAGGTAAGCCCTAAAAACCACCCAAACTCACCACTATTCCTCAACCTCAGAGATCTCCAAAAAAGAATTCAGCTTTTTCCCATCAAAAAATTCCCAAAAAATTACACCTTCCGCATTCCTCAGGGACTCAATGAGACCCTCAAAATGACTTCCATTTCCAGATAATTTCTACTTCTTAAACCTCTCAGAACCCCAGTCTTTCTTGCAAATGCTTGAATCATCCAAATGTAAACCCACCTTCTTCTTTTTTTACCAAAGCTAGGGCTTATAACACATACGTACACACTTTATATGTGGAGGACGATTGTAATGGGGATTTTTTTCAAGGGAATTTAGAGCAAATTCATTTGAATAATAATGGGGTGGGTGAGAGCCTCGAGAGGTAGAGATTCGGCCGTGCAATGTATGAAGGAATTGTATACATGTGAGTGAGTGTAATTCGAACAGGGGACTTTTGACTTATGCCTTTTCAGTGCTTTGTTTGCTTTACAATGGGAAAAAAAAGCCGAGACTAGTGACTACTCCTATAATGGAATTCTGTTTGATACAGTATTTTCCGAGGAAGTGGAGAGAGAGAGAGAGAGAGAGATACAGTAGTATTTTCCGAGGAAGTGGAGAGAGAGAGAGAGAGAGAGAGAGAGAGAGAGTGGGTCAGGTTTACAGGGCACGTACCCGAAAGAGGAGAGAGAATTGATCGTTCATGGAAGAGGCAGAGAGCGAGGGAGGTTTCAAAGAAGTTGTAGAAGGGGCTTTTTTGGCTTTCTATGTTTGGTCCTTATTTACAAAAGTATATATATTTTTAGTTTTGTGCCAAAATTTTGTGAATTATTGATTCGTTTCGACAGAATCGAAAAAAGTGAAAAAAATTACTTTGGCCCAAATATTTTAGGAAAATGATTTTGGAACTCCACTTTTTTATTATGGCACTCCAAAGTTTGTTTTTTGTGCGTCTTACTCTGTATAATTTTTACATTAACAGACAAATTTTGGAATGTTATCATAAACAAATGGAGTGCCAAAATTATTTTTCATATTTTTAATATCCAAGATTATTTCTTTGGGCTTTATCTTTGATATTTCAAAAAATATTCGGTTAAAAGGTCACAATTTTTTTACCTTTCTGATTTGTCTCGACAAGACGAAACAATAATTCACAAAAAATGTGACGCAAAACTAATAAAAGAAAAAAAAAATACAGACAAAACTCAAAATGACCAAAAAAAACCATAATAGTGATGTTAGTGACCCGGAGTATCATATGAACTTGCAACGAGTGTATTTGGTAAACAAATTATTGTGATAAATATATTGCAGGTTTTTCGCTATCGCTCGTCTAACAAAAGCGTGTCGTCATGTTTCGATCTATTAAATTTGTCGCAACGTGATTTAGTGAGAGAATCATATGACTAAAACGCCACTTATTCCAAGAATATTGGATAATTATCTGTCTTACATTAATTTTGGTGATTTGAGTCGTTGATTTATCATGTATCAATGGTGTAAATTATTTATGTAAAAAATCAGAGACAAATTGAAGCTTGATAGGCGCTTGGTCAAATCATATTTTTCTCAAGAAAATAGAGGATTAAAAGCAAAATGAATCTGTAAAATCTTACTAGTAACTGTTAATTTTTTTTCAGGATAAGTAATAAATATGGGTTGAGGTGACTACTACTACGCGATTGACGTAATCTCTGCAATAACAATTTATATATCAAAAACTAAAACTAAACAAATCGGACTAGCAAAATACAACCGTAACCGATCTCATTTTTGGCTGGAGAGGATACATTCTCGTTGAATGTTTTTATGGGTTTTGTCGTTATGGTTTGAATTGCTATATATTCTCTCCTTTTTTCTTTTTCTTTTTCTTTTTTTGAGGAATGCGAGGTACAAAAAAAACTTACCCCGAACGTACTTCGGAATAAGCAATTAGTGGTTGAGAATCACTTTGATGATTGGGTCACACACGTCAAAATGAATCTCAACCACTAATTGCTCTTTTAGGGGTTCTTTCGGAGTAAGTTTTCTTTGTCCCTAGCATTTTCCTTTTATTTTTTTTCAAGGAGTAGGAAAGCTATTCTTTTTGCTCTCTTTTAGAAACATATTTTTAGTAGAATTTTTTTACACAATATCAACAACTCCGTTGTTTCCCTTTAAAGAAACTATTTCAATATTTGTTTTCTTATTGTATGTATCATGTTGCTAATAATAAGGATCTTTTTGAATTGTGATAAATCTATTTTAATCAAATGCCAATTAATACTATTAAGAATTTAGTAATTTGTAGCCATGCATGCATATTACTTGTGCAATGTTCAAGAGTTGCAGTGAAAATCATGTGTATATTTGAAAATCAATTTAGAACTTCTTCTTTTTTTCACGTCTCTTTTCAATGAAAAATGACTTAACTATTTTTTAAATCAGAAAATGACTTTTAACTAATCATTTAGGTTTTTCCATCAATGTCACTACTAACTCAACTTTGAAAATGCATGATTAACATTACTTTCTTCATTAAGGTTCCTTGTTGAATTTGAATACCTTAATTAACATTGCATTTTCAACCACTCTATGCCTCTAACCTACATACTACATAGTTTACAAACTTCATAGATTTGCCCCACTTTGGGTTTGTAGACTTTCAAGTAGTACTATATAGGTTCTTCCCTCTTTATTTATTTATTTATAACACCGCGTAATAAAACGTATTGATTGCATAAGGCTATTTTTTTCAAACAGATCATGGATAAGTTGTGAGAACAAATTTTCTTCTGCTTTAGTACCGCACGCCATCGATCGAACCATGTGAGTTAACACTTTACATCGCTCAAAAAAGAAACGAAAGACTAAGAGATCGGTCTGAGGCACTTGTTACCAAGTGTTTAGGTTCGATTTTGAAGGGTACGGGTTCTTTCGAAAAATTCCAAAAATCCCAGGTTATGACTCCTCTCTAAAAGAACTTAGAAAGAACATCTAAAGAAAGCATAGCAGTGTGTTTTTAAAAGCCTATGTTTCTTCTAGCTAGGGGTAGCATATCAATATTGAAAATACTCCTACCTAACCATTCCCACTTGGTTCTTGTTCATGAATGCGATCGATGAGCACAACCCTAGGTTATTTCCAAGGACACTCCTTTAACTATCACGTTTTGTCAACATGATCTCCTCATGTTTAAAACTCATCAATCTTATCCCCTCATCTATCAAAACTCATTAACTACACCCCCTCCCCTTATTTCCGTTAAAAATTTGGACGGAAACACACGAAAAGACTAAGTTACCATTTTCTTTGGTCTGTGAAAAAATTAGGGTTTGGGACTTCAAAAAAAACACACGCCTCCCTCTCCTCTCCTCTTCCCCCCTCTCTCCTCTGTTTGTCTCTTCACCCGACATGGATGAAACCCTAGAACCCAACTGAGGACGTCAAACTCATCACATTCAAAACCCTAAATGAATCGCTCCAAACCATATAACTTGAACTCGTTTGAAACCCTAAATCTCTTCATTCCATCACGTTTGAAACCCTAATTACCTCTAGCGACAGAGAAGATGGCAGTAGAGATGAGAGAGCAGTACAGATTTTTTCAATTTTAGATTTTTTTTTCACAATCTGGGTTTTTGAAATTCAAATTCAGGTTTGGGTAGGGTTGGAAAGAAGAATAAGATGGGGTTGAAAGAGAGAACTAAGGGTAGTTGGTTTGGATGGATTTGGTGGGTTTTCATTTTTCTAGGAGGGAAAATGGGGAGATGGATGGATTTGGGAGATGCAGTAGAGAGAAGGAGAGGGCAGTAGAGATGGATGAGAGAAAAAGAGCAATATACGTTTGAGTGAGTATAAATAGCCCAAGGATATATTTCCCGCCCAAGGCAAGGGCACTTTAGGTTCAAAATTTGTTTTTCCATCCAACTTAGGCTAAAAAGTTAACATTTCGTAACAAAATTGAACCGAAGGGGTGTAGTTGATGAGTTTTGATAGATGAGGGGGTGATGTTGATGAGTTTTAAACATGAGAGGGTCATGTTGACAAAACGTGATAGTTGAAGAAATGTCTGCTTGACAATTTCATGGTCCTAAATTAATGGGTTGCCCCAAGCATAGGGGCAGAGACCGACATAGCACAATATGCGGTAAGACCGGAGTCGAATCCACAAAAATGGTGATGTGTGCTGACTTAAATACTCGAGTTGTTAAAATTTAAATGGACTCTTAGGTAGCCACCCCTTGTAGTTTGATACTACGATTAACTAAAACTAGAAATTGTTTGGTTTTTCAAATAATTAAAATGAGGTATGGTCGTAGGTTTCATAGCACTCGCAACCAGTCCGGACTTGTCAGCTTCATTCGTTGTTCTTGAAAACCTTCGACTTTAGAGAGAAGAAGATGCCCCGAAAGATGCGAACCGTTGTGGTCGCCGTTTACCCATGCACAGTAGGGAATAAGTTTTGGACCCCCATTCCCCCGTTCACATGGGCTCCAACGATGCCCAAGTTCGTCCAACAGATGTTCTTCAGTAACTTAAAATTGCCTTTTTCTTTATTGTTTGAAAACAAGAGCAGTACACGTTCGATCTGGCCACAGAGTGCTAATCACCCCACGACCCTACCTATACGACTACTCATTCATCATCAAACTAGAAACGCGAGAAACCCTAATTTGAAACATACTTCTAAATACGAAATAAACAAAATATACGAATTAAACAAGTACCAAAGAACAACTTTATTAAGGAATGAAATTTAAAACTAGTTATCGGAGTGCGAGTAATTGAACAAAGTATCAAAACGTGAAGGAAAAAGAGAAAAGAAAAGTCTAAGAAGTGATCGGCTGTTGAAAAGTCTCCCCTTCGTGCGCAGCCCTCTCTTCTTTGTTCTGTTGTAATGTGTCTGTGGTAATTCCCCAAGAGTGCCCTATGTTTTATTTTTCCTTTGTAAAAACCCTCCTTTTCAAAAGCTGCCGCAGTCAATAGGGTATAAGGTTGGTTTTGCAGGGATCGAAGGTATTAATCACATGGTGGTTCTTTAGGCTTCGTTCCGAAAATTTTCTTAAAAAATAAGTACTTATTTTGCCACTTCTTATTTAAAAATAAGAAGGGTCATTACAAAAAATTCAAATAAAAAGTTCATTTCACATTTTCAAACTCAAAAATAATGCAAATGAAAAAAAAAAGTTCAATTTTTTTTGCACCGTATTAAAGATCTCAATGAGATCTATCAAATAAGATCCACAGTGGTAGGAAAATTATTTGCATAAACACATAATTTTTGAGTTTGAAATTGCCTTATACAAAAAATAAGACTGTTGCTATGATAATGGGTGCCGGTGGAGGGAAATCATACCGGCGGCCAGGCCGGGCCGTATCCAGCCATCGGACGGCCGATTCGAGCCGTCCAAAAATTCTAAAAAAAATAACGAGGGGGCCATTGTGGGAATCAACGGCATCCGAGGTGTGTAAGGTGCTTGATCCGAGCACCCCTTTTCCTTGTATATATGATCAAGCACCCTACACGGAAAAGGGGTGCTCGGATCAAGCACTCTACACATCTCGGATACCGTTGATTCCCGCGCAAGCCCCCCTTATTTTTTTTTTTATAGAATTTTTGGACGGCTCGGATCGGCCATCCGGTGGCCGGAGACGGCCTGACGCGGCTGCCGGTACGATTTCCCTCCCCGGCTGGTCGGTACCTATATAAATTCTTCCAAAATAAGTAGCAGCCTTCTTATTTTCAAGAACAAGCCTTCTTATTACAGAAAAAATAAGTTCTTATTTCGTTTCTGGAACGGGCTTTTAGGCTTTGTCTAATATTGAATTAACCATCCAAAATTTCAAAGCATTCTGCACTTCGACCCAAAACTTTTGCTAACTTCTGTCTTTACCGAAAATCTTGAAAACCGAGCTTGAGTAACCTGTAAATGTAAAAACACATAATGAATACCAATTAACAAATATAAAAGACTAGTAAATATAGATTGGATGGCCAAAAATATGTATAGCTTTTCACTTATCACACCCCCCAATTTATACTTTGCTAGTTCTCGAGCAAAGAAAAAAATAATTAATTAAATTCTAACCACTCCATTTTCGTAGGACTCACGATTGCACCTAGCCCGTGCAACAAGCCTTTTAAACCCCTAGGCGATCACCAGAGGACGAGTGTAGTCTCGTGAAGGTTTTCAGCAGTGATCACTTAAACACCAAGAATCCTTTTACATAAAATCTGAAAAATCGTAAGACAGCTCAATGATATCTCAAACAAAGAATATGAAGCTATCGTAAAGAGATAACGGGTATAAGCGGTTCTAGATATTATCGAGTCAGAAAAATGAGTCATGGCATCTAAATTTAGCGTATGTGAATAAGGGCTTCGGTCACAAGTGAAAAATAACTAAAGGTTCTCTCCGGACCGAGTCTCGACTTCAAATCTCACCGTGTCATGCACTCAACAAATGAAATCACCCCAAACAATGTGCATATTACTCTCAATATGTGTGAGCAAAAATTATGTAAATAAAAGCAAAGTATCCTGCCCAAGTTGACACGAAAAGAAAGTTTTATATCGTGAACACATGATCTTATGAACAGAATGCCAAGTATTGAAAACTCTCTCTATCCACCAATTCACAGTCCATTGCTCCTAGGATCAAATAGGATAATTCCAGTTATAACGTCAGGAAAAGGAAAATATTTCAAGGCTAGGTAAAAATTCAAGTGTCCGAGAATGGCTTACAACAATTCACATAGGGCAAATATAATAATGTATGTCCTCTTTATTTCTTTTTCTTTTTTCAACTTCGCCACATCTCTCTTTCCTACCATTCTTTTCCACATTTAGAATAGTATTTCTCCTTTTCACAATAATTTGGTGTCTTCCTTTTTACATTTTTTTCTCTTCTCTTCTTTTTTTTTCATTTTTTTATGGGGAATATCACCAACCAATAAAACTCAATTCTCACCACATTTACTCTCTCTTCTGAATAATTTACCTTCACACAATTATTTAAGCATTCTCAAGACATAATATAGATGGATGAGCTTAACAAGAAAAGAGTATTATGCGAGAAGCTCAAATGGGCTCACAAGAGATAAATATAAGAAAGAAAGAAGCAAACCGACTCAAAATAGCAAAGATAGCCAATAATCATCTCCAATGGGCAACACAACCATGCAACTTTCCAAACCCAAGAGATAAGTAGGAAATTTGAAACATTCCCAACACTTGACAACAAAAGTAATAAGACTCACAATGAATTTGCTCTTTTGTGACAAATAAGAGTTTATGTGACACCACTCCAAGAAAAAGTAAGGCTCTAAACTCATATAGGCATAAGTCTCCACTAAACTAGCCATCGAGAATAATTAAGTCACAACTCACAAGCAACCAAAACCCAAATAGACTTGAAGTGCCAATGTGGTAAAAATAAATGTCATGGCAAATTCTTCTCGACAAGTTAGCAAAAAAAACTACAATGCCACCACAATATTAAAATAATGACTATCACATCTCGAACTTAATCAATCAAGAGTCAATCTTAACAGCCTTCAAGTCTCATGCAAAAAGTATTCCACCATTCTTTATTTTCAAAAAAAAATTCTTTTATTTTTATTTTTTTTATCTAAAAAAATAAAGAACAAAGTGATCCTTCCCCCTAACTTGAACTATTTAATGTCCGCATTGAAAGTATGAAAAATAAAGATAAGACAGAAACGTAAAAGGGATGGGAGATATCACCTCGAAAATGAGGGGCTAAGCAGAGTAAACTATAGAAAGAGGGAGACCCCCTAACTTGGATTGAACAACCTGCAAAATGTAAACCTTCAAGACAGCAAAAAAAATAGTAACTAAAAAAATAAACAAGGTAAGAAATAAACTGAAAGACAAAAAACCATCCACTTTCTTCACGCGAAAGATACGGGTACTACTTTTCTCCCCATTTCTCAAACAAGAAATGGGTGGCTATAACAGACCCAAAAAAAAAAAAATGTACGAGCAACCAAACACGAGTACCGAATATTTATTATGCCAACGAGAGCTAAGACAATGAACATAGTACTCCATTCTATACCTTTTATCAAGAATTGAACTCGGTCATGCTACAAGATAAGATATTTCGAGTAGCGCATTTGCCGAATTCATTTTAGACATTTAAGTACCACCAAGTGTACAGCCCAAACTAGATCAATTTTTAAATTGTTGACAAAATCTACAAGATAGAGATGATAAACTAAATTAAATTCATCAATACCAAAAAAATCAATCAGTTTCACATTTAAAAACTCTAGAGCCAAGAGTATTTGATTATTCAGTACAATTATTGGCAATGACTTTCAAAAGGCATATGCCTTCACTAATGACAAATGGCTCTATTTTCTTTTTTTCCCTCGCATCAGAATTGGTATCCTCAAAACTATCAGTCAACTCACAAAATTGGAACTTTTGGGCTAATTCATCTAGGTAATCCCAAGCCTCTTCAGCAGTTTTATACAGGAATTCATCAATGGACCTAAAATCAACTTGTCATGTTTTAGAATTTAAACCATGGCAAAAGATAGCCAGAAGATTGCCAAGCTCACAATTAAAACTTGACTAAGAGAATACGAAAAATTTAAATCGCTCCCAACACTGCGAAAAAGACTCATCATCTTGTTGATAGAAATGTGATAGTGCTTGTAAAAACATATGAATCTCATATGAGGGAGTGAAGGTTTTGAAAAATTGTATTACAATCTCACTCCATGTTGATCTTGGACTCAAAAAATTAAACCAATCTTGATCACTACCACACAAAGATGCTGGGAATACATGTAAAAGACCCACTTCATCGCTAGCAAAACTTTCTCAATGTTATCAACATGCGAAAAATGATTTTCTGAGGCCAAACCATAAAATATAGGAAGTGACACTGAATAATCAAATTGTCTTGCATAATCTCCATACCACCTTGCAAAATGGACCATTTTTTTTTCTTTTCAACAATAAAAAAATAGGCTAGAGGTGATTGCTTTCCTACGATGGAGGATTACCTACCTCTATCTATTATGAACTCAAAACAAAGAACTAAAAGGAAAATAAATAAAAAATAATTACCCGAATTCTTAACACACTTTACCATCCCGGGCAACGGCGCAAAAAATGTTTGACGATTTTCTAGTCCTAAATTAATGGGTTGCCCCAAGCGTAGGGCAGAGACCAACTTAGCACGATATCTGCTAAGACCGGAGTTGAATCTATAAAGACGGTGATGTGTGCTGACTTAAATACTCGGGTTGTTAAAATTTAAACGGGCTCTTAGGTAGCTATCCATTGTAGTTTGATGCTGCGATTAACTAAAACTAGAATTGTTTGGTTTTTCAAATAATTAAAAAGAAGGTATGGTTGTATGGTTCATATCACTAGCAACCAGTTCGAACTTGTCAGCTTCATTCGTTGTTCTGGAAAACGTTCGACTTTAGAGAGAAGAAGATGCTCCGAAAGATGCGAACCATTATGGTCGCCGTTTACCCATGCGACGCGAGAAATAAGTTTTGGACCCCCATTCACATGGCTCCAACAATGCCCGAGTTCGTCCAGCGGATGTTCTTCAGTAACCTAAAATTGCCTTTTTCTTTGTTATTTGAAAACAAGAGCAGTGCACGTCCGACCTGGCCACGGAGTGCTAATCATCTCGTGACCCTACCTATACAACTACTCACTCATTATCAAACTAGAAACGCGAGAAATCCTAATTTGAAACATGCTTCTAAATACGAAATAAACAAAAGATACGAATTAAACAAGTATCAAAGAACAACTTTATTAATTAACGAAATTTAAAACTAGTTACCGGAGTGCGAATAATTGAACAAAGCATCAAAACGTAAAAGAAAAAGAAAAAAGAAAAGTCGAAGAAGTGATCGGCTGTAGAAAAGTCTCCCCTATGTGCGCAGCCCTCTCTTCTTTGTTCTGTTGTAATGCGTCCGTGGTAATTCCCCAAGTTGTAATGCGTCCGTGGTAATTCCGCAAGAGCGCAGACCCTGTTTTCTTTTTCCTCCGTAAAAACCAGGGGCTGTAAATTGAAAGTACTTCAATATGTTAAGATTATCAAGAGATGCAGCAAAGTTGTCAACATCAATTAGTAATAGTAGGAAACAGCATGGTGTTTAAGAAAATGAGTGTCCGACTACGCAGACAGGCAAAGTGTGCACAGACAACTTCTGGAGCCTACTTTGAGATCCCACACAAATGATTCGGATTTTAAATTTTAAATGAAAAGTTCAAAGATTGAATCAAGAACTTACGGTCATCCTATTGAGCTGATTTTTTTGAAAGGCCACTCGAGAAATTAATTTAAATTCAATGTACAATACATCATTTGTTTGGAACCTCAAAGTGACCTATCAGATATATAATCCCACGAATTGTCGAATATACAGCAACATATAATGTACTAAAGCTTCAGTACATCTCCAACTTGGAAATCTCCACAAATTGTCCAAGCAATTCTTTTTCTTGCTAAAAACCAATGTGAGCATTATCATCTCCAACTTCCCTGCTAAATCTCAGTAAATGTCTCAAACCAACCAAACCCAGAAATGAGGAAACAAGGTAGATGATTATTCCAAGCTAGAGATATGACAGAAAACAGGAACATGAATAACACCAAAGAGATGTAAATGCAACTGTCTCAGAAAGTTGGATCAGTCAAACATAGGATGTGATGCGACATATCATTCAGACAAGGATATCTATGAAGAGGAATGGCTGATCTTGTGTTTTTACCTGACTACAGAAACAGAATATACGGTCAAAGTTTTGATGACTTAGTACAAGTACTAATGTCCCTACCGTCAGTGTACCATATCTACAGGAATTTCTAGTGGTGTACATAGTTCTAAAATTGTTAAACACCCGTGTCAAAAACTCGACACCCAAGTGAAGCGGCGGAATAGTATATCCAGCGTGCTTAGTTGCGAATGCGCAACTATGACTAAGCAATTGAACTTTACAATATAACAATGGATAACACTTACGGATGAAACACTCTAGTGTATCATGCACTATGCAGATACCATTCACACTTCAAATATAATTGAAGGTTTGAGAAAAACCAATTCTAGCCACGAGGATTAGATGAATGTGACACTTTACACAATCCGCCGCCAAGTCCATGTATTGCAATGCCTTCCTGACAGATAAGTTAATCATACACCGGATAACGGCTACGAACATCTGATCCTCCAATTGATCCCATCATAATGACAAAAGATTTTGCAATTGAAGCAAAGATATGGAACGAAAATGACTGGATACATCTTCCTTCTGACATCCACAAGCACACTAAAAAAAGGTTTGAGAAGATACAATAAGCTGGTGAAACAAAATGTTCACACAGATGATAGATACGATCAAAGTTTACAGAATTGTTATCCTTGAACTAATGGACAGGTGAAGAAAAGATGTAATAACCAAAACACATCTATTGCACGTTGTCTTCCAGCTGCCCTCGCTCAATTTCGTCCATATGTCGACATGATCGTGGCAATCATAGCATTCGGAAATGACATCTGCAAGTTAATGAAAATTGCCAGTTAGAAATAGGAATAGCGCATTCAAGGCCAATTAAAACCCCTTCCCCAGAACCCAAAAATATATTAAAAAGAGAGAGAGAAGCAAAAGATCAAGAGAACAAATAACACCTACTCCCGTCTTCTACCTCTAAATTATACTGACACCCCGTCCAAAAAGGATAGAAAAAGTCACGTTAATCAAGTAGCACGTTTGAGGAAACAAAAACCTAACTAAGAATCAGAAAATCGTTAAGAATATAGCAGCCAGAGTAATTCATTTTTCCGGAGCCAATCTTAATATTTTCTGTTGATTTCACTCATGGTAGTCTATTGGTAGATTTGAGTCACAAACGAGAGGGCGGGAGGTTAAAATCAAACATGAAAAAAAACAAGAAACGCCTGTTGCAACCGACCATTGATCCAGAAAGACAAGTGGGAGGCGACAAATCATTCCCTTGTCAGTTGTCACCTAACAAAAAGTTCCAGTCAATCAGGGCAAAAGCCACTGCAAAGTGGAGTGATGGTCCACACCAAAGTGCTCTCGAAAACATTCTAGAATCCATTGAAGTCCAATTCCTTCAGGTTTGTTCTAGCACATAATGAAATTTTGAAGACAACAATCACAAGAAGTACAAATCACTCCAGCTAGAACTGACATGCAAAAAGGTTCAGTCAATCATCTAAATCATAAAATGAGCATCGAGAAGAAGAACACCAAACATACCCCAGTAAGCCACGACCCTGCCATACTCTAGGTGTGACTGTCAGGTTGACAACTGCAGCTTGCCTCAAAACCACTACAGATACTCCACGGCCTTGATTTGACTGAGCTTCAGAAGCAAGCTTTGACAACAAATTATCACCAGATTCCACAATCCCAAATTTTACAATCTGGTCTCCAAGTTGTAAGCCATCTTCTGCTGCTGGAGAATCCTCAGCTATCTCATCAACTAAAGCAAATGGTATGCTGACAGTTGCATCAACATCCATGGCACTTATCGTGCTTCCAGAAAGAACATTGTGGTAGGACGCAGATGTACCAACATTGACAATAGATGAATCTAGACTATTTGACCCTTCAACATTACCTTGGAATATTTTAGGGAACAGACAGTTAGGTAGTTGCAAAACTCAGAAAGGAACTTAATCAGAGTAAAACAACAAACAGATGCATATCCACTAAGAAATATTTGTCCATCAAGTTATTTATTTCAAGGAAGAACCATCTGCCACTCATTAGAAGTGCAAGAAATCATCCAGAAACCTGTGCCACTTGTTGAATCACTCTCAATGGTGCGCTACATTTTTTCACAATCCAATATCATGTAAAGGTAAATGAATCACAAACACTGTCACAAGCAAGAGTTAGACATGATAACAATGGAGTGCAATCATCCAGAAACTTGTGCCACTTGTTGAATCACTCTCAATGGTGCGCTACTTTTTTTCACAATCCAATATCATGTAAAGGTAAATGAATCACAAACACTGTCACAAGCAAGAGTTAGACATGATAACAATGGAGTGCAAGTGGACTGAAGTAACTCCCTTAAGCAGTTGAAAGGGCAAAAAATGCTTCCTCAATTTGCAAAAGTGTGAATTTATAATCACATCTAGAGAGGAAAAGACAGAAAATATAAGCCCTTAATCTCGTGTAATATTTTCTGATGAAGAGAGAATATTTTAGATGAATAAGATGAGGGAACTGGTGACATAATTTTTCTTTGGCACGCGTATTTGACAGGAACATGGGCAGATTACTTAAAAAGTAGCAGTCAATGTTGATTGTTTCCACTGCAAGGTAATATTGGAAGTATAGCACCAGGAGATAATAACCTCACATAAATTGGCTATCTACAGCTCCATAGTGCAGAACAAAAACTTCATGCATGACTTACTAAAGTAAACATGAAATGCATCCAAAACTATAGAAAGTTATAGATTGAAAAGCAAATGTTGGTACTAAATCCCAGTAAATATTATCCGTAGTAACATCAGCATTCACAAAAAATCAAATAATTCAAGTTTGTCTTGTCAAATAGAAAACTATCAAAGTATCAATTAATTGGACTGCTTACTGGTTTGAGTCCCACTTGCACTTAGATGCTTAAAACAAGTTACTCATACATATTTTGTAGGACGGAATAATAAATGCTCAAACTCGCCAGGGAAAAAGAAGAAATATCTTTTGAAGCAAGAAAGATCCACAAGATAAGTCATTGCAGAAAACTTGGAATATTTCCCCCTTGCAAACAGAGAATATCAAATGGATCCCTTCTTCCTACCTGAATGTACAAGGGGCGAAGACTTAGAAGCCAGCCTTGTTGAATGCAGAAGTTGTATATGTTGATCTATTCTCTCAGTGATAACCTTATGATCACTCCTCAATTCTGCAACAGACAAGTGAAAAAATTAATGAAGCTAGTAAAATTATCAAGAGTGCTAAAGACTTTTACTAGTTACTGCCAAAGCAGTAGTTAACACTAGCACTCACCATGGAAATAATGACAGAGAAGGGTATTGAAAAGAAACTTGGCCATTATGCAATGCAATCAACGCATGCCCATCAACTTTTAACCACCAAACCAAATAGACTTCAAAAACAGGAAACCTTCCCAATAACATGAAATCCAGCAACCTTCGGAAATAAAAGTACAGCAAACAAGTATAAAAATCGGGAAAAAAGTCCCATAGCTTCCTATGGCAATGAACATTGCACTTAACTCTACAAGAATAACGCTCCCAAACAGATCTGCTGGTTTCCATTTATTCATTGACTAACATATTGCATACAATGACATTACGTTGAACCCTCTTTCCGTCAAATTAAAAATTCAGGTGATACATAAATAGAACTTGGATGCAATTCAAAATACAAGTCTACAACCCATGAACACCATCGAGATTTTTTATTTTTTTTTCCAGATACAGCTAGAGTACACATTACAATTGAACTTCACCAGGAATCTTAACACTCCTTGAACATGAAGTGTTAACACGAGGTTTACAATTCCAACTTTGAACAAATACCAAGAAGCCCTTTGAGGGCTGCATCCCAAATAAAGAGCACTACAAACCATAATATGATAACAGAGAGTGCAATAACGCACCAGCAAGACGGTGCCGGTCTGCTCGAACAACTGGAATGTCAATATCCGCCCTTGGAAACCCCTGTAGAAAACAAAATCTTCAACTTACTTCACCAACTGTAAGATGTAAGGCACACCCATTTGTTGGTTGCTAATCGAATAATACTTTTAAGTCATGTTGTGAGCCCGCTATTCCACTGCAATGGAGTTGAGGGGTTACATACCAATCCCTTGAAACAAGGGACGTAAAATAATCAGGAATGTGGTAATGTGGCATTGGTAAGAGCATCTCCAGCTACTTCTACTCAAGTCTCCATTCAAACTCCAAAAAAAAAAAAAAAAACTCCCTGCACCCCTTGACTCAAACCTGTATCTGAACGAGTTTTCTGAAACCAAGCGACTAAAATCTTTATGCAAATTTTACAGGCATTTGTGTCTATCAAATTTACATCAAATCAACTAACGGAACTTCTACTCTAACTTACGCTTAGGTGAGAGTTTGCCCTTTAAAATGTTTCATATCAATGAAGCTTCGAGTTTGAGTCGAAAGCTGGAGCTTGCCTAATCACCGCAGCATCAATCCAGTCATATCACTCATCCGTGTTACATATCCTATTATCCTCTCAC
Organism: Rhododendron vialii; assembly: GCF_030253575.1. NCBI lineage: Eukaryota > Viridiplantae > Streptophyta > Magnoliopsida > Ericales > Ericaceae > Rhododendron > Rhododendron vialii. The sequence continues at coordinate 3,045,721 of NC_080557.1, read as the reverse complement.
TATTAATCCATCCAATCATCATTCCTCACTTTCCCTGAAATCCCCACCACCCAAACAGCTCAAATCCAAAACCCTTAAAAACACAATTACACACATAAGAACAATTGGAGAAGGGTGAAGAGAAGTCCTAGGAATCAAGTCCTGTGCCCCAAACTTGGAATATAGCGTCATATATTTTTTCCTCATAGTTGCAGCAGTGTGTTTGTGTTTTTCTCTGTTTTCCTGCCTAGATGTTGGTAAGTTCGCGTCTATGGTGTAAGGTGTGGTTTGGGAGGGTATGCCCTCCCTTGTGCTTGTCTGCTGTAGCCGGCTGCAGCCTTGTTTTGGTTGATGTTGAATAAAATTTAATTTACCCAAACAAAAACCGGGAAAAAAAAAATACTTGCACAAAGGTGCAAAGAAAAACAAAGGATTAGAGACAAACGAATGCTTGCCTCGGAATCGATGAGGTTGCCGGAGAGGCCGGGGCCGCCGGGCCGGCAGAGGCGGTCGATGATCACGTTCATCTCGGCCTCCAGGGCGGTCCGTTTGTCCATCAGAGACATGGTTTCCGCCTTCAAATTCGTCCCCACCATTCCTGCTTGTTCTAGGGTTTCGTTTAGACCACCACTGTTTTTTGTTCTAGAAATTTGAGAGAATCTCACAAACCCCAATTTGTCACTGGTAGTAGTAGTAGGACGACGGTACTTGGGGAAGAAGTCTAGTGTTAGGGTGAGAAAAAATCCGTCAAACCGTGAATGAGAAAAAAATCCATCAAACCGTGAATGAGAAAAAAATCCGTCAAATGGCAAATTCAGTCCAAATCAATCCAAACCGAAAGGTTTGATTTGGTTTTTAAGTGAATGAAAAAAAAATCCGTCGAACGACAAATTCAGTCCAAATCAATCCAAAGCGAAAGGATTGGTTTGGTTTTTAAGTAATGTGATTTAGTCATGGCTTGGAAAAATTAGAAATTGCGTTATATAATTTTATTTGTAGATTCACGTGTCCACGGTTATGGTTCGAAATCAATCCGAACCATAAAATATATATATATATATATATATAATTTAATGGCGGCTGATTATGTCACTTCTTTTTTTATTAATGTCATTCCTGCAAAAATACACTTGCAGGGAGTGACGTTAACAAAAAAGGGAGTCGCAAAATCATTTCCCAATTTTATTATGATTCACTAAATATATATGGGAGCCTTAGTCAACTACTTTCCTAATTTATTGATCTTATTAATTCTACTGGTATATTTAATTTTCCTTCATTGCGAAGATAATTTAGACTAAATTTCCATATATCCACCATAATATTTAGTTTGGTTCTAATTAGTAGGTTTATGTTAGTGTGTGTTGGTAATTTGAATAAAATTGATTTTAATATAGTTTAGTTCAAAGCAAACTGTGGTTTAAAATTGAAACCGAACCGTATTTTTATGATTTGGATTGGCTTGGCTCTATAATTTTTGTGGGTTGGTTTGGTTTTTCAAATTCATAATCCGTAGGTATTGATTTGGTTCTTGGTTTACTATAAAACCGAACCAATCCAGACTATGCTCATCCCTATCTAGTGTGCCTTCATGCGACGCCATTTTGGAGAACCTCGCGACTTAACCATAGGAAAAGAAAAGAAAATATGAGAAAAAATTTACTATTCATTAAACTTGAAATTTTCATTTTCTTCTTCCAACCAAACAATAGAAGGAATTTTTTTTAATTTTCCTTTTTTTTTTCTTAAGTTCCAAACTGAGAAGTAAATTGGAGGTCGTCTATCACAACGTCGTTTGGATAACCTCTTGTCTTGAAAACTAGAGGTCGTTAGTCCCGATTCTAAACTCGGGGGGTCAAATTTATTATTGAATTTTTTTTATCATTACTTAAAATAAATTTGAGATTTAAATTAAAATTGAGGAGTGATTTTCACATCTTTTTTGATATCTACACTCCTTTTTCTTTGTTTTTTAATGTTAACAGTGTATGACTTTTTTTGGCTAAAAGACAAAAAAAAAAGTATGAATATAAAAAAAGGGAATATAAAAATTATTTTTCCAAAATTTTTTTATAGATTATAGATTTAGCTTGATGAGGATAATAAAAAAAATTGAGAAAATAATAAAAAGAATTCAAAAAATTTATCGATTTTGAATTAGTTTTGTACTAAGGCTCTGTTTGTTTCGATGTAAAATGTTTTACAATATACATTATTTTTCATGTAAAATGTTTTTTCAAAAAATAAATTTTAAACTTTTTATTTTCTGGTGCTTGGTCGGCAGAGGGAGAGAGATGGCTTAGATAAGATGGTGGAATTCGATTCCGAAAATCGTCAAAATAATGTAGAGGGAGAGGATTTAGATAAGATGGTGTGTGGAAAGAGAGAGACAGAGAGAGAGAGATTGTGTTCTCCTGTTAGTAGTGGGTACTAACATGAGAGAGAGAGAGAGAGAGAGAGAGAGAGAGAGAGTGTGTGTGTGTGTGTGTGTGTGTGTGTTTTGTGAGTAAATTAGAGGGAAACAATAGAAATTGACTGCGGGAATTTCACGCGAAATGAATCATGAAAACAACTTATAGCCAATTAAGTGGTAAGTCATTTTATGCCCATTGATGGAAAAATAGTGTGCAGAGAGAGAGAGATTGATTGTGTTCTCCTGGTAGTGGCATAGTTATGAATACCGTTTCGTACCGGCCGGTACGTACCGGTTTGATAGAAAAACAATACCGTAACCCTCTAATACTGTTCCGGCTCCAATACCGAACCTTACCGGAAATACCGGCCGAGATGATGTTACCAGCGATTTTCGGGTAGAATTTTGCAAAACAATACCATTTTGCACCGGTCAGTGGAGAAAATGGAGAAATAAAAGGAAAAAAAAAAAGAAGAGAAAAGAGGAGATCTTAAAAAAAAATGTGGCTCCTCGTGGTGTTCTCCAGCTTATCCTAGGATCGACCATGGCTGGAAGTGATTACTTACATAGATCTTTCCATTGGAATTCCTCTCAATAATACATAATACAACCCAATTGGAGAATAAAAGGGAAGGGTGATGAAATGAGAAGTGCTAGGTATCCCGAAAGAGTACCCAGAAATTACCCCGAATGTCAAAATCAATGGTCCAGATTCACTTAAAGTCAATCTGAACCCTTGATTTTCAAATTTAAGATAATTTCTGGATACTTTTTCGGGGTACATAGCATTTTCCTTTCCGAAAAGTTACAAAAACTGTGGATTTTTCTTTTGTGTGTACAAAACCAGTGGTTTACAACACATGGTTTGAGAGTGGAAGTGGAGTAATTTTTTGATTAAAAAAAGGAAGAGAAGAAATGGATTTCTGTTGGGAAGAGGAAATTATGTGAATTTTATTGTCTTATCTATATTTATTATAGAATGAATTACATAGTATGGAAAAATTTGAGTTATAATTATATATAATTGTAGTTGCGGTAAATCTGAAACGGTACCCGGTACCTGACCGGTACCAGTACGTACCGTACTAGTAAGAAAATCAATATCCTATCCGAAACGGTATTCAGAACTTGGTTAGTGGGGGGTACTTTGGAGAGAGAGAGAGAGAGAGAGTTTTATGGGTAAATTAGAGGGGAAACAATAGGAATTGTGGGTAAATTAGGGGGGAAATAATAGAAATTGATTGCGGGAATTTCACGCGAAAGGAATCATGAAAACAACTTACAGCCAACTACGTGGTAAGGGGGTGTTTCGGTTTTGTAAAAAAATAATTTTTGAAAAAAGAAGGCAATTTCAAACTTAAATATAATGAAAATGAAAAATATTTTTTTAATTTTTTTTGCACTGTTTAAAAGATTTTAATGAAATTTATCAAACAAGATTCATATTGGTAGGAAAATTATTTGCATAAACACATAATTTTTGAGCTTGAAATTATCTTCTTTTTTCAAAAAGTACTTTTTTTCAAAAGTGGAACATCCCCTAAGTCATTTTACGCCCATTGATGGAAAAATAGTGTGCGGAGAGAGAGAGAGATTGATTGATTGTGTTCTCCTGTTAGCAGTGGGATACTTTGGAAAGAGAGAGTTTTGTGGGTAAATTAGAGGGGAAACAATAGGAATTGTGCTAAATTAGGGGGGAAATAACAGGAATTGGCTGCGGAAATTTCACACGAAAGGAATCATGAAAACAACTTAGAGCATCCGCAATGGGAATAATCAAAATCGATAATCAAAATGTGCCACGTCAGCATTTGATTATCCATTTAGTTCATAATCAAATTTAACAAACTTGACCTCCACATTGGTTATTTTTGTATCCCTATAAAAAAAACCCCCCCACAATACGCAATGCACCTATGTCCAATTGCAAACGAGTTCCAATCACGTACCCGACCACACCAAATTATTCGTCTCGATGAGACGATTCTAATGTGAGGTGTTTTTTAATTTTTTAGTTTTGAATTTGGTTATTAGGTTTGGTTATTGAGTTTTGGTTATTGGTAAAAGTTGTTAAGTTTGGTTATAGAATGAGTGGAATTTGATTATTTGCTAAAAGACTTGTAACTTTGCTTATTACAATGTGAGGTATTTTTTTAGCATTGTTGTTAAGTTTGTTTATCCATACCAATTTGCTTATTACAATGTGGATGCTCTTACAGCCAATTACGTGGTAAGTCATTTTACGCCCAGTGATGAAAATTATTTTACACTTGAAAATGTTTTACTTGTTATTCATCTAACCAAACACTGAAAAATTTGTAAAATATTTTTGGAAAGCAGTAGCCAGTGATGGGATCCGATATACAGCTACGTGTACACCACCGTGTTGAGAAAAAATATTTTACGTTAAAACAAGAGGAGCCTAAATGTGGACCGATTTTTTAAAAAAATTCATACTATATAAGATGACACTTGAACAAAAAAGACAATAACAAAAGTTCTGAAAAAACGAACAAAACATAAAAAAAGAAGAAGAAGAAGAAGAAGAAGAAGAAGAAGAAATGAACCCAAAAGTTGGGGAGAATGGAACATAGAACACTGCTTAGCATTGAATAATCTCTCGGTGCAGATGCTGGCGTTGTGACTCTGATGTCAGTGCACTCATCATCATCATCTCTCTCTCTCCCTCCCTGTCAACCCAATTCTCTCTCTCTCTCCCTCTCTCCCTCTCTCTCTAAACTTGGCACAAGCCACTAGGCAAATGGGAAAGTTGCATTATAAATAGATAGACACCCCACATCCTAAAATGGCCGCAATTGTAGTATCTTTAGCCTCTTCACTTGCTTCAACCAGTCCATCATCTTCTTCTTCGCTTGTTTTCAGAAAATTGCGATCCACCCCCCTTCTGGGTCTCTCTTTTGCAGTTACACCCTTGTGTTGTCGCAGAGGTAAGCGCATGGCTCACTCTCTCGCTCGCGCCAGTCTCGGTCTCACTCACCCTGTTCAAATCGACCCCCCTAAGGTATCCTCTCTCTCTCTCTCTCTCTCTCTCTCTCTCTATATATATATATATATATATATATATCTGTACACAGATGTTTGTATGTCTCTTTGGTTGTATTGCACTCTGATTGTTTGGGCTAGAATCAGTCAGTTGTGGACTTCTTTTATATGGGTCTCATTAGTCATTCCATATGTGTATTTAAACATTCTGTCTTAGTCAATGTTCTGAAAATGGCTGGATGCTCGTCGGCCGGAAAAGGGGTGACTAACACCTCGGTTGTAGTATGATTGTTTTTTCTGGCTAAAATCAATCAACTGTGGACTTCTTTATTTGGGTCTCATTCCATATATGTATCTAAACATTTGGTGTATTGACATAAACACACACTTTATATCCTGTAATCTCCTATGTTTGTATGTCTCTCTTTGATTGTGTTGAGTGACTATTCTTTTTGGCTGAAATTTTAAGATTTTGTGGACTTCATTATCTGGTCTCATTATATGTATTGGCTTATCAAAAAAAAAAAAAAAAAACATTTTGTGCATTGAATCATTGATGCATTAATTGTTGAGCTTGTCTTGTTCAGTTTATGGGTTCACTCTTTTTTTCCATGAGTTACGACCTCTGAAGTGTTATCATTTCCACTGATTATTGATTAATTGAGATTTGTATTTGGGTCTTCATGTATTAACCCGTTGTTCTTTTTTTGTTCTATAGCCCTTGCTCAAATCTTAGAACCTCCCAAATGCGTCTCTTCCTCGATCAAACTTGTATCAAAACAAGTCTTAATCCAATCGAAGGGGACTTTATTTTACTTAAAATTCGCAAGTCTACCTTGTGGCTTTCTAAATTACCATTTTTCTGCCAAATATGTATGCTTAATTTGAGTTTTTTCATTGGAGTGCTTCATATCAAATGAATCTTTTACTCAATAATTTATTATTATTATTATTTTTTTATCAAAGTTAAGAGTTTGAGCAAGGTGGTGGAGATGGTCTCACATATATCCGTTGTTTCTAAACTAGATTACGTGAGTAATTGAAATTCTAATTATTTGTGCTCATGTTTGGGGAAATTCTGTTAGATCTCTTTTTCTGCAAAAGAGATCGATGTGGTGGAATGGAAAGGAGATATACTGGCAGTGGGTGTCACCGAGAAAGACATGGTCAAAGATGAAAACCTGAAATTCCAGAACCCAATCTTGAAGAAACTGGACTCCCATTTGAGTGGTTTGTTGGCTGAAGCTTCTTTGGAGGAGGATTTTAATGGGAAAGCTGGACAGTCAACTGTTCTAAGGCTTTCGGGAATTGGGTCAAAAAGGGTTGGGTTAATTGGGCTTGGACAGTCCTCATCAACCACCGCTACCTATCAGAGTCTTGGTGAGTCCGTTGCTGCGGCAGCAAAGGCTTCTCAGGCGAGTAATGTGGCCATTGTGATTGCTTCTCCTGAGGAGCTCTCAGCCGAATCAAAACTTCATACTGCTTCAGCGATAGTATCTGGTAATAGTTTGCTTCATTTTTTCTTGTTTTTCAACTCCTGGGAGCAACTCCAACCTTATTCTCCAATATCTATTAGCCAAGCATACTTAGAGCAAATAATTTTTTCAAACATTTCAGCCATAATTCTCCGTTTCTATATCTTTTTATTTTTTATTTTTAAAATCCCCTGAATTATCTTCACAACTCAACTTTCTCTCCAAATTGTTGATTTGGATATTTTTATATAGCTATCACATATGTCCGCATTGGCATGATTTTGATTGCATGGTCAATAACTTTTCAAAACCAATTTTATGAACATCTGGATCTGTTTATAATTAGTTGTGTACATTTATGCAAATGGAGATATCTATATTTTGGGTTGAGTCTCCAAATTTGGCAACTCTAATCGGGGTCTGCATTTCAGAGAAATGCAGCTGGGTTGGAGATACTCTGTATTGCAGTGGACACATGTTTGGGTTCTTATGGGATTGAATTTGGTGGAATGGCTTGAATGTTGTAGGAACTGTGCTGGGTACATTTGAAGATAATAGGTTCAAGTCAGAGTCAAAAAAATCATCGCTTACATCTGTTGATATTCTTGGTCTTGGAACTGGATCTGATCTGGAAAAGAAGCTTAAGTACACTGAAGACGTTTGCTCCGGGATTATCCTTGGGAAAGAGCTGGTAAATGCGCCCGCCAATGTCCTAACCCCTGGTCTGTATTCACTATTCAACCTTATAATTTTCCTTGTTCTTTTGTCTACTTTGTATAATGTGCATCTGATGCATACCTATTGTACCTTTGATATGTTATGTTAGTGTCTTAAAGTGCCTTAATTTTCTATTCTTCCTTTTTTCACATTTGTCGATGTTTTCTGTTCAGTAAGATAACCGTTGTTTATGATGATTCTTATATCCTCAGGGGTTTTAGCAGAAGAGGCTTCAAAGATTGCCTCCATGTATGGCGATGTTATTTCTGCAACAATTTTGGATGTAGAGCAATGCAAGGAACTGAAAATGGGTTCTTACCTTGGTGTTGCTGCCGCATCGGAAAATCCTCCTCATTTCATCCATTTATGTTACAAACCGCCCAGTGGACCTGTTAAAACAAAGTTGGCTTTGGTGGGAAAGGGGTTGACCTTTGACAGGTGATTATAAATATCTATTTTCTTCAAAAAGAAGAGATTCTAGTTCGAGTCATCACTTGACCAAAACAACATGGGTTTTTATTGGTTTCGTGCCATTTAAGTTGGAGAATGTGAGCCGTTTACGTTGATAGGGGGATGTCTGTTCACTTGAGGTTCTTATTGCTCTGGTTGATAAAACATTTATCTTCTTCTACAGGAACTCTTAGTTTCTACTTCAGCTGGCTCTCGTCTGCATTGGTTACAGAGCCTATGTTTTTCAGCTTAATTTCTAAACTTACTTTTTAGTTTTGAGTAGAGTTTTTGTTTTCTGATTGATCTCGTCATACAAGTTCAGTGAGGAGGAAAAAAAGACTAAAAGACACCCAAAAGCTTAGACATCCCAAAGACGCTGATACTTATCTCTTATGTCTGTAGTGGCGGCTACAACATCAAGACAGGACCTGGCTGTATAATTGAACTCATGAAATTTGATATGGGAGGTTCAGCAGCAGTTTTGGGTGCTGCAAAAGCTCTTGGTCAAATTAAACCTGCTGGAGTAGAGGTGAATTATTTTTTATTGGGCCTTCATATTGTCGTTACATTGACCCAGATGTTTTTCCTTTTTCCTTTTTCTTTTACTTTCCCCCTCTAGATGTGTCCTTACCTTTCATTTTCTGACTTAAGTCTTTTGATTGCAGGTTCATTTCATAGTTGCAGCTTGTGAAAATATGATTAGTGGAACGGGTATGAGGCCTGGAGATATTGTCACAGCTTCAAATGGAAAGACAATTGAGGTAGTTCCTTGAGTTTGAAGGAAGAAATGTGAAATGATATATTGCATCGTACTAATTTTCACATATCGTACTAATTTTCACATATGCATGCTTCTCATACTTCTCTTTGTTTTTTGGTTTGGAAAGTGTCGGACTTCTTATTTGGCACAAGGAATATTATGTTCACTTTTTATGTGATTTGTCACTGGTTACCGTTGTGAATACCGAATACTCACCACAGAGAAGGAAACTTCATGGGGTGTTTGAAATAGATTGACCTTTTCATAAGTGAATGAATAAATGGAAACTTGAAATAAGAGAGAAGGTAGAAGTGTTCCAACTATACCATAAATGGGAGGTTGGGGATACGGCAATCCGATGGAGAAAGGATATAGCCTGCTGCAATCATATCCAGTCTAATCTCTCCCAAATGGTGCAAACTTATCCTGCTACCAAACATGGCATGAGAGTCTTCACAAGACTATGATGCAACAGTGGGAGACAATGATTCATTCTGTAATCATATTTCCATGTAGACCCTGAACTAAGCTGTACACCATCCACTTTTATTGGCTGTGCTAGCGTACATAACATAATAAGTAGACTTGTATTGTCCTCATGTTCTCTTCATTCTCACAGAGTACTTGATGCATTGCGAACTACAGTTTAGTTACTGATATGTCAATATAATGTTCTATTTCTACGATGCAGGTCAACAACACTGATGCGGAAGGCAGACTTACGCTAGCGGATGCTCTAGTTTATGCCTGTAACCAAGGTGTAGAGAAGGTACCGTAATATAGAACCATTAGGCAATACTCCGTATTACACATATCACTTATAAACCAAGCCGTTTTAAAACTAAATATTTGCATAGCCCACTGGTCCATTTTTATCACCCTTTATGTAAAGTTTGTTCCAACTTTGGAAGTCTACTTTTGATTTCATAGCTTCGTTGACACTGTTAAATTGTTTTGCAGATAGTCGATCTAGCGACACTAACAGGGGCATGCAGAGTTGCTCTTGGGCCCTCAATTGCTGGTATTGTTCTCTGAAATTCCCCTCTTTATTATCTTGGTGTTAAACTTGGGATGTGAAACTGATTTCTCTTCTAGTAATTAGCTGAGTTAGAGAATCGTGCTGTAATTTATTGTAAGTATGTCATGAACTACACCCAAAGACAAATTTTAGTAGGAGTTGAAGTGATATTGGAGAACATATTATGGAAGTAATAGATTAGTGCATTTGTTTAGAGAAGAATGGGCCCCCGGAATATGTGATTCCCTTGCACAATTTTCAGAATTACATGAAGTTTCACACCCAAAGGATTTCGAGACACTTTATGGAATAGTGTAGTTTGAACTTTGAACAAGGTTTTTTTTTTCTTTCTATTTTCCTCTTTAGGATTGTTCTTGGTAATTGATATGGTAACCTACTCATGGGGCAGTTAATTATAAAAAGAAGAAGATAAAAAAGGAAAAGGAAAATTACACGTGAAGCAGGCACTCTCCTCGACATAGATTTGAAACAATTGTAGTATGTTCTTGATTGAAAGACTGTGTTTAATGACAGGTGTGTTTACGCCTAGTGATGACCTTGCAAAGGAGGTAATGGCAGCTTCAGAGGTAAGTGGGGAAAAACTTTGGAGGTTGCCTTTGGAGGAAAGTTATTGGGAGTCGATGAAGTCAGGAGTAGCTGATATGGTCAACACTGGTGATCGTCAAGGTGGAGCCATCACAGCAGCTCTTTTCTTGAAACAGGTACCTGTTGCTTCTACTATATACGAACATGTTTGGCATAGAATGCCATGTCATTGTTGACTTAAGGAATTAAAATACGGCCTTTGGATTAGTTATCCGAGTCTTTTGGAACACGACGTGGCCATTTGGCTTGTGCCCGCCCAGCAGTTTTGGGGGTGAGTGGGGATGTGCATGTGCTCGCCTTGTTCCCCTTTCTTTTGGATGGAAAATTGCTTCTGGGGAACACCACTTTGGAGAGTATTCACTCTATGCCAATCTGAGACTGTAACTGGATCACGGAAGTCTGTGTTTAGAGTTAACACGAAATCAAAATGTCATTTGAAGTATCTATGTCTTGCGACAATTGTAGGGGGGCATGTGCTAGCCTTGTTCCCTTTCCCTTGAAAAGATAGGCACATGGCCACGTGGTTTTCGACGAACACTGGAGTCTTTTGTCCATTATGATATCACATAAAATTTATAGGACTTCAATGCTCATTTGAGTATCTTATGTTCTATCATATGTTTATAAGTCTTCGATGCTAGTTTGAGTGTCTTATCTTTCAGCCAGGTTTTCTTGGTTCTAGCCTGACAAAATTTGACATGGAACTTTTTCCCCCTTCTTTCTTCAGTTCGTTGATGAGAAGGTTCAATGGATGCATATTGACATTGCTGGCCCCGTCTGGAATGAGAAAAAGAAAACTGCGACCGGATTTGGCATTTCAACTCTGGTGGAATGGGTTCTGAAGAACTCTTCCTAGTCACATCCTCAGAATTTCCTCTTTAGGGGAGAACACCACCACTTTGACCTATGGACACAGGTAAAGGAGAGATCATAAGGGGGTCGTCATTTGGCGCGGTAATATATATCCCATCGAATAAAATCTTCTTCAATGAAAGAATAAGGCAAGTTATGGGCCGAGGCATTTGGCTGTCCAGAGTTTTGCTTCGGTAAAAGTTGACTGTTTGATTTTCTCTTTTTTACTTACCAGAACTAAAATTGGAAATGGTTTCTCCTATTTGAAGGTTTTTCAGAACCACGTTACCTGATCTTATCTTTTCTTACTCTTCTTTTTCTCTTTCTTGCGGTGTTTTACGCGTTTGTGGTATGTCTGTTTCTGAGAATATGGCTGATAAACACACTAAGTTACTCGAGTACGAGATTGTGTGCGCTCGTTCGAACTCAGTTTGTTAGGTAAAACAAGTCAAGCTTGTGTCTTTGTGAAGCTCGTACGTTTTTTAACAAGATATTACTTGACTCATTTTTAAAGAATCCATGGTTGGATCGAGTAAAGCTCGTTTGAGATTGGCTCGCTTGATAGACAGTCGTGCTTTCGAATAATCTATTAGCCCATTCAACAAGGTTCTAAGTACTCTCTCTCTCTCTCTGGGCAAAGAATTCTCTGAGCAGTGGCTCGAATCAAATTCTCCACAACCGGGAATTAAAGCAACGGAACATTTTGGATATGAAAGTAGTAGTTGCAGCATATATTGGTAAAAGCTTTATAATGAATGATATCTTAAAAGCAGTTGGCATCAATCCCTGCCAGGTAATTCATTATATATCTTAAAAGCAGTTGGCATCAATCCCAGTCAGGTAATTGTTCATTGCATCTGGCGTACCATGCGACGTTTTTTGTGTGTTATTTTTAACTAATGACGTAGCAACAACGTAAATGAATAAGATATTGACATTCACTTTTATTAAATAGTTAGGGGACAAGTATGATTCATGGTACATTCAATTCGAAAAAGTATTGAACAATTTCCCTTTGACCATTCTACGTTTGACGGTCATATGGTCAATGGGCCTAGATAGGGTTATGGCTCTATTCCGGCCCTTTAGTTCCAACTTTCTGTAGGATAGGTCAGGTTAGACTTAGGAGGGTTGTCAATGCCCTCCTCTTTCCCTTCTTAATTTAACAAACACACAAAAGAAAAGTATTTTGCATGTTGTTAAGCTTTCAAAACGATTTTGTGGTGATCTTGCTTCATATTTATGCTTTTGTTGCTTTTCTATAGCTTAATGATCACTCATTTCTCAACTTCCAATTGATGGGATGTGCAAACCAGATGACCAGGACCCTCCAACTCTCAAGGGCTTAATTTAAACACTGGACAGCCAAACAATTAGACAGAAAACTCGGTTTAAAAATGTTAGTTGTAGAGATTAGTTTTTTGTTTTAATAACTTTAGTGTTTGAGTCTAACTTACGCTTACCTCAACTAATCCAAAAGCCTTGAAGTTAACAACCGTGTGCATCTTCACCGCTCAAAGAATTTTGTTTTTCTGCTAGCACTGAGAGTAAACCTACAAGCTTAAGCGGATAAATCTCTTACTGCTATGTTCCCACTTTGACCAACCATTGGGCTTCAAATTCTAAATGGGGCCTGATCGTTTTCACACTATTCTTCTGTTAGCACATCTTTGATTTGAGATGCACGAGAAGTCCAACATATAAAAGGGCAACTATTTTGAGCTCTTTTATTTTGATTCATACATACACAAGATGGTAAGAGGATGAAAGGTAATGCAATTATAACAAGAAGGTGGAGTGTGAAAATTTATTACTACTCCCTCCGTATCATTTTTATTGTTCATTTTCATTTTTCGTGCCGTTCTTTCAACGCTTATATCTCCCAATTTATAATGCTTTTCATAATTTTGAAAACTTTGTATTATAGATCTAATCGAGAACTATCAAACAAGATCCATATTACATATTTTTGGAGATTCATATTGGAAGATATAAGCGTTAAAAGAACGACACGAAAAACGAAAATGAACAATAAAAATGGAACGGAGGGAGTAAAATTTATTGGTCTAACGTACGTAGTCCATATTTGTGTATATATGTGCACTGATCAAAATAGCCCTTTTCACATTAGAGATGCATACAGAAAATGGTATTTATAACTCTGCGGCGCTTACAAAAAATAAATGATTCAGATTACTACAATAAATGCACGATGAGACCCATAGTGGTGTTAGCGGAAAATTCACGATTTCCGCACGCTGGCGAAAAGGATTTAATCTCATTGAATAAACTAGTGGGGTGGGGTTCAGATCCTGCTTGAGAGGAGACAATGTTGTTTCATGAAGCAAAGCAAAGGCCTCTTTATTGGGATCGGCATTTTGCTTAAAAATGCAAATAATTTGAAGGCAAGAAGTCAAACTAATATGAAACCAACGATGTCTACTTTTTATATTGAGATGAAAGTTTTGAGAGTAAAAAAATCTCGGGTTTGTTTGTTTGTACCTCATTGTACTCCTTGTGTAGGAGTAGTAAATTCATACTAGCATATGCCACCGACATAGCCTAGTGAAAAAATACATTTCATGTAACTGATCCCAATTAATCGAGACTCAACCCGATATGGTATAAATATAGGAAAGTGATAATGTCAAAATTATTTTTGTCTATACTAAAACTCTAATTCATAAACGCATTGGGTTTTACACAAGAGACGAAGATTTTATGTACCAAAACTCTAATGTATAAACGCCTTGGGTTTTGCACAGGAGACAAAGATTTTATGTACTACAGCTTTGGCACAAACAAAAGTAATTTTGAAGTTAGCAACACTTTAAATGTAATAGGATAACTCAATCCATTCAAAACAGCTCATTTGCCATATTTAGCCAAACTCTTCATAGGGGGAGTCTTGTCTAATTTAAGGACCCACAAAAATGATCAGAATCGTTCATTTTTTAGAATTCGTCGAGAACAAAGACCATGTCCAAAATAAAGTTCAACGGATACGATATGATTTCAAAACGCACTAAAAGTTACATAACTGTGCCAAATGGATTGCAATCCAGTGTTGCATACTTTAAAAAAAAAAGCTTAATGCGCTTCAAAACATATCAAATTGTATTAGATCAACTTGATTTTTGACGTGATCTTTGTTCTCGATGAGCTCTAAATTATGAACGATTCCAATTATTATTGTGGTTCAGAAAACGCCCACAAATAGCTCAGACTGGATGTAACCAAACTGGGCTGCTCCCTTTTATATAGAAGACCCAAAGTGGTTCCACACAATCCAAGTGTGTACCCGTATGTTTTTTTTCCCCCTGTCCTTACCTGGACCGACACATCTGAAAACTTCAACTCGGATCAACGGCTAGGATCAACTAACTCTCTCTCTCTCTCTCTCTCGGCTCTAGGCAGCCTCTAGCGAGTAGCGTAGGAGTATTTTTACCCCCCAAATTACTCCAGCCACTTTCTTCTTCTCCTCTCATACTCCTACGACTACGAGTCTACGACCATTAAAACCAGAAACTGACACAAACAGCGACAGAGAGAGAGAGAGAGAGAGAGAGAGAGAGAGAGAGAGCGTCAGTTACATATAGTGAGAGAGAGCCCATACCTGGATCTAGATCTTCTTCGCCCCGTACGTTAACTCTCTCTCTCTCTCTCTCGTTCTTCTCAATCGCCATGATGGCGGTTCGACGGCCTCCTCTCGCATTTCTCCCATGGATCTCCGTTCCTCTTCTCCTCTTCATCCACCACGCTCACTCCTTCTACCTCCCCGGCGTCCACCCCGAAGATTTCCAGAAGGCAAGTCCTCTGCACTAGACATTTATTTATATATATACAACATTTTTATGTATAGGTGTGTCGGGTGTGTTTGCATCTGATATGCATGTGTTAGATCTTGTTGATTCCGTAGTTTGACGTATCAGTTGCTTTGTGATTTTGTCTGTTTAAGGGCGTTTTGGTGTCGGATCTAACTCAATTAACGGCGAGGAAATCGATTCTGGCCTAATTTTGTGAAATTTGGTCTTTTGTTTTTTATTGTTTGGAGATCTATGTGATTTGCTGGTTGTTGTTAGCTATGAAACTGATGTGTTTGAGCCGGTGTAGCTAATTGTTCTTACCTACCAACTTATTAGTAGACACGCTGCTAGAAAATTATGGAAATCACCAACGGCAAAGAGTCCCCTTAAATGGTAAAATGATACCGTTTTTAACCAATTGCGATAAAAAAAAAACCCAAGAAAGAGATACATATATGTGACCAAATAAGGTGAGTTTTCAACATCGACTAGTCTTACAACTAACTTTCAGTTCATGTGCCTTCCACGATTAAGGTTAAATACGTCATATGTTCGCATTGTTGTAATCTCTTATGTCCTTTCAATCTGCCAAAAGTTGGCATGTTTTTAGTGCTCATATTCACACAAACGACTCAAGCAGTTAGCATATAATACAAACTTTACAGTATGAGCAAACCTTTGGACCCCTCATAAAATCCATTAATGCACTTTCTGGGTGTTCTCGTAAGGTCTCATTCACTTCCATTAAGGAAACCTCACACATCCTATATAAGAGGATGATGAAAGAGAATCAACCACTGTATACACCAAATTATATTCGTCAAAAGGTCAACGTGGTTTCAGATATCTTGGCCAAGGACTTGGCACTAAAACTAAACATTTAATACCATGTAAAATATCTAATGCACTAACAATTATCAAAAACTTGTCGGTAAATGTAGATTTGGGTTTTCTTTCAACCACAGTGTTGCTATATTTATCAAACGCATCAAATACATGCCCACAAAGACACAAACTTCGTCACACATTGACACCAACATTTACATTTTTCTTTCTTCCTCTTGGCTTTATCTGAACCATGACATCTCTTCCCAGTTCCCACCCTATGGACAGGCTGATGATACCCTTTTTTGGCAGCATTGTATTGGTTTTCTATAGTGACTTTGTTGCCTAGAACACCTTATCATGGATGCAGACTACAGTTATTGATGTCAAACATGGTTTATTGAAGTCTTTGATGAACTGCAGAACAAATGCAATCTTTTTCTTTTTTGCTCATTTGGAGTGTAAGCTGAAACTTTTTGTGTTGAACCTAGTTTGTTTTTTGGAACTTTTTAGTTATTTTTGTTTTGGGGAGGGGACGGTGGTCTAGGTCCTGGTTGTGTCTTAATCCTACTACAGAATCTGTAAAGTGTTGTAAATATAGGTGGTTGTGTCCAAAGACTCGTATAATATGGATTATTTTTGACTTCTTGTGGATCATGACTAGAATGGATGTATTATGATGTTCTGAACTATGTTATGTTATGTGGAACGTAGATCGTTTTGGTATGAAGATCGGTAACGTGGTATGATTGGGGTATAGGCTTTTTGAGCTTACATTCCTGTAATGTTCTCATCTAAACTTCCAATGAAGTACAATATTGTTTGTCTAGTACACATTTCTAGAAGCATTATGACCGACTTTCGTATATTTTGTTTTGCTAAAGCTCCAATGTCTCTAGCCTTTATAGGGGAAAAAATGGTATCACTTTGGATTGCTAAATTCACTGTTTCAGAACATAGGTTTACGATATTTTGAGATTTGCAATTGCAAAACCTAGTTCACTAGGTACTAGCGTTTTCTGGGAACATTGGTTCTGATTCTTCTGAATGCTATTATGGTAACTTCTGCTATGGCTAAGTAGCTTTTATGCATATTTGTTTCAGGGTGATGCCTTGATGGTGAAAGTGAACAAACTGACTTCTATAAAGACACAGCTTCCATACACCTACTATTCCCTTCCTTACTGCAAGCCGAAGGAAATAGTTGACAGTGCAGAAAATCTTGGTGAAGTTCTTCGTGGCGATCGTATTGAAAACTCACCTTATGTGGTCAGATACATTTCTCAGATGATTTTGTCTGTTTTTACGTTCCTTGAGTGTGAATTACTGAATTTCTTATTGAACTTGTTGCCCGCAGTTTAAAATGCGAGAACCTCAAATGTGCAATGTTGTCTGCCGCCAAATCCTTAATGAAAAAACTGCTAAGGAATTTAAGGAAAAGATAGATGATGAATACCGCGTGAACATGTGAGGCTTCTTTCGGGGGTATCTCTAGCATGACTAAAATTGCTTACTGCTTTCAAGTTATTGCAATATTGATTCTTTCTGTTGCATCTTGCAGGATTTTGGATAACCTTCCTCTGGTTGTGCCCATACGAAGGTTGGATCAGGAATCTTCCTTTCTGTATCAGCATGGCATTCACGTAGGTCTCAAAGGAAAGTATGCCGGAGTAAGTACCAGACGAATAAGAATTTTCCCTCCAATTGCTGCAGATTTTAGACTTTTTTTCGTGTCTAAGCCAGCAGTTCTTATAGTTTCTTTCTTATCAATACTATTTACAGACCAATGAGGAGAAATATTTTATCCATAACCACTTAACATTCACGGTGAAGTTTCACAAGGACCAACAAACAGATGCTGCTAGGATTGTAGGATTTGAAGTCAGGCCATTCAGGTACATCATGAATTCTTCATCTTAGTGTTCACTAGGTTCTTTTATCTCCTACAATGGATGCTTATACTATGGTTATGCTGTTGGTATATTTCGGGTGGAATTAGTGTTAAGCATGAATACGAAGGTGAATGGAGTGAAACGACTCGTTTAACGACCTGTGATCCCCATGCAAAACGCTCAGTTACCACTTCGGATTCTCCTCAAGAGGTTGAAGATAAGAAGGAAATTATCTTCACATATGATGTCGAGTTTCAGGTAAGTTCCCTTATCTCATACTCCATCCTTGCCATGTTCTTGGTCCTATATGGGAATTCCAACCTTATAAGCTGACATCAATTAATGTATTTTGGAACTCATACTCAGTGGCATTATTTTCTAATTTGACCCCAGTTTTCCCCACTTTCAAATACATCTGTAGGTATTTACATTTAGAGAATGTGTTATGTCCGGAAGAGGCGGAAACCTTCCGCCACGGCCCATTGTGGGCCCTACCGAGCATTTCCTGTAATAATCTGAACCGTTCATCTCGGAGGGCCCGAAAATTAATATGTGTACGCAAAAAATCTGCTTGATCGGACATCAATAGCTATGTCAAAAATTGAATTTTGGTTTATAAAACGGACGGCCTGATTCTGTCACTAGGATTTTAAGTTAAATTGTCCATGACCAAATTTAAATTTGGATTAGTTCTTGATGTCCGATCAAGCTAATTTTTTTTACGTGGACATATAACTTTTCGGACTCTACAAGATGAACGGTTCAGATTATTGCAGTGAATGCTCAGTAGGGCCCACAATGGGTGGCGGAAACCATGATGTTTCCACCTCATCCGGAAAGAATTTAATCTCATTTACAATTGGCAACGTACTGAAGGTTACAAATTTTGTTGCTTTTATCTTTCAAAAAAAAAAGGACAGTACTTGGGGGACATTCAGAAAGGGAAAGAGGAACCAAGAATACTGGACAGACTAAGTAATATTAACTTCTCCGGTTAATGTTGTGTGTTGTTCTAATGATGTCTTCTGCATTTCAGGAGAGTGATGTGAAGTGGGCATACAGATGGGACACGTATCTTCTAACGGCTGATGACCAAATCCACTGGTTTTCGATTGTCAATTCACTGATGATTGTTCTTTTCCTCTCTGGCATGGTGGCCATGATCATGCTTCGGACACTATACCGCGATATCTCCAAATACAATCAGCTTGAAACACAAGAAGAAGCCCAAGAAGAAACTGGATGGAAGCTGGTGCATGGAGATGTCTTCAGACCACCCACAAACTCCGATCTCCTCTGCGTTTACGTAGGAACAGGTGTACAATTTTTTGGAATGATCCTCGTCACCATGATATTTGCCGTCCTAGGGTTTCTCTCTCCTTCCAACAGAGGCGGTTTCATGACAGCATTGCTTCTTCTATGGGTCTTCATGGGCCTTTTTGCGGGCTACTCTTCAGCCCGTCTCTACAAGATGTTCAAAGGCACGGAGTGGAAGAAAATCGCTCTCAGAACGGCTTTCATTTTCCCAGCAATAGCCTTCTCCATCTTTTTCTTCTTAAATGCTCTAATTTGGGGTCAGAAATCTTCGGGAGCAGTCCCATTTGGAACCATGTTCGCTTTGGTAGTTTTATGGTTTGGGATTTCTGTTCCTCTTGTTTTTGTCGGTGCTTATGTTGGATTTAGAAAGCCACCTCTTGAGGATCCGGTGAAAACCAACAAAATCCCAAGGCAAATTCCGGAACAAGCTTGGTGCATGAACCCGATTTTCTCTATCCTCATTGGGGGGATCCTCCCATTTGGAGCCGTATTCATCGAGCTCTTTTTTATCCTCACTTCGATCTGGTTGCAGCAATTCTATTACATCTTTGGCTTCCTCTTCATCGTCTTTGCAATTCTGATTGTGACTTGTGCAGAGATCACGATCGTGCTGTGCTATTTCCAGCTGTGCAGTGAGGACTACCTTTGGTGGTGGAGGTCCTACCTCACTTCCGGATCCTCAGCTCTTTACTTGTTCCTCTACGCCGCTTTCTACTTCTTCACTAAGCTTGAGATCACGAAGCCGGTTTCTGGGGTTTTGTACTTTGGCTACATGTTAATCGCTTCGTATGCTTTCTTTGTGCTCACGGGTACCATGGGTTTCTACGCTTGTTTCTGGTTTACAAGGCTCATCTATTCATCGGTGAAAATTGATTAACAGTGTAAATCTGTCACACGTGAAGCAATGCAAATCGATTGATTTATGTCTTCATGAGGTAAAGAAAAAAAGCAAGGTACTCGCCATTCGGAGGTACTTGTGAATTTGAATTTTTAGGTCTTATACGATGGAAATTGGTCTCTTTTTCCTTCTCTCTTTGGATGTCTCGATACAAGTTATTGCGGTGTCCTAGATTTAAGTCTTCATTTTTTTTGGGTTCGGTTTTTTTTTCTTCTTTTCTCCCCATTATTTTGTACTGAGACATTGTGAGATAATGCCTATTGCTCGTGCAAATTCCGTGTCCTAAATGACTGGTTATTGTAGAATATTATTTGGAGGGATTCTTGTATCATCAACTGGTACAAAGCTGAAGGTTATATTGATTATATTGCTCTACGTAGAATATGTCCTTGGATGATTCAGGTACTTCCTTTGAAGTTTGGGTAGTGCCACATGATGCTTTAATGCTCTTGAACGTCACATATTCTTTTGGAGTCCACAATGAAAGTATGTAGACCCCATAGAAATACGTGGTGTTGGGGCATTGGCGGTGTTTGAAAACTACTGAATAATCACTAAGTGCGGCTTTGTATGGTGTTATGCTTGTACTAACTAAAATGACAAGTCTTTTTCAAAATTGACACTGTTGATTACTTTGGAACATATGTAAGTCCAACCGTGGACACAGATTTTTTTTTAACGCGCGATAAATGTGTAGTCTATTCTTAAGGGGATGTGGAAGGGATACTGTTAAGCGACATACGGGTGGGGCAAGTCCAAAGGACATCAACACAACACCAAACACTCGTATTTCTGGCAAGAATCGAATTCTCACATTTCATGTGGAAGAGGTGAGGAAGTACTGTAGATATGATTTCTTGAAACTGAGGTTTCTTACTTTTTAATGATTTCCCCAAGTCGTCAAGAAATTTTCCTACCTTTCCAATTTCTAATGAATCTAGATAACCATTTGTTTTGGTATAAATAGTCATTATCTGGTCTTCCACTGTGCAGAAAACATGCAGGAAAATAAAAATTATTATTTTTTACTTCACCTCACTTTATTTTTCTTTACTTCACCTCACTTTATTTTTCTTGGGAATCAATTTCTCACACGATATTTTCGACAACTGAAGGGAGCTATCGAGGCCCATTAAGCTTAGTTGTGATAATTGAATATACGGCTTAAAAATCTGTTTTTCTGGCAGTCTTCGAGTTCATTTTGTTCCGAATCCCAGCAAACTATTACCATGACGTTTTTTTTTTTGTGAAAAGGTTGCTTGTGAAGTCTATTCGCTTAAAAGACTTCACAAGCAACCTTTTCAACTACAGTTATACACTCCAAATCCGTCCATCCAAAATTGTCATATTATAGTGTTAAACCTCCCCCTCCTTTTTTTTATTTTTTATTTGTTTTGAAAAGCGGAAACCTTCCCTTATTTGGTCAACAATCATTCTACCACCACATTCACATACACACCCCCACTCTTATTATGAGTGTGGATGTGTGATTGAGTGTGTATGTGGGTGTTGTGTTAGAATTATAGTTTGGCCAAATATATCTCAGCAGAATATTTGTGTGTAGTAATTAGGATGTCATCTGTTCAAATATTCTGGCTATATCCTGTTTTATACTGAGTAGTATTTATACTTACGTTTATGAGTATTTGGTTACTCTTTAACGATCCGATTAATACTTTAAAGGGGAAAAAACTGAAATAGTCCCTGTAGTTAAGTATTTGTGTCAATTTGGTCCCTGTAATTATAATTGGCTCGATTTACACTCTGTACTTTCCATTTTGTTCCAATTTGGTCCAATTACTAACTTCCGTTAGTCATTTAAACAGCAAAATCATATGGCCCTCTTTTTTTGGGTTAAAACAGACCCATTCCGCTAAATAAGCCAACTGGATTTTTTTTTATTATCTTTATTCAAATTTTTTTCGTATTAACTTATTTTTGTCTTTATTCAAAAAAATTAGGTTTCGAACGTAATTTTTTACTTTTTAGATTTCTCTTGTCATGACGATACAATAATCCCCAAAAAAATGACGAAAAATTAACAAATACGAAAAATATTTGAATGAGGACAAAAAAATAAGCCAATTGGCTTATATAGTTGAATAGGGTTGCTCATTCCCCTTTTGCCCTAACATACCTCTAAACCAAAACACGACTCATTCTTCCATTCTCCATTGATACGGAGGCACCGGAGAAAAAATTTGGTTATAGTTTTCTTCAAAAAATTGCCCTCAAATTCATCATTTTTATGATCAGTCATGAAGTATCATAACCACTGGTATTGTCTACCAGTTCAACTTGTGGACAAATACTAAGATGCCTTATTTTTCTGCATAGTACTAAAAATGCATATAGAACCATGTCCAAAAGTCACAACATGATATAGATCCAAAAGTTACAATATGATAAAGAACCATGTCCAAAAATCAGAATATTACATAAACTCAATTCCAAATTTAGCAAGTCATAACCTAATACATAGACATAACAAACCACTCAACTGTGTTACAATAAACCTAACTTAACAGCCCAAGTGGTTACAAAAAATAGGGTCGTGTCATTCAATTCATTTTCCTACACTTGGTCCATGCACTGATTCTTGACTAGGAATGTTGAAAAATAAACCTAAGCCAATTTTTTCGTCTTTATTAAAAAAAAATGAATTTCGATAATAATTTTTTACTTTTTAGATTCCTCTCGTCATGATGACAATAACCTCAAAAAATTGACGAAAAACTAACAAATACGAAAAAAATTTGAATAAGGATAAAAAATTAAGCCAGTTGGCTTATTTAGCCGAACGGGTCTGTTTTAACCCCCAAAAAGGGGGGCCATTTGATTTTACTGTTTAAAGGACTAACGGCGGACTAACGGAAGTTAGTAATTGGACCAAATTGGAACAAAATGGAAAGTACAGAGTGTAAATCGAGCCAATTACAATTACAGGGACCAAATTGACACAAACACTTAACTACAAGGACTATTTCAATTTTTTTCCCTACTTTAAATTCATCATTAAAACACAACTCCGAATAAAACCGTACTATTAGATGCACATGAATCACACGCATCTAACAGTTTTAAACACAATTGTGTCTGGAGTTATGTTTTAGAGGTGTATTCCTATACTTTTTGATTGTTTACTACTCTCTCTGCGTGCAATTTTCAATTGCTAATATTTTTCATTGTATATTTTATGTTTTTAAAGTTATTGTCTTATCAAATAAGATTCATATTGTATATTTTTTACATCATCTGTCTCATTTTGTTTGTCTAGTATCGTTATTCGTGTCATTCTTTAAAGGAAGCTGTTAATTCCACGGGAGGATTTGTTTGTGCCACGGGAATTAATTACACATCATCCTAACATGCCTCAATTGCCCTCCCCCTAGTAATCAGCTTTGTTTCGACTTCTCTCTAGTCAATTCCTAAACTAACCACCTCGGTGACTTTCTGTATAATCCATATCCCACTTCAAATCTTTTTCATTCCTAATGCAATTTAATACTCCGCTATCACAAGATCTCAACCAAAATCCTTTCTTCTACAAAGAATAACTTCCTTAAACTCCTTCATCATCTAAAAACAACTAACATCTTGCATGTTCGATGCACGTGGACGAAAAAAAAAAGAAAAAAAAGATGACTTTTTCTCTTTTGTCCTGTACATCAGTGGATCGCTACATATGGCTCTTGGAATTTATTCACTTTTCTTGATTAAAAAAAATTAACAATAATAAAAAAACAAAAGAAATGAAGACAATAGATAGGTTTCAATAAAGATTGTCAAGGGCTAAGTAAAGAACGCATTACAAACTTTTTCTTTTTTTTTTTCCCCCTCTCTCGGAACTTCATAGTACATGTTCTCGTTATTTTCTAATGCTTCTTGGAATGCATCTTTAATGGCGGACAAGAATTTTGATTTTTAATGGTTTTGGTTATGTGGTGATTTCCCGTTAACCTAGAGAGTAAAAATATAATATAATTATTATTTTATGCTTTTAATTCTTTGCAGAAGAAAGAATTTTGGTAAATATAATATAATTATTATTTTATGCTTTTAATTCTTTGCAGAAGAAAGAATTTTGGTTGGGATCTTAGGGAAGCAATGGCTATGGAGAAGTCAAAACAAAGCTGATTACTAGGGAGGACAATTAAGGTATATTAGGTTGATGTGTAATTAATTCCCGTGGCACTAACAAAACCTCCCGTGGAATTAACAATACCCTTCTTTAAATGCTTATATATCCCAATCTATAATATTTTTCATGATTTTGAGAACTTTGTATTATACGCCTAATCAAGAACTATCAAACAAGATTCGTATTGCATAATTTTCGGAGATTCATATTGAAAGATATAAACGATTGAAAAGTGACGTGATTACCAAAAAAGGACAAAGAAAATGAGGCAAAAGGAGTATAAACAATTGAAAATAGCACATAAAACCGTAATAGATATTTAAAAAAAATGGATTCATCCTCAATTTATAATTAGTATATCCAAGTCAAAAGAATAAAAGTATTCAAAAATTATATTTTCGTGCTCCATAGACAACAAAAAATTTAGTACAATATATATATATATATATATATATATATATATATATAGTGCCCTTCTAATGCAGGCGCCCGCATTCAAGCAAGTTGCGGACTTTGCCTTTCCCGATTGAATTTTGATGATCCGAACAGCTCAATGTGTTCAGAACATGATTTTAAGAGTACTCGCCACAAATCAGCAAAAAAAAGACCGGAAAGGGCTTCATTCGAGCAGTTTTTGTTTATTTTTTATTGAACGGTTCAAATAAAAACTGCTCAAATCAAGCCCTTCCTGGTTATTTTTTTTCCCGATTTCTCGCGAGTACCCTTAAAATCACGTTCTGAACACATTGAATGGTTTGGATAATCAAAATTCAATCGGAAAAAGCAAAGTCCGCAACTTGTTTGAATACGGGCGCCCGCGTTAGAAGGGCACTATATATATATGTATATATTAATGGCCGCTGATTTTGCCACACTTTTTTTCTTTGTTAACGCGGCTCTCTGTGTATTTTTTTGCAAAATCATTTCCCTTTTTAATTCTTATCATATTATGTTTGTAACATTTCGTTGAGAAACACTAACTTGAAGCTCAACACCAAAACGGCAAAACCCTTTGGCAGAAGAAGTCGATCACAGATTACCCATGGAAGTCTCCTCTCGTCTAAAATCTAACGACTTCCTCTTCCTCCCCTCCGCTCCACTACTCCTATGTATGTATCTCTCTCTCTCTCTCTTAAACTCTGTTTCTCTCTCTCCATCTTCATATAACCGTTGCCTCATCTTTCTTGGTACTCTTCTTTTATCTTCAGGTACGAAGCGGTCAAGGCTTTTGTTTCCATCTCCTCTTCGCCCGGTAATTACACTGTATTTTCTTGGTTCTCATACTATGCTCTCTCTCTCTTTCTCTCTCTCTCTCTCTCTCTCTCTCTCTCTCTCTCTCTCTCACGTTCGTTTAGGCTTAGGGCTAATCATGAATTGTTCAGGCTTGGTTTAAAAACTTATCGAGCTTCAAAAGTGCACTCAAGCTTAGCTTAATTATGATATGAGCTGATATCAAACGAGCTTTTAATTGAATTGATCTCGTGAAGTTTCCATATTTTGTATTAGTGTAGTATAAGCCCAATGAGCGGAGTAGTAGCTTGCTTGAGCTTGGTTTGAAAGCTTTGACTACTTTCAAGAAAATTGTCAAGCTTGTCGAACACGAGTTCGAACTTGAGTCTTTTTGTCAGTTGTATTTAGGATCATATTAGGGGAATCAATTGATTGTTTAGTTGTCTTATTATTACATTGGTGTGGGAATTTATAGACATGTTTATCCATATAAGCTTTTGTTGATTATGTGCCAATCCCTCTCACATACATACACATGTTAATTAGCTGACACTCACTGCTAACAGCATTAGGAAGAGTCCTAGTATCCGAATTAGGGCTTATAATTTGTTACATTCGATCCCAAGTGGGTTTTGCTTGAATACTGGTCAGTTTCAAAGCTTTGCCTTTTACTCACTTTTAGCTTTAAATTTTCCTGATCTTCTTATGCTCTGCAATGGTTTACGTAGTACTCCAATATCTTTGCTTTTGTTTAATAAATTTCCCTGAAGAGTCTATTTGTAAATATCTTTCATTGATTAGGTGATAACCTTCACTGCTTACAGCAGTAGGAAGAATCCTAGTATCCGAGTTAGGGTTTATAATTTTTTGTATTCTGCTGCCAAGTGGGTTTCACTTGAAACCGGTCAGTTTCAAAAGCTTTGCCAATTGCTCAATTTTAGCTTTAATTTTTCCTGATCTTCTTATGCTCTGCAATGGTCTGGATGGTAACATCTTTGCTTTGTTTGATTGAATTTCCGAAGAGTCACTTGGCAAATGCAAAAAGTTATCAACTAGTGAATTAGTAGATCAGGATTTTCCTTACCTAACTTGTGTTCAAAGATGCTGCTGTATAGGCATTGTTTCCTTCTCCAAGGTTGGAACTACACTTCAGATGTACAGTGTTGGTTGCTGCTGCTGTTGTGTTTCCTCTTTTTATCAATTCATTTGGCAGTTTGCTAGTCATCGGAAGGCAGTTTCAATAGGAAAGCCAGCTATGAGTTTCTTTTCAGTGTCGTGCTTTCTTTATTTTTAGTATCCTTTAGAATTACTTGTACTACTTTAAGCCCTCCCATGTGGGCAATGTTGTCATCGCAGGAGTTTGGATTGTTTGCAATATTGTATAGGAATGAACACAGGAGGTTAGCGAATAGCGATGATTACTGGGTGGTTGCTGCATTTTGATTATTAGATTGATGGTCTAGGGAACCTTGTCTCCAATGTTGTCTAAAATTTGACTTATCGTATATTATACCAATTGAGAGGTGAAAAATCAGACCTATAGTCTATCAAAGAAATCTCTGGACGTACTACACAGTGATCCGTTGTTCCTGTGTGATGGATATTTGTTGGATTGTTTTCATAGACGTCCACAAATATAACTGCTTTGGATTTCAGTTACTGACAATTCAGGTTTGACAAATAGCTTGGGTACGTGGATGATTTTGCATAGCACAGTGCTGTGTTAATTGCTTTCATCAGGCATCCTGTTTGGTGCTTTAGTACATGTCTGTCGTAGGCCTCTTGTGTTGTATTAGGTTTAATCTAGGTTAGTTAGGAATCACTTGTTCATTTGAAGTTCCCAAATTCAGAAAAGTTTTGAAATCCAGTAATATCCTCTTATATATGGTCTTGGAGGATAAGCACTTTCTCCTTTTCTCCTCCCTTCCTTGAGGTGGCCTTTAGAGTCAATCCTTTGAATGCCTTAGATCATAAGGTTCATTTATCTTTCTTCTCGTTTCTTATCTTTCCTGTGCACAAACTTGTAGACAACCAGTCCTCAAATAAGGTTTAATGAGGGGGTCTTATTGCGGTGCTGCTCTACATTTATTCTTCCTGAATGTGTACACATAGGAGAACGTATCCATGCAAGGACAAAGCTTTGACAATGCAACAAAGAGTAAACTTAAGATAGCTATTTCTTTCTATGTATAGCTTCAGTTACTGGGAATCTTGTTTATGACAGCTATTAATGTGTTCTGCAGTCGTACAATGGACTATACATGGGGTCCTCTCCGTCTAGTCATGCAACTTCAGGAAAGGCATTACATTGTAAGTTTACATCACTGGCGAAATAAATTTGCATTGTCTTTGCCGCTATTCCAAACCTACTTTCCTGCACCCTTACAAATATGATTCAACCACCTGCAAGATGGATATACATCTCGGGCCTTTGAAGCCTAATGAGTACTGGACTCAAGCTCACAGTTTTGCCATTACATCCGTCTGTGGGAGTATTAAGGGTATTTTGTTAACTTTGGTGATTGTAAAACCATAGCAGCATATAAGGTTGCTAACCCGGGTTGCCTCTTGGACCCTTGGTAAATGGTAGCTTCTTCCTCATTAGTGGATCATGGGAGCCATGCAAGTCTCAGGGGCAGAAGCAGTTGGCCTACATGTTGTTTTGTTTTTATTTGGTGTTTTCAGAGCCCACATGAAATATGTTCCCATGCGTCTGTAAATACGGCAGCTATTTGCTAACTGAAAGAGGACATGGCATTCTGTTAGGGAATGGAGGTTCTCTCCCCAATATGCTACTTTTTTTCATGTCATTATTTCTTCTTGTTGAGTTCCACTTCTTAATTATTTGTGGGAGTAAAATTGGATTTGCGCGTGACCTCTAATTTTGCTTGTTGTCTTCTGCAGGTGGTCCACATAACATTTTATTTAAGCCGAGGAACTACGCAATTGCAACTTGTTGCTCTTTAAACCCAAACAAAGGGTGTTATAGTCTTTATTCGGATAGTGAATCACGTAACAGGAAGAAATTGTTGAGATACATAGCTGTAAGATCTGAGCTTGCTGGAACTGGGACTTCCGGTGCTTCTTATCCTCTATCAGGTTCCTCACCTTAGCCGTTTCTGGTTTTCAATTTCAATCTCGAATGCTATCCTTACCTTAATCCTGTTTTTCTTTTCTCTGCTTTTATCCTTAATAAAGCACAGGACGTCATGTAGTTCCAAAAGTGAGAGGAATTTGCTTTTATGCTGTTACTGCTGTTGTCGCCATTTTCCTTTTTGTGCTTATGCTGGTGGCACATCCTTTCGTGCTCTTGTTGGATCGATACCGTAGACAAGCTCATTACTTTATTGCAAGAATTTGGGCACTTGCAACTGTCACTCCATTGCTTAACGTTGACATTAAGGGTTTCGAAAATTTGCCGGCACCAGATACCCCTGCTGTATACGTGTCCAACCACCAGAGCTTTTTAGACATATATGCTCTTCTTGCTATTGGGAGAAGCTTCAAGTTTATCAGCAAGACTTCTATTTTTGTTTTTCCTATTATTGGTTGGGCCATGATCTTGATGGGTGTTATTCCTTTACGACGCATGGACCCCAGAAGCCAATTGGTACTTCCCTCATTCTTTCTATATACTTATGTGATAAGTATTGAGTAATGTTAAGTTAACAAAGTTCACTTTTTGTCAATTTTTCCTGTGTGTGTGTCTCTCTCTCTCTCTCTCTCTCTCTCTCTCTCTCTCTCTCTCATATTTATGTTTATTTTGGTGAATTTTATTCTGTATGCTTTCCTTGCAAATGTAGGAATGCTTGAAGCGGTGTACGGATTTTCTTAAGAAGGGAGCATCTGTTTTTTTCTTCCCTGAGGGTACTCGGAGTAAAGATGGAAAGTTAGGGGCCTTCAAGGTAAGATCAATGTTTCGTTTCTCATCCAAAAATGCATGTGTGTGCTTCTTGAGTATTGTCCTCGAGTCAAATCCAATGGCAACAAAACAAAAACCTGTGTCATTGCATAACCTGACAATTGACATCCATCCTAGCAACTGTTATTCAGTGGCTGGAAAGCATGGAAGAAAACTGAATTCAAGTTTCTATTATTCGTCTTCTCAACAGCATAATGCAGTAGGGGTAAATTGTTCCAAAGTCATAACTGTTGTGTGTACTTGTGGAAATGTAGATGTCAATGATGCATGTTATCACTGGCTGAGCTGTAGGTACATTTCTCTATTATATAGATCAAGGTTTAAAATAGCGAGAAAAGAAAGGATTTGAGTTTCTCTCATTTTTTGGTTGAGAAAGCAAAATGGACCAACAAGAATCCACCGTGTCTCTTCGTTTGTGACCATTTGTCACCTCTTTTATCCATTCAACTATGATAGGATTCTCATGTCCACATCCTAGGGACTGAGTTTTGCAAGCTTATGTTAGGAGAAATCACTTACCAATAAAAATTGTAAAATTTTTCCATTCGAGTAAAGTTTAAGATTCAGCTCCTAAGATTTTCTTGGGTATCGTTTTCCTGTTTGATTCCATTCTACGTTTGTTGATTCACAGAAAGGTGCATTCAGTACTGCTGCAAAAACCGAAGTGCCTGTTGTTCCTATCACTATTATTGGGACTGGTAAAATCATGCCTGCCGGAAGGGAGCGTATACTAAATCTGGGATCTGTTAGAGTTATTATCCACAAGCCCATTGAAGGAAGTGATCCAGAAATACTTCGAAATCAAGCTAGAAACATTATTGCAGATGGGCTTGTTCATCAAGGCTGATGCTGCTTAAATTTTGTCCTTGCATCCAAATAGGTAACCCTTGTTGCGGACGGGGGTAATATGATGTATGAATTTTCTGACGCATTGTTCTACCATGCATTGAAATTAATGTAATTTTTTTTTTTGATTATCCTTGATGCACTTAACCTGTCAGTGTAGAATAATGCTATAAATACGAACAATTCTTGCTATCTTTTCTTACTGACTGATCGGGCATGCAGAAAAAGGATCCCATATTATAAATGCTAAAGGAAGCACGCTTTCAAGCTAAATGGAAAGCAGAAGACGAATCCCATATTAAATGCTAAAGCATCTAACTCAAAATCAATTGAGCGGAGAGAGCTTATATACTAATTTTGGAGTAACCAACGTGACAGAAGCTCTAACATTAAAAAAAGAAAAACTTGGAATAATGGAAGAACTATAAGGTCATAACTGGAATAAAACAGAGTTTTTTGGTGATCACAAGCATATGAATTCGAAGTACGCAGCCAAGCAGGCATCTGACTGTATCATGGTGGTAAATCTTCCCAAGGGAGGGCCTTGATGACACCATCTGAGGTAAAATATCTCTGCTCACTTTTTTCACACCCAAATAAAATTATTTCCCGCAGTCTTTCACAATTCCTCACCACCTCCATTACCCCTTCTCTGTCACTTCTTTGCAGTATCCAATGTGCAAATATTGGAGATTTTGACTCCTATTTCCAATCATTGCCATTCCTTCGTCATTAATTTGGGTTCCACGAGCTTTCAAATTCTTCAAATTTACTACAGAATGGTCAGAGCAACATCCAAAAATATCTGAAACCTCGAGACCATTGATATGCAGTTGTGTTATGGCGGGGTATCTCCTCAAAACTTCTCCAATGCCAAAATTGGTGAGGTGCAGACAACGACTTACACCGAGGAACTGAAGATTTGGGCAAACTTGCCCTAAGTTCTTGAGCGTCATATCAGTCAACCAACTATTGTCCCAAATATCAAGGAGTCGGATGCGATAGTTTTCTTGTAAATAATCTGGAGAAAATTTATCCATCTCTTTTCCTTTTGAGTATGCCATCTTAAGTGTTTTAAGTAAAGGGCAACTTTTTGTGAGGGTGCAAAAGGTGATACTAGTCAACCCAACAGATATAGTCAGATCTACATAAGTTAGACTAGAGAGATACTTAGCAGGCATCGCCCATACCTGTGTCTGTGAGTGGCAACATTCTTAAGGTTAGCTCTTCCAGTGTCGACTGACATGCTTGCAAAAGCATATTTAATGCACCATGGATTTCAGAATATTGGCCCTTGTTGCCAATGAGCTTCAGCTTCTTTAATGAAGGACGAGCTTTTGCGAGTAAATAAATATGCTTGTCCGAAATGAGATCTCGACCCATGGTGAGAGAATACAGATTTTTGGCATTGGTGAATGTGTTTTCCATTGAAAAAGAGAAAGCAGAATGTTGTGATGACCCCAATACTAGCGTGAGAGAGAGAGAGAGAGAGGTCAAATTGGCACTATGCCGCATCACAAAACTAATTCCGTCTCCAGTCACACGATGTTGACTGATGCTGCTCATGCAACAACTGATTTCCCTCAGTTTTATACATTTTGTGGAAAGAGAAATAAGTGATTTATCAGTAATGGAACGAGCATCACCAGTAAACGCAATCTGCTTCAACTACTTAAGCTTTGATGCCAATGCATCAACACCATCATCTGTTATCTTTTTACCCGCACTAATGAGAAGATTGCCATAGCCTTGCTTACAAATGTCCTAAAGCTTAGTGATCTTTTGTTCATGTAAACTCATTGGTGAGGATTATTTTCATACGTTAATCTTTTTGGGTTGGTATCTTGCCAACTATGTTTAGCTTTGGGTCCGGGGTGGCATATGATTGTCAATTGGTGAGGTGGCAACGTTGTTGGGATGCTTCTTTCTTGTTGTGATGCCGTCATGCTTGCAATCCGTTTGATCTTTGTACTATTCCAAAGGTTAATAAAATCCTCTTCTTGCTGTTCAAAACAAAAACCTATCTCTAATACTATGTTAAATCATCCAACTCAAAATCAATTGGCAAAGAGTGATGAGGCCGCCCAAGCTAATATTTCAGTTTTAGAGGTTGTAATATTCAACCACTGTTGACAACATTACAAGAAAAACTTGAAATAGTGGAAGAACTATAAGTTAATGACTGTAATCAAACAAAGTTTTATTTTCTGTGATCACAAGCAAATGAATTCAAAGCAGTAAAATAGGAGGACAAGACAACTACACAGAGTCACGTAAATCCTTCAATCCGGCAGCCAAAGGACAAGTCTTTGTTTATGATCTTTTCACTGAGGCCGTCGTGACTTAGTGGATCAATGTTCCTAAGGGAGGGCCTTGAAAACGCCATCTGAGGTAAAATATCGCTGCTCACTTTTTCACACCCACCTAGAAGGATATCCCTCAGCCTTGCGCAGTTCCTAACCACCTCCATTACACCTTTATCCGTAACTTTTTTGCAGCATCCAATGTCCAAATATTGGAGATTTCGACACCTTTTTCCAATCATTGCCATTCCTTTGCAATCCATCTCTCCCTCTCTAGCACGTTTCCTTATTCCATCGGGGGTGTGTCGGGTGTGGATGGGGTTTGTCTGGTGTCTATGTTAGTGTCTGTGATCATTAGATTTGCTATTATCATGAGGTGGTTTGGTGAGTCTTTTTGGGGGTAGTGAGAAGATTGTCATAGCCTTGCTTACAAATGTACTAAGCTTAGTCTTTTGTTCATGTAAACATATTGAGGCCTTGCTTACAAATGAATAAACCGCGGGCTAAGCCTCATGTTGTCGCTGTTGACTAGGGCTGCTAAATGAACCAAACAGCTCAAGCCAAGCTCGAGCTCGGCTTGAATTTTGGCTTGTTCAAACTCGTTTGAAAAAAATATAAGCCAAGCTCAATCACATTTTTTTTGTTTGTTTATGAATTCAAGCCAAGCTTGAGCATATAAGTAATTGGCTCGATAGACTCGTGAACAAATATGTCTTTCCATAAATTATTACAAATATAGGGGTAGATTTAATAAATGTCCCAAAATATGAGATCAATGTCGGCCTTTTATATAGCTATTTTCACCAATTTTAAAGTACCAAATAGAAAATATCTTATGTGAGATATGGAAATTTAAGAGTTTGAGGGTTTAAATTTAATGAAGGTAGCCAGTAACTGAATTTTATGTTTACGAGTTTTTTTGCCAAGATTAATGAAGGTAGTTCTTCTTTATGGCCGTTGGTTCTCACCCACTTGTTGACCTCAAACTCATGTGGGCCCCAAAGAACTTAGGCACAACACAAGAAATGAACCGAATCGTTTGTAAATTGTTCGAGACTCGATTCAGTCGAAGCTCGTTCGAGTTTTAATTGATTCCTCTATTAAACGAACCAAATTTGAGCTCTTCAATTTTATGCTCGTTTAATGAATAAGGCAAGCATAAATCTAATTGTATTAATTCGCCTCGATTAAGCTCGCAAATCTAAACCATAAATATGTCATGAGATTTTTATATATAAACTTGAATATGTATAAACTTCTGTATCAATATAGTGAAAATTTTATAACTTGCACAAGTGTAAACTTATACAAGTAATGTACACTTATATATTTATTTATTTTTTTTGAATATGGATGAACTTATTTAGTACGTAACAAGATTTTTATATGTGGCTCTAAACTCGTAATTTGTAGCAGCCAAGAGGAATTCGATAGGGCAAGAGCAATTCGTATCGGCCAAGTGCAATTTGAAGCGGCCAAGAGGAATTTGATGCGGCCAAATGCAATTCGATGCGGCCAAGAGCAATTTGTAGTGGCCAAGTGCAATTTGAAGCGGCCAAGTGCAATTTAATGCGGCCAAGAGCAATTCAATGCGGCCAAGTGCAATTCGAAGCGGCTAAGAGTCGAAGCGGCCAAGTACTGTAGTTCGATGCGGCCAAAAGTAATTTGATGCGGCCAATAGTAATTCGTAGCGGCCAAGTACAATTCAAAGCGGCCAACAGCAATTCAAAGCGGCCAAGTATAGTTCGATGCGGCCAAAAGTAATTTGATGCTGCCAAGAGTAATTCATAGCGGCCAAGTGCAATTTGAAGCGGCCAACAGAAATTCAACGAGGCCAAGTGCAATTTGAAGCTGCCAAGTTCAATATAAAGTGGCCAAGTGCAATTCGATGCGGCCAAGAGTAATTCATAGCGGCCAAGTGCAACTCGATGTGGCCAGAAGTTATTCCATGTGGCCAAGAGTAATTTGTAACAGCCATGTGCAATTCGATGCATCATTAAGGCTCGTGAACAAGTTCAAGCTCGACTCAAACCTAGGCAACCTCAACTCAATCGAGAAAGCAATTTGACCTCTCTTTCTCTAGAATTGTGGTCGTTACAACATTCTGCATCCTCATTTACAATTGAAAACGCGTTAGCCAATGCCAAAAATCTACACTCTCTCACCATGACTCAAGAACTCATTTTGGACAAGCGCATTTGCTTAGTTGCCAAAGCATGTACTCGGTTAAGAAAGCTCAAACTTCTTGGCTTCAGTGGCCAGTATCCTGAAATCCTTGGGGGATTAAAATTTCTTTTGCAGGCATGTGAATTGACACTGGAAGAGCTAACCTTGAGAAATTGGGCCCTCTCAAACACGGGTATAAACGATTTGGCTTAGTATTTATCTAATCTAACTTCTATAGATCTTGATGGACAACTCAATATCGATTGTCTTCAGGTTTCAGAAATTTTTGGGAGATATTCAGACAACTCTGTAGTGAATTTGAAGATTTGAAAAATTAATGACAAAGGAATGGCAATGATGGGACATAGGTGTCGAAATCTCCAATATTTGGATATTGGATTCTGCAATGAAGTGACAGATATGATGGAGGTGGTGAGGAACTGCGAAAGACTGAGGGATATAAATCTAATGGGGGTGAAAAGGTGGACAAGCTTTCAATGAAAATTATTTTGTACGTCAATGGGTCTTGATGTAAATTGGACAAGCTTTCTAACCGTTCAAAGCACGTGCAAATTGGATTTCGGGAGTGTCTCGGGCAATTCTGCAAAGTTTGACAACTTATGCGGCATTAATGCGCCCCAGCGCAGTCCTATGAGCCCAGGCGCATTTCAATGCGGCCCGGGCGGATCCTGAACATTGCACAACAAGTTCAACTCTGAGAACTTGTCCCAGACACTTCCGAACTTCAATTTGCGCGTGATTTGAACCGTTAGAAAGCTTGTCCAATCTACTTTCCTTCTGAATTGGTTTCGATAGAAAATATTTTGTCCATCAAAATACATGACCATTTTACCCTCAATTGGTCGAAAAATAAATTATTTCAGTAAAACGCTTGTATCGTTCTCATTTTAAATCGGATTAAGACAAATTATATTATATAATAAATAAGGTTTTCGCTGTATTAAAATATGATGGAAATGAGCAATTAAATTAATGAAAAGTTACTCAAAGGGAGACCGATTCAGAGATCATTGGAGCCACAATGGCTAAAGTACGTTTTGGCGCCCATTTACACATTCTATGTACACATCCCTACTTCTAGGGTAATCGCTCATTCTATAAGACTGTCCACAAGGTTCATAGGTCTCTCCACACTCCATTAGATAATCAGAAACTGTTTCATCATCATGATTCATGCAAGGCGAGACTTTTTTTTTTTTAATCGGAGGTGAGACTTGTGGTGAGAGTGAGAGATAACCAGAGGGAGTTAGCTTAGACGGGTGCTCCTCTGGAGAGTTTCATCATCAACATCTTAGTACTTCACCCAAGGCGAGACTTGTGGTGAGGGTGAGAGATAACCAGAGGGAGTCGAGCTTAGAGGGGTGCTCCTCTTGAGAGTTTCATCATCAACATCTTAGTACTATGAAACAGTCTGTTTTTCTTTTTTATGTTCTTGCTGGTCAATTGTCTTGTTTGAATCACTATGATTCTATGAAACAGTTTCTTTTGTGTATCTATTTACTTTGAACTTACCACTACAGTCAGTTCCATACATATCATGCATTACAACAGCGCTGTTCTTTATTTCACACCGACGGCACTGCGTTCCTCTGGAAATTTTTGTTTTCTGTTTGGAAGAAATAGCAGCTTCTGTTATTACCACCTTATTTTCATCGCGTTGGGACGTTGCTGCAACTGATACACTGGTAGAGATAGAATACCATTTGACATGTGTCGGCAAATACTGTTAGAAGCTCTGACATAGGAACAAATCCGCTATCAAAAGGAAATCGTTGTCCTGCATAGAGATCAGGCCACCAGAGCAATCCAATACCTTCAGATTGTTCTTTATATTCTTATTCAACGCTGCCAGTGCCTTAAAAAGCATCTCGCAGATCTCTTCTTGAACACCAACGAAACTTTGTGGCTTGGAGATTCAATAAATCAGACAGTGAAATCTGATCGACGAGTCCATCTATGTCCTTGTGGGCATCAGTGTCGATGACTTGGTTTCGATGTGTGGAAACCTTCGAAAAAGATTTGGGAGTAAATAGGGTGTCTCATCATTTACCTTTAAGCTACGCTTCACCCAATTAGATATTGAAAAAAACAGCTTTGAGACCAAAGATATCGACCAAAGATGCGCCCGGCCACTGGCCCAAGTAGGCACTGCACTGAAGAGGGTCGCTTGGCTTCGACGATTTTTATAGTGGTCTTGTTTCTAATCAGTTTTCATGAACGAAACCCAAAAAACTTTATGGTTTGATTCCACCATCTTTTAGTACTTTTAAAACATTATTTATTAATATATAATGCGTCTTGATCCGATTGGAAATGAAGCATTTTACCGAAATATTGCGTCTTTTTTTACCTATCGAGGGTAAAATAGCCACTTCTTTTGATGTGGAAATGATTTTTGATCCAAACTACTTGGGATAGAAAGTAGATTGGACAAGCTTTCTAACAGTTCAAACCACGTGCAAATTGGAGTTCGGGAGTGTCCGGGGCAAGTCCGCAAAGTTTGACACCTTATGCAGCATTAGTGCGGCTCAGGCGCAATCCTATGCGCCCAGGCGCATCTAAATGTGCTCCGGGCGCATCTTCAACATTGCACAACAAGTCCACTATAAAAATTTTGTTTCCGCTCTTATTTAAATTCAACATACGTACGTTTTCTCTGTTTTCTGAAACATCTACTTTCTTTGGTTTTAAAAACAAAGAAACTACTTTTCAGATGATTGCTGGGAACTGAGAAAGAAGAGGAAATTTAATCTCTTTTTTCATTTCTCGAACTCATCAATAATGGAGAAACAAGGACATGGTTGATTACTTCCCAGATGATTGCTGGGAACTTATATTCCAAAAACTGAGAGAAGATGATGAACGTGACTTGGGATCGATATCTTTGGTCTCAAAGCGGTTCCTTTCGATATCTAACCGGGTGAAGCATAGTTTGAATGTGAACGCCAAGAAGTGCCATCTACTCCCGAATCTTCTTAGAAGATTTCGACACATCAAAAGCATAGTCATTTGTTTTGATAAAAAACGAAGAAGATGTAGATGGACTCGTTAATCAGATTGCATGGTATGGAATATTGAATCTCCAAGACATAAGGTTTCGGTGTTCCACACAAACTCCGCGAGATTGTTTTAGGGCACTTGCGTTGAATAAGAATATAGAGAACCATTTGAAGGTATTGGATTGCTCTGGACTGTGCTGTATGCAAGACAAGGATTTCTACAATGAGATGCGAGGTGGGGTTTATCAAGTGCAGCCACATCTATTTTCCTTAAAAAAATATCGCCAAAATCATCTCCGATTATGTATCAATTGACATCTCAACAACATGATATCTATCAAGTTTTATCTTCTTGACAAGACCTATCACTTGAACACTTTCGATTGAGATAAACTCAAAATGAGTTAGCAATTTACAAATTATTAGGCTTGATAGAACTTCATAGATTGAAAATGCGAAGTCTATGTGAAATTCGACCGAAGTCGTTTGGTGGACCTCAAGTGTTGAAGACGCGAGGTCTCAAGAAAACCTGATCGACATCGTTTCAGTCTCCCCCACCCAAATATTCAGATTCGACTATTTGCAACTACGAATTTACTGTATGTAGCCTGTGCTAAACCAAACCCATAAATCTTATAACAATTTGCATAGAAGTTGACTGCACCATTAACTGGGGTGACTTTTAATTTGGACCAGCTGGTTTAGAAGGAGTGGAAGTAGTTGGAGTAGAGGTAGATATAGATGGTGGAGACGAAATTGTTGGAGGTTGGATAGGCCTTATCTGAGGCTTTGGGAAAGGAAGTTTTGATGGAGGTGGTCTTTTTGGTGGAGGAAGTAAAGTTATATAACCGAACAAATTCCCCTAAACTTCCTAATTTGCCCTTCTTATACCCAAAACCTCATCTACGTTACATAGCATACCTCTCTCTCTCTCTCTCTCTCTCTCTCTCTCTCTCTCTCTCTCTCTCTCTCTCTCTCCTTCTACATTGACACATGCAACAGACAACGGCCCAACTGTTGCACCACCACCACAACCTCCATAACCGCCGCACCACCACCACTAGTATCGACCCACCATTACCAACTCCATTATACGCTAATGTTCAAATCCAAAACTTGAAATTCATCTTATTTTATGCGTTTGGGTACAAATTGGTTTAGAAATTGGGAGTTACAAACTTCGAATATGAAATCTACGTTTTATTGTGACGAACTAATTTCTCATATTAGACTTCGTTTGGATATTATAATCCGAAATTTCACAAAATGGTGTTTAGGTTAAGCAATTAGTATTATATTTGGATTCCTTCAGATTTTTGAATCTGATTCAGCTTGTAATTTTTGAACTTATGAACTAAAAAATATTGAAATTTTTTGAACTTATGAACTCGAAAGTCTTGACCATTTTCGAACTTATGAACTCAAAAATTGCCTAATAGATTAAAGACGCATCCCTTATATAAGGGATTCTAACTTGTAATGAAATACAAATTCCACTTAAATTCAGACAAAATGAAAGATAAAAGCTGCCGGATTCTCTTCATGGGACCCATCATCACATGCGTTTGTCTTTACCTCTGAGCTTTAGTGGTTGATACTGGCCACGAAAAGTTGATTGGGATTGGCCACCGAAAGTGAATTTGGCTTTATTAGAGTATTATTACTTCACTAATTCTTTTCCCTTCTTGGAAGACAGTTGTCCAGCAATAATTTCTGGTTTCGATTGAGAGAAAGTTAGTTGTGTTTAGTCAAGCCTGATACGGAAGATTATAGTTTGAAGTTCAATGGCCTGAGTTCCAAACAGATGAGACATCAACCCATTTGTCTTCTGCTCACAAATCTTCCACTATAGTTAACAAAACTACCTTTGTTTGGCTTACTTCTTTTCTTCTGGTAATGGTGTAAAAACACTCCAGATTCCAGAACAATAGAAGTCCTCTTATCAATGTTTCAGTAGCTCTTGGCCAAGTAAAATAGCATTCAAATATGTAAATCTTGATATCTTGTGCAGGTTTAAGGATGCGCCCGGGCGCAATGAAGTGCGCCTGAGGCGCAATAAAGCTACAAAAGAGGTCAAACTTTGCGGATTTGTCCTGGACACTCCAGAACTCCGATTTGCGAGTAGTTTGAACCGTTAGAAAACTTTTTCAATTTACTTTATAACCCAAGTATTTTGAATCCAAAATTTTTTGTACAATAAAAGACTTGAATATTTTATCGTAAGTGGTTCAAAAAAATAATTCATTTCGATAAAATGTTCACATGTTTCTCATTTTAAATCTTATCGAGACCCATTATATGTCAGTAAATAGAGTTTTTAAGGTACTAAAAGATGGTGATATCCAACCACAAAAAAAATTAAGTTTCGTTTATGAAAGAGGGGTAGAAAGAAGGCTAGCACAAAAATCGTTGGAGCCGTTAGGCTAAAACACGTATTTGAGAGGTTGCTGTGGTGATAGTGTCTCAATTGATTGGGTGGAGATGAAGTAAAAATACAGTGATGAACTTATATCGATCAAGGTGCTTGCGACTGTACTGAAGGGATGAAAGGGCGGTTGTCAAATTCCGATAGCTGTGGTAGCGTTGCACTCAAAATGGTCAAGTGACAGTGTTGATGGCATAGACGATCAAATTTTGCTTCGTAAATGTACAAGTCTCGCCTTGGGCAAATCCTTATGATGAAACGGTTTCTGACAATTTGATGATGTGTGGAAAGCCCTATGAACTTTGTGAAACTCTTACGGAATTGACGAATACCTTATAATTAGGGATGTGCATGTTGAATGGAACTTAGAATGTGTAGATGGGCGCGGAAACGTATTTTAGCCTTTTTGACTCCGATGATCTTTGAATCGTCCTCCTTTTGACCAACTTTTCGAAAACTAAACTTATCATTTTCATTGTTTGTTTTAGTTACCTTTTAATACTTTGACAACGTTATTAATCGTAGTATAATTGGTCATGATCGATGAAAAATGGGAAAGATGCGAGCATTTTACAAAAATGAATAGTTTTTTTAACCCATTGGGAGTAAAATGGTGAAGTCTTTAGATGTATAAATATTTTTTGATCCAAACTACTTGGGTTGGAAAGTGCATTGAACAAGCTTTCTAACGGTTCAAACCACGTGCAAAACGGAGTTCGGGAGTGTCCGGAGCAAGCCCGCAAAGTTTGACTTGTTGTGCAGCTTTGAGGATGCGCCCGGGCGCATGCATAAGCTTGCGCCTGAGGCGCAATGAAGTTGCAAAACAGGTCAAACTTTGCGGACTTGCCCCGAACACTCTCGAACTCTGATTTCCGCGTGATTTGAACCGTTAGAAAGCTTGTTCAATTTGCTTTTTAACCCAAGTATTTTTGATGCAAAAAAATTTGGACATTAAAAGACGTGATTATTTTATTATAAGTGGTTCAAAAATAATCATTTCAGTAAAATACTCGTACGTCACTCATTTTAAATCGTTACGAGACCCATTATATAACAAAAAATAGAGTTATTATGGTACTAAAAGATGGTGAAATCCAACTACAAAGACATTAAAGTTTTGTATATAATAAAGGGGTAGAAAAAAGGCTACCAAAAAAATCGTTGGAGCCACTAGGCTAAAACATGTTCTAAATTTCATTAAGTACTCAAATGCTAAGTTCTTTTGTATTTCTTCATTACTCAAGTATTCTAGAGAGTACATAGTGCATCTACACACCACCAAAGTGTAGGTGAAACCGAGAACACAACAAAACTTGAGAATGTTTCTAAAACGAGAACACCAAACATGATTTAAGGATATTCTATATATTTTAATCTAACTTAACCACATAACAACGCATTGAGAATATTCTTTGCTCATGAATATAAAAAATATATATTCACAAGGCTAAGATTCATCACTACATCAAAACCACCACATCTATCAAAAAGAATCATCAATCATTTAGAGATTGTGGTGCGAAAAATTTTAGAATTCAAAAAATTCTCAGTGACTTTTGGGCTTGGCTTTCTTTTTTAGATGGAGAAAATTCTCGTTCATTTTTTTTGGAGCTTCGGTGGGGGCCATCACGGTTAAGGTGGTTGTGAGGTGATTTGAATAAATCTTAAAAATACAAAACTTCATATTTCTCGAACTTCGTTAAAGTAAGAATTTCTCGATGATTTTTATGTTGGTGGTGGGCTTATGAATCGTGATATGGTGAAGCGAAAAAACTTGAATTGAATACTCTCAGTCTTTTTGAATTGAGTATATTGTGAATGTTGTTTTGGGGTGGTGGTAGTTTTGAAGTGTTGATGATGAGCTTTAAGACTGAAAATACTCTAAATCCAAACAAATTAGGAATAGTTCTAAAATTTTTTAAATTGTCAAATAGTCTACATGTGTTCTTTGCTAGTGGTTATTATGTCCCCATAGTGAAGGTGGTAGATTTTAATATTGCAATCATTTTAAAACTTATTTAGTGTGTTGGGTGATGGTGAAATAAGGGTGGAAGTGGCGATGAAGTGACGGTGGTGTAGTACTTGAGAGGTTGCTGTGGTGATAGTGTCTCAATTGATTGGGTGGAGATGAAGTAAAAATAGAGTGATGAACTTATATTGGTCAAGGTGCTTGCGACGTTACTAAGGGGATGAAAGGGCAGTTGTCAAATTCCGATAGTGGTGGTAGCGTTGTACTCGAAATGGTCAAGTGACAATGTTGGTGGCGTAGACGATCAAATTTCGCTTCGTAAATGTACAAGTCATGCCTTGGGCAAATACTTATGATGAAACGGTTTCTGACAATTTGATGCTGTGTAGAAATCCCTATGAACTTTGTGAAACTCTTACGGAATTGACGAATACTGTATAATTAGGGATGTGCGAGTTGAATGGAAGTTAGAATGTGTAGATGGGCGCGGAAATGCATTTTAAGTTTTTTGATTCCGATGATCTTTGAATCGACCTCCTTTTGACCAACTTTTTGTAAAATAAACTTATCATTTTCATTGTTTGTTTTAGTTACCTTTAAATACTTTGAGAGTACTTTCTAACCCAAGTAGTTTTGATTTAAAACATTCGTACATAAAATTTTATGACAAATTTATTTTCAGTGAGTTTGAAATATAAATCAATTCGATAAAGCGCTCGCATCTCCTTCATTTTAGATCAGATAGACCTATAACATATCGATAAAGAGGATTTTTAAAGTTCTAAAGATGGTGGTTTAGTAGTCATTGTGGTCAAGTGACGTTTTCGGTGGTGTAGACATTGAAATTTGGCTTCGTACGCGTACAAGGCTTGTTTTTGGACGTATGTCTTACGAAAATTTTCTATGATTATGTAGATTTTCTTCATTTTGATGAAGTCTGGAATGCCTTATGAACTCTTTGAAACTCCATAAGAAATGAAAAAATACCTTAGAACAGAGAATGCGTGTAGTGAATGGGATTTAGAATGAGTGGTAGGGTGTGAAAACGTGTTTTAGCTTTAGTGGCTCCGACAATCTTAGAATTGGTTTACTTTCGAATAACTTTTTGCAAATCAGAATCTATTATTTTTGTGGTTCAATCCCACCATCTATTAGTAATTTGAATACCCTATTTATCGATATAAAATAGGTTTTGATCTGGTTTAACCATAGTTTGATTCAAGGATTTTTCCGAAACAATTTGTTGTTCAATCCGTTGAGGACAAAGTTGCCTATATTTTGATGTATAAATAATTTTGGAGCCCAAACTAAATTGGTTAGAAAGTAGGCAAGACAAGCTTTTCAACTGTTCAAACCGCATGCAAATCGGAGTACGGGAGTGTCGGTGGTAAGACCGCAAAGTTCAGTCGGTTTTAAAGTTTCAATAATGCGCCTGGGGCGCAAGTTTATACACTCAGCAATTGGTCAAAGTTTGCGGGTTCACCCCGGACACTCCCGAGCTCCGATTTTTGCAAGGTTTGAACCATTAAAAAACTTGTTGAGTGTACTTTCTAACCCAAGTAGTTTGGATTTAAAGATATTTGTGCAGAAAATTTTATGACAAATTTATTTTTCAGTGAGTCTGAAATATAAATCATTTCGATAAAACGCTCGCATCTCCTTCATTTTAGATCGGATAGACCTATAACATA
The DNA here is from genome assembly GCF_030253575.1 of Rhododendron vialii. Taxonomy (NCBI): domain Eukaryota; kingdom Viridiplantae; phylum Streptophyta; class Magnoliopsida; order Ericales; family Ericaceae; genus Rhododendron; species Rhododendron vialii. Next base: position 3,001,997 of record NC_080557.1, on the reverse strand, counting down.
TCGATAAAGAGGATTTTTAAAGTTCTAAAAGATGGTGGTTTTGTAGTCATTATGGTCAAGTGACGTTTTGGGTGGTGTAGACATTGAAATTTGGCTTCCTAAGCGTTCAAGGCCTGTTTTGGGCGTATGTCTTACAAAAATTTCGATGATTACGTAGATTTTCTTCGTTTTGATGAAGTCTGGAATGCCTTATGAACTCTTTGAAACTCCTTAAGAAATGAAAAAATACCTTAGAATGAGGAATGCGCGTACTGAATGGAATTTAGAATGAGTGGTGGGGGTGTGAAAACGTGTTTTAGCCTTTGTGGCTCCGACAATCTTAGAATTGGTTTACTTTCGAATAACTTTTTGCAAATCAGAATCTTTTATTTTTGTGATTCAATCCCACCATCTATTAGTACTTTGAATACCCTATTTATTGATATAAAATAGGTTTCGATCCGGTTTAACGATAGTTTGATTGAAGGATTTTTTCGAAACAATTTGTTGTTCAATCCGTTGAGGACAAAGTTGCCTATATTTTGATGTATAAATTATTTTGGAGCCCAAACTAAATTGGTTAGAAAGTAGGCAAGACAAGCTTTTAAACGGTTCAAACCGCATGCGAATCAGAGTACGGGAGTGTCGTTGGTAAGAGCGCAGAGTATGGTCGGTTTTAAAGTTTCAATAATGCACCTAGGGCGCGATGAAATGCGCCTGGAGCGCAAGTTTATGCGGCTGAGGCGCATTAACACTCAGTAATTGGTCAAAGTTTGCGGGTTCGCCCTGGACACTCCCGAGCTCCAATTTTTGCAAGGTTTGAACCGTTAAAAATTTGTTGAGTGTACTTTCTAACCCAAGTAGTTCGGATATAAAAATATTTGTGCATAAAATTTTATGAAAAATTTATTTTTCAGTGAGTTTGATATATAAATCATTTCGATAAAACGTTTGCATCTCCATCATTTTAGATCGGATAGACCTATAACTATCGATGAAAAGGATTTTTAAATTTCTAAAAGATGGTGGTTTAGTAGTCATTGTGGTCAAGTGACGTTTTGGGTGGTGTAGACATTGAAATTTGGCTTCCTAAGCGTTCAAGGCTTGTTTTGGGCGTATGTCTTACGAAAATTTCGATGATTATGTAGATTTTCTTCCCTTTGATGAAGTCTAGAATGCATTATGAACTCTCTGAAACTCCTTAAGAAATGTACAAATACATTGGAACGGGGAATGCGTGTACTGAATGGGATTTAGAATGAGTGGTGGGGTGTGAAAACGTGTTTTGGCCTTAGTGGCTCCGACAATCTTAGAATTGGTTTACTTTCGAATAACTTTTTGCAAATCAGAATCTTTTATTTTTGTGGTTCAATCCCACAATCTATTAGTACTTTGTATACCCTATTTATCGATATAAAATAGGTTTTGATCCGGTTTAACGATTGTTTGATTCAAGGATTTTTCCGAAACAATTTGTTGTTCAATCCGTTGAGGACAAAGTTGCCTATATTTTGATGTATAAATAATTTTGGAGCCCAAACTAAATTGGTTAGAAATTAGGCAAGACAAAGTTTTCAACTGTTGAAGAGAAAGCTGCCTATATTTTGATGTATATAAATAATTCCATAGCCCAAACTAAATTGGTTAGAAAGTTGGCAAGACAAGCATTTCATTGATTCAAACCACATGCGAATCGGAGTTCGGGTGTGTCGGTGGCAATACTGCAAAGTTTGGTCGGTTTTAAAGTTTTTACAATGCGCCCAGGGCGCGATGAATTGTGCCTGGGGCGCAAGGATATGCGCCTCAGGTGCATTAACACTCAACAATTTGTCAAACTTTGCGGGTTCGCTCTGGACACTCCCAGGCTCCGATTTTTGCAAGGTTTGAACCGTTAGAAATTTTTTTGAGTGTACTTTCTAACCCAAGTAGTTTGGATTTAAAAATATTTGTGGATAAAATTTTATGACAAATTTTTTTTCAGTGAGTTTGAAATATAAATCATTTCGATAAAACGCTCGCATCTTCTTCGTTTTAGATCGCATAGGCCTATAACATATCGATAAAGAGGATTTTAAAGTTCTAAAAGATGGTGGTTTAGTAGTCATTGTGATCAAGTGACATTTTTAGTGATATAGGCATTGAAATTTGGCTTCCTAAGTGTTCAAGGCTTGTTTTGGGCATATGTCTTAGGAAAATTTTGATGATTATGCATATTTTGTGCACTTCGATGAAGTCTAGAGTGCCTTATGAATTCTCCGAAACTCCTTAAGAAAGGAAAAAATACCTTAGAACAAGGAATGCATGCACTGAATGGGATTTACAATGAGTGGTGGGTGTGAAAATGTGTTTTAGCCTGTCACGCCCTCGATTTTCAACATAAATAAAGATAGCTTTTCATAAATAAAACCCCTCACATTATCTTACATAATACCCCAAAAGAGTTCACCAAATCCAAATCATTAAATTACAGATCCAACTCCAAGAGTTTGAATATATTAGATCATAAAAAGAAATAGAGTTAAGGTGCTATTACATTCCCAAAACATGTTTTATCAAAAGTCCTTGAGTCTCTTTTGCCACTTCTTTCGAAAATATGCACTTGAATGCATGCACTTCGCTCCATGCTACTGCTCCGGGTTCACACCTGAAAATGATAGGTTGAGCTACACTAGCCCAGTAGAAAAATCTACACAACTATTATATGCAAATGGGATGACAGGTAGAATGAATAACAGAGGCAACATACGGTATCTCAAAGGAGAAACAAAACACGACTAGTAATTTTCCCAATGTCGACGACATAGATGAAGTACCATGACTACACACCAAGACTCTAGGCTAACCACCACACCCTATTCCGAATACTCTATCCGCTCATTGACTTCACTTTAGTCATAACGTCCCATGTTTAAAGAAAAGGACCTGTTGATAGATGACTCTATGGTGTTGTTTCGACAACCAATCATTTCTTTCGTATATTCATCAAACAAACCCTTTCGTTTACTCATATACATCACCGTTGCAATCCCACATCACACGTCACACATCACAAGCAAGTACTCTTTCTGGGCTGTTTATGGAGTCTCGCTACTCCCTGTAAATACCTTCCTCACTAAAAGAACTGAATCACATCGATCATATAGTATAGATCACTCTACCACAATTCCTCCAATACACCTCACAACTCAGCCATTCATCTCAATCACATATAATGAATTCACAACAAAGACTTATTCACAAAGAAGTAGTAGGGATAATTTTATCTCAGTCAACTAGCTATCATTACGTAATTAGTTTCTCATCACCATACAAGCACTTACATATCAAGGGATATTCCCTAACAACGATTCATAGATCTTCACCTTGCAATTCATAAAACCGTACCAATTACACAAGAGATGTACCACATATCAAATATAAGAAAATGTCTCATATATCCATGCCTAGCGTTGTTTAACTCAAAGGGGTGTTCCACATGTTCGCTTTTCACATAGCATGTCAACACACACAACCTTCGCTCACCTATGTTCCATATATTCTCTAAACCCTCGTTTCGATATCAATAGGCTCATACGGAATCCAACGACTACTATAAAGACTTAAGCATACCACTAACCTCATCTAATCATTCAATTATGTACTCAGGCGTACTTAAGGACGTCCGTGGCTCGCTCAACGCTTCTAAGGAAAAAGGAATATCCAACGTATACAAACATATCCATCTTATTTTGGCTACCAAATCTTATCGGTGAAGAATTAGGAGATGAGACCACCACCATTGGAAAGTAGACTTCCGGCACATGAATTTCGGTATAAAATTTACCCAAAACAGAGTTCGGATGAAAAAGTTATGCCCTTTCGAAGTTTTGCCAAAATGCTGAATTTTTCATTTCCTACCGGTAGGACACATTTTCCTACCGGTAGGAGACCACAATTTCACGAAAATGACTCTACTGGACAGCGTTTCTACCGGTAGGGCCAAAACTCCTACCGGTAGGACTTGGGTTTTCAGTGCACGATTTTCAGATTTCACCAGAACAATTCCAACAACAAAACCAATGATCTAAGGTGCGATTCAAACACCAAATCAACACATAAACATATAATAGATGAGAGAAATCCCTACCTCGAAGTCGAAGAACGAAATCCAAGCCCAACCAAGCAAGCCCTAGCTCCGAAAACTTTGAATCATCCGAATACTCCTCTCCGAGCTCAAACCCACGAAATACGAGCTCAAGATCGCGCGTGGAAGGAGGAATGAAGGTTAATTTTCATGGGTCTCAAGTTTATAGGCTTGATTTCGAGAGAGAGAGAGAGAGTGAGAGAGATAGAGAGAATCGGGCGGGAGGGAGAGAAGACCGAGAGAGAGAGAGAGAGATGTGAGTGGGAGAATGATTCTCTACCACTCACTCTCACCTATTTATACCACCACACACATCAATTACAATTTCACCCCAAACTTCCAGATTCTATCACATTCAACCCAAATCACATATTCAAATCACACTTTCTCTTTACCTCAATATTCTAATTTTATTCTAACATTAAAATTATTGAAATTAAACACGGGTCTCTACATAGCCTCAGTGGCTCCGACAATCTTAGAATTCATCTACTTTTGAATAACTTTTCGTAAATCAAAATCTATTATTTTTGTGGTTCAATTCCACCATCTATTAGTACTTTGAATACCCTATTTATCGATATAAAAAAGGTTTTGATCCGGTTTTACGTTAGTTTGATTCAAGGATTTTTCTGAAATAATTTGTTGTTCAACCCGTTGAAGAGATAGGTTCCTTTATTTTGATGTATAAATAATTCTGTAGCCCAAACTAAATTGGTTACAAAGTAGGCAAGACAAGTTTTTCAACAGTTCAAACTGCATGCGAATCGGAGTTTGGAAGTGCTGGTGGCAAGATCGCAAAGTTTGGTCGGTTTTAAAGTTTTTACAATGCGCCTGGGGCGCAAGGATATCCGCCCGAGGCGCATTAACACTCAGCAATTGGTCAATCTTTGTGGGTTCGCTCTGGACACTCCCGAGCTCCGATTTTTGCACGGTTTGAATCGTTAAACAACTTGTTGAGTGTACTTTCTAACCCAAGAAGTTTGGATTTAAAATATTTGGGCATAAAATTTTAAGACAAATTTATTTTTCAGTGAGTTTGAAATATAAATCATTGCGATAAAATGCTCGCATCTCCTTCATTTTAAATTGGATAGACCTATAACATATCGATAAAGAGGATTTTTAAAGTTCTAAAAGATGGTGGTTTAGTAGTCAATGTGGTCAAGTGACATTTTTGGTGATATAGACATTGAAATTTGGCTTCGTAAGCGTTCAAGGCCTGTTTTGGGCTTATGTCTTCGGAAAATTTCGTTGATTATGCAGATTTTGTGCACTTCCTTAAGAAATGAACAAATACCTTAGAATGAGGAATGCATGTACTGAATGGGATTTACAATGAGGGGTGGGTGCGAAAACGTGTTTTAGCCTCTGTGGCTCCGACAATCTTAGAATTGGTCTACTTTTGAATAACTTTAATCAAAATCTATTATTTTTGTGGTTAAATCCCACCATCTATTAGTACTTTGAATACCCTATTTATCGATATAAAATAGGTGTCGATTTGGTTTAACGTTAGTTTGATTAAAGGATTTTTCCGAAATAATTTGTTGTTTAACCCATTGAGGAGAAAGTTGCCTATATTTTGATGTATAAATAATTCTAGAGCCCAAACTAAATTGGTTAGAAAGTAGGCAAGACAAGCTTTTCAACGGTTCAAACCGCATGCGAATCGGAGTTTGGAAGTGTCGGTGACAAGACCGCAAAATTTGGTCTGTTTTAAAGTTTTTACAATGCGCTTAGGGCGCGATGAAATGCGCCTGGGGCGCAAGAATATGCGCCTGAGGCGTATTAACACTTAGCAATTGGTCAAACTTTGCGGGTTCGCTCCGGACACTTCCGTGTTCCGATTTTTGCAAGGTTTGAACCGTTAGAAAGCTTGTTGAGTGTCCTTTCTAACCCAAGTAGTTTGGATTTAAAAATATTTGTGCATAAAATTTTATGACAAATTTATTTTCAGTGAGTTTGAAATATAAATCATTTCGATAAAACGCTCGCATCTCCTTCATTTTTGATCGGATTGACCTATAACATATCGATAAAGAGGATTTTTAAAGTTCTAAAAGGTGGTGGTTTAGTTGTCATTGTGGTCAAGTGACATTTTCGGTGATATAGACATTGAAATTTGGCTTCGTAACCGTTCAAGGCTTGTTTTGGGCATAGGTCTTACGAAAATTTCGATGATTATGCAGATTTTGTGCGCTTTGATGAAGTCTAGAATGCCTTATGAACTCTCTGAAACTCCTTAAGAAATGAACAAATACCTTAGAACGAGGAATGCTTGTACTGAATGGGATTTAGAATGAGTGGTGGATGCAAAATGTGTTTTAGCCTTAGTGGCTCCGACAATCTTAGAATTGGTCTACTTTTGAATAACTTTTCGTAAATCAAAATCTATTATTTTTGTGGTTCAATCCCACCAACTATTAGTACTTTGAATACCCTATTTATCGATATAAAATAAGTTTTGATCCGGTTTAATATTAGTTTGACTCAAGGATTTTTCTGAAATAATTTGTTGTTCAACCCGTTGAGGAGAAAGTTGCCTATATTTTGATGTATAAATAATTCTGGAGCCCAAACTAAATTGATTAGAAATTAGGCAAGGCAAGCTTTTCAACGGTTCAAACCGCATGCGAATCGGAGTTCTGGAGTTTCGGTGGCAAGACAACAAAGTTTGGTCGGTTTTAAAGATTTTACAATGCCCCCATGGCGCGAATTCGCTTCCTCTTCTTTAGTTTTTGTCGTCAGAATCAGGGACTACCAATATGTTCCTTGTACAGATGTGGCTCTTAGCCCATCTGGTTGAAATCCTTTGGTTCTATGGAGGAGGTCCGGGCCGGGTTCAAGTCTCGATTGAAAGACATCGAACCCCCTTTGGTTGGTTATCCACTAATTGTCCAGCTTCTGAGAATTCGTTGCATGGTATTATCTCTACTAGAGAATGAAATACTAGGAAGCACGCTTTCAAGCTAAATGGAAAGCAGAAAAAGGATCCCATACTACTGTTTTAGAGTGCTTCACACAAAACAATCGACTATAAGAATATTAAATGCTAAAGCATCTAACTCAAAACTAATTGAGCCGAGAGAGCTTATTTACTTAAGCTTTGATGCCAATGCATCAACACCATCATCTGTTATCTTTTTACCCGCACTAATGAGAAGATTGCCATAGCCTTGCTTACAAATGTCCTAAAGCTTAGTGATCTTTTGTTCATGTAAACATTGGTGAGGATTATTTTCATACGTTAATCTTTTTGGGTTGGTATCTTGCCAACTATGTTTAGCTTTGGGTCCGGGGTGGCATATGATTGTCGATTGGTGAGGTGGCAACGTTGTTGGGATGCTTCTTTCTTGTTGTGATGCCGTCATGGTTGCAATCCGTTTGATCTTTGTACTATTCCAAAGGTTAATAAAATCCTCTTCTTGCTGTTCAAAACAAAAACCTATCTCTGATACTATGTTAAATCATCCAACTCAAAATCAATTGGCAAAGAGTGATGAGGCCGCCCAAGCTAATATTTCTGTTTTAGAGGTTGTAATATTCCACCACTGTTGACAACATTACAAGAAAAACTTGAAATAGTAGAAGAACTATAAGTTAATGACTGTAATCAAACAAAGTTTTATTTTCTGTGATCACAAGCAAATGAATTCAAAGTAGTAAAATAGGAGGACAAGACAACTACACAGAGTCACGTAAATCCTTCAATCCGGCAGCCAAAGGACAAGTCTTTGTTTATGATCTTTTCACTGAGACTGTTCCGACTTAGTGGATCAATGTTCCTAAGGGATGGCCTTGAAAACGCCATCTGAGGTAAAATATCGCTGCTCACTTTTTCACACCCACCTAGAAGGATATCCCTCAGTATTGCGCAGTTCCTAACCACCTCCATTACACCTTTATCCGTCACTTTTTTGCAGCATCCAATGTCCAAATATTGGAGATTTCGACACCTTTTTCCAATCATTGCCATTCCTTTGCAATCCATCTCTCCCTCTCTAGCACGTTTCCTTATTCCATCGGGGGTTTGTCGGGTGTGGATGGGGTTTGTCTGGTGTCTATGTTAGTGTCTTTAGTGTCTGTGATCATTAGATTTGCTATTATCATGAGGTGGTTTGGTGAGTCTTTCTGGGGTAGTGAGAAGATTGTCATAGCCTTGCTTACAAATGTACTAAGCTTAGTCTTTTGTTCATGTAAACTCATTGAGGCCAGTCCTGATGAGGATTATTTTCATATATTTTTCTTTTTGGGTTGGTATCTTGCCATGTTTAGCTTTGGGTTCGGAGTGGCACATGATTGTCGAGTGGTTAGGTGTCAACGTTGTTGGGATGCTTCTTTCTCATTTGTGATGCCGTCATGCTTGCAATCCGTTTAATCCTCATACTAATTCAAAGGTTCATAAAATCCTCTTCTTGCTGTTTGAAAAAAAAAAAAAAAAAAAAGCCTACCTCTAATACCATGTCAAATTATCCAACTCAAAATCAATTGGCAATTAGTGAAGATGCCGCCCAAACTCATATTCCAGTTTCAAAAGTTATATTTAAGCATTGTTGACAAGCGATAACATTAAAAGAAAAACTTGAAATGTAAACTTATACAAGTAATGTACACTTATATATCTAATTTTATTTATTTATAATTTTGACTATGAATGAACTTATTTAGTACGAAACAAATTTTTTGTATGTAGCTCTAAACTCGTAATTCATAGCGGCCAAGAGGAATTTAATGCGGCCAAGTGCAATTCGAAGCGGCCAAGTGCAATTTGTTGCGGCCAAGAGTAATTCAATTCGGCCAAGTGCAATTAGAAGCGGCAAAGAGCAATTAGACCAAGAGCAATTAGAAGTGGCCAAGTGTAGTTCGATGCGGCCAAAAGTAATTTGATGCGGCCAAGTGTAATTCAAAGCGGCCAAGTGCAATTCGATGCGGCCAAGAGCAGTTCGATGTGGCCAAGAGTTGTTCGAAGTAACCAAGCCCAATTTGATTTGGCCAAGTGCAATTCATAGCGGTCAAGTGCAATTCGAAGTGGGCAAGAGTAATTCATAGCGGCCAAGTGCAACTCGATGCGGCCAAGAGTAATTCATTGCAGCCAAGTGCAACTCGATACGGCCAAGAGTAATTCGTAGCAGCCAAGTGCAAATTTGATGCATCTTTAAGGCTCATGAACAGGTTCAAGCTCGTCTCAAACCTAGGCAACCTTAGCTCAATCGAGAAAGCAAGTCCAAACTGGGTGGGCAGCTTTCTGGGTTGGTACAAAAAAATGGTTGGCATCTTTACTCTACGGATGATTTTATTTTTGGACTTAAGAAGTATTGTGGAGTCTTTATAAGTCATGTGGGGTGTGTTTGCTGTGGGTGGGGTCTGGCGTGGGCTAGTGAGTAAGTCTGGGTTGAGTGAGAGACGTACTTTTGGTTGCAAATCGGGTATCACGTGGTACCCGTGCAGCGCATCCGAGCCGAGCAATCGATAGTTCAGTTGCATTTTTGGATGGCCTGGATGCGCTGCATGGGTACCACATCAGCAATACTCTATTTGCATTCAAAAATTTCTTGAGTTGAGGAGTTTTTGATGGGTTTGGTCTTGGTCTATGTTGGAGTCTCTTCTGTGTCTGTTATCATGATCTTTGTTCTATTTCAGAGGTTATTAAAATCCTCTTCTTGCTATATAAGTTGTTGTATGCAACAAGGGTTCAGATCCTCATCAGAAAAAGGATACGGAAAAAAGGGGAAACAGAGTAGTTTAGACTTTATGGAACCCACACAATTTAGTTCTAGGGTTAATAAACGAACCGAATGAGTTGAACAGTTAACCTTAATTGTTCAAGATTGGTTTGAAAATTGAATGAATTTCAAAAATGGTTTAGCTAACAAGTGCCCCTGAGGCTAAGGGCACAAGTTAAGGTGCAGTTAATATGGAATGTTCTCCAACATTTAATGTCATTTTCTAAAATAAAGTTAACAAAATATAAATAATAGATACTTACTCCACTATTTTAGGGGGGCGGATCCCGTCCATTTGCTTGCGGCCAGTTCGGTCCATCTGGTGCTTCTGGGCCGTACAAAAGTGTTTTGGATGGCCGAGATTTAAAGGGGTGTGACAAGATCCGAGTCCTCATTTTAGCATCTAATTAAATATCTACCATAATAACAGATACTTACTCCACTATTTTAGCATGTAATTAAATATCTTGCTTGAAGAGAGGCTGATCAATGAATAAACCGGGGGCTAAGCCTCATGTTTTTGCCATTGACTAGGGCTGCTAAATGAACCAAACAGCTCAAGCCAAGCTCGAGCTCGGCTTGAATTTTGGCTTGTTCAAACTCGTTTAAAAAAAATATAAGCCAAGCTCAATCACATTTTTTTGTTTGTTTATGAATTCAAGCCAAGCTTGAGCATATGAGTAATTGGCTCGATAGACTCGTGAACAAATATGTCTTTCCATAAATTATTACAAATATAAGGGTAGATTTAATAAATGTCTCAAAATATGAGATCAATGTCGGCCTTTTATATAGATATTTTCACCAATTTTAAAGTACCAAATAGAAAATATCTTATGTGAGATATGGAATTTAAGAGTTTGAGGGTTTAAATTTAATGAAGGTAGCCAGTAACCGAATTTTATGTTTACGAGTTTTTTTGCCAAGATTAATGAGGGTAGTTCTTCTTTATGGCCGTTGGTTCTCACCCACTTGTTGACCTCAAACTCATGTGGGCCCCAAAGAACTCAGGCACAGCCCAAGAAATGAATCGAATCGTTTGTAAATTATTCGAGACTCGATTCAGTCGAAGCTCGTTCGAGTTTTAATTGATTCCTTTGTTAAACGAACCAAATTTGAGCTCTTCAATTTTATGCTCGTTTAATGAATAAGGCAAGCATGAATCTAACTGTATTAATTCGCCTCGATTAAGAATGCAAATCTAAACCATAAATATGTCATGAGATTTTTATATATAAACTTGAATATGTATAAACTTCTGTATCAATATAGTGAGAATTTTATAACTTGCACAAGTGTAAACTTATACAAGTAATGTACACTTATATATCTATTTTTTTTTTGAATATGGATGAACTTATTTAGTACGTAACAAGATTTTTATATGTAGCTCTAAACTCGTAATTTGTAGCGGTCAAGAGGAATTTGATGGGGCAAGAGCAATTCTTATCGGCCAAGTGCAATTCAAAGCGGCCAAGAGGAATTTGATGCGGCCAAGAGCAATTTGTAGCAGCTAAGTGAAATTCGAAGCGGCCAAGTGCAATTCAATGCGGCCAAGAGCAATTCAATGCGGCCAAGTGCAATTCGAAGTGGCTAAGAGTCGAAGCGGCCAAGTACTGTAGTTCGATGCGGCCAAAAGTAATTTGATGCGGCCAATAGTAATTCGTAACGGCCAAGTACAATTCAAAGCGGCCAACAACAATTCAAAGCGGCCAAGTATAGTTCGATGCGGCCAAAAGTAATTTGATGCTGCAAGAGTAATTCATAGCGGCCAAGTGCAATTCGAAGCGGCCAACAGAAATTCGACGAGGCCAAGTGCAATTTGAAGCGGCCAAGTTCAATTTAAAGTGGCCAAGTGCAATTTGATGTGGCCAAGAGTAATTCATAGCGGCCAAGTGCAACTCGATGCGGCCAGAAGTAATTCGATGTGGCCAAAAGTAATTTGGAGCAGCCATGTGCAATTCGATGCATCATTAAGGCTCGTGAACAAGTTCAAGCTGGACTCAAACCTTTCAAGCTGGACTCAAACCTAGGCAACCTCAACTCAATCGAGAAAGCAATTTGACCTCTCTTTGTCTAGAATTGTGGTCGTTACAACATTCTGCATCCTCTTTTGCAATTGAAAACGCGTTAGCCAATGCCAAAAAATCTACACTCTCTCACCATGACTCAAGAGCTCATTTCGGACAAGCGCATTTGCTTAGTTGCCAAAGCATGTACTCGGTTAAGAAAGCTCAAACTTCTTGGCTTCAGTGGCCAGTATCCTGAAATCTATGGGGGATTAAAATTTCTTTTGCAGGCATGTGAATTGACACTGAAAGAGCTAACCCTGAGAAATTGGGCCCTCTCAAACACGGGTATAAGCGATTTGGCTTAGTATTTATCTAATCTAACTTCTATAGATCTTGATGGACAACTCAATATCGATTGTCTTCAGGTTTCAGAAATTTTTGGGAGATATTCAGACAACTCTGTAGTGAATTTGAAGATTTGAAAGCTGGTGGGATGCAAATTAATGACAAAGGAATGGCAATGATGGGACATAGGTGTCGAAATCTCCAATATTTGGATATTGGATTCTGCAATGAAGTGACAGATATGGGGGTAATGGAGGTGGTGAGGAACTGCGAAAGACTGAGGGATATAAATCTATGGGGGTGAAAAGGTGGACAAGCTTTCAATGAAAATTATTTTGTACGCCAATGGGTCTTGATGTAGATTGGACAAACTTTCTAAGCGTTTAAAGCACGCGTAAATTGGAGTTTGGGAGTGTCTCGGGCAATTCTGCAAAGTTTGACAACTTATGCAGCATTAATGCGCCCCAGCATAGTCCTATGCGCCCAGGCGCATTTCAATGCGGCCCGGGCGGATCCTGAACATTGCACAACAAGTCCAACTTTGAGAACTTGTCCCAGACACTTCCGAACTTCAATTTGCCCGTGATTTGAACCGTCAGAAAGCTTGTCCAATCTACTTTCCTTCCGAATTAGTTTCGATAGAAAATATTTTGTCCATCAAAATACATGACCATTTTACTCTCAATTGGTCGAAAAATAAATTATTTCAGTAAAACGCTTGTATTGTTCTCATTTTAAATCAGATAAATAAAAATTATATAATAAATAAGGTTTTCACTGTATTAAAATATGAAGGAAATGAGCAATTAAATTAATGAAAAGTTACTCAAAGGGAGACCGATTCAGAGATCATTGGAGCCACAATGGCTAAAGTACGTTTTGGCACCCATTTACACATTCTATGTTTCATTCGATGTACACATCCCTACTTCTAGGGTAATCGCTCATTCTATAAGACTGTCCACAAGGTCCATAGGTCTCTCCACACTCCATTAGATAATCAGAAACTATTTCATCATCATGATTCACGCAAGGCGAGACTTTTTTTTTTTTAATCGGAGGCGAGACTTGTGGTGAGGGTGAGAGATAACCAGAGGGAGTTAGCTTAGAGGGGTGCTCCTCTGGAGAGTTTCATCATCAACATCTTAGTACTTCACCCAAGGCGAGACTTGTGGTGACGGTGAGAGATAACCAGAGGGAGTCGAGCTTAGAGGGGTGCTCCTCTTGAGAGTTTCATCATCAACATCTTAGTGTAGAAGGCCGAACGTAAGAGTTCGCTATAGAACGAGCCAAATAAAATCTGTGCCGAGCCCGGTCTTTGAGCACGGCTACCGTCCCTGCTATTCATCGCCGTTCCACACCGGTCCAGGCTCGGCGGAAGACTGATCCGTGTTCGGCCACATCTGTCGTCGGATCCTTGTGCAACAATTATTCTCCTGTCGGTCGTAAGTCAGGATCGGCAAGGGTCGTGTTCGGCCACCTGAAGAGCATGGGCGCTGTCGACGGCGACTAGTTGCTGGGTTGTGCATTGTCTAGCTTGCAAAAGCGGTTATAACAAAAGATAATCATGGGCGCACATGGATCGTGCCAGCTCACCCCCAAAAAGCGGTTACCAGATCTGCTCAATGGCGTCATGATGACATCACCTGATCCGCGCAAGGCACGTGCCTGTGCTTGGAGAGCAAGCTTTGGAGACTCTATAAATACCTAGCGGTGGTAACCCTAGAGAGGTACATGCTACTACATACTCACTCTCATAATCTTCTGCCTACGCTCTCTGCACATTACTGATCCTCCCGCCGGAGGGCCTTGCCGGGTCAACCCCCGGCCTGGTCCTTAGTCGTGCGCTCACTGTGCAGGCTAAGAGAAGACTCGACCGTTAAGCCACCAACAGAGGAGAAGATCGAGGATCACGGGCCACACACTTAGTACTATGAAACAGTCTGTTTTTCTTTTTTATGTTCTTGCTGGTCAATTGTCTTGTTTGAATCACTATGAAACAGTTTCTTTTGTGTATCTATTTACTTTGAACTTACCACTACAGTCAGTTCCATACATATCATGCATTACAACAGCGCTGTTCTTTATTTCACACCGACGGGACTGCGTTCCTCTGCAAATTTTTGTTTTCTGTTTGGAAGAAATAGCAGCTTCTGTTATTACCACCTTATTTTCATCGCGTTGGGACGTTGCTGCAACTGATACACTGGTAGAGATAGAATACCATTTGACATGTGTCGGCAAATACTGTTAGAAGCTCTGACATAGGAACAAATCCGCTATCAAAAGGAAATCGTTGTCTTGCATAGAGATCAGGCCACCAGAGCAATCCAATACCATCAGATTGTTCTTTATATTCTTATTCAACGCTGCCAGTGCCTTAAAAAAGCATCTCGCGGATCTCTTCTCGAACACCAACGAAACTTTATGGCTTGGAGATTCAATAAATCAGACAGTGAAATCTGATCGACGAGTCCATCTATGTCCTTGTGGGCATCAGTGTCGATGACTTGGTTTCGATGTGTGGAAACCTTCGAAAAAGATTTGGGAGTAAATAGGGTGTCTCGTCATTTACCTTTAAGCTAACACTTCACCCAATTAGATATTGAAAAAACAGCTTTGAGACCAAAGATATCGACCGAAGATGCGCCCGGCCACTGGCCCAAGTAGGCACTGCACAGAAGAGGGTCGCTTGGCTTCGACGATTTTTATAGTGGTCTTGTTTCTAATCAGTTTTCATGAACGAAACCCTAAAAAATTTATGGTTTGATTCCACCATCTTTTAGTACTTTTAAAACATTATTTATTAATATATAATGCGTCTTGATCTGATTGGAAATGACGCATTTTACCGAAATATTGCATCTTTTTTTTACCCATCGAGGGTAAAATAGCCACTTCTTTTGATGTGGAAATGATTTTTGATCCAAACTACTTGGGATAGAAAGTAGATTGGACAAGCTTTCTAACAGTTCAAACCACGTGCAAATTGGAGTTTGGGAGTGTCCGGGGCAAGTCCGCAAAGTTTGACACCTTATGCAGCATTAGTGCGGCTCAGGCGCAATCCTATGCGCCCAGGTGCATCTAAATGTGCTCCGGGCGCATCTTCAACATTGCACAACAAGTCCACTATAAAAATTTTGTTTCCACTCTTATTTAAATCAACATATGTACGTTTTCTCTGTTTTCTGAAACATCTACTTTCTTTGTTTTTAAAAACAAAGAAACTACTTTTCAGATGATTGCTGGGAACTGAGAAAGAAGAGGAAATTTTATCTCTTTTTTCATTTCTTAAACTCATCAATAATGGAGAAACAAGGACATGGTTACTTCCCAGATGATTGCTGGGATCGATATCTTTGGTCTCAAAGCGGTTCCTTTTGATATCTAACTGGGTGAAGCATAGTTTGAATGTGAATGCCAAGAAGTGCCATCTACTCCCGAATCTTCTTAGAAGATTTCGACACATCAAAAGCATAGTCATTTGTTTCGATAAAAAAAGAAGAAGATGTAGATGGACTCGTTAATCAGATTGCATGGTTTGGAATATTGAATCTCCAAGACATAAGGTTTTGGCGCAATGAAGCTGCAAAACAGGTCAAACTTTGCGGACTTACCCCTAACAATCCCGAACTTTGATTTCTGCGTGATTTGAACCGTTAGAAAGCTTGTTCAATGTACTTTTTAACCCAAGTATTTTGGATGCAAACAAATTTGTACATTAAAAGATGTGATTATTTTATTCTAAGTGGTTCAAAAAAAATTATTTCGGTAGAATGCTCGCATGTCACTCATTTTAAATCGTACCGATGATCTATGAATTGACCTGCTTTTGACAAACTTTTTGTAAACTAAACTTACCATTTTCATTGTTTGTTTTAGTTGCCTTTAAATACTTTGAAAACCTTATTAATCGTTGTATAATTGGTCATGATCGAATTAAAAATGGGAGAGATGCGATCGTTTTACAAAAATGAATAGTTTTTTTAACCCACTGAGAGTAAAATGGTGACGTCTTTTGATGTATAAATATTTTTTGATCCAAGCCACTTGGGTTGGAAAGTGCATTGAACAAGCTTTCTAACGGTTCAAACCACGTGCAAAACGGAGTTCTGGAGTGTCCGAAGCGAGCCCGCAAATTTTGACTTGTTGTGCAGCTTCGAGGATGCGCCCGGGCGCATTGAAGTGCACTTGGGGCGCATAAGCTTGCGCCTGAGGCACAATGAAGCTGCAAAAAAGGTCAAACTTTGCGGACTTGGCCCGAACACTTCCGAACTCCGATTTCCGCGTGATTTGAACCGCTAGAAAGCTTGTTCAATTTAATTTTTAACCCAAGTATTTTGGATGCAAAAATTTTTTTACATTAAAAGACGTGATTATTTTATCGTAAGGGGTTCAAAAAAAAATCATTTCAGTAAAATGCTCGCTGTCACTCATTTTATATTTTATCGAGACACATTATATATCAATAAATAGAGTTTTTAAGGTACTAAAAGATGGTGAAATCCAACTACAAAGACATTAACGTTTTGTATATAATAAAGGGGTAGAAAGAAGGCTACCAAAAAAATCATTGGCGCCACTAGGCTAAAACACGTTCTAAGTTTCATTAGGTACTCAAATACCAAGTTCTTATATATTTATTCGTTACTCAATGATTTTTATGTTGGTGGTGGTCCTACGAATCGTGATATAGTGAAGCGAAAAAACTTGAATTGAATACTCTTAGTCTTTTTGAATTGAGTACTCTTAGTCTTTTTGAATTGAGTATATTGTGAATGTTGTTTTGGGGTAGTGGTAGTTTTGAAGTGTTGACGATGAGCTTTAAGACTGAAAATACTCTAAATCCAAACGAATTAGGAGCAATTCTGAACTTTTTAAAATTGTCAAATAGTCTACTTGTGTTCTTTGCTAGTGGTTATTATGTCCCCGTAGTGAAGGCGGTAGATTTTAATATTCCAATCATTTTATAACTTATTTAGTGTGTTGAGTGATGGTGAAATAAGGGTGGAAGTGGGGGTGAAGTGACGGTGGTGTAGTACCTGAGTGGTTGCTGTGGTGATAGTGTCTCAATTGATTGGGTGAAGATGAAGTAAAAAGACAATGATGAACTTATATCGGTCGAGGTGCTTGCGACTGTACTGAAGGGATGAAAGGGCGGTTTTCAAATTCCGATAGTGGTGGTAGCATTGTACTCGAAATGGTCAAGTGACAGTATTTGTGGCGTAGACGATCAAATTTCGCTTCGTAAATGTACAAGTCGCGCCTTGGGCAAATCCTTATGATGAAACGGTTTCTGACAATTTGATGATGTGTGGAAATCCCTATGAACTTCGTGAAACTCTTATGGAATTGACTAATACCTTATAATTAGGGATGTGCGAGTTGGATGGAACCTAGAATGTGTAGATGGACGCAGAAATGTATTTGAGCCTTTTTGACTACGATGATCTATGAATCGACCTCCTTTTGACCAACTTTTTGTAAACTAAATTTACCATTTTCAATGTTTTTTTTAGTTACCATTAAATAGTTTGAAAACCTTATTAATCGTTGTATAATTGGTCTTGATCGATTAAAAATGGGAGAGATGCGATCGTTTTACAAAAATGAATAGTTTTTTTAACCCACTGAGAGTAAAATGGTGACGTCATTTGATGTATAAATATTTTCTGATCCAAACCACTTGGGTTGGAAAGTGCATTGAACAAGCTTTCTAATGGTTCAAACCACGTGCAAAACGGAGTTCAGGATTGTCCGGAGCGAGCCTGCAAATTTTGACTTGTTGTGCAGCTCGAGGATGTGCCCGGGCGCATTGAAGTGCTCCTGGGGCGCTTAAGCTTGCGCCTGAGGCGCAATGAAGCTGAAAAACAGGTCAAACTTTGCGGACTTGCCCCGAACACTCCCAAACTCCGATTTCCGCGTGATTTGAACCGTTAGAAAGCTTGTTCAATTTACATTTTAACCCAAGTATTTTGGATTGAAAAAAATTTGGACATTAAAAGACGTGATTATTTTATTGTAAGGGGTTCAGAAAAAAATCATTTCGGTAAAATGCTCGCATGTCACTCATTTTATATCGTATCGAGACCCATTATATATCAATAAATAGAGGTTTTAAGGGACTAAAAGATGGTGAAATCCAACAACAAAGACATTACTGTTTTGTATTTAATAAAGGGGTAGAAAGAAGGCTACCAAAACAATCATTGGCTCCACTGGGCTAAAACACGTTCTAAGTTTCATTAGGTACTCAAATACCAAGTTCTTATGTATTTCTTCGTTACTCAAGTGTTCTGGAGAGTGCATTGTGCATCTACACTCCACCGAAGTGTAGGTGAAACCGAGAACACAGCAAAACTTGAGAATGTTTCTAAAACGAGAACACCGAACATGATTTTTAGGATATTCTATATATTTTAATCTAACTCAACCACATTACAACACATCGAGAATATTCTCTGCTCATGAATATAAAAAAAATATATTCAAAAGGTTAAGATTCATCAATACATCGAAAGCACCACATCTATCTAAAATAATCATCAATCATTTAGAGATTGTGGTGTGGAAAATTTTAGAATTGAGAAAATTCTCAGTGACTTTCGGGCTTGGCTGTCTTTTTATGCAGAAAATTCTCGTTCATTTTTTTGGGATCTTCGGTGGTAGCCATCATGGTTAAGGCAGTTGTGAGGTGATTTGAAAAAATCTTAAAAATACAAAACTTCATATTTCTCGAACTTCGTTAAAGCAAAAATTTCTCAATGATTTTTATGTTGGTGGTTGTCCTACGAATCGTGATATGGTGAAGCGAAAAACTTGAATTGAATACTCTCAATCTTTTTGAATTGAGTACTCTCAGTCTTTTTGAATTGAGTATATTGTGAATGTTGTTTTGGGGTGGTGGTAGTTTTGAAGTGTTGACGATGAGTTTTAAGACTGAAAATACTCTAAATCCAAACGAATTAGGAGCAATTCTTAACTTTTTAAAATTGTCAAATAGTCTACTTGTGTTCTTTGCTAGTGGTTATTATGTCCCCACAGTGAAGGCGGTAGATTTTAATATTCCAATCATTTTATAACTTATTTAGTGTGTTGAGTGATGGTGAAATAAGGGTGGAAGTGGTGGTGAAGTGAGGGTGGTGTAGTACCTGAGTGGTTGCTGTGGTGATAGTGTCTCAATTGATTGCGTGAAGATGAAGTAAAAAGACAATGATGAACTTATATCGGTCGAGGTGCTTGCGACTGTACTGAAGGGATGAAAGGGCGGTTGTCAAATTCCGATAGTGGTGGTAGCGTTGTACTCCAAATGGTCAAGTGACAGTGTTTGTGGCGTAGACGATCAAATTTCGCTTCGTAAATGTACAAGTCTTGCCTTGGGCAAATCCTTATGATGAAACGGTTTCTGACAATTTGATGATGTGTGGAAATCCCTATGAACTTTGTGAAACTCTTACGGAATTGACAAATACCTTATAATTAGGGATGTGCGAGATGAATGGAACCCAGAATGTGTAAATGGGCGCGGAAACGTATTTTAGCCTTTTTGACTACGATGATCTATGAATCGACCTCCTTTTGACCAACTTTTTGTAAACTAAACTTTCCATTTTCAATGTTTTTTTTAGTTACCTTTAAATACTTTGAAAACCTTATTAATCATTGTATAATTGATTGATTAAAAATGAGAGAGATGCGATCGTTTTACAAAAATAAATAGTTTTTCTAACCCACTGAGAGTAAAATGGTGACGTCTTTTGGTGTATAAATATTTTTTGATCCAAACCACTTGGGTTGGAAAGTGCATTGAACAAGCTTTCTAATAGTTCAAACCTCGTGCAAAACGGAGTTCGAGAGTGTCCGGAGCGAGCCCGCAAAGTTTGACTTGTTGTGCAGCTTCGAGGATGCGCCCGGGCGCATTGAAGTGCGGCAGGGGCGCATAAGCTTGCGCCTGAGGCGGAATGAAGCTGCAAAACAGGTCAAAATTTGCGGACTTGCCCCGAACACTCCCAAACTCCAATTTCCGCTTGATTTGAACCGTTAAAAAGCTTGTTCAATTTACTTTTTAACCCAAGTATTTTGGAATCACAAAAATTTGTACGTTAAAAGATGTGATTATTTAATTGTAGGGGGTTCAGAAAAAAATCATTTCGGTAAAATGCTCGCATGTCACTCATTTTATATCGTATCGAGACCCATTATATATCAATAAATAGAGTTTTTAAGGTACTAAAAGATTATGAAATTCAACTACAAAGACATTAATGTTTTGTATATAATAAAGGCATAAAAAGAAGGCTACCAAAAAAATCGTTGGCGCCACTGGGCTAAAACACGTTCTAAGTTTCATTAGGTACTCAAATACCAAGTTCTTATGTATTTCTTCGTTACTCAAGTGTTCTGGAGAGTGCATTGTGCATCTACACTCCACCGAAGTGTAGGTGAAACCGAGAACACAGCAAAACTTGAGAATGTTTCTAAAACGAGAACACCGAACATGATTTTTAGGATATTCTATATATTTTAATCTAACTCAACCACATTACAACACATCGAGAATATTCTCTGCTCATGAATATAAAAAAAATATATTCAAAAGGTTAAGATTCATCAATACATCGAAAGCACCACATCTATCTAAAAGAATCATCAATCATTTAGAGATTGTGGTGTGGAAAATTTTAGAATTGAGAAAGTTCTTAGTGACTTTCGGACTTGGCTTTCTTTTTTGGATGGAGAAAATTCTCGTTCATTTTTTTGGGAGCGTCGGTGGTGGCCATCATGGTTAAGGTAGTTGTGAGGTGATTTGAAAAAATTTTAAAAATACAAAACTTCATATTTCTCAAATTTCTTTAAAACAAGAATTTCTTGATGATTTTTATGTTGGTGGTGGTCCTACGAATCGTGATATGGTGAAGCGAAAAAACTTGAATTGAATACTCAGTCTTTTTGAATTGAGTATATTGTGAATGTTGTTTTGGGGTGGTGGTAGTTTTGAATTGTTGACGATGAGCTTTAAGACTGAAAATACTCTAAATCCAAACAAATTAGGAGCAATTCTGAACTTTTAAAATTGTCAAATAGTCTACTTGTGTTATTTGCTAGTGGTTATTATGTCCCCGTAGTGAAGGCGGTATATTTTAATATTGCAATCATTTTATAACTTATTTAGTGTGTTGAGTGATGGTGAAATAAGGAAAATGACTTATTTAGTGTGTTGAGTGATGGTGAAATAAGGGTGGAAGTGGCGGTTAAGTGACGGTGGTGTAGTACCTGAGAGGTTGCTGTGGTGATAGTGTCTCAATTGATTGGGTGGAGATGAAGTATAAATACAATGATGAACATATATCGGTCGAGGTGCTTGCGACTATACTGAAGGGATGAAAGGGCGGTTTTCAAATTCCGATAGTGGTGGTAGCGTTGTACTCGAAATGGTCAAGTGAAAGTGTTTGTGGCGTAGACAATAAAATTTTGCTTCGTAAATGTACAAGTCTCGCCTTGGGCAAATCATTATGATGAAACGGTTTCTGACAATTTGATGATGTGTGAAAATCCCTATGAACTTTGTGAAACTCTTACGGAATTGAAAAATACCTTATAATTAGGGATGTGCGAGTTGAATGAAACCTAGAATGTGCAGATGGGCGCGGAAACGTATTTGAGCCTTTTTGACTACGATGATCTATGAATCGACCTCCTTTTGACCAACTTTTTTAAACTAAACTTACCATTTTCAATGTTATTTTTAGTTACCTTTAAATAGTTTGAAAACCTTATTAATTGTTTTATAATTGGTCATGATCGATTAAAAATGGGAGAGATGCGATCGTTTTACAAAAATGAATAGTTTTTTTAACCCACTGAGAGTAAAATGGTGATGTCTTTTGATGTATAAATATTTTTTGTTCCAAACCACTTGGGTTGGAAAGTGCATTGAACTAACATTCTAACGGTTCAAACCACGTGCAAAACGGATTTCGGGAGTGTCCGGAGCGAGCCCGCAAAGTTTGACTTGTGTTGGAGCTTCGAGGATGCGCCCGGGCGCATTGAAGTGCTCTTGGGGCGCATAAGCTTGCGCCTGGGGCGCAATGAAGCTGCAAAACAGGTCAAACTTTGCGGACTTGCCCCAAACACTCCCGAAATCCGATTTCCGTGTGATTTGAACCGTTAGAAAGCTTGTTCAATTTAATTTTTAACCCAAGTATTTTGGATGCAAAAAAATTTGGACATTAAAAGACGTGATTATTTTATTGTAAGGGGTTCAAAAAAAATCATTTCGGTAAAATGCTCGCATGTCACTCATTTTATATCGTATCGAGACCCATTATATATCAATAAATAGAGTTTTTAAGGTATTAAAAGATGGTGAAATCTAACTACAAAGGTATTAATGTTTTGTATATAATAAAGGGGTAGAAAGAAGGCTACCAAAAAAATCGTTGGCGCCATTGGGCTAAAACACATTCTAAGTTTCATTAGGTACTCAAATACCAAGTTCTTATGTATTTCTTCGTTACTCAAGTGTTCTGGAGAGTGCATTGTGCATCTACACTCCACCGAAGTGTAGGTGAAATGGCGAACACAACAAAACTTGAGAATGTTTCTAAAACGAGAACATCAAACATGATTTGAGGATATTCTATATATTTTAATCTAATTTGATCAACCACATTACAACGCATCGAGAATATTCTCTGCTCATGAATATAAAAAAATTATATTCACAAGGTTAAGATTCATCAATACATCGAAAGCACCACATCTATCTAAAAGAATCATCAATCATTTAGAGATTGTGGTGTGAAAAATTTTAGAATTGAGAAAATTCTCAGTGACTTTCGGGCTTGGCTTTCTTTTTTAGATGGAGAAAATTCTCGTTCATTTTTTTGGGAGCTTCGGTGGTGGCCATCATGGTTAAGGCAGTTGTGAGGTGATTTGAAAAAATCTTAAAAATACAAAACTTCATATTTCTCGAACTTCATTAAAGCAAGAATTTCTCGATGATTTTTATGTTGGTGGTGGTCCTACGAATCATGATGTGGTGAAGCGAAAAAACTTGAATTGAATACTCTCAGTCTTTTTGAATTGAGTATATTGTGAATGTTGTTTTTGGGTGGTGGTAGTTTTGAAGTGTTGACGATGAGTTTTAAGATTGAAAATACTCTAAATCAAAAAAATTAGGAAAAGTTCTCAACTTTTTAAAATTGTCAAATAGTCTACGTGTGTTCGTTGCTAGCGGTTATTATGTCCCCATAGTGAAGGTGGCAGATTTTAATATTGCAATCGTTTTGAACTTATTTAGTGTGTTGGGTGGTAGTGAAATAAGGGTGGAAGTGGTGGTGAAGTGACGGTGGTGTAGTGATTGAGTGGTTACTGTGGTGATAGTGTTTCAATTGCTTGGGTGGAGATGAAGTAAAAATAGAGTGATGAACTTGTATCGGTCGAGGTGCTTGCGACTGTACTGAAAGGATGAAAGGGCGGTGGTCAAATTCCGATAGTGGTGGTAGCGTTGTACTTGAAATGGTCAAGTGACAGTGTTTGTTGCGTATATGATCAAATTTCGCTTCGTAAATGTACAAGTCTCGCCACTGGCAAATCCTTACGATGAAACGGTTTCTGATAATTCGATGTTGTGTGGAAATCCCTATGAACTTTGTAAAACTCTTACGGAATTGACGAATACCTTAAAACAAGGGATGTGCGAGTTGAATGGAGCTTAGAATGTGTAGATGGGCGCGGAAACATATTTTAGCCTTTTGGACTCCGATGATTTTTGAATCGACCTCCTTTTGACCAACTTTTTGTAAACTAAACTAATCATTTTCATTGTTTGTTTTAGTTACCTTTAAATACTTTGAAAACCTTATTAATCTTTGTCTAATTAGTCATGATCGATTAAAAATGGGAGAGATGCGAGCATTATACCAAAATTAATGAATAGTTTTTTTAACACACTGAGAGTAAAATGGTGACGTCTTTTGATGTATAAATATTTTTAGATCCAAACTACTTGGGTTGAAAAGTGCATTGAACAAGCTCTCTAACGGTTTGAACCACGTGCAAAACGGAGTTCGGGAGTGTCCGGAGCATGCCCGCAAAGTTTAACTTGTTGTGCAGCATTGTGGATGCGCCCGGACGCATTGAAGTGCGCCTGGGGTGCATAATCTTGCGCCTGAGGCGCAATGACGCTGCAAAATAGGACAAACTTTGCGGACTTGCTCCAAACACTCCCGAACTCCGTTTTCTGTGTGATTTGAGCCGCTAGAAAGCTTGTTCAATTTAATTTTTAACCCAAGTATTTTTTATCTAAATTTTTTTTTACATTAAAAGACGTTTATATTTTATTCTTGGTGGTTCAAAAAATAATCCATTTAAGTAAAATGCTCACATATCACTCATTTTTAATCGTATCGAGGCTCATCATATATCAATAAATAGAGTTTTTAAGGTACGAAAAGATGGTAAAATCCAACCACAAATACATTTAAGTTTTGTTTATGAAAAGGGGTAGAAAGAAGGCTGGCACAAAAATCGTTGGGGCCGTTAGGCTAAAACACGTTTGCAGTTTGATTCGATACTCAAATACCTAGTTCTTGTGTATTTCTTTGTTACTTGAGTGTTCTGGAGTGTTCATAGTGCATCCACTCTCCACCAAAGTGTAGGTAAAACCGAGAACACACAACAAAACATGAGAATGTTTCTAAATGAGAACACCGAAAATGATTGAGGATATTTTATATATTTAATCCACCTCAATCACATTACAACTACAACCCCACTGTCTTCACAACGTATAGAGAACATTCTCTGCTCATGAATAAAAATAATTATATTCACAAGATTAAGATTCATCACTACATCAAAACTAAACTTAAAAGAATTGAGGGCCTCCTTTTGACCAATTTTTCATAAACTAAACTTTATCATTTTCATTGTTTGTTTCCATCATCTTTTAATGCTTTGAAACCTTATTTATCATTGTATAATCGGCCATGATCCGATTAAAAATGAGAGAGCTGCGAGCGTTTTACCAAAATGAATAGTTTTTTTGACCTACTGAGAGCAAAATGGTGACATCTTTTGATATATAAATAATTTTTAATCCAAACTACTTTGGTTGGAAAGTGTGTTGAACAAGCTTTTTAATGGTTCAAATTTCACGCAAAACAGAGGTCGAGAGTGTTCGGTGCAAGCCCGCAAAGTTTGACTTGTTGTGCAGTTTTGAGGATGTGCCCAGGAACTCTTCAATGCGCCTGGGGCGCATAACTTGTGCCTCAGGCGCAATAAATCTGCAAGACAGGTCAAATTTTGGGGCTTGCACCGGACACTCCCAAACTCCGTTTTGTACGTGGTTTGAACCGTTAGAAAGCTTGTTCAACGCACTTTCCAACCCAAGTAGTTTGGATAAAATATTATTTATACATCAAAAGACGTCCCCATTTTACTCTTAGTAGGTCTTCCACCATAGTTTACCTAATCAGAAATTTATGGGCCTGTTTTTGGTCTTCTCATCTATGTTCTATTATTTCAGAGTAGAATATATGCTTATATGATACTGTGTCAATTGATTGGGCGGAATTGAAGTAAAAATACAGTGGTGAAATATAGCGGTCGAGGTGTTGGCGACTGTATTGAAGGGGTGAAAGGGCCGTGGTCAAATTCCGTTAATGGTGGTAGCGTAGACGATCAAATTTGGCTTCGTAAATGTACAAGTCTTGTCTTAGGTGAATCCTTACGATGAAAGTGTTTCTCACGATTTGATGATGTGGGGAAAAGCCCTATGAACTTTGTGAAACTCTTATGGAATTGATGAATAACTTATAATTAGGGATGTGCGTGTTGAATGGAACTTAGAATGTGTAGATAGGCGCAAAAACGTATTTTAGCCTTTTTGGCTCTGGTAATCTTTGAATCGGCCTCCTTTTGACCAACTTTTCATAAGCTAAACTTTATCATTTTCATTGTTTGTTTCAGTCATCTTTTAATATATACTTTGAAAACCTTATTTATCGTCATATAATTGGTCATGATCGATTAAAAATGGAAGAGATGCGAGCGTTTTACCAAAATGAATAGTTTTTTTGGACCCACTGAGAGTAAAATGGTGACGTCTTTTGATGTAAAATAGTTTTTGATCCAATCTTCTTGGGTTGGAAAGTGCATTACTCTTGGCCAAGAATTATTTTTGGTCGCATTGAATTGCACTTGGCCGCATCGAATTATTCTTGGCCGCATCTAATTGCACTTGGCCGCAAAGAATTTCGAGACGATAAAGTAATTTGATACGGCCAAGTGCAATTCAATGCGGCCAAGAGCAATTCAAAACGGCCAAGAGTAATTCATCGCGGCCAGGAGTAATTCTTCGTAGCCAAGAATAATATTTTGCTGCCATGAGTAATTCTTCGCAGCCAAAAGTAATCATAATTCAAGCTTTATCATTTTCGTTGTTTTCTTTAGTCATCTTTTAATACTTTGAAAACCTTATTTATCGTTGTCTAATTGGTCATGATCCGATTAAAAATGGGAGAGATGTGAGCGTTTTACCTAGATGAATAGGTTTTTGACCACTGAGAGTAAAATGGTGACCTCTTTTGATGTATAAATAGTTTTTGATCCAAACTTCTTGGGTTGGAAAGTGCATTAAACAAGCTTTCTAATGGTTTAAACCTCGCGCAAAATGGAGTTTGGGAGTGTCCAGTGCAAACTCGGAAAATTTGACTTGTTGTGCAGCTTTGAGGATGTGCCCAGGTGTATCGAAGTGCACCTGGGGCGCATAAACTTGTGCCTGAGGCGCAATAAAGCTGCAAAATAGGTCAAACTTTGCAGATTTGCCCCGGATACTCTGAACTCCGATTTGCGCATGGTTTGAACTGTTAGAAAGCTTATTCAATTTACTTTCTAACCCAAGTATTTTGGATCCAAGTTTTTCTGTACACTAAAAGACGGGAATATTTTATTCTAAGTGGTTTAAAAAATAATTTATTTCGGTGAAATGATTGCATGTCACTCATTTTAAATCGTATCGAGACCCATTATATATCCACAAATAGAGTTTTTAAGGTACTAAAAGATGTTGAAATCCAACCACAAAAAAAATTTAAGTTTCGTTTATGAAAGAGGGGAATAAAGAAGGCTAGCACAAAAATTGTTGGAGCTGTTAGGCTAAAACACGTACTTAAGAGGTTGTTGTGGTGATAGTGTGTCAATTGATTGGGTGGAGATGAAGTAAAAATACATTTGTATGCACATATATATGCAACACAACATTTCAAACATGCATTTGTTGGGTAAATTTACATCAGCAATACTACAGTCTTGAAAAACACCACATCCAAGTGAACCTAATCCATCCATTTCGAATAGTTGACATTTCTTCTCAGTTGCTTTTTTAGGACCAGAGAGGTTTTCTCTGGATGTTGTATTGCAATTAAGTATGAGTATGCATGAATCTAGAGAAGATATTAATACACATGTACATAAAAAACGCTCAGTCAACAAAAGAAGATGAAGCTCATAGTGATATGTGGAGAGGGAGAGGGAGAGAGAACTCGATACTCTGTGATGTAGTGCAGCAGCGAAGTGAAAAGCCATATTCTAGTGATGTGGGGACAGGCTTCACGCTGTAAAGCAAGGGAGGGGATCGGCTATAGGAGGAAAAAGAAGTGGGAATTGGCTAAACTAAGCATAAGTCACTTGCTATCACATTAATTTTCTGTATCTGAATTGATTATGCAAAGAAATAATAAGAAAAATGGCAGTAACCCATCCATGATTACATCCGTTTTGTGCACACTTTCTCACAGGCAATAGTAGAGTCCACAGCTAAGTACAGTGGGGTCACGATTACTTGTGGAGGAGGAGGAGATTGTGTAAAAGAGTGTCAAGATAAATGGCTAATTGGCATTTGCTCGACCAATAAACGAGGTGACTTGGCAAAATCTGAGGAGATAGATTGTGAACGGCTGTTTCAGGTACTCTTTTGATATCTAGTCTCGAGGATGCGTTACAGCATTTGAATGCAATTCTCTTCAAAAGATCATTGACTGTTCAAGTGGAATGATCTCCATTTACTGCTAAACCAGTGAGAGTCCCTTCAAAGTCGTAGCCAAGATTGAAGATAAATTCTGGCCCATTGATAAATGACAGCCCTACCTATGACCTCGACTACAAAAATTATTGACAACGAATGATCCATTCTATCAAGAAGCTGAATTCTTGATTGTGTCCAGCTATTTCGGCCAATACCTGCACTAAAATGCAGATTTCAGATACTTCCATCACAGAAAAAGCAGCAATCAAAGATGAAGTATGGTTCAAACTTCAATTCCCACCAAAATATGGTTCAAAAGAACTACTGCTTTTTTGTGTGACTATGTCTTGATCTGATCAACAATACCCAGCACATATTTCGATCCATTTTCTTATCGAAATCAGAGACCCACCAAGCTGTTAATCCAAACACCAAACAAACGAAACCAGCAATGCATTTTTCATATGCTGCTATCCATATACGGTATCCATGTAACCCAATTCGAAAGAAAGCCCATTTGCAAAAACAAAGATTCAAACTTGTCTTGTTTTCTTGAATTGGGATTCCCAAATCAATCAAAAACAAGGGGAGGAGAGATTTGAGATTTGAGATACAATGTTAAGTGCAATAAAGAATAAGGAGTACTAAGGGGTAAGTATGGAAGAAGAAGTTGAGATTTGAGATTTGAAGATTTGCCCACAACTGTTTCTTCGTGCAAAATTTCTCGGTTGATTCTGGTGTTTGGTTATCCGGGGAAGAAGATGGCGCTCATAGTATTTGTATTTTTAATTCAGTGTACACGAACTTATTTTAAGAAACAAAAATGAAGAGAAATGCATCAAGATCAAGTACCAATCTGAAATCGATTGACATGAAATTGTTAATGGTAAATGATTGTACAATATGATTGTCTCAGATCAATTCAAGATGAATCTTACAGGTAGAAATTTTCTGTGCAGTCCTGTAAGAGTTCTATGAACCACGATCACGGCTTAGTTTTCAGTAACACGCATGTTAAGGATGCGAAGCGTAATTCCATGCATCCAGAAGTAATGACACGCGGCCAAGAGTAATTATTAGTGGCCAGAAGTAATTCTATGCGGTCAAGAAGCATGTAAAACACAAGAGCATATATCGTGCATAGTAACCACGCTTTCAAAACTCTGCGGCCAGAAGCAATTCCATGTGGCCAAGAGTAATTCTCTGTGGGTCTCTGCATGTAGTTTTTAGTAACTTTGCATGTTGAAGATGCTAAGTGTGTTAAATTCTATTTTTTTTTTAAATTTATCAAGAAAATTGAAAATCTCCCTTGTATTGCATAGAGATTAGTCCAGAGCAATCCAATACCTTCAGATTGTTCTTTATGGCTTGGAGATTCAATAAACCAGACAGTGAAATCTGATCGACGAGTCCATCTATGTCCTTGTGGGCATCAGTGTCAATGACTATGGTTTCAATGGGTAAAGATAGCGTCTTGTCATTTACCTTTAAGCAACGCTTCACCCTGATTAGATATTGAAAAAATAAGCTTTGAGATCAAAGATATCGACCAAAGAAGCGCCCGGCCACTGGCCCAAGTAGGCACTGCACAGAAGATATCGCTTGGCTTCGTAGATTTTTATAGTGGTCTTGTTTCTAATCAATTTTCATGAACGAAACCCAAAAAAATTTATGGTTTGATTTCACCATTATTTAGTACTTTTAAAACATTATTTATTGATATATATATAATGGGTCTTGATCCGATTGGAAATGAGGGACATACATGCGTTTTACCGAAATGCATCATTTTTTGATCCATCGAGGGTAAAATAATCACTTCTTTTGATGTGGAAATGATTTTTTTTTATCCAAACTACTTGGGTTAGAAAGTAGATTGGACAAGCTTTCTAATGGTTCAAACCATGCACAAATTGAAGTTCGGGAGTGTCCGGAGCAAGTCCGCAAAGTTTGACACGTTATGCAGCATTAGTGCGCCTCAAGCGCAATCCTATGCACCCAGGCGCATCTAAATGCGCCCCGGGCGCATCCTGAACAAGTCCAACTTTGTGAACTTGCCCCAGACAATCCCGAACTCTAATTTGCGCGTGGTTTGAACCGTTAAAAAGCTTGTCTAATCTACTTTCCTACCGAATTAGTTTCAATGAAAATTATTTTGTACATCAAGATACATGACTATTTTACCCTCAATTGGTCAAAAATTAAATTATTTAGTAAAATACTTGTATCCCTCTCATTTTAAATCGGATTTAGTCAAATTATATAATGATAAGTAAGGTGTTCACTGTATTAAAAGATGATGGAAACTAACAATTAAAATATTGAAGTTTTATTTACGAAAAGTTGGTCAAAGGAATATCGATTCAAATTAAGATCATCAGAGCGACAAAGGCTAAAGTACATTTTGGCGCCCATTTACACATTTTAAGTTCCACTCAATACACACATCCCTAGTTCAAGGGTACACGTTCATTCTGTAAGAGTGTCCACACTTCATTAAATAATCAGAAATTGTTTTATCATCAAGATTCATCTAAGGTAATAAAATGGAATGAGAAGAAAAGTGTGAGAAGAAAACTACAATCGTTTCTCTCTTCATCCCTTACAAGAACCTTACATTGTTACTGATATATATACAAACTATTACCATACATTTACCCTTCTATACAGCTAGTCAATCCCACAATCACAGCTAATAAAATCAAATCTAGAATACAAGAAGGGAAGGAAATTGGAGATGAGATTGTAGATGAGGGTGAGTAATAATCATATCGTGGATGATCTTCAATAGGTAGTGAGTTGACCGGTGTTGGTGTGGGAGTTGAAGTGACATCATGAAATGGAAAAATAGTTTCATGAAATACAACATCTCTTGACACATAAATAGTTTTGCTCTTGATATCGTAAATACAGTATCCTTTCTGGGCATATGGATATCCAACAAATATTCCAGGCTTGGCACGCTGATCAAACTTGTGTTTGATATTGGCATTATGGGCAAACACAAGGCAACCAAACACGCGAAGGGTGGAATAGGAAGGTTGCTTGCAAAATAATACTTCATGGGGTGATCTATTTTGAAGTAAAAGTGTTAAATATGTAGCAGTAAGTATGCATTCACCCCAAAAGGAAAGAGGTAGATTTGCTTGAAACCTTAATGTCCAAGCAACTTCCAAGAGATGTCGATGTTTCCGTTCAACAACGCCATTTTGTTGAGGTGTAGATACACAACTTCTTTGATGAATAACACCATTTTCAGAAAAGAAGTGCTGCATTTTATTTGACAAAAATTCACTCCCATTATCAGAACAAACTTGTTGAATTTGGGGAAGAAATAAGTCACCTTCACCATAAAATACATGTGTATATTTTACCTTGAAACTGGGTTTTCACCATGGAAAAGAACGATTTTAAATGATAGCTTGTATCAGATTTAAAACGCATAAGGTATACCCAAGTACATCTTGAGAAATCATCCGCGATAGTAAGAAAATAACGTGCACCACTCATAGATTGCTGGGAAAAACTCCCCCATATGTCAACATGAATCAATTGGAACGGTTTATTAGATGAAATAGAGCTAGTGGGAAAATTCAACCTAGTTTGTTTTGCTTGAGGGTAAACATCACAAACATAGTTATTGGAACAAGAAATAAAAGGAACATTTTTGGCTAACTCAGACAACCGATGATGAGAAGGATGCCCAAGCCGCCAATGCCAAATGTCGATGGTAGGTGTACCAGTAATGAATGTGCAAAAGGGTTTTGAAGGTAGTAGAGGCCACCATGTGCACTACCCAGTCCAATCGTCTTCTTCACGGACAGGTCCTGAAACACACATCGATCATGAAAAAATGTCGCAGAGTATTGATGAGATTTTGTGAGCTGACTGATAGATAGAAGATTAAAATGAAAGGAAGGTATGTAGAAGACATCCTCAAGTTGAAAATTTGGTGAAAATTTTATGGTTCCAATATCTGTGACTGGTGCATGAGAACCATCAGGTAGTTGGACATGGGTGGAGCATGGTGAATATGATGAGAAACATGCCAAAGAGGAGCACATGTGATTTGAGGCTCCAGTGTCGATAATCCAAGCAGAATCTAACGCATTGAGAGCTATACCTGCTAAGTTGGCTTGAGAATTAATGCTACCTGAAGAAAGCAAGGCCAAAATATTGTTGTATTGGTCTTGGGTAATCAATGGAGCAGCCACCATTGCTCGATCGTTGGATCGAGGAGCTCCTGAAGAAGAGGAGCTCGAAAGTCTATGGTTGTTTGAGGAACCTCTTGGTTTATCTGTGGGATAACCATGCAACCTATAACATGTATCTCGGTTATGGTTATTCTGATCATAGTAATCACAGTACATCCTTGGTTTCCCAGTTTGGCGATGGTCTCCACCTATGTTGCGCTGATTAGGATTTCCGTTGTACCGATTGGATGATCTGTTTGGGTGATGACCCGAACCCCTAGAATTGGTGCTGAGATTAGCATGATTTTGAGAAGGTGTAGACTGGTTCTCTGTGCCATTGGAAGTACTGAATTGGCTATTAGTGCAGCAGCTTCGGGCATGGTTGTAGAAGGGGTTCATGGTTGTAGAAAGGGTTGAAGAGTGTATTTCCTGTTGCTTCTCTTCTTGTCGCACGAGAGCATAAATCTTGGCGGCACTTGGAAATGGCTCCATTAAAAGAATCTGACTTCGCAGACTAGAATAGCGCTCATGGAGGCCTTGGAGGAACTCCATGGCACGATCTTGTTGATGGAGAGCAGCATTCGCTTTTCCATGGCCACAAGTGCAAGGTTGCATAGTAGAGAGGGAACTGAGTTCATCCCATAGTGCCTTCATTCTTGTAAAATATGTGGAGACGGTAGTATCTTCTTGTGTTGTTTTACCAATGGCTTGCTTCAGTTGATAGATTTTCGGAGCATTGGTTTGGGTGAATCGATCACGAAGATCCAGCCACACTTCTCTAGCTATTTCAGCATAAAGAATGCTCCCACGGATCGCAGTTTCTGTGGAGTTGAGAATCCATGAACTAACCAGATCATTGCATCACTCCCAGTGACGCAACATGCTGGACTCCATGGGTATTTCGATTGTTCCGTCGACGAAGCCCAACTTATTTTTAGCGCGAAGTGCCATGGTCATTGCGCGAAGCCACGTTCCATAGTTATCTCCTGAGAGGAGAGGGGAAACTAAAACAGCAGTTGGACTGTCAGAATGAGGAATGAGGAATGAAGAAGGGATCGTTGATTGATCCCAAGGCATCATTTGAATTGGAACCTTTTTCATTTTGTTTCTCTGTCATGGTTTGAAAGAGGCAGATCAGTCACTGCTCTGATACCATAATAAAATGGAATGAGAAGAAAAGTGTGAGAAGAAAACTACAATCGTTTCTCTCTTCATCCCTTACAAGAACCTTACATTGTTACTGATATATATACAAACTATTACCATACATTTACCCTTCTATACAGCTAGTCAATCCCACAATCACAGCTAATAAAATCAAATCTAGAATACAAGAAGGGAAGGAAAGCCTAGGAATGATTTGCAGATATCAAGGATTGACTCCTTGATTTGGGCTTGATAGGAAGTATCCATAATTGACTAGGCTAGCTAATTGATGCTATAGTCTCTAATATAAGGTGAGACTTGCGATGAGGGTGAGAGATAACGATAGGGAGTCGAGCACGGAGGGGTGCTCCTCTATTCTTTATTTCAGACCGATGGCACTGTGTTCCTCTGCAAATTTTTTTGTTTTCTGTTTGGAAGAAATAGCAGCTTCTGTTATTACCACCTTATTTTCATCGCGTTGGGACGTTGCTGCAACTGATATGCTAGTAGAGATAGAATACCATTCGATGTGTGTCGGCAAAAACTTAGAAGCTCTGACATACAATTTAGATGTATTTACGTATGCACTAGTTACAGATTTGTAATTATTGGTTCTGTAATACAGACTTGCAGGAAAAAAACGCCGAGTACATTATCTCTAGTTCGACTGGAGTTCTTGACACATTTGATAATCCGACCGCCTCAACAAGGAAGGTGAAATTCAAATGCTGCAGAAACAGGTGTTTTTGTAAATTCTGAGAAGCTCTCACGTGAAACTTACGGTTGGACACGACCTTGCATAGTTGTATGTATGAAGGAAAAACTTTCTGTCAAACAACTTGTAACAAAACTTACAAGTGCAACGTTTACTTTAGTAATGGCCAGTTCCGGTATTTACAACAGCTCTTCTCAATCATATAGTTGTGTTTGTCTTTCTTTGGCGAGCCCTGCAAAATTAACGTTTCATTGATCGGGTAGACTGACATTTTGCGAAACGGCTGTTCAGATGGTTTTTTTTTTATTGAGCATATGATTTCAAAGTAAATTAGGATGACAACCAGAGTCGAATTGCGCTAATCCGGCATCCGTATGACAAGATTGTGTTTATCATCTGTTCACTGAGATCATCAAAACATGGTGCCTCAATGTTCCAAGGTTCTTGAGAGTCATATCAGTCAACCCCATATTATCGGAGATATCAAGGTGTCGCATATGATAGTTTTCCTGTATATAAGCCGGAGAAGAATTATCCATCTCTTGTCCTCCTGTATGTGTCATCTTAAGAATTTCAAGTAAAGGACAACTTTTCGTGAGGGCGTAAAAGGAAACACTAGTCAACCCAAACGGTCCATAAAAACATATAGAAGTTAGATTAGAGAGATACTATGCCAAATCGCTTATACCTGTGTCTGTGAGTGACCACCCTATTAGGGTTAACACTTCCAGTGTCAACTGGCATGCATGCAAAAGCATTTTTAATGCACCATGGATTTCAGAATACTGCCGCTGAAGCCAATGAGCTTGAGCTTCTTTAACGGAGGGCATGCTTTTGCGACGAAACAAATATATTTGTTCGAAATGAGATATTGATTCATGGTGAGAGAACGCAGATTTTTGGCATTGGTGAACATGTTTTCCATTGTTAAAGAGAAAGCAGAATGTTGTGGTGACCACAATTTTAGCGAGAGAGAGAGAGAGAGGTCAAATTGGGACTATGCTGCCAAGTGCAATTCGAAGCGGCTAAGAGTAATTCAATGCGGCCAAGTGCAATTTGAAGCGGCCAAGAGCAATTCGAAGTAGCCAAGTGCAGTTTGATTCGATACGGCCAAGTGCAGTTCGATGCGGCCAAGAGTAATTTGTAGTGGCCAAGTGCAATTCAAAGCGGTCAAGAGCAATTCAATGCAGCCAAGTGCAATTAAAAGCGGCCTAGTGCAATTCGATGCGATCAAGAGAAATTCGTAGAGGCTAAGTGCAACTTGATGTGGCCAAGAATAATTCATAGTGGCCAAGTGCAACTTGATGTGGCCAAGAATAATTTGTAGTGGCCAAGTGCAATTCGATGCATCGTTAAGGCTCATGAACATGCATCGTTAAGGCTCATGAACAAGTTCAAGCTCGACTCAAACCTAGGCAACCTCAACTCGATCGAGAAAGCAAGTCCAAACTAGGTGGGCAGCCTTCTGGGTTAGTACAAAAAAATAGTTGACATCTCTACTCTACGGATGATTTTATTTTTGGGCTTAGAAGTATTGTGGAGTCTTTATAAGTCATGTGGGGTGTGTTGGGCGTGGGTGGGGTCTGGCGTGGGCTAGTGAGTAGGTCTGGGTTGAGTGAAAAACGTACTTTCGGTTGCAAATCGGGTATCACGTGGTGCCCATGCAGCGCATCCGAGCCAAGCAATCGATGGTTCGGTTGCATTTTTGGATGGCCATACTAAAGCTTAGTGATCTTTTTCTCATGTAAACTCTTTGGGGCCAGTCCTGATGAGGATTATTTTCATACGTTTATCTTTTTGGGTTGGTATCTTGCCAACTATGTTGAGCTTTGGGTCCAGGGTGGCATATGATTGTCGATTGGTGAGGTGCCAATGTTGTTGGGATGCTTCTTTCTTGTTGTGATGCCGTCATGCTTGCAATCCGTTTGATCTTTGTACTATCTCAAAGGTTAATAAAATCCACTTCTTGCTGTTAAAAAAAAAAAAACCTATCTATGATACCATGTTTAATTATCCAACTCAAAATCAATTGGCAAAGAGTGAAGAGGCCGCCCAAGCTAATATTTCAGTTTTAGAGGTTTATAATATTCAACCACTGTTAACAACATTACAAGAAAAACTGGAAATAGTGGAAGAACTAAGTGTTCATGACTGTAATCAAACTAAGTTTTATTTTCAGTGATCAAAAGCAAATGAATTCAGAGTAAAATAGGGGGACAAGACAACTACACAGAGTCACGTAAATCCTTCAAATCCGGCAGCCAAAGGACAAGACTGTGTTTTTATGATCTTTTCACTGAGACCGTCACAACTTGGTGGATCAACGTTCCTAAGGGAGGGCCTCGAAAACGCCATCAGAGGTAAAATATCGCTGCTCACTTTTCTCAGTCATGCGCAGTTCCTCACCACCTCCATTACACCTTTATGTCTTTTTGCAGCATCTAATGTTTAAATATTGGAGATTTCGACACCTTTTTCCAATCATTGCCATTCCTTTGTCATCAATTTGTGTCTCTTGAGCTTCCAAAGTCTTCAAATTCACTACACAATGGTTCGAACAGCTCCCAAAAACATCTGAAATATTAAGACCATGGATGTTCAGTTGTGTTATGGCAGGGCATCTCCTCAAAACTTTTCCGATGCCGAAATTGGTGAGGCGCATACAAGCACTTACATCGAGGAATTGTAGATTCGGGCAAACTTGCCCAAAGTTCTTGAGCGTCATGTCAGTCAACCACATATTCCCGAAGATATCTACGTGTCGCATATGATGGTTTTTATGTGAATAATCCGGACAAAAAAGATCCATCTCTTGTCCTCCCGTATGTGTCATCTTAAGAATTTCAAGTAAAGGACAACTTTTCGTGAGGGTGTAAAAGGTGAAACTAGTCAACCCAATTGGTCCACAAAAATCTATAGAAGTTAGATTATAGAGATACTGAGCCAAATCGCCCATAACCGTGTCTGGGAGTGGCCACCCTTGTAGGGTTAACTCTTACAGTGTCAACTGACATGCTTGCAAAAGCATTTTTAATCCACCATGGATTTCAGAATTTTGGCCCATGGAGCAACCGAGCCTGAGCTTCTTTAATGGAGGACGTGCTTTTGCGACTAAACAAAAATGTTTGTCCGAAATGAGATCGCGACTCATGGTGAGAGAATGCAGATTTTTGGCATTGGCGAACGCGTCGTCCATTGAAAAAGAGAATGCAGAAAGTTGTAATGACCACATTACTAGCGAGAGAGAGGTCAAATTGGGACTATGCTGCATCACAAAACTAATGCCGTTTCCAGTCACGCGATGTTGATGGAAACTGCATAATGAAAGACTAATGCTCCTCAGTTTCAGACAATTTGTGGATAGAGAAATAAGTGATTGATCAGTAATGAAACAAGCATCACCTTCAAAAACAATCTCCTTCAATTCCTTAAGCTTTGATGCCAGTGCATCAACACCATCATCTGTTATATGTCCCGGAACCTCATCATTGCCTTTAAAATGACTGTCCTTATCCGCACGAATCCTGAGTTCCTCTAGCCGTGGGAAACAATCTGCTAACAAAACCAAATCGTTGTCTTGCATGAAGATCAGTCCAGAGCAATCCAATACCTTCAGATTGTTCTTTGTATTCTTATTCAACGCCAGTGCCTTAAAACCATCTCGCGGAGTTTTTGTAGACCACCCGGGAAACTTCATGGCTTGGAGATTCAATACGCCAGACCGTGAAATCTGATCAACGAGTCCATCTATGTCCTGTACCTTGTTGTAAATAATGTCGATGACTATTGTTTCGATGTGTCCAAATCTTCGAACAAGATTGGGGAGCAGAGGGAGAGTCTTGTCGTGTACGTTCAAGCCGAGCTTCACCCGATTGGATATCGAAAGGAACCGCCAATTCACGCTCATCGTCTTCTCTAAGTTTTTGGAATATAAGTTCCCAGCAATCATCTGGGAAGTAGTAACCAGATGGTCCAGATCTTTGTTTCTGCATTATTGATGAGTTTGAGAAAAGAAAGAATAGATTAAATTTCTTGTTTTTTGTTCCGCACAGGTGTATTTGTAGTGGGTATATCAGGATTCAAATCCTGTTTAAAAAAGGATCGGGAAAAAAATAGGAAATGAACCGAATGAACCAAACGGTTTCGTATGACTTGCTATGTTTTATTCTTCTATTTCTTTGGAATCTCTCTATGTTTGGAGAGATTTTTTGGGGCCGAGTGGGTATATCTTACGTGGTATCCGTTTGGTGCATCCGAGCCGTCCGATACACTTTTGGATGGCTCGGATTGAAACACTTTTGAATGGCTCGGATTGAAACCCTCTCTCTCCTCTCATCCCAACATTTTCTCTCTTCAAATCTAAGCCATTCAAACATGGAATGGATGGCATGGATGCGTGAGCGGGCACCACGTGGTACCCGCTCGACACTGAAAAATTTTCATGTTTGGGAAACATCGAATTTCCTAATTACAGGCAACCTTGGAAATCCTTATTAACCAGAGAAATTCTTGGGTGCAAATAGGGTACGGCTGGCATGGTATCCGACGTGCATATTCGGGTCGTCCAACAAAGCAACCGACGGTCCGGATTGAAATTAACACACTTTTTCTTTTTTATTTAAAAATCCGTTCGGTACTTTCAATCCAGACTGTCGGTTGTTTTTTTGGACGTCCCGGATGTGCGTGTCGGGTACCCGATTTGCAACCAAGAATTTCTCTATCTATCAACATATGTATGCGCTGATTTAGGACTTTGTACGTTTTCTTTCTCTGTTAATTTTCTGAAACATCTACTTTCTTTGTTTTAAAAACAAAGAAACTACTTTTCAGATGATTGCTGGGAACTGAGGAAAGAAGAAGAAATTTAATCTCTTTATTCCTTTCTCAAACTCATCAATAATGAATGGTTACTTCCCAGATGATTGCTGGGAACTTATATTCCAAAAACTGAGAGAAGATGATGAGCTTGGCTTGGATTAAATCCGATCTGAATTTTATTTTTTTTTAAATTTTTTAAAA
Source organism: Rhododendron vialii (assembly GCF_030253575.1). NCBI lineage: Eukaryota > Viridiplantae > Streptophyta > Magnoliopsida > Ericales > Ericaceae > Rhododendron > Rhododendron vialii. The sequence continues at coordinate 2,962,709 of NC_080557.1, read as the reverse complement.
AAAATGGTAAATTTTTTATTTTGAAAAAAAAAATGTTTAAGAAGTTGTATTTTTATATTTTTTTGAAAAAAATATATTTTTTGCTAAAATTTTTGAAGTAAAAAAGTTTTCGGATTTTTGGATTGGATCCGATTTTTCAAATTCGGATTACTACTATCGGATTCGAGTCTTATTGGATTCGGATTTGTTGGATTCGGATCGAATCCGATCCATTGACAGGCCTATCTCAAAGCGGCTCCTTTCAATAACTAACTGTGTGAAGCATAGTTTGAATGTTAACGCCGAGACGCGCCATCCACTCCCGAATCTTCTTAGAAGATTTCGACACATCAAAAGCATAGTCATCTGTTTTGATATCTTTTTTTTTTAATTTTAAAAAAGACGTAGATGGACTCGTTAATCAGATTGCACGGTCTGGAGTGTTGAATCTCCAAGACATAAGGTTTCGGTGTTCCACAGAACCTCTGCGAGATGGTTTTAGGGCGCTTGCGTTGAATAAGGATTTAAAGAACTATTTGAAGGCATTGGATTGCTCTGGACTGTGCTGTATGCAAGACAAGGATTTGGTTTTGATATCGGATTTGTTCCCACAGATAGAAGAACTCAGGCTTAGAACGGATGACAGATGATGGCGTTGATGCGTTGGCATCAAAGCTTAAGGAGTTGAAGGAGATTGTGTTTACGGGTTATGCTTGTTTCATAACTGATCAATCCCTTGTTTCTTTATCCACAAAATGTATGGAACTGAGGAAAATTAGTCTTTGCATATACAGTATGTGACTGAAGATGGCATTGATTTTGTGTTACGGCATAGTCCCAATTTGACCTCTCTCTCGCTAGAATTGTGGTCGTTACAACATCCTGCATCCTCTTTTGCAATTGGAAACGCGTTAGCCAATTCCAAAAATCCGCACTCTCTCACCATGACTCAAGAACTCATTCCGGACAAGCGCATTTGCTTAGTTGCCAAAGCATGTACTCGGTTAAGAATGCTCAAACTTCTTGGCTTCAGTGGCCAGTATCCTGAAATCCATGGGGGATTAAAATTTCTTTTGCAGGCATGTGAATTGACACTGGAAGAGCTAACCCTGAAATCCATGGGACGCAAATTAATGACAAAGGAATAGCAATGATGGAACATAGGTGTTGAAATCTCCAATATTTGGATATTGGATTCTGCAATGAAGTGACAGATACGGGGGTAATGGAGGTGGTGACGGTGGACAAGCTTTCAATGAACATTATTTTGTACGTCAATGGGTCTTGATGTAAATTGGACAAGCTTTCTAACCGTTCAAAGCACGCACAAATTAGAGTTCGGGAGTGTCTGAGGCAATTCTGCAAAGTTTGACAACTTATGTAGCATTAATGCGCCCCAGGCGCAGTCCCATGTGCCGAGGCGCATTTCAATGTGGCCCGGGCGCATCCTGAACATTACACAACAAGTCCAATTGGAAATGACGCGTTTTACAGAAATATTGCATCATTTTTTGACCCATCGAGGGTAAAATAGCCACTTCTTTTGATGTGGAAATGATTTTTGATCCAAACTACTTGGGATAGAAAGTAGATTGGACAAGCTTTCTAATGGTTCAAACCATGCGCAAATTGGAGTTCGGGAGTGTCCGGGGCAAGTCCGCAAAGTTTGACACGTTTTGCAACATTAGTGTGCCTCAGGCGCAATCCTATGAGCCTAGGCGCATCTAAATGCGCCCCGGGCGCATCTTCAACATTGCACAACAAGTCCACTATAAAATTTTTGTTTCCACTCTTATTTTACATTCAACATATGTACGTCTTCTCTGTTTTCTGAAACATCTACTTTCTTTGTTTTAAAAACAAAGAAACTACTTTTCAGATGATTGCTGGGAACTGAGAAAGAAGAGGAAATTTTATCTCTTTTTTCATTTCTCGAACTCATCAATAATGGAGAAACAAGGACATGGTTGATTACTTCCCAGATGATTGCTGGCCGGGAACTTAATTATATTCCAAAAACTGAGAGAAGATGATGAACGTGACTTGGGATCGATATCTTTGGTCTCAAAGCGGTTCCTTTCGATATCTGACCGGGTGAAGCATAGTTTGAATGTGAACGCCAAGAAGTGCCATCTACTCCTGAATCTTCTTAGAAGATTTCGACACATCAAAAGCATAATCATTTGTTTTGATAAAAAACGAAGAAGATGTAGATGGACTCGTTAATCAGATTGCATGGTCTGGAATATTGAATCTCCAAGACATAAGGTTTCGGTGTTCCCCACAAACTCCGCGAGATTGTTTTAGGGCACTTGCGTTGAATAAGAATATAAAGAACCATTTGAAGGTATTGGATTGCTCTGGACTGTGCTGTATGCAAGACATGGATTTCTACAATGAGATGCGAGGTGGGGTTTATCAAGTGCAGCCACATCTATTTTCCTTAAAAAAATATCGCCAAAATCATCTCCGATTATGTATCAATTGACATCTCAACAACATGATATCTATCAAGTTTTATCTTCTTGACAAGACCTATCACTTGAACACTTTCGATTGAGATAAACTCAAAATGAGTTAGCAATTTACAAATTATTAGGCTTTATAGAACTTCGCTGGTTGAAAATGCGACGTCTATGTGAAATTCGACCGAAGTTGTTTGGTGGACCTCAAGTGTTGAAGACGCGAGGTCTCAAGAAAACTTGGTCGATGTCGTTTCAGTCTCCCCCACCCAAATATTCAGATCCGACTATTTGCAACTACGAATTTACTGTATGTAGCCTGTGCTAAACAAAACCCATAAATCTTATAACAATTTGCATAGAAATTGATTGAACCATTAACTGGGGTAGGGGTGAGCAAAATAACCATGAAACCGTGAATCCAGTCCAAACCAATCCAAACCGAATAATTTGGTTTGGTTTTTTAATGATGTGGTTAGGTCTTGGTTTAAAAAAAATAAAAACCGTGTTAAATGGTTTGGTTTATGGATTTACGTTAATGGTTCTGGTTCCAAACCAATCCGAACCGTATGATAGACACACACACATATAGTATATAATTTGTTTAGATATACTTAATAAACTTAATTTCCTTATCTAATACTCTATTCCACCACCCTATTGTTTTCTTTCACTTTCAATATTAATTTCCTAAACTTCCTATTCCTACAATTTCATTACGCTAAACATACATGGTTTGGGCTTAGTAAAGTGATTTCCTACTCTTTTATCTCAGTAACTTACTTTCTAATGTATTCTATTCTTATTTAGTTGATTGATGTTAGTGAGTTTTGATGATTTTAATATATTAATTTCAATATAACTTTTAGTTTAAGTTATCTATGCAATTTTAAGTACTTAAAATAGTTTATAGTAATGATATCTCAATTTTAAATGAACCGTGGTTTAAAACCGAAACCAAACCGCCTTTGAATGGTTTGGATTGGTTTGGTTTTATGAATTTTATGGATTGGTTTGGTTCTCTAAATTCATAATCCGTAAGTAGTGGTTTGGTTATTGGATTACTATAAAACCAGACCAATCCGATCCATGCTCACCCCTAAACTGGGGTGACTTTTTATTTGGACCAGCTGGTTTAGAAGGAGTGGAGGCTTTGGGAAATGAAGTTTTGGTGAAGGTGGTCTTTTTGGTGGAGGAAGAAAAGTTATATAACTGAACTCCATTATACGCTAATGTTCGAATCCAAAACTTGAAATTCATCTTATTTTATCCGTTTGGGTACAAATTGGTTTAGAAATTGGGAGTTACAAACTTCGAATATGAAATCTGCGTTTTATTGTGACGAACTAATTTCTCATATTAGACTTCGTTCGGATATTAGAATCTGAAATTTCACAAAATGGTGTTTAGGTTAAGCAATTAGTATTATATTTGGATTCCTTCAGATTTTTGAATTTGATTCGGCTTGTAATTTTTGAACTTATGAACTAAAAAATATTGAAATTTTTTGAACTTATGAACTCGAAAGTCTTGACCATTTTCGAACCTATGAACTCAAAAGTTGCCTAATAGATTAAAGACGCATCCCTTATATAAGGGATTCTAACTTGTAATGAAATACAAATTCCACTTAAATTCAGACAAAATGAAAGATAAAAGCTACCGGATTCTCTTCATGGTACCCATCGTCACATGCGTTTGTCTTCACCTCTGAGCTTTAGTGGTTGATACTGGCCACGAAAAGTTGATTGGGATTGGCCATCGAAAGTGAATTTGGCTTTATTAGAGTATTATTACTTCACTAATTCTTTTCCCTTCTTGGCAGACAGTTGTCCAGCAATAATTTCTGGTTTCGATTGAGAGAAAGTTAGTTGTGTTGTTTAGTCAAGCCTGATATAGAAGATTATAGTTTGAAGTTCAATGGCCTGAGTTCCAAACAGATGAGACATCAACCCATTTGTCTTCTGCTCACAAATCTTCCACTACAGTTAACAAAACTACCTTTGTTTGGCTTACTTCTGTTCATCTGGTAATGGTGTAAAAACACTCCAGATTCCAGAACAATAGAAGTCCTCTTATCAATGTTTTAGTAGCTCTTGGCCAAGCAAAATAGCATTCAAATATGTAAATCTTGATATCTTGTTATCTTGTGCAGGTTTAAGGATGCGCCCGGGCGCAATAAAGCTACAAAAGAGGTCAAACTTTGCGGATTTGTCCCGGACACTCCAGAACTCCGATTTGCGAGTAGTTTGAACCGTTAGAAAACTTTTTCAATTTACTTTATAACCCAAGTATTTTGAATCCAAATTTTTTTGTACAATAAAAGACTTGAATATTTTATCGTAAGTGGTTCAAAAAAATAATTCATTTCGATAAAATGTTCACATGTCACTCATTTTAAATCTTATCGAGACCCATTATATATCAGTAAATAGAGTTTTTAAGGTACTAAAAGATGGTGATATCCAACCACAAAAAAATTTAAGTTTCGTTTATGAAAGAGGGGTAGAAAGAAGGCTAGCACAAAAATCGTTGGAGCCATTAGGCTAAAACACATATTTGAGAGGTTGCTGTGGTGATAGTGTCTCAATTGATTGGGTGGAGATGAAGTAAAAATACAGTGATGAACTTATATCGATTGAGGTGCTTGCGACTGTACTGAAGGGATGAAAGGGCGGTTGTCAAATTCCGATCGCGGTGGTAGCGTTGCACTCAAAATGGTCAAGTGACAGTGTTGATGGCATAGACGATCAAATTTTGCTTCGTAAATGTACAAGTCTCGCCTTGGGCAAATCCTTATGATGAAACGGTTTCTGACAATTTGATGATGTGTGGAAAGCCCTATGAACTTCGTGAAACTCTTACGGAATTGACGAATACCTTATAATTAGGGATGTGCGTGTTGAATGGAACTTAGAATGTGTAGATGGGCGCGGAAGCGTATTTTAGCCTTTTTGACTCCGATGATCTTTGAATCGTCCTCCTTTTGACCAACTTTTTGAAAACTAAAATTATCATTTTCATTGTTTGTTTTAGTTACCTTTTAATACTTTGACAACCTTATTAATCGTAGTATAATTGGTCATGATCAATGAAAAATAGGAAAGATGCGAGCGTTTTACAAAAATGAATAGTTTTTTTAACCCATTGGGAGTAAAATGGTGAAGTCTTTAGATGTATAAATATTTTTTGATCCAAACTACTTGGGTTGGAAAGTGCATTGAACAAGCTTTCTAACGGTTCAAACCACGTGCAAAATGGAGTTCGGGAGCGTCCGGAGCAAGCCCGCAAAGTTTGACTTGTTGTGCAGCTTTGAGGATGCGCCCGGGCGCATTGAAGTGCGCCTGGGGCGCATAAGCTTGCGCCTGAGGCGCAATGAAGTTGCAAAATAGGTCAAACTTTGCGGACTTGCCCCGAACACTCCCGAACTCCGATTTCCGCGTGATTTGAACCGTTAGAAAGCTTGTTCAATTTGCTTTTTAACCCAAGTATTTTTGATGCAAAAAAATTTGGGCATTAAAAGACGTGATTATTTTATTATAAGTGGTTCAAAAATAAATCATTTCGGTAAAATGCTCGCACGTCACTCATTTTAAATCGTTACGAGACCCATTATATATCAAAAAATAGAGTTATTATGGTACTAAAAGTTGGTGAAATCCAACTACAAAGACATTAAAGTTTTATATATAATAAAGGGGTAGAAAAAAGGCTACCAAAAAAATCGTTGGAGCCACTAGGCTAAAACATGTTCTAAATTTCATTAAGTACTCAAATACTAAGTTCTTTTGTATTTCTTCATTACGTACTCAAGTGTTCTAGAGAGTACATAGTGCATCTACACACCACCAAAGTGTAGGTGAAACTGAGAACACAACAAAACTTGAGAATGTTTCTAAAACGAGAACACCGAACATGATTTGAGGATATTCTATATATTTTAATCTAACTTAACCACATTACAACGCATTGAGAATATTCTCTGCTCATGAATATAAAAAAAATATATTCACAAGGTTAAGATTCATCACTACATCAAAACCACCACATCTATCAAAAAGAATAATCAATCATTCAGAGATTGTGGTGCGAAAAGTTTTAGAATTCAGAAAATTCTCAGTGACTTTTGGGCCTGGCTTTCTTTTTTAGATGGAGAAAATTTTCGTGCATTTTTTTTGGAGCTTCGGTGGGGGCCATCACGGTTAATGTGGTTGTGAGGTGATTTGAATAAATCTTAAAAATACAAAACTTCATATTTCTCGAACTTCGTTAAAGTAAGAATTTCTCAATGATTTTTATGTTGGTGGTGGTCGTATGAATCGTGATATGGTGAAGCGAAAAAACTTGAATTGAATACTTTCAGTCTTTTTGAATTGAGTATATTGTGAATGTTGTTTTGGGGTGGTGGTAGTTTTGAAGTGTTGATGATGAGCTTTAAGACTGAAAATACTCCAAATCCAAACAAATTAGGAATAGTTCTAAAATTTTTTAAATTGTCAAACAGTTTACATGTGTTCTTTGCTAGTGGTTATTATATCCTCGTAGTGAAGGCGGTAGATTTTAATATTGCAATCATTTTAAAACTTATTTAGTGTGTTGGGTGATGGTGAAATAAGGGTGGAAGTGGCGATGAAGTGACGGTGGTGTAGTACTTGATAGGTTGCTGTGGTGATAGTGTCTCAATTGATTGGGTGGAGATGAAGTAAAAATAGAGTGATGTACTTATATCGTTCAAGGTGCTTGCGACGTTACCAAAGGGATGAAAGGGTAGTTGTCAAATTCTGATAGTGGTGGTAGCGTTGTACTCGAAATGGTCAAGTGACAATGTTGGTGGCCTAGACGATCAAATTTCGCTTCGTAAATGTACAAGTCACGCCTTGGGCAAATACTTATGATGAACCGGTTTCTGACAATATGATGCTGTGTGGAAATCCCTATGAACTTTGTGAAACTCTTACGGAATTGACGAATACTGTATAATTAGGGATGTGCGAGTTGAATGGAAGTTAGAATGTGTAGATGGGCGCGGAAATGCATTTTAAGTTTTTTGATTCCGATGATCTTTGAATCAACCTCCTTTTGACCAACTTTTTGTAAAATAAACTTATCATTTTCATTGTTTGTTTTAGTTACTTTTAAATACTTTGAGAGTACTTTCTAACCCAAGTAGTTTGGATTTAAAACATTCGTACATAAAATTTTATGACAAATTTATTTTCAGTGAGTTTGAAATATAAATCAATTCGATAAAACGCTCGCATCTCCTTCATTTTAGATCGGATAGACCTATAACATATCGATAAAGAGGATTTTTAAAGTTCTAAAGATGGTGGTTTAGTAGTCATTGTGGTCAAGTGACGTTTTCGGTGGTGTAGACATTGAAATTTGGCTTCGTAAGCGTACAAGGCTTGTTTTGGACGTATGTCTTACGGAAATTTCGATGATTATGCTGATTTTCTTCGTTTTGATGAAGTTTGGAATGCCTTATGAACTCTTTGAAACTCCTTAAGAAATGAAAAAATACCTTAGAACGGAGAATGCGTGTACTGAATGGGATTTAGAATGAGTGGTAGGGTGTGAAAACGTGTTTTAGCCTTAGTGGCTCCGACAATCTTAGAATTGGTTTACTTTCGAATAACTTTTGGCAAAATAAGAATCTATTATTTTTGTGGTTCAATCCCACCATCTATTAGTAATTTGAATACCCTATTTATCGATATAAAATAGGTTTTGATCTGGTTTTACCATAGTTTGATTCAAGGATTTTTCCGAAACAATTTGTTGTTCAATCCGTTGAGGACAAAGTTGCCTATATTTTGATGTATAAATAATTTTGGAGCCCAAACTAAATTGGTTAGAAAGTAGGCAAGACAAGCTTTTCAACTGTTCAAACCGTATGCGAATCGGAGTACGGGAGTGTCGGTGGTAGGACCGCAAAGTTCGGTCGGTTTTAAAGTTTCAATAATGCGCCTAGGGAGCGATGAAATGCGCCTGGGGCGCAAGTTTATATACTCAGCAATTGGTCAAAGTTTGCAGGTTCATCCCGGACACTCCCGAGCTCCGATTTTTGCAAGGTTTGAACCATTAAAAAACTTGTTAAGTGTACTTTCTAACACAAGTAGTTTGGATTTAAAAATATTTGTGCAGAAAATTTTATGACAAATTTATTTTTCTGTGAGTCTGAAATATAAATCATTTCGATAAAATGCTCGCATCTCCTTCATTTTAGATCGGATAGACCTATAACATATCGATAAAGAGGATTTTTAAAGTTCTAAAAGATGGTGGTTTAGTAGTCATTGTGGTCAAGTGACGTTTTGGGTGGTGTAGACATTGAACTTTGGCTTCCTAAGCGTTCAAGGCTTGTTTTGGGCATATGTCTTATGAAAATTTCGATGATTATGTAGATTTTCTTCGTTTTGATGAAGTCTGGAATGCCTTATGAACTCTCTGAAACTCCTTAAGAAATGAACAAATACCTTAGAACGAGGAATGCATGTACTGAATGGGATTTAGAATGAGTGGTGGGGGTGTGAAAACGTGTTTTAGCCTTAGTGGCTCCGACAATCTTAGAATTGGTTTACTTTCGAATAACTTTTTGCAAATCAGAATCTTTTATTTTTGTTGTTCAATCGCACCATCTATTAGTACTTTGAATACCCTATTTATCGATATAAAATAGGTTTCGATCCGTTTTAACGATAGTTTGATTCAAGGATTTTTCCGAAACAATTTGTTGTTCAATCTGTTGAGGACAAAGTTGCCTATATTTTGATGTATAAATAATTTTGGAGCCCAAATTAAATTGGTTAGAAAATAGGCAAGACAAGCTTTTTAATGGTTCAAACCGCATGCGAATCAGAGTACGGGAGTGTCGTTGGTAAGAGCGCAGTTTCAATAATGCACCTAGGGCGCGATGAAATGCGCCTGGAGCGCAAGTTTATGCGCCTGAGGCGCATTAGCACTTAGTAATTGGTCAAAGTTTGCGGGTTCGGCCCGGACACTCCCGAGCTCCGATTTTTGCAAGGTTTGAACCGTTAAAAAGTTTGTTGAGTGTACTTTCTAACCCAAGTAGTTTGGATATAAAAATATTTGTGCATAAAATTTTATGACAAATTTATTTTTCAGTGAGTTTGATATATAAACCATTTCAATAAAACGTTTGCATCTCCATCATTTTAGATCGGATAGACCTATAACTATCGATAAAGAGGATTTTAAAGTTCTAAAAGATGGTGGTTTAGTAGTCATTGTGGTCAAGTGACGTTTTCGGTGGTGTAGACATTGAAATTTGGCTTCCTAAGCGTTCAAGGCTTGTTTTGGGCGTATGTCTTACGAAAATTTCGATGATTATGTAGATTTTCTTCGCTTTGATGAAGTCTAGAATGCATTATGAACTCTCTGAAACTCCTTAAGAAATGAACAAATACCTTGGAACGGGGAATGTGTGTACTTAATGGGATTTAGAATGAGTGGTGGGGTGTGAAAACGTGTTTTAGCCTTTGTGGCTCCGACAATCTTAGAATTGGTTTACTTTCGAATAACTTTTTGCAAATCAGAATCTTTTATTTTTGTGGTTGAATCCCACCATCTATTAGTACTTTGTATACCCTATTTATCGATATAAAATAGGTTTTGATCCGGTTTAACGATTGCTTGATTCAAGGATTTTTCCGAAACAAAATTTTTGTTCAATCCGTTGAGGACAAAGTTGCCTATATTTTGATGTATAAATAATTTTGGAGCCCAAACTAAATTGGTTAGAAATTAGGCAAGACAAGGTTTTCAATGGATCAAACTGCATGCGAATCGGAGTACGGGAGTGTCGGTGGTAAGACCGCAAAGTTTGGTCGGTTTTAGAGTTTCAATAATGCGCCTAGGGCGCGATGAAATGCGCCTGGGGCACAAGTTTATGTGCCTGAGGCGCATTAACACTCAGCAATTGGTCAAAGTTTGCGGGTTTGCCCCGGACACCCCCGAGCTCCGATTTTTGCAAGGTTTGAATCTTTAAAAAGCTTGTTGAGTGTACTTTCTAACCCAAGTAGTTTGGATTTAAAAATATTTGTGCATAAAATTTTATGGAAAATTTATTTTTCAGTGAGTTTGATATATAAATCATTTCGATAAAACGTTCGCATCTCCATCATTTTAGATCGGATAGACCTATAACTATCGATAAAGAGGATTTTTAAAGTTCTAAAAGATGGTGGTTTAGTTGTCATTGTGGTCAGGTGATATTTTCGGTGATATAGACATTGAAATTTGGCTTCCTAAGCGTTGAAGGCTTGTTTTGGGTGTATGCCTTAGGAAAATTTCGATGATTTTGCAGATTTTGTGCGCTTTGATGAAGTCTAGAATGCATTATGAACTCTCTGAAACTCCTTAAGAAATGAACAAATACCTTAGAACGAGGAATGCTTGTACTGAATGGGATTTAGAATGAGTGGTGGATGCAAAAATGTGTTTTAGCCTTAGTGGCTCCGACAATCTTAGAATTGGTCTACTTTTGAATAACTGTTCGTAAATCAAAATCTATTATTTTTGTGGTTCAATCCCACCAACTATTAGTACTTTGAATACCCTATTTATCGATATAAAATAGGTTTTGATCCGGTTTAATGTTAGTTTGACTCAAGAATTTTTCCGAAATAATTTGTTGTTCAACCCGTTGAGGAGAAAGTTGTCTATATTTTGATGTATAAATAATTCTGGAGCCCAAACTAAATTGATTTGAAAGTAGGCAAGGCAAGCTTTTCAACGGTTCAAATCGCATGCGAATCGGAGTTCTGGAGTTTCGGTGGCAAGACAACAAAGTTTGGTCGGTTTTAAAGATTTTACAATGCGCCCATGTCGCGAATTCGCTTCCTCGATCTTCTTTAGTTTTTGTTGAAAGAATCAGTGACTACCAATGTGTTCCTTGTACAGATGTGGCTCTTAGCCCATCTGGTTGAAATCCTTTGGTTCTATGGAGGAGGTCCGGGCCGGGTTCAAGTCTCGATTGAAAGACATCGAACCCCCTTTGGTTGGTTACCCACTAATTGTCGAGCTTCTGAGAATTCGTTGCATGGTATTATCTCTACTAGAGAATGAAATACTAGGAAGCACGCTTTCAAGCTAAATGGAAAGCAGAAAAAGGATCCCATACTACTGTTTTAGAGTGCTTCAAACAAAACAATCGACTACAAGAATATTAAATGCTAAAGCATCTAACTCAAAACTAATTGAGCCGAGAGAGCTTATTTACTAAGTTTGGAGTAACCAATGTGACAGAAGCTCTAACATTAAAAAACGAAAAACTTCGAGTAATGGAAGAACTATAAGGTCATAACTGCAATAAACAAAAGTTTTTTCGTGATCCCAAGCATATGAATTCGAAGTACGCAGAGTCATAAAAGTATGCCAAGCCGGCATTCGAAGGACAAGACTGAATTTATCATCTGTTCACTGAGATCACCGAAACATGGTGATAATAAATCTTCCTAAGGGAGGGCCTTGACGACACCATTTGAGGTAAAATATCTCTGCTCACTTTTTCACACCCAAATAAAATTATTTCCCGCAGTCTTTCACAATTCCTCACCACCTCCATTACCCCTTTCTCTGTCACTTCTTTGCAGTATCTCCAATGTGCAAATATTGGAGATTTCGACACCTATTTCCAATCATTGTCATTCCTTCGTCATTAATTTGGGTTCCACGAGCTTTCAAATTCTTCAAATTTTACTACAGAATGGTCAGAACAACATCCAAAAATATCTGAAACCTCATGACCATTGATATGCAGTTGTGTTGTGGCGGGGGCATCTCCTCAAAACTTCTCCAATGCCAAAATTGGTGAGGTGCAGACAACGACTTACACTGAGGAACTGAAGATTTGGGCAAACTTGCCCAAAGTTCTTGAGCGTCATATCAGTCAACCAACTATTGTCCCAAATATCAAGGAGTCGGATGCGATAGTTTTCTTGTAAATAATCTGGAGAAAATTTATCCATCTCTTTTCCTTTTGAGTATGCCATCTTAAGTGTTTTAAGTAAAGGGCAACTTTTTGTGAGGGTGCAAAAGGTGATACTAGTCAACCCAACAGATATAGTCAGATCTACATAAGTTAGACTAGAGAGATACTTAGCAGGCATCGCCCATACCTGTGTCTGTGAGTGGCAACATTCTTAAGGTTAGCTCTTCCAGTGTCAACTGACATGCTTGCAAAAGCATATTTAATGCACCATGGATTTCAGAATATTGGCCCTTGTTGCCAATGAGCTTCAGCTTCTTTAATGGAGGACGGGCTTTTGCGAGTAAATAAATATGCTTGTCCGAAATGAGATCTCGACCCATGGTGAGAGAATACAGATTTTTGGCATTGGTGAATGTGTTTTCCATTGAAAAAGAGAAAGCAGAATGTTGTGATGACCCCAATACTAGCATGAGAGAGAGAGCGAGAGAGAGGTCAAATTGGCACTATGCCGCATCACAAAACCAATTCCATCTCCAGTCACACGATGTTGACTGATGCTGCTCATGCAACAACTGATTTCCCTCTGTTTTATACATTTTGTGGAAAGAGAAATAAGTGATTTATCAGTAATGGAACGAGTATCACCAGTAAACGCAATCTGCTTCAACTACTTAAGCTTTGATGCCAATGCATCAACACCATCATCTGTTATCTTTTTACCCGCACTAATGAGAAGATTGCCATAGCCTTGCTTACAAATGTCCTAAAGCTTAGTGATCTTTTGTTCATGTAAACTCATTGGTGAGGATTATTTTCATATGTTTATCTTTTTGGGTTGGTATCTTGCCAACTATGTTTAGCTTTGGGTCCGGGGTGGCATATGATTGCCGATTGGTGAGGTGGCAACATTGTTGGGATGCTTCTTTCTTGTTGTGATGCCGTCATGCTTGCAATCCGTTTGATCTTTGTACTATTTCAAAGGTTAATAAAATCCTCTTCTTGCTGTTCAAAACAAAAACCTATCTTTGATACTATGTTAAATCATCCAACTCAAAATCAATTGGCAAAGAGTGACGATGCCGCCCAAGCTAATATTTCAGTTTTAGAGGTTGTAATATTCAACCACTGTTGACAACATTACAAGAAAAACTGGAAATAGTGGAAGAACTATAAGTTCATGACTGTAATCAAACAATGTTTTATTTTCTGTGATCACAAGCAAATGAATTCAAAGCAGTAAAATAGGAGGACAAGACAACTACACAGAGTCACGTAAATCCTTCAATCCGGCAGCCAAAGGACAAGTCTTTGTTTATGATCTTTTCACTGAGGCCGTCGTGACTTAGTGGATCAATGTTCCTAAGGGAGGGCCTTGAAAACGCCATCTGAGGTAAAATATCGCTGCTCACTTTTTCACACCCACCTAGAAGGATATCCCTCAGTCTTGCGCAGTTCCTAACCACCTCCATTCCACCTTTATCCGTCACTTTTTTACAGCATCCAATGTCCAAATATATATTGGAGATTTCGACACCTTTTTCCAATCATTGCCATTACTTTGCAATCCATCTCTCCCTCTCTAGCACATTAGATTTGCTATTATCATGAGGTGGATGGGGTTTGTCTGGTGTCGGGTGTGGATGGGGTTTGTCTGGTGTCTATGTTAGTGTCTTTAGTGTCTGTGATCATTAGATTTGCTATTATCATGAGGTGGTTTGGTGAGTCTTTTTGGGGGTAGTGAGAAGATTGTCATAGCCTTGCTTACAAATGTACTAAGCTTAGTCTTTTGTTCATGTAAACTCATTGAGGCCAGTCCTGATGAGGATTATTTTCATATATTTTTCTTTTTGGGTTGGTATCTTGCCTTGTTTAGCTTTGGGTTCGGAGTGGCACATGATTGTCGAGTGGTTAGGTGTCAACGTTGTTGGGATGCTTCTTTCTCATTTGTGATGCCGTCATGCTTGCAATCCGTTTAATCCTCATACTATTTCAAAGGTTCATAAAATCCTCTTCTTGCTGTTCAAAAAAAAAAAAAAAAAAAAGGCCTACCTCTAATACCATGTCAAATCATCCAACTCAAAATCAATTGGCAATTAGTGAAGATGCCGCCAAAACTCATATTCCAGTTTCAAAAGTTATATTTAAGCATTGTTGACAAGCGATAACATTAAAAGAAAAACTTGAAATGTAAACTTATACAAGTAATGTACACTTATATATCTAATTTTTTTTATTTATAATTTTGACTATGAAAGAACTTATTTAGTACGAAACAAATTTTTTGTATGTAGCTCTAAACTCGTAATTCGTAGCGGCCAAGAGAAATTTGAAGCGGCCAAGTGCAATTTGTTGCAGCCAAGAGTAATTCAATGTGGTCAAGTGCAATTAGAAGCGGCCAAGAGCAATTAGAAGCGGGAAAGAGCAATTAGACCAAGAGCAATTAGAAGTGGCCAAGGGCAGTTCGATGCGGCCAAAAGTAATTTGATGTGGCCAAGTGTAATTCAAAGCGACCAAGTGCAATTCGATGCGGCCAAGAGCAGTTCGATGCGGCCAAGTGCAATTCGAAGTGACCAAGTCCAATTCGATTTGGCCAAGTGCAATTCATAGCGGTCAAGTGCGATTCGAAACGGGCAAGAGTAATTCATAGCGGCCAAGTGCAACTCGATGCGGCCAGGAGTAATTCATTGCAGCCAAGTACAACTCGATACGGCCAAAAGTAATTCGATGCGGCCAAGAGTAATTCGTAGTGGCCAAGTGCAATTTGATGCATCTTTAAGGCTCGTAAACAGGTTCAATCTCAACTCAAACCTAGACAACCTTAGCTCAATCGAGAAAGCAAGTCCAAACTGGGTGGGCAGCTTTCTGGGTTGGTACAAAAAAATGGTTGCCATCTTTACTCTACGGATGATTTTATTTTTGGACTTAAGAAGTATTGTGGAGTCTTTATAAGTCATGTGGGGTGTGTTTGCTGTGGGTGGGGTCTGGCGTGGGCTAGTGAGTAAGTCTGGGTTGAGTGAAGCACCACATCTATCTAAAAGAATCATCAATCATTTAGAGATTGTGGTGTGGAAAATTTTACACTTGAGTAAATTCTTAGTGACTTTAGGGCTTGGCTTTGTTTTTTAGAAGGAGAAAATTCTCGTTCATTTTTTTGGGAGCTTCGGTGGTGGCCATCTGGTTAAGGCAGTTGTGAGTTGATTTGAAAAAATCTTAAAAAGACAAAACTTCATATTTCTCGATTTCTTTAAAGCAAGAATTTCTCGATGATTTTTATGTTAGTGGAGGTCATACGAATCGTGATATGGTGAAATGAAAAAACTTGAATTGAATACTCTCAGTCTTTTTGAATTGAATATATTGTGAATGTTGTTTTGGAGTGGTGATAGTTTTGAAGTGTTGACGACGAGCTTTAAGACTGAAAATACTCTAAATCCAAACAAATTAGGAGCAATTATGAACTTTTTAAAATTGTCAAATAGTCAACTTGTGTTCTTTGCTAGTGGTTATTTTGTCCCCGAAGTGAAGGCGGAAGATTTTAATATTGCAATCATTTTATAACTTATTTAGTGTGTTGAGTGATGGTGAAATAAGGGTGGAAGTGGCGGTGAAGTGACGGTGGTGTAGTACCTGAGAGCTTGCTGTGGTGATAGTGTCTCAATTGATTGGGTGGAGATGAAGTAAAAACACAATGATGAACTTATATCGGTCAAGGTGCTTGCGACTGTACTGAAGGGATGAAAGGGCGGTTGTCAAATTCCGATAGTGCTGGTAGCATTGTACTCGAAATGGTCAAGTGAGTGTTTGTGGCGTAGACGATCAAATTTCGCTTCGTAAACGTACAAGTCTCGCCTTTGGCAAATCCTTATGATGAAACGGTTTCTGACAATTTGATGAAGTGTGGAAATCCCTATGAACTTTGTGAAACTCTTACGGAATTGACAAATACCTTATAATTAGGGATGTCCGAGTTGAATGGATCTAAGAATGTGTAGATGGGCGCGGAAACGTATTTGAGCCTTTTTGACTACGATGATCTATGAATCGACCTCCTTTTGACCAACTTATTTTAAACTAAACTTACCATTTTCAATGTTTGTTTTAGTTACCTTTAAATAGTTTGAAAACCTTATTAATTGTTGAATAATTGGCCATGATCGATTAAAAATGGGAGAGATGCGATCCTTTTACAACAATGAATAGTTTTTTTTAACCCACTGAGAGTAAAATGGTGACGTCTTTTGATGTATAAATATTTTCTGATCCAAACCACTTGGGTTGGAAAGTGCATTGAACAAGCTTTCTAACGGTTTAAACCACGTGCAAAACGGAGTTCGGGAGTGTCCGGAGTGAGCGCGTAAATTTTGACTTGTTGTGCAGCTTCGAGGATGCGCCCGGGCGCATTGAAGTGCTCCTGGGCCGCATAAGCTTGCGCCTGAGGCGGAATGAAGCTAAAAAACAGGTCAAACTTTGCGAACTTGCCCCGAACACTTCCAAAATCCGATTTTCGCGTGATTTGAACTGTTAGAAAGCTTGTTAAATTTAATTTTTAACCCAAGTATTTTGGATGCAAAAAAATTTGCACATTAAAAACGTGATTATTTTATTGTAAGGGGTTTAGAAAAAAATCATTTCGGCAAAATGCTTGCATGTCACTCATTCTATATCGTATCGAGACCCATTATATATCAATAAATAGAGTTTTTAAGGTACTAAAATATGGTGAAATCCAACTGCAAAGACATTAATGTTTTGTATATAACAAAGGGGTAGAAAGAAGGCTACCAAAAAAATCGTTGCGGCCACTGGGCTAAAACACGTTCTAAGTTTCATTAGGTACTAAAATACCAAGTTCTTATGTATTTCTTCATTACTCAAATGTTCTAGAGAGTGCATTGTGCATCTACACTCCACCGAAGTGTAGGTGAAGCCGAGAACACAACAAAACTTGAGAATGTTTCTAAAACGAGAACACCGAACATGATTTGAGGATATTCTATATATTTTAATCTAACTCAACCACATTACAACGAATCGAGAATGTTTTCTGCTCAAGAATATAAAAAAATTATATTCACAAGGTTAAGATTCATCAATACTTCGAAAGCACCACATCTCTCTAAAAGAATCATCAATCATTTAGAGATTGTGGTGCGGAAAATTTTAGAATTGAGAAAATTCTCAGTGACTTTCGGGCTTGGCTTTCTTTTTTAGTTGGAGAAAATTCTCGTTCATTTTTTTGGGAGCTTCGGTGGTGGCCATCATGGTTAAGGCAGTTGTGAGGCGATTTGAAAAAATCTTAAAAAGACAAAACTTCATATTTCTCGAACTTTGTTAAAGCAAGAATTTCTCGATGATTTTTATGTTGGAGGTGGTCCTACGAATCGTGATATGGTGAAGCGAAAAAACTTGAATTGAATACTCTCAGTCTTTTTGAATTGAGCATATTGTGAATGTTGTTTTGGGGTGGTGATAGTTTTGAAGTGTTGACAATGAGCTTTAAGACTGAAAATACTCTAAATCCAAACAAATTAGGAGCAATTATGAACTTTTTAAAATTTCAAATAGTCTACTTGTGTTCTTTGCCAGTGGTTATTATGTCCCCGTAGTGAAGGCGGTAGATTTTAATATTGCAATTATTTTATAACTTATTTAGTGTGTTAAGGGATGGTGAAATAAGGGTGGAAGTGGCGGTGGTGTAGTACGTACCTGAGAGGTTGCTGTGGTGATAGTGTCTCAATTGATTGGGTGGAGATGAAGTAAAAATACAATGATGAACTTATATAGGTCGAGGTGCTTGCGACTGTACTTAAGAAATGAAAGGGCGGGTTTCAAATTCCGATAGTGGTGGTAGCGTTGTACTCAAAATGGTCAAGTGATTGTTTATGGCGTAGACGATCCAATTTCGCTTCGTGAATGTACAAGTCTCGCCTTTGGCAAATCCTTATGATGAAACGGTTTCTGACAATTTGATTGATGTGTGGAAATCCCTATGATCTTTGTGAAACTCTTAGGGAATTGACAAATACCTTTGAATTAGGGATGTGCAAGTTGAATGGATCTTAGAATGTGTAGATGGGCGCGTAAACGTATTTGAGCCTTTTTGACTACGATGATCTATGAATCGACCTCCTTTTGACCAACTTTTTGTAAACTAAACTTACCTATTTCAATGTTTGTTTTAGTTACCTTTAAATAGTTTGAAAACCCTATTAATTGTTGTATAATTGGTCATGATGGATTAAAAATGGGAGACATGCGATCGTCTTACAAAAATGAATAGTTTTTTAAACCCACTGAGAGTAAAATGGTGACATCTTTTGATGTATAAATATTTCTGATCCAAACCACATGGGTAGGAAAGTGCATTGAACAAGCTTTCTAACGGTTCAAACCACGTGCAAAATGGAGTTCGGGAGTGTCCGGGGCGAGCCCGCAAATTTTGGCTTGTTTGCAGCTTCGGGGATGCGCCCAGGCGCATTGAAGTGCCCCCTGGGGCGCATAAGCTTGCGCTTGAGGCGGAATGAAGCTGAAAAAAAGGTCAAACTTTGCGGACTTGCCCGGAACACTCCCAAACTCTTATTTCCGCGTGATTTGAACCGTTAGAAAGCTTGTTAAATTTAATTTTTAACCCAAGTATTTATGATGCAAAATAATTTGCACATTAAAAACGTGATTATTTTATTGTAAGGTGTTTAGAAAAAAATCATTTCGGCAAAATGCTCGCATGTCACTCATTTTATATCGTATCGAGACCCATTATATATCAATAAATAGAGTTTTTAAGGTACTAAAAGATGGTAAAATCCAACTGCAAAGACATTAATGTTTTGTATATAACAAAGGGGTAGAAAGAAGGCTACCAAAAAAATCGTTGCAGCCATTGGGCTAAAACACGTTCAAAGTTTCATTAGGTACTAAAATACCAAGTTCTTATGTATTTCTTCGTTACTCAAATGTTCTAGAGAGTGCATTGTGCATCTACACTCCACCGAAGTGTAGGTGAAGCCGAGAACACAACAAAACTTGAGAATGTTTCTAAAACGAGAACACCGAACATGATTTGAGGATATTCTATATATTTTAATCTAACTCAACCACATTACAACGAATCGAGAATGTTTTCTGCTCATGAATATAAAAAAATTATATTCACAATGTCAGGATTCATCAATACTTCGAAAGCACCACATCTCTCTAAAAGAATCTTCAATCATTTAGAGATTGTGCTCCGGAAAATTTTAGAATTGAGAAAATTCTCAGTGACTTTCGGGCTTGGCTTTCTTTTTTAGTTGGAGTAAATTCTCGTTCATTTTTTCGGGAGCTTCGGTGGTGGCCATCATGGTTAAGGCAGTTGTGAGGCGATTTTAAAAAATCTTAAAAAGACAAAACTTCATATTTCTCGGACTTTGTTAAAGCAAGAATTTCTCGATGATTTTTATGTTGGAGGTGGTCCTACGAATCGTGATATGGTGAAGCGAAAAAACTTGAATTGAATACTCTCAGTCTTTTTGAATTGAGTATATTGTGAATGTTGTTTTGGGGTGGTGATAGTTTTGAAGTGTTGACGATGAGCTTTAAGACTGAAAATACTCTAAATCCAAACAAATTAGGAGCAATTATGAACTTTTTAAAATTTCAAATAGTCTACTTGTGTTATTTGCTAGTGGTTATTATGTCCCCGTAGTGAAGGCGGTAGATTTCAATATTGCAATCATTTTATAACTTATTTAGTGTGTTGAGTGATGGTGAAATAAGGGTGGAAGTGGCGGTGAAGTGACGGTGGTGTAGTACCTGAGAGCTTGCTGTGGTGATAGTGTCTCAATTGATTGGGTGGAGATGAAATAAAAATACAATGATGAACTTATATCGGTCGAGGTGCTTGCGACTGTACTGAAGGAATGAAAGGGCAGTTGTCAAATTCCGATAGTGGTTGTAGCGTTGTACTCAAAATGGTCAAGTGATTGGTTGTGGCGTAGACGATCAAATTTCGCTTCGTAAATGTACAAGTCTCGCCTTTGGCAAATCCTTATGATGAAACGGTTTCTGACAATTTGATTGATGTGTGGAAATCCCTATGATCTTTGTGAAACTCTTAGGGAATTGACAAATACCTTTTAATTAGGGATGTGCGAGTTGAATGGATCTTAGAATGTGTAGATGGGCGCGGAAACGTATTTGAGCCTTTTTGACTACGATGATCTATGAATCGACCTCCTTTTGACCAACTTTTTGTAAACTAAACTTACCATTTTCAATGTTTGTTTTAGTTACCTTTAAATAGTTTTAAAAACCTATTAATTGTTGTATAATTGGTCATGATGTATTAAAAATGGGAGACATGCGATCGTCTTACAAAAATGAATAGTTTTTTAAACCCACTGAGAGTAAAATGGTGACTTCTTTTGATGTATAAATATTTTCTGATCCAAACCACTTGGGTTGGAAAGTGCATTGAACAAGCTTTCTAACGGTTCAAACCACGTGCAAAATGGAGTTCAGGAGTGTCCGGGGTGAGCCCGTAAATTTTGGCTTGTTGTGCAGCTTCGAGGATGCGCCCGGGCGCATTGAAGTGCCCCTTGGGGCGCATAAGCTTTCGCCTGAGGCGGAATGAAGCTGAAAAACAGGTCAAACTTTGCGGACTTGCCCCGAACACTCCCAAACTCCGATTTCCGCGTGATTTGAACCGTTAGAAAGCTTGTTAAATTTAATTTTTAACCCAAGAAATTTGGATGCAAAAAAATTTGCACATTAAAAACGTGATTATTTTATTGTAAGGGGTTTAGAAAAAAATTATTTCGGCAAAATGCTCGCATGTCACTCATTTTATATCGTATCGAGACCCATTATATATTAATAAATACAGTTTTTAAGGTACTAAAAGATGGTGAAATCCAACTGCAAAGACATTAATGTTTTGTATATAACGAAGGGGTAGAAAGAAGGCTACCAAAAAAATCGTTGCGGCCACAGGGCTAAAACACGTTCTAAGTTTCATTAGGTACTAAAATACCAAGTTCTTATGTATTTCTTTGTTACTCAAATGTTCTAGAGAGTGCATTGTGCATCTACACTCC
The DNA here is from genome assembly GCF_030253575.1 of Rhododendron vialii. Lineage (NCBI taxonomy): Eukaryota > Viridiplantae > Streptophyta > Magnoliopsida > Ericales > Ericaceae > Rhododendron > Rhododendron vialii. The sequence continues at coordinate 2,941,239 of NC_080557.1, read as the reverse complement.
GCCGAAGTTTAGGTGAAGCCGAGAACACAACAAAACTTGAGAATGTTTCTAAAACGAGAACACCGAACATGATTTGAGGATATTCTATATATTTTAATCTAACTCGACCACATTACAACGAATCGAGAATGTTTTCTGCTCATGAATATAAAAAAATTATATTCACAAGGTTAAGATTCATCAATACTTCGAAAGCACCACATCTCTCTAAAAGAATCATCAATCATTTAGAGATTGTGGTCTGGAAAATTTTAGAATTGAGAAAATTCTCTGTGACTTTCGGGCTTGGCTTTCTTTTTTAGTTGGAGAAAATTCTCGTTCATTTTTTTGGGAGCTTCGGTGGTGGCCATCATGGTTAAGGCAGCTGTGAGGCGATTTTAAAAAATCTTAAAAAGACAAAACTTCATATTTCTCGGACTTTGTTAAAGCAAGAATTTCTCGATGATTTTTATGTTGGAGGTGGTCCTACGAATCGTGATATGGTGAAGCGAAAAAACTTGAATTGAATACTCTCAGTCTTTTTGAATTGAGCATATTGTGAATGTTGTTTTGGGGTGGTGATAGTTTTGAAGTGTTCACGATGAGCTTTAAGACTGAAAATATTCTAAATCCAAACAAATTAGGAGCAATTATAAACTTTTTAAAATTTCAAAGAGTCTACTTGTGTTCTTTGCTAGTGGTTATTATGTCCCCGTAGTGAAGGCGGTAGATTTAGATATTGCAATCATTTTATAACTTATTTAGTGTGTTGAGTGATGGTGAAATAAGGGTGGAAGTGGCGGTGGTGAAGTACCTGAGAGGTTGCTGTGGTGATAGTGTCTCAATTGATTGGGTGGAGATGAAGTAAAAATACAATGATGAACTTATATAGGTCGAGGTGCTTGCGATTGTACTGAAGAAATGAAAGGGCGGTTGTCAAATTCCGATAGTGGTGGTAGCGTTTTACTCAAAATGGTCAAGTGATTGTTTGTGGCGTAGACGATCAAATTTCGCTTCGTGAATGTACAAGTCTCGCCTTTGGCAAATCCTTATGATGAAACGGTTTCTGACAATTTGATTGATGTGTGGAAATCCCTATGATCTTTGTGAAACTCTTAGGCAATTGAAAAATACCTTTTAATTAGGGATGTGCGAGTTGAATGGATCTTAGAATGTGTAGATTGGCGCGGAAACGTATTTGAGCCTTTTTGACTACGATGATCTATGAATCGACCTCCTTTTGACCAACTTTTTGTAAACTAAACTTACCTATTTCAATGTTTGTTTTAGTTACCTTTAAATAGTTTGAAAACCCTATTAATTGTTGTATAATTGGTCATGATGGATTAAAAATGAGAGACATGCGATCGTCTTACAAAAATGAATAGTTTTTTAAACCCACTGAGAGTAAAATGGTGACATCTTTTGATGTATAAATATTTTCTGATCCAAACCACTTGGGTTGGAAAGTGCATTGAACAAGCTTTCTAACGGTTCAAACCACGTGCAAAATGGAGTTCGAGAGAGTCCGGGGTGAGCCCGCAAATTTTTGGCTTGTTGTGCAGCTTCGGGGATGCGCCCGGGCGCATTGAAGTGCCCCCTGGGGCGCATAAGCTTGCGCCTGAGGCGGAATGAAGCTGAAAAAAATGTCAAACTTTGCGGACTTGCGCCGAACACTCCCAAACTCTTATTTCCGCGTGATTTGAACCGTTAGAAAGCTTGTTAAATTTAATTTTTAACCCAAGTATTTTGGATGCAAAAAAATTTGCACATTAAAAACGTGATTATTTTATTGTAAGGGGTTTAGAAAAAAATCATTTCGGCAAAATGCTCGCATGTCACTCATTTTATATCGTATCGAGACCCATTAAATATTAATAAATAGAGTTTTTTAAGGTACTAAAAGATGGTGAAATCCAACTGCAAAGACATTAATGTTTTGTATATAACAAAGGGGTAGAAAGAAGGCTACCAAAAAAATCGTTGCAGCCAGTGGGCTAAAACACGTTCTAAGTTTCATTAGGTACTAAAATACCAAGTTCTTATGTATCTCTTCGTTACTCAAATGTTCTAGAGAGTGCATTGTGCATCTACACTCCACCGAAGTGTAGGTGAAGCCGAGAACACAACAAAACTTGAGAATGTTTCTAAAACGAGAACACCGAACATGATTTGAGGATATTCTATATATTTTAAACTAACTCAACCACATTACAACGAATCGAGAATGTTTTCTGCTCAAGAATATAAAAAAATTATATTCACAAGGTTAAGATTCATCAATACTTCGAAAGCACCACATCTCTCTAAAAGAATCTTCAATCATTTAGAGATTGTGCTCCGGAAAATTTTAGAATTGAGAAAATTCTCAGTGACTTTCGGGCTTGGCTTTCTTTTTTAGTTGGAGAAAATTCTCGTTCATTTTTTTGGGAGCTTCGGTGGTGGCCATCATGGTTAAGGCAGTTGTGAGGCGATTTTAAAAAATCTTAAAAAGACAAAACTTCATATTTCTCGGACTTTGTTAAAGCAAGAATTTCTCGATGATTTTTATGTTGGAGGTGGTCCTACGAATCGTGATATGGTGAAGCGAAAAAACTTGAATTGAATACTCTCAGTCTTTTTGAATTGAGTATATTGTGAATGTTGTTTTGGGGTGGTGATAGTTTTGAAGTGTTGACGATGAGCTTTAAGACTGAAAATACTCTAAATCCAAACAAATTAGGAGCAATTATGAACTTTTTAAAATTTCAAATAGTCTACTTGTGTTCTTTGCTAGTGGTTATTATGTCCCCATAGTGAAGGCGGTAGATTTAAATATTGCAATCATTTTATAACTTATTTAGTGTGTTGAGTGATGGTGAAATAAGGGTGGAAGTGGCGGTGGTGTAGTACCTGAGAGGTTGCTGTGGTGATAGTGTCTCAATTGATTTGGTGGAGATGAAGTAAAAATACAATGACGAACTTATATCGGTCGAGGTGCTTGCGACTGTACTGAAGGAATGAAAGGGCAGTTGTCAAATTCCGATAGTGGTTGTAGCGTTGTACTCAAAATGGTCAAGTGATTGTTTGTGGCGTAGACGATCAAATTTCGCTTCGTAAATGTACAAGTCTCACCTTTGGCAAATTCTTATGATGAAACGGTTTCTGACAATTTGATTTATGTGTGGAAATCCCTATGATCTTTGTGAAACTCTTAGGGAATTGACAAATACCTTTTAATTAGGGATGTGCGAGTTGAATGGATCTTAGAATGTGTAGATGGGCGCGGAAACGTATTTGAGCCTTTTTGACTACGATGATCTATGAATCGACCACCTTTGTACCAACTTTTTGTAAACTAAACGTACCATTTTCAATGTTTGTTTTAGTTACCTTTAAATAGTTTGAAAACCCTATTAATCGTTGTATAATTGGTCATGATCGATTAAAATAGGGAGACATGCGATGGTCTTACAAAAATGAATAGTTTTTTTACCCCACTGAGAGTAAAATGGTGACATCTTTTGATGTATAAATATTTTCTGATCCAAACCACTTGGGTTGGAAAGTGCATTGAACAAGCTTTCTAACGGTTCAAACCACGAGCAAAATAGAGTTCAGGAGTGTCCGGGGCGAGCCCGCAAATTTTAACTTGTTGTGCAGCTTCGAGGATCCGCCAAGGCGCATTGAAGTGCCCCCTGGGGCGCATAAGCTTGCGCCTGAGGCGGAATGAAGCTGAAAAACAGGTCAACCTTTGCGGACCTGCCCCGAACACTTCCAAACTCCGATTTCCGCATGATTTGAACCGTTAGAAAGCTTGTTAAATTTAATTTTTAACCCAAGTATTTTGGATGCAAAAAAATTTGCACATTAAAAACGTGATTATTTTATTGTAAGGGGTTTAGAAAAAAATCATTTCGGCAAAATGCTCGCATGTCACTCATTTTATATTGTATCGAGACCCATTATATATCAATAAATAGAGTTTTTAAGGTACTAAAAGATGGTGAAATCCAGCTGCAAAGACATTAATGTTTTGTATATAACGAAGGGGTAGAAAGAAGGCTACCAAAAAAATCGTTGCGGCCACTGGGCTAAAACACGTTCTAAGTTTCATTAGGTACTAAAATACCAAGTTCTTATGTATTTCTTCGTTACTCAAATGGTCTAGAGAGTGCATTGTGCATCTACACTCCACCGAAGTGTAGGTGAAGCCGAGAACACAACAAAACTTGAGAATGTTTTTAAAACGAGAACACCGAACATGATTTGAGGATATTCTATATATTTTAATCTAACTCAACCACATTACAACGAATCGAGAATGTTTTCTGCTCATGAATAGAAAAAAATTATATTCACAAGGTTAAGATTCATCAATACTTCGAAAGCACCACATCTCTCTAAAAGAATCATCAATCATTTAGAGATTGTGGTGCGGAAAATTTTAGAATTGAGAAAATTCTCAGTGACTTTCGGGCTTGGCTTTCTTTTTTAGTTGGAGAAAATTCTCGTTCATTTTTTTGGGAGCTTCGGTGGTGGCCATCATGGTTAAGGCAGTTGTGAGGTGATTTTAAAAAATCTTAAAAAGACAAAACTTCATATTTCTCGAACTTTGTTAAAGCAAGAATTTCTCGATGATTTTTATGTTGGAGGTGGTCCTACGAATCGTGATATGGTGAAGCGAAAAAACTTGAATTGAATACTCTCAGTCTTTTTGAATTGAGCATATTGTGAATGTTGTTTTGGGGTGGTGATAGTTTTGAAGTGTTGACGATGAGCTTTAAGACTGAAAATACTCTAAATCCAAACAAATTAGGAGCAATTATGAACTTTTTAAAATTTCAAATAGTCTACTTGTGTTCTTTGCTAGTGGTAATTATGTCCCCGTAGTGAAGGCGGTAGATTTTAATATTGAAATCATTTTATAACTTATTTAGTGTGTTGAGTGATGGTGAAATAAGGGTGGAAGTGGCGGTGGTGTAGTACCTAAGAGGTTGCTGTGGTGATAGTGTCTCAATTGATTGGGTGGAGATGAAGTAAAAATACAATGATGAACTTATATCGGTTGAGGTGCTTGCGACTGTACTGAAGGTTCGAAAGAGCGGTTGTCAAATTCCGATAGTGGTGGTAGCATTGTACTCGAAATGGTCAAGTGATTGTTTGTGGCGTAGACGATCAAATTTCGCTTTGTAAATGTACAAATCTCGCCTTTGGCAAATCCTTATGATGAAATAGTTTCTGACAATTTGATGATGTGTGGAAATCCCTATGAACTTTGTGAAACTCTTACGGAATTGACAAATACCTTATAATTAGGGATGTGCGAGTTGAATGGATCTTAGAATGTGTAGATGGGCGCGGAAACGTATTTGAGCCTTTTTGACTACGATGATCTATGGATCGACCTCCTTTTGACCAACTTTTTGTAAACTAAACTTACCTATTTCAATGTTTGATTTAGTTACCTTTAAATAGTTTGAAAACCTTATTAATCGTTGTATAATTGGTCATGATCGATTAAAAATGGGAGAGATGCGATCGTTTTACAAAAATGAATAGTTTTTTTAACCCACTGATAGTAAAATGGTGACGTCTTTTGATGTATAAATGTTTTCTGATCCAAACCACTTGGGTTTGAAAGTGCATTCAACAAGCTTTCTAACGATTTAAACCACGTGCAAAACGGAGTTCGGGAGTGTCCAGAGCGATCCCGCAAATTTTGACTTGTTGTGCATAAGCTTGCGCCTGAGTTGGAATGAAGCTGAAAAATAGGTCAAACTTTGCGGACTTGCCCCAAACGCTCCCAAGCTCCGATTTTCGCTTGATTTGAACCGTTAGAAAGCTTGTTGAATTTACTTTTCAACGCTAGTATTTTGGAAGCAAAAACATTTGTACATTAAAAAACGTGATTATTTTATTGTAAGGGGTTTAGAAAAAAATCATTTCGGTTAAATGCTCGCATGTCACTCATTTTATATCGTATCGAGACCCATTATATAACAATAAATAGAGTTTTTAAGGTACTAAAAGATGGTGAAATCCAACTACAAAGACATTAATGTTTTGTATATAATAAAAGGGTAGAAAGAAGGCTACCAAAAAAATCGTTGGCGCCACTGGGCTAAAACACGTTCTAAGTTTCATTGAGTACTCAAATACCAAGTTCTTATGTATTTCTTCGATACTCAAGGAGAGTGCATTGTGCATCTACACTCCACCGGAGTGTAGGTGAAGCCGAGTACACAGCAAAACTTGAGAATGTTTTTAAAATGAGAACACTGAACATGATTCGAGGATGTTCTATATATTTTAATCTAACTCAACCACATTACAAAGCTTCGAGAATATTCACTGCTCTTGAATAAAAAAAAATTATATTCACAAGGACAAGATTTCATCAATACATCGAAAGCACCACATCAATCTAAAAGAATCATCAATCATTTAGAGATTGTGGTGTGAAAAATTTTAGAATTGAGAAAATTCTCAGTTACTTTCAGGCCTGGCTTTCTTTTTTCGATGGAGAAAATTCTCGTTCATTTTTTTGGGAGCTTCGGTGGTGGCCATCATGCTTAAGGTAGTTGTGACGTAATTTGAAAAAATCTTAAAACTACAAAACTTCATATTTCTCGAACTTCGTTATAGCAAAAATTTCTCGATGATTTTTATGTTGGTGGTGGTCCTACGAATCGTGATATGGTGAAGCGAAAAAACTTGAATTCAATATATTGTGAATGTTGTTTTGGGGTGGTGGTTGTTTTGAAGTGTTGACGATGAGCTTTAAGACTGAAAATACTCTAAATCCAAACGAATTAGGAGCAATTCTGAACTTTTTAAAATTGTAAAATAGTCTACTTGTGTTCTTTGCTACTAGTTATTATGTCCCTGTAGTGAAGGCAGTAGGTTTTAATATAGCAATCATTTTATAACTTATTTAGTGTGTTGAGAGATGGTTAAAATAAGGGTGGAAGTGGCGGTGAAGTGATGGTGGTGTAGTACCTGATAGGTTGCTGTGGTGATAGTGTCTCAATTGAATGGGTGGAGATGAAGTAAAAATACAATGATGAACTTATATCGGTCGAGGTGCTTGCGACTGTACTGAAGGGATAAAAGGGCGGTTGTCAAATTCCGATAGTGGTGGTAGCGTTGTACTCGAAATGGTCAAGTGACAGTGTTTGTGGCGTAGACGATCAAATTTCGCTTCGTAAATGTACAAGTCTCGCCTTAGGCAGATCCTTATGATGAAAAGGTTTCATACAATTTGATGATATGTGGAAATCCCTATGAACTTTGTGAAATTCTTACGGAATTGACAAATACCTTATACTTAGGGATGTGCGAGTAGAATGGAACTTAGAATGTGCAGATGGGCGTGAAAATGTATTTGAGCCTTTTTGACTACGATGATCTATGAATCGACCTCCTTTTGACCAACTTTTTGTACGCTAAACTTACCATTTTCAATGTTTTTTTTAGTTACCTTTAAATACTTTGAAAACTTTATTAATCGCTGTATAATTGGTCACGTTCGATTAAAAATGGGAGAGATGCGATCGTTTTACAAAAATGAATAATTTTTTTAACCCACTGAGAGTAAAATGGTGACGTCTTTTGATGTATAAATATTTTCTGATCCAAACCACTTGGGTTGGAAAGTGCATTGAACAAGCTTTCTAACGGTTCAAACCACGTGCAAAACGGAGTTCGGGATTGTCCGGAGCGAGCGCGCAAATTTTAACTTGTTGTGCAGCTTCAAGGATGCGCCCGGGCGCTTTCTACTGCCCCTGGGGCGCATAAGCTTGCGGCTGAGGCGGAATGAAGCTGAAAAACAGGTCAAACTTTGCGGACTTGCCCCGAACACTCTCAAACTCCGATTTCCGCGTGATTTGAACCGTTAGAAAGCTTATTCAACTTACTTTTAACCCAAGTATTTTGGATGCAAAAAAATTTGTACATTAAAAGATGTGATTATTTTATTGTAAGGAGTTCAGAAAAAAATCATTTCGGTAAAATGCTCGCATGTCACTCATTTTATATCGTATCGAGACCCATTATATATCAAGAAATAGAGTTTTTAAGGTTCTAAAAGATGGTGAAATCCAACAACAAAGACATTAATGTTTTGTATTTAATAAAGGGGTAGAAAGAAGGCTACCAAAACAATCGTTGGCGCCACTGGGCTAAAACACGTTCTAAGTTTCATTAGGTACTCAAATACCAAGTTCTTATGTATTTCTTCGTTACTCAAGTGTTTTGGAGAGTGCATTGTGCATCTACACTCCACCAAAGTGTAGGTGAAACCGAGAGCACAGCAAAACTTTAGAATGTTTCTAAATAGAGAACACCGAACATGATTTGAGGATATTCTATATATTTTAATCTAACTCAACCACATTAAAACGCATCGAAAATATTCTCTGCTCATGAATATAAAAAAATTATATTCACAAGGTTAAGATTCATCAATACATCGAAAGCACCACATCTATCCAAAAGAATCATCAATCATTTAGAGATTGTGGTGTTGAAAATTTTAGAATTGAGAAAATTCTCAGTGACTTTCGGGCTTGGCTTTCTTTTTTATATGCAGAATATTCCCGTTCATTTTTTTGGGAGGTTCAGTGGTAGCCATCGTGGTTAAGGCTGTTGTGAGGTGATTTGAAAAAATCTTTAAAATACAAAACTGCATATTTCTCGAACTTCGTTAAACCAAAAATTTCTTGATGATTTTTATGTCGCTGGTGATCCTACGAATCGTGATATGGTGAAGCGAAAAAACTTGAATTGAATACTCTCAGTCTTTTTGAATTGAGTATATTGTGAATGTTTTTTTGGGGTGGTGGTAGTTTTGAAGTGTTTACGATGAGCTTTAAGACTGAAAATACTCTAAATCCAAACGAATTAGGAGCAATTCTGAACTTTTTAAAATTGTCAAATAGTCTACTTGTGTTCTTTGCTAGTGGTTATTATGTCCCCGTAGTGAAGGCGGTAGATTTTAATATTGCAATCATTTTATAACTTATTTAGTGTGTTGAGTGATGGTGAAATAAGGGTTGAAGTGGTGGTGAAGTGACGGTGGTGTAGTACTTGAGAGGTTACTGTTGTGATAGTGTCTCAATTGATTGGGTGGAGATGAAGTAAAAAGACAATGATGAACTTATATCGGTCGAGGTGCTTGCGTCTGTACTGAAGGGATGAAAGGGCGGCTGTCAAATTCCGATAGTGGTGGTAGCGTTTTACTCGAAATGGTCAAGTGACAGTGTTTGTGGCGTAGACGATCAAATTTTGCTTCGTAAATGTACAAGTCTCGCCTTGGGCAAATCCTTATGATGAAATGGTTTCTGACAATTTGATGACGTGTGGAAATCCCTATGAACTTTGTGAAACTCTTACGGAATTGACAAATACCTTATAATTAGGGATGTGCGAGTTGAATGGAACCTAAAATGTGCAGATGGGCGCGGAAACGTATTTGAGCATTTTTGGCTACGATGATCTATGAATTGACCTCCTTTTGACCAACTTTTTGTAAACTAATCTTACCATTTTCAATCTTTTTTTTAGTTACCTTTAAATACTTGGAAAACCTTATTAATCATTGTATAATTGGTCATGATTGATTAAAAATGGGAGAGATGCGATCGTTTTACAAAAATAAATAGTTTTTCTAACCCACTGAAAGTAAAATGGTGACGTTATTTGGTGTCTAAATATTTTTTTATCCAAACCACTTGGGTTGGAAAGTGCATTGAAGAACCTTTCTAACGGTTCAAACCACGTGCAAAACGGAGTTCGGGATTGTCCGGAGCGAGCCTGCAAAGTTTGACTTGTTCTGCAACTTCGAGGATGCGCCTGGGCGCATTGAAGTTCACCTGGGGCGCATAAGCTTGCGCCTAAGGGGGAATGAAGCTGCAAAAGAGGTCAAAATTTGCTGACTTGCCCCGAACACTCCCAAAATCCGATTTCCTCGTGATGTCAACCGTTAGAAAGCTTGTTCAATTTACTATTTAACCCAAGTATTTTGGAATAAAAAAAGTTTGTTCATTAAAAGACATGATTATTTTATTGTAAGGGGTTCAGAAAAAAATCATTTCGGTAAAATGCTCGCATGTCACTCATTTTATATCGTATCGAGACCCATTACATATCAGTAAATAGAGTTTTTAAGGTACTAAAAGATTATGAAATCCAACTACAAAGACATTAAAGTTTTGTATATAATAAAGGGGTAAAAAGAAGGCTACCAAAAAAATCATTGGCGCCACTGGGCTAAAACACGTTCTAAGTTTCATTAGGTACTCAAATACCAAGTTCTTATGTATTTCTTCGTTACTCAAGGAGAGTGCATTGTGCATCTACAGTTCAGCGTAGTGTAGGTGAAATCGAGAACAAAACAAAACTTGAGAATGTTTCTAAAACGAGAACACTGAACATGATTTGAGTATATTCTATATATTTTAATCTAACTCAACCACATTACAACGCATCGAGAATATTCTCTGCTCATGAATATAAAAAATTATATTCACAAGGTTAAGATTCATCAATACATCGAAAGCACCACATCTATCTAAAAGAATCATCAATCATTTAGAGATTGTGGTGTGGAAAATTTTAGAATTGAGAAAGTTCTCAGTGACTTTCGGACTTGGCTTTCTTTTTTAATTTAGATGGAGAAAATTCTCGTTCATTTTTTTGGGAGCTTCGGTGGTGGCCATCATGGTTAAGGCAGTTGTGAGGTGATTTGAAAAAATCTTAAAAAAACAAAACTTCATATTTCTCGAACTTCGTTAAAGCAAGAATTTATCAATGATTTTTATGTTGGTAGTGGTCCTACGAATCGTGATATGGTGAAGCGAAAAAACTTGAATTGAATACTCTCAGTGTTTTTGAATTGAGTATATTGTGAATGTTGTTTTGGGGTGGTGGTAGTTTTGAAGTGTTGACGATGAGCTTTAGAACTGAAAATACTCTAAATCCAAATAAATTAGGAGCAATTCTGAAGTTTTTAAAATTGTCAAAGAGTCTACTTGTGTTATTTGCTAGTGGTTATAATGTCCCCGTAGTGAAGACGGTAGATTTTAATATTGCAATCATTTTATAACTTATTTAGTGTGTTGAGTGATGGTGAAATAAGGGTGGAAGTGGCGGTGAAGTGACGGCGGTGTAGTACCTGAGAGGTTGCTGTGGTGATAGTGTCTCAATTGATTGGGTGGAGATGAAGTAAAAATACAATGATGAACATATATCGGGTGAGGTGCTTGCGACTGTACTGAAGGGATGAAAGGGCGGTTGTCAAATTCCGATAGTGGTGGTAGCGTTGTACCCGAAATGGTCAAGTGACAGTGTTTGTGGTGTAGACGATCAAATTTCGCTTCGTAAATGTACAAGTCTCGCCTTGGGCAAATCCTTATGATGAAACGGTTTTTGACAATTTGATGATCTATGGAAATCCCTATGAACTTTGTGAAACTCTTACGGAATTGAAAAATACCTTATAATTAGGGATGCGCGAGTTGAATGAAACCTAGAATGTGCAGATGGGCGCAGAAACGTATTTGAGCCTTTTTGACTACGATGATCTATGAATCGACCTCCTTTTGACCAACTTTTTGTAAACTAAACTTACCATTTTCAATGTTTGTTTTAGTTACCTTTAAATAGTTTGAAAACCTTATTAATCGTTGTATAATTGGTCATGATCGATTAAAAATGGGAGAGATGCGATCGTTTTACAAAAATGAATAGTTTTTTTAACCCACTGAAAGTAAAATGGTGACGTCTTTTGATGTATAAATATTTTCTGATCCAAACCACTTGGGTTGGAAAAAGCATTGAACAAACTTTCTAACGGTTCAAACCACGTGCAAAACGGAGTTCGGGAGTGTCCGGAGCGAGCCCGCAAAGTTTGACTTGTTGTGGAGCTTCGAGGATGCGCCCGGGCGCATTGATGTGCTCCTGGGGCGCATAAGCTTGCGCCTGAGGCGTAATGAAGCTGCAAAACAGGTCAAACTTTGCGGACTTGCCCCAAACACTCCCGAACTCCGATTTCCGCGTGATTTGAACCATTAGAAAACTTGTTCAATTTACTTTTTAACCCAAGTATTTTGGATGGAAAAAAAATTTGTACATTAAAAGAAGTGATTATTTTATTGTAAGGGGTTCAGAAAAAAATCATTTCGGGAAAATGCTCGCATGTCACTCATTTTATATCGTATCGAGACCCATTATATATCAATAAATAGAGTTTTTAAGGTAATAAAAGATGGTGAAATCCAACTACAAAGACATTAATGTTTTATATATAATAAAGGGGTAGAAAGAAGGCTACCAATAAAATCGTTGTCCCCACTGGGCTAAAACACATTCTAAATTTCATTAGGTACTCAAATACCAAGTTCTTATGTATTTCTTGGTTACTCGAGTGTTCTGGAGAGTGCATTGTGCATCTACACTCCACCAAAGTGTAGGTGAAATCGAGAACACAACAAAACTTGAGAATGTTTCTAAAACGACAACATCGAACATGATTTGAGGATATTCTATATATTTTAATCTAACTCAACCACATTACAACGCATCGAGAATATTCTCTGCTCATGAATATAAAAAAATTATATTCACAAGGTTAAGATTCATCAATACATCGAAAGCACCACATCTCTCTAAAAGAATCATCAATCATTTAGAGATTGTGGTGTGAAAAATTTTAGAATTGAGAAAATTCTCAGTGACTTTCGGGCTTGGCTTTCTTTTTTAGATGGAGAAAATTCTCGTTCATTTTTTTGGGAGCTTCGGTGGTGGCCATCATGGATAAGGCAGTTGTGAGGTGATTTGAAAAAATCTTAAAAATACAAAACTTCATATTTCTCGAACTTCGTTAAAGCAAGAATTTCTCGATGATTTTATGTTGGTGGTGGTCCTACGAATCATGATGTGGTGAAGCGAAAAAACTTGAATTGAATACTCTCAGTCTTTTTGAATTGAGTATATTGTGAATGTTGTTTTTGGGTGGTGGTAGTTTTGAAGTGTTGACGATGAGTTTTAAGATTGAAAATACTCTAAATCCAAAAAATTAGGAAAAGTTCTCAACTTTTTAAAATTGTCAAATAGTCTACGTGTGTTCGTTGCTAGCGGTTATTATGTCCCCATAGTGAAGGCGGTAGATTTTAATATTGCAATCGTTTTGAACTTATTTAGTGTGTTGGGTGGTAGTGAAATAAGGGTGGAAGTGGCGGTGAAGTGACAGTGGTGTAGTGATTGAGTGGTTGCTGTGGTGATAGTGTGTCAATTGATTGGGTGGAGATGAAGTAAAAATAGAGCGATGAACTTGTATCGGTCGAGGTGCTTGCGACTGTACTGAAAGGATGAAAGGGCGGTGGTCAAATTCCGATAGTGGTGGTAGCGTTGTACTTGAAATGGTCAAGTGACAGTGTTTGTGGCGTATATGATCAAATTTCGCTTCGTAAATGTATAAGTCTCGCCACTGGCAAATCCTTACGATGAAACGGTTTCTGATAATTCGATGTTGTGTGGAAATCCCTATGAACTTTGTAAAACTCTTATGGAATTTACGAATACCTTATAACTAGGGATGTGCGAGTTGAATGGAGCTTAGAATGTGTAGATGGGCGAGGAAACGTATTTTAGCCTTTTTGACTTCGATGATTTTTGAATCGACCTCCTTTTGACCAACTTTTCAAAAACTAAACTAATCGTTTTCATTGTTTGTTTTAGTTACCTTTAAATACTTTGAAAACCTTATTAATCTTTGTCTAATTAGTCATGATCGATTAAAAATGGGAGAGATGTGAGCATTTTACCAAAATGAATAGTTTTTTTAACACACTGAGAGTAAAATGGTGACGTCTTTTGATGTATAAATATTTTTAGATCCAAACTACTTGGCTTGAAAAGTGCATTGAACAAGCTTTCTAACTGTCCGAACCACGTGCAAAACGGAGTTCGGAATTGTCCGGAGCAAGCCCGCAAAGTTTGACGTGTTGTGCAGCATTGTGGATGCGCCCGGACGCATTGAACTGCGCCTGGGGTGCATAATCTTGCGCCTGAGGCGCAATGACGCTGCAAAAAAGGACAAACTTTGCGGACTTGCTCCAAACACTCCCGAACTCCGTTTTCTGTGTGATTTGAGCCGCTAGAAAGCTTGTTCAATTTAATTTTTAACCCAAGTATTTTTTATCTAAATTTTTTTTTACATTAAAAGACGTTTATATTTTATTCTTAGTGGTTCAAAAAATAATCCATTTAAGTAAAATGCTCACATATCACTCATTTTAAATCGTATCAAGGCTCATTATATATCAATAAATAGAGTTTTTAAGGTATGAAAAGATGATAAAATCCAACCACAAAGACATTTAAGTTTTGTTTATGAAAAGGGGTAGAAAGAAGGCTAGCACAAAAATCATTGGGCCGTTAGGCTAAAACACGTTTGAAGTTTGATTCGATACTCAAATACCTAGTTCTTGTGTATTTCTCTTTGTTACTTGAGTGTTCTGGAGTGTTCGTAGTGCATCCACTCTCCACCAAAGTGTAGGTAAAACCGAGAACACACAACAAAACATGAGAATGTTTCTAAATGAGAACACCGAAAATGATTGAGGATATTTTATATATTTAATCCACCTCAATCACATTACAACTACAACCCCACTGTCTTCACAACGCATAGAGAACATTCTCTGCTCATGAATAAAAATAATTATATTCACAAGATTAAGATTCATCACTACATCAAAACTAAACTTAAAAGAATTGAGGGCCTCCTTTTGACCAATTTTTCATAAACTAAACTTTATCATTTTCATTGTTTGTTTCCATCATCTTTTAATGCTTTGAAACCTTATCTATCATTGTATAATCGGTCATGATCCGATTAAAAATGAGAGAGCTGCGAGCGTTTTACCAAAATGAATAGTTTTTTTGACCTACTGAGAACAAAATGGTGACATCTTTTGATATATAAATAATTTTTAATCCAAACTACTTTGGTTGGAAAGTGTGTTGAACAAGGTTTCTAACGGTTCAAATTGCACGCAAAACAGAGTTCGAGAGTGTTTGGTGCAGGCCCGCAAAGTTTGACTTGTTGTGCAGCTTTGAGGATGCGCCCAGGAACTCTTCAATGCGCCTGGGGCGCATAAACTTGTGCCTCAGGCGCAATAAATCTGCAAGACAGGTCAAATTTTGGGGCTTGCACCGGACACTCCCGAACTCCGTTTTGCACGTGGTTTGAACCGTTAGAAAGCTTGTTCAACGCACTTTCCAACCCAAGTAGTTTGGATAAAATATTATTAATACATCAAAAGACGTCACCATTTTACTCTTAGTAGGTCTTCCACCATAGTTTACCTAATCAGAAATTTATGGGCCTGTTTTTGGTCTTCTCATCTATGTTCTATTATTTCAGAGTAGAATATATGCTTATATGATAGTGTGTCAATTGATTGGGCGGAATTGAAGTAAAAATACAGTGGTGAAATATAGCGGTCGAGGTGTTGGCGAGTGTATTGAAGGGGTGAAAGGGCCGTGGTCAAATTCCGTTAATGGTGGTAGCGTAGACGATCAAATTTGGCTTCGTAAATGTACAAGTCTTGCCTTGGGTGAATCCTTACGATGAAAGTGTTTCTCACGATTTGATGATGTGTGGAAAAGCCCTATGAACTTTGTGAAACTCTTACGGAATTGATGAATAACTTATAATTAGGGATGTGTGTGTTGAATGGAACTTAGAATGTGTAGATAGGCGCAAAAACGTATTTTAGCCTTTTTGGCTCCGGTAATCTTTGAATCAGCCTCCTTTTGACCAACTTTTCATAAGCTAAACTGTATCATTTTCATTGTTTGTTTCAGTCATCTTTTAATACTTTGAAAACCTTATTTATTGTTGTATAATTGGTCATGATCGATTAAAAATCGAAGAGATGCGAGCGTTTTACCAAAATGAATAGTTTTTTGACCCTCTGAGAGTAAAATGGTGACGTCTTTTGATGTAAAATAGTTTTTGATCCAATCTTCTTGGGTTAGAAAGTGCGTTACTCTTGGCCAAGAATTATTTTTGGTCGCATTGAATTGCACTTGGCCGCATCGAATTACTCTTGGCCGCATCTAATTGCACTTGGCCGCAAAGAATTTCGAGACGATAAGTAATTTGATACGGCCAAGTGCAATTCAATGCGGCCAAGAGCAATTCAAAACGGCCAAGAGTAATTCATCGCGGTCAGGAGTAATTCTTTGTAGCCAAGAATAATATTTTGCTGCCATGAGTAATTCTTCGCAGCCAAAAGTAATCATAATTCAAGCTTTATCATTTTCGTTGTTTGTTTTAGTCATCTTTTAATACTTTGAAAACCTTATTTATCGTTGTCTAATTGGTCATGATCCGATTAAAAATGGGAGAGATGCGAGCACTTTACCTAGATGAATAGTTTTTTGACCCACTGAGAGTAAAATGGTGACCTCTTTTGATGTATAAATAGTTTTTGATCCAAACTTCTTGGGTTGGAAAGTGCGTTAAACAAGCTTTCTAATGGTTTAAACCTCGCGCAAAACGGAGTTTGGGAGTGTCTAGTGCAAACCCGGAAAATTTGACTTGTTGTGCAGCTTTGAGGATGCGCCCAGGTGTATCGAAGTGCACCTGGGGCGCATAAACTTGTGCCTGAGGCGTAATAAAGCTGCAAAATAGGTCAAACTTTGCAGATTTGCCCCGGATACTCTGAACTTCGATTTGCGCATGGTTTGAACTATTAGAAAGCTTATTCAATTTACTTTCTAACCGAAGTATTTTGTATCCAAGTTTTTTTGTACACTAAAAGGCGGGAATATTTTATTCTAAGTGGTTTAAAAAACATTTCATTTCGGTGAAATGATTGCATGTCACTCATTTTAAATCGTATCGAGACCCATTATATATCCACAAATAGAGTTTTTAAGGTACTAAAAGATGTTGAAATCCAACCACAAAAAAAATTTAAGTTTCGTTTATGAAAGAGGGGAATAAAGAAGGCTAGCACAAAAATTGTTGGAGCTGTTAGGCTAAAACACGTACTTAAGAGGTTGTTGTGGTGATAGTGTGTCAATTGATTGGGTGGAGATGAAGTAAAAATACATTTGTATGCACATATATATGCAACACAACATTTCAAACATGCATTTGTTGGGTATATTTACATCAGCAATACTACAGTCTTGAAAAACACCACATCCAAGTGAACCTGATCCAGCCATTTCGAATAGTTGACATTTCTTATCGAAATCAGAGACCCACCAAGCTGTTAATCCAAACACCAAACAAATGAAACCAACAATGCATTTTTCATATGCTGCTACCCATATACGGTATCCATGTAACCCAATTCGAAAGAAAGCCCATTTGCAAAAACAAAGATTCAAACTTGTCTTGTTTTCTTGAATTGGGATTCCCAAATCAATCAAAAACAAGGGGAGGAGAGAACATAATTAAGGAGTTCAATCTATGAGATACAATGTTAAGTGCAATAAAGAATAAGGAGTTCTGAGGGGTAAGTATGGAAGAAGTTGAGATTTGAGATTTGAAGATTTGCCCACAACTGTTTCTTCGTGCAAAATTTCTCGGTTGATTCTGGTGTTTGGTTATCCGGGGAAGAAGATGGCCCTCATAGTATTTGTATTTTTAATTCAGTGTACACGAACCTATTTTAAGAAACAAAAATGAAGAGAAATGCATCAAGATCAAGTACCAATCTGAAATCGATTGACATGAAATTGTTAATGGTAAATGATTGTACAATATGATTGTCTCAGATCAATTCAAGATGAATCTTACAGGTAGAAATTTTCTGTGCAGTCCTATAAGAGTTCTGTGAACCACAATCACGGCTTAGTTTTCAGTAACACGCATGTTAAGGATGCGAAGTGTAATTCCATGCGTCCAGAAGTAATGACACGCGGCCAAGAGTAATTATTAGTGGCCAGAAGTAATGCTATGCGGTCAAGAAGCATGTAAAACACAAGAGCATTGTGCATAGTAACCACGCTTTCAAAACTCTGTGGCCAGAAGTAATTCCATGCGGCCAAGCGTAGTTCTATGCGGTCAAGAAGCATGTAAATCACAAGAGCATATATCGTGCATAGTAACCACGCTTTCAAAACTCTGCGGCCAGAAGCAATTCCACGCGGCCAAGAGTAATTCTCTGTGGGTCTCTGCATGTAGTTTTTAGTAACTTTGCATGTTGAAGATGCTAAGTGTGTTAAATTGTATTTTTTTTTAAAAATTTATCAAGAAAATTGAAAATCTCCCTTGTATTGCATAGAGATTAGTCCAGAGCAATCCAATACCTTCAGATTGTTCTTTATGGCTTGGAGATTCAATAAACCAGACAGTGAAATTTGATTGTCCTTGTGGGCATCAGTGTCAATGACTATGGTTTCAATGGGTAAAGAGAGCGTCTTGTCATTCACCTTTAAGCAACGCTTCACCCTGATTAGGTATTGAAAAAAAAAGCTTTGAGATCAAAGATATCGACCAAAGATGCGCCCGGCCACTGGCCCAAGTAGGCACTGCACAGAAGATATCGCTTGGCTTCGTCGATTTTTATAGTGGTCTTGTTTCTAATTAGTTTTCATGAACGAAACCCAAAAAAATTTATGGTTTGATTTCACCATCATTTAGTACTTTTAAAACATTATTTATTGATATATATATATATATATATATATATATATATATATATATATATATAATGGGTCTTGATCCGATTGGAAATGAGGGACATACATGCGTTTTACCAAAATGCATCATTTTTTGATCCATCGAGGGTAAAATAATCACTTCTTTTGATGTGGAAATGATTTTTGATCCAAACTACTTGGGTTAGAAAGTAGATTGGACAAGCTTTCTAATGGTTCAAACCACACACAAATTGAAGTTCGGGAGTGTCCGGGGCAAGTCCGCAAAATTTGACACGTTATGCAGCATTAGTGCGCCTCAAGCGCAATCCTATGCGCCCAGGCGCATCTAAATGCGCCCCGGGCGCATCCTGAACAAGTCCAACTTTGCGAACTTGCCCCAGACACTCCCGAATTCCAATTTGCGCGTGGTTTGAACCATTAAAAAGCTTGTCTAATCTACTTTCCTACCGAATTAGTTTCAATGAAAATTATTTTGTACATCAAGATACATGACTATTTTACCCTCAATTGGTCAAAAATTAAATTATTCAGTAAAATACTCATATCGCTCGCATTTTAAATTGGATTTAGATAAATTATATAATGATAAGTAAGGTGTTCACTGTATTAAAAGATGATGGAAACTAACAATTAAAATATTTAAGTTTTATTTATGAAAAGTTGGTCGAAGGAAGATCGATTCAAAGATCATCAGAGCGACAAAGGCTAAAATACATTTTGGCCCCCATTTACACATTTTAAGTTCCATTCGATGCACACATCCCTAGTTCAAGGGTACTCGTTCATTTTGTAAGAGTGTCCACACTTCATTAAATTATCAGAAACGGTTTCATCATTAGGATTCACCCAAGCTGAGACTTGTGATGAGGGTGAGATAACCATAGGGAATCGAGCACGGAAGGGTGCTCCTCTGTTCTTTATTTTAGATCGATGCCACTGTGTTCCTCTGCAAATTGTTTTGTTTTCTGTTTGGAAGAAATAGCAGCTTCTGTTATTACCACCTTATTTTCATCTCGTTGGGACGTTGCTGCAACTGATACGCAAGTAGAGATAGAATACCATTCGATGTGTGTCGGCAAAAACTTAGAAGCTCTGACATACAATTTAGTTGTATTTACCTATTCACCAGTTACAGATTAGTAATTACTGGTTCTGTAAAACAGACTTGCAGGAAAAAAACGCCGAGTACATTATCTCTAGTTCGACTGGAGTTCTTGACTCGACAAGGAAGGTATAATTCAAATGCTGCAGAAACAGGTGTTTCTGCAAATTCTGAGAAGCTCTCACGTGAAACTTGCGGTTGGACACTAAGACCTTGTATAGTTGTATGTATGAAGGAAAAACTTTCAAGTGAAACTTACAAGTGAAACGTTTGCTTGAGTAATGGCCAGTTCCGATATTTACAACAGCTCTGCTCAATCATACAGTTGTGTTTGTCTTTCTTTGGCGAGCCCTGCAAAATTAATTTTTCATGGACCGGGTAGGCTGACATTTTGCGAAACGGCTGTTCAGATGGATTGTTTTGATTGAGCATATGATTTCAAAGTAAATTAGGATGACAACCAGAGTCGAATTGCGCTAATCCGGCATCCGTATGACAAGACAGTGTTTATCATCTGTTCACTGCGATCATCAAAACATGGTGGCTCAATGTTCCAAGGTTCTTGAGAGTCATATCAGTCAACCCCATATTATCAGAGATATCAAGGTGTCGCATACGATAGTTTTCCTGTATATAAGCCGAAGAAGAATTATCCATCTCTTGTCCTCATGTATGTGTCATCTTAAGAATTTCAAGTAAAGGACAACTTTTCGTGAGGGTGTAAAAGGAAACACTAGTTAACCCAAATGGTCCATAAAAACATATAGAAGTTAGATTAGAGAGATACTGTGCCAAATGACTTATACCTGTGTCTGTGAGTGACCACCCTATTAGGGTTAACACTTCCAGTGTCAACTAGCATGCTTGCAAAAGCATTTTTAATGCACCATGGATTTCATAATACTGCCGCTGAAGCCAACGAGCTTGAGCTTCTTTAACGGAGGACATGCTTTTGCGACGAAACAAATATATTTGTCCGAAATGAGATATTGATTCATGGTGAGAGAATGCAGATTTTTGGCATCGGCGAACACGTTTTAGGGAATTGGGATTGAATTTGAAGCGTTTGAAGGCATTGGATTGCTGGAGACTTCACTCGTTGACAGACAACGATTTAAACGAAATTGTAGATTGCTTTCCAGGGCTAGAGGAAGTACTATCAGTGGTTATATAACCGATGATGGCGTTGAGGCATTGGCGTTGAAGCTTAAGGAATTGAAGAAGATTGTGTTT
Organism: Rhododendron vialii; assembly: GCF_030253575.1. Classification (NCBI taxonomy): domain Eukaryota; kingdom Viridiplantae; phylum Streptophyta; class Magnoliopsida; order Ericales; family Ericaceae; genus Rhododendron; species Rhododendron vialii. The sequence continues at coordinate 2,920,256 of NC_080557.1, read as the reverse complement.
GAAGAATGTGGCTATGGTTATACTGATCGATCACTTATTTTTCTCTCCTCAAACTGTTTGAAATTGCGCGAGATTCATCTTATCAACAAGAAACCTCTTGTCACTCGTGATGGAATTGGTTTTGTGATGCAACATAGTCCCAACTTGACCTCTCTCACGCTCTTGTCAGGGTCGAGGGTCTGTTCAAGAGGTTCTGTTAGTTATGAGTTTGAAAGTTCAATCACTTGCGCAAGGAAACTACACTCTCTCTCCATTGAAGAAGATTCAAGCAAGCTTCTTTCTTGCATTGCAAAAGCACGTGCCCCATTAAAGAAGCTCAAACTCTACGACCACTAGTGCAGAGGATTGTCATCTCTTTTACAATCATGTCGGTTGACTTTGGAAGAGCGAACCCTAGCAAGCCGACGTCTCACTAAAAGGCGTATGAGTGAAGTTTGTCTCCCTAATCTAACTTTCAGAGAGCTCTATCGGTGTTCTCTATTGACCAGCGACACCTTTCACTCTCTCACAGAAAATTGTCCCCTACTCGAAGTTATAATAATGTATTCCATGAGTATAAGAGCGCAGGAAACTTTTTCGTTGGAGTCCTCACATAAAAACTACCGAATGCAACGCCTTGATATAAGCGAGAACATATTGTTGAATGATAAAATACTCGAAAATTTTGGGCGGGTTTGTCCCAATCTACAATCTCTCTCTGTAAGTAGTTGTCATACCTCACCCAACTAGGCATTGAGGAAATTTTGAAGAGTTGCCCAAAAATAACTTATTTGGACATCGAAGATCTAAAGGTTTCAAATATTTTCGGAACATATTCCGAGCACTCTGTGGTGAAACTGAAGACTCTGAAAGCTTGGGAGACAAAAATGAACGACGAAGCTATGGCGATGATCGGAAATAGGTGTCCCGATTTGTAGTTTTTGAATGTCGGACACTGCAAAGAAGTAACAAGTGATGGGGTAAAAGTGGTGGTGAGGAAGTGCAAAAGACTAAGGGTGTTAAAAGTAAGAGGGTGCCCAAATGTGCGCATTGGTATTCTGGATTGGAGGGTGGTTTCAAGGCCGTCCATTGCTCTCAAGGAGTTCTTCTCACCAAGTGGTTTTCCTCCTCCTAGTGAAGAGATGAGAAACTTGTTCTTGAGCTTTGGTTGCCGGATTAGGAAATGCTACTGCACTGCTTGCTATAAAAATGAGTGCATGAATAGGATTCAACAACTGTAAGAACATAGGGAAATGAGTGCATAGGATTTGATTCCGTTGAATGCATGGAGGATAAGGCACAAACGTTTTTGATTCCCTTGAATGCATGGAGCAGCATCCCTGCAAAGCATTGCTGAGCGGCCGATTGGACCGTTCATCTCGGTTAAGATTCTAGCCATCGATTGTCGAGATAACCGGCCGGATCGACCGCTATGCTCCTGCTTTTGCAAGGTGTTGGTTGGTGGTATCCCCCATCTCGATAGTTTATGGGCACAACATTTGTTTCTTTATAGTTATGTGTTGTGTTTTTTGTCGGCAAATAAATTTTTTAATAAACTCGTTCATAGAGCTTAAAATACCATCATCTTATTGATTTGTCGTTCACTTATTTTTCATCAATAAGTTTGACAATGTTTCATTTTAGAGCTTTTCCTCTTCCTTAGTTTTTGTCAGAATTAGTAACTACCAACGTGTGTCCCTCGTACAGATGTGGCTCATAGTCCATCTGATTGTAGTCCTTGGATTCTGAGGGAGAGGTCCGGGGTTCAAGTCTATAGAAAGACGTCAAACCCCCTTTGGTTAGTTACCCACTAATTCTCCAGCTTCTGACAATTTGCGTTTACATGTCGCATGGTATTTATCTCTACTAGAGAAGCATTAGTTGCAGCAACCTCTAGAGGTCGACGAATCGTAGTGTCAGGACACAGGGACACGGCGGGACACCTCAAAGATACATACGGGACACACCACGTGGCGTGTCCCATATTTTAATATTAAATTTTGAGGGGGACACAGTGGGACACCGATGGGGACGCGGCGGGGACACCGATGAGGACACGGCAGGGGCCAAACTATAATTTTTTTTAAAATTTGGGGGACCAAACTATAATTTTTGAAAAAATTGGGGGTCAAATTGTAATTTTTTTAAAAATTTGGGGCCAAATTATATATATATATTTTAAATTTCTGGATGCTAAACTATAATTAATTAATTATTTTATATATAAATAAATAAATAAATAAATATACACGTGGCGTGTCCCCCGCCGTGTCCGTGTCCGTGTCCCCATTTTTTTAGAATTCCCGTGTCCCGGTGTCGGTTTCGGTGTCCGTGTCGGTGCATCATAGGTGGTAATTGCAAACAAACGAACAGAAGAAAGAAAAGGTAAGGAATGAGTTGAGAATATTAATTGAGCGGAGACTGCCCAAGCTTATATACTGATTTTGGAGTAACCAATGTGAAACAAGCTCTAACGTTAAAAAAAAAAAAACTTGGAATAATGGAAGAACTATACGGTCATAATTGCAATAAAACAAAGGTTTTTCGCAATCACAAGCATATGAATTCGAAGTACGCAGAGTCATGAAAGTTTGCCAAGCCAGCATCCGGAGGACAAGACTATATTTCTCATCTGTTCGCTCACTTCTTTACACCCAAATAGAGTTATTTCCCCCAGTCTTTCACAATTCCTCACCACCTCCATTACCCCTTTATCTGTCACTTCTTTGGATAATCCAATGTCCAAATATTGCAGTTTTACACCAAAGATCGAAACTAAACAACGAACACACACGCACACTCAAACAGAAGACAAGATTTCCGTGGTTCCCTGAATTCGGGTACTTTCATGGGGACAACAGTTCTTATTTTTAATGGAGGAATTACAAACATCTATCAGTCTCAATCTTTCAGTATATGAACTCTCTCTGTTTTCTGACTCATGGATGCAATCCGGAGGGCTCAGTACTTTATAGGCAGAGAAGTGAGCCATGTTTCATCTCCACACCAGACCAAGCCTTAAACATGATAGGGTTGAGCAAAGACATTTGCGGAGAGCTCTAATTAACTAATGTGAGATAAGCTCTAACATTCCCCCGCATGTGCAACCATAATTAGATGGGTAAACGAAAGATCATAGAAACTCAACAAAACAAGGCGCACTTAAGACACAAACAACGGGACAATCAATCATGCAGTCTTCTCCAAAGCCTTGAACAGCTTACTTCTGATACCATGTTAAAATATCAAACTCAAATCCAATTGGAAATTAGCGAAGAAGCAGCCCACAGCGGAGAGACTGTCGGATGCTCATATACTATTTTTGACGGTTATAATTAACCAATGTGAGGTCACAAGCTCTAATATTGAAAACAAAAAACTGAAATAATGGAAGAACTATAAGGTCACAACTACAATAAAACAAAATTCTGTTCGTGATAACAAGCATATGATTTCAAAGTAAATTAGGATGACAACCAGAGTCGAATTGCGCTAAGCCGGCATCCGAAGGACAAGACTTTGTCTATCATCTGTTCACTGAGATCATCAAAACATGGTGGCTCAATGTTCCTAAGGGAGGGCCTTGATGACACCATCTGAAGCACAATAGAGGCGCTCACTTTTTCACACCCACCCATAAGGATATCCCTCAGTCTTTTGCAGTTCCTCACTACCTCCATTACGCCTTTATCTGTCACTTTTTTGCAGTTTCCAATGTCCAAATATTGGAGATTTCGACACCTATTTCCAATCATTGCCATTCCTTCGTCATCAATTTGTGTGTCTTGAGCTTCCAAAGTCTTCAAATTCAATATAGAGTGGTCAGAATAGCTCCCAAAAACATCTGAAATATTAAGACCCCAGATATTCAGTTGTGTTATGGCAGGGCATCTCCTTAAAACTTCTCCAATGCCGGAATTGGTGAGGCGCGTACAATAACTTACATCAAGGATTTGTAGATTCGGGCAAACCTGTCCAAAGTTTTCTAGTGTTGTATCATTCACCCAGATATTGTGGGAGATATAAAGATGCCGCAGTTGGTAGTTTCTATGTTTTGGAAGAGAAAGATCCATCTCTCGTCCTCCCGTATGTGTCATCTGAAGAATTTCAAGTAAAGGACAACTACTTTTCGTGAGGGTGTAAAAGGCGGCACTAGTCAACCCAAACGGTCCAAAAAAAAAAATAGAAGTTAGATTAGAGAGATACTGTGCCAAATCAGTTATAACTGTGTCTGTGAGTGACCACCCGATTAGGGTTAACTTTTTCAGTGTCAACCGACATGCTTGCAAAAGCATTTTTAATGCACCATAGATTTCACAATACCGGCCGCTGAAGCCAACGAGCTTGAGCTTCTTTAACGGAGGACGTGCTTTTGCGATGAAACAAATATGTTTGACCGAAATGAGATATCGATTCATGGTGAGAGAACGCAGATTTTTGGCATCGGTGAACACGTTTTCCCTTGTTAAAGATATTGCAGAATGTTGTGGTGACCACAATTTTAGCGAGAGAGAGAGAGAGGTCAAATTGGGACTATGCCGCGTCACAAAACCAACACCGTCTCCAGTCACGCGATGTTGACTGCTAGTGCTTAATGAAAGACCAATTTTTGTCAGTTTCACACAATTTGTGGATAGAGAAATAAGTGATTGATCAGTAATGAAACAAGCATTACCTTTAAAAACAATCTTCTTCAATTCCTTAAGCTTTGACGCCAATGCATCAACTCCATCATCTGTTATACGTTCTGCAACCTCATGATTGTCTTCTTTAGTATAAGCACTAATCCTGAGTTCCTCTAGCAGTGGGAAACAATCCGCTATCAGATCTAAATCGTTGTCTTGCATATAGGTCCATGCAGAGCAATTCAATACCTTCAGATTGTTCTTTATATTCTTATTCAACGCCAATGCCTTAAAACCATGTCGCGGAGGTTCTGTCATACACCAACCAAACTTTATGGCTTGGAGATTCAATACACCAGACCGTGAAATCTGATCAACGAGTCCATCTATGTCCTTTTGGGCATTGATGTCGATGACTATTGTTTTGATGTGTCGAAACCTTTGAAGAAGATTGGGGAGTAGAGGGAGTGTCCCGTTGTTTACGTTCAAGCTAAGCTTCACCTGGTTAGATATCGAAAGGAACTGCTTTGAGACCAAAGATATCGAATCCAATTCACGCTCATTGTTTTCTCTCATTTTGTGGAATATAAGTTCCCAGCAATCATCTGGGAAGTAACCAGATTGTCCAGAACTTTGTTTCTTCATTATTGATGAGTTTGAGGAAAGAAAAAATAGATTCTAACATCTTATTTTGTGTTCAGTATCTATAAGTAGTATAAGGCAACAAGGATTCAAATCCTGTTTAAAAAAGGATTGGGAAAACGTTTCTTCACTTACGTTTTGGAAATCCTTTTTAGAACAGGATTTCAGATCCTTTTTCCCCAAGGAAATTTGTTTAATTCCTCTTTTCTTTTTGCAAATCATTTTCCTAACAGGTTTTGATTTCCATACTACAAACCTATTTCCATATCTATCAACACACTCGGCTTCTTATATGGACGCCCTCAAATAAAGAAACTGTGGACATTGTTGTCATCCGTTGGATTGTGTTTTCAATGGTCCGGGCGCCCTTATAGGAAGGGCAGTGTCAATCAACATATCTATGCGCTGTTTTAGAAATATATATTCGTTTGCTCTGTTTTCAAAACATGGTGATTCCCGAAACAAATTATGCGAATTTTTACGTCCCAGAAGATTGCTGGGAACTGATATTCAACAGATTGGAAGAAGATGTTCTCAACTTAGCCGCGGTGTCTTTGGTCTCCAAGCGGTTTCTCTCCAGCACAAATCGTTTGAAGGTTAGCCTAAAATCCACGGACGAGATGATCTCTTTACTCCCCGGAATTCTTCGAAGATTTCAACACCTCAAGAACGTAGAAATCAATACTGAATCCCACGAAGATATGAGCGGACTTATTCATCTGATTTCACAGTATGGGCTAAACGTCGAATCCCTCAAGTTTTCATGCAAAAAAATTCCTTCACATGACAGTTTTAGGGAATTGGGATTGAATTTGAAGCGTTTGAAAGCATTGGATTGCTGGAGACTTCACTCGTTGACAGACAGCGATTTAACGCAATCATAGATTGCTTTCCAGGGCTAGAGGAAGCAACTATCAGTGGTTATGTAACCGATGACGGGTTGAGGTGTTGGCAACGAAGCTTAAGGATTTGAAGAGGATTGTGTTTGAAGAAGGTACCTATTGTTATACCGATCGATCACTTGTTTCTCTCTCCTCAAACTGTTTGAAATTGCGCGAGATTCATCTCATCGACAAGAAACCTCTTGTGACTCGCGAGGGAATTGGTTTTGTGATGCAACATAGTCCCAACTTGACCTCTCTCGCTCATGTCAGGGTCGATGGTCTGTTTGAGAGGTTCTGTTGTTTATGAGTTTGAAAGTTCAGTCACTTGCACGAGGAAACTCACTCTCTCTCCATTGAAGAAGATTCAAGCAAGCTTCTTTCTTGCATCGCAAAGGCACGTCCCCCATTAAAGAAGCTCAAACTCTATGACAACTGGTGCAGAGGATTGTCATCGCTTTTGCAATCATGTTGGTCGACTTTGGAAGAGCTAACCCTAGCAAACCGACGTCTCACAAAAAGGCGTATGAGTAAAGTTTGTCTCCCTCATCTAACTTTGATAGAGCTCTATCGGTGTTCTCTATTGACCAGCGACACCTTTCCCTCTCTCACAGAAAAGTGTCCCCTACTCGAAGTCATAATAATGAAATCGACGAGTATAAGAGTGCAGGAAACTTTTTCGTTGGAGTCCTCACACAAGAACTACCAAATGTGACGCCTTGATATAAGCCAGAACAAGTGGTTGAATGATAAAATACTCGAAAATTTTGGGCGGGTTTGTCCCAATCTGCAATCTCTCTCTGTAAGTAGTTGTCATACCCTCACCCAACTAGGCATTGGGGAAATTTTGAAGAGTTGCCCCAAAATAACGTATTTGGACATCGAACATCTTAAGGTTTCAAATATTTTTGGGAGATATTCAGAGCGCTCTGGCATGAAACTGAAGATTCTGAAAGCTTGTGGGACGAAATTGAACGACGAAGCAATGGCGATGATTGGAAACAGGTGTCCCGATTTGCAGTTTTTGAATATCGGATATTGCGAAGAAGTAACAAGTGATGGGGTAAAAGAGGTGGTGAGGAAGTGCAAAAGACTAAGGGTGTTAAATGTAAGAGGGTGCCCAAATGTGGGCATTGGTATTCTGGATTGGATGGTGATTTCAAGGCCGTCCATTGCCCTCAAGGAATTCTTCTCACCATGTGGTTTTCCTCCTCCTAGTGAAGACATGAGAAACTTGAGGAATTTTTGATTTATTTTGGGTTGGATTTGGTCTTGGTCTTGTGTTTGGGGTCTGTCTGGTGTCTACGTTGGAGTCTTTTTGGGGTAATGAGAAGATTGTCATAACCTTGGTTACAAATGTACTAAAGCTGAGCCTTTTGTTCATGTAGACTCATTATGAGGATTATTAATTTTCATATGTCTCCCTTTTTGGGTTCGGAGTGGCATATGATTTGTGTAGCGGTTAGGTGTCAACGTTGGTGGGATGCTTCTTTCTTGTTGTGATGCCATCGTGCTTGCAATCTGTTTAATTTTTGTACTATTTCAAAGGTTAATAAAATCCTCTTCTTGCTGTTTAAAAAATAAAAAAAAGCCTACCTCTATTACCATGTCAAATCATCCAACTCAATATCAATTGGCAAAAAGTGAAGAAGCCGCGCCCAAACTCATACTTTAGTTTTAGAGGTTATATTCAACCAATGTTGGCAAGCGATAACATCTAAACGAAAAACTAGGAATAGTGGAAGAACTATAAGTTCACGACTGTAATAAAACAAAGTTTTTTCTTATGATCACAAGCAAATGAATTCAAAGTAGTAAAATAGGATGACAACTGCACAGAGTCAAGGAAATCCTTCAAGCCGGCAGCCAAAGGACAAGATTTTCTTTTTCATCTGTTCACTGAGATCATCAAAACATGGTGGATCAATGTTCCTAAGGGAGGGCCTTGACAACACCATCTGAAGTAAGATATTGCTGCTCATTTTTTCACACCCACCTAGAAGGATCTCCCTCAGTCTTGCGCAGTTCCTGACCACCTCCATTACCCCTTTATCCGTCACTTTATTGCAGCATCCTATGTCCAAATATTGGAGATTTCGACACATTTTTTCAATCATTGCCATTCCTTTGTCGTCAATTTGTGCATGTCTCTTGAGCTCCCAAAGTCTTCAAATTCACTACACAGTGGTCCGAATAGCTACCAAAAACATCTGAAATATTAAGACCGCGGATGTTCAGTTGTGTTATGGCAGGGCATCTCCTCAAAACTTTTCCAATGTTTAAATTGGTGAGGCGCATACAACCACTTACATCGAGGAATTGTAGGTTCGGACAAACTTGCCCAAAGTTGTTGAGTGTCATATTAGCCAACCCCATATTTCCAAAGTTATCAAGGTGTCGCACGTGGTAGTTTTTATGTAAATTATCCAATAAAGAAAGATCCATCTCTTTTTCTCCTGTATGTGTCATCTTAAGAATTTCAAGTACAGGACAACTTTTCGTGAGGGAGATATCGATAGGCTCGTGAACAAAGATGTCTTTCCATAAATTATAACAAATATAGGGGTAGATTTAATAAATGTCCCAAAATATGAGATCAATGTTGGCCTTTTATATAGATATTTCACCAATTTTAAAGTACCAAATAGAAAATATCCTATGTGAGATATGGAAATTTAAGAGTTTGAGGGTTTTAAATTTAATGAAGGTAGCCAGCAACTGAATTTTATATTTATGAGTTTTTTTTTGCCTAGATTAATGAGGGTAGTTCTTCTTTATGGCCGTTGGTTCTCACCCACTTGTTGACCTCAAACTCATGTGAGCCCCCAAGAACTCAGGTGCAGCAAGAAATAAACCGAATCATTTGTAAATTGTTCGAGACTCGATTCAGTCACAGCACGTTCGAGTTTTAATTGATTCCTCTATTAAACGAACCAATATGAGCACTTCAATTTTATGCACGTTTAATGAATGAGGCAAGCATAAATCTAACTGTATTAATTCGCCTCAATTAAGCTCGCAAACCTAAACCATAAATATGTCATGAGAGTTTTATATATAAACTTGAATATGTATAAACTTTTGTATCAATATAGTGAAAATTTTATAACTTGAACAAGTGTAAAACTTATACAAGTAATGTACACTTATATATCTTTTTTTTTTTTTTAATTTTGAATATGGATGAACTTATTTAGTACGTAACAAGATTTTTATATGTAGCTCTAAACTCGTAGTTCATAGCGGCCAAGAGGAATTCGACGCGGCCAAGAACAATTTGTAGTGGCCAAGTGCAATTCAAAGCAGCCAAGAGGAATTTGATGCGGCTTAGTGCAATTCAATGCGGCCAAGAGCAATTCGTAGCGGCCAAGTGCAATTTGATGCGGCCAAGGGCAATTCAATGTGGCCAAGTGCAATTCAAAGCGGCTAAGCGCAATTCGAAGCGGCCAAGTACTGTAGTTGGATGAGGCCAAAAGTAATTTGATGCGGCCAAGAGTAATTCGTAGTGGCCAAATGCAATTCGAAATGGCCAACAGTAATTCAAAGCGGCCAAGTGTAGTTTGATGCGGCCAAGTGCAATTCGTAGCGGCCAAGTGCAATTCGAAGATGCCAAATGCAATTCGATGCGGCCAAGTACAATTTGAAGCGGCCAAGTACAATCTGAAGCGACCAAGTGCAATTCGATGCGGCCAAGAGTAATTCATAGCAGCCAAGTGCAACTCGGTGCGGCCAAAAGTAATTCGTAGTGGTCAAGTGCAATTCGATGCATCGTTAAGGCTCGTGAACAAGTTCAAGCACAACTCAAACCTAGGCAACCTCAACTTGATCGAGAAAGCAAGTCCAAACTGGGTGGGCAGGCTTCTGGGTTAGTACAAAAAAATGGTTGTCATCTATACTCTACGGATGATTTTATTTTTGGACTTAGAAGTATTGTGGAGTCTTTATAAGTCATGTGGGGTGTGGGTGGGGTCTTGCGTGGGCTAGTGAGTAGGTCTGGGTTGAGTGAGAAACTTTTGGTTGCAAATCGGGTATCACGTGGTACCCGTGCAATGCATCTGAGCCAAGCAACCGATGGTGTTGCATTTTTGGATGGCCCGAATGCGCTGCATGGGTACCACGTTAGCAATACTCTATTTGCACCCAAAAATTTCTCGGGTTGAGGAGTTTTTCATGGGTTTGGTCTTGGTCTATGTTGGAGTCTTCTGTGTCTGTTATCATGATCGAGGTGGTTTGGTGAGTCTTTTTGTGTTAATGAGAAGATTGCCATACTAAAGCTTAGTGATCTTTTGTTCTTGTAAACTCATTGCGGCCAGTCCTGATGTGGTTCATTTTCATATGTTGTCTTGCGTTGCTTAAAGCTCGTCATTTGCCTTTAAGCAACGCTTCACCCCGATTCGGATATTGAAAAAAACAGCTTTGAACTCACCACTACAGCCAGTTCCATACATATCATGCATTCCAACAGCGCTGCATGTTCTTTATTTCACACTGACGGCACTATGTTCCTCTGCAAATTTTTTGTTTTCTGTTTGGAAGAATTAGCAGCTTCTGTTATTACCGCCTTATTTTCATAGCATTGGGACGTTGCTGCAACTGATACACCAGTAGAGATAGAATGCCATTCGATGCGTGTCAGCAAAAACTGTTAGAAGCTCTGACATACAATTGAGTTGTATACGTATTCACTAGTTACAGATTAGTAATTACTGGTTCTGTAAAACAGACTTGCAGAAAAAAAACGTCGAGTACATTATCTCTAGTTCGACTGGAGTTCTTGACTCGACAAGGAAGGTATAATTCAAATGCTGCAGAAACAGGTGTTTTTGCAAATTCTGAGAAGCTCTCACGTGAAACTTACTGTTGGGTACCAAGACCTTGTACAGTTGTATGTATGAAGGACAAACTTTCTGTCAAACAACTTGTAACAAAACTTAAAAGCTAGCGAAAATTAGCTATACGTTTACTTGAGTAATGGCCAGTTTCGGTATCTATGACAACCCTCCTCAATCATATAGTTGTGCTTGTCTTTCTTTGGCGAGCCCTACAAAATTAACGTTTCATGGACAGGGCAGGCTGACATTTTGCGAAACAGTTGTTTTCAGATGGCTTTTCTTAATGGAGGCAAACCCAAGTCCATGTGCTCCCAAAGTCTTTTAACTTTTTTGTGGTTTTTGCACACAGGTTGTGTTACTCTTGTTTTTGCTCACACACACGGAGACACTCACGCACATAGAAGCATAGCGGCTTGGGCGCACACAACTTGCATTCGTGTGTTACAGCAACATTGATTAGAGACCGAAGTCAGGGTGTCAATGGGTTAGTAATAGATGACTATTGGAGATGAACTAAAAAAAGAAGTGGGCGCACAGGTCTACCACAAAAACATAAGCCTAGTTAGAGGCTATTTCGTCCTCTAGGAAAGGGGTAGAAGGGTGACGAATCTCTTTTACGGTGAACTTACGTAGCCCAGTAGCCAGGTTGACTGGTACATGGGAGAGATATTGAATACAAGCAATTGTACTCTCTCTTCCAGAGAATCAGATTAGAACTAGAACATGAACCAGCTCTAATGTAATTTGCATTCCAGTCGCTGGCTTTCTTTTCAGAGAGGATAATCACCCGTATATAAGAACAGGCTCAGTATTAAACAAATCAAATTAGCTAAACCTCTCTTAAGACAGCTCTATACAGGTTGTGGAGCCTTTAATTATGCAGTGATCAGTCTTCACCCTACACAAACCACTACTACTGTAATAGTGTATTATACTAACATATCTTGGACAAGAAAGTCCAAGGAAAAAATCAACACAGTCACTATCCCCGAGGCCTTTCATCGAGATACAACTATCCGTGGTTGTAAAAATGTTATGCAATGAGGATAGGAGAGACCACCGTTAAGCCTCCGGGCATGCTTTAGCTTCAGCCATTGTTGTCGATGATCTTGCGATATGATTCTTGCCCAGACAAAAGAACTCTCGTCGAACAAGAGACAGAGTACTTGAGATTGTTTTTTACAGAATCAGTAAGCTATGACGCCCACCTGGGACATATACAACTAGCTATGACACCTTGTAGGCTTGTACAGACACATAAAACTAAGCTATATGCCTAAGACTCAGATAATGTGCCTATATATGTTGCATTGTGTTATCTCTTCCTGAAGTATAAGTTGCAGCGGTGACGCCAAACAACGAACACACAATCAAACACAAGACAAGATATATGTGGTTCCCCAAATTCGGGTACTTCACGGGGTCAACGGTTTCTTTTTGTAATGGAGGAATTTCTGCGTCTAGGAACTCTCTTTGATTCCTTATAAATTCATGCCACCTGGAGGGCTCACTCTATAGGCAAAGTCTTTTGATAGCTACCCAAAATAGTTGAGAAATAGGCAGCACAGTTGATAAAAAATGGTACAAAAACTACGAATATTTCTTGCTAACAAAAAATAAAATAAAAAAGAGAAGGAACAGAATGGAAAATAGAAAAAAGATCCCACATCACTTGTAAGAGTGGTTCAAACAAAACAATTCCTTACCAGACTATTAAATGTTAAAACACCCGACACAAAATTAATGTGGGATAAGTTCTACCAATCCTCATACTTGCTGCCTCTGACCTGGATGCGGAGAGGTAAATAAATGATCTATATGATAGCAATCATAACAGAACAATGTGTGCTTAAGGCACAAACAATGGGACAATCAATCAAATGAGCCTTATCCAAAAGCCTTCCACCTCTGGAAGCTTACCTCCCTTACCATGTTAAAATTTCACCAAACACAAAATTAATTGGCGGAGAAAGAAAAGGCTGCCCGGAGTGGAGAGGTCGCCCAACTTGGTGGTTAGATGTTCCCAAGTGAGGGGCATTGAAAACACCATGAGGTAAAATATAGGAGTAGGTGCTCAATTTTTCACACCCAATTAGATTTATATCCCTCAGTCTTTGACAGTTCGTCACCACCTCCATCACCCCTTTATCTGTCACTTCATTGCATAATCCAATATCCAAATATTGGAGATTTCGACACCTATTTCCAATCATTGCCAGTCCTTCATCGTTAATGCGTGTCCCACGAGCATTCAAAGTCTTCAAATTCACTACAGAGTTGTCAGAATATCTCCCCAAAACATCTGAAACTTGAGTAAGACCATCAATATTCAATTGTGTTATTGCAGGGCATCTCTTCAAAACTTCTCCAATGCCAAGATTGGTGAGGCGCGGACAACCATTTACGGAGAGAAATTGTAGATTCGGGCAAACTTGCCCAAAGTTCTCGAGCGTCGTATCAGTCAACCACATATTCTTGGAGATATTGAGGTGTCGCATACTGTAATTTTTATGTAAGTAATTCTCAGAAAAAGTATCCATCTCTTGTCTTGCGGTATGTGCCATCGTAAGTATTTCAACTAAAGGACAACTTTTCATGAGAATGTAAAAGGTGTCACCAGTCAACCCAAAACATCCATCAAGATCTATAGAAGTTAGATTAGAGAGATACCGAGCGAAATCACTTATATGTGTGAGGGGCCACCCTCTTAGGGTTAGCTCTTTCAGTGTCGACTGACATGTCTGGAAAAACAATTTTACTGCCCCATGAGTTTTAGGATACTGGCCCCCCAAACCAACCAACTTGACCTTCTTTAATGGAGGATGTGCTTTTGCGACTAGACAAATAATACGCTTGTCAGAAATAAGTTTTTGACTCGTGAGAGAATGCAGATTTATGCCAAGACTAAGTCTCCTCAATTTCGCACAATTTGTGGATAGAGAAATGAGCGATTTGTCAGTAATGAAACAACCTTCACCTTTAACCACAATCTTCTTCAATTCCTTAAGCTTTGATGCCAGTGCCTCAATACCATCATCTGTTATACGTGCTGCAACCTCCCCATTGACCATATCGGAATCCGCACTAATCTTGAGTTCCTCTAGCCGTGGGAAACAATCGGCGATCAAAACCAAATCGCTGTCTTGCATTGAGGTTAGTCCTGAGCAATCCAATACCTTCAGATTGTTCTTTATATTCCTATGCAACGCCAGTGCTCTAAAACCATCTCGCGGAGGTACTGTCGAACACCAAAACTTTATTGCTCGTAGGTTCAATAATCCGGACCGTGCAATCTGATCATCAACAAGTTCATCTATGTCTGACTGTGCAATCTGATTATCAACAAGTCCATCTATGTCCGACTGTGCAATCTGACCATCAACAAGTTCGTCATCAACAAGTCCATCTATGTCCGACCGTGCAATCTGATCGTCAACAAGTTCATCATCAACAAGTCCATCTATGTTCAACCGTGCAATCTGATCATCAACAAGTCCATCTATGTCCGATCGTGCAATCTGATCATCAACAAGTCCATCTATGTCCGACTGTGCAATCTGATCATCAACAAGTCCATCTATGTTCGACCGTGCAATCTGATCATCAACAAGACCATCTATGTCCGACTGTGCAATCCGATCATCAACAAGTTCATCATCAACAAGTCCATCTACGTCCGACCATGCAATCTGATCATCAACTAGTTCATCATCAACAAGTCCATCTATGATCGACCGTGTAATCGGATAATCAACAAGTCCATCCATGATCGACCGTGCAATCGGATAATAAGCAAGTTCATCTATCTCCTTGTGGGCATGGGTCTTGATGACTATGGTTTCGATGTGTCGAAATCTTCGAAGAAGATTCGGGAGTAGAGGGATTGTCTCGTCGTTTACATTCAAGCTAAGCTTCATCCGATTAGATATCGAAAGGAACCGCTTTGAGACCAAAGATATAGAACCCAAGTGACGCTCATCATCTTCTCTAAGTTTTTGGAATATAAGTTCCCAGCAATCATCTGGGAAGTAACCATGTCCTCCTCGTTTCTTCATTGTTGACGAGTTTGAGAAGGAAAAAAAACACAGATTAAATTTCTTTCTCTTTGTTCATAATATATAGGAGTATTGATGTTGAATTGACGCAAATTTAAGTTGTTGTATGCAACAAGGGTTCAAATCCTCGTTAAAAAAGTATACGGCAGAAAACCTAAACAAATTAGGAAAAGGAATGAAGAGGAATGACAAAAACACCACTCAACCTACACCCAAACATACACTACATAGTTACCCTACATGTCATATTATATTTTATGTACGGCCCACTCCGGGTCCCAAAAAAAATTCAGAAAAATAATCATAAATTTTTTGAGCAGTTTCACCCTTACGAATCCAGAAGTAATATTTACCGATATCTGTTAGAGCTGATATTTTACAAAATCCCATAAAATAATATTTTAAAATTTATGGCATTTTTTAAAATTTTTGTGGGACCTAAAGTGGGCCCCACATAAGATGTAGTGTGGGCCCGTTCTGCTTTCTCTCCTTAAAAATTAAGTACTTATTTGCAATTTTCAAGCTTAAAAAACAATAGGCTTGCTAAAATAAAAAAAATATGCAATGTCGATATTGTTTGATAGATTTCGATGAGATCTATCAAATCTTGTAAAAAAAATAGAAAAATTATTTTCGTAAAACTATTATTTTTAAGTTTGAAAATAAATCCTTATTTTTTAAATACTTATTTGAGAATTTGGAATGGGGCAGGTGTAAAAAGGCAGTGTACCCTAGCTTTTTTGTTAACCTCAATTGTTCAAGATTTGCTTGAAATGTAACGAGGTTTAAAAATATGTTCTAATTTATTCATTTTATAAAATAAATTGATCTCAAAAATTAGTTTTGAACATAAGTTGAACAAGTTGAGTAGTAGTTTGTTCGATTTTGTGTCCCGAATGAGTAAGTTTTGAAAACGTGTTCAGGCAACCATCCGATTAACCGAGCTTTTAACAAGCGAACACAAACTTGAGCGGAATTATTAAGAGCCAAGGAAATGGCACCCTCTCCCAATTAATTTAGGGGAATTTTTAGGCTGGCCCAAAAAATTAGGTTCGGTCTTATTTTAGTCCTGTACAATTATTTATATTTTTTATTCCAACCATGCCCTTCCACGCGCACGGAACTAGAGAACATCTAGTATAGAAAAATTATCCAATGCTCCATGAGCACTGGTGCACCATTAAAATATTGTTTAAATTTCAAAAAGTCATATCTTTTGTTGTAGATATTCATTTGTAAAAAAAATTATATTTTTGGAATCTACTCGACGATATCTACTAAACAAGATCCATATTGAATATGAAATTATGAAAGATTAAAAAAATACCATTTGCTATGAAAAAATTCTATGAGAACTGTTTATATGAGAATTGTCCATAAGAACTATTTCTATGAGAACTGTTTCGGACAAAAATACTTTTAGTTATGTGAACTGGCTATGGAAACTGTCAATTCTCATAGTCAGTTCTATGAGAATTATTTGAAATGACTATGTGAACTGAAAGGTACACAGTTCAAATAGTCTCAACACACACTAAAATCCACAGTTCTCATAGAAAATACGTAGTTGTCATAGAAATACACAGTTCTTATAGACAATACTCAATTCTCATAGAAAATATACAGTTCTCATATATAGTTGTCATGGACAATACACAATTCTCATAAAAAATACATAGTTCTCTTAGAAAAATACACAGTTTTTATAAAAAAATACACTGTTCTCATAGAAAATACACAATTCTCATAGACAGTTCTCACAGAAAATACACAATTCTCATAGAAAATACACAGTTCTCATAAAAAATTTATAGTTCTTATAAACAGTTCTCATGAATAAATACACAAATCTCATAGAAAATACATAGTTCTCATAAGAAAAATACAATTCTCATAGAAAATACACAAATGAATAAAAATACCCCTGAATTATGGCTATGAGAACTGAGGCTATGAGAGCTATAATTTTAGAATCAATTCTTGAATCATATTATTTTGAACAAAAATACCTTTAGTTATGTGAACTAGCTATGAGAACTGTTAAGTCTCATAGTCAGTTTTATGAGAACTGCTTAGTTCTCATAGAGAACTGTCTATGTGAACTGAGTTATGAGAACTGACTATGTGAATTGCCAATTTTCATAGTCAGTTCTATGAGAACTGCCAATTTTCATAGTCAATTCTATAAGAATTGGCTATGAGAAGTGACTGTTCTCATAGAGAACTAGCTTTCTGAACTAATTATGAGAATTGGACTATATGAACTGAAAAATACATAATTCACATAGTTTTACCACACACTAAAATACACAGTTCTCATTGAAAATACACAGTTCTAATAGATAATTCTCATGAATAATATATAGTTCTCATAGATAGTTCTCATGAACAATACACAGTTCTCGTAGAAAAATATACAATTCTCATAAAAAAATACACACACGAATAAAAATTGTAAACTGTGTATTTTACTTCAAGTGAAGTAATAATGCTGTGCAACTTCCATTGTCATTGACTCACCAAAACTCATCTTACACGCCAGATCACGAACCAAACTCCACAACATACACCACTAATATATTTTATGTGCTTCATAAAACTTGCAGAACAACTCGGGAAAAAAATAAAGAATATTTCTTCGAACGAAATTGTTAGAATTAGATCTTTTTTTCTTTCACCTGGTTGTGATCAAGAAATGCGAGAATTGGTTTTCCTTCTTTTTTTTCCTTCTTTTTTCTTTGCTTTTTGTATCCTATTTCCTCAGTCGCCATTGAAATCGCAGGAAATGAAGTCGTTGAAACTTCGTCTAAGTTGCCGGAGAAGTCAAAATCACCGTACAAACCAAGGCGAAGAGATTTCAATGGCCGGTGAGTGCAGAAAAGGTTCAGAACAGTTTTTTATGGAGCAGATTCAGAGGTTACAGAGCAAATCCAGAGGTTTCACAGTGGCCTCAGGGTTGTCGGTTGCCAATAACTAGTTTTCGGTAGTCGTCGGAGGTTGCTGGACACTCGTCGGAGGTCCAACGAGGATTGGCTTTGGGTAAGAGGTGGTCGGCGGTGGTTCACAAGGGAGAGAGGCGTCGGAGTGAGATTAGAGAGAGGCATGGAGTGGAGTGAGATGAATTTGGTTGTAGTCTACTTGCAGAGAGAGGAAGGGATGAGAGAATAAGAGAACGGGGTAAAAAAGCCACTATACAACATATTCAACCCTATTCAGGTTCGGTAAAATATTTTAGGGTTGGGTTCAAACTGAACCTAAAAAAGGGGACCAGCCCCTAATTTTCTAATTAATTTACGAACACCAAAAATTGGGATAGATGGTGTGCCCAATTATAGTGATGCTCCCGTGGATCGGTTTTGGGCGGACCGGTTTGGTTTCCAATCCGATCCACTCACGGCAGATTGTTGTTTTTTCCATCCGCTAACCATTTGTGAGTGTTGTTTGGAGTCATGGTAATGTTTTTGTTTTTTCCCAATCAATAGCCTATGTTCTTATTGATTACTGCAATGAAGAAACATCAAAGAGAGCTTCTCTACAAACTCAGTCCGGAAAATTATCTTCCCAGGTTGTAGATAACTCCAAAGAAATGGCATATTTGGCTATAGCATTAGCCACCCTATTACATTCTCAAGGAACAAAAGTAAACGAAACAGAAATAAAAGAATCAAATAAATGCAACGTGTTTGCGCTCGCACCGCCAAACTGGCACTTGAAGTTTTCACCCCTTGAAGCATCTGAACAACATTCTTTGCTTCTCCTTCCACCACATATCGCATTCCCCCATCCTCTTTTACCCTTTCAACTGCTCCCCTGAACCCCACGGCTTCCACTACCTCCGCTGACACAACATCAGAGACCGGGAAGGCAAAGAATGCCTGGTTTTGCGTTAATTATTTTGTTGTCCCGTGTTTGAAAAACAGTTTATTGATCTTCACATTGGCGTAGGGTTGTGACTTGTGATTGCTTATTCTTATTTCCCATTATTCTGGGTGCTTTAATTCCCAAATCCTAACCAAACACAGTAGTAGATCAGTAACTACTAATCCTAACCTAACACATTTACTCCATGACAAAGTAGATTTGTTTCGTGAGCAATGCAATGGATTTCGCCTTCCTTTTGTGCAGATTGTATGATGTCTAAAACAGTTCCCTTCAAAAAGTTTTGTTCGAATTTTGTGCAACAAGCAAGCTTCCATACCAGAGTCATGGTAATTTGAGATTCTTGTCAGAATCAATCAGTAACTACTAATGTGTCCCTTGTACAGATGTGGCTCTTAGGACTCTTTCCGGTTGCATGTACTCCTCGGCTTCTAAGGGAGAGGTCCGGGGTTGAGTCTATAGAAAAACGTCGAACCCCTTTTGGTTGTTAGCCCACTAATTCTCCAGCTTCTAACAAAATTGCCTATACATGTCAGCATGGTATTATCTCTACTGTAGAAGCATTAGTTGCAGCAACGTCCCGAAGTTATAAAAATGGTAATACAAAAACTGCTTGTTTCTTGCCAACAAACAAACCAAAGGAAATTAAAGATAAGGAAACCACAGTTTCAAACTAAATGGAAAGCAGAAAAAGGATCTCATATCAGTGTTTTAGAATGGTTCAAACAAACAAAACAATTGACGAGAGAGCATATGTATTCAAAGTAAAATTAGAATGACAACTAATCAGGAGGTACGCTAAGCTGGCAGCCGAAGGACAAGAGTTTCTTTTTCATCTGTTCACTGAGATCACAAAAACCTGGAGGATCAACATTCCTAAGGGAGGGCCTTGACGACACCATCTGAGGTAAAATATCGGTGCTCACTTTTTTACACCCAATTAGAGTTATATAACTCAGTCTTTCACAGTTCCTAACCACCTCCATTACCCCTTTATCTGTCACTTTTTCGCAGAATCCGATGTCCAAATATTGGAGATTTCGACATCTTTCTCCAATCATTGTCATTCCATTGTCATCAATTTGTGACCAACGAGCTTTCACAGTCTTCAAATTTATGGTAAAGAGGTCAAAAATATATCTCCCGAAAACACCTGAAACCTTAAGATGATTCATATTCAGTTGTGTTATGGCAGGGCATACTCTCAAAACTTTTCCAATGCCGAAATCGGTGAGGCTCATACAATTACTTACATCGAGGAATTGTAGATTCGGACAAACTTGCCCAAAGTTCTTGAGCATCATATTAGTCAACCGCCAATTTCCGGAGATATCAAGGTGTCGCATATGGTAGTTTTTATTTAAAAAGTCCGGGAAGAAAAGATCCTTCTCTTGTCCTTTCATATCTGCCATCTTAAGTGTTTCAAGTAAAGGACAACTTTTCATGAGGGTGTAAAAGGTGGCACTAGTCAACCCAGAACATTCATGAAGATCTATGAAAGTAAGATTTGAGAGATGCTGAGCCAAATCGCTTATACCTGTGTTTGTGAGGGACCAACTTCCTAGGGTTAGCTCTTCCAATGTCAATTGACATGCCTGCAAAAGCAATTTTAATGCACCATGTATTTCAAAATACTGACCCCCGGAACCAAAGAGCCTAAGCTTCTTTAATGGAGGACATGCTTTCGTGACTAAACATATATGTTTCTCCGAAAAGAGTTGTTGACTCATGGTGAGAGAATGCAGATTTTTGGCAATGGCGTATGCTTTTTCAATCTTGAAAGAGGATGCAGAAGGTTGTAACGACCACAAATTTAGCGAGAGAGAGGTCAAATTGGGGCTATGCCGCATCACAAAATCAATTCCTCCCCCGGTCACATAATGTCGACCGCTCCTGCTTATGTCAAGACTAATTGTCTTCAGTTTCACACAATTTGTGGATAGAGAAATAAGTGATTGATCAGTAATGAAACATGCATTACCTGTAAACACAAACTCCTTCAAATCCTTAAGCTTCGACGCCACTGCATCAACACCATCATCTGTTATACCTGCCGTAGCATCATCATTGGTTATTTTCTTGTACGCCCTAATCTTGAGTTCCTCTAGCCGTGGAAAAAGATCCGCTATCAAAACCAAATCGCTGTCTTGCATAAGGATCAGTCGAGAGCAATCCAATACCTTCAGATTGTTCTTTATATTCTTATTCAACGCCAGTGCCTTCAAACCATCTCGCGGAGGTTTTGCCAAACGCGAACGAAACTTTATGGCTTGGAGATTCAATGCACCAGACCGTGAAATCTGATCAAGGAGTCCGTCTATGTCCTTGTGTGCATTAGTGTTGACGACTATTGTTCCGATGTGTAGAAATCTTCGAAGAAGATTGGGGAGTAGAGGGAGCGTCCCGTCGTTTACGTTCAAGCTAAGCTTCGCCCGGTTAGATATCGACAGGAACCGCTTCGAGACCAACGATATCGAACCCAAGGCACACTCATCGTCATCTCTAAGTTTTTGGAATATAAGTTCCCAGCTGCGATCATCTGGGAAGTGACCATGTGCTTGTTTCTTCATTGTTGATGAGTTTGAAAAGAATAAGAAAAGAGATTGAATTTCTTCTTTGTTAAGTGTAGGAGTATTTATAACGCATTAATTCCCAAGAGGAATAGGTTTCCTCTTTACTTTTTGGAAATCTATATTAAATATAAATAGAATTTCAGATCCTTCTTCCCCAAGGAAATTTGTTTGGAATTTTTTTTTTTGCAAATCCTTTTCCAAATATAGAACTGGGTGTTCAAATAAAGTTTGAAAAGAAACTATACTACTAAATAAATTAAAAAAACAAAAAAAAAAAACTTTAGGGTGTTGAACCGCCAGTGGTCTCCAAGCAGTTTCTTTCAATCACAAATCATGTAGAGACCCGTGTTTAATTTCAATAATTTTAATGTTAGAATAAAATTAGAATATTGAGGTAAAGAGAAAGTGTGATTTGAATATGTGATTTGGGTTGAATGTGATAGAATCTGGAAGTTTGGGGTGAAATTGTAATTGATGTGTGTGGTGGTATAAATAGGTGAGAGTGAGTGGTAGAGAATCATTCTCCCACTCACATCTCTCTCTCTCTCTCTCGGTCTTCTCTCCCTCCCGCCCGATTCTCTCTATCTCTCTCACTCTCTCTCTCTCTCGAAATCAAGCCTATAAACTTGAGACCCATGAAAATTAACCTTCATTCCTCCTTCCACGCGCGATCTTGAGCTCGTATTTCGTGGGTTTGAGCTCGGAGAGGAGTATTCGGATGATTCAAAGTTTTCGGAGCTAGGGCTTGCTTGGTTGGGCTTGGATTTCGTTCTTCGACTTCGAGGTAGGGATTTCTCTCATCTATTATATGTTTATGTGTTGATTTGGTGTTTGAATCGCACCTTAGATCATTGGTTTTGTTGTTGGAATTGTTCTGGTGAAATCTGAAAATCGTGCACTGAAAACCCAAGTCCTACCGGTAGGAGTTTTGGCCCTACCGGTAGAAACGCTGTCCAGTAGAGTCATTTTCGTGAAATTGTGGTCTCCTACCGGTAGGAAAATGTGTCCTACCGGTAGGAAATGAAAAATTCAGCATTTTGGCAAAACTTCGAAAGGGCATAACTTTTTCATCCGAACTCTGTTTTGGGTAAATTTTATACCGAAATTCATGTGCCGGAAGTCTACTTTCCAATGGTGGTGGTCTCATCTCCTAATTCTTCACCGATAAGATTTGGTAGCCAAAATAAGATGGATATGTTTGTATACGTTGGATATTCCTTTTTCCTTAGAAACGTTGAGCGAGCCACGGACGTCCTTAAGTACGCCTGAGTACATAATTGAATGATTAGATGAGGTTAGTGGTATGCTTAAGTCTTTATAGTAGTCGTTGGATTCCGTATGAGCCTATTGATATCGAAACGAGGGTTTAGAGAATATATGGAACATAGGTGAGCGAAGGTTGTGTGTGTTGACATGCTATGTGAAAAGCGAACATGTGGAACACCCCTTTGAGTTAAACAACGCTAGGCATGGATATATGAGACATTTTCTTATATTTGATATGTGGTACATCTCTTGTGTAATTGGTACGGTTTTATGAATTGCAAGGTGAAGATCTATGAATCGTTGTTAGGGAATATCCCTTGATATGTAAGTGCTTGTATGGTGATGAGAAACTAATTACGTAATGATAGCTAGTTGACTGAGATAAAATTATCCCTACTACTTCTTTGTGAATAAGTCTTTGTTGTGAATTCATTATATGTGATTGAGATGAATGGCTGAGTTGTGAGGTGTATTGGAGGAATTGTGGTAGAGTGATCTATACTATATGATCGATGTGATTCAGTTCTTTTAGTGAGGAAGGTATTTACAGGGAGTAGCGAGACTCCATAAACAGCCCAGAAAGAGTACTTGCTTGTGATGTGTGACGTGTGATGTGGGATTGCAACGGTGATGTATATGAGTAAACGAAAGGGTTTGTTTGATGAATATACGAAAGAAATGATTGGTTGTCGAAACAACACCATAGAGTCATCTATCAACAGGTCCTTTTCTTTAAACATGGGACGTTATGACTAAAGTGAAGTCAATGAGCGGATAGAGTATTCGGAATAGGGTGTGGTGGTTAGCCTAGAGTCTTGGTGTGTAGTCATGGTACTTCATCTATGTCGTCGACATTGGGAAAATTACTAGTCGTGTTTTGTTTCTCCTTTGAGATACCGTATGTTGCCTCTGTTATTCATTCTACCTGTCATCCCATTTGCATATAATAGTTGTGTAGATTTCTCTACTGGGCTAGTGTAGCTCAACCTATCATTTTCAGGTGTGAACCCGGAGCAGTAGCATGGAGCGAAGTGCATGCATTCAAGTGCATATTTTCGAAAGAAGTGGCAAAAGAGACTCAAGGACTTTTGATAAAACATGTTTTGGGAATGTAATAGCACCTTAACTCTATTTCTTTTTATGATCTAATATATTCAAACTCTTGGAGTTGGATCTGTAATTTAATGATTAGGATTTGGTGAACTCTTTTGGGGTATTATGTAAGATAATGTGAGGGGTTTTATTTATGAAAAGCTATCTTTATTTATGTTGAAAATCGAGGGCGTGACAACTTGGTATCAGAGCATAAGTTTAGAATACCTTGAGACCGTGGGGAGACTTTGAGTCTCATGGGTTCAAAAAAAAAAATTATTGCATTGTGACATGACTTGTGTGCTACTGAGTGATTGACATGCATCCAACTAGGTGGCATTGCATTTATGTTACCGTATAGTGGCGTAGAGTTGTTAGAAGAGATTGGTGGAGTTGGAGATTCGTAGTGTATCTTTTGTTGATGATCTTTTTATTGTTTCTTTGTAGTGAGATGCCTCCGAGACCTGAGAATAGACGGGGTAGGACTGGGAATCCGAGAATGGAGGCAGGACAGAATCAGCTTGCTAGGGATATTGTAGCGGCACTTGCGGCGGCTAATCTTTTGCAACCACCCCCTAGGGATAACGTGAACAGTCGGGCCATAGTAGCCATGCGAGAGTTTAGTCGTAGAAATCCACCTCAGTTCGATGGAGAAAGTAGCGACCCCCTTGTGGCTGATCATTGGCTTGCACAAATTCGTAAGATCTTCAACGCACTAAAGATTACGGAGGACGACCTACGGGTGAGCATAGTAGCTTGTCAACTTACCGGTGAGGCGAATGAGTGGTGGGAATCTGTTTTAGGAGTAAGGAGAGACGTTAGGAGGGCGGCTGGAGTTGCAAATCAGGAAATTGAGCCGGTTGAGGAAAGTTTGACTTGGGCTGAATTTGAGACACTTTTTGAAAACCAATATTTTCCAGAGTCGTATCGTGAACAGCTTAGAAACCAATTCGAAAGGTTAGATCAAGGTGACATGACCGTTTCAGAATACGCCACTAGGTTCCAAACCTTGTCCCGTTTTGCGCCAGAGTTAGTTGCAACCGATGGTAGGAAATGTAGGCGTTTTGAGAAAGGGTTATGTCTGTCTATCAAGAAGTTTGTGGTAGGTCAACGAATTGAAAGGTTTTCTGACATTATCGAGTGTGCTAGAAGTATTGAGTATACGGAGGAAATACCAGAGGAGCCGAAAGTGCAGGAGTCAAGAAAACAAACCGTTGGTAAGAGTGTATCTATAGAAACGTCTGGAAGCCAAGGGAGGAAGAGACAAAGAGAACAGTTTCTGTCCACCTCAGGACAGCATAATTTAGAACCACCTACTCTTTCTAAAACGTCAGGAGTATCGTCTCGGTCAACGATTGTGTGTTATTGGTGCCGCCAGTCGGGCCATCGTGCAGTAGACTGTCCTCAGGAGAAGGAATATCATGGTCAGAGACCACCTCGGGTTTGCTACCGGTGTCGTCATCCGGGGCACTTAGCGGTAGATTGTCCACAATCGACAAGTAGAGGGAGCGTACAAAGACCCACGGGGTCGGGTCATGCGTCTCATACCGCGTTGCAAGGTAACGTGAATTTATGTGTTATGTTGAGATTACTTATGCATATACAAAGTGCTTATTTGCCAAATGATTGTTATTATGAAGTGCATGGTCTATTCTAGTGTTGGATAGCATTGCGGAGTTGTCTTTATGAACTTGTCTGATAAAATCTAAGTGTTGTGACAACTAGACTAGTGGGATGAAAATATTCAAGATTTATAAAATGAATAGAAATCGTGTAAGGTCTTGTGGGATTGAAATGAACTAAATTACTATTGGGCTTCTTAGAGCCACGAGTTATGAAGTATTGGACACTGTGTGAGCCCGTGGTTGTGTAGGGTACTGTGTGAACTCGTGGTGAGATAGGGCACTGTGTGAGCCTGTGGTATCTGGGCACTGTGTGAACCCGTAGGGTATAGGGCACTGTGTGAGCCCGTGGTTGTATTGGGTACTGTGTGAACCCGTGATGGTATTGGGCACTGTGTGAGCCTGTTGTTGTATAGGGCACTGTGTGAGCCCGTAGTATGCTGGGTACTGTGTGAGCCCGTACTATATTGGGCACTGTGTGAACCCGTTGTTGTATTGGGCACTGTGTGAGCTCGTGGTTGCGTTGGGTACTGTGTGAGCCCGCTGGGTACTGTGTGAACCCGTTGACGTGTAGATGTATTCGGTACTGTGTAATTGCAATAAATTGTGCGGAAAGTCTATGATTGGTTGACTTATTACTGTATTTGGTGTATAAAATGTGTTGCTATTTAGTTTCAACGTACATGTTAGAACTAGTGTGCAATGTTTCGTTCTTAGGATGTGGTGCTGGATAGATAATGATATAATGTGAGGGTACTTGCTACATGCTAGATAGATAATTTATTGAAGGTGTTTGTATGGACGATTTAACCTCTTAGTTAGATGTAATGCTACATGCTAATTGGAATCTCTTGTCTCGACTACTAAATTTGTTGCAGCTTATGAATTGATGATAGTTTTGCATGTCTTTCAATTTTTGTATTATGGTTTCGTTGAGACAACTGCTAGTTTGGTTAATCCTTCGTGAAGTTGTTGAATAAGCAAGACTACCCTGGACGTCGTAGACATATGCCGAACATGAATTGAGTTCTTTACTTGGGGCACCGTGTAAGTATAGTGAAATGTGTAGAGTGGTGGATCTTGGTCTAGAAAGCGGTTACATTTACGGATGTACTTATTTTGAACTCAAAAATTTTCTAAAAGGGATAATGCTTTGTGAAAATTGAATCTTTGCATAGTTCATTTTCAGCAATGATAACGATACAGACTTGGAGTCGGCTATATCATAATTCATTTTTATGTTGTCAAAATTGTCATTATTTTCAAATGACCAAGTGAGGTGTTCGTAATTGATTGTTGATAATATCTTTCCAAAATGAACATTCCTTTTCAAATTCTATAGAATTTTGCCACACGTGGGCATGTTTCAATGGCTTTATAACTACTCGAACTAGTTGGAAAATTCATGAACTTGTTCAGTTTAGATTTCATCATGTCGAACACTTTAACTTTTGTTCGGCGTTTGTCTTTTGAGAGAGTTTGTTTTGAGCTAGCATTGGAATCTATTAGAGCTCTACTTGTGTGAGTCTTGGTAATTTGAGTACGTCGAAAAGTAAAGAAATGAGGCGAAAAAGAAATGTATGAAAGTTGATTTCCCTATAAGCGTACATGAAGAATCTAGTAAATCTTGGGATGAATGAATTAATCTTAGAATTTGTTGATTATGTATTGCTTGACAAGGTTGTTGAATTATGACGTTATGAAATTCTCCTTTGTGTTTGGACACGGCCCATGGAACCGAAATTGGTTAGTCAGAAGTAATGAGAATGGATATGGTTTGTGAGATTGGAATTAGTTGGTAACATGATTATGATTTGTACGAATACGATAACTTCGTGATTTACCGTGCATGAGCATCATAACTTGGCGATTGTTTGGTAAGAAGCTAAGCTAGTTAGTTGTGGCATTATAGAGTTTTCTTGCGTTTTGGACCCGGAATTGGCAGATACAAAGCGTTGTGTGGTGGGCACGGCCCTTGGGACTAGAAATTCATTGGTGGTATTCCTTTGCTCATTCTATGCAAATTTCGGGACGAAATTTCTTTAAGGGGGGTAGAATGTAGAGACCCGTGTTTAATTTCAATAATTTTAATGTTAGAATAAAATTAGAATATTGAGGTAAAGAGAAAGTGTGATTTGAATATGTGATTTGGGTTGAATGTGATAGAATCTGGAAGTTTGGGGTGAAATTGTAATTGATGTGTGTGGTGGTATAAATAGGTGAGAGTGAGTGGTAGAGAATCATTCTCCCACTCACATCTCTCTCTCTCTCTCTCGGTCTTCTCTCCCTCCCGCCCGATTCTCTCTATCTCTCTCACTCTCTCTCTCTCTCGAAATCAAGCCTATAAACTTGAGACCCATGAAAATTAACCTTCATTCCTCCTTCCACGCGCGATCTTGAGCTCGTATTTCGTGGGTTTGAGCTCGGAGAGGAGTATTCGGATGATTCAAAGTTTTCGGAGCTAGGGCTTGCTTGGTTGGGCTTGGATTTCGTTCTTCGACTTCGAGGTAGGGATTTCTCTCATCTATTATATGTTTATGTGTTGATTTGGTGTTTGAATCGCACCTTAGATCATTGGTTTTGTTGTTGGAATTGTTCTGGTGAAATCTGAAAATCGTGCACTGAAAACCCAAGTCCTACCGGTAGGAGTTTTGGCCCTACCGGTAGAAACGCTGTCCAGTAGAGTCATTTTCGTGAAATTGTGGTCTCCTACCGGTAGGAAAATGTGTCCTACCGGTAGGAAATGAAAAATTCAGCATTTT
The DNA here is from genome assembly GCF_030253575.1 of Rhododendron vialii. NCBI lineage: Eukaryota > Viridiplantae > Streptophyta > Magnoliopsida > Ericales > Ericaceae > Rhododendron > Rhododendron vialii. Next base: position 2,892,048 of record NC_080557.1, on the reverse strand, counting down.
GGCAAAACTTCGAAAGGGCATAACTTTTTCATCCGAACTCTGTTTTGGGTAAATTTTATACCGAAATTCATGTGCCGGAAGTCTACTTTCCAATGGTGGTGGTCTCATCTCCTAATTCTTCACCGATAAGATTTGGTAGCCAAAATAAGATGGATATGTTTGTATACGTTGGATATTCCTTTTTCCTTAGAAACGTTGAGCGAGCCACGGACGTCCTTAAGTACGCCTGAGTACATAATTGAATGATTAGATGAGGTTAGTGGTATGCTTAAGTCTTTATAGTAGTCGTTGGATTCCGTATGAGCCTATTGATATCGAAACGAGGGTTTAGAGAATATATGGAACATAGGTGAGCGAAGGTTGTGTGTGTTGACATGCTATGTGAAAAGCGAACATGTGGAACACCCCTTTGAGTTAAACAACGCTAGGCATGGATATATGAGACATTTTCTTATATTTGATATGTGGTACATCTCTTGTGTAATTGGTACGGTTTTATGAATTGCAAGGTGAAGATCTATGAATCGTTGTTAGGGAATATCCCTTGATATGTAAGTGCTTGTATGGTGATGAGAAACTAATTACGTAATGATAGCTAGTTGACTGAGATAAAATTATCCCTACTACTTCTTTGTGAATAAGTCTTTGTTGTGAATTCATTATATGTGATTGAGATGAATGGCTGAGTTGTGAGGTGTATTGGAGGAATTGTGGTAGAGTGATCTATACTATATGATCGATGTGATTCAGTTCTTTTAGTGAGGAAGGTATTTACAGGGAGTAGCGAGACTCCATAAACAGCCCAGAAAGAGTACTTGCTTGTGATGTGTGACGTGTGATGTGGGATTGCAACGGTGATGTATATGAGTAAACGAAAGGGTTTGTTTGATGAATATACGAAAGAAATGATTGGTTGTCGAAACAACACCATAGAGTCATCTATCAACAGGTCCTTTTCTTTAAACATGGGACGTTATGACTAAAGTGAAGTCAATGAGCGGATAGAGTATTCGGAATAGGGTGTGGTGGTTAGCCTAGAGTCTTGGTGTGTAGTCATGGTACTTCATCTATGTCGTCGACATTGGGAAAATTACTAGTCGTGTTTTGTTTCTCCTTTGAGATACCGTATGTTGCCTCTGTTATTCATTCTACCTGTCATCCCATTTGCATATAATAGTTGTGTAGATTTCTCTACTGGGCTAGTGTAGCTCAACCTATCATTTTCAGGTGTGAACCCGGAGCAGTAGCATGGAGCGAAGTGCATGCATTCAAGTGCATATTTTCGAAAGAAGTGGCAAAAGAGACTCAAGGACTTTTGATAAAACATGTTTTGGGAATGTAATAGCACCTTAACTCTATTTCTTTTTATGATCTAATATATTCAAACTCTTGGAGTTGGATCTGTAATTTAATGATTAGGATTTGGTGAACTCTTTTGGGGTATTATGTAAGATAATGTGAGGGGTTTTATTTATGAAAAGCTATCTTTATTTATGTTGAAAATCGAGGGCGTGACAAATCATTTCAAGGTTAGCCTAAAATTCACGGACGGCAATCTCAATTTTTGATTTGGTCTTAGTTACCTGAAAATTTATCCGAACCGAACCAATAGACCCCAAAACCATATTGATTTGGACCCATCAATCAAAGCCGTAAAGCCCTCCTGAATTCCCACGTCTTCTTCATCATCGAGGGTGACATCAACGATGCGCTTCTTTTATCAAAGCTGTTTGATACCGTGCTTTCACGCACGTCGTGCACTTGGCCGCGCAGGCGGGTGTGCGCTACGCCATGGAGATTCCCCAGTCCTACGTGCACAGCAACATTGCCGGGCATGGTGATGGAGACGGGGGAGATGATGGTGGTGATTTCTTGGCCAATCGAGTCGAGGATGCTGGTGGTGGTGGTGGTGATCTGGACATGGTATTTTGGTTGGGGGATTTTGTCGAATGGGTGGTGGGCAATTGGTTTCCGTCCAAAAACAGAAGCCAACACAAGATTGGCATTGAAATCAAGTCGAATAACTAATCTGGCATTGAAATCAAGTCGAATAACTAATCTATCCCTTGCAACTAAGATACATGAGCATCTGGCAATTTGCCTATACTTGTCGCATGGTATAATCTCTACCAGAAGTATTAGTTGCAGCTTGTTGCGCCAAAGATTGTAACCACACAATCGAACACAAGACAAGATTTACATGGTATAATCTCTACCAGAAGTATGAACTCTCACTGTTTCATTGATGGCTCACTTTCCACCCTAACGAATAAAATAAAATCAATGGAATAACAGGCGGCACATATTGAGCCCTGTTTAATCTCCACACAAGACCAAGCCTTAAAACATGAACAAAGTTTTGTTCGTGACAACTACGCAGAGTCATGGAATTACCCCAAACCGCCAAGCCGGCATCCGGATGACAAAACAGTGTTCATTGTCTCTTCACTGAGATCACCAAAACATGGTGGCTCAATGTTCCTAAGGCCTAAGGGAGGGCCTTGATGAAACCATCTGACGTAAATATTCCTCAGTCTTTCACAATTCCTCACCACCTCCATTACCCCTTTATCTGTCACTTTTTTGCAGTCCGATGTCCAAATCTTGGAGATCTCGACACCTATTTCCAATCATTGTCATTCCTTCGTCGTTAATCTGTGTCAAACGAGCTTTCAAAGTCTTCAAATTCACAACAGAATGGTCAGAACAGCATCCAAAAACATCTGAAACCACAAGACCATCGATATGCAGTTGAGTTATGGCGGGGCATCTCCTCAAAACTTCTCCAATGCCAAGATTGGTGAGGTGCTTAAATTCACTTAAGGAGAGGAATGTCAGATTTGGGCATACTTGCCCAAAGTTCTTGAGCATCATATCAGTCGACCACATATTACTATAGACATCAAGGTGTCACATACGGTAGTTTTAATGCAAAAAATCTAGAGAAATAGTGTTCATCTCTAGTCCTCTCATAAATGTCATCTTAAGTATTTCAAGTGCAGGGCAACTTTTCGTGAGGGTGTAAAACGTGACACAAGTTGTCGGACCGTTTTTCCATCATCTCTCCTAAACCAATCGGTGGTAGGAAGGGTTTCAATTAAATCTTTTATGACATTCGACATCGCACCCGCAATTCTGTTTTTATAGCGGTCGCAAGGAGTGACATTGTGTAACCAAATCCATGAGGGCACTCCGGGCCCAACACAAGTCAACCCATAACATGCATGAGGATCTATATAAGTTAGATTAGAGAGATGCTGAGCCAAATCGCATATATCTGTTTGTGAAGGACCAACAAACTAGGATTAGTTCTTCCAGTGTCAATTGACATGCCTGCAAAAGCAATTTTAATGCACCATGGATTTCAAAATACTGGCCCTCGAAACAATTGAGCTGGAGCATCTTTAATGGAGGACGTGCTTTTGCGATTGAACGTATTTGCTTGCCCGAAATGAGTGGTCGACACATAGTTAGAGAATGCAGATTTTTGGCAAACGCGTTTTCAGTGGTAAAAGAGAATGCAGAAGGTTGTAACGGTGACAAAGAAATAAGCGATCGGTCAGTAATGAAACAAGCATTACCTTCCAACGCATTCTCCTTCAATCGCTTAAGCTTTGATGGGAGCGCATCCACACCATAATCTATTATACGTCCCACAACCTTACCAACCTCACTACGCCTACCCGCCTGAATCCTGAGTTCCTCTAGCCATTGGTACAAATCCGCTATCAAAACAAAATCCTTGTCTTGCATAGAGACCAGTCCGAAGCAATCCAATACCTTGTAATCAAAGGTAATGCTTGTTTCATTACTGATCAATTGGTTATTTCTATATCCTCAAATTGTGTGAAACTCAGGAAAACTAATCTATCCCTTGGAACTAAGATACATACATGTCAGAGCTTCTGAATTTTTGCCTATACATGTCGCATGGTATTATCTGTACCAGAAAAGTATTGGTTGCAGCTGTTACACCAAAGATCAAAACCAAACAACGAACACGCACAATCGAAGACAAGACAAGATTTACGTGGTTTCCCAAATTCGGGAACTCGACAGGGATAGCGGATTCTTATTAATTTGTAACGTTGGAATTGCATTTATCTATTACTCTCAATCTCCAAGTGCATGAACTCTCTCTGTTGCTGGTACATTGATGGCTCACTTTATAGGCAGAGAAGTAAGCTGTGATACCCCACCCTAAGATGAGTTAGTAGTGAAGTAAGTGAAAAAGAACCAAAATAAACAATGGAATAACCCATAATTCAATCCAATTTGAACAACCCAATTACGGGTGAGCAAAGACCTTTGTGGAGAGCAATTTCAGCTCTGGTGGGCTAAGAACACATCGTTGGTTGACCGATTGGGAATGAGCAGAGAAGCCGCCCAGACTTACATGCTTGTTTTGAAGGTTATAATTAACCAACGTGAGACAAGCTCTAACATTAAAAAAGAAAAGAAAAAAAAAAGGAAATACTGAAAGAATTATAAGGTCATAACTCATAACTATAACGAAACAAAGTTTTGTTCGTGATCACATGCATATCAATTCGAAGAAGAGTGGGGTGACTTTGCGGCAAGCCGGCATCCAGATGACAGGGCTCCGTTTATCATCTCTTCACTGAGATCACCAAAGCATGGTGGCTCAATGTTCCCAAGGGAGGGCCTTGATGACACCATCTGAAGTAAAATATCGGTGCTCACATTTGTACACCCAACTAAAGTTGTATGACTCAGTCTTTCACAATTCCTCACCACCTCCATTACCCCTTTATCTGTCACGTTTTCGCAGCATCCAATGTCCAAATGTTGGAGATTTCGACACCTATTTCCAATCATTGACATTCCTTCGTCATTAATTTGGGTTTCACGAGCTTTCAAAGTCTTCAAATTCACTACAAAGTGGTCAGAGTATCTCCCAAAAACACATGAAACCTTGAGATGGTTGATATTCAGTTGTGTGATAAAAGGGCATCTCCTCAAAACTTCTTCAATGCTAAAGAAGGTGAGTTGTTCACAATAACTTACATCGAGGAATTGGAGATTCGGGAAAACTTGCACAAAGTTCATGAGCGTCATATCAGTCAACCATTTATTCCCGGAGATATCAAGGTGTTGCATATGATAGTTTTTCGGTAAATAATCCGGAAAAAAAAAAAATTCATCTCTAGTCCTCTTGTATATGCCATCTTAAGTATTTGAAGTAAAGGACAACTTTTCGTGAGGGTGTAAAAGGTGGCACTAGTCAACCTAGAAGATCCATGAAGATCTATAAAAGTAAGATTAGAGAGATGTTGAGCCAAATCACTTATACCTGTGTCTATGAGGGACCAACATGCTAAGGTTAGGTCTTCCAATGTCAACTGACATGCCTGCAAAAGCAATTTTAATGCGCCATGGATTTCAAAATACTGGCCCTCAAAGCCAACGAGCTTGAGCATCTTTAATGGAGGATGTGCTTTTGCAACTAAACATATATTCTTGCTTGAAATGAGTTGTCGACACATAGTTAGAGAATGCAGATTTTTGGCATTGGTGAACGCATTTTCCTTCGAAAAAGAGAATGCAGAAGGTTGTAATGGTGACAAATCTAGCGAGAGAGAGGTCAAATTGGGACTATGCCGCATCACAAAATCAATGCCGCCAACAGTCACATTATGTTGACCTCTTTCGCTTTGCCAAATACTAATTTTACTCAGTTCCACACAATTTGTGGACAGAGAAATAAGCGATTGGTCAGTAATGAAACAAGCATGACCTTCCAACGCAATCTCCTTCAACTGCTTAAGCTTTGATGCCAGTGCCTCCACACCATCATCTGTTATTCGTGCCGCAAACTTATCATTGCCTATATACATAACCGGATGAATCCTGAGTTCCTCTAGCCGTGGGAAACAATCCGCTATCAAAACCAAATCGCTGTCTTGGATAGAGATAAATCCAGAGCAATCCAATACCTTCATATTGTTCTTTATATTCTTATTCAACGCCAATGCCTTAAAACCATCTCGTGGAGGTTCCGTCATACACCAACGAAACCTTATGGCTTGGAGATTCAATACACCAGACCGTGAAATCAGATCAACGAGTCCGTCTATGTCCTTGCGGGGATTATTGTGGATGACTATGGCTTCAATGTGTCGAAATCTTTGAAGAAGATTCGGAAGTAGAGGGAGTGTCTCGTTGTTTACATATTTCAAGCTAAGCTTCACCCGATTAGATATCGAAAGGAACCGCTTTGAGACCAAAGATATCGAACCCAAGTGACGCTCATCATCTTCTCTAAGTTTTTGGAATATAAGTTCCCAGCAATCATCTGGGAAGTGGCCATGTCCTTGTTTATTCATTGTTGATGAGTTTGAGAAGAATAAGAAAAGATTCTTCTTTGTTCAGTATATTGATGATGTATATGAGAAGTTGTTGTATGCAACAAGAATTCAAATCCTTGTTTAAAATGGATACGGGAAATAAAAATGGAATTTTTTTAAAAAGGGAAACAACGTAGGAAAAGGGTAATAAAAACAGTGGTGGCATTTCGGATCTTGATCGTTTGACGTTCTGGGTGTTACGGCAGCATTTCGGGTTTGGGGGTGTTTTAGGATTTTGTTGGTCTTTGACCAACGCTTGGGTCGGGTACGTATGGAGATTAAGAATTTTAACTTTCTTGTGCCCCTATCTTTTTAATCTCTATAATTTTTGAATTCGGTGATTAATAAAAAAATTTGCTGATAAAAAAAAAATAGGGTTATTAATAGGTTAGACTTTATAGAGCCACCAGTTAACCTTAACAATTATGCCCTCCTCCTTGCTATGTTAGTCTTTGTACTTTGTTCAAATACTAATAAAAAAAATTCGTTAAAAAAAAAAACCTTAACAATTATTCACAATCACACAAACTATCTTGTACTTTGTTCAAAGATTAATAAAAAAAATTCATTAAAAAAAAAACCTTAACAATTACACACAATCACACGCCCCATGTTTGATATGAGAGAGTTTGTGTAATTGTGTGTGTAAGTATTTGAGAATGCCCATGCTCACATACTAGTGTTGGGAGTTAGAATTCCCAAACCGATGCAATATACATATTTCCATTTTTTGAAAAAAAAAATACATATTTGAATTATGCAGATCCATTCGAGTTGAATCAGGTTCATATTGTGTTGGGAAAATGACGACTCAGAATGTGTTTTGATAATTAATATCCGCCAATGACATGCTGAGAACATTTGTTAATGCTGAAAATGCCTTTAACAGGTATTAATTATCAAAACACGTTCTTGGCCGTCATTTTCCCTGTTATGCTTCATTGTTGCGATAGGAACCTTCTTATCTTATGGGCCAACTGGTCGTCTCTTATTAGGGCTTCGTTTCCTTGTTCTTAATAATTCTTTTTTTTTTTTTATAACTCAAGTGTTCGGCCCAACATACGCACGCCTCGACTAATTCTTAGGACCCAATCCCATTGCCCTCTTGCGAGAAACCTAATTAAAACCGGAGTAAAGATCCTTTTTCGCTTGCCCGAAAAGAGTTGATAACACCTGAGACAACCCCATGGGATTGTAATTCCTTAACCGACTCAACCTAGGGTTTGAATCATTGTTGCATACCATTATAAGTTCACCAAACAAAGAAGAAGAAATTTAATCTCGTTTATTTTCTCAAACTCATCAGTAATGAAGAAACAACGACATGGTTATAACTTGCCAGATGATTGCTGGGAACTCATATTCCAAAAACTGAGAGAAGACGATGAGCGTGACATGTATTCGATATCTTTGGTCTCAAAGCAGTTCCTTTCGATATCTAATCGAGTGAAGCTTAGCTTGAACGTACACGACGAGACACTCCCTCTACTCCCGAATCTTCTTCGAAGATTTCAACTCATCAAAAGCATAGTCATCAACACCTATAATCACCAGGACATAGATGGAGTCGTTCATCAGATTTCACAGTCTGGTTTTTTGAATCTCCAAGCTATCAAGTTTTGGTGTACAAGTGTACCTCCGCGAGATGGTTTTAAGGCATTGGCGTTGAATAAGAATATAAAGAACAATCTGAAGGTATTGGATTGCTCTCGACTGATCTCTATGCAAGACAAGGATTTGGTTCTGATAGCAGATTCGTTCCCAGAGCTAGAGGAACTCAGGATTAGTGTGCGTGATGATATGTACGATGATGATGAGGTTGCGGCACGAATAACCGATGATGGTGTAGATGCCTTGGCATCAAAGCTTAAGGAATTGAAGAAGATTGTTTTTCAAGGTAATGCTTGTTTCATTACTGATCAATCGCTTATTTCTCTATCCTCAAATTGTGTGAAACCTAGGGAAATTAGTCTTTTGATAAACGGTAGTGCTCAACACAATTTGACTGAAGGCGGCATTGATTTTGTAGTGCGGCATAGTCGCAATTTGACCTCTCTCTCGCTAGAATTGCAGTCGATACAACCTTCTGCGTTCTCTTCTATGATGGAAAACCCGTTCACCCACGCCAAAAATCTGCATTCTCTCACCATGACTCAAAAACTCTTTTCAGACAAGCGTATTTGTTTAGTCGCAAAAGCACATCCTCCATTAAAGAAACTCAATGTACTGATGGGCTTCATGGGCCAGTATCCCAAAATCTATGGGGCATTAAAAATGCTTTTGCAGGCATGTCAATCGACACTGGAAGAGCTAACCCTTGGAGGTTGGTACCTCAGAGACGCGGCTATAACCGATTTGGCTCCGTATCTCTCTAATCTGACTTCTATACATCTTCATGACCATGCTTTGACCAATGTCACCTTTTATACCCTCACAAAATATTGTCCTTTACTTGAAAAACTAATAATGGCACATTCGAGAGGACAAGTGATGGATACTTTTCCCCGGGGTTACTCACATAAAAACTACCGAATGCAACACCTTGATATCTCCGGGAATACGTTGTTGAATGATACAGCACTTGAAAACTTTGGGCAAGTTTGTCCAAATCTACAATTTCTGTGTGTATGTAAATGTATGTGCCTCACCAATGTAGGCATTGGGGAAATTTTGAGGAGATGCCCTAAAATAATGCAACTGAATATCAATGGTCTTCAAGTTTCAGATATTTTTAGGAGATATTCTGATGATCATTCTGTACTGAATTTGAAGACTTTGGAAGCTCGCATGACAGAAATTGATGACAAAGGAATGGCAATGATCGGAAATAGGTGTCGAAATCTCCAATATTTGGACATATGTTATTGCAATGAAGTGACAAATAAAGGGGTAATGGAGGTGGTGACGAACTGCGCAAGATTGAGGGATATAGATCTAATCGGGTGTCAAAAAGTGAGCACCTATATTTCGCCTGAGATGGCGTTTTCAAGGCGGAGATCATTTAGCCACGAAGTTGTGACGGTCTTAGTGAACAGATGATTCCCGCAAAAAAACTTTGTTTCATTACAGTCATGAACTTATGGTTCTTTCACTACTTAGTAATTCTTTTAATGTTATCTCTTGTCTACAATATTGGTTAAATATAACCTCTAAAGTTAAAAAATGAGCTTGGACGGCCTCTCAGTTCATTGTCAATTGACTTTGAATTGGATGATTTGACATGGTGTCAGGCTTTGTTTCAGACAATCGTATTTGTTTAGTCGCGAAAGCACGTCCTCCATTAAAAAAAAACTCACACTGATGGGCTTCATGGGCCAGTATCCTGAAATCCATGGGGCATGCATTAAAATTGCTTTTGCAGGCAAGTCAATTGACACCGGAAGAGCCAACCCTTGGAGGTTGGTGCCTCCGAGACACGGCTATAACCCATCTGGCTCCGTATCTCTCTAATCTGACTTCTATAAATCTTTATGACCAAACACATTACTGTATGTTTCCTATGACTTGTTTGTTTCATTTTCTTTGGAATCTGCCTCTGTTTGGGAAAAAACCCTCGACTTTCCTAAAGAGCCAGCAGATTCCTCAAATGCTAAATATATCAAGGAATTTGAGGGATCAGACATGGAATACGTGCTATAGCGAATTAGAGCCCAAAGTCAGGGTGTCAATGGGTTAGTAAGAGATGACTGCGTATAGGTCTACCACAAAAACATAAGCCTAGTTACTTAGCCTCGGTTGACTGCTACATGGGAGCGATAGTGAAGCCAAGCAATTATACTCTCTCTTCCGGAGAATCGGATTAGAGAACTACTGTAGAACATGAACCAGCTCATAATATATGTAATATGTATTCCATTCGTGGGCTTTCTTTTCAGAAAGATTAATCACCAATATATGAGTTAAGGCTCTGTATCAAACTAATTAAATTAGCTAAACTTCTCTTATAACTGTATTAGTGTATTATAAATAAATCAACAAAGTCACTATCCCCTAAACTATGCACATTTTTTCTACCAACTTCATCACTATCCCCGAGGCTCTTTATTTTCTTATATCGTTTCATTTTTTTAATTTCCTAAGCATGTGAATTTTTCTATAAAAGATCCAAAAAGTTGGATAAAAATTCACATCAACCAACATTAAAAAAAACAGAAATTGATTTTCCCGCTCCACTTTTGTACGCATGTGCTCCACTTTGCACGAGATGTTAGGCACTCCACTTTGCACTGGATGTTACCAATGCAAAGTGAAGCACCTGCGTATATTTTTTGAGTGCCAAAATCAGTGTCCAAAGAACCCCATCATCCATTAATTGTTTTTTTCATTAATAAGTTTGACAATTCATTTCCAAAAAAAACATGACCAAACATATGACAAATCTAAATCCCTGATTCATAATTTTTTTTATTATTGATTTGTAATTCAATTTCCAAAATCTATCCCCATTCACATAAAATAATTTTTTATTTATTGATTTGTGGCTCAATTATTTTTCATTAATAAGTTTGACATTTTTTCATTAGAGCAACTACCTACCAACGTGTCCCTTGCACAGATGTGACTCTTAGCCCATCTCGTTGTAGTCCTTGGCAGTGGTGGATCCAGAAATTTTGGACAAATGGGTCATCTTTCGAGCATAAACTTAATAAAAATATTAACAATCCAATATAAAGAACATGCGTTCAAAATAAATGGCGGATCCAAAAATTTTGGACAAATGGGTCACCTTTTGAGCATAAACTTAATAAAAATACTAACAATCCAATAAAAAGAACATGTGTTCAAAATAAATGACGAGAATAAAAAATGAATGTACCAGTGTTTTTACATTTTCACTAAATAAATTTTTTTTTCTACTTGTGTAGTTTGTAGATCTGTATGTGCTGGCTTTGTGGTATTACCGACTTCTTAAGCGAACCGAAGAGTTATGCTAGGTATTCAAACAATTTACCAGAAAGTACCCTGAAAGGAAAAATCGAAGGTACTACATCTCTAATTGGACCCTTGATTTCGGATAATTTTTGGGTAAGCTTTTTCTGAGACCTAAGCATTAATGATTCGGGAGATTGGGAGTTCGTTTAACCCTATCCTACTTCTCCCAATACACTCCCAATACAAAAGGATTATAAATATTATTTGCACAAAAGAAAACTCGAAGGGCGATCTTTGTTTCTTAGGAAAAGAGCATCATTCAATCTCGTGCAGAACGGGGTCTATCCTTCCTAAGAAGAGCACGATTCGTGTGCCTCAACCAGCCCACAGACTTTTCTAAACATTTTTTGTTGATGTTTTGTGTGCTTATGTCGGTTGATGAGTATTATTTAGAATTATTGCTCAGAAATTCCTATTGCACGTAGGGGTGTCAAATGGGCGGATTTGGGCAAAAATGGGCAAGTTATAAATGGGTTGGGTTTTTAATGGGTCATTGACTCATTTAGACCCATTAATTATGAGTTCAATTACTCATACCCGACCCGACCCATTTATTTAAAACCAAACCTGACCCGCCCATTAACCCAATTACATACTATATACTAAAATTTAAAATGGCTAAAATACCAATGTACATTAAAATGACCATATTACCCCTTTAAATTTAAATGACTAAAATACCACTGTACACTAAAATTACCATACTATCCTTATACTACTAAAATGACCAAATTAATTACCCCACTACACATAATTACCATATTACCATCTCTCTTTATCTCTCTAGTCTCCATACTCTTCACTTCCCCCACTCCTCTCCGCTAGCCTATCACATTCCACATGGGTCTCGTTTGGATTCTTGTGAATAATGGCATTTATTTGTTATACACAGGTTAATTTAACTATAAAAACAAGAATGATTTTTGTCTTTTTTGTTTGTTTTAGATAAAAATGAAAAATTTAGATATACCAATAATATTTTTATGAAGAACACACAAAAAAAAAAAAAAATCATTCTTATTTTTTATTTGCATTTATTCAACTAAAATTTCCAAATTCGCCAAACTTTTTATTCAATTTCTCTAATTGAAATGAACTAAGAATTAGTAAAAATTCACAAAAGGTAGATTCCATTTCCAGATAACTACTTTCTACTGATGATTTTTACAACATCCAAATGAACCTTTGGTTTATATATATTTTTTGGTGCAAACTTTTGGCTTTATATACCACCCACTCGCCCCAACCCACTATTCCCACACTCTCTCTCCAGAAAGAAAGGAAACACAGAACAGAGACAGAGGAACATGGTGTGCATGTGTGAGCTAATTAAGTTCCATTAAGCCGGCTTTTTGGGCTTTGATATTTTCAAAAATATTTGAATAAAACTAAAAAAAATTATTTTTTTGAATACTCTCGTCAAGACAAATCAATAGGGGCAAAAAGTTTGTCGCAAAATGAATAAACATGAAATTTTTTTAAATACGGACAAAAAAAAAATCTAAAAAAAAAAAAAAAAAACCTTAGTGGATAATTTTTCCTTAGTTTGTGGGTTGGGCACTTTTGGTAAATAATGATGCTGGAACCAAACTGGTGCAATTCGGAAAATTTATCCGTCCAGAAGTTTTCTAGAGAGGCCCATCAATATTCTTTGGTGGGTTGTGTTCATATTTTATTGGGTCATTTAAGTTGATCCAATTGAAATCCAATTAAGACCCAATTAACAAATGGGTTAGGTGGGTTGGACCCATTCTAACCCAATTTATTAATGGGTTGGGTCTATTTTTAGTTGGTGGGTTTATATTTGTTAATGGGTTTGGGTTCAATTTGCCACCCCTATTGCATGTATGTTATGCAACAAATTGTTCAAGATCGGTTGGGAACTTAATGAATGAAAAAATTATGTTCTAACTTGGCTTGTTTATGAAATGAATTGATCTCAAACGAGCATCAAATCGAGCAGATCTCAAGTAAGGTAAATTTATTTCGTATCATAATACATAAGCCAAACAAGCCGAGTTGTAGTTTGTTTGAGCTCGGTCCAAGAATTAACAAGTTTCGGAAAGATGTTCAAGCAATCATCTAATTAGTCGAGCTTTTAACAAGTGAACATGAGCTTTTAAATCGAGTTGATTCACGTGCTTGTTTGTTTGGGAAACATTGAGTTTCCTTATTAACCAGAAGTTCAGATCCTTTTTCCCCAAGGAAACTTTGCTTCCAGTACTCTTCTTTTTGCAAGTATTCCTTTTCCTAACAGGTTTTGGTTTCCATAACACAAACCTATTTACATATGTATGCGCTGATTTAGGACTATGTACGTTTGCTCTGTTTTCTGGAACATCTACTTTCTTTGTTTTCAAAACAAAGAAACTACTTTTCAGATGATTGCTGGGAACTGAGGAAACAAGAAGAAATTTAATCTCTTCAATTTTTCCTTTCTCAAACTCATCAATAATGAATGCTTACTTCCCAGATGATTGCTGGGAACTTATATTCCAAAAACTTAGAGAAGATGATCAGCGTGACTTGGATTCGATATCTTTGGTCTCAAAGCGGTTCCTTTCAATATCTAACCGGGTGAAGCATAGTTTGAACGTAAAAGCCAAGACACACCATCTACTCCCGAGTCTTCTTACAAGATTTCCACACATCAAAAGCATAGTCATCGGTCCTGACATCAACAAAGACATAGATGGAGTTGTTAATCAGATTGCACGGTCTGGAGTGTTGAATCTCCAAGCCCTAAGGTTTCAGTTATGGTGTTCCACAGAACCTCCGCGAGATGGTTTTAGGGCACTTGCGTTGAATAAGAAGATAAAGAACTATTTGAAGGTATTGGATTGCTCTGGACTGTGCTCTATGCAAGATAAGGATTTGGTTTTGATAGGGGATTTGTTCCCACGGATAGAAGAACTCAGGCTTAGAACGGGTACTGACAAATCCAATGATGTTGTGGCACGAATCACAGATGATGGCATTGATGCGTTGGCATCAAAGCTTAAGGAGTTGAAGAAGATTGTGTTTAAATGTGGTGCTTGTTTCATTACTGACAAATCACTCATTTCTTTATCCACAAATTGTGCGAAACTGAGGAAAATTAGTCTTTACATATCCAGTAGAGGTCCACATTATGTGACTGAAGATGGCATTGATTTTTTGGTGCAGCATAGTTCCAATTTGACCTCTCTCTCGCTAAAATTGTGGTCGTTACAACATTCTGCATTCTCTTTTGCAATTGGAAACGCATTAGCCAATGCCAAAAATCTGCGCTCTCTCACCATGACTCAAGAACTCATTTCGGACAAGCGTATTTGTTTAGTTGTCAAAGCATGTCCTCCATTAAGAAAGCTCAAACTTGTTGGCTTCGGTAGCAAGTATCCGGAAATCCATGGGGGATTAAAATTTCTTTTGCAGGCATGTGAATTGACGCTGGAAGAGCTAACCCTGAGAAGTTGGGCTCTCTCAGACATGGGTATAAGCGATTTGGCTCAGTATTTATCTAATCTAACTTCTATAGATCTTGATGGACATTTATGGTTGACTAGTGTCACCTTTTACACCCTCACAAAAAGTTGCCCTTTACTTGAAATACTAGTGATGACAGATTTGAGGGGACAAGAAATAGATACTTTTTCTCCAGATCACTTACATAAAAACTACCGACTGCGACATCTTGATATCTCCGACAATATGTGGATGAATGATACAACGCTCAAAAACTTTGGGCAGGTTTGTCCGAATCTACAATTCCTCGGCGTAAGTCGTTGCCGGCAACTCACCAATTTTGGCATTGGAGAAGTTTTGAGGGGATGCCCTGTAATAAAACAGCTGAATATTAATTGTCTTGAGGTTTCTGATATTTTTGAGAGATATTCTGACCACTCTGTAGTGAATTTGAAGACCTTAAATGCTTGGGGGACGCAAATCAATGACAAAGGAATGGCAATGATTGGAACTGGGTGTCAAAATCTCCTATATTTGGACATTGGATACTGCCACGAAGTGACAGAAAAAGGGGTAATGGAGGTGGTGAGGAACTGCTCAAGACTGAGGGACATAAATCTAATCGGGTGTAAAAAATTGAGCACCAATGTTTTACCACAGATGGAGTTTTCAAGGCTCTCGCTATGGAAAGTTGAACAGACGGAGCTGGTTTGATATGAGTGAATAGATGGTAGACACAGTATTGTCCTTCGGGTGCCCACTTTGCTTACATCCATGACTCTGGTTTATTGTAATCCTAATTTACGTTGAATTCATATGCTTGTGATCTCCAACAGAACTTTGTTTTATTACCCTTTTGTACTTCTAGTTCTTCCATTGTTTACCTGTTGGTTCCATACGTATAAGGCATCACACCAACGACACTGTGTTCCTCTGCAAATATTTGTTTCCTGTTTGGAAGAAATAGCAGCTTCTGTTATTACCACTTTATTTTCATTGCGTTGGGACGTTGCTGCAACTGATACGCTAGTAGAGAAAGAATACCATTCGACGTGTGTTGGCAAAAACTGTTAGAAGAAGCTCTGACATACAGTTTAGTTGTATACGAATTTACTAGTTACAGTCTTACAGATTAGTAATTACTGATTCTGTTAAACAGACGGGAGTTCTTGATACGTTTGATAACTTGACCGCCTTGACAAGGAAGGCGAAATTCAAATGATGCAGAAACAGGTGCTTTAGCAAATTCTGAGAAACTCTCACGTGAAACTTACTGTCGGACACTAAGACCTTGTATAGTTGTATGTATGTATGAAGGAAAAACTTTCTGCCAAACAACTTGTAACAAAACTTACAAGTGAATATAGGCTATACGTTTACTTCGGTAATGGCAAGTTCCAGTATCTACGACAACTCTGCTCAATCATATAGTTATGTTTTTCCTTCTTTGACAAGCCCTACAAAATTAATGTTTCAGGGACCCACGGGAATAGGCTGATGGCTGACCTTTTGCAAAACGGCTGTTCAGATGGTTTTTGCATACAGGTTCATAGATGCATTGGAGGGCTGCACCGGCTTGGGCTGCCTTTCATGAGCACATGGAAAATTGGTTATGGCAGGGAGCATATCACGACGTCACCAGTAACTAAGGCTACAAACGAATTGAGTTGTTCGTAATTTATGTATCACTCGATGTGTTTAATGTCTATACAAAAGAGTACACTACCTCGGTATTCATTTAAACGGATCATATTTGTTACTATAAGTGAAATCTAGATTGTCAAATTCTGGTTCTTTATCGTTCTTTATACAAACATAGTTCGGCCAAGCTTTTAGTGATGTCTAATCAATTTCTTTTTTTCCCAGCACAGGTGTATTTATAATGGGTATATTGATGATGTATATTAACGTATCTATAAGTAGTAGGCAACAAGGATTCAAATTCTTTTTAAAAAAGGATTGGGAAAAAAATAGGAAACGAAGTACGTAGGAAAAGGAATCAACAAAAAAAGGCTTAATAGGTTAGACTTCATAGAGCCTGAGCTAGCCCATGACCCATTTCAACCCGTCCAAAATCCTAACCAAAGACATTGATACTCATATGGAATGTTTTTCCAACATTTAGGCACAGCAAGAAATGAACCGAATCGTTTGTTAATTGTTCGAGACTTGATTCAGTCAAAGCTCATTCGAGTTTGATTCCTCTATTAAACGAACCAAATATGAGCGCTTCAATTTTATGCTCGTTTAATGAATGAGGCGAGCATAAATCTAACCGTATTCGCCTCGAGTATTTCGTAGCGGCCAAGGGCAATTTGATGCATCGTTAAGGCTCGTGAACAAGTTCAAGCTCGACTCAAACCTAGGCAACCTCAACTCGATCGAGAAAGCAAGTCCAAACTGGGTGGGCAGCTTTCTGGGTTGGTACAAAAAAATGGTTGGCATCTTTACTCTATGGATGATTTTATTTTTGGACTTAGAAGTATTGTGGAGTCTTTATAAATAATCTGGGGTGTGTTAGACTTTATGGAGCCCACGCAATTATGAACAAACCGAATGAGTCGAACAGTTAACCTTAATTGTTCAAGATTCGTTTGAAAACTGAACGGATTTCAAAAACGGTTCGGCTAACAAGTGCCCCTGAGGCTAAGGGCACAAGTTAAGGTGCAATTAATATGGAATGTTCTCCAACATTTAATGTCATTTTCTAAAATAAGGTTAACAAAATCTAAATAACAGATACTTACTCCACTATTTTAGGGGGCGGATCCTGTCCAATTGCTTGGGGCCAGTTCGGTCCATTTGGTGCATCTGGGGTGTACAAAAGTGTTTTGGATGGCCCAGATTTAAAGGGGTGTTTTTATTAATAAAAAATAAAAAAACACTCTCTTTAACTTTGGGTCGTCCAAAACACTTTTGGACGGCCTGAATACACCCAAATGGACCAAATTGGTCCGAAGCAAATGGACAAGATTTGAGTCCTTATTTTAGCATCTAATTAAAGGAAATTGATTTTAGCACTCCAAAATTTGATGGAGGAGCTCCAAAACGACGTCGTTTTTTGTATCAACACAATTTAGTTTTGGAGCTCCTCCATCAATTTTTGGAGTGCCAATATCACAATCGCTAATTAAATATCTACCATAATAACAGATACTTACTCCACTATTTTGGCATATAATTAAATATCGTGCTTGAAGATAGGCTGTTTGTTGAATAAACCGCGGGTTAAGCCTCATGTTGTTGCCATTGACTGGGGCTGCTAAACGAATCAAACAACTCAAGCCAAGGTCGAGCTCGGCTCGAATGGCTTGTTCAAACTCGTTTGAAAAAAATATAAACCAAGCTCAATCATATTTTTTTGTTTGTTTATGAATTCAAGCCAAGCTTAAGCATATGAGTATTTGGCTCGATAGACTCATGAACAAAGATGTCATTCCATAAATTATTACAAATATAGAGGTAGATTTAATAAATGTCCCAAAATATGAGATCAATGTCGGCCTTTTATATAGATATTTTCACCAATTTTAAAGTACCTAATAGGAAATATCCTATGTGAGATATGGAAATTTAAGAGTTTGAGGGTTTTAAATTTAATGAAGGTAGCTAATAACTGAATTTTATGGTTATGAGTATTTTTCCCTTGATTAATGAGCGTAGTTCTTCTTTATGGCCGTTGGTTCTCAGTTCTCACCCACTTGTTGACCTCAAACTCACGTGGGCCCCCAAGAACTCAGGCACAACAAAAAATGAACTGAATCGTTTGTAAATTGTTCAAGACTCGATTCAGTCAAAGCTCGTTCGAGTTTTAATTGATTCATCTATTAAACGAACCAAATATGAGCGCTTCAATTTTATGCTCGTTTAATGAATGATGCAAGCATAAATCTAACTGTATTAATTCGCCTCAATTAAGCTCGCAAACATAAACCATAAATATGTCTTGAGAGTTTTGTATATAAACTTGAATATGTATAAACTTCTGTATCAATATAGTGGAAATTTTATAACTTGCACAACTGTAAACTTATACAAGTAATGTACACTTATATATCTTTTTTTTTATATATAATTTTGAATATGGATGAACTTATTTAGTACGTAACAAGATTTTTATATGTAGCTCTAAACAAGTAATTCTTAGCGGCCAAGAAGAATTCGATGCGGCCAAGTGCAATTCGATGCGGCCAAGAGCAATTCGTAGCGGCCAAGTGCAATTTGAAGCTGCCAAGTGCAATTCGATGCGGCCAAGTGCAATTCGATGCGGCCAAATGCAATTCAAAGCAGGTAAGAGCAATTCGAAGAGGCCAAGTACTGTAGTTTGATGTGACCAAAAGTAATTTGATGTGGCCAAGAGTAACTCGTAGCGGCCAAGTGTAATTTGAAGCGGCCAACAACAATTCGAAGCGGGCAAGTGTAGTTCGATGCGGCCAAAAGTAATTTGATACGGCCAAGAGTAATTCATAGCGGCCAAGTGCAATTGAAAGTGGCCAAGTGTAGTTTGATGCGACCAAAAGTAATTTGATGCGACCAAGATTAATTCGTAGCGGCCAAGTTCAATTCGATGCGGCCAAGAGTAATTCATAGCGGCCAAGTGCAACTTTACGTGGCCAAAAGTAATTTGATGCAGCCAAGAGTAATTCGTAGCTGCCAAGTGCCATTCGATGCGTCGTTAAGGCTCGTGAACAAGTTCAAGCTCGACTCAAGCCTGGGCAACCTCAACTCAATCGAGAAAGCAAGTCCAAACTGGGTGGGCAGCCTTCTGGGTTAGTACAAAAAATGGTTGGCATCTTTACTCTACGGATGATTTTATTTTTGGACTTAGAAGTATTGTGGAGTCTTTACAAGTCATGTGGGGTGTATTGGGTGTGGGTGGGGTCTGGCGTGGGCTAGTGAGTAGGTCTGGGTTGATTGAGAAACGTACTTTGGGTTGCAAATCGGGTATCACATGGTATCCGTGCAGCGCATCCAAGCCGAGCAACCGACGGTTCGGTTGCATTTTTGGATGGCCCGGATGTGCTGCACGGGTACCACGTCAGCCTTACTCTATTTATACCCAAAAATTTCTCGGGTTGAGGAGTTTTTGATGCGTTTGGTCTAGGTCTATGTTGGAGTCTCTTCTGTGTCTATTATCATGATCATTGTACTATTTCAGAGGTTATTAAAATCCTCTTCTTGCTGTTCGGAAAAAAAAAAAAACCTACCTTTGATATCATGTTAAATCATTCAACACAAAATCGATTGACTGTAATAAACAAAGTTTTATTTTTTTTGTGATCACAAGCAAATGAATTCAAAGTAGTAAAATAGGTTGACAACTCCACAGAGTCACGTATGGTGAGACTTGTGATGAGGGTGAGAGATAACTAGAGGGAATTGAGCTCGGAGGGGTGCTCCTCTGTTCTTTATTTAGTAATTACTGGTTCTGTAAAACAGACTTGCAGAAAAAAACGTCGAGTACATTACCTCTAGTTCGACTGGAGTTCTTGACTTGACAAGGAAGGTAAAATTCAAATTTCAAATGCTGCAGAAACAGGTGTCTTTGCAAATTTTGAGAAGCTCGTACGTGAAACTTACTGTTGGACACTAAGACCTTGTATAGTTGTATAGTTGTATGTATGAAGGAAAAACTTTCTGTCAAAAAACTTGTAGCAAAACTTACAAGTGAAAATTAGCTATACGTTTAACTTACCGTCGGGTTTCGATTTATCTTGAAGGCAGATTTGTTGTAGCACTTTGCATACCATTTGGTGGGGGCAAATACTGTCTTTAAGAAAGTGACATAATCGTGACTCGAAGTGTATTTCAGTATTTGTGGAGGTTTCACCAACAGTTCAGTATTTGTAGCAACCGATATCCAGCAAAACTCAAGCTTGACCTTGGCTAGATTACTAAAAGAATCGAGCTGAGCTAACCCCGAGCCCTAACGTGCTAGGCAAATCGATTCGTTTGCAGCTCTACTAGAAATGAAGCAATCCATCTCTCCCTCTCTAGCACGTTTCCTTATTCCATCGGGGGTGTGTCGGGTGTGGTTTGGTTAGTCTTTCTGGGGCAGTGAGAAGATTGTCATAGCCTTGCTCACAAATGTATGCTTATACAAGTAATGTACACTTATATATCTATTTTTTTTTTTTTTTAATTTTGAATATGAATGAACTTATTTAGTACAGGAAAAAAAAATTATATGTAGCTCTAAACTCATAATTCGTAGCGGCCAAGAGGAATTCAATGCGGCCAAGTACAATTCGATGCGGCCAAGAGCAATTCATAGCGGCCATGTGCAATTCAATGTGGCCAAGAGCAATGAGAAGCAGCCAAGAGCAATTTGAAGCGGCCAAGTGCAGTTCGTAGTGGCCAAGAGCAATTCAAAGCGGCCAAGTGCAATTCAAAGCGGCCAAGAGCAATTAGATGCGGCCAAGTGTAATTCGAAGCGGCCAAGTGTAATTCGAAGCGGCCAAGTCCAATTCGATTCTGCCAAGTGCAATTTGTAGCAGACAAGTGCAATTCAAGGCGGGCCAAGGGTGATTCATAGTGGCACAGCAGCCAAGTGCAACTCGATACGGCCAAAAGTAATTCGAAGCGGCCAAGAGTAATTCGTAGCGGCAAAGTGCAATTTGATGCATCTTTAAGGCTCGTGAACAAGTTCAAGCTTGTCTAAAACCTAGGTAACCTCAACTTGATCGAGAAAGCAAGTCCAAACTGGGTGGGCAGCTTTCTGGGTTGGTACAAAAAAATGGTTGGCATCTTGACTCTACGGATGATTTTATTTTTGGACTTAGAAGTATTGTGGAGTCTTTATAAGTCAAGTGGGGTGTGTTGGGTGTGGGTGGGGTCTGGCGTGGGCTAGTGAGTAGGTCTGGGTTGAGTGAGAAACGTACTTTTGGTTGCAAATCGATCGGGTATCACATGGTACCCATGCAGCGCATCGGAGCTGAGCAACCTACTGTTCAGTTGCATCTTTTGAATGATCCAGATGCGCTGCATGGGTACCACATCAACAATACTCTATTTGCACCCAAAAATTTCTCAGGTTGAGGAGTTTTTGATGGGTTTGGTCTTGGTCTATGTTGGAGTCTCTTCTGTGTCTGTTTTCATGATCTTTGTACTATTTCAGAGGTCATTAAAATCCTCTTCTTGTTGGTCGAAAAAAAACAAACAAACATACCTCTGATACCATGTTAAATCATCCAACTCAAAATCGATTGACAAAGAACTATAAGTTCATGACTGTAATAAGCAAAGTTTTATTTTTTTGTGATCACAAGCAAATGAGTTCAAAGTAGTAAAATAGTATAGGAAGCACACTTTCAAACTAAATATATGGAAATCACAAAAAGGATCACATGCCCACTACTTTAGAGTGATTCAAACAAAACAATTTATTGACGAGAAGAATATTGAACGCTAAAGCATCTAACTCAAAATTAATTGAGCGGAGAGACCGCTCAATCTTATATACTGATTTTGGAGTAACCAATGTCAAACAAGCTCTAATGTTTAAAAAAAAGAAGAAAAACATGAAATAATGGAAGAACTAAACGGTCATAGCTGCAATAAAACAAAGTTTATCCGCGATCACAAGCATATGAATTCGAAGAACGCAGAGTCATGAAAGTTTGACAAGCCGGCATCCGAAGGACAAGGCTCTGTTTATCACCTGTTCACTCACTTCTTTACACCCAATTAGAGTTATTTCTCGCGGTCTTTCACAATTCCTCACCACCTCCATTACCCCTTTATCTGTCACTTCTTCGCAAAATCCAATGTGCAAATATTGGAGATTTCGACACTTATTTCCAATCATTGCCATTCCATCGTCATTAAGTCGTGGCACATTAGCTTTCAAAGTCTTCAAATTCACTGCAGAATAGTCAGAACAGCATCCAAAAACATCTGAAACCTCAAGACAATCAATATGCAGTTGCGTTATGGCGGGGCATCTCCTCAAAACTTCTCCAATGCCAAAATAGGAGAGGTGGAGACAATGACTTACATCAAGGAACTGAAGATTTGGACAAACTTGCCCAATGTTCTGGAGTGTCATATCAATCAACCAACTATTCCCGCAAATATCAAGGTGTCGCATACAATAGTGTTCATGCAAATAATTTGGAGAAAAATTATCCATCTCTTGTCCTCTCGTGTGTGCCATCTTAAGTGTTTCAAGTAAAGGGCAACTTTTTGTGAGGTTGTAAAAGGTGATACTAGTCAACCCAATCGAAGAATCCAGATTTATATAAGTTAGATTAGAGAGATACTTTGCTAAATCGTCCATACTTGTGTCTGTGAGTGGCCACCCCCTTAGGGTTAACTTTTCCAGTGTCAGTTGACACACTTGCAAAAGCATTTTTAATCCACCATGGATTTCAGAATACTGGTCCTTGATGACAATGAACTTGAGCTTTTTTAATGGAGGACGTGCTTTTGCGAGTAAACAAATATGCTTGTCCGAAATGAGATCTCGACTCATGGTGAGAGAATACAGATTTTTGGCATTGGTGAACGCGTTTTCCACTGGAAAAGAGAATGCAGAATGTTGTGATGAGTTTGATGACCACAGTTGTAGCGAGAGAGAGGTCAAATTGGGACTATGCTGCATCACAAAACCAATTCCATCTCCAGTCACACGATGTTGACTGATGCCCCATATGCGAAGACTGATTTTCCTTAGTTTTATACATTTTGTGGAAAGAGAAATAAGCGATTTATCAGTTATGAAACAAGCATTACCAGTAAATGCAATCTGCTTCAACTCTTTAAGCTTCGATGCCAATGCATCAACACCATCATCAGTTATACAACTTATACCTGCCGCAGCCATATCGTAGGCTGTAGAGTTACGCACACTAATCCTTAATTCCTCTAGCCGCGGGAAACAAACTCCTATCAAAACCAAATCGTTGTCTTGCATATAGATCAGTCCAGAGCAATCCAATACCTTCAAAGTGTTCTTTACATTGTTATTGAACGCCAGTGCTGTAAAACCATCTCGCGGAGGTTCTGTCCAACCACCAAATTTTATGGCTTCGAGATTCAACACTCCGAACTCTGCAATCTTATCAACCAGCCCATCTGTGTCTTTCTGGGCATAAGTGTTGATGACTATTCTTTTGATGTGTGGAAATCTTTGAAGAAGATTCTCTAGTAGAGGGAGTGTGACGCCTTCTACCTTTAAGTTAAGCTTCACCCGATTGGATATAGAAAGAAATCGCTTTGAGACCAAAGATATCGAATCCAAGTCGCAATCATCATCTTCTCTAAGTTTTTGAAATATAAGTTCCCAGCAATCATCTGGGAAGTGACCATTTCCTTGTTTCTTCATTGTTGATGAGTTTGAGAATAAAAAAAGGAGAATAAATTCTCCTTCTTTGTGCAGTAACGCATATATATAATATAAGTTGTTGTATGCAACAAGGGCTCAGATCCTCATCACAAAAAAGGATACCGAAAAAAGTGGAAACAGAGTAGGTTAGACTTTATAGAGCCCTAGTTCTAGGGTTAATAAACGAACCGAATGAGTCGAACAGTTAACCTTAATTGTTTAAGATTGGTTTGAAAACTGAACGAATTTCAAAAACGGTTCGGCTAACAAGTGTCCCTGAGGCTAAGGGCACAAGTTAAGGTGCAATTAATATGGAATGTTCTCCAACATTAATGTCATTTTCTAAAATAAAGTAAACCAAATCTAAATAACAGATACTTACTCCACTATTTTAGGTAGGGGTGTTCAAGAAAACCGTCCGAACCGTAAAACCGGTCCGATCTGGACCGAACCGTCCAATTTGGTCCGGTTCGTGGTTCTATGGTCAGGTAATGGTTCTAAAAAAATAAGAACCGTTAATTTTGATTCGGTTATTGGTTCTCAATTAATGAACCGTGGTTAGAACTGAACCGGACCGTTTAAAACCAAGATAAATATAGATATACATATATGTGTGTGTAATTAAATATGTACTCGAATTGGTAGGTTAATCTTTTCCTTGCTAAACTTAATCTATTTAGAGATGAAATTTCAATTATTAGGAAAGCTTTTATTTTCTTCCTTCCTTTTCTATTCCATGAAATTATCTTTCTATTTCTTTAATTTTATGAGTTCATATATTGTAAATAAGTGTTTGATGCTTATTGGATAGAATCGGAACCGAACAAAAACTGAACTGGTCTTGCGGTTTGGTTCTGGTTAGGTTCTATGCATATATTGGTTAAGTTCTGGTTCTCAATTTTCTAGAACCGTTTGAAATGGTCCGGTTACTGGTTTTCTAGAGAACCGGACCAATCCGGACCGTGTACACCCCTAATTTTAGGGGGGCGGATCCCGTCTATTTGCTTGGGGCCAGTTCGGTCCATTTGGTGCATCTGGGCCATACAAAAATATTTTGGAAGGCTCAGATTTGAAGGGGTGTTTTTATTAAAAAAATATAAAAAAACACTCTCTTTAAATTTGGGCTGTCCAAAACACTTTTGGATGGCCCGGATGCACCCAAATGGACCAAATTGGTCCGAAGCAAATGGACAAGATCCGAGTCCTTATTTTAGCATCTAATTAAATATCTACCATAATAACAAATACTTACTCCACTATTTTAGCATGTAATTAAATATCTTGCTTGAAGAGAGGCTGTTCAATGAATAAACCATGGGCTAAGCCTCATGTTGTCGCCGTTGACTAGGGCTGCTAAACAAACTAAACAGCTCAAGCCAAGCTCGAGCTCGGCTCGAATTTTGGCTTGTTCAAACTCGATTGAAAAAAATATAAGCCAAGCTCAATCACATTTTTTTTGTTTGTTTACGAATTCAAGCCAAGGTTGAGCATATGAGTATTTGGCTCGATAGACTCATGAACAAAGATGTCTTTGCATAAATTATTAAAAATTTAGGGTAGATTTAATAAATGTCCCAAAAAATGAGATCAATGTCGGCCTTTTATATAGATATTTTCACCAATTTTAAAGTACCAAATAGAAAATATCCTACGTGAGATATGGAAATTTAAGAGTTTGAGGGTTTTAAATTTAATGAAGGTAGCTAGTAACTGAATTTTATGTTTATGAGTTTTTTTCCCTAGATTAATGAGGGTAGTTCTTCTTTATGGCAGTTGGTTCTCACCCACTTGTTGACCTCAAACTCATGTGAGCCCCCAAGAACTCAGGCACAGCAAAAAATGAACCAAATCATTTGTAAATTGTTTGAGACTCGATTCATTCAAAGCCCGTTCGAGTTTTAATTGATTCCTCTATTAAACGAACCAAATATGAGCGCTTCATTTTATGCTCGTTTAATGAATGAGGCAAGCATAAATCTAACTGTATTAATTCGCCTCAATTAAACTCGCAAACCTAAACCATAAATATGTCATGAGAGTTTTATATATAAACTTGAATATGTATAAACTTCTATATCAATATAGTGAAAATTTTATAACTTGCACAAGTGTAAACTTATACAAGTAATGTACACTTATATATCTTTTTATATATATATATATAATTTTGAATATGGATGAACTTATTTAGTACGTAACAATATTTTTATATGGGGAAAATGATGATCAAGGACGTGTTTTGATAATTAATACCGGCCAAGGACATGCTGAGAACATTTGTTAATGCTAAAAATGTCCTTGATGGGTATTAAGTATCAAAACACATCCTGGGCCGTCATTTTCCCTTTTATATGTAGCTCTAAACTCGTAATTCGTAGGACCTGGAGACCCTGCCAAGCAGGGGTGCCGAGCACATCACGGCCGTCCAAAAGTGTTTTGGACGGCCCAGATGTAAAGGTATCGAACGGATTTAAAAAAAAAGGAAAAGGAAAAAGATGTTTCGATCCGGGCCGTTGATTCCGAGATGAACGGCCGGATTGGCCGCTCGGCACCCGCTTGGCAGGGGTGCCGCTCGGCAGGGTCCCCGGGTCCGTAATTCGTAGCGGCCAAGAGCAATTCGTAGTGGCCAAGTGCAATTTGATGCGGCCAAGAGGAATTCGATGCGGCCAACTGCAATTCGATGCGGCCAAGAGCAATTCGTAGCGGCCAAGTGCAATTCGAAGTGGCCAAGTGCAATTTAATGAGGCCAAGTGCAATTCGAAGCGGCCAAGTATTGTATTTCAATGAGGCCAAAAGTAATTTGATGTGGCCAAGAGTAATTCGTAGAGGCCAAGTGCAATTCAAAACAGCCAATAGCAATTCAAAGCGGCCAATTGTAGTTCGATGCGGCCAATAGTAATTCGTAGCGGCCAAGTGCAATTCGAAGCGGCCAACAATAATTCGATGCGGCCAAGTGTAATTTGAAGCTGCCAAGTACAATTTGATGCGGCTAAGTGCAATTCGTTGCGGCCAAGTGCAATTCGATGCGGCCAAGAGTAATTCATAGCAGCCAAGTGCAACTCGATGCGGCCAAAAGTAATTCGATATGGTCAAGAGTAATTCGTAGCGGCCAAGTGCAATTCGATGCATCGTTAATACTCGTGAACAAGTTCAAGCTCGACTCAAACCTATGGAACTTCAACTCGATCGAGAATGCAAGTCCAAACTGGGTGGGTAGCCTTCTGGGTTCTTACAAAAAAAAAATGGTTGGCATCTTTACTCTACGGATGATTTTATTTTTGGACTTAAGTATTGTGGAGTCTTTATAAGTCATGTGGGGTGTGTTGGGTGTTGGTGGGGTCTGGCGTGGGCTAGTGAGTAGGTCTGGGTTGAGTGAGAAACTTTTGGTTGCAAATCGGGTATCACATGGTACCTGTGCAACACATCCAAGCCGAGCAACCAACGGTTCTGTTTCGATGTGTCCAAATTTTCGAAGAAGATTGGGGAGTAAAGGGAGAGTCTTGTTGTGTACGTTCAAGCTATGCTTCAGCCGGTTGGATATCGAAAGGAACCGCTTTGAGACCAAAGATACTGATTCCAATTCACGCTCATCATCTTCTCTCAGTTTTTGGAATATAAGTTCCCAGCAATTATCTGGGAAGTTACCAGATCTTTGTTTCTTCATTATTGATGAGTTTGAGAAAAGAAAAACAACAAATTGGTCTAAAGTCCAAAAGAAGAGGTTCCAAAGCAGATTTAGTCCAACTTAAGTTTCAATGATGTGCAAAGTCCATTAATGAAAATGTTTTGGAGTTTAAGGTCCGTGAAAGGATCAAATTGCCTTTAATGAGACAAAGGCCTTGTTTGGCTAACACAAAAAAAATGTCTTTTTTCATTTAAATTGACTTTAATAAGATAAGGGCCTTGTTTGGCTAACACAAAAATGTCTCTTTTTTTTTATTTTGACCATTGACCGACGTTGACTGGTGTATCTATTCACTTTTGGTGTATCTGTTGGTTTTTTTATTTTTTTTATTTTTTTGACCGTTGAACGGCGTTGATTGGCGTTGACCGGTGTATCTGTTCATTTTTTTTATTTTTTTGACCGTTGACCGTTGACCGGTGTATCTGTTTATTTTTTGTGTATCTGTTGTTGATATATTTGTATTTTAAGTGGAGGTTGTGGTGGTAGAGGTGGTGGTGGAAGTGGAGGTTGTGAATCTGTTTTGGTATATCTAATGTTGATATATCTGTATCTGTTTTGTGTTGGTGTATCTGTTTTGGTGTATTGGTATATTTGTATTTGGTTTGTGTTGTGTTATGTTGGTGTATGTGTTTTGATATATTTATATCTATTTTTTATATCTATTGTTGGTATATTTGTATCTATTTTGGTACATCTGCTATTGATATAACTATATCTGTTTTGTGTTGGTGTATCTGTTGCGATATATCTGTTATATCTGTTTTGGTGTATCTGTATTCGGTATATCTATATTTGTTTTGTTTTAAGAAAAAAAATAGACTTTGTTGTGGCGGTGGCTGTGGAGTGGTGGTGGTAGACATGGTCGTGGTGGTGGTAGACATAGACACCTGACCCTAACGAAATATCATATAAACACTTGATGTATTAAAAACACTCATCAATTAAACTCCTACCGTCAACCTCCGTTCAAAAATAAACGAAATACATGTTGCAAGAGAGAAGCTGGAGCAAACCCCAGCAGATATTGTTGGTATATTTGGTATATTTGTATATATTTGTATCTGTTTTGGTACATCTGCTGTTGATATAACTGTATCTGTTTTGTGTTGGTGTACCTGTTGTGGTATATCTATTGTATCTATTTTGGTGTATCTGTATCTGGTGTATCTGTATTTGTTTTGTGTTATGGTGATGGTGGTGGCAGTAGCGATGGTGGTGGACCTGATTGTGGAACTGGAGTGGTGGCAGTGGCGGTGGACTTGATTGTGGAACTAGAGTGGTGGTGGTGGTGGTGGAGTGGTTATGGAAGTGCTGAGGGGGGTGGTGTGGTGGAAGTGGTGGTGGTGGTGGTGGTGATGGTAGAGTGGTGGTAGAGGTGGTGGTGGAAGTGGAGGTTGTGGTGGCATGGTGGTGGTGGTGGCGGCGGCGTGGTGGTGGTTGAGTGGTGAAGGTGGTGGTGGAGGTGGTGGCGTGGTGGTGATAGAGTGGTGCATGGTGGTGGTGGAAGTGGAGGTTGTCGTGGCATGGTGGTGGTGGTGGTGGCGGCGTCGTAGTGGTGGTGGTGGAAGTGGTGGTTGAGTGGTGGTGGTAAAGGTGGAGGTGGAGTTGGTGGCGTGGTGGTGATAGAGTGGCGGTGGAAGTGGAGGTTGTGGTGGCATGGTGGTGGTGGTGGTGGAAGTGGTGGTGGTGATGGAGTGGCGGCGGTGGTGGAGTGGTGGTAGAGGTGGTGGTGGAAGTGGAAGTGGAGGTATGGTGGCATGGTGGTGGCGGCGGCGGCGTCATGGTGGTGGTGGTGGGGGCGGCGGCGGCGGCGGCGTCATAGTGGTGGTGGTGGAAGTGGTGGAGGTGGAGGTGGTGGCATGGTGGTGGTGGAAGTCGAGGTTGTGGTGGCATGGTGGTGGTGGTGGAGAAAGTGATGGTTGAGTGCTGGTGGTGGTGGTGGTGGAGGTGGATGTGGTGGCGTGGTGGTGATGGAGTCGTGGTAGAAGTGGTGGTGGAAGTGGAGATTGTGGTGGCATTGTGGCGTGGTGGTGGAAATGGAGGGTTTGGTGGCATGGTGGCGGTGGTGGTGATGGAAGTGGTGGTGGTGGCGGCGTGGTGATAGAAGTGGTGGTGGAAGTGGAGTTTGTGGCAGCATGGTGACGATGGTGGTGGCATCATGGTGGTGGTGGTAGAACCGTAGAAGTCGTGGTTGGGTGGTGGAGGTAAAAATAAAAATTCAACAGATACAACAAAAATGAATAGATACATCAGTTAACACCAGTCAACGGTCAAAATTTAAAAAATAAATTAAACAATCAGCAGGTACACCAAAAATGAACAGATACGCCGGTCAATGCCTGGCGACTTCCGAGGGTATTTTTGAGAGACCGCGTGCTAATTGTCCTAGAGACTATAAGGAAAAAAGTAGATGGACTAATTGTGGCATAAACCCTTAGACTATGTCTTCCTACTCAATTTACCCGAACAAAAAACAAGAAATTTACAAAATAGGTTAAATGTCTTGTAAATTTCTTGTTTTTTGTTCAGGACAGGTGTATTTATAATGGGTATATATCGGTGATGTATTAACGTATCTATAAGTAAGTACAAGAATTGGGAAAAAAGATAGGAAACGAAGCACGTAGGAATAGGACTCAACAAAAAAGGGCGTTTTAATAGGTTTGGGAAACATCAGGTTTCCTTTTTCCCCAAGGAAATTTTGTTTCCACTCTTCTTTTTGCAAATAATCCTTTTCCCAACAAGTTTTGGTTTCCATAGTAATGCAGTATAAACCTATTTACATATCTATCAGAGAAATTCTTGGGTGCAAATAGGACACGACTGACGTGGTACCTGACATGCACATCCGGGCCGTCCAACAAAGCAGCCGACGGTCCAGATCGTAACACAGTTTTTCTTTTTTCTTTTTTTTTATTTAAAAACCCATTTTGGTACTTTCAATCCAGACCGTTGGTTGTATTTTTGGATGGCCTAGACGTCTGCGTCGGATACCCGATCTGCAACCAAGAATCTCTCTATCTATCAACATATGTATGCGCTGATTTAGGACTATGTACGTTTTTCTCTGTTTTCTGAAATATCTACTTTCTTTGTTTCCAAAACAAAGAAACTACTTTTCAGATGATTACTCATCAATAATGGAGAAACAAGGATGTGAACTTATGTTCCAAAAACTGAGAGAAGATGACGAGCGTGACTTGGATTCGATATCTTTGGTCTCAAAGCGGTTCCTTTCAATATCTAACCGGGCGAGGCATAGTTTGAATACCGGGTGAGGCATAGTTTGAATGTAAATGCCAAGATGCGCCATCTGCTCCCAAATCTTCTTAGAAGATTTCTCCAGATCACTTACATAAAATCTACCGACTGTGACATCTTGATATCTCCGACAATATGTGGGTGAATGATACAACGCTCGACAACTGTGGGCAGGTTCGCCCAAATCTACAGTTCCACAGTGTAAGTGATTGTCAGCGCCTCACCTATCTTGGCATTGGAGATGTTTCGAGGGGATGCCCGGCAATAAGACAACTCAATATTGATTGTCTTCAGGTTTCAGATATTTTTGGGAGATATTCGGACAATTCTGTAGTGAATGTGAAGACTTTGAAAGCTGGTGGGACACAAATCAATGATATCGGAATGGCAATGATTGGACATAGGTGTCCAAATCTCCAATATTTGGACATTGGATTCTGCAATGAAGTGACAGAAAAGGGGGTAATGGAGGTGGTGAGGTACTGCAAAAGACTGAGGAATATAAATCTAATTGGGTGTGAAAATGTGAGCACCTATATTTTACCTCAGATGGTGTTTTTGAGGTCCTCACTGAAGAAAAGTTGAACAGATGGAGTTGGTTTGATCTCAGTGAATAGATGGTAAACACAGTCTTGTCCTTCGGGTGCCAGCTTAGCGTACGTCCATGACTCTGCTTTGTTGCCATCCGTATGCTTGTGATCGCCAACAAAACTTTGTTTTATTACCCTTATGAACTTCTAGTTCTTCCATTGTTTACCTGTTTTTCTTTTTTATGTTCTTGCTGGTCAATTGTCTTTTTTGAATCACTATGAAAGAGTGTTTTTTGTGTATCTATTTACTTTGAACTCACCACTACAGTCAGTTTCATACATATGCATTCCAACAGCACTGTTCTTTATTTCACACCGACGGCAATGTGCTCCTCTGCAAATTTTTTGTTTTATGTTTGGAAGAAATAGCAACTTCTGTTATTACCACCTAATTTTGGGACGTTGCTGCAACTAATACACTAGTAGAGATAGAATAACCATACGATGTGTCAGCAAAAACAGTTAGAATCTCTGACATGGGAACAAATCCGCTATGGCTTAGAGATTCAATAAACCAGACAGCGAAATCTGATCGACAAGTCCATCTATGTCCTTGCGTTGCGGGCATCAGTGTCAATGACTATCGTTTCGATGTGTGGAAACCTTCCAAAAAGATTTGGGAGTAAAGAGAGTGTGTCGTACGCTTCACCCGATTAGAAGGGTCCAATGAGGCCTATAAATAACAATGTATTCTTAGCCAGTAGTACCTCCCCAATCAAACCTAGATTTAGTCTGCAGGACAACCAGAGGAGTCAAGAACTGGACATGGATAGAACTGCCCTTGTTCGCAAATAAGGTCCGTCCTTCAAGGTGTACCGAAAGCTACCAGCCGACCACATGAGACAAGCTGGGGCACCACCACCAAAGGCCGCTCTAAAGCACCCGGCCACTGGCCCAAGTAGGCACCACACAGAAGAGGGTCGCTTGGCTTCGGCGATTTTTATAGTGGTCTTGTTTCTAATCAGTTTTCATGAACGAAACCCAAACAAATTTATGGTTTGATCCCACCAACTTTTAGTACTTTAAAAATATTATTTATTGATACATAATGGGTCTTCATCCAATTTGAAATGAGGGACATACACGCATTTTACCGAAATGCATCATTTTTTAACCCATCGAGGGTAAAATGGTCACTTCCTTTGATGTAGAAATGATTTTTAATCCAAACTACTTGGGCTAGAAAGTAAATTGGATAAGCTTTCTAGCGGTTTAAACCACGTGCAAATTGGAGTTCGGGAGTATTCGGGCCAAGTCCGGAAAGTTTGACATGTTAAGCAGCATTAATGCGCCTCAGGCGCAATCCTATGCGCCCAGACGCATATAAATGTGCCCCGGGCGCATCTTGAACATTGCACAACTCCAACTTTGCGAACTTGCCCCGGACACTCTTGAACTCCAATTTGCGTGTGGTTTGAACTGTTGGAAAGCTTATCCAATCTACTTTCCTACCGAATTGGTTTCGATGAAAAATATTTTGTACATCAAGATACATGACCATTTTACCCTCAACTGGTCAAAAATTAAATTATTAAGTAAAATACTCGTATAGCTCTCATTTTAAATCAAATTAAGACAAATTATATAATTATAAGGTTTTCACTGTACTAAAAGATGATGGAAACGTACAATTAAAATGTTGATGTTTTATTTATGAAAAGTTTGTCAAAGGAAGACCGATTCAAAGATCATCGGAGCGACAAAGGCTAAAAGTACGTTTTGGCACCCACTTACACATTTTAAGTTCCATTCGATGCACACCTCCCTAGTTCAAGGGTACTCATTCATTCTGTAAGAGTGTCCACGTATGAATATAGGGCTCTCCGCACTTCATTAAATAATCAGAAATCGTTTCATCACCAGGATTCACCCAAGCTGAGACTTGTGATGAGGGTGAGAGATAACTAGAGGGAGTCGAGCTCGGAGGGGTGCTCCTCTATTCTTTATTTCAGACCAATGGCACTGTGTTCTTTCTGTAAATTTTTTGTTTTCTGTTTGGAAGAAATAGCAGCTTCTGTTATTACCACCTTATTGTCATCGCGTTGGGACGTTGTTGCAACTGATACACTAGTAGAGATAGAATACCATTTGACGCGTGTCGGCAAAAACTGTAAGAAGCTCTGACATACAATTGAGTTGTATACGTTTTCACTAGTTACAGATTTGTAATTACTGGTTCTGTAAAACAGACTTGCAGAAAAAAAACGTCGAGTACATTATCTCTAGTTCGACTGGAGTTCTTGACTCGACAAGGAAGGTAAAATTCAAATGCTGCAGAAACTGGTGTCTTTGCAAATTCTGAGAAGCTCTCACATGAAACTTACTGTTGGACACTAAGACCTTGTATAGTTGTATGTATGAAGAAAAAACTTTCTGTCAAAAAACTTGTAGCAAAACTTACAAGTGAAAATTAGCTATACGTTTACTAGAGTAATGGCAAGTTCCGGTATATATCTAAGAGAACTTTGCTCAATCATATAGTTGTGTTTGTAGAAACTTTATATCCATCTAAAAACCAATTGGCAATGAATGGAGAGGTCCTAGATGTTATTAAGTGATCACCCATTCTACTCCCAAGCAATGTGGGATTAATGAATGGAGAGGTCCTAGATGTTATTAAGTGATCACCCATTCTACTGTCTTCCTCTGACGAGCCCTACAAAATTAACGTTTCATGGACCGGGAATAGGGAGACATTTTGCGAAACAGCTATTCAGATGGTTTTTCTTAATGGAGGCAAACCCAAGTCCATGTGCCCCCAAAGTCTTAACTCTCTTGTGTCTTTTGCGTTCAGGTTGTGTCGCTCTTTGTTTTTGTTCTTCACAGACACACAGACACTCACTCACATAGAAGCATTGGACCATGACAAGATTGTTGTATGAATATTATGGGACAACTCCTCTAAGAGGGCTACAGCAGCTTGGGCGGCCTTTCATGAGCACATGTAAAATTGGTTATGGCAGGAAGCATATGGTCATGACATCGCCAGTGACTAGGGCTACAAACGAATCGAGTTGTTCATGAGCAGCTCGAGGCTCGGCTCGGCTTGATTCATTGAGTAAGGGGCCGAACTCCATCAAAATTTTTGGGTCGTTAGTAAACGAACCAGCCGAGCTCCAGTTAGCCATAGCTCGGCTCATATAGTACTCAAATCGATTTCGTGCTCTCAAATTCTAAGCAAGCTTGAGCTCAATCATGTGGGCTCAAGCTCACTGAAAATTAAACGAGCCGAGCTCGAATACCTAAATCTTGGCTTGACTGGAGGCTTCACAGTGGGGATGGACTAGGGTTGATGGAGTTGGGGGATTTACGCTAGAACAGTTGTGTTTAAAATCGTTAGACGTATATGGGCCGTTTCTAGATTCAGTTGTGTTTCTAGTGTTCTTCTCTCTTTTTTCGCATATGATTGGATATCCGGTCCAACTCACTCGGTTTGCAAAATATGGTGATTTCCGAAACAAATTATGCAAATTTTTATGTATCTTTTTAAATTTAAAAAACGATATATAATTTGAAGCATATGGTGGGGTACCGGTGCACCACATAAAATGTCCCTTCAAATTGTGAAATAGGGTAGCAAAATACAGTTTCGAAGATGCTGTAAGAACCCTAGAAATTGGGGGTGCAAACGAGCTGAACTTTGTAGTGTTCGAGTTCGGCTGTTTACTAGCTAAACAAGCCTAAACGCAAGCTCGAACTTGGCCGAGCCTGATTAATTTACGAAACGAGCCGAGTTTTTCAAGCCGAGCCGTGCTCCAGAGAGTGTACGTTGAGCTCGGCTGGTTTAGCATATGATCCTAAAATTGAAGCTTGATCTCGGCTAGATTACTAAAAGAATCGAGCTGAGGTAACCCCGAGCCCTAATGTGCTGGGCAACTCAGTTCGTTTGTAGATCTACTAGAAATTATGAAGCAATCCATCTCTCCCTCTCTAGCACGTTTCTTTATTCCATCGGGGGGTGTGTCGATCGGGTGTGGATGGGGTTTGTCTGGTGTCTGTGTTAGTATCTTTTGTGTCTGTGATCATTAGATTTGCTATTATCATGAGGTGGTTTGGTGAGTCTTTCTGAGGTAGTGAGAAGATGGTCATAGCCTCGCTTACAAATGTACTAAGCTTAGTCTTTTGTTCATGTAAACTCATAATTGAGGCCAGTCCTGATGAGGATTATTTTCATAAGTTTATCTTTTTGGGTTGGTATTTTGCCATGTATAGCTTCGGGTTTGCGCGGCCAACTGCAATTCGATGCGGCCAACTGCAATTCGATGCGGCCAAGAGTAATTCAATGCGGCGAAGTGCAATTCGAAGCAGCCAAGAGCAATTAGAAGTGGCTAAGTGCAGTTCGATGCGGCCAAAAGTAATTTGATGAGGCCAAGTGTAATTCGATGCGGCCAAGTGCAATTCAAAGCGGCCAAGAGCAATTCGAAGTGGCCAAGTCCAATTCGATTCGGCCAAGTGCAATTCAAAACGGGCAAGAGTAATTCATAGCGGCCAAGTGCAACTCGATGTGGCCAAATGTAATTCATAGTGGCCAGAAGGGGAAAACAGTGTAGGTTAGACTTTATGGAGCCCACACAATTTAGTTCTAGGGTTAATAAACGAACCAAATGAGTCGAACAGTAAACCTTAATTGTTCAGATTGGTTTGAAAACTAAACGAATTTCAAAAACGGCTAAGGGCACAAGTTAAAGTGCAATTAATATGGAATGTTCTCCAACATTTAATGTCATTTTCTAAAATAAAGTTCACAAAATCTAAATAACATTTACTTACTCCACTATTTTGGGGGGGGGGGGCAGATCCCGTCCATTTGCTTGGGGTCAGTTCGGTCCATTTGATGCATTTGGGCCACACAAAAGTGTTTTGGATGGCCCAAATTTAAAGGGGTGTTTTATTAAAAAAATAAAAAACACTCACTTTAAATTTGGGCCGTTCAAAACACTTTTGGACGGCCCGGATGCACCCAAATGGACCGAATTGGTCCGAAGCAAATGGACAAGATCCGAGTCCTTATTTTAGCATCTAATTAAATATCTACCATAATAACATATACTTACTCCACTATTTTAGCATGTAATTAAATATCTTGCTTGAAGAGAGGGCGTTCGATGAACAAAGCGCGGGCTAAGCCTCATGTTGTTGCCATTGACTAGGGCTACTAAACGAACCAAACAGCTCGAACTAGGCTTGAATTTTGGCTTTTTCAAACTCTTTTGAAAAAAATATAAGCCAAGCTCAATCACATTTTTTTGTTTGTTTATTGTAGAGACCCGTATTTTTCAGAAAATATTTAAAGATCATATAAATGTCGAAAATTGGGAATAATGAGAAAAAGTGGTTTAATGGGTGATTAATTGATTTGGGGATTGAAGTGAAAGAATAGAGTGTTGAGGGATTAATGTGCTTGGGAATGAAAGACCTTTTTTTTTGGAAGTTAATCTCAAGTAGTTACGTAGCATCTTTGTATTAACTTTATTTTAACAGAGATGTAATTGTAACTTATTATCTCAATCCTTTTAACTAAACATTTGTAACATTCTAAACAGGATCGTACTTGCATTTATGTATATTTAGGGCCGAAGCGCCACAGTTGTAAATCTTTAATCGTGGGGATTTAAATTGTAATTTAAGACAGATGGAAATTCTTTTGGGTAATATGTAGGATATGCGAGGTTCTTTATTACTTAAATATGTTGAAAATCGAGGGCGTGACATTTATGAATTCAAGCAAAGCTTGAGCATATGAGTATTTGGCTCGATAGACTCGTGAACAAATATGTCTTTCCATAAATTATTACAAATATAGGGGTAGATTTAATAAATGTCCCAAAATATGAGATCATTGTCGGCCTTTTATATAGATATTTTCACCAATTTTAAAGAAGCAAATAGAAAATATCCTATGTGAGATATGGAAATTTAAGAGTTTGAGGGTTTTAAATTTAATGAAGGTAGCCAGTAATTGAATTTTATGTTTATGAGTTTTTTGCCTATATTAATGAGGGTAGTTCGTCTTTATGGCCATTGGTTCTCACCCAGTTGTTCACCTCAAACTCATGTGGGCCCCCAAGAACTCAGGTACAGCAAGAAATGAACCGAATCATTTGTAAATTGTTCAAGACTCGATTCAGTCAAAGCTCGTTCAAGTTTTAATTGATTCCTGATCTATTAAATGAACCAAATATGAGCACTTCAATTTTATGCTTGTTTAATGAAAGAGGCAAGCATAAATCTAACTGAATTAATTTGCCTTGCGATTATGCTCGGAAACCTAAACCATAAATATGTCATGAGAGTTTTATATATAAACTTGAATTTGTATAAACTTCTGTATCAATATAGTGAAAATTTTATAACTTGCACAAGTGTAAGCTTATACAAGTAAGGTAAACTTATATATCTATTTTTTTTTGTTATAATTTTTAATATGGATGAACTTATTTAGTATGTAACAAGATTTTTATATGTAGCTCTAAACTTGTAATTCATAGTGGCCAAGAGGAATTTGATGGGGCCAAGAGCAATTCGTAGCGGCCAAGAGGAATTCGATGCGGCCAAGAGGAATTCGATGCGGCCAAGTGCAATTCGAAGCCGCCAAGTGCAATTTGAAGCGGCAAGGAGGAATTCAAAGCGGCCAAAGGTAATTTGTTGCGGCCAAGAGTAATTCATAGTGGCCAAGTGTAATTTGAAGCAGCCAACAGCAAGTCGAAGCGGCCAAGTGTAGTTCGATGCGGTCAAAACTAATTTGATACGGCCAAGAGTAATTCGTAGCGGCCAAGTGCACTTTGAAGCGGCCAACAACAATTCAATGCGGCCAAGTGTAATTTGAAGTGGCCATGTACAATTTGTTACGGCCAAGAGTATTGTGGTCTTTATAAGTCATGTGGGGTGTGTTGGGTGTGGGTGGGGTCTGGCGTGGGCTAGTGAGTAGGTCTGGGTTGAGTGAGAAACGTACTTTTGGTTGCAAATCGGATATCACGTGGTATCCGTGCAGTGCATCCGAGCTGAGCAACCAACGGTTCGGTTGCATTTTTGGATGGTCCGAATGCGCTGCACGGGTACCATGTCAGCAATACTCTATTTGCACCCAAAAATTTATCGGGTTGAGGAGTTTTTGATGGGTTTTGTCTTGGTCTATGTTGGAGTCTTCTGTGTCTGTTATTATGATCGAGGTGCTTTGGTGAGTCTTTTTGGGATAATGAGAAGATTGCCATACTAAAGCTTAGTGATCTTTTGTTCATGTAGACTCATTGGGGCCAGTCCTGATGTGGATTATTTTCATACGTTTATCCGCACGAATCCTGAGATTCTCTAGCCGTGGGAAACAATCTGCTATCAAAATCAAATCGTTGTCTTGCATGAAGATCAGTCCAGAGGAATCCAATACCTTCAGATTGTTCTTTATGTTCTTATTCAACGCTAGTGCCTTAAAACCATCTCGTGGAGGTTTTGTAGACCACCAAGGAAACTTCATGGCTTGGAGATTCAATTCACCAGACCGAGGAATCCGATCAACGAGTCCATCTATGTCCTGTATCTTGTCGTAATTAGTGTCCATAACTATTGTTTCGATGTGTCCAAATCTTCGAAGAAGATTGGGGAGTAGAGGGAGAGTCTTGTCGTGTACGTTCAAGCTATGCTTCACCCGGTTGGATATCGAAAGGAACTACTTTGAGAACAACGATACCGAATCCAATTCACGCTTATCGTCTTCTCTCAGTTT
This sequence comes from Rhododendron vialii, assembly GCF_030253575.1. NCBI lineage: Eukaryota > Viridiplantae > Streptophyta > Magnoliopsida > Ericales > Ericaceae > Rhododendron > Rhododendron vialii. The sequence goes on along the minus strand of NC_080557.1, from coordinate 2,852,723 downwards.
TTGGAATATAAGTTCTCAGCAATCATCTGGGAAGTTAAATTTCTTGTTTTTTGTTCAGGACAGGTGTATTTATAATGGGTATCTATCAGAGAAATTCTTGGGTGCAAATAGGGCACGACTGACGTGGTACCCAACATGCACATCCGGGCCGTCCAACATCCGGGCTGTCCAACAAAGCAGCCAACGGTCCGGATTGAAACACAGTTTTTCTTTTTCTTTTTCTTTTTTATGTAAAAACCCTTTTCGGTACTTTCAATCCGGACCGTTGGTTGTATTTTTGAACGGCACTGACGTCCGCGTCGGGTGCCCAATTTGCAACCAAGAATTTCACCATCTATCAACATATGTATGCGCTGATTTAGGACTATGAACGTTATTCTCTGTTTTCTGAACCATCTACGTTCTTTGTTTCCAAAACAAAGAAACTACTTTTCAGATGATTACTCATCAATAATGGAGAAACAAGGATATGGTTACTTCCCAGATGATTGCTGGGAACTTATATTCCAAAAACTGAGAGAAGATGATGAGCGTGACTTGGATTCGATATCTTCGGTCTCAAAGCGGTTCCTTTCAATATCTAACCGGGTGAAGCATAGTTTGAATGTAAATGCCAAGATGCGCCATCTACTCCCTCATCTTCTTAGAAGATTTCAACACATCAAAAGCATAGTCATCTGTTTTGATTTTAAAAAAGATGTAGATGGACTCTTTAATCAGATTGCACGGTCTGGAGTACTGAATCTCCTAGCCATATGGTTTCTGTGGAACACCACAGAACCTCCGCGAGATGGTTTTAGGGCACTTGCGTTGAATAAGAACATAAATAACTATTTGAAGGTATTGGATTGCTCTGGACTGTGCTCTATGCAAGACAAGGATTTGGTTTTGATAGCGGATTTGTTCCCACGGATAGAAGAACTCAGGCTTAGAACGGATGCTTATATCTGCAATGATGGTGTGGCACGTATAACAGATGATGGAATTGATGCGTTGTCATCCAAGCTTAAGGAGTTGAAGGAAATTGAGTTTACAGGTTATGCTTGTTTCATTACTGATCAATCCCTTATTTCTTTATCCACAAATTGTGCGAAACTGAGGAAAATTAGTCTTTGCATTTACAGTAGCTGTCAACATTATGTTGCTGAAGATGGCATTGATTTTGTGGTGCGGCATAGTCCCAATTTGACCTCTCTCTCGCTAGAATTGTGGTCGTTACAACATTTTGCATCCTCTTTTGCAATTGGAAACGCGTTAGCCAATGCCAAAAATCTGCACTCTCTCCCCATGACTCAAGAACTCATTTCGGACAATCATATTTGCTTAGTTGCCAAAGCATGTACTCCGTTAAGAAAGCTCAAACTTGTTGGCTTCAGTGGCCAGTATCCTGAAATCCATGGGGGATTAAAATTTCTTTTGCAAGCATGCTAATTGACACTGGAAGAGCTAACCCTGAGAAATTGGGCCCTCTCAAACACGGGTATAAGCGATTTGGCTCAGTATTTATCTAATATAACTTCTATAGATCTTGACGGGGTTGACTAGTGTCACCTTTTACACCCTCACAAAAAGTTCTCCTTTACTTGAAATTCTTATGATGGCACGTACTAGGGACAAGAGATAGATAATTTTTCTCCAGATCCCATACATAAAAACTACCGACTGCGACATCTTGATATCTCCGACAATATGTGGGTGAATGATACAACGCTCGACAACTTTGGGCAGGTTTGCCCAAATCTACAGTTCCTCGGTGTAAGTGATTGTCAGCCCGTCACCAGTCTTGGCATTGGAGAAGTTTTGAGGAGATGCCCTGCTATAAGACAACTCAATATTGATTGTCTTCAGGTTTCAGATATTTTTGGGAGATATTCCGACAAGTCTGTAGTGAATTTGAAGACATTGAAAGCTGGTGGGACACAAATCAATGATAAAGGAATGGCAATGATTGGACATAGGTGTCGAAATCTCCAATATTTGGACATTGGATTCTGCAATGAAGTGACAGATAAGGGGGTAATGGAGGTGGTGAGGTGGGCAAAAAGACTGAGGAATATAAATCAAATCGGGTGTGAAAAAGTGAGCACCCATATTTTACCTCAGATGGTGTTTTTGAGGCCCTCACTGAGGAAAAGTTGAACAGATGGAGCTGGTTTGATCTCAGTGAATAGATGGTAGACACAGTCTTGTCCTTCGGGTGCCAGCTTAGCGTACTTTCATGACTCTGTTTTATTACCCTTATGAACTTTTAGTTCTTCCATTGTATACCTGATTTTTTTTTTAGGTTCTTGCTGGTCAATTGTCTTGTTTGAATCTCTATGAAGGAGTGTTTTTTGTGTATCTATTTACTTTGAACTCACCGCTACAGTCAGTTCCAACAGCGCTGTTCTTTATTTCACACCGACGGTACTGTGTTCCTCTGCAAATTTTTTGTTTTCTGTTCGGAAGAAATAGCAGCTTCTGTTATTACCACCTAATTTTGGTACGTTGCTGCAACTAATACACTAGTAGAGATAGAATAATCATTCGATGTGTCAGCAAAAACTGTTAAAATCTCTGACATGGGAATAAATCCGCTATCAAAATCAAATCATTGCCTTGCATAGAGATTAGTCCAGAGCAATCCAATACCTTCGGATTGTTCTTTATATCCTTGTTCAACGCCAGTGCCTTAAAACGATCTTGCGGATGTTTTGTCAAACACCAACAAAACTTTATGCCATGGAGATTCAATAAACCAGACAGTGAAATCTAATCGATGAGTCAATCTATGTCCTTGCGTTGCGGGCATCTGTGTCGATGACTATGGTTTCGATGAGTGGAAACCTTCCAAAAAGATTTGGGAGTAAAGAGAGTGTGTCGTACGCTTCACCCGATTAGAAAGGGTCCAATTAGGCCTATAAATGACAATGTATTCTTAGCCAGTAGTACCTCCCCAATCCAACCTCGATGTAGTCTGCAGGACAACCAGAAGAGTTAAGAACTGGACATGGATAGAACTGTCCTTGTTCGCAAATAAGGTCCGTCCTTCCATGTGTACCGAAAGCTACCAGCCGACGACCTGAGTCAAGCTGGGGCACCACCCCCAAAGGCTGCTCTAAAGCGCCCGGTCACTGGCCCAAGTGGGCATCACATAGAAGAGGGTCGCTTGGCTTTGACGATTTTCATAGTGGTCTTGTTTCTAATCAACTTTCATGAACGAAACCCAAATAAATTTATGGTTTGATTCCACCAACTTTTAATACTTTAAAAATATTATTTATTGAAATATAATGGGTCTTGATCCAATTTGAAATGAGGGACATACACGCATTTTACAGAAATGCATCATTTTTTGACATCGAGGGTAAAATGGTCACTTCCTTTGACGTAGAAATGATTTTTAATCCAAAATACTTGGGCTAGAAAGTAAATTGGACAAGCTTTTTAGCGGTTCAAACCACGTGCAAATTGGAGTTCGGGAGTATTCGGGGCAAGTCCAGGAAGTTTGACACGTTAAGCCGAATTAATGCACCTCAGGCGCAATCCTATGCGCCCAGGCACATCTAAATGTGAGCCAGGCGCAATCCTATGCGCCCAGGCGCATGTATGAAGGAAAAACTTTCTGTCAAAAAACTTGTAGCAAAACTTACAAGTGAAAATTAGCTATAGGTTTACTAGAGTAATGGCAAGTTCTGGCATCTATGACAACCCTGCTCAATCAAATGGTTGCGTTTGTCTTTCTTTGATGAGCCCTACAAATCTAACGTTTCATGGACCGGGAATAGACTGACGACATTTTGCAAAACGGCCGTTCAGATAGTTTTCTGAATGGAAGCAAACCCAAGTCCATGTGCTCCCAAGGTCTTAACTCTCTTGTGGCTTTTGCGTACAGGCTGTGTTACTCTTGTTTTTGCTCAAACACACAGACACTCACGCACATAGAAGCATAGCGGCTTGGGCGCACAGAACTTGCATTCGTGTGTTACATCAACATTAATTAGAGCCCGAAGTCAGGGTGTCAATGGGTTAGTAATAGATGACTATTCGAGATGAACTAAACAAAAGAGGGCGCACAGGTCTACCACAAAACATAAGCCTAGTTAGAGGCTTTTTCGCCCTCTAGGAAAGGGGTAGAAGGACGACGAATCGCTTTTAAGGTGAACTTACTTAGCCTAGTAGCCAGGTTGACTGGTACATGGGAGCGATATTGAATCCAAGCAATTATACTCTCTCTTCCAGAGAACCGGATTAGAGAACTAGAACATGAACCAGCTCTATGTAATATGTATTCAATTCGCGGGCTTTCTTTTCAGAAAGGTTAATAACCAGTAAATGAGTTAAGGCTCTGTATTAAACAAATTAAATTAGCTAAACCTCTCTTAGGACAGCTCTATACAGGTTGTGGAGCCTTTAATTATGCAGTGATCAGTCTTAACAACCTACACAAACCACTACTACTGTACTAGTGTATTATACTAACTTATCTTGGATAAGAAAGTCCAAGGAAAAAATCAACACAGTCACTATCCCCGAGGCCTTTCATCGAGATACAACTATCCGTAGTTGTAAAAATGTTATGCAATGAGGATAGGAGAGACCACCATTAAGACTCCAGGCATGCTTTAGCTTCAGTCATTGTTGTCAACGATCTTGCGATATGATTCTTGCCCAGACAAAAGAATTCTAGTCGAACAAGAGACAGAGTACTTGAGATTGTTTTTTACAGAATCAGTAAGCTATGATGCCCACCCTGTACATATATAACTAGCTATGACACCTTGTAGGCTTGTACAGACACATAAAACTAAGCTATATGCCAAAGACGCAGATAATGTGACTATACAGGTTGCATTGTGTTATCTCTACCTGAAGTATAAGTTGCACCAGTGACGCCAAAGATCGAAACCAAACAACGAACACACAAACACACAATCAAACACAAGACAAGATATACGTGGTTCCCCAAATTCGGATACTTCACGGGGACAACGGTTTCTTTTTGTAATGAAGGAATTTGTGCGTCTACGAACTCTCTTTCATTCCTGATAAATTCATGCCATCCGGAGGGCTCACTCTATAGGCAAAGTCTTTTGATGACTACCCAAAATAGTTGAGAAATAGGCAGCACAGTCGATAAAATGGTACAAAAACTATGAATATTTCTTGCAAACAAAAAATAAAATAAAAAAGAGAAGGAACAGAATGGAAAACAGAAAAAAGATCCCACATCACTTGTAAGAGTGGTTCAGACAAAACAATTCCTTACCAGACTATCAAATGTTAAAACAGCCAACTCAAAATTAATGTGGGATAAGTTCTTCCAATCCTCACACTTGCTGCCTCTGATCCGGACGTGGAGAGGTAAATAAATGATCTATAACATAGCGATCATAACAGAACAATGTGTGCTTAAGGCACAAACAACGGGACAATCAATCAAATGAGCCTTATCCAAAAGCCTTCCACCCTCTGGAAGCTTACCTCCGTTACCATGTTAAAATTTCATCAAACTCAAAATCAATTGGCGAAGAAACAAAAGGCTGCCCGGAGCGGAGAGGTCGCCCAACTTGGTGGCTAGATGTTCCTAAGGGAGGGGCATTGAAAACGCCATGAGGTAAAATATAGGAGTAGGTGCTCAATTTTTCACACCCAATTAGATTTATATCCCTCAGTCTTTGACAGTTCGTCACCACCTCCATCACCCCTTTATCTGTCACTTCTTTGCATAATCCAATATCCAAATATTGGAGATTTCGACACCTATTTCCAATCATTGCCAATCCTTCATCGTTAATGTGTGTCCCACGAGCATTCAAAGTCTTCAAATTCACTACAGAGTTGTCAGAATTTCTCCTCAAAAAATCTGAAACCTGAGTAAGACCATCAATATTCAGTTGTGTTATTGCAGGGCATCTCTTCAAAACTTCTCCAATGCCAAGATTGGTGAGGCGCGGACAACCATTTATGGAGAGAAATTGTAGATTTGGGCAAACTTGCCCAAAGTTCTCGAGTGTCGTATCAGTCAACCACATATTCTTTGAGATATTGAGGTGTCGCATACTGTAATTTTTATGTAAGTAATCCTGAGAAAAAGTATCCATCTCTTGTCTTATGGTATGTGCCATCGTAAGTATTTCAACTAAAGGACAACTTTTCATGAGAATGTAAAAGGTGTCACCAGTCAACCCAAAACATCCATCAAGATCTATAGAAGTTAGATTAGAGAGATACCGAGCGAAATCACTTATATGTGTGAGGGGCCACCCTCTTAGGGTTAGCTCTTTAAGTGTCGACTGACATGTCTGGAAAAACAATTTTACTGCCCCATGAGTTTTAGGATACTGGCCCCCCAAACCAACCAACTTGACCTTCTTTAATGGAGGACGTGCTTTTGCGACTAGATAAATAATACGCTTGTCGGAAATAAGTTTTTGACTCGTGAGAGAATGCAGATTTATGCCAAGACTAAGTCTCCTCAATTTCGCACAATTTGTGGATAGAGAAATGAGCGATTTGTCAGTAATGAAACAAGCTTCACCTTTAACCACAATCTTCTTCAATTCCTTAAGCTTTGATGCCAGTGCCTCAACACCATCATCTGTTATACGTGCTGCAACCTCCCCATTGACCATGTCGGAATCCTCACTAATCTTGAGTTCCTCTAGCCGTGGGAAACAATCGGCGATCAAAACCAAATCGCTGTCTTGCATTGAGATTAGTCCTGAGCAATCCAATACCTTCAGATTGTTCTTTATATTCCTATGCAACGCCAGTGCTCTAAAACCATCTCGTGGAGGTACTGTCGAACACCAAAACTTTATTGCTCGTAGATTCAATAATCCGGACCGTGCAATCTGATCATCAACAAGTCCATCTATGTCTGACTGTGCAATCTGATTATCAACAAGTCCATCTATGTCCGACTGTGCAATCTGACCATCAACAAGTTCGTCATCAACAAGTCCATCTATGTCCGACCATGCAATCTGATCGTCAACAAGTTCATCATCAACAAGTCCATCTATGTTCAACTGTGCAATCTGATCATCAACAAGTCCATCTATGTCCGATCGTGCAATCTGATCATCAACAAGTCCATCTATGTCCGACTGTGCAATCTGATCATCAACAAGTCCATCTATGTTCGACCGTGCAATCTGATCATCTACAAGACCATCTATGTCCGACTGTGCAATCTGATCATCAACAAGTCCATCTATGTCCGACCATGCAATCTGATCATCAACTAGTTCATCATCAACAAGTCCATCTATGATCGACCGTGCAATCGGATAATCAACAAGTCCATCCATGAACGACCGTGCAATCGGATAATAAACAAGGCCATCTATCTCCTTGTGGGCATGGGTCTTGATGACTATGGTTTCGATGTGTCGAAATCTTCGAAGAAGATTCGGGAGTAGAGGGATTGTCTCGTCGTTTACATTCAAGCTAAGCTTCATCCGATTAGATATCGAAAGGAACCGCTTTGAGACCAATGATATCGAATCCAAGTCACGCTCATCGTCTTCTCTAAGTTTTTGGAATATAAGTTCCCAGCAATCATCTGGGAAGTAACCATGTCCTCCTCGTTTCTTCATTGTTGACGAGTTTGAGAAGAAAAAAAAAACAGATTAAATTTCTTTCTCTTTGTTCATAATATATAGGAAGTATTGATGATGAATTGACGTAAATTTAAGTTGTTGTATGCAACAAGGGTTCAAATCCTCGTTAAAAAAGGATACGGCAGAAAACCTAAACAAATTAGGAAAAGGAATGAAGAGGAATGGCAAAAACACCACTCGAGAACCTACACCCAAACATACACTACATAGTTATCCTACATGTCATATTATATTTTATGTGCGGCCCACTCCGGGTCCCAAAAAAAATTCAAAAAAATAATCATAAATTTTTTGAGCAGTTTCACCTTTACGAATCCAGAAGTAATATTTACCGATATCTGTTAGAGTTGATATTTTACAAAATCCCATAAAATAATATTTTAAAATTTAGGACATATTTTAAGATTTTTGTGGGACCAAAAGTGGGCCCCACATAAGATGTAGTGTGGGCCCGTTCTGCTATCTCTCCTTAAAAATTAAGTACTTATTTGCAATTTTCAAGCTTAAAAAACAATAGGCTTGCTAAAATAAAAAAATATGCAATATCGATATTGTTTGATAGATTTCGATGAGATCTATCAAATCTTGTAAAAAAAATAGAAAAATTATTTTCGTAAACCTATTATTTTTAAGTTTGAAAATAAATCCTTATTTTTTAAATACTTATTTGAGAATTTGGAATGGGGCAGGTGTAAAAAGGCAGTGTACCCTAGCTTTTTTGTTAACCTCAATTGTTCAAGATTTGTTTGAAATGTAACGAGGTTTAAAAATATGTTCTAATTTATTCATGTTATAAAACAAACTGATCTCAAAAATTAGTTTTGAACATAAGTCGAATAAGTTGAGTAGTAGTTTGTTCAATTTTGTGTCCCGAATGAGTAAGTTTTGAAAACATGTTCAGGCAACCATCCGATTAACAGAGCTTTTAACAAGCGAACACCAACTTGAGCGGAATTATTAAGAGCCAAGGAAATGACACCCTCTCCCAATTAATTTGCGAACACCAAAAATTGGGATAGATGGTGCGCCCAATTATAGTGATGCTCCCGTGGATCGGTTTTGGGCGGACCGGTTCGGTTTCCAATCCGATCCACTCACGGCAGATTGTTGTTTTCTCCATCCGCTAACCATTTGCGAGTGTTGTTTGGAGTCATGGTAATGTTTTTTTTTTCTTTTTCCCAATCGATAGCCTATGTTCTTATTGATTACTGCAATGAAGAAACATCAAAGAGAGCTTCTCTACAAACCCAGTCCGGAAAATTATCTTCCCAGGTTGTAGATAACTCTAAAGAAAGGGCATATTTGGCTATAGCATTAGCCACCCTATTACATTCTCCAGGAACAAAAGTAAACGAAACAGAAATAAAAGAATCAAATAAACGCAACGTGTCTGCGCTCGCACCGCCAAACTGGCACTTGAAGTTTTCACCCCTTGAAGCATCTGAACAACATTCTTTGCTTCTCCTTCCACCACATATCGCATTCCCCCATCCTCTTTTACCCTTTCAACTGCTCCCCTGAACCCCACGGCTTCCACTACCTCCGCTGACACAACATCAGAGATCGGGAAGGCAAAGAATGCCTGGTATTGCGTTAATTATTTTGTTGTCCCGTGTTTGAAAAACAGTTTATTGATCTTCACATTGGCGTAGGGTTGTGACTTGTGATTGCTTGTTCTTATTTCCCATTATTCTGGGTGCTTTAATTCCCAAATCCTAACCAAACACAGTAGTAGATCAGTAACTACTAATCCTAACCAAACACATTTACTCCATGACAAAGTAGATTTGTTTCGTGAGCAATGCAATGGATTTCGCCTTCCTTTTGTGCATATTGTATGATGTCTAAAACAGTTCCCTTCAAAAAGTCTTGTTCGAATTTTGTGCAACAAGCAAGCTTCAATACCGGAGTCATGGTAATTTGAGATTTTTGTCAGAATCAATCAGTAACTACTAATGTGTCCCTTGTAAAGATGTGGCTCTTAGGACTCTCTCCGGTTGCATGTACTCCTCGGCTTCTAAGGGAGAGGTCCGGGGTTGAGTCTATAGAAAGACGTCGAACCCCTTTTGGTTGTTAGCCCACTAATTCTCCAGCTTCTAACAAAATTGCCTATACATGTCAGCATGGTATTATTTCTACTGTAGAAGCATTAGTTGCAGCAACGTCTCGAAGTTATAAAAATGGTAATACAAAAACTGCTTATTTCTTGTAAACAAACAAACCAAAGGAAATTAAAGATAAGGAAAGCACAGTTTCAAACTAAATGGAAAGCAGAAAAAGGACATCCCATATCAGTGTTTTAGAGTGGTTCAAACAAACAAAACAATTGACGAGAGAGCATATGTATTCAAAGTAAAATTAGAATGACAACTAATCAGGAGGTACCCTAAGCCGGCAGCCGAAGGACAAGAGTTTCTTTTTCATCTGTTCACTGAGATCATAGAAACCTGGAGGATCAATGTTCCTAAGGGAGGGCCTTGACGACACCATCTGAGGTAAAATATCGGTGCTCACTTTTTTACACCCAATTAGAGTTATATACCTCAGTCGTTCACAGTTCCTCACCACCTCCATTACCCCTTTATCTGTCACTTTTTCGCAGAATCCGATGTCCAAATATTGGAGATTTCGACATCTTTTTCCAATCATTGTCATTCCATTGTCATCAATTTGTGACCAACGAGCTTTCATAGTCTTCAAATTTATGGTAAAGTGGTCAAAAATATATCTCCCGAAAACACCGGAAACCTTAAGATGATTCATATTCAGTTGTGTTATGGCAGGGCATACTCTCAAAACTTTTCCAATGCCGAAATCGGTGAGGCTCATACAATTACTTACGTCGAGGAATTGTAGATTCGGACAAACTTGCCCAAAGTTCTTGAGCATCATATTAGTCAACCGCCAATTTCCGGAGATATCAAGGTGTCGCATATGGTAGTTTTTATGTAAAAAGTCCGGGAAGAAAAGATCTATCTCTTGTCCTTTCATATCTGCCATCTTAAGTGTTTCAAGTAAAGGACAACTTTTCATGAGGGTGTAAAAGGTGGCACTAGTCAACCCAGAACATTCATGAAGATCTATGAAAGTAAGATTTGAGAGATGCTGAGCCAAATCGCTTATACCTGTGTTTGTGAGGGACCAACTTCCTAGGGTTAGCTCTTCCAATGTCAACTGACATGCCTGCAAAAGCAATTTTAATGCACCATGTATTTCAAAATACTGACCCCCGGAACCAAAGAGCCTGAGCTTCTTTAATGGAGGACATGCTTTCGTGACTAAACATATATGCTTCTCCGAAAAAAGTTGTTGACTCATGGTGAGAGAATGCAGATTTTTGGCAATGGCGTATGCTTTTTCAATCTTGAAAGAGGATGCAGAAGGTTGTAACGACCACAAATTTAGCGAGAGAGAGGTCAAATTGGGGCTATGCCGCATCACAAAATCAATTCCTTCCCCGGTCACATAATGTCGACCGCTCCTGCTTATGTCAAGACTAATTGTCTTCAGTTTCACACAATTTGTGGATAGAGAAATAAGTGATTGATCAGTAATGAAACATGCATTACCTGTAAACACAAACTCCTTCAAATCCTTAAGCTTCGATGCCAATGCATCAACACCATCATCTGTAATACCTGCCGTAGCATCATCATTGGTTATTTTCTTGTACGCCCTAATCTTGAGTTCCTCTAGCCATGGAAAAAGATCTGCTATCAAAACCAAATCGCTGTCTTGCATAAGGATCAGTCGAGAGCAATCCAATACCTTCAGATTGTTCTTTATATTCTTATTCAACGCCAGTGCCTTCAAACCATCTCGCGGAAGTTTTGCCAAACGCGAACGAAACTTTATGGCTTGGAGATTCAGTGCACCAGACCGTGAAATCTGATCAAGGAGTCCGTCTATGTCCTTGTGTGCATTAGTGTTGACGACTATTGTTCCGATGTGTAGAAATCTTCGAAGAAGATTGGGGAGTAGAGGGAGCGTCCCGTCGTTTACGTTCAAGCTAAGCTTTGCCCGGTTAGATATCGACAGGAACCGCTTCGAGACCAGCGATATCGAACCCAAGGCACACTCATCGTCATCTCTAAATTTTTGGAATATAAGTTCCCAGCAATCATCTCGGAAGTGACCATGTGCTTGTTTCTTCATTGTTGATGAGTTTGAAAAGAATAAGAAAAGAGATTGAATTTCTTCTTTGTTAAGTGTAGGAGTATTTATAACGCATTAATTCCCAAGAGGAATAGGTTTCCTCTTTACTTTTTGGAAATCTATATTAAATATAAATAGAATTTCAGATCCTTCTTCCCCAAGGACTTTTTTTTTTTGCAAATCCTTTTCCATATACAGAACTGGGTGTTCAAATAAAGTTTGAAAAGAAACTATACTACTAAATAAATTAAAAAAAAAAAAAAAAAACTTTAGGGTGTTGAACCGCCAGTGGTCTCCAAGCAGTTTCTTTCAATCACAAATCATTTCAAGGTTAGCTTAAAATTCACGGACGGCAATCTCAATTTTCGGTTTGGTCTCAGTTACCTGAAAATTTATCCGGACCGAACCAATAGACTCCAAAACCATATTGATTTGGACCCATCAATCAAAGCCCGTAAAGCCCTCCTGAATTCCCACGTCGTCTTCATCGTCGAGGGTGACATCAACGATGCGCTTCTTTTATCAAAGCTGTTTGATACCGTGGCTTTCACGCACGTCGTGCACTTGGCCGCGTAGGCGGGTGTGCGCTACGCCATGGAGATTCCCCAGTCCTACATGCACAGCAACATTGCCGGGCATGGTGATGGAGACGGGGGAGATGATGGTGGTGATTTCTTGGCCGATCAAGTCGAGGATGCTGGTCGCGGTGGTGGTGATCTGGACATGGTATTTTGGTTGGGGTATTTTGTCGAATGGGTGGTGGGCAATTGGTTTCCGTCCAAAAAAGTAACAGAAGCCAACACAAGATTGACATTGAAATCAAGTCGAATAACTAATCTATCCCTTGCAACTAAGATACATGAGCATCTGGCAATTTGCCTATACGTGTCGCATGGTATAATCTCTACCAGAAGTATTAGTTGCAGCTTGTTGCGCCAAAGATTGTAACCACACAATCGAACACAAGACAAGATTTACATGGTATAATCTCTACCAGAAGTATGAACTCTCTCTGTTTCATTGATGGCTCACTTTCCACCCTAATGAATAAAATAAAATCAATGGAATAACAGGCGGCACATATTGAGCCCTGTTTAATCTCCACACAAGACCAAGCCTTAAAACATGAACAAAGTTTTGTTCGTGACAACTACGCAGAGTCATGGAATTACCCCAAACCGCCAAGCCGGCATCCGGATGACAAAACAGTGTTCATTGTCTCTTCACTGAGATCACCAAAACATGGTGGCTCAATGTTCCTAAGGCCTAAGGGAGGGCCTTGATGAAACCATCTGACGTAAATATTCCTCAGTCTTTCACAATTCCTCACCATCTCCATTACCCCTTTATCTGTCACTTTTTTGCAGTCCGATGTCCAAATCTTGGAGATCTCGACACCTATTTCCAATCATTGTCATTCCTTCGTCGGTAATCTGTGTCAAACGAGCTTTCAAAGTCTTCAAATTCACAACAGAATGGTCAGAACAGCATCCAAAAACATCTGAAACCACAAGACCATCGATGTGCAGTTGAGTTATGGCGGGGCATCTCCTCAAAACTTCTTCAATGCCAAGATTGGTGAGGTGCTTAAATTCACTTAAGGAGAGGAATGTCAGATTTGGGCATACTTGCCCAAAGTTCTTGAGCATCATATCAGTCGACCACATATTACTATAGACATCAAGGTGTCACATACGGTAGTTTTAATGCAAAAAATCTAGAGAAATAGTGTTTATCTCTAGTCCTCTCATAAATGTCATCTTAAGTATTTCAAGTGCAGGGCAACTTTTCGTGAGGGTGTAAAACGTGACACAAGTTGTCGGACCGCTTTTCCATCATCTTTCCTAAAACCAATCGGTGGTAGGAAGGGTTTCAATTAAATCTTTTATGACATTCGACATCGCACCCGCAATTCTGTTTTTATAGCGGTCGCAAGGAGTGACATTCTGGAGCATCTTTAATGGAGGACGTGCTTTTGCGATTGAACGTATTTGCTTGCCCGAAATGAGTGGTCGACACATAGTTAGAGAATGCAGATTTTTGGCATCGGTGAACGCGTTTTCAGTGGTAAAAGAGAATGCAGAAGGTTGTAACGGTGACAAAGAAATAAGCGATCGGTCAGTAATGAAACAAGCATTACCTTCCAACGCAATCTCCTTCAATCGCTTAAGCTTTGATGCGAGCGCATCCACACCATAATCTGTTATACGTCCCACAACCTTACCAACCTCACTACGCCTACCCGCCTGAATCCTGAGTTCCTCTAGCCATGGGAACAAATCCGCTATCAAAACAAAATCCTTGTCTTGCATAGAGACCAGTCCGAAGCAATCCAATACCTTGTAATCAAAGGTAATGCTTGTTTCATTACTGATCAATTGGTTATTTCTATATCCTCAAATTGTGTGAAACTCAGGAAAACTAATCTATCCCTTGGAACTAAGATACATACATGTCAGAGCTTCTGAATTTTTGCCTATACATGTCGCATGGTATTATCTGTACCAGAAAAGTATTGGTTGCAGCTGTTACACCAAAGATCAAAACCAAACAACGAACACGCACAATCGAAGACAAGACAAGATTTACGTGGTTTCCCAAATTCGGGAACTCGACAGGGATAGCGGATTCTTATTAATTTGTAACTTTGGAATTGCATTTATCTATTACTCTCAATCTCCAAGTGCATCAACTCTCTCTGTTTGCTGGTACATTGATGGCTCACTTTATAGGCAGAGAAGTAAGCTGTGATACCCCACCCTAAGATGAGTTAGTAGTGAAGTAAGTGAAAAAGAACCAAAATAAACAATGGAATAACCCATAATTCAATCCAATTTGAACAACCCAATTACGGGTGAGCAAAGACCTTTGTGGAGAGCAATTTCAGCTCTGGTGGGCTAAGAACACATCGTTGGTTGACCGATTGGGAATGAGCAGAGAAGCCGCCCAGACTTACATGCTTGTTTTGAAGGTTATAATTAACCAACGTGAGACAAGCTCTAACATTAAAAAAGAAAAGAAAAAAAAAGGAAATACTGAAAGAATTATAAGGTCATAACTCATAACTATAACGAAACAAAGTTTTGTTCGTGATCACATGCATATCAATTCGAAGAAGAGTAGGGTGACTTTGCGGCAAGCCGGCATCCAGATGACAAGGCTCCGTTTATCATCTCTTCACTGAGATCACCAAAGCATGGTGGCTCAATGTTCCCAAGGGAGGGCCTTGATGACACCATCTGAAGTAAAATATCGGTGCTCACATTTTTACACCCAACTAAAGTTGTATGACTCAGTCTTTCACAATTCCTCACCACCTCCATTACCCCTTTATCTGTCACGTTTTCGCAGCATCCAATGTCCAAATGTTGGAGATTTCGACACCTATTTCCAATCATTGACATTCCTTCGTCATTAATTTGGGTTTCACGAGCTTTCAAAGTCTTCAAATTCACTACAAAGTGGTCAGAGTATCTCCCGAAAACACATGAAACCTTGAGATGGTTGATATTCAGTTGTGTGATAAAAGGGCATCTCCTCAAAACTTCTTCAATGCTAAAGAAGGTGAGTTGTTCACAATAACTTACATCGAGGAATTGGAGATTCGGGAAAACTTGCACAAAGTTCATGAGCGTCATATCAGTCAACCATATATTCCCGGAGATATCAAGGTGTCGCATATGATAGTTTTTCGGTAAATAATCCGGAAAAAAAAAATTCATCTCTAGTCCTCTTGTATATGCCATCTTAAGTATTTGAAGTAAAGGACAACTTTTCGTGAGGGTGTAAAAGGTGGCACTAGTCAACCCAGAAGATCCATGAAGATCTATAAAAGTAAGATTAGAGAGATGTTGAGCCAAATCGCTTATACCTGTGTCTATGAGGGACCAACATGCTAAGGTTAGGTCTTCCAATGTCAACTGACATGCCTGCAAAAGCAATTTTAATGCGCCATGGATTTCAAAATACTGGCCCTCAAAGCCAACGAGCTTGAGCATCTTTAATGGAGGATGTGCTTTTGCAACTAAACATATATTCTTGCTTGAAATGAGTTGTCGACACATAGTTAGAGAATGCAGATTTTTGGCATTGGTGAACGCATTTTCCTTCGAAAAAGAGAATGCAGAAGGTTGTAATGGTGACAAATCTAGCGACAGAGAGGTCAAATTGGGACTATGCCGCATCACAAAATCAATGCCGCCAACAGTCACATTATGTTGACCTCTTTCGCTTTGCCAAATACTAATTTTACTCAGTTCCACACAATTTGTGGACAGAGAAATAAGCGATTGGTCAGTAATGAAACAAGCATGACCTTCCAACGCAATCTCCTTCAATTGCTTAAGCTTTGATGCCAGTGCCTCCACACCATCATCTGTTATTCGTGCCGCAAACTTATCATTGCCTATACACATAACCGGATGAATCCTGAGTTCCTCTAGCCGTGGGAAACAATCCGCTATCAAAACCAAATCACTGTCTTGGATAGAGATAAATCCAGAGCAATCCAATACCTTCATATTGTTCTTTATATTCTTATTCAACGCCAATGCCTTAAAACCATCTCGTGGAGGTTCCGTCATACACCAACGAAACCTTATGGCTTGGAGATTCAATACACCAGACCGTGAAATCAGATCAACGAGTCCGTCTATGTCCTTGCGGGGATTATTGTGGATGACTATGGGTTCAATGTGTCGAAATCTTTGAAGAAGATTCGGAAGTAGAGGGAGTGTCTCGTTGTTTACATATTTCAAGCTAAGCTTCATCCGATTAGATATCGAAAGGAACCGCTTTGAGACCAAAGATATCGAACCCAAGTGACGCTCATCATCTTCTCTAAGTTTTTGGAATATAAGTTCCCAGCAATCATCTGGGAAGTGGCCATGTCCTTGTTTCTTCATTGTTGATGAGTTTGAGAAGAATAAGAAAAGAGTCTTCTTTGTTCAGTATATTGATGATGTATATGAGAAGTTGTTGTATGCAACAAGAATTCAAATCCTTCTTTTCTTATGGGCCAACTGGTCGTCTCTTATTAGGGCTTCGTTTCCTTGTTCTTGATAATTCTTTCTTTTTTTTATATATATAACTCAGGTGTTCGGCTCAACATACGCGCGCCTCGACTAATTCTTAGGGCCCAATCCCACTGCCCTCTTACGGGAAACCTAATTAAAACCAGAGTAAAAGATCCTTTTTCGCTGGCCCGAAAAGAGTTATAACACCTGAGACAGCCCCATGGGATTGTAATTCCTTAACCGACTCAAACTAGGGTTTGAATCATTGTTGCATACCGTCATATACATTCGTTACTAAACCATCAACACACCCATTATAAGTTCACCTAACAAAGAAGAAGAAATTTAATCTCAGTAATGAAGAAACAACGACATGGTTATAACTTGCCAGATGATTGCTGGGAACTCATATTCCAAAAACTGAGAGAAGACGATGAGCGTGACATGTATTCGATATCTTTGGTCTCAAAGCAGTTCCTTTTGATATCTAATCGAGTGAAGCTTAGCTTGAACGTACACGACGAGACACTCCCTCTGCTCCCGAATCTTCTTCAAAGATTTCAACTCATCAAAAGCATAGTCATCAACACCTATAATCACCAGGACATAGATGGAGTCGTTCATCAGATTTCACAGTCTGGTTTTTTGAATCTCCTAGCTATCAAGTTTTGGTGTACAAGTGTACCTCCGCGAGATGGTTTTAAGGCATTGGCGTTGAATAAGAATATAAAGAACAATCTGAAGGTATTGGATTGCTCTCGACTGATCTCTATGCAAGACAAGGATTTGGTTCTGATAGCAGATTCATTCCCAGAGCTAGAGGAACTCAGGATTAGTGTGCGTGATGATATGTACGATGATGATGAGGTTGCGGCACGAATAACCGATGATGGTGTAGATGCCTTGGCATCAAAGCTTAAGGAATTGAAGAAGATTGTTTTTCAAGGTAATGCTTGTTTCATTACTGATCAATCGCTTATTTCTCTATCCTCAAATTGTGTGAAACTGAGGGAAATTAGTCTTTTGATAAACGGTAGTGCTCAACACAATTTGACTGAAGGCGGCATTGATTTTGTAGTGCGGCATAGTCGCAATTTGACCTCTCTCTCGCTAGAATTGCAGTCGCTACAACCTTCTGCATTCTCATCTACGATGGAAAACCCGTTCACCCACGCCAAAAATCTGCATTCTCTCACCATGACTCAAAAACTCTTTTCAGACAAGCGTATTTGTTTAGTCGCAAAAGCACATCCTCCATTAAAGAAACTCAATGTACTGATGGGCTTCATGGGCCAGTATCCCAAAATCTATGGGGCATAAAAAATGCTTTTGCAGGCATGTCAATCGACACTAGAAGAGCTAACCCTTGGAGGTTTGTACCTCAGAGAAGCGGCTATAACTGATTTTGCTCCGTATCTCTCTAATCTGACTTCTATACATCTTCATGACCATGCTTTGACCAGTGTCACCTTTTATACCCTCACAAAATATTGTCCTTTACTTGAAAAACTAATAATGGTACATTCGAGAGGACAAGTGATGGATACTTTTTCTCGGGGTTACTCGCATAAAAACTACCGAATGCAATACCTTGATATCTCCGGGAATATGTTGTTGAATGATACAGCGCTTGAAAACTTTGGGCAAGTTTGTCCAAATCTACGATTTCTGTGTGTACATAAATGTCTACGCCTCACCAATGTAGGCATTGGGGAAATTTTGAGGAGATGCCCTAAAATAACGCAACTGAATATCAATGGTCTTCAAGTTTCAAATGTTTTTGGGAGATATTCTGATGATCACTCTGTACTGAATTTGAAGACTTTGGAAGCTCGCATGACAGAAATTGATGACAAAGGAATGGCAATGATCGGAAATAGGTGTCGAAATCTCCAATATTTGGACATATGTTACTGCAATGAAGTGACAAATAAAGGGGTAATGGAGGTGGTGACGAACTGCGCAAGACTGAGGGATATAGATCTAATCGGGTGTGAAAAAGTGAGCACCTATATTTCGCCTGAGATGGCGTTTTCAAGGCGGAGTTCATTTATCCACGAAGTTGTGACGGTCTTAGTGAACAGATGATTCCCGCAAAAAAAACTTTGTTTCATTACAGTCATGAACTTATGTTTCTTTCACTGTTTCCAGTAATTCTTTTAATGTTATCTCTTGTCAACAATGTTGGTTAAATATAACCTCTAAAGCTAAAATATGAGCTTGGACGGCCTCTCCGTTCATTGTCAAATGACTTTTATTTGGATGATTTGACATGGTGTCAGGCTTTGTTTCAGACAAGCGTATCTGTTTAGTCGCGAAAGCACGTCCTCCATTAAAAAAAACTCAAACTGATGGGCTTCATGGGCCAGTATCCCGAAATCCATGGGGCATGCATTAAAATTGCTTTTGTAGGCAAGTCAATTGACATCTGAAGAGCCAACCCTTGGAGGTTGGTGCCTCTGAGACACGGCTATAACTCATTTGGCTCTGTATCTCTCTAATCTGACTTCTATAGATCTTCATGACCAAACACATTACTGTATGTTTCCTATGACTTGTTTGTTTCTTTTTCTTTGGAATCTGCCTCTGTTTGAGAAAAACCCTCGAGTTTCCAAAGAGCCAGCAGATTCCTCAAATGCCAAATATCAGGAAATTTGAGGGATCAGACATGGAATACGTGCTATGGCAAATTAGAGCCCAAAGTCAGGGTGTCAATATTGGGTTAGTAAGAGATGACTGAGCACAGGTCTACCAGAAAAACATAAGCCTAGTTAGAGGCTTTTTCGCTGTCTAGGAAAGGGGTAGAAGGGCGATGAATCTCTGTTAAGGCGAACTTACTTAGCCTCGGTTGACTGCTACATGGGAGCGATAGTGAAGCCAAGCAATTATACTCTTTCTTCCGGAGAATCGGATTGGAGAACTAGAACCTGAACCAGCTCTATGTAATAGGTATTCCATTCGTAGGCTTTCTTTTCAGAAAGGTTAAACAAACGAAATTAGCTAAACCTCTCTTAAGACAGCTCTATACAGGTTGTGGAGCTTTTAACTATGCAGTCATCAGTCTTAACAGTTTGCACCCTACTCAAACCACTACTACTGTATTAGTGTATTATAAATCAACACAGTCATTATCCCCTAAACTGTGCTCATTTTTTTCTATTTCATCACTATCCCCTCCCCGAGGCCTTTCACCAAGATACAACTATCTGTTCCGTAGTTGTAAAAGGACTAAAGGAGTTCTTCTTTTTTCTGGCTTTTATCCCCTAAACTATACACAATTTACCTTCAATACCATGTGAAAGCATCCAACTCACAACCAGTTGATAATGAACGAAGAGGCTGCCCATGCTCATATGCTCTATGTAATTGTTTTTAGAGGGGTTCAAACAAATGAATTTACTTTATAAGAATACTAGATATTAAAGCATGCAAACTCAAAATCAATTTGTAGCAATGAGTGAAGAGGCCACGCTGGCTCGTATACTGGTTTTGTATTTTGTGTTTGGGCTTTACTGGAAAGGTACCTTTATGTACCAGGAAAAAAGAAGCTGTAAGACACAAATTAACAAGAAGGCAATTAATCAAAAGAGTTCTGTTGAAGGTACGCTAAGCCAGCAGCCGAAGGACAAGAATTCCTTCATCATCTGTTCACTGAGATCATCAAAACGTGGCAGACCGATTCTCCTTAGGGAGGGCCTTGACAACACCATCTGATGTAAAATATCGCTGCTCACTTTTTTGCACTCAAATAAATTTATCTCCCTCAATCTTTGGCAGTTCCTCACCGCCTCCATTACGCCTTCATCTGTCAATTTTTTGCATGATCCAATGTCCAAATATCGGAGATTTAGACACCTATTTCCAATCATTGTCATTCCTTCATCATCAATTTGCATCCGACGAGTTCTCAAAGTCTTTAAGTTTAGTACAGAGAGGTCGACATAATATCTCCCGAAAACATCTGAAACCTTTATATGATCAATATTCAGATATGTTATTGCAGGGCATGTCCTCAAAACTTCTCCAATGCAAAGATTGGTGAGGCACATACAAACACTTAGGAGAAGAATTCTAGATTTGGGCATACTTGCCCAAAGTTCTGGAGATTCATATCAGTCAACCACGTATTCGAGGAGATATCAAGGTGCCACATACGGTTGTTTTTAAGTAAATAATCCAGACAAAAAGTATCCATCCCTTGTCCTCTCATTAATGTCATCTTAAGTTTTTCAAGTAAAGGACAACTTTTTGTGAGAGTGTAAAAGGTGACCACAGAACAATCATCAAGCTCTATAAAAGTTAGACTAGAGGGATGCTGAGCCAATTCACTTATACTTGTGTCTGTGAGGGGAAAACTTCCTAGTGTTAGCTCTTCCAATGTCAATTGACATGCCAGCAAAAGCAATTTCAATGAGATCTCCAAATACTGGTCCCCGAAATCAAAACCAACGAGCTCGAGCTTCTTTAATGGAGGAAGTGCTTTTGCAACTAAAAGTATATGCTTGTCCGAAACGAGATCTCGAGTCCTGGTAAATGCATATTTCTGGCATTGGTGTACGCTTTTTCAATCTTGAAAGAGGATGCGGAAGGTTTTAACAACTCCAAATTTAGCAAGAGAGAGGTGAAATTGGGATTATGTCCCTCACAAAATCAATGCCATCTCCAGTCACCAAATCTCTCAAAATTAAGCGCGAGAGAGGTCAAATTGAATCCTGATTGACAAGCCCATCTATGCCCTTGCGGTCACCAGTGTCAATGGCTATGGTTTCGATGTGTTGAAATCTTCGGAAAAAATTTGGGAGTAAAGAGAGTGTCTTGTCGTTTACCTTTAAGCTACGCTTCATCTGATTAGATATTGAAAGAAATCACTTTGAGACCAAAGATATAAAATCCAATCACGCTCATCATCTTGTCTCATTTTCTTGAATGTAAGTTCCCAGCAATCATCTGGAATGTGACCATGTCCTTGTTTCTCCATTGTTGATGAGTTTGATGAGAAGGAAAAAAGTTGAATAAATTTCTTCTTTCTTTGTTCACTTTGGATTGGAATCCACGCCATTTCAACCAATAGAATGGAGGATAATGTTCACCCTAAATTAAATTAAATTCAAATAGGTTAGACTTTATAGAGGCCAACGCTAGTAAATTCTATGTGGGCTAACAAACGAGCCGAACAGTTAACCTTAACAGTTCAAGATTTGTTTGAAAACATTTTTTTTTTCTCGGCAAAGGAAGATTTTATTAATCATTGAAACAAGTTATGACGATTAAACAGAGCCAAAGACTGATGGCTTCACAACGAGGAAAAATCGAAAACTTGAGTCCCAAACCTCGACATTCATTAGCCTTTAAGGACCCAGGGATAGGGAGGGGAAATCCAATGAATGGTTGAAAACATCAAAAGGCAAAAAGCCCAAAACCTGAAAAATAGATTTGTTTGAAAAAAAATCATGTTCAAACTCATCTTGTTTTCGAAAAGAATCGAACTCATAAACGAATTTTAAAATCGAGCTGACCACTAACCAAGGATTTTTTAAACGTCAAAAGTCAAACTGGTTGAGGAGTAATTTGTTCGAGCTTCGTCAAAAACTTAATAAGGTTCGAAAAAATGTTCGAGCAACCATCAAATCAACCGAGCTTTTAACGAGCGAACACAACCGGTCGTCTCTTATTAGGACTTCGGTTCCTTGTTCTTAATAATTGCTTTTTTATATAACTCAGATGTTCAGGGCAATTTACGCGCACCTTGACTAATTCTTGGGGTTCAATCCCACCATCCTTTTGTGGGAAGTCCAATTAAAGCCGCAATAAAATTCGTTTTTCGCTGGTCCCTAAAGGGCTGACAGCACCTGAAAAGTTTCAGACTGAAACCTTAAAACGAAGCAAACTCCGAAATTCCAAGCCTTACCACAAGGCCAACCGACTCAACCTAACCGCTATATTTGTATCCCCCTTTTTGGAGAAATTCACAAGGCCAACCGACTCAACCTAACCGCTATATTTGTATCCCCCTTTTTGGAGAAATTTTTGGGTGCCGGAAGGGTACCACGTCACCCGGCTGATGTAGTGCCCGAACACCACATCCGGGCTGTCCAAAAGTGTATTGGACAGCCCAGATTGAACCACTCTCTCTCCTCTCACCCCAACACTCTCTCTTGTTTCTCCCTCCAAACCCAAGTCGTCCAAAACCGAAATGGACGGCCCGGATTCGCCAAGCGGGCACGACGTGTACCCGCTTGGCACTGAAAAACTTCTCCCCTTTTTGCCAATCCGTTTTCCAAATTTGGTTCCACTTTTTTTCCCCATATCCTTTTTGACCTAGAATTTGAATCATTGTTGCATACCATGAGATACATTCGTTACTAAACCATCAATACAGCCATTATAAATTGACCTACACTGAACAAAGAAGAAATTTAATCTCGTTTATTTTCTCAAACTCGTCAGTAATGAAGAAACAACGACATGGTTACTTCCCGGATGATTGCTGGGAACTCATATTCCAAAAACTTCGAGAAGACGATGAGCGCGACTTGCATTCGGTATCTTTGGTCTCAAAGCGGTTCCTGTCGATATCTAGCCGGGTGAAGCTTAGCTTGAAGGTGAACGACAAGACAATCCCACTACTCCCGAATCTTCTTCGAAGATTTCGACACATCGAAAGCATAGTCATCGACAACACCGATACCCATAACGACATAGATGGAGTCGTTCATCAGATTTCACAGTCTGGTGTATTGAATCTCAAAGCCTTAACGTTTTCGTGTTCTACAGAACCTCCGCGAGATGGTTTTAAGGCACTGGCGTTGAATAAGAATATGAAGAATAAATTGAAGGTATTGGATTGCTCTGGACTGATCTCTATTCAAGACAACGATTTGGTTTTGATTGCAGATTGTTTCCCACGGCTAGAGGAACTCAGGATTAGTGCGAGTGATTATATGTGCGATGATGAGGTTGCGGCACGTATAACAGATGATGGTGTGGATGCCTTGGCATCAAAGCTTAAGGAATTGAAGAAGATTGCTTTTGAAGGTAATACTTGTTTCATTACTGATCAATCACTTATTTCTCTATCAACAAATTGTGTGAAACTCAGGGAAATCAATCTTCGCATATACCGTGGTGGTCAAGATTTTGTGACTGAAGACGGCGTTGATTTTGTGGTGCAGCATAGTCCCAATTTGACCTCTCTCTTGTTGCAATTGCGGTCGCTACAACCTTCTACATTCTCTTTTACGATTGGAAACCCTTTCACCCACGCCAAAAATCTGCATTCTCTCACCATGTTTCAAGAACTCGTTACAGACAATTAAGCGTATTTGTTTGGTCGCAAAAGCACGTCCTCCATTAAAGAAACTCGAACTTATGGGCTTCATGGGCCAGTATCCTGAAATCCATGGGGCATTAAAATTGCTTTTGCAGGCATGTCAATCGACATTGGAAGAGCTAACCCTTGGAGCTTGGTCCCTTGAACTCGAAGACACGGGTATTGTTGATTTGGCTCCGTATCTCTCTAATCTGACTTCTATACATCTTCATGAACATTTTCATTTGACCTGTGTCACCTTTTGCACCCTCACAAAATACTGTCCTTCACTTCAAAAACTTAAGATGGGCCTGATGGGAAAATATTCGAGAGGACAAGAGATCGACTCTCTTTCTCAGGATTACACACATAAAAACTACCGAATGCAGCACCTTGATATCTGCGAGACTATGTGGTTGAATGATTCAACGCTCATAAACTTTGGGCATGTTTGTCCAAATCTGCAATTTCTGTGTGTACTTGAATGTCCGCGCCTCACCAATGTAGGCATTGTGGAAGTTTTGAGGAAATGCCCCGAAATAACGCAACTGAATATCAATGGTCTTCAGGTTTCAGATGTTTTCGGGAGGTATTCCGATGATCACTCTGTACTATTGAATTTGAGGACTTTGAAAGCTCGCGGGACAGAAATTGCTGACAACGGAATGGCAATGATAGGAACTAGGTGTCGAAATCTCCGATATTTGGACATTGGAAACTGCGAAAAAGTGACGGATAAAGGGGTGATGGAGGTGGTGAGGAACTGCCAAAGACTGAGGGATATAATTCTAGATGATTGTGAGAAAGTGAGCTCCCGTACTTTACCTCTAATGTTGTTGTCAAGGCCCTCCCTCAGGAATATTGATCCACCATGTATCGATGATCTCAGCAAACAGCTGATAAACTTATTCTTGTCCTTCAACTGCCGGGTTGGCGATTCGTTGAAGAGTGGTGATTTTAGTTGTTTGCTTCATTAATTAACTTTGAATTCATGCGGCTATGGTCGCAGAAGGCTTTTGTTGTTATATTAAAACTGTTCTTCTATCGTTTTCCTTTATTTAAACGCTACATCTGATATTTTTTCATCAATAGAGGAAGTAATTGTCAGTGGCATATCAAAGCTCAAAAATTGAAGGAGATTGTGTTTCCAGGTAACTGCTGCTGTACCGATCGATCTTTTGCTTCTCTCTCCTCAAATTGTTTGAATGTGAGTGAGATTAGATTCATCTAAGCAACAAGAAATGGCTTGTGACTAACAGGGGAATTGCCGCCGGGTGGTAGCCCTTTTATTCGGGTAAACAGCTCACTTCTACATGGTGTGGGTTCGAGAGGTTGAACATTTTGGTCACGCAGCCAACGCTCCTTTGTGCATTGCAACTCTATCGGTCCGGCTGTGAACCATTAGCCCGCAGTCGGGCGTTTGAAATTTATCATTTATGGCCGATTGGTCTCTCCTCAAATTGGTTGCTGCCCTCCTCCTCTTTTGCCCACAGTTAAAAATAATCAATGGGCAACTACATCACAAACTTATAGAAGCAAAACCAAGAGTTAATGGGTTCTGACCAGTGTTAGCACTCAAAATGTACAAGGCAGAAAAGAGAAAGGCAAAAAGTTGGTAACCAAACACCCCCACGTCCCCACGTATTACTAACTATACGCTGCAATCTCCTTCACGACTTGGAGAAGTAAACAAAGGATTCACATGTCTAAAACAAAAACGTAAGTCTAGTTAGTGGCTTTTTTGCCCTCTAGTTTTAGAGATTATAGTCACCTGGAAGAGTTTATTTTTAAATCCAAACCGTTAGAAGCACTTTTGGACTGCTATGATTGTGCCCTACAGGGTGCCCGAATCCTTCGTATGACTTGCTTGTTTCTTTTTCTTTGGAATCTGCCTCTGTTTGGGGAACCTCATTTTCTTAAGAGCCAGCAGATTCCTCAAATGCCAAATATCAGGAAATTTGAGGAATCAGACATAGAATATGTGCTCTAGCAAATCATCAAAGCACCAAAAGAAGAGGGCACACAAGGTCTACCACACAAACATAAGCCCAGTTGGAGGCTATTTCACCCTCTAGGAAAGGGGTAGAAGGGCGACCAATCTATTTTGAGGTGAACTTACTTAGCCTAGTAGCCAGGTGGGACTGCTACATGGGAGCGACCAAGCGATAGTGAAGCCAAGCAATTGCCTTTAACTACGCAGCGATCAGTCTTAACATATCTTGGATAAGAAAGTACTCTAAGGAATAAAAATCAACACAGTCACCATCCTCGAGATACAACCATGCGTAACTGTACAAATGTTCTGAAAGACCACCGCAAAGCCTCCAGGCATGCTTTAGCTTCAGCCATTGTTGTCACCCTGTACATACATACATATACAACTAGCTGTGACAACTTGTAGGCTTGTACAGACATATAAAACTAAGCTATATGCCAAAGATTCAGATAATGTGCCTATACGGATTGCGCGGTATTATCTCTACCTGAAGTATTAGTTGCACCTGTTACGACAAAGATAGAAGCCAAATTCGGGTACTCAACAAGGACAGCAGATTCTTTTTTCTAACGGAGGAATTTCATTTGTCTATCACTCTCAATCTCCAAGTGTATGAAATCTCTCTGTTTCCTGGTTGCATTAATGCAATACAGAGGGCTCACTTTACAGGCAGAGAAGTGAGCTGTGATACTCCACCCTAAGATGAGTTAGTAGTGAGGTATGTGAAAGGTTTTGATAAACATAAAGAGAAAAAAACAAAAAGGAATAACAGGTGGCACATATTGAGCCATGTTTCATCTCCACACTAGACCAACAAATCATCCCATAATTCAATTCAATTTGAACAGCCCAATTACGGCTGAGCAAAGACCTTTGTGGAGAGCAATTTCAGCTCTGGTGGGCTAAGAACAAATCGTTGGTTGACCAATTGGCAATAAACGGAGAGGCCGCCCAAACTTACATGCTAGTTTTGAAGGTTTTAATTAACCAACTTGAGAAAAGCTCTAACATTAAAAAAGGAAAAAAAAGGAAATACTGAAAGAATTATAAGGTCATAACTCATAACTATAACAAAACAAAGTTTTGTTCGTGATCACATGCACGTCATCAATTCGAAGAAAAGTAGTGTGACTCCACCCCAAGCCGGCATCCGGATAACAAGACTGTGTTTATCAACTCTTCACTGAGATCACGGAAGCATGGTGGCACAATGTTCCTAAGGGAGGGCCTTGATAACACCATCTCAAGTAAAATATCGGTGCTCACTTTTTTACACACAACTAAACTTATATGCCTCAGTCTTTCACAATTCCTCACCACCTCCCTTACCCCTTTATCTGTCACGTTTTCGCAAAATGCAATGTCCAAATATTGGAGATTTCGACACCTATTTCCAATCATTGCCATTCCTTCGTCATTA
The DNA here is from genome assembly GCF_030253575.1 of Rhododendron vialii. Classification (NCBI taxonomy): domain Eukaryota; kingdom Viridiplantae; phylum Streptophyta; class Magnoliopsida; order Ericales; family Ericaceae; genus Rhododendron; species Rhododendron vialii. The sequence continues at coordinate 2,825,221 of NC_080557.1, read as the reverse complement.
ATCTGTGTGTGACGAGCTTTCAAAGTCTTCAAATTCACTACAGAATGGTCAGAACAGCATCCAAAAACATCTGAAACCTCAATACCATTGATATGCAGTTATGGCAGGGCATCTCCTCAAAACTTCTCCAATGCCAAGATTGGTGAGGCGCTTAAATTCACTTACAGAGAGGAATTTTAGATTTGGGCATACTTGCCCAAAGTTCTTGAGCATCATATCAGTCAACAACAAATTACTAAAGACATCAAGGTGTCGCATACGGTAGTTTTCATGTAAACGTTTTGGAGAAAAATTATCCATCACTTGTTCTCTCGTGTATGCCATCTTAAGTGTTTCAAGCGAAGGGCAACTTTTCGTGAGGGTGTAAAATATGACACTAGTCAACCCAAAACATGCATGAAGATCTATAAAAGTTAGATTAGAGAGATGCTGAGCCAAATCACTTATAGCTGTGTCTGTGAGGGACCAACGAACTAGGATTAGCTCTTTTAGTGTCAACTGACATGCCTGCAAAAGCAATTTTAATGCACCATGGATTTCAAAATACTTGCCTTCGAAACAATTGAGCTGGAGCATCTTTAATGAAGGGCGTGCTTTTGCGATTGAACATATTTGCTTGCCTGAAATGAGTTGTCAATACATAGTTAGAGAATGCAGATTTTTGGCATCGGTGAAAGCATTTTCAGTGGTAACAGAGAATGCAGAAGGTTGTACAAAAAACAAATTTAGTGAGAGAGAGGTTAAATTGGGACTATGCCGCATCACAAAATCAATGCCGCCTCCAGTCACATAATGTTGACCGCCACGGCTCGTCCAAAGACTAATTTTACTTAGTTTCACACACTTTGTGGACAGAGAAATAAGCGATCGGCCAGCAATGAAACCACCATCACCTTCCAACGCAATCTCCTTCAATTGCTTAAGCTTTGATGCCAGTGCATCCACACCATCTGTTATACGTGCTGCAACCTTGCCAATCGTAAAATACTTACCCGCTTGAATCCTGAGTTCCTCTAACCGTGGGAACAAATCCGCTATCAAAACCAAATCCTTGTCTTGCATAGAGACCAGTCCGAAGCAATCCAATACCTTCAGATCGTCTTTTATATTCTTATTCAACGCCAATGCCTTGAAACCAGCTCGCGGAGGTTCTGTCATACACCAACGAAACTCTATGGCTTGGAGATTCAATACACCAGACCGCGAAATCAGATCAAGGAGTCCATCTATTTCCTTGTGGGCAGTGATGAGTAGGGTTTCGATGTTTTGAAATCTTCGAAGAAGATTTAGGAGTAGAGGGAGTGTCTTGTCCCTTACCTTCAAACTAAGCTTCACCCGATTAGATATTGAAAGGAACCGCTTTGAGACCAAAGATATCGAATCCAAGGCACGCTCATCATCTTCTCTAAGTTTTTGGAATATAAGTTCCCAGCAATCATCTGGGAAGTTACCATGTCCTTCTTGTTTCTTCATTGTTGATGAGTTTGAGAAGAAAAGGAAAACATTTTTCTTTGTTCAGTGTAGGTTATTTATAACAAAAATGCTAGAGGCACGTCACCTCAGCCACACCTCAACCATACCCTCTCACATGCAGGAGGTGTGGCTGGGGTGATGTGCCTCTAGCACTATTTATAATGGGTATGTTTAATCATTGATGATGTATTAACGCATATATAATAAATTGTTGTATGCAACAAGGATTCAAATCCTTGATAAAAGGGATATATATGGAAAAATAAACCCAATAGGAAAAGAAATCAACAAAAAATAGGTTAGACTTAGGGGTGGCAAATGGACAGGTTTGGGCCAAATTGGTTAAATTGTAAGTGGGTTGGGTCTTTAATGGTTTAATGACCCATGTAGACCCATTAATTATGAGTCTAATTACCCATACACAGCCTGACTCATTTATTTAAAAACAAACATGACCCGCCCATTGGCCCAATTACATACTACTATATACTAAAATTTAAAATGACTAAAATATCAATATACACTAAAATGACCATATTACCCTTGTAAATTTAAATGACCAAAATATCCATATACACTAAAATTAACATACTATCCCTCTACTACTTAAATGACGAAATTACCAATGTACACTTAGGGTGGATTTGGCTTCATAAGTGAAATAGTAACTTATTTTGTCTTTATTCAATTTTTTTTCTTTTGTATTTGTTAGTTTGCGTCAAACTTTTGTAACTTATCGATTCTTCTTGGCGAGAAGAATCAAAAAAGTATAAATTTTGATCGAAACTCATAATTTTTTTTAAAAAGACAAAAATAAGTAAAATAAGTTGTTTTTTTGACTTATTTTCATCTTTATTCAAAAAAATTATGAGTTTCGATCAAAAATTTTTACTTTTCCGAATCCTCTCGTCTAGACGAATCAATAAGTCACAAAAGTTTGACGCAAAATTGATAAATGCTAAAAAAATCAAAGATCTGTCTGAACGAAATTGTCATCTAGAGTCTGAACGAAACACAGATGAGAGAGAGAATATTTGTGAGTGTGGTAATGAACTCTGGCTCTCTCATGTGTGTGCAAAATTCATAGAGAATTTTGACCCAAGTGAACAAGAACTCTGGCTCTGCCCATACTCATTTGTGTGCAACGAATAATTTGTGAGATAACTAACTTAATTTTGGTTGGTTTTTCTGTTCTTTGTTAAATCTTGCTAGAATTTCATAATTCAAAGGAATTAACTGAGTCACATAGGCAATTGACGTAACAGTTGAATGATTTGTGTGGTTAATTAGCTTGTTGTGGGATAGACAGTGCCAAACACAAATGAGGGGGGGGGGGGGGGGGGGGGAGGAGGAGAGAGAGAGAGAGAGAGAGAGGTCGAGAGCCGGAGGAGAATCAAGAGTGGATGAAGGATTTTTTTTTTTTTTTGTCATGTTCATGACTTATTGGGTCATTTTAGTTAACCCAATTAAGACCCAATTAATAAATGGATTAGATGGGTTGGACCCATTCTAACCCAACCAATAAATGGGTTGGGTTGGGTCCAATTTTAGTGGGTGAATTTGGGTTAATTAATGGGTTTGGATCCAATATGCCACCCATAATTAGACTTTATAGAGGCCCATGCTATTAAATTCTAGGTGGGCTAACAAACGAGCCGAACAGTTAACCTTAACAGTTCAAGATTTGTTTGAAAACTTACGAGTTCTAAAAAGAATATGTTCAAACTTATCTTGTTTTCGAAAAGAATCAAACTCATAAACGAATTTTTAAAATCGAGCTGCTCACTAACCAAATCTCGAGTAATTTGAAGTTTTTAAACATCAAAAGTCAAACTAGTTGAGGAGTAATTTGTTCGAGCTTAATTAGTCAAAAAATTACTAATAAGATTCAAATCAACCAAGCTTTTAACGAGAGAACACAAGCTATTTCAGTATTTTGTTCATTTATCTGCTCTAATTCTAGGTTAATCGTAGGATTAATTGAGGTGTGCGTAAGTTGACCCGGATACCTAGATACATACATATTTGAATGATGCAGATCCATATGAGTTCATATTAAGTTTCATTGTTGCGATAGGATTTTTCTTATGGGCCAACCCGCGTCTCTTATTAGGGCTTTGTTTCCTTGTTCTTAGTAATTCCTTTTTTTTTAAACTCGGGTGTCCGGTCCAACATACGCGCGCCTTGACTAATCCTCCCACTGCCCTCTTACGGGAAATCTAATTAAAGCCGGAGTAAAGTTCCTTTTTTCGCTGGCCCAAAAGGAGTTGATAGCCCAGAGACAACCCCTTGGGATTGTTCTTATTCACTGTAATTCCTTTTTCGAAATTTGTTTCCAGCACATTCGTTACTAAACCATCAATACAGCCATTATAAATTCACCTATCCTGTTCAAAGAAGAAGAAACTTAAGGTAATACAGTACTTGTTTCATTACTGATTTATCGCTTATTTCTCTATCAACAAATTGTGTGAAACTCAGGAAAATTAGTCTTTGCATATACGGTGGCGGTCAAGATTTTGTGACTGAAGACGGCATTGATTTTGTGGTGCGGCATAGTCCCAATTTGACCTCTCTCTCGCTAGAATTGCAGTCGCTACAACCTTCTACATTCTCTCTTACCATTGGAAACCCATTCACCCATGCCAAAAATCTGCATTCTCTCGCCATGTATCAAGAAGTCATTATAGACAAGCGTATTTGTTTAGTCGCAAAAGCTCATCCTCCATTAAAGAAACTCAAACTTATGGGCTTCATGGGGCCAGTATCCCGAAATGCATGGGGCATTAAAATTGCTTTTGCAGGCATGTCAATTGCTTTTGTGGGGAAATGAGCTCCTACATTTTACCTCTATTCTTGTTGTCAAGGACCACCCTCAGGAATATTGATCCACCATGTATCGATGATCTCAGCAAACAGCTGATAAACTTGTTCTGTCCAACAACTGCCTGGTTGGCGATTCGTCGATGAGTGACGATTTTAGTTGTTTGCTTCATTAATTAACTTTGAATTCATGCGGTTATGGTCGCAGAAGGCTTTGTTGTCATATTAAAACTATGAACATATAGTTCTTCCATCGTTTTCCATTTTTTAAACGCTACTTCTGATATATTTTCATCAATAGAGGAAGTAATTGTCAGTGGCATATCAAAGCTCATGAATTGAAGGAGATTGTGTTCGAAGGTAACTGTTGTACCGATTGATCTTTTGTTTCTCTCTCCTCAAATTGTTTGAACGTGAGTGAGATTCATCTAAGCAACAAGAAACGTCTTGTGACTATACCAGGGGAATTGGTTAATGGAAGGGAACATAGTCCCAACTTGACCGCTCTCGCACTCATGTCAGAGTCGTCGTATGCAAGTTTACACCCGTATTTGAGACGGGAGTTCTGCTGTCGGAGCAATGACGAATAGTATCACTCAACAATTGCCACCGGGTGGTAGCCTTTGGGTAAAAAGCCCACTTCTACTGCATGGTCTGGGTTCGAGAGGTTGAACATTTTGGTCACGCGGCAGACGCTCCTCTGTGCTTTGCAACGCTATCGGTCCGGCTGTGAACCATTAGCCCGCAGTCGGACGTTAGATCACCAGTTGCTCCCTCCTTCACTTTTGCCCACAGTTAAAAATAATCAATGTGCAACTACATCACAAACTTATAGAAGCAAAACCAAGGAGTTAATACTAATGTTAGCACTCAAAATGTGAAAGGCAGAAAATAGAAAGGCAAAAAGTTGGTAACCAAACACACCCCCACGTATTACTAACTGTATGCTGCAATCTCCTTTAGGACTTGGAGAAGAAAACAAAGGATTCACAGGTCTAACACGAAAACGTAAGCCTAGTTGGGGGGCTTTTTGCACTCTAGTTTTAGAGATTATAATCATTAAAGTGGTGGAATAAGCTCTAACACTCTCTCACTCGTGCGATCCCTAACCGGGACTTGGAGAAGTAAAGAAAGGATTCATAACATAAGGATTCCAAAAAAAGAAAAAAGACAAACCAAGGGACAATCAATCAAAAAAGCCTTTGTCCAAAGCTTCGATAAGAGCCTAGCTCTAACATGTTAAAATATTCAACTAGAATTAATACAATTGGAGATAAGCGGAGAAGCCTTACTGAGCGAAGAGGCTGCCCATAATTAACCAATGTGAGGTCACAAGCTCTAATATTGAAAAAGAAAAACAGAAAACAATAGAAGAACTTCAGTAAAACAAAAGTTTTGTTTGTGATCACAAGAATGGCAACTACGCAGAGTCATGGCAATGCGCTAAAGCCAGCATCGAAAGGACAACACAGTGTTTATAAATGCCATTCAATACCATCTTTAGGTGGTGGCTTAATGTTCCTAAGGGAGGGCCTTGACAATTCCATCTCAGGTAAAATATTGTGGCTCACTTCTCTACACCCACCTAGAAGGACATCCCTCAGTCTTTTGCAGTTCCTCACCACCTCCATTACACCTTTATCGGTCACTTTACAGCAACGTTCGATGTCCAAACAACTACGCAGAGTCATGGCAATGCGCTAAAGCCAGCATCGAAAGGACAACACAGTGTTTATAAATGCCATTCAATACCATCTTTAGGTGGTGGCTTAATGTTCCTAAGGGAGGGCCTTGACAATTCCATCTCAGGTAAAATATTGTGGCTCACTTCTCTACACCCACCTAGAAGGACATCCCTCAGTCTTTTGCAGTTCCTCACCACCTCCATTACACCTTTATCGGTCACTTTACAGCAACGTTCGATGTCCAAATATTGGAGATATCGACACCTACTTCTGATCATTGCCATTCCTTTGTCATTAAGTTGTGTCGCTTCAGCTCTCAAAGTCTTCAAATTCACTACCGAGTGGTCAGAATAGCTCCCAAAAATATTCGAAACCGAAAGACCATTGATATTCAGTTGTGTTATGGCAGGGCATCTCCTTAAAACTTCTCCAATGCCAGAATTGGTGAGGTACGAACAATCACTTACATCGAGGAATTGTAGATTCGGGCAAACTTGCCCAAAGTTCTTGAGCATCTGATCAGTCAACCACATATTCTTGGAGATATCAAGGTGTCGAATACGGTAGTTTATAAGTACATAGTCTGCAGAAAAAGTATCCATCTCTTGTCCACTTGTATGTGTCATTTTCAGTATTTCAAGTAATGGACAACTTTTCATGAGGGTGTAAAAGGTGACACTAGTGAACCCAAAACATCCCGTAACATCTATAAAAGTTAGATTGGAGAGATACTGAGCCAAATTGCCTATATATGTGTCTGTTATTTGCCAGTTTCTTAGGGTTAGCTCTTCCAGTGTCACCTTACATGCCTGCAAAAGCGAATTTAAAGCACCATGCAATTCAGGATACTGGCCGTTGAGGCCAATGAGTTCCAGCTTCTTTAATGGAGGAGATGCTTTTGCAACTAAACGTATATGCTTGGCCGAAACGAGTTGTCGATACATAGTTAGAGAATGCAAATTTTTGACATTAGCGAACGCATTTTCGGTTGTAAAAGAGAATGCAAAAGGTGTTAACAGCCCCAAATTTAGCGAGAGAGTGGTCAAATTGGGACTATGCTGCATCACAAAACCAATGCCATCTTCAGTCACACGATGTTGACCGCCTAGGGTAAGATTAATCGTCCTCAGTTTTACGCAGTTTGCTGATAGAGAAATAAGCGATTGATCAGTAATGAAAAAAGCATCACCTTTAAAAACAATCTTCTTCAACTCCTTAAGCTTTGAGGCCAATGCATCAACACCATCATCTGTTATACGTCCCGCAACCTCACCATTGCTCATAATTAACTTATAAGTCCTAATCTTGAGTTCTTCTAGCCGTGGGAAACAATTCGCTATCGAAACCAAATCGTTGTCTTTCAGGAAGACCAGCAGAGTGCAATCCAATACCTTCACATGGCTCTTTATGTTCGTATGCAACGCAAGTGCCTTAAAACCATCTCGCGGAGGTTTTGGCGAACACCAGCAAAACTTTATGGCTTGGAGATTCAATGCACCAGACCGTGAAATCAGATCAACGAGTCCATCTATTTCGTTGCCGGCGGTGATGACTAGGGTTTCGATGTTTCGAAATCTTCGAAGAAGATTCGGGAGTAGGGGGAGTGTCTCATCGTTTACGTTCAAACTAAGCTTCACCCAATTAGATATCGAAAGGAACCGCTTTGAGACCAAAGATATCGAATCCAAGTCACGCTCATCATCTTCTCTAAGTTTGTGGAATATAAGAGTCCAGCAATCATCTGGGAAGTAACCATGCCCTCGTTTCTTCATTGATGAGTTTGAGAAGAAGAAGAAAACGTTCTTTCTTTGTTCAGTGTAGGTTTATATATATAGAAAAACTTTCTTTTTCTGAGTTTTTCATGAAAAAGTGTTTACGGGGTGAATCATGTGCGTTCAAAGTGTTTTGAACGTTCCAGATTATAAGATAACTTTTACTCTTTCCCGAAATTTTTTAAAAATCCGGACCGTTAATTGTCGAAACGGACGGGTGAGAATTGCAGCTTCCGTAACTAAGTATCCCTTCCATATTATATAAATAATGTGTATATTAATGATGTATTAACTCATATATAATAAGTTGTTGTATGCAACAAGGATTCAAATCCTTGTTAAAAAAGGAAAGGATACGGGAAATATAAAAGGGAAACAAAGTAGGAAAAGGGATTAAAAAGACAGGGTTATTAATAGGTTAGACTTTATGGAGCCCATTAATTCTAGGGCTAATAAACAACAAGGATTCAAATCCTGGTTAAAAAAGGATATATTTATGGGGGGAAAAGGAAACACATGCAGTAGGAAAAGAAAGAAATCAACCCAAGGGGATATTGGATTGAGAAATTCCGTAGTATAAGGCACCATGTAAAGTGCATAGAGGTCATCAATCTTGATAATAAATGGTTGAGATATGATTTTTAATTATAACCAGTCATAATTAATTTTTAATCTGGACCGTCGATTGATAAGATTAACTGAGTGCCCTACAGGATTCCCGGATCCGAGGATATCTTGTTCGGCTAAATAATCCATCATGGATTATGTTTTCTCTTTATTCAAAATTTTTTTTTTTTTTTTTAAATTTTTCGTCAATATTTTGAGGATTATTATATTGTCATAACAAAAGAAATCTAAAAAGTAGAAAATCATGACTGAAACTTAATTTTTTGAATAAATACAAAAATAAGCCAATTTTTTCGTCTTTACTCAAAGAAATTTGGATTTCAATCGTAATTTTTTACTTTTTAGATTCCTCTCGTCATGATGAAATAATAATCCCCAAAAAAAATTGACGAAAAACTAATGCTAAAAAAAATTGAGTAAGGACAAAAAAAAAAAAAAATTAAGTCACTTGCTTATTAAGTGGAACAACCTAGGTTATAGAGGCCCACGCCCCCACGCTATTAAATTAGAGGTGGGCCAACAAACAAGCCGAACAGTTAACCCTTTTTTTAAAAAAAACACAAGGAGTGCTAAAAAAATATGTTCAAACTTATCTTATTTTCGAAATGAATCGAACTCATAAACAAATTTTTAAAATCGCGCTGATCTAGCCAAATCTCGAGTAATTTGAATGTTTTGAACATCAAAAGTCAAACTAGTTGAAGAGTAATTTGTTTGAGCTTAGTCAAAAAATTGATTAATAAGGTTCAAAAAGATAACCATCAAATCATCCAAGCTTTTTAACGACCAAACATAAGCTGTTTTGTTCATTTATCTACTCTAATTTTTGGTTGAATCATTGTAGAGTTAATTGAGATGTACGTAAGTTGATCCGAACAATTTGAGATATTTAAAAATGCCACTATGACGGTATTACGTTAATTATTTTATTGCCTTCTATGTAAAAAACACTTCATGGAATCTCCACATTAGGGTAGTGACTTGTGATTAGTTGTACTTAATTCCAAAACCGACCCATACATAGGCGATTGATTTTCATGCTTTCCTTTTATTCAAGTGCATGCACTACAATTATTTGTCTTCATTCATATAGAATTCCAAAATTATCCTTCATACATTTTTCCCTTCACACATGGAAGGGGTAATCACGTCATTTCATAACACTACAAATCAAAACAAAAAAGTGGTGCATTTAGATAAAAGAGGAGTACGAAAATCAACTCCCTCTAGATATTTCCATTTGCCAATCAAAAATCTATATTATAAAATAGAGCGATTTTCCACCAAAATGTTTACACATACAAATATAAATGCATCTACAGTCGTTCAATCGTATTTAGTAATAAGGTTGTAGTCGTTGGATCAAAAGAATGAAAGTTTCCTAATGTATTAACCAAAGAAATGAAGGTTTCCTAATGTATTAGCCTCTCTCTCTCTCTCTCTCTCTCTCTCTCTCTCTCTCTCTCTCTCTCTCTCTCTCTCTCTCTCTCTCTCTCTCTCTCTCTCTCTCTCTCTCTCTCTCTCTCTCTCTCTCTCATAAATTACTCACATTAAGGCATTGTATTCAAAACCACCCCATAAAGGCATTATTCAAATGAAAACCAAAATCATATATAACCTTTGTACAAAGCCAAAATCAAAACACCGAGATCACCAAAATCAAAGCCAGCATTCATTTTCCTATTTCTAAGTTGTCAAATATACATCACAGAAATCACCGAAAATAGAAATTTCTATACATCGTTCATATCATTTTCACATTCTTCTTCTTTACTCTCTCTCTCTCTCTCTCTCTCTCTCTCTCTCAATACCACCAAAATCTACTTCACTGAAACCACCGAAAATGCATGTTTGACAGAGTGAAAATAGTGGGGAATTTGCTTGAATTTTTTTTTGCTATTTAGGATGGGAATTTTTTTGCTGTTTAGACAAAGAAAACAAATTTTGTCTTTCAATCATTCATAAAATGCATGTTTGACAAAGTGAAAATAGTGGGGAATGAATCAATTCTTTATGTCCACTTTTATGTAGCTCTCTTAATTTTTTGATAAACTTTGTGATCCGATACTGTGAGGACATGCGACACGACGGAAATAACACGTGGAGACATGTCTGGGGAAATTTTTTCCTGTTTAGAAAAAAAATTGATTTTATTATTTAGGATGAGAATTTTTTTGATCTATAACTTTTGTTATTTGTCTCTCAAAGATGCTCACTTTGTATTTGTTAATCCCTAAGGGGAAAGACTATAATACACACTCTTTATTTGGGTGTGTATCGTATGCACCCTCCAAAATGTTATGAATTATAGAGAAAATGTTACGAATCGTATTGCTAAAAAGTTACGAATCGTATAAAAGTTACGAGATACACTAAAATGTTATGAATCATAATGAAAATGTTATGAATTATACTGATGAAAAGTTATGAATTCTAGAACAAAAGTTACGAAACATGCTAAAATGTTATGAATGAACCATAAAATAAGTGCATATGGTACACCCTTTTAAGGGGTGTGTATTGTAGGCTTTCCCTTTGTTAAAACACATGTTTGACAGAGTAAAAATAGTGGGGAGTGAATTAATTCTTTATGCCCACTTTTGTGTAGCTCTTTTAATTTTTGGATAGACTTTGTAGTCTGACACTGCAAGAACACGCAGCAAAACGAAAATATGTGGAGACATGTCTGGACACGCCACATGAGGTATCATTACCCGGGGAAATGTTGGGAACATGGCAAAGTGAATTCAACACTTTTTAAAAGCTTTACTAAGATAACATATGTATCTTAAAAAGTATTCTAATTTAGAGTTTATTTGTTGTGGACTCTATTCCTCTCCACATAATTCTTTATGCCCACTTTTGTGTAGCTCTTTTAATTTTTGGATAGACTTTGTAGTCTGACACTGCGAGGACACGCAGCAAAACGGAATTATGTGGAGACATGTCTAGACACGCCACATGAGGTATCATTACCCGGGGAAATGTTGGGGACACGGCAAAGTGAATTCAACACTTTTTAAAAGCTTTACCAAGATAACATATGTATCTTAAAAAGTATTCTAATTTAGAGTTTATTTGTTGTGGACTCTATTCGTCTTTCGTTTGAATGGTATTGTTTGATCAGATCACTACAGGACCAGCACATCTCTTTCCCTAGGTAACAATGTGATCAAATCATTATAGCATCAACACATCCCTTTCCCTCGCTCTCCCCTATCACCAAGCCTATGACTGAAACGTGTTGCGCCGTGCCTTCAGGCACGGGCATGCACTAGTCTATATTATAAAACAAAGCGGTTTTTCATCAAAATGTCTATACATACAAATATAGATGTATCTACAGCCATTCGATCGTACTTAGTGATAAGGTTATAGCTGTTGGATCAAAGGAATGAAGTTTTCTAATGTATTGTATTAAACACATTGCTCTCTCTCCCTCTCTCTCTCTCTCTCTCTCTCTCTCTCTCTCTCTCTCTCTCTCTCTCCCACACATAAATTACTCTCATTAAGGCATTATATTCAAAACCATCCATTAAGGCATTATTCAAATGAAAACCAAAACCAAAATCATAACCTTTGTACAAAATCTTGAGATCACCGAAACTAAAACCACCGAGATCACCAAAATCAAAACCAACATTTCTTTTCCTATTTCTTCTTACATTACGAAAATCACCAAAAATAGAATTTTCTCTACATCATTCATATGATTTTCTACTTCACCGAAACCACCGAGGTGAGTTCTTCTATAGACAGTTACTTTTCATTAAGATTATGATGTTTACTCTTTTTCAAGAGTATGGTATTTACTCTTTTTTAAGTGTTTTCTCTATTACTGAAAAACGTGAAAGAATTATGCGCCGTTGCTTCCGATTATATTCTTCTTTTATGTGTTTAAAAATTATTTTTAAGTGTTTTTTCTATTATTGAAAAACGCGAAAGAATTATGTGTCGTTGCTTCCGATTCCGATTCTATTCTTCTTTTATGTGTTTAAAAATTGTGGAGTCCCTTCCGATACTATTCTTCTTTTATGTATTTAAAAATTGTGGAGCTCCTGTTATTAAATAGATGTCTAGAAAGTCTGAAATCAAAATGACAAAGAAGAGAAGGATGAGAGGCATGTGCATGTACAGAGAATTGTAAGCGATTGGGGTGTTTAGTCGAGGCCAGGGGCAAATTTTTTATTTTTGCTCGGCCAGGGGCATTACCTACGCTTCAATCATATGATGTTTCATATCCACTATTTTTGCTTTATGTTCCCTATGTCTCTTTTCTTTTTAATATTTGGTATAGTACTTCTCAAAAAATATCTCCCGTGAGGGCATACGTTGATCAATAACTAGGAGTTTTTTTTGTCTTCTAATATCTTTTGACATATCAAAAGAAAGAGGAGTACAAAATTAATTAACACCCTATTCTTTAATTTCTACCTTGATAATTGTTGCAACAACACTTTTTTGCGTCGAGACTAACATTTTACCTACAGTGTAGCATGTGGTTTGATGAGCCGTACTTGGGTTGTGACTGAGTGTTCAATTGGTTTTAGGTTGAGTGTTTATATTGTTTTTGGACTAGGTGTTCCAGACTACTAGAATTGGATGTTCATAGATTTTTAGGTTCGGTGTTCAAAGAAAGGCTAATCCAAAAAATTTACATATATTTTAAGAAAAAATAATTTTTTTGGGTGTTTATGTGACCATTTTTCCTAAGCTATACAGCCGCCTATAGCAATGGATATGTTGCATGTCACATAGTTAAATTTGTTGGACAAGGGTTGGTACATTGCACGCAAGTTTAGTAGTATTAATTTATGTGTGCTGATTGTTTGAGCCGTATATTGCACGCGGGTTCAGTATTTATTTTTATGTACTGATTGTTCGAGCCGTGCCTTCAGACACGGGCATACACTAGTAAGTATACATATTTGAACTACGCAGATCCATTCGTGTCGAATCAGTTTCGTATGAATCCGGGGTCCCTTGGGCGCAACAATGGTGTAGCACTTAGTCACAATCCACGAGTCTTTTTTGGGAATCTAGGTCATAATTCCTGAAATGAACAATTGAGATTAAAGCATTACAGCATGTAGCGCCTCAAGCGCTGCATGGGACCCGGATCCAGGTTGTTGAATGGATTTCAATTTTTCAATCAATTGATTTCTGCACAATTCGCTTATCTCGTACGCGCTTTGATTTATGCGGTAGGATTTGTCTTATGGGCCAACCGGTCGTCTCTTATTAGGCTTTCGTTTCCTTGTTCTTAATAATTTCTCCCTTTTTTATAACTTAAATGTTCTGTCTAACTTATACGTACCTCAATTAATCCTTGGAGTCCAATTCCACTGCCCTCTTGCGGGAAATCCAATTAAGCCAGAGTAAACTTCCTTTTACACTAGCCCCAAAGAAGTTGATAGAACAATTTCAAACCCAAGACCTTAAGACAGACGGAGCAAACCTTGGCCACTAGCCCAAACCCTTGAGTTGATCTTAATCTTTGTAATTCCTTAACCGACTCAACCGAACTGCTTACCCTATTAACCCCCTTTTTGCTAATCCGTTTTCCCAGTTTGTTCCCACATAAAAACTACCGAATGCGACAACTTGATATCTGCGAGACTATGTAGTTGAATGATACAACACTAAAAAACGTAGGGTGTGTTTGTCCAAATCTACAATTTCTGTGTGTACGTGCATGTATGCGCCTCACCAACGTAGATATCGGGGAAGTTTTGAGGAGATGCCCCGAAATAACGCAACTAAATATCAATGGTCTTCAGGTTTCAGATGTTTTCGGGAGATATTGTGATGATTACTCTGTACTACTTAATTTGAAGACTTTGAAAGCTCGCGGGACAGAAATTGATGACGAAGGAATGGCAATGATCTGAACTAGGTGTCGGAATCTCCGATATTTGGACATTGGATGCTGCAAAAAAAAGTGACGGATAAAGAGGTAATGGAGGTGGCGAGGAACTGCCAAAGACTGAGGGATATAATTCTAGGTGATTGTGAGAAAGTGAGCTCCTACATTTTACCTCTTATGTTGTTGTCAAGGCCCTCCCTTAGGAATATTGATCCACCATGTATTGAGGATCTCAGCAAACAGCTGATAAACTTGTTCTTGGCCTTCGGATGCCGGGTTGACGTTGCGCCGAGGAGTGATTTCAGTTGTTTGCTTCATTAATTAAGGTTGCGTTCTTGTAAATTTATAAATTTAAAACTTATTTCGGTAATTTTTTACTTTTCGTAACTTTTTGTTTAGCTTTTCGTCGTAATATTTGGGGTTAATTGTTCGTCTTGACGATACAAATCGTAAAAGTATAAAAAATATGAACCAATGTTGAAAGAAATCAAATAAGCCTGATACTTTAAACAAATAAGACAGCTGTTTAATACTTTTTTCGCTCTCAGTGAACTTCACTTTAGAAAAAATAAGACAATTGTTTAATACTTTTTCCGTTCTTAGTGAACTTTTTTTTTTCCATTTTCGATCATGATTTTGTACTTTTTAGACTCCTCCCGTAGGTGGGTAAACTATGCAGAATTCTACAACTGGTTGAATTTTTCAATCAGTTGACCTCTATATAATTCATAAACTCCCTCCGTCCAAATTCAATGTCTCTTTCACTATTTGGGAGGTCTCAAAATATATTTCATATATATCTTTTTATCTAGATTTTTTTTTTTTTGCATCTACTATGGATCTTGTTTAATAGATTTCAATTAGTTCTACTATACAAAATTTTTAAAAAATTTAAAAATATTATAAGTTGAAAAATATAAGAGATTTTGTAAATGATACATGCAACTGCCGAAAAAGGGTACTTATTCTGAGACGGATGGAGTAATATATACGAGCTCAATTTATGGAAGACAAATTCGGTCATCTCCCTCTAATTAGGTGGTAGATAATCTTGGGGGCTCAATTACGTTCATTCACTAGGGTAAACCCCCAAGATTATCAACCACCGTGAAATGTGATCTAACACAAGAACTAAATTGTCGATAGGTTATTTTCAGTTTTGGCTTTGGGGTGTTGGTCTTCGTTTGGACCTTTCATGTATTGGTTGTATTGGACCATTGGTTACCGGGGGATATGCCCCTGTTGATTTGTTGTAAGCTAGCTTGGTGCTTGTTTTGGTGAAATAAATCTTTATTTACCAAAAATAAATCTTTATTTACCAAAAATAAATTGTGAGGGCTCCATGAAGTCTAACCTATCAACAACGTTCCTTTCGAGAAATTTTTCAATGCCAAGCGGGTACCACATGTGCATCCGGATCATACATTACGGTTTTAGACGGTTCAAATTTGGAAAGAGAAAGAGGAGAGAGAGTGGGGGGTGAAAGGAGAGAGAGTGTTTCAATCTGAGCCATCCAATATATTTTTGGACGGCTCAAATGTGCCCGCTCGGCACCACATCAGCCGGGTGACGTGGTACCCACCCGGCACTTCTCGTCCGTTTTACACTTTGTTTCCCTTCTTAATTATTTTCCCCGTATCCTTTTTAAACTAGGATACATACCCATTATAAATACTCCTACACTGAACAAAGAAGAAAATTTTCTTTTTCTTCTCAAACTCATCAATAATGAAGAAACAAAGATCTGGACCATCTGGTTACTTCCCAGATGATTGCTGGGAACTTGTATTCCAGAAACTCAGAGAAGACGATGAGTGTGACTTGGATTCGATATCTTTGGTCTCTAAGCGGTTCTTTTCACTATCCAATCGGGTGAAGCATTGCTTGACCGTATACGACGAGACAATCCCTCTACTCCCGAATCTTCTTCGAAGATTTCGACACATCGAAACAATAGTCTTTGACACTTTTGCCCACAAGGACATAGATGGACTCGTTGATCAGATTTCACTGTCTGGTGTATTGAATCTCCAAGCTATCAAGTTTTGGTGTATAAGTGTACCTCCGCGAGATGGTTTTAAGGCACTGGCGTCGAATAAGAATATACAGAACAATCTTAAGGTATTGGATTGCTATGGACTGAGATCTATCCAAGACAACGATTTGGTTTTGATAGCGGATTAATTCCCTCGGCTAGAGGAACTCAGGATTACTGGGATGCTGAATTGGTATGATAGCAATGATAAGGTTGCGGCACAATATATTACAGATGATGGTGTTGATGCACTGGCATCAAAGCTTAAGGAATTGAAGAAGGTTGTAATCAAAGGTAATGCTTGTTCCATTACTGATAAATCGCTTATTTCTCTATCCACAAATTGTGTGAAACTCAGGGGAATTAAACTTTGCTTATACGATGGCGGTCAACATTATGTGACTGAAGATGGCATTGATTTTGTGGTGCGGCATAGTCCCAATTTGACCTCTCTCTCCCTAAAATCTCGGCCGCTGCAACCTTCTACATTCTCTTTTACGATCGGAAACCCTCTCACCCACGCCAAAAATCTGCATTCTCTCACCATGTTTCAAGAACTCGTTACAGACAAACGTATTTGTTCGGTCGCAAAAGCCCGTCCTCCATTAAAGAAGCTCAAACTCGTTGGCTTCATGGGTCAGTATGACGAAATCCATGGGGCATTAAAATTGCTTTTGCAGGCATGTCAATTGACACTGGAAGAGCTAACCCTAAGATCTTTTTGCCACGGAGACACAACTATAACCGAGTTGGTTCAGTATCTCCCTAATCTGACGTCTATAGAACTTGATGAACATTTTGGGTTAACCAGCGTCACCTTTTACACTCTCACAAAATATTGCCCTTTACTTGAAAAGCTAGTGATGGCACGTCCGAAACAAGTGATGGATACTTCTTCTCCGGAATACTTCCATAGAAACTACCGAATGTGACACCTTGACATCTGTGACAATATGTGGTTGAACGATACAATACTTGAAAACTTTGGGCATATTTGTCCGAATCTACGATTTCTCTGTGTAAGCAATTGTCTGCACCTCACCAATGTAGGCATTGGGGAAGTTTTGAGGAGATGCCCTGCGATAACAAAACTGAACATCAATGATCTTAAGGTTTCAGGACTCTTTGGGAGATATTCTGATCACCCTGTGCTGAATTTGAAGACTCTGAAAGCTCGCGGGACAGAAATCGATGACAAAGGAATGGCAATGATTGGAAACAGGTGTCGAAATCTCCAATATTTGGACATCGAATGCTGCAACGAAGTGACCGATAGAGGGGTAATGGAGGTGGTGAGGAACTGTGAAAGACTGAGGTATATAAATCTATATTTGTGTGAAAAAGCAAGCACCTATATTTTACCTCAGATGGTGTTGTCAAGGCCCTCTCTTAGGAACATTAATCCACCACGTTGTGATGATCTCAGTGAGCAGATGATAAACTTAATATTCTTGTCCTTTGGCTGCCGGGTTGGTCTTTTTTCCTTGATCACTGGTGAGTTTAGTTGCTTTTAAGTTTTAATCATACTTCTTCCATTGTTTTCCTTCATATTCTTGCAATCAATTGCCTTGGTAGAATCACTCTAACATGGGAAAATGACAGCTCATGACGTGTTTTGATAATTAATACCTGCCAAGAACATGCCGAGAACATTTGTTAATACTAAAAATGTCTTTGGCGGTTATTAATTATCAAAACACATGATCATTGGCCGTCATTTTCCCCTCTAACAAAGTGATATGGGGAATCCCTTTTTATGTGTTCCATTTAAGGGCGGAGCCATGTTGAGGCTGGGGAGCCTCAGCCCCGGCTTCCCGATTGTCCGAGTTTTGAATTTGTTATTTTGTATATACCTGATTTTGAATTTTATTGATAATTGTTCGTGTATAGTTACTTACAATCTGAATAATTTTGGTTTGATTTGATAAAAAATCGGTTAATTAATTTTAATTTTGATCTCAATTTCTTTCAAAAATACAAAATAAGCAAATGACAGTTGAAGTAGCCTAAAGAACAAAAAACAAAATGACTAGTATACTTTAACCACATTAGACTAGAATAATTTAATGTAAAAACCTTGTGATATAATTTAATGTAATTAATGTGTTGGAAAGCAAAAACCTTGTGATATAATAAGTATTCCTTCCAAAAAAAAAAATAAGTCTATTAAGCCAGTCAAAATCCTGGCTCCGCGGTTCCATTTAGTTTGAAAAACAACAGTACTCTTTATTTCGCCTCGACGATACCCTTTTCCTCCCCAAAAAAAAAAAAATTTAATTTTTTATGGATGAAATTGCAGTTTCTGTATTACCACCTAATCTTTATTTGCCTTGGGACGTTGCTGTAACTGATACCCTAGCAAAGATAGAACACCATTCAACATGTATGGGCGAATTTTCGGATGCTCTGTCATATAACTTCGTCGTGTATGTATGTTAATCGCTGATTTTGTCAAGACTCGTAAGAAAGCCTCAACTCTTTGTCAACCTGAATTCTTTGACAAGTTTGATGATATAATCGAAGCGCCTCGACGAGGAAGGTGAATCTTAACGCTGCAGAGTGGGAGAGGGTGTGTGGTTATGGTGCCATGGTTGGCAAGGACTAGTATTTGGAATATGTCAACAATATGCATGCGCGCGTTTATTTAGGGGAATTGGTATTCGTTGGCTTTGTTTTCTTAAACATCTGCTTTCTTTGTTTCCAAATTAGTCGTGGACCTCACGATGATGTGTGGCTGCGGAGTGGTCCGAAGCATCACGTGGCAAGGTTATTGCAAATTACGTGAATACTAAAATATGCGCGGCGTTTCACAAAACTAAATATGCAAATTATTGCATCCCAGATGATTGCTGGGAGCTGATATTCGACAAACTAGGAGAAGATGATCATCTCAACTTAGCCGCGATGTCTTTGGTCTCTAATTAATTTGCTTTCAATCACAAATCGCACGAACGTTAGCCAAAAATTCACGGACAAGACAATCTCTCCGTATTCCGGAATTCTTCAAAGATTTCAACACCTCAAGAATTTGGAAATCCATACCAAATCCCACAGAGCTATAAGCTTGCTTATTCATCAGGTTTCACAGTCTCTGGGCTAAACAAGTAAACATCAAATCTCTCAAGCCCCGTGTGAAAATGCTGGATATGACAGTTCTAGGCAATTGGGATCGAATTCGAAGCATTCGATTGCTCGAGAATTCTCTCGTTGAAAGACAGCGATTTTTTTTTTTTTTTTATTACGTCAAAAGCCCAAAGGCAATACAGATTTCATCGAAAGATACAAGAAAGAGCCAAGACTTCGACACAGGCACCCCCTGCAGAAGCAAGACCAACGAAACGCCTAGATTAAGAACCAATCTAGGTTCAGGTAGTAAAAAATCCTAACAGACCACAGCTCAAACCCGTAGAAAACAATAAGCACAGCTGAAATCTGAAAAAAAAAAAAAAAAACACAACAACTAAGAAACAACTAAGGAAAGTACAGCTCTTAAACGCTATATATCTGATATATTCTTCCATTGATAGAGGAAGTAAGCGTCAGTTGTAATATAACTTGGGGTTGAGGTATTGACATCAAAGCTTAAGGAATTGAAGAAGATTGTGTTTAAAGGTGACTGTTTTTGGAGCGAGATTCATCTTCATCAACAAACAGGCCTTGTTCGTTTCGTGGTTTCAAAACCTCAGGTATAGTCTTCAAATCGAATTGTACTGAGCCACATGAAATTACATTTGACCGCATTGAATTACTCTTGACTGAATCGAATTACACTTGGGGAGGCCAAATGCAATTCAATGCGGCTAAGAGCAATTTGTAGCGGCCAAGAGCAATTCGAGTTTACACCAAATATCACTCAACTGTCTCAACAATTGCCACCGGACACCAGAGTTATCAAAACTAAAAACAAAAACAAAGAAACAATCGTCACCAGGTGGTTACCTTTTTGGTAAACAGCTCACTTCCACATGGTCTGGGTTCAGGAGCCAGGAGGTTGGACATGCTGGTCATGCGGCTAGTGGCATAGCCAGAAATAATGAGTAGCTGGCGCACAATAAAAACACAAATTCAATAAAATAAATTTCGTAACAAATGACACGACCATATGTACTTCTTTCATTGAAAACACTTGTAAGAAAGTAGCATATTCAACCGACAATAAAATTATTGATATTTCCATTAAAGAAACCAACAAATTTTTTTCTACTATAGTAATGAACACAATGTACTTAGGTAAGATTTTACAATAGACAACAACGAGTTTTTTCATATTGTGAAAGCTTTGAGAGTTTTGCATTATAGTTTTTTATTATTGATGCTTTCAAACGTCTCTCTCTCTCTCTAAAGATGTCATTACCCATTCACTGATCACCAATTCGAATACATCATTGATTCTTCACATAATTCATAATGGAAAACGCACTCTCAAATGTAGCAGTTGTAGATTGTAAACTTAATGTCAAAACTAAAAGCAAATAAATCCATGGACAAACTCAGTGTTTTCCAATCTCTGCCATCACGGATGAATCGGTCGAATGTGGCATTTCCTGATTCCAACTTTTCAAAATATGGAATGTAAAAATCATTTTTCCAAAATTACCACTCTATAGTATATCACATAGTATCATGTACGGTCAGACCTTAAAGTAACCCCCAAAAAAGAACACACCATACCCCTCTCATTTTTTAGAATGTTACCAGCTCTATCCACTAAACTTCCAAATCAACCCTTCTAATGTTACAAATCGTTCAAGCTTAAAAGGGTATCCTAGTCATCTCACTTCAAGATATCCTCTATGTCCTGATTGACAGGGGAAATGAAATTTGAAACGGGCTAATCTGTTGGCTAACAACAGTGATTAGTCTGTTAATCTGGATAAAAATTTGGGTGCAAATAGGTCCGGCTGACATGGTACCCGTGTAGCACATTCAAGTCGTCCAAAAAAACAACTGACGGCTCAGACTAGAAGGTACCAAATGGATTTTTTTTAAAAAGGAAAAAGAAAAAGAAAAAAGTGTTTCAATTCGAGCCGTCGATTGCATTGCTTGGACGACTCGAATGTACTATACAGTTACCACATGGTACCCGATTTGCAACAAAAAATTTCGAGTTAATCAGAAGATAAGTGTGATCAGAATTTGAAACAAACACCGTATCCTCTACGTCCTGATTAACAGGGGAAACCAAATTTGAAACGGGCTAATCTGTTTGCTAACAACAGTGATTAGTCTGTTAATCAGAAGATAAGTGCGATGAGAATTTGAAACAAACACCTGACCCCCATGCACAGTTTCGGGGACACTCCAAGCCAAACTTCGAGCCTCGACCCCAACCCGAACCAGACGTCTATTAAACAGAACCGACCAAAAACCCTGCTCATAAATCTCTTTACTCTCCTGGCCTTTTCTCTTCTTTTTCGAGCTGAAAATCAGAAATTTCAGAGGATTCTGGTTCTGGGTTCCATCAATGGCTTCGTTAAAACCTCTTGTGCCCTGTTTGGCTCTTGTGATTTTGTTCTTCGGTTTCTCTTCTGAGGCGAGGGAATTGCTGGTTGGAGGCCAAGAGAATTCCTGGAAAGTCCCTCCGTCCCCTGATGATCTCAACAAATGGTCCGGGAAAATGCGGTTTCTCATTGGAGATACTCTGGGTAATTTTTCCTAATTCCAATTTCAAATCACTTACAATCTTCCCAAATTGGTTTTCCTTTTTCATTACTACTGTTTACTGTCATTTTGACTCATTTAGCCATGAATTGCCATCTGGGTTTTCTGTTCAGTTGCATGTTCTGTGCCAACTCTTTTTTTTTAAGTTCTGCATTCGTCACTGTGCTTCATTTTCTCTCTCTAAAAAGTCGCTTTCTTTGTATTATTCTCTGAGAATTATCTTCTATCCATGGTAATTCTGGGTTTTCCAGCTACGTGGGTTCTTCGTAAGATCGTCTATCCTTCAGTAAAACTACGTTCTTTTCTTGGTTCTTTTCTTGGTGCAATAAATGAAAGTGCATGTACGGTACCACACCTATGTCGGGACCGAACATAAGGTTTCACCATGTGGGGTGGTGTTGGGAGAATGTTTAGCACGAATGAGGAGCTATTGAGAGACTTGAGCCTCGGCCTTGTCCAACTAAGTCCAAGTTTCAAGAACCAACCCCTTATTGGTGCGCTTGGTGATTATGTTCTAGGTTATTCTCTGAGAATTGTCTTCTCTCCATGTTAGCATTGTTTTTTCCAAAATTATTGCAATTTTTTTGGGGAAAGCTTACTCCAGTTTGAAAAGAATCAGCATTAATTATCATCTTATTTTAATCCATTTCTTTTTATTTTGGGATTTATGTAGTCAAGATAAGTTTGAAACGTTAAAAATCAGATAAAGAGACTAAAAATAAATTTGTTAAGAAAGCTAGCTAGCCACATTATATAACAGAAAAAGGTTGGTCCAGTCATCGAGACCTAGATGTTAAGTTTGCTCCCTCCTGCTCTCATATTCGATATCTACTAGGTGCAAAAATTGTAGTGGGGGCGAGTTCATACTGGTTTTACTATCACCTTAAATTAATGAACTCCCGTTAGTTGATGGTGAGATTGGTTAACCATGAATTGGTCAAAAGTGTGTGGAAGCTGACTCGAACAATTATCAAGAAATAGAGAAAGAAATTGGTTTTTTTTTTAAATTCAATTTCTCATATTATTGGTCTCCATTTCCTTTATTGCCTTCTATCCAAAACTGATTATCCTTAATGTTCTGATTTTTCAGTGTTGAAGTACGACCCAAAAACTGATTCTGTACTGCAAGTAACCGAAGAGGATTACATAATCTGTAACACGTCAAATCCAATCAAATCCTACAACGACGGCAACACAAAAATCCCTCTAGATCGATCGGGGCCGTTTTACTTCATCAGTGGGACGGAGGGGAACTGTGAGAAGGGCCAGAAGGTTGTGGTGACAGTTTTGTCTCCCAAACACGGCCGTGTAAGGGCTCATCCTCCGGTGGCTTCTCCGGCACCGGCACCTTCTCCGGTGGAAGGAGGAAACTTTCCCCAGGCACTTGTTCCCACAGCCGGTGGTCATGGTTTGCCGAGTGGCGGTGGGGCTGTGGGTGTGGCGGTTGTTTTGGGAAGCTTGGTTGGGCTGGCTTTGGTCATGTAGAGAGAGAGAGAGATTGAGAGATTAGTTTTTTGTTAGATGAGGTGGTGTATGAAAACTGGTTGTTTTTGGAGGGATATTTTGTTCTGTTTTTTTTTTTTTTTTTTTTATAGCTTTTTGAGAGAAGTATGGTTGTGGTTTATATGAGAGAATTACGGTTTTGAATGTTAATAATGTTGTGTGAGGATAGCTTGCTTATGGAGAAAAATATGCAACACAATAGAGACAAATATGCAACATAATAGAAAATTTTGTTTCAAACACGTCTCGTGCCTCATATCTGCCTCATATCCAACAGTTAAAACTTAATTAGTACCAAAATCTAATCACAGTAATTAGAACTCTGGATACTCTGTAAGGAAGATAAGGTAGCGCCCCTGGCAAGTGGCAACCTTACCATGACCATTCAACCCAGCATGGTCCCTAAGAATTTCTTATGACCCAAAAGGGCATATGCCCATTCAAACCCAGCATGGTTCCCAAGAATTCCTTATAACCCAAAATTCCTTATGACCCCAAAAGGACAAGTGGCAACCTTACCATGACCATCCAACCCAGCATGGTCCCTAAGAATTTCTTATGACCCAAAAGGGCATGCCCATTCAAACCCAGCATGGTTCCCAAGAATTCCTTATAACCCAAAATTCCTTATGACCCCAAAAGGACATGACCATTCAACCCCAGCATAGTCCCCAAGTAACCCAAAAGGGCTTTCCATCACTCGTCGTGTTAAAACCTATTACCAAGACTGTATGCAGGGAATTGCGGTAAGCATTTTCGGAAATTGATCCGTGGGGATCAGCCTTGATTTTACATTTTACCACTGCCTTCATATATATCCTGCGGAACAAAAATATAAATTAAAAATGAGTCAATATTAGGAAACACCAGTGGATGAAAATAAATCAATTTAATCTGGCGATTAATATAAGATAAACATTACCCACCTCATTATTGATCGATACTAAGTCATGGAGCCTTGTCTACTTTAAAGATGGGTTGAGTTTAAATGGAAATAGAGATAAAATCTAAAACTGACCTATTGACTCTTACGATATTGTAACAACTTTTTTTGGGGGGAGGCCATTCGTTAATTCTAATCTACTCTAGCCTAAAGAGATGACTTGGGGAGGGGGATAGGTGGTTACAGAACAACTTTGACATGGAAATTTGCAAGCAAATACTCCGGAACTTTATACAACTCGTGTTTTACGCTCTTTCTTTTTCTTATTCTGTTTATATTTTTTTTTTAAGTTTACACATCTCATGTTACATTTTGACAAATTTCGAACTTGTTTTCTGAGTGCCAAGCTAAAAGAGTAACGAAATAACCAACTTCTTTCCTCAATGACCTAACTCATGAGAAGAATCGATGTTCTTAAATTGATCGATTTGCATATTAAAAAAGAAGAAGAACATTTTAGATTTTAGCCTAGTTTTCCTTTTTTGAAGTTTGTCGCTACTTATAAATCAAAAAAGTAAGTAAATATACAGGGTGTGCTCCACTAACTAAAATAAGTACTTATTTTTTAAATTAAAGGTGATGTATTGTGATAAAACGACCTGTCTCGGTCGTAAAACAAAAAATAAGTACTTAAAAAATAAAAACCTTAGTGTAACTGGACCTAATCTTGAATTTTCCACACACAAAGAACACTTATATGGAAAGTCAAAAATACCTGAGCTATCCATGCAACTACTCAGATCCTGAGTAACACCTTTATATAAGTAAGCAAAGGCCACCCTCCCTCTCGTCTTCATGCAAATTACAACACCAAAACCACCAAAGAGGAGCCATGAAACATGACCAGAGGATAGAGATGGACAAGGAGGATAGGACACTCCAAAGCTGAGTTCTAGTCTTTTAGCCCCATGTCAATTACACACTTAATTGAACTAAGAAATCGTTGACAGTTTTACGGTCACTACTTGTTATTTCGCATCAGTAACTTGCACATACGGGGTAGACTCATTCCATGGATTCACCGTTTCAAAAAGGAAAGAGAAAAGAGGAGAGAAGAGGAGAATTATTCTGGTGATATTAAGGAAATTGCGCCATAGAATTATTCTGGTTTTTAAATTAAAGGTGATGTATTGTGATAAAACGACCTGTCTCGGTCGTAAAACAAAAAATAAGTACTTAAAAAATAAAAACCTTAGTGTAACTGGACCTAATCTTGAATTTTCCACACACAAAGAACACTTATATGGAAAGTCAAAAATACCTGAGCTATCCATGCAACTACTCAGATCCTGAGTAACACCTTTATATAAGTAAGCAAAGGCCACCCTCCCTCTCATCTTCATGCAAATTACAACACCAAAACCACCAAAGAGGAGCCATGAAACATGACCAGAGGATAGAGATGGACAAGGAGGATAGGACACTCCAAAGCTGAGTTCTAGTCTTTTAGCCCCATGTCAATTACACACTTAATTGAACTAAGAAATCGTTGACAGTTTTACGGTCACTACTTGTTATTTCGCATCAGTAACTTGCACATACGGGGTAGACTCATTCCATGGATTCACCGTTTCAAAAAGGAAAGAGAAAAGAGGAGAGAAGAGGAGAATTATTCTGGTGATATTAAGGAAATTGCGCCATAGAATTTCACAGGGTAGAAATACCAAGAAACCATATTCATATGATCCTTGTTATAATGTCTGTATGATGCATGTTATACGTACCAATTAATCATAGTTATACCCTCATAAGATTGTGAATCTATATCATTTATGTTTATTCGCATTTTATCCACGAATGGGTGAATGGTTAACTCATATGACTTGCATATATGTTTTTTTTTTCCGAAAAAAAAGCAATAGAATTACATATATTTTTTTTTATCTTTTAATCCAATGTTGCTTTCAGTCCTATTTAAATTTTTTTTAGAGTCCCCTTGGTCAACATGATTAATTTTCATGGTAAAAATAAAAAATAAAACTAATACCGACTAGAAAAGTTAGGGGAAACACAAGTTTTTTGAATGGTAATTAATTTAAGGGACGGCTTTAAGCAAAGCCGGACAAGGGCACCAACTTAAGCCCCGAATTTTGACTCAAAATTAGAACTCCAGATAGGTATAGTGAGGTATGTAATATATATTTTATACAGCACTTATATAACAAATAAGCTTAGTGGGAAAACTTAGAGCCCGTTCCAGAAATCTTCTTATTTTATAAGTACTTATTTTGGAGCTTTGTTCCATAAAATCCAAATAAGCAGTTTTTTTTCACATTTTTAAACTCAAAAATAATGTAAATGAAAAATAATTTTTCAATTTTTTTTGCACCGTATTAAAAATCTCAATGAGATCTATCAAACAAGATCCATAATGATAGGAAAATTATTTGCGTAAGCACATGATTTTTGAGCTTGAAATTACCTTTTTAAAAAATAAGTACTTATTCACCAATTTGTGGAATACACCTTATTATTAGACAAAAAATAAGTTCTTATTCCGGTTTTGGAACGGGCCTAAAGTTTTACTATTTAATAGATACATAGTTCAAATCCGAGGGCCTTTTTTTTTATTCTTTATGCGAATTTTTTTTTGCTTTCACATTTTTGTCTTAGGCTTGAGTATCTTAGAGCCAACCCAGATTAATTTTCACACTCTTCGAATCCTTTGTACACACCCCATGGGCCCCGTGGTCAATTATCTAACAACCCTGCTATGTACACAACGGTTGTGGCACAATCGTCCCTTATTATAATTAATGGTCAGAATTCACTTAAGCTCTCTTGAGTTATCTCCTCCTTAAAAGAAATTTTTTTAAAATTTGGACCGTCGATAATAATTTTGGACCGTTGAGATACATAGAATTTTGATTTATTAAATGCGACAATTTTTTTTAAAGGTAGTTGTCATTGTTTCATGCATAAAGTAAAGTTCATTCATTTAGTGTATATAAACGATCGAACGAGATTCGAACACCATACACTCTCTCTCTCTCTCTCTCTCTCTCTCTCTCTCTCTCTCTCGGGTTTACTTTCTGTGATCGATCGTGTCAGAGGCGGTTGCTCTCGGAAAATGGAAGTTGAGAAGTCGGCGATCGTGAAGAACGACGAGGTGATGTCCCACATCCAACGCGAGGAGGAGGATTCCAATAGGAAGATCTTCGAGGCCTACGCCGAACAAGTTCGTAAGACCGAGGTAGACTTTTTGATTCATCCCATTCTATTCCTATCTTGATGAGATCGTTTTGTTTTTGTTGTTTTTTTTCTTTCGGTAACATCTGTTATTTGTTGAATACTCCTATTTATTTGTTTATTTATTTATGAACTTAGGGTTATGAGGTTACGATCTCACCACCTGGTAAGATAATGGGTGGATTTCTCCCAATGGACATAAGCGTAGAGAAGAGGTACCAGGACTACGACATGTGTGCTCAACTTGCCGTCGACAAGTTTAACTCTTTGTTTAAGGTATGTACATGTCTCTCTGATCTTCTAATTGTTGTTTTCGACCTGTATATGATTCTAATACCATACCTCATAATGACACGACATCTATCGGCGACGGGCAGGAACAACTTGGTCTTGAGCTCGAGTTTGTCAAGGTTTTGATGGTAACTGTTCGGCCGTCCTGCGTTTTCACCTTCTACATAACCTTTGAGGCTAAGGATCTTGCTGATGAGGCCAAGGTTAAGACCTATCAAACACAGGTGTTAATGGGATTGCCCCGTGGCACGTGGAAAGTGAAAACTTTGAGGCCCAAACCTAACCTGGATGAACAAGGTAAGATTAATCCTTTGGCACTTAATTTTGCTTCTCTGACAATGTGCTTAGTTAGGATTTTGTAATATGCAGGTGATTGTTGGATCTTTTGCTTTTTTTCGCCACAATATTCATTTACTATTTTTTTTGACCTTTCTAACTTATTCCGGTGAAGCTCTCTACACAGATCTAATTTTGAGTTTTTCCCTTTCCCTTTTTGTCTTCCATTTGAACAAGGTTGCTATTGTCCAACAGTACCATTCTGGAAAGAGAAGTAACAGACGTTCCCTTAGCACGGTTAGTATATGTTTCAATCATCACATCGATGCACAACTTTAGTTGGTCCACTCTCGGTGATGTTTTTCAGTACAAGGAAGATAAGTGAATGATATCGTAGTTTGGTTTATTGGCTGTCATACTCTATGGGTTACTGATGCACATTTATTTATTCAATTGTTAGTTTATTGTACATGTGATAGTATGATTGGATGCAATTTCCCGAGAATGTGTTCTCTAGCATGCTAGTTGGGTTAAATAACCGAAATTCTCAATGTTTCTTTTGTACGTTTGACGGAGGATGTGTTTACTGCCATACCTCCCATTTCACTGTAGAAAATCACCCAAACAAACTAGGAAACATGGATGCAACCTTAAGGGGATTTCACCAATAATGGCATAGAAAAAGATTTAAGGGGGAGGGCTTCACAAAGGTGATCTGAGTACCCTTAGCCCTAATGTGGAATCTAATCTTGTTTACTAGACTAGCAAAGGGTTTGAATGTCGTGGAAAACTCTGCTATTCCGCCTGCTTGACATGGTAGTATAATACACCATGGCTGCCCAAGCAAGCTTTCAAATGATATTGGAAAAGGATTTTCCACTTGCCAAATCACTTGGTTACCCCAAGATTGGTGAGGTTTGGATATGCTGAAAAGTGAGCCAACTTGTTTTCATGTGCATCTAAAATAGGGGCGGTTGAAGAAGAGGTCATGGAGGCTATCATCTTCTTGCTGGCATAAAGGGCTGATAGGAGAATTATGAATGGCTCCAATTAATAATATGGTCTTTGGTTCTAAGCCTCCGTTCAATAGCCATCCAGAGTACAAAGCAATGCCTGGGAATAGATTTTGATCATATTATATGATACCAGTGTACAATAGGAGAGTGAACCCTTATAGCATTCTACTTAGCTGTCACGTAGTATGAGGAAGGAAGAGTAACTAACTGTCCACTGAACTTGATCAGGCCTCGTGCAATGTTGTTTATAAATTATAATGGTTGTATATACATAAATAGATACATACATGTTTAAGGGTGTGTGTGTGTGTATACATACATATATACGTGTGCAATGTTCTAGTTCACATTTGGTTGAATACCTAAGAACTTGTGAATCTCCACATGGACTGCTCTTAGAAACATACGTAACTAATTTCCAAGTCTTTGCTCTTAGAGTGAAAGGAGAAATCATTGAATATGCCCTAACCAGACCAAGAAGGCATGGGCAGAGAGGATCCCGGTAAAAACAACAGTAACTTGGTTGGTAAAAAATATCTTAGAGGCAATTATTGAAGGAGAGTGAACCCTTACAGCATTCCATGTAGCTGCCACTTAGTACGAGGAAGGAGGAGTAACTGTCCATTGAACCTGGTCAGGCCACATGCAGTTCTGATTCTTGGATGTATGTAATGGTTTTATATATATACATAGATATATCATATATACATGAATACATACTTGTTTATGTATATATATACACATGTTTATGTGTCTATTCTAATCTAAATACCCTCTTGGTATAGATGGTATAATTTTGATCAGATAAGGGATGAGTGAGTTCCTTAACTTTGATAATTTCTTTATAGGTAAGGATTGGAAGTGCCAAGCATACCCTTGGAAATATTTATCAACAATGTGTCGAACCTCTTTATTATTTGTCATCCCTTATCCCTTGCGATCATTGGTAAGAGCAGTTTTGTTTGACTTTGCCTTATCCCTTGCAATCATTGGTATAGATAGTATAATTTTGTTTTTGACTTTGCGAACAGCAACTTTTGTTGGAAATAGGACGTATTTTGATCCCCAAGCTTAATCACATTGACCTTGATTCTTACTCGTAGAAAGCTCCGCTAGTAGGACATTATAGGGAGTAAGGGCAGTTTTTAATTCACTGGTAAGAGCAGAAGGATCAGGGCTAGACAAATATTCAATTGATTCCTCTCAAGATTTCCTTTGGTTAAAAGAACTCTCTCAAAGATGTTTCTATAAGTAGAGGAATTCAGGGTAGTAAGTCTCTTAGCTTGGAGCCTTAACTGATACACGGTCATGTATTTCAAAGCCTATCAGTCAGTCACGACGCTAATTAACCTAATGAAAGTAGAAATTTATGGATCCATGGATCCATTTTAGTAGTCTTGCCTGAGCTTGCCCCCTTTGGACATTCATTTGAGTCTCTCACTACCATTCGTCTTGAATTTCGTATTGAATATGCCTATTTGTGTTAGTAGTCATCTCAATTGTATAGATAGAGTCACGCTTGTATGCTCGATAGGCTGCCCCAGTGCCTTGCCAAACTTTGTTGTTAAAATTGAACCAAATTTGTAAAAACTTAAAAGAGCTTGAATCCAGAAGATGTTTTATACCTCAACTATAACAAAACTAAGGAAAAAGGTCAGAGACGTTAGGGTGGGGAAAGGTGGCTCTAGAATTTGGAAAGAGGTTAGCTATTGATGATTAAAACAACCATTATCTGGAAGGTGAAAAATATCAAAGCGATCCATGCAATATATTGTTGCGATTTTGCGTAGCACCCTTTATTTATACAAAGGCCACAATCCCTTGCATCTCCATGTGTCGCAACATTAATATCACCAAAGAGGAGCCATGATACATTACCATAGAATAATGGACATGAAGGATAGGACACTCCAAAGTTTAGTTCTAGCTTCTCTTCTGTTAGCCCAATCAATCACACAGTAATTTGAATGAAGTTTTTTGTTGGACACTTTTGCGGTCACTAGTTATGTTGCATTAGTAACTTGAACAGACAGGGTTGACTCATTCCAGGGGAATTTTATTCTCCGTTTCAGAAGAGGAAAAGATAAGAGGAGAAATATTCTGGTGATATGAAGGAAATTGTCATAGAATTTTGTAGGGGTGGAAATAGAATATTTCCACATGCAGGAGGATGGTTACCCCCGTTAACTTTCCGGAAAGCCAATGAAATCTGTTTTATGTTCTGCCAAAGACTTAAGAGAGAGCATGCTGCTTTGAGGGGGTGATTAACACCCATGTTCGAAGAAGCCTTATCTGTTTGATCCTATCGAATATGTCTGTATGAGTTGTACGTACCAATAGTAGATATACTTTCGTTGGAATGTGTACACATGATGTATATATTGTTTATGTTTTTTAGCATTTAACCCACCAATTGGTGGATGGTGAACTCATATGGCTTTCTTTTGGCCAATATTTGGCTTTTTTGCCCTGTTATTTTCAGGCCGAGTTCAATGCGAAGATATTCCGGGGGTTGCTTATGGAGTTTTAAGAAGATAATGAATCTGTACTATATATATGTAAATAAGCTGAATAGATTAACAAGTCTTATTGAGAAATGGAATGTTAGGCCATTTGTACTGATGATACACTTAACTTTTGGACACATTTACCTGTTTGTTTGTTTTTTTGGGTGTGGACAAGCAATTAGTTTTTGGAGAGATTTATGTGTCTCTTTTACTGGGCATATCAACTACTCAATATGTCGATCTATTTTTTTCATTTCCCTTCTCTAAGGCTGTGTGGGAGGCAGTTAGAGGGAAGAATAAGGTGCACCTTGGTTCTGTGAGCCTCATGGATATCGTGGAGTGGTGTGGTAGGAGAGTTAAAGGATACTCTTTGGCTAGAGAGGAACCAACGAATTTTCCCTAAATAAGGCTCTTCCTATTGGAAAGACTATCCATTTTTTTGTCTTTTAACCAAAATAAAATAAAAAATACACACTTTCAACATTAAAAAACAAAAAAGAGAGTGAATCACTCTCCTTAGTTATTTATCATGTGTTAAGAGCATGTGCAGCAGAATAGGTGAAGAGGCATTTCTAGCTATTCTCCCTGGAAAGATCTTAAAATCCGCTCTCCTACAGCCTCAATTAAGCTTAGGTAGAATTGCTATAGCTTACAGTACGTAGCTTTATTTACCGAAGTTCTATTCACTCGGAATAGCATTGAATATTACTTCCTCCGTCCCAAAATATTTGTCTGGTCCGCAAAACGAGGACTCAAAAATAATGCATTTCTTTTGAGAAAAACTCTTAACTTTTTTCATAAATTAAAAGAACCCATCGATATCTAGTGAATTTTTAAAAAAAAAATTAAAATTTTCTTGCAAAAATTGTATTATTTTTACACCCTTGTTTTAACAAATATTTTAGAACGGGAGGAGTATTTTTTCCCCCAACACTTCCCCCCTTTCTCTCTGCGCACTTGAAGTTGTTTCACTTTCCCATGCACAGCTCATCATTTGAAAACCCAGGTTTGAATCATCTCTTCCGTCCATTTATGGGTTTGATTTTGGTAGGAAAAAAATTTGAATTTGTGGAATGATCCAGGGCTTGAAACATCAAACATTCCTTTTTACCCTGTTTTTTCCGGTATACACACACTCTATATGCATAGCCAGTAGGTGTATTCTCTAATTATTAACAATGAAAAAGCACAAGAGCAGTCGTTGTAGTAGTTTTCAATTTGAAGGCTCTTTCCCCCAACTATTTGACGACTAGAAAGAGGTCTCCGGCCTCCTCCTCCTCCTCCCATTGCTGTCCCCATCTGACTTTGACTCTGACCAGCCTATCGTTCAAATACCGGTTAACTCTCTTCCGAAGAAAAAGGTAAAGAAAAAGAAAGAAGGGGAACGACACATTTAAATGTGGCACGGCACGGATACAGTTTTAGGCAGGCTCGGCACAACCCGTTTGACATGTTCAGGGATGATAGGTAAAAAGGATAGCATTGTTGGAGTTTTGAAACCGCTTTGCTCAGTTTCACCCCTACGAATCCAAAAGTAATACTTACCGATGTCTATTGAAGCTGATTTTTTACAGGGCCCCATAAAATAATATTCAAAAATTTATAGATATTTTTTTAGATTTTTGTGAGATCCGAAATGATCTCAAATGCATTTTTTTTTGCGTGGTTCCCTGCAAATCTTCCGTCCAAATAGCAAAGCGCCAAGAGATGTGACTATGTAAAATTGGCACTGTTCAGTACCATTTTTTGCTAAGAATGGACGCACATGCTCTAAAGGTGAAACTTAGCATTAAAAAAATCCATTGAATAGGTGGGTTACTGATGGGGTATGAATAGAATTTTCCCAAAGATATTGGGAACTAAATCGTGTAATTTTTATTTCAGGGACGACAATGACACCCTCTTAATACATTGGGGACCAAAGAGATAAATTAAGCGATGGTAAAAACAAAGGAGGAGTATTTCAAAGTACAAGGGTGTAAACGCAATTTACATACACTATATAAATACAGGGTGTGCGGGTGTTAAGCGCATAGTTATCGATACCGTTCCGTACCGGCCGGTACGTACCGTTTTAACGGAGAATCTCTAGTAGAGATATTTTATGATGAATTGTATGATATGGGGGATTTTTTTTGAATTATAATTATATATAATTATTATATATATTGTAGTTGCGGTAAATCCGAAACGGTACCCGGTACCTGACCGGTACCGGTACGTACCGTACCAGTAGGAAAACCGGTACCCTGTCCGAAACGGTATTCAGAACTATGTTTTCAACGGCTTATATCTCCTATATATTGCTAAAAATATGCAATATGGATCTTATTTGATAGATCTCAATTTTTTTTACAAGACAATAACTTTAAAAACATAAAATATAATAAACATCGAGATATATAATCCGTTGAAGATATATAATCCGTTGAAAATACACACAAAATCGTTGTGGACAATTAAATAGGGAAGGAGGGAGTATAAGATTATTATTGCAGTACTAGTAAAAAAAAAAGGTCTTGAGCTCAACTTGGTCTTGAGCTAAAAAAAAGGGAGTATAAGATTATTATTGCAGTACTAGGGAAGGAGGGAGTACAAAATCGTTGTGGATAATTATTATTGACATAACATCTATCGGCTGATGTGCAGGAACAACTTGGTCTTCAGCTCGGCTGATGTGCAGGAACAATTCTTGGTCTTGAGCTCAAGTTCGTCAAGGTTTTGACGGTAACGGCTCGGCCGTCCTGTATACTCACTTTCTACATAACCTTTGAGGCCAAGGATCTTGCTGATGAGGCCAAGGTTAAGACCTATCAAACACAGGTGTTAATGGGAATTCCCCTTGGCACCTGGAAAGTGAAAGTTATGAGGCCCAAACCTAGCCTGGATGAACAAGGTACTAATGTTAATCCTTCGGCACTTAATTTTGCTTATCTGACAATCAAGCAATTGCTTACTAATTGATTTGACCTTTCTAACTTAGTGATTCCGGTGAAGCTCTCTCTACACATATCTAATTTTGAGTTTTTCCCTTTCCCTTTTTGTCTTCCATTTCAACAAGGTTGCTATCTTCCAACAGTGCGATTCTGGAAAGAGAAGGAACGGAAGTTCCCTTAGCACGGTTAGTATATATATGTTTCAATCATCACATCGATGCACAACTATATATAGTTGTTCCACTCTCGGTGATGTTTTTCAGTATTAGGAAGATAAGTGAATGATAGCGTTGTTCGGTTTATTGGCTGTCGTATTGTATGGGTACGTTACTGATGCACAATTGTTTATTCAATTGTTTATGGTACGTGTGATGATATATATGATTGGATGCAATATCCCAAGAATAATGTGTTATCTAGCGTTCTATTTTGGGTTAAATATCTTAAGGTTACTTTCATGCATTTGACGGAGATGTGTTTAATTTACCTTTTAAACTAATGTCGTGTTGGAAACTCTTCTACACTTTCCGCGGGTTTGATTTAGAGCAAACCCGTCTCACAAGTCAAAGACTTCCAGGTTGTGGCATGGTGGATCTTTGCTAGGGCGAGGAGAAACTAGTGGATGGTTCAATCAACTGATTTTAGCCACCTTTCCCAGTTGATTTGTTCCCATTGCTCAATCTACTTAGTAAAAGGAGTTGAGTGTTGTTCATCCTCCACTTAAGAGAGTGAACATTACTCTCCTTCCTATTGGTCCACATAATGTGGATCCCACTGCAAAGTGATGTCATGCTTACTAAAAAGTGTATTGCATGATAATTGATAAGTATGACATCACTTTGTAAAAAGTGTATTGCATGATAAGCATAACATCACTTTGTAATGGGGTTTACACCATTTCAACCAATAAGAGAGAGGGTACGTATGAGCAACCCTACTACTACTAGGTCACTGCAGCAGATGAGATGGAAATGGAAACATTCCTTTTATTTTCTCAACTTCACGGAGTTTTTCAGCTTTATATATACGATATGCGTACGTATGTGTGTGTATTCACAGTACAATTACTTTTCTTCGATATCAAGATTCAAAATATCTGCCAGAAATTCATTTTCGTTGCAACAAAAAGAATATCTGCCTACTCGCCCTTCGTCTTTCCCTGCCCTAAAAAAAAATCGTACATACACTCTTCAACCTCTCCCTTTCTCCCTTTCCCTCTCTCTAAAAACCTGACAAACGTGAACTCCCCCACACTCCTCCACATCAGTTCTCTCTCTCTCTCTCTCCTCCTTCCTCCCCACTCTCTTTTTAAGAACCATCCCCCTGCCTCAAACATGGCGGACGAGCACCGAAGCCACCAGAACCCTGACAAATGCAAACCCTCCCACACTCCTCCACCTCAGTCCCCTCCTTCTCCTCCCCCACTCCCCCATCTCTCATTGAAAACCCTCCCACTGCCTCAACAATGGAGGACAGGCAAGGAGGCCGCAAGAAATCCGATGAACACGCCCCCGCCGCTAAGGGAAAACCCTTATCCTTCTCCGGCGACCCCAGTACAAGAACAACCCAAATGATCAACCATCCTTCTTCTTCTGCCGCGGTGGTCCCAAATGTGGCCATGCTTGAGCCCATGCTAGGCTCGTATCTCCACCAAACAACCTTCGCTCCAGATTCTCTCTCTTCTCCCAGAGACACAATAACGGCGAACGATGGAGGCCAAGAACAGGTCCAGAACCCCCACAAAGAAGCCAATGAAAAACTCTTACCCTTCTCCGGCAACCGCACTGCCACAACCACCGATATCTAGATGATGAACGATCCTTCTTTTGCTAACGCCTCCAGGTCAGCTCATTTCGGAGTTTTTGGCGACGGCTCGACCCCGACTCCTAATTCTATCTCTCCCACTGCTGATGATCATGACAGGGTAAACCTTGACCTCTCCCTCCATTTTGTAAATGTCGATCTCCTGAAGTTAAAATAATGTCGTACATGTTTGTGGGATTTTCTTTTGTGGGTTTCGAGCTAATCTTTTGATTGACTTATCTAGGTCGTTAATGTTCAGATGGTTTACGATCGTTCTCTTGCTGCGTTGGGGGCTTATTGCTCCAGGTCAGCTCGTGTTTTCGGCGCCGGCTCGACTCCTAATTCACTCTCTGATACCGCTGATGAAAAGGTAAAATGTTGTGATTTTTTTGGATTTTCTGTGGGGGCCCAATTTTCTTTTCTTGTTGTCTTTTGTGGTTTTGTTAGTTATCTTTTCGGGAAATTCCTGGCTGGTCCTATTTTTTACATGTGGTTCAATGTAGACCCTTTTTTAAGTGTTATCCCATCTAGATCCTTTTTAAAGATGTTTTTACTAATTTGCTCTGGTCGTTATATAGAATTTATACTTTTTTTTAGAGTTCACACCTCTTTACAGAATTCGCACGCTCCAGAATTCCACCTTTTAAGAATTGGTA
Source organism: Rhododendron vialii (assembly GCF_030253575.1). Lineage (NCBI taxonomy): Eukaryota > Viridiplantae > Streptophyta > Magnoliopsida > Ericales > Ericaceae > Rhododendron > Rhododendron vialii. The sequence continues at coordinate 2,788,159 of NC_080557.1, read as the reverse complement.
AAATAAGTCCAGTGTTTGCATTTCCATCTCATATGTAGCAGTGACCTAGTAATAGTATGGCTGCTCATACGTACAAACTGAGTCCAGAGTTTTATTTTGGATCCACGGGTCAAGAACAAGAGTGTAAAAAAATAAACTGAGTCTAGAATTTATACCTTTTTTCAGAGTCCATAATTCCACCGTTTTAAAAAAAGGTCTACATTGAACCACGTGTAAAAAATAGGACCGGCCAGGAATTTTCCGAAAAGATAACTAACAAACCATAAAAAGACAACAAAGGAAGAAAAGAAAATTGGGCCCCCACAGAAAATCCAAAAAACTCACAACATTTTACCTTTTCATTAGCGGTATCAGATAGAGAATCAAGAGTCGAGCCGGCGCCAAAAACACGAGCTGACCCGGAGCAATAAGCCTCCAACGCAGCAAGAGAATGATCGTAAACCATCTGAACATTAACGACCTAGATCAATCAGTCAAAAGATTAGCTCGAAACCCACAAAATAAAATCCCACAAACATTTACGACAGTATTTTAACTTCAGGAGATCGACATTTACAAAACAGAGGGAGAGGTCAAGGTTTACCCTGTCATGATCATCAGCAGTAGGAGAGACAGAATCAAAAGTCGGGGTCAAGCCGTCACCAAAAACTCTAAGATGAGCTGTCCTAGAGGCGTTAGCAAAAGAAGGATCGTTCATCATCTAGATATCGGTGGTTGTTGCAGTGTGGTCGCCGGAGAAGGGTAAGGGTTTTCCATCGGCTTCTTTGTGGGGGTTCTGGACGTGTTCTAGGCCTCCATCGTCCGTCGCTTTTGTGTCTCCGGGAGAAGAAAAAGTATCTGGAGCGAAGGTTGTTCGGTGGAGATACAGGCCTGGCGTGGGCTCAAGCATGGCCGCCTTTGGGTCCACCGCGGCAGAAGAAGGATGGTTGATCATCTGGGTTGTTCTTGTACTGGGTAAGGGTTTTCCCTTGGCGGCGGTGGCGTGTTCATTGGATTTTTGGCGGCCTCCTTGCCCGTCCTCCATTGCTGAGGCAGTGGGAAGGTTTTCAGAGAGAGGTGGGTGGAGGGGACTGAGGTGTGGGAGGGTTCGCATTCTAGTGGCCTCCGTGGTCGTCCACCATGGTTGAGGCAGAAGGAAGGTTTTAAAGAGAGTGGGGAGGAGAGAGAGAACTTGTGTGGGGGGGTTCACGTTTGTCAGGTTTTTAGAGAGAGGTGGAAGAGTGTATGTACGATTTTATTTTTAGGGCAGGGGAAGACGAAGAGCGAGTGGGCAGATATTCTTTTTGTTGCAACGGAAAGAATTAGGGCAGATATTTTGAATCTTGGTATCCAAGAAAAGTAACTGTACTGTGAATACATACGCATATCGTAAATATAAAGCAGAAAAACTCCGTGAAGTTGAGAAAATAATAGGAAGATGGATTAGGTATAAAAAAAAAATAACTAAAATAACTAAGTTTTCTTTTACTTTTGTTCTTGATGCGCATATCCAAAATAAAAACCCTGGACTCTGTTTGTACGTATGAGCAGCCCTACTAGGTCACTGCTGCAAATGAGATGGAAATGGAAACACTGGACTTTATTTTACCAATTCTAAAAGGTGGAATTTTGGAGGTGTGAATTCTGCAAAGGGGTGTAAACTCTTAAAAGATGTATAAATTATGTTTAATGACCAATAAAAACGTCTTTAAAAAGAGGTCTAGATGGGATAGCACTTTAAAAAGGGGTCTACATTGAACCCCATGTAAACAATAGGACCAGTCAGGAATTTCCCGAAAAGATAACTAACAAAACCAAAAAAGACAACAGGGGAAGAAAAGAAAATTGGGCCCCAAAAAAACTAGAACGTTTTACCTTTTCATCAGCGGTATCAGAGAGAGAATTAGGAGTCAAGTCGGTGCCGAAAACACGAGATGAGCTAGAGCAGAAAGCCTCCAACGCAGCAATAGAATGATCATAATCATATGAACATTAACGACCTAGATCAATCAGTCAAAAGATTAGCTCGAAACCCACAACAGAAAATCCCACAAACACGACAGTATTTTAACTTCAGGAGATCGACATTTACAAAATGGAGGTCAAGGTTTACCCTGTCATGATCATCAGCAGTGGGAGAGACAAAATTAGGAGTCGGGGTCGAGCCGTCGCCAAAAACTCTTAGATAAGCTGACCCGGAGGCGTTAGCAAAAGAAGGATCGTTCATCATATGGGTATCAGTGATTGTTGCAGTGTGGTCGCCAGATAAGGGTAAGGGTTTTTCATCAGCTTCTTTGTGGGGGTTCTGGACCTGTTCTTGGCCTCCATCGTCCGCTATTTTTGTGGCTCCGGGAAAAGAGAGAATCTGGAGTGGTGGTTGGTCAGTGAATATACGGGCTTGGCATGGGATCGGGCATGGCCGCATTTGGGTCCACCGCGGGAGAAGAAGGATGGTTGATCATCTGGGTTGTTCTTGTACTGGGGTCACCGGAGAAGGGTAATGGTTTTCCCTCTACGGTGGGGGCGAGTTGGTCGGATTTCTGGCGGCCTCCTTGTGCATGTCCGCCATTGTTGAGACAGTGGGAGGGTTTTCAAAGAGAGATGGGGGGGAGTGGGAGAGGAGAGAAAGGGGACTGAGGTGGAGGGGGTTTGCGTTTGTCAGGGTTCTGGTGGCCTCCGTGGTCGTCCGCCATGATTTAGGCAGGGGGAAGGTTTTTAGAGAGAGTGGGGAGGAGGGTGGAGAGAGAAAAATAGAGGATTGATGTGGAGGAATGTGGGGTTCATGTTTGTAAGATTTTGAGAGAGAGAGGTGGAAGAGTGTATGTACGATTTTGTTTTTAGGGCAGGGAAGGACAAAGGGCGACTGGGCAGATATTCCTTTTCTTGCAACGGATATGAATTGGGGCAGATATTTTGAATCTTGGGATCCAATAAAAGTAATTGTACTGTGAATACACACACATACGTACGCATATCGTATATATAGAGTATACACAGTTTAGTTTGTTGAATTGCGATTAATCATCTATGTAGAAAGAATCACAGGAGCCCATAATGCCAAACATAAATAAACCTTTATTAAACAATGGAAGCATGTTTAAAGAGCTTTTCAGATCCAGTAATTTTGTCAATCAAATGCGTATTTCAATCGGTCACTATAATCTGGGAAGCGTGTTTAAAGAGTTTTTCAGATCCAGCCTTGCGTCACGGCCTTAAAATTATGAGTCAACCGTGAGACCTTAGATCGATGTTATGCTCACTCTTGCTTGCGCGCCTAAGTAAACCAAAAGATGGAAGATTGGAGAGTTGTAGATTTGTAGAGAGAGAATGAGCTTTCACTATAACTTGAATTACAAAGCCTTCAAGTGGTTTGAGCAAATGAGGCCATTATCTATTTATATACCAAGGGAGAAGTTTGAAACACTCTCAACAAATTTTCCAAACTATTCCAATAGAATTCTCCACAAATGTGTGTATAATTCTAGAATTATGTATAGTAATCTAATGGTTCTAGAAGGTTTTTAGAATCCTCCAAACTTCCACCGTAAAATTTACGTCCCCCCACCATAGTGCCCTAGGTTCGAGCTCCACGAGGGGCAGAGTTTGGTAAAGTTTGAGTCCGATTTTGTTCATCCACCATAAAAATAGGTGAACCTTACCCACCTCATTATTGGTCGATACTAACTCATGGAGCCTTATCTACTTTAAAGATGGGTTGAGTTTAAATGGAAATAGAGATAAAATCTAAAACTGACCTATATTGTAACAACTTTTTTTTTTTGGGGGGTCATTCGTTAATCTTAATCTACTCTATCCTAAGGGGATGACTTGGGGAGGGGGATGGGTGGTTACGGAACAACTTTGATATGGAAAATTGCCAGCAAAAACTCCGGAACTTATACAACTCATGTTTTACGCTCTTTCTTTTTCTTGTTTTGCCTATATTTTTTTTAAGTTTACACAACTCATGTTACATGTCGAATTTCAAACTTGTTTTCTGAGTGCCTAGCTAAAAGAGTAACGAAATAACCAACTTCTTTCCTCAATGACCCAACTCATGAGAAGAATCGATGTTCTTAAATTGATGGATTTGCATTTAAAAATAAAACATTTTAGATTTTAGCCTAGTTTTCCTTTTTTGAAGTTTTTCGCTACTTATAAATCAACAAAGTAAGTAAATATACAGGGTGTGCTCAACTAACTAAAATAAGTACTTATTTTTTGAATGAAATGTGATGTATTGTGATAAAACGACCTGTCTCGATCGCAAAGCAGAAAATAAGTACTTAAAAAATAAAACCTTAGCGTAACTGAACCTAATCTTGAATTTTCCACTCACAAAGAACACTTAAATGGAAGGTCAAAAATACCTGAGCTATCCATGCAATTACTCAGATCCTGAATAGCACCTTTTATATAAGTAAGCAAAGGCCACCCTCCCTCTCATCTTCATGCAAATTACAACACCAAAACCACCAAAGAGGAGCCATGAAATATGACCAGAGGATAGAGATGGACAAGGAGGATAGGACACTCCAAAGCTGACTTCTAGTCTTTTAGCCCCATTTCAATCACACACTTAATTGAAACAAGAAATCGTTGACAGTTTTACTGTCACTACTTGTTATTTCGCATAAGTAACTTGCACATACGGGGTAGACTCATTCCATAGATTCGCCGTTTCAAAAAGAAAAAAGAAAAGAGGAGGAGAGGAGAATTATTCTGGTGATACTAAGGAAATTGCGCCATAGAATTTCACAGGGTAGAAATACCAAGAAACCATATTCATATGATCCTTGTGAAAATGTCTGTATGATGTTGTACATACCAATCATAATTAGTTATACCCTCATAAGACTGTGAATCTATATCATTTATTTTTATTACTCCCTCCGTCCCGATTTGTTTGTCTTTTTTTTGACTTATACATATTCCAAATTGACTGTCCAATTTCAAAATCAATGGCTGAGATTATGTTTATTTTTAAATGAATGGATTAGTTTAGATTTCCTTAATAAGTTGGAAATCCAAGATTGGACAAACAAATCGGGACGGATGGAGTAACATTTTATCCACGAATGGGTGAATGGTTAACTCATATGACTTGCATATATGTTTTTTCCGAAAAAAGGCAGTAGAATTACATATGTGTTTTTTCATATTTTAATCCAATGTTGCTTTCAGTCCTATTTAAATTTTTTTTTAGAGTCTCCTTGGTCAACATGATTAATTTTCATGGTTAAAAAAAAAAGTTGAAAACGAATTCCGATTATAAAAGTTAGGGGAAACACAAGTTTTTGAATGGTAATTAATTTCAGGGACAGCTTTGAGCTAAGCTGGACAAGGGCACCAGCTTAAGCACTCAAAATTAGAGCTTTAGGTAGGTACAGTGAGGTATGTAATATATATTTAAGCTTAGTGGAAAAGCTTAGTTTTAGGGAAAGTGACGGCCCATGACGTGTTTTGATAATTAATACCCTTCAAGGATATTTTCAGCATTAACAAATGTTCTTAGCTTGTCATTAGCGGATATTAATTATCAAAACACGTCTTTGGCCGTCATTTTCCCTTAGTTTTACTATTTAATAGATACATGGTTAAAGTCTGTGGGGCCTTTTTTTTTTTTATTCTTTATGAGAATTTTTTTTGCTTAACGGTTGTGGTACAACCATTAATTCCTTGTTGTAATTAATGGTCAGAATTCACTCAAAACTCTCTTGAGTTATCTCTTCCCTGAAAGAATTTATTTAAAATTTGGACCGTCTGGAAATAATTTTGGACGGTTGAGATACATGGAATTTTGAACTATTAAATGCGACAATTTTTTTTAAAGGTAGTTGTCAATGTTTCATGCTTGCAAAGAAAAGTTCATTTATCTAAAAGTGTATAAACAATCGAACACCCTAGTGTCTCTCTCTCTCTCTCTCTCTCTCTCTCTCTCTCTCTCTCGGGTTTACTTTCTGTGACCGATCGTGCACAGCAGCTGTGCACAGACCCCGTTTTCTCCCGCCTCGGGTCGCGCAAAGATGATCGGAGCCGCTCATTTTGTTCAAAATATGTCGTTTAAAGTCTCTGTAAAAAATGAGCTTCGTTCGATATCGTTAGAGGCGTTCAACTCTTTGTTTAAGGTATGTACATGTCTCTCTGATCTTCTAATTGTTGTTTTCGACCTGTATATGATTCTAATACCATACCTCATAATGACACGACATCTATCGGCGACGGGCAGGAACAACTTGGTCTTGAGCTCGAGTTTGTCAAGGTTTTGATGGTAACTGTTCGGCCGTCCTGCGTTTTCACCTTCTACATAACCTTTGAGGCTAAGGATCTTGCTGATGAGGCCAAGGTTAAGACCTATCAAACACAGGTGTTAATGGGATTGCCCCGTGGCACGTGGAAAGTGAAAACTATGAGGCCCAAACCTAACCTGGATGAACAAGGTAAGATTAATCCTTTGGCACTTAATTTTGCTTCTCTGACAATGTGCTTAGTTAGGATTTTGTAATATGCAGGTGATTGTTGGATCTTTTGCTTTTTTTCGCCACAATATTCATTTACTATTTTTTTTTACCTTTCTAACTTATTCCGGTGAAGCTCTCTCTACACAGATCTAATTTTGAGTTTTTCCCTTTCCCTTTTTGTCTTCCATTTGAACAAGGTTGCTATTGTCCAACAGCACCATTCTGGAAAGAGAAGTAACAGAAGTTCCCTTAGCACGGTTAGTATACGTTTCAATCATCGCGTCGATGCACAACTTTAGTTGGTCCACTCTCGGTGATGTTTTTCAGTACTAGGAAGATAAGTGAATGATATCGTAGTTTGATTTATTGGCTGTCGTACTCTATGGGTTACTGATGCACATTTATTTTTTCAATTGTTAATTTATTGTACATGTGATAGTATGATTGGATGCAATTTCCCGAGAATGTGTTCTCTAGCATGCTAGTTAATTGGGTTGAATAACCGAAATTCTCAATGTTTCTTTCGTACATTTGACAGAGATGTGTTTACTGCCATACCTCCCATATCACTGTAGAAAATCACCCAAACAAACTAGGAAACATGGATGCAACCTTAAGGGGATTTCACCAATAATGGCATAGAAAAAGAATTAAGGGGGAGAGCTTCACAAAGGTGATCTGGGTACCCTTAATGCTAAGGTGGAATCTAATCTTGTTAACTAGACTAGCAAAGGGTTTGAATGTCGTGGAAAACTCTACAATTCCGCCTGGAAAACTCTACAATTCCGCCTGCTTGACACGGTAGTATGGTACACCATGGCTGCCCAAGCAAGCTTTCAAATGATATTGGAAAAGGCACCATTATCTGGAAGGTGAAAAATATCTAAGCGATCCATGCAATATATTATTGAGATCCTGCTTAGCACCCTTTATTTATACAAAGACCACCATCCCTTGCATCTCCATGTGTCACAACATTAATATCACCAAAGAGGAGCCATGATACATTATCATAGAATAATGGACATGAAGGATAGGACACTCCAAAGTTTAGTTCTAGCTTCTTTTCTGTTATCCCAATCAATCACACAGTAATTTGAGTTTTTTGTTGGACACTTTTGCAGTCACTAGTTATGTTGCATTAGTAACTTGAACAGAGGGTAGACTCATTCCAGGGGAATTTTATTCTCCGTTTCAGAAGAGGAAAAGAAATATTCTGGTGATATGAAGGAAATTGTCATAGAATTTCGTAGGGTGTATATTTCCACATGCACGAGGATAGTTACCCCCCTTAACTTTCCGCAAGGCCAACGAAATCTGTTTTATGTTCTGCCAAAGACTTAAGAGAGAGCATGCTGCTTTGAGGGGGTGATTAACTCCCGTGTTCGACAAAGCCTTATCTGTTTGATCCTATCGAATGCGTCTGTATGAGATGTACGTACCAATAATAGTTATACTCTCGTTGGAATGTGTACACATGATGTATATATTGTTTACGTTTATTAGCATTTAACCCACCAATTGGTGGATGAACTCATATGGCTTTCTTTTGGCCAATAATTGGCCTTTTTGCCCTGTTATTTTCAGGCGGAGTTCAATGCAAAGATATTTCGGGGGTTGCTTATGGAGTTTCAAGAAGATTATGACGATCTATTATATATGTAAATAAGCGGAATAGATTTACAGCTCTTATTGAGAAATGGAATGTTCGGCCATTTGTACTGATGCACTCAACTTTTGGATGCATTTACCTGTTTGGTTTTTTTGGGTGTGGACAACCAATTAGTTTTTGGAGAGATTTATGCGTCTCTTTTACTGGGCATATCAACTACTCAATATGTCGATCAATTTTTTCATGTACCTTCTCTAAAGCTGTGTGGGAGGCGGAGAGAAGAATAAGGGGCACCTTGTTTCTGTGAGCCTCATGGATACCGTGGATTGGTGCGGTAGGAGAGTTAAAGGAAAGACTTTGGCTGGAGAGGAACCAACGAATTTTTCATAATAAGGCTCTTCCTATTGGAAAGATTATCCAGAACATTGAGAGTAATATAAGGATTTCCTGAGCTCAATGAGGATGGTGGATCCTTCTTAGGTAACTAAAGCCTTGCGCCTTGATTGGGGGATCTCAGAAAGAATAGACACATCATGAACCACAATAGCAGCAGAAAGAGGTGCTACTTGAGGGGAGAAAGAAGTATCAGAGCAAGGCACCTCAGAAAAAATAGGTTGACCATCCTCTACTCCAAGAGACATTACCCATATCCATCACCTCAAGAGGTTCCACAAAACCAAGAGCTGCATCAGAAACAAAACCAGAGGAATCCAACACAGCAAACCTGTTACTTGGAATACTAGGCTGACCACACTCAGTCTGGACAGGCACCTTTGGATCTGATATAGCAGAGTAGGGGACAGCAGCTGCCTTACCCTTATGTTGTTAAGTCACCCAAACCTGCTGAGGACCCGGAAGAGAATTCCGATGAGGAACATGCACAACAGGCTGAAAATTCTTTGGACATCCATCTCCACTATGACCGAACACCTTACATACCAAACATGGGAGGGGCTTCCAAGGATACTTAGCCATGATTTCAACTTCCCTCCCACTACTAAGACGAAGACAGAAAGAAGAGGGGAGAGAAGTTCCAACCTTGATTTCAACACAAACCCTGGCATAGCTACGTTGTTTACAACTATCAGTCACGGAGTCAGCATAGAGGGGTCTCCCGACTGCACTAGCAACATAGCTAAGGCCAGGAGCAGTCCAATATTCAAGTGGAACATTATAGAACTGTACCCAAATAGGAATTCGAGCCAATTGATCCTTAACGAGACACATTTGGGGTTCCCATTTTTTCAGAATCATCAAGCAACCCCCAATATGCGAAGGTCCAGAATCCTAAATACGCTTATACGCAGCATCATTATTGAAAAGGAAAAACTAGAAACCATCCTCATTCGAAAGAACATCAGTAATTCCAAATTTAGCCCAAATTCTGGATACAATGGATTTAACAGACAGGAATGGAACTTTCTTGTCCAAGAAATAGCCTACTAAACAGGACTGCCATTTCTGAATGCCAAGCTCCCCAACATCGGGGGGGAGGAGTTACAAAGAGCTTCCCTCCGTCCTCAGAGGGAGGAAAGAACTGAAGTTCCATAACCCCGCCCTCATTATCCTCATAAACAAGCAAATTCTTCCGAGGAGTAGAGGAATTTCCCAAATTAGCAGGTATGGAATTAGAGACTGTAGAAATACCTTCAATCAACTTTTTAGAGAAATTATCCTCAGCCTTCTGACGAAGAACCAAATTCTCCATAGATAGGGCTTTAATTTGTCGCGCCACCGTATCATCGGAGCTTCCAAACTGCAAATGAGAAAAGATCTTTCGAAGATCCTCATCCGGTAATTCAAACGCGACATTCCGTTTAGAACACAGCGAAACCCTAGGGAGTTGTTCAGGAAGCAACCCAGGGGTCGAAATCCCTTCCTTAAGGGGGCCGTCGAAATGACCCTTAGGGGTAAGAGAAACACGAACAGGAGGGCCTAGAGGAGGAAAATTATCATGGGAAACAGAGAAGGGAGACGAAACTGCTGTGGAGTATTTGAATTTCAAACACGCTCTTCGTACAGAGAAATCTTCCTAAGCCAAAAAGATCGAATGTCGATGGGGCAGCAATTAGAAATGTCATCCGAGTATGTACCTTTTCGTATGGAATTACTACTCATTTATTATGGTACTCCCTCCGTTCCAATTTGTTTGTCCAATTATTAAAATTCGAGTCTTTCAAAAATATACATATATCTTACATTTTATAATATTTTTTTATAATTTGAAAGATTTTGTATAATAAATTTAATTGAGATCTACCAAACAAGATCCATATTATATATTAAAAAAACATTACGAATTGAAAGTTATAGACAATTTTTTTTGAGGTCAAATACTTTAGAAAAGTCAAAAAGTGGATAAACAAATCGGGACGGAGAGAGTATTTAATTATGGTATGATTGATCATGTGTTCCCCTTTTCCTGTCCCCACGTATACCCTTACCCATGCATTTGTCCACATGATATATCAACCTTCCATTAAATCTCTCATCCTCCTGCAACCTCCCTCTCTCTCTCTCTCTCTCTCTCTCTCTCTCTCTATACATATATATATATATATATATATATACACACACACACACACACACACACGTACGGGGCGGTTCCGGGAACACTTAAAAAAACCCTCCAAATCTTAATCTCATCGTTCCCGATCAAATTTTGATGATCTGAGCCGCTCAATGTGTTCAAAATATGATTTTAAGGGTGCCCGCAAAAAATTGGCAAAAAAACAAACCGAAATGGCTTGATTTGAGCAGTTTTTTTATTGAACCGTTCAATAAAAAACTGTTCGGATGAAGCCCTTCGCGGTCATTTTTTTTGCTGATTTTTCGTTGGCACCTTTAAAATCACGTTCTGATTACATTGAGCGGCTTGGATCATCAAAATTCGATTGAGAACTTGGGGGGGGGGGGGGGGGGGGGTTTAAGGGTTTTTTTAAGTGTCCCCGAAACCCTTATGATATATATATATATATATATATATATATATATATATATATATATATATATATATATATATATATATATCTTTGGGTTTTAAGTAACACACATCAATTCGCCTTGTAGGCTAATAGACCCAAGTCCTTTGACTGGCGTAGTGTGTGGGGACACCTGAACCCAGTAATTAACCAAGAAGGTAAAATTCAAAACCAATTAGTACTGCAGTAGTATTTTAAAAATTACTGTATGCATGCGGGTATTATTTTTATTATTTCATATATATGTTGGGCACTGGTGGTCTCGGAGGCTACGGCAATAGGTTATTCAATCCATGCTGTTAGAGATACTTTGTTGAAACTTGCTGGACAGGAGTTGATCGATAATGTCTATGCCGATAGCATGGTTAATTATACAAGCAACCTCACTGACCATCCGACTCAACGGGATTTGCCAAGAGAGCCCTGACTCATTCCCTTACTCGGGAGAGAAGGGCCTTTCTAGGGAGAAAACCGAGCTGGAGGTTAGCTTTATAATAAATTCATTTATTTTTATTACTATTCTAATTCTAATATTTATAAACGAAAATAAATATTTTTATTTTTTGTTGCCTTTCGATAGAAATTGTCTTCCGTGAAGATTATTGGCACTCACAAGATTGACCGGGAAAACGAAGAAGCCTTGGAATGGGCAGTGAGGCAATGTCCAGTTGAGTTGCTTGTGGCATCAAACTCACGAAGGATTTCGCTAACCTTAAAAAAGGATGTAAGTAAACTTTTTTTTTTTTTTTTAGGGGTATGGGTTCTAACATAAAGATGAGGTTTTGTGTTAAACTACTAATTATTTGTTTGTTTCAATTTTTTTTTTGTTTACGATGTATACAAAGGCACTAGAGTTCCTTCAGACCTAATGGGAAATAATGTATATCATGCAATTCTGATCATTGACTTTGATACCACAACTGAAGGCGAAAGTTACTGGATCTTTAAAAATTCGTATGGAACTGCTTGGGGCGATAACGGCTACGGGAAGATAGCAAGGAACAGATCTTTGATTTACGAATCAATGTATCCATATTTTAGAATAAGAGGAAAGCTGCAACATCTATATATGGTTGAGGGTTACGATCGTAAATCAAAGATCTGTTCCTTGCTATCTTCCTGTAGCCGTTATCGCCCTAAGCAGTTCCATGCGAATTTTTAAAGATCCAGTAACTTTTGCCTTCAGCCGGGGTATCAAAGCCAATGATTAGAATTGCATGATATACACTATTTCCCATTAGGTCTACTGAAGGAACTCTAGTGCCTTTGTATACATCCTAAAAACAAAAAAGATTTGAGACACAAACAATTACTAGTTTAACACAAAACCTCATCTTTATGTCAGAATCCTTTTTAAGGTTAGCGAAATCCTTCGTGAGTTTGATGCCACAGGCAACTCAACTGGACATTGCCTCACTGCCCATTCCAAGGCTTCTTCGTCTTCCCGGTCAATCTTGTGAGTGCCAATAATCTTCGCAGAAGACAATTTCTATCGAAAGGCAACAAAAAATAAAAATATTTATTTTCATTTATAAATATTACAATTAGAATAGTAATAAAAATAAATGAATTTATTATAAAAGCTAACCTCTAGCTCGGTTTTCTCCCTAGAAAAGCCCTTCTCCCCCGAGTAAAGGAATGAGCTAGGGCTCTTTGTATAATTAACCATGCTACCGGCATAGACATTATCAATCAACTCATGTCCAGCAAATTTCAACAAAGTATCTCTAACAGCGTGGATTGAACAACCTATTGTCGTAGCCTCCGAGACCACCGGTGCCCAACATATATCTGAAATAATAAAAATAATACCCACATGCATACAGTAATTTTTAAAATACTACTGCAGTACTAATTGGTTTTGAATGTTAAAATCCGAAAAAAAATCAGGACTTTACCTTCTTCTTGGATAATTACTGGGTTCAGGTCTCCCCACACACTACGCCAGTCAAAGGACTTGGGTCTATTAGCCTACAAGGCATGAATTGATGTGTGTGTTACTTAAAACCCACAAAGATATAGATATATATATATATATATATAGAGAGAGAGAGAGAGAGAGAGGGGTGGGGGGTTGCAGGAGGATGAGAGATTTAATAGAAGGTTGAGATATCATGTGGACAAATGCATGGACAAGGGTATACGTGGGGACAGGAAAAGGGGAACACATGATCAATCATACCATAATTAAATACTCTCTCCGTCCCGATTTGTTTATCCACTTTTTGACTTTTCTAAAGTATTTGACCTCTAAAACAATTGTCTATAATTTTCAATTCGTAATGTTTTTTTAATATATAATATGGATCTTGTTTAGTAGATCTCAATTAAATTTATTATACAAAATCTTTCAAATCATAAAAAAATATTATAAAATGTAGGATATATGTATATTTTTGAAAGACACGAATTTTAATAATTGGACAAACAAATTGAAACGGATGGAGTACCATAATAAATGAGTAGTAATTCTATACGAAAAGGTACATACTCGGATGACATTTCTAATTGTTGCCCAGTTGACATTCGATCTTTTTGGCTCAGGAAGATATCTCTGTATGAAGAGGCGTGTTAGAAATTCAAATACAACACGGCAGTTTCGTCTCCCATCTCTGTTTCCCTTGATAATTTCCTCCTCTAGGCCCTCCTGTTTGTGTTTCTCCTACCCCTAAGGGTCATTTCAACAGCCCTGTTAAGGAAGGGATTTCGACCCCTGGGTTGCTTCCTGAACAACTCCCTAGGGTTTCGATGTGTTCTGAACGGAATGTCGCGTTGAATTACTGGATGAGGATCTCCGGAAGATCTTCATCAAGCATAATTCCATCAGCATCAAATACAGCAAAAGCAATCCCATTGAATCATGAAATCACAGAAAACTGATTTACAGCAGAATTCATCAATAAGTCAGTAATAGTTCAGCTCATTATTCAGCCATGTCTAACAGCAATTGGAGCATCAACATTTGGAGTGTAAATAGACACCTCTCATGTCACTTGCCCAGCATCTCTTTGCCCTCCCCACGTTTGGGAGTTGGAAAGAGAGACATAGAACACCCCTGAATATCCTGAATTCAACAAAAGGAATCTTCAGCAAGAGTACAGTAGAAATCAGGTCCTTATTCAGCTCAGTTCCATTAGTAACAGAAGGAGTAAAAGTATTCCCATTAAATCATGGAACCCCAACAAACTGATTTCCGGCAAGAAACATCAACATTGCAACAATAGTTCAACTCGTTAAGCAGCCATGACCAATATCAATAGGAACACCAGCAGTTGGACAATAAAACATGCTCAGAACACCAATAGTAATCCAGCTATCTATTAGCCCTCCCCACATACGGTTGGGAGTTGTAAAGAGATAATAGTACACACCTGAATATAATAAGCATTTGGATAGTTGAGATACCCAAATTCTAAAATTCTTCATGAAACACAACCTGCACGAAATAACAGCTTTGCCTCAATTCAGGTAAGGCCCACACTTGACTGATACTCTTAGCCCTCCAAAGCTGTGGAGTTGAAAGAGTACTGGATTTTCAGACAACATCTTCATGACTTCTTGTCCATAAACTTCAGCTTTCATTGACCTCATTAGCCCTCCATAACATTTAGGATTTGAAAAGAGGACTGACATCTAGTAGGCCTCTTAGCCCTTCCCAGAGTTGGGAGTTGAAAAGAGGAAGATACCATACCCGTTCAATATGTACAACAAGACCAGCAGTAGGTGTAGCCCAAAGAATCCATATGACTCTTAGCCCTCCAAGTTGCAAGAGCAAAGTACAAGTCATTCAACAACCACATCAGTAACAGCATCAAGGGAGCATACCACAGCACCAATATTGGAGCAGCAACACTTGAAAGTTACAAAGATTGCAGCACAGCCGTCCAAGAGTTAGGATGAGAGCAGACAAGAAGACACTATAGACTCCAAAAAAAAAAAAACCACAAAAGAAAAGGACTCTAACACACAATAGGAGACAAACACCACCTCACACTCAACCCAGCAACAACAAAGAAAGGACCAAAAATAACAACACCAACCCCACCACCCAGACACAAGCCACCCAAACGAGAGAGCTAACCCAGACCCCCAACCCCAAAACCAAACCAAACAAAGCAAAGGAAAAAAAGAGGAAAACACCAAAAGCACAAGACTTAAGACCCCACCACAGCCCCACCCAGAAGACCGAGACCCAAACAACCCACCAAACAAAGACCAAGAAAGCTCTTACACCTTCACTTTCCTGATTCCATTCTAAATTCCACTTGAAATCTTCAACGGAGTAAACATGTAAATTGAATCTACCTTTTATCCATAACGCCATTCTGGTTTTTACCAAGTCCGTGATATCATCCACCTCCCAAGCTTTGTTATTAAACACTGTATCATTTCTACACAGCCATAGTGTCCACAGCACTGCATAGAAAGTGGCTTGCCAATATATTTTTTCCAGATTTTTAAACCATTTCAAAATAGGAAGAAATTCTTCACCGATGCAGGACTGACCTATACCAAGTTCCACCACACCATCACTTCATCCCATACCTTCCTAGCAACATTACATAGAAGGAGGAGATGATGGGTATTTCCACCTCTACGTTGCAGAAGGGGCAGAACTAATACTTCTTCCGAAAAAAACAGTGAATATTCACTAATATGAGAAACAATATTCACTAATACCTATGAAACTAGAAACGCGTGAATATTGTCTAGCTCTAGCCACATTCACAAAAGTTTAACAAATACACTAAAATCCCAACATCTCTTGAAGCACATCTCTTGTATAAAATTAAATTAGCTCATGCAACAAAAGTACAGTTATTCTTCATCTATATAGTTTTTCATTTAGAATTCACATTGACCTTTTTCATAAATTTCATTTTGCTGAGAGGTTGTTAACGTTAATTAGAAGTAATATGGTTTTGTTTAAATCAGGAAATACCAATACCATCATTGTTCGGTGCTCAACGACCCCACAATCCTGTTCCACCCGCAATTCGGTTCCACACGGGCGATACTATCCGCAGCCCTATCCGGTTCCATGCTTTCCACAGGCTCCTCGCCAGTTAATTCCACGACACCGCATCCTGCATCCACAATACTATCCTGTCTTTCGGCATCTATATGGAGTAGGCGTTTTCCTTACTGTTGACTGAAGTTATCTCATGAATCAGGTACAGATACAAGGACCCAATACGTGTTGGGCGTTCATAGTGGCGGAGTAAGTTAGTGTACGTTACCGAATCATCCGTGAAGGTGGTGCAGTGGTGCTTGTTCCACGAGAATTAGTGGATAATGTCAATTATTGGAAAAGATGGAACTACACGTGTTCCTTGACAAGACCATTTAGGTACGTTAGGTCTATAGGTTTATGCCGAGAGACTCTCTCGACGTTCCCATTTAGCTATTTCAAAATGCAGCCCAGATTTTAGAGGACAGAAGTAGAGGTATTTCTATAAAGGAAATCCAACCATTTAGTACTTTACCTTATTAATTATTGAGAAATGGTAAAATTCAACCATTTTTATTGGCTGAAAGAATTCATCTTGTGAGAAAGGACAAAAATTAAGAATTTAGTGTTTTATTATTATTCCTACATTTATATTACGAGTCTCTACGCTTGTAGTATTAAAATTTGATATGCTTTTTTACTGCCTTTTAATAGGACTTGTTAGTTGTGCGCATTCGAGGCACAAATAGAGTGCAGATAAGTAACGAAAGTGTCATTAAAGAGATGCTGCTGTCTGGACCACTTGCAGGGGGGTTAGTTCTGACGGACGAGTTTATAGTTCGGATCTCATCTCGACCAATACCAGGCCCCGAACTGACCTCTGTAAGACTCATAAACTCATCCGTCAGAACTAACCCCTTGCAAGTGGTCCGGACAGCAGCGCCTCTTCAATGGCACTCTTGTCATTTATCTGCACTCTATTTGTGCCTCGAATGCGCACAGCTAACAAGTCCTATTAAAAGACAGTAAAAAAGCATATCAAATTTTACTACTACAAGCGTAGAGACTCGTAATATAAATATAGTAATAATAATAAAGCACTAAATTCTTAATTTTTGTCCTTTCTCACAAGAAGGATTCTTTCAGCCAATAAAAATGGTTGGATTTTATCATTTCTCAATAATTAATAATATAAAGCACTAAATGGTTGGATTTTAATTTTAAAAACAAAATTATAGAAATATCCCTACTTCTGTCCTCTTAAATCTAGGCCGCATTTTGAAATAACTGAATGGGAACGTCGAGAGAGTTTCCCGGCATAAACCTATAAACCTAACGTTCCTAAATGGTCTTGTCAAGGAACACGTGTAGTTCCATCTTTTCCAATAATCGACATTATCCATTAATTCTCATGGAGCCAGCACCACCACACCAACTCCACCAGTGATTCGGTAGCGTACACTAACTACCTCCGCCACTACGAACGCCCAACACGTACTGGGTCCTTGTATCCGTACCGAATTCATGAGATAGCTCCAACCAACAGTAAGGAAAACGCTTACTCCATGTAGATGCCGAGAGACAAGATAGTATTGTGGATGCAGGATGCGGTGTCGTGAAATGTACCGGCGAGGAGCCTGTGGAAAGTGTGGAACCGGATAGTGCCGCCCATGTGGAACCGAATTGCGGGGATGCGGAACAGGATTGCGGGGTCATCAAGCACCGAACAATGATGGTATTGGTATTTCCTGATTCAAACAAAAACCATATTACTTCTAATTAAAGTTAACAACCTCTCAACAAAATGAAATTTACGGGAAAGGTTAATGTGAATTCTAAATGAAAAACTAAATAAATAAATAGATGATGAATAACTGTACTTTTGTTGTTGCATTAGCTAATTTAATTTTATACAAGAGATGTGTTTCAAGACATGTTGGGATTTTAGTGTATTTGCAAAACTTTTTGTGAATGTGACTAGACCTAGACATATTCATCCGTTTCTAGTTTCATAGGTATTAGTGAATATTGTTTCTCATATTAGTGAATATTCATTGTTTTTTTCGGGAGAAGTATTAGTTACTGTTTCGTTTTGACAAGTATACCTATACCTATCGTTTTAAAAAAAGTAGTGAATATTCACTGTGGTGAGAAGTATTAGTGAATATTCACTGTTTTTTAGAAGTATTACTGATGTTTTTTGGAGAAAAGTATTATTAGTGAATATTCACTGTTTTTGAGAAGTATTAGTGATGTTTTTTTAGAGAAAAGTATTATTGGTGAATATTCACTGTTTTTGAGAAGTATTACTGATGATTTTTTGGAGAAAAGTATTATTAGTGAATATTCACTTGGTTGAGATCAGCAGCAGCTTTGTTGTTGAAGACAACATCATTCCTTGTAATTTAAATAGACCACAATGTTGCAAAAAAACAGCACTCCCAAAAATATTTTTTCAGATTTTTGAACCGAAAAGAAAACCACCAAGAAGATAAACCCAGCAGATTCGAAGGAATCACCCAATCTATATTCCACCACTCTGCTATTTCCGACCAAATTTGCCTAGAAAACGGGCATGTTATCAGGACATGCTCTGGTGTTTCCTCTTCCAATAGACAAAATGGACATGCCAAAGCCTGCTCATCCATTCCCAACAAAATGTTTCTACTATTCAAGAAAGATCTAGTTGCAATCCTGCTTTGACACGCCAACCAAACAAAAATCTACCTTTAGAGGACTTTGAAAAGTATTACTGAATATTCGTTTTAGTGAATATTCACTCTTTTTTCCGGGAGAAGTATTAGTCACTGTTTTGTTTTGACAAGTAGTGAATATTCACTGTGGTGAAACCTATGATTTTAAAAAGTAGTGAATATTCACTGTGGTGAGATATTAGTGACTGTTTTTTGAGAAGAGAAAAGTTTGTTTCTTTATTTGTGAATTTTTTGAGAAGTATTAGTCAAATTTTGGAGAAAAGTATTATTAGTGAATATTCACTGTTACAGGTGAAACCATTTAGTAATACTGGTGAAACCATTTTAAAAGTAGTAGTGAATATTCACTGGGTTTTTTGAGAAGTATTAGTAGTAAATATTAAAAGTAGTAGTGAATATTCATTCACTGATATTCATTTCTTTGAGAAGTATTAGTAAATATTCACTCTTCTTTCCTTTTGAGAAGTAGTAGTGAATATTTCTTCCCCCAAATTCCTCAACGTGCACAATGTGGGCAGAGCCAAGAACCGCAAAACAAAGCAACCTATTCGCAACTCAAGCCAAACCTATCCGCGACTCAATCCAAAACGCTGCCACCATTCATGCATTACAGTTGAGGTAATATTACAACAGTTATTCCAAAATTTTGCCATTTTTTAACTTATTCTCTTAAGAAGGATTCATAAGCTACATGGAATGGAATGGAATAAAGGACTATTGTAACCTTTGTAACATGGATTAAAATCAGTTCATTTTTCAAGCAAAAAACGGTGCATTAAAAAGGGAGCACAGAACATCTGGAGACATTTACAAGCGAAGGGAGAGGATTACCTTGTCGTCATCAGCAGGAGGAGGAGGATTCGGGGTCTGAGCCGGAGGCCTTTGGGTCCACCAAAAAAAGAGAAGGATTCATCTGAAAGTGAGTCAAAAATCAGCTCAAAAAAAAAACAAAAAGAAAATCCCACAAACGCGAGAAGACATTTAGAGGTCAAGGTTTACCTTGTCGTCATCAGCAGTACGGGAAAAGGGGGATTTTTGGTCGCCCGTGGGAAGGTTTTCCGAGAGAGATGGGTGGAGGGAGGGTGGAGAGAGAGGGGACTCATCAGGTGGAGGGGTGAGTGCCGGTTTGTGTTCGTGAGGGTTCAGGGGGCCGAACTGGTCGTCGTCGGCCATTGATGTAGATCTGGAAAGGTTTTTAGAGAGAGAGAGAGAGAGAGAGAGAGAGTGAGTGATGAGTGAGAGACACTCAGGGTGGGGGTTGGCGTTTGTGTTGAAAGATAAGCTTTAGTTACAAAAAAACAAAAACGTCTGCCAGCATCAGATTTGAGAAAAAGAAAAAAGTGAACAGACTTTTGAACTTCCTGATGTACTTTAGAATTTGCAAAATAAGAGATTATCTCATTTTTATTTTTTTTCCCTTATTTTTCTGCCTGTAAATAGACTTGTAAATCTGATTGTTAAAAGCATGAGTGAAGTAAGAGAGAATCAGAGAGATGAAAAGAAACAGAAAATTTCCTCCTCTTAGTATGTTTTTATTTATATTAAGTGAAATACAAAATTGTGAGTTTATGTGTTCAATTCTTTTGTCGAGTTCATTCAAAATCAGTGTCTGAAAAATACTCCTCCACCTAACAAATCGGTATCAGGGCCTTAGGCGCATGCGGAAAAAAACCTTTCTCAAAAAAAATTTACCTTCGGCCTTCTACTGGTATTTTTCATCCAGAAAATAGCTCCCTCAAAAATAGAGTTGTGAGTGCAGATTATAGATCGTTTCAGCCAAGTCGATCGACTTCGAGTTCGGAACCACACACGCCGCTCCGCTCCATAGTGAAAAAATCAAACCACCAGTTCGACATCACCTGAAGATGTCTCTCAAAGACGAGCAAATCCGGCAATGCAATTCTCACTTCACATTTGCGGCAAGAAGAATAAGAAGCAAATTGTTTTTCTTCTTGTGTGAGAGAAATCAAATCCACCACAGATTTCGATTTTATCAAAGAATGCTATCTTTGAAGTTAATTTCGGTATTCCAAAAAATTCGGACCCACGGCCAGACTTGTCTGATCCCATTTATTACAAACCAAAGAGGTGGTTGTCCTTTTCCAAAGAGTAGTTGGAAGTTTGATCCCATTTAAATTAAGAACATTTAATAGGTGGGCATTGTGCCATAATTAATTGTACCAATAAGAACCAAAAAAAATTGCTGAGAGACGAACCTAACACTTCTCCCTCCCTCTCTCTCTCTCTCTCTCTCTCTCTGGGGGAGGAGTAGCAGCACTGCCGGAGCCAGCAGGGTTTCTTTATGAATACTACTGCTAAAATAGGACAAAAGAGAAAACAGGCCTTTTTCTCTCACGTCTTTTGTTTTTTGTTTTGTTGTTTCCGAAATAATCTCACCTTTTTCAACCCATATTCTTTCACCCGAACCAAAATTCATTCCGTTATAAGTAATGATCATTTATTGTTTGTTCCAAAGAAAAAGAAAAAAAAAAGAAATTATTTATTGTCTCTTACAGTGGAAGACGATTTTGGCCTTAGAGTAGAGTAGCATATATGAATTCATTTGGCAACTCTCAACATTTTACCAGTAAATTAAATGACACAATCATAAGTGTGTATCGGGACGGTTCCCAGGACCCTTTAAAAAACCTCTATAAAAACGGGACTGCTAATCATAGGCATAGGTTAATAAGTGAAAAAGTCGGTGAAACCAAAAATGGTGTCGATCCTATTTACACTTAAGGATTAGGGCGCTCATTGCAATCCATGCAACTTTTTTTCCCACATAAATGCTGAAGTATTAGCTTTGTGATTTGGACGATGAATGGTTCAAATCGTTAAATATATATATCTTTGTAATTTTCATTTAAAGACAATAAGAGAATTGAATCAATTCTTTACATTTAAAAAACCCGGAATAGTACTGATTAGACACTTAGGCTCCGTTCCAGAACACCGAATAAGTACTTATTTTTTAATAAGGCAATTTTAAGCTCAAAAATAATGAATTTTTTAAAATTTTAAAATATGCAATATGGATCTTGTTTAAGAGATCTCAATGAGATCTTTAATACGGTGCAAAAAAAATTGAAAATTTATTTTTCGTTTACATTATTTTTTAGTTTGAAAATGTGAAATAAGTACTTATTTTTTAAGGTGTTCTGGAACGGGCTCTTAGCTTTTCTCTTCTTATTATTTTTGCAACAATTTTGTAACAATAACAATGGACTAGCACTAAACAACGTCACCAGCCTACAAATTTAAATAGTTATTTTTTTATATTTTCCTATTTCTAAACAAAAAAGAGTCAAAGATATATTTGAATTGGAAATTGTGAACTACCTCTTGTTCGTTGAAACCCTTCCCCTCCGAGTTGAGTTTTGTTCATTCTTCTTAAAAAATGGTGAACATTACCCTCATTTCTATTGGTTGAAAGGGTGTGGATCTCACTACAAATTAGTGATGTCATACTTACCAAAAAGTGTATTGCAAATGTAAGCATGACATCACTTATAATGGGATCCACACTATTTCAACCAGTAAATGGTAGGGTAATATTCACTCTTTTTTAAAAAGGGTGAACAAAATTGCACTCATTTCCCTTCCCTTAGACTAAGAAGGGAAGGACAAAAGCAAATCGGTATGCAGCTATGCTACTTCCACATCCTCCAATCAATCCTTTATAATGGGTTATTTTCTCAATGAAAATGAATCAGTAATTCAATTATAAAAGTCAAATCTTTATGGAATATGAAAAACCAAAAGGACGGGTCCAGGGCAATAAAATTTAGAAAAATATACGGATTGGCAAATAAAAGTGCTAATGCTACAAACCGTCCATAATTTGTTAAAGCTTCCATGATAGCCAAATTAAGTAATAAAATACCTCGTATTTTTCCTCTGTCTCGGGCAGTCTTGCAATCCAATGAAGTAGCACTGTTATCCTTTGCATTTAGACACTGTAGCAAGTAAAATATTAGAAAATGAAAAATACTTTTTTTGAGGGTTTGGATCGAGTTGATGTTACATAACCTCAACCCATTGCCTGCCTCGAACCCATCCCAAATATATTTATACCAATTTAATTAGAATTTTACACCGGATAAAATAAATATTATACTACCAAACATAATTCATCTCTTATTGTAATTAATCAGGCTGCAATAAGGAAATTGAGGATAGTGCCCATCAATAAGGTAATAAGAACATTTAATTAGGTGGGCATTGTGCAATTAAATTGTACCAGTAAGGAATGGAGCCAAAAAATTTGGGTGCCGCTATTCGCAGCCCTTTATTTTCTCCCGTAGCCCATTACATTTCGGTAAATGGTTGTTGAAAATCATAAATAACATTTCGGTAAATTGCTGTTGAAAACAAGATTATATTTCGGTAACTACATGTCGAAAATATGTTCAACTTTCGGTAAACAACTGCCGAACATGCATTTTCGGTAAATATCTGTTGAAAAAAATATTATATTTCGGTAATTGGATGCTGAAAATATATCTCAATTTCGGTAACTAACTGTCGAGTATAATTGAAAATTTTTAACGGGCTATGGGAGTAAATAGAGGGCTGCGAATAGCGGCGCCCAAAAATTTGCTGACACGGGGGGTTTGGGCATGGGTCCGGACATCCATTGTTCATTTGGCCAAAACTATTTCTCATCAGAGATGGAAACGCCATGCGTGAAACCGCCCTGTGTTCCCTCCTTAATTTTGTTTGGTAGTACAGTATTATTTATTTAGCTTTTCTTAAAAAAAGTCCATTAGGAGCTAGCAAATGCAATCATTTGGCTTTGACGGGAGGAATCAGGAACATGCTAAACACGAATCGAATTGAATTAAATATGGTACATATTTTTGTAAAAAGTTTTACGTAATTTGTTTACATGTAAATCTCTTAACATAATTAGTGTGTAGAGCTTCACAGGAATCACTAAGTTAGCAAGGTCTAAACAAATATTGCGGCGAAAGAAAGCAAAGATCGATAGCATATATTTCAAATTACCAACTAAGTGTTGGAGGGAATAAGGGGCCGGATAATCACACAAGTATCACCGATAAAAAACCTTAAACTGAGCAAAATCGCAGCAGAAACGCAGCAAATACAGATCAGATTTTCAACACAATATCAAGCTAGAAACATGCAGTTTTACAGCCACAAAAATAGAGCAGAAAAATACAGCAGTGAATAAACTTATCTGGGCACTGAAAAATTCTGATTTTCCTTCACTTGATTCAAGCTTTTACAAGGCCTTCTTTCACAACCACAATAGAGCACACACAAGGCCACTACTTTTTTCTTCACTCTATTCTCTCTCTGTCTCTCACGTTTTTTTCCTTCTTTTTTCTTACCAAGACAAAGACAAAGACACACACCACTAGATATTTCTAGTACTTCTAGAACCACCTTTTAACATATTACTACAAACTAAGACACAAAAGATACATAAAAATATAAAATTACAAAAGAGCCCCCAAAAAATAAGACAAGGAAATACCCAAATTGGGTTTACATATTTCTAACACTAAGCACTTCCTTAATTGATTGTTAGATAAGAAAAAAATCAAGAGGGAAAAGTGGGGAAGGATTAATCTACCTTGTCCATCATCCTGGCTAGGTTTGAGCCTAAAAGATAACACTGACCAGGGATTGGGGCCACGGGGCAATCCCATTAACACCTCTGTTTGATATGTCTTAGCCTTGGCTCCATCAGCAAGACCCTTCTGTTATAATGAACGGAATCTCGTCTTTTCATTTTTGCCTTTTTTTTTTCTTTTTCACGAATACGTTATTATGCTTCACGAATACATGATCCAAACACGACGTACGTACCCGTGAATTTTATACGAAAGAAAGGCAAACTTGATACCGTAAGTTTGATTTAAGGTGTTTACACTAATGAATAAGTTATTGATTACGAGTTGTTAGTTGTAGTGTGAACAAGATGTAATTTTGGTTGTTGATTGTGAGTGGAATAGTGTGAATAAGTTATTGATTAGGGTGAACAAGATGTTAAAAAGGGAATTTATTTTGCCACACCCAATTTCTCTAATGTCACTCATCTTCTCTCATAAAACAAATTATCTAATAAAGATACAAACGGAAGTGACATTAGCAAAAAGAAGAGTGGGGGCAAAATCACTCCCCTGTTAAAAATGTCAAAATTTATTGATCAATTTGAACAACATTAATCAATTTTGGCACAAATTGTTATAAATAAATAATTAATTAATTAGCGTGAACGCTTTTGCTGAAAGAAAGAAACACGTGTGTCTGTACGACAGTACCCTTGAATTTTATACAGTGTCTGTTCGTACACCCATGAATTTTATACAGCCCATAGCATTAGCCACCAACTGAAAGGAAGAAATGCGACATTAGAATTACAAGTTTTTCCCAGTTACTTCTTCATGTTTTCAAGTACTCACATTTTTTGAACCACTACCTGCTTGAGCATTTTCTTTTTCCCCGCTGTGATCTGTTTACGTATTTACATGTATAGTTTCTAAAAAGCAGTCAACCCGTTCGACGCATGGGTAGGGAATTGCATGAATCTCTTCATAAGAAGAGAAGGTCCCGAACTATTTTTGGTCAGATTAGATGCCGCATAAGCTCAGGATTGTGGGTTTGGAGATTTCGGAGCCTATTAGCCTAACTACATGGTGGAGAAGATGAAAATAAGCTATTGAAAAGGAAAAAATACATGCGTCGTCCAGGTAGCTACATCATCGAAGAAAGACATCATCGAAGTCATTGTAAAGAGTCCGATTTGGATCATAAATCACTGAGAATTCTCGCTTCACCGTAGCAAGCAAATCATCCACGTACAAAAGATGGAGGATCCGCAGATACACAGCAACAAATATGAGGCCCAGATCACTTCATCTCTCACCCTTACACTCTCATACCCTTGCTCTCTCATAGTTAGCGGTCGAGAAAGCAGCAGCGTTGAGGCTTTCCTCTTACTCTTTTGCTCACATCATCAACTCAAGAAAGTCTCCCGACTAGTAGCCAAGGAAACCATTCTAAGAGGAAAGACACAGACTCCCAACCCACAGCGGTTCCTCGAAAGGGGATCGAAACCCAAAGGTGAACATTGCCCCACCTCAGAGCATCCCAAGTGAGAAAACATAGAGAGAAACAAATGCCTTCTTTCACACACAAATTTTTCATTCCTGCCAAGTAGAATCTAAAACGAACAGGTCAAAGTTGAGAGAGAGAGAGAGAACAAATTAAATACTCCACCAAGTTCCTGACGGAACAACTGATGATACACCACCAGAATCAAAGTAATCAGATCACAAGGGGGAAGAGCATACAAATTGTAGCATTGACAAAGATGTTCAAAACAAACAGGACAGCAAGCAGAAGCAACCGAAAGGAAGATAAACACAAATGCACTCTCTCACTTAAGAAGTGTCTTGACAATGGACTTGACATTGAGCTTTTTCAGATCTGTATACGACTGTCCACAACCAACAAACATGACCGGAGCTCCAGATACGTAAACCATTGATAGAGCTGCTCCAACCTACATTATCACCCAATCAAGTACTACGTTGAAGTTAAAGCATTCAAATATTGTTGAAAGTCAAGTTTAGTATGGAATATTAAAGGGAGCTCTTGAGGCATCGCCACATGTTCACACATTCATGTGCGGCCAACAACTACGCATGTGGGTTGATTCTGGAGGGTGTTGGGGCCACAATGTGATGGGCCCCCAGGACCATTCAATAATTACAGGTTTAGTATACATTAAAGGGTGTACGGGGGAGGCAAAATGGGTGCAAACATATCATGTGGCATTAATTGCACAAAGTGATTACCCTCAAATCAAACCCCCAACCTGAAGATTAGAAGGCTGAGTATTGACAATTGAAACCGGTGGTCACCCATAAATGGCTAAATTCTAACACCTTGTAGAACATAAACATTTATTTACCTTATCGTCAATGGTATCAAACTTAGTGAGCAGGATCCCGTCAATCAGCCTTGGATTTGGAGAGGGTGAGAGGTCTGCTAATTTCTGAAGGAAGAAAAAAATCACAAAATGTTGCTCAATCAACAAGAGATAACTAAGATTACAGACTAAAAGGGAAAAGCCTTGACATAGAGACTAAACCTGATTGAACTTCATTAACTGATCTACGGCATCATTCCCAACCAGTGCCTCCCCGACAAACAAGACAAGATCTGGACTGTTGAGGTAGATAAGCTTCGACAGTGCCCTCATTAACGGTTCATTATCCTGGAAAATGTTGTACAAATTTACAAACCCAATTGTATTTTGATAATGTGTAAGATAAATTCAGAACCCAAAGTAAAAATATTTTCTGGTTCAACATTACAATTAACAAGCCTTGCTCAGATAATGTGAAGACCTGCTTAATTGTAAGCTGTAACCCAGGTCCTAAAAGTCCGGTTACGAAAATAGCATTTGAAGCAGACAGCATATCAAGCTTTAATGCAGAATACCAACACTATGACGATTGAAGAAGTATCAAACATAATACCTGCATTCGACCAGCAGTATCAACAAGAACAACATCTGAACCATTTCGAGTGGCCTCTTGAATAGCTTCCTTTGCTACAATTGCAGGATCTTTTTCGTAGCCCTTCTCAAAAATAGGGATCTAACAAGGGCACATAGTTACAAAGTCAATTACCAAGGCCAAGCTCATTTTGAACTATTTCAGAAATCTTCTCAAATAACAATGGGTGGAGCAGAATGTTGTAGAGTGTTGGTAAAATACAATGGAAGGGGCAAATTACAATTAAAGACATTCAAAAACTTGGGCCAACTTTGAGAAACCTCTGTAAATTCAACAGTAAAAGCGCAATTTTTAACAAGTGAAATGCCCCCACTCCTCACATGGCTCTGCCAATGCGAATAACATCTCAATCCAACAAAGAGACCCAATACAAGAGAGAAATGGAACTCTGCATCATAAGTATACCTGGAGTCTACGAGCATGAGTCCGCAACTGTTCAACAGCTCCAGAACGGAATGTGTCACATGCAGCCATCATGACTTTTATGTCATGCTGCTGAAGCCAGTATGCTACCTGCAAATTTCCATTGGAGCACAAACTATCAGATAAAATTTCATCTTCAAATAGAGAAAATAATAAAAGATAAAGAAACACCCTAATTTACTAAGCTTAACCTTGGCAAGATTGGTAGATTTTCCAACTCCGTTAACTCCAACGAAAACCACCACATATGGTTTCCTTTGCTCCTTTGCAGCATGCACATCCCTCAAAATGTCAATAGAACGTCTAGGAGTTAGAATCCGGACAAGTGCCTCTTCCATTGCTGTCTGCAGACATCAATTACCAATAGTTAGTACTGTTTTTTCACGACTCAGAAAGTAGAAGAAAATTCTCTACAATGAGCAGTCAGTCGAAAGGATTATGAACAAAATAACATTTAACCGACCAACCCACTCACCTGCACTGTTGAAGATATCCTTGTAAAGGAAGCAAGCTTTTTACCTTCCAAACTTGCTGCCACAGATTCACAAAGCTTTTCAGCAATCTCCTCAGCCTGAGAGTTTCACAATATGAAAATCACTATGAACATACTAGGCATTCTTTCCCCGTTAAGTATACAAGGTATTATTTAAAATACTAAACAAAAAAGAACTCAGGACCGAGTACCAACAAGAAAAGAGAAGTACTGGAAAAGGAACAGCAGTAGTAAAAGGAGTAGAGAGCAGAAAGCATACCACATTCTTGGTCATGAGCCTGTCCTTGAGAGCCTTCAAAGCTGGTTCAAGGTCTGCCTTCTCTAAATTAGCTTTCCCAGCAATACTGAACAGAGAATCGTGAAAACAAGTGATTTATGTATTAAAAGTTAGATCAATTGGAAAGAAATTCTGGAAAACAGCCATTTTTGTAGAAGTTAAAACTTGGAACGACAACTTGATCGATGACTTGAATGGTACTTTAGCATCAAAAGTATGTCCGAACTATGCATGAAGATCACTAGTCATTATCCAAAGAATGATCGATACTAAATGCACCACTCTTAAGTCTTAAAACTCATGCAATAGTTAACGAAATCATCCACACAACCATGAGTCCAACAATTCTTCCCCTATTAGAGCAAAAAAACACGTTCAGAAAACAGACTTCCCCCGACTTCTCAGCATCACATTTAACAATTTTGATCGAGTTTTCAAACTACCATTTCTATAGTACGGTATCTAGGTCACAATAAATTTTCTTCTTTATGTTATCATTGTAAAGAGACGGTCTAATTTACTACAACAATCCCCAAATACAGAGGTAATAAAAAAAAATGGTTGAACCTCAACAAAACCAGGATCAAAAACACCACTGGTAGCAATGTAAGAACGTCATTCACAAGATAAGGGAGTGCAAGAGAGAGCCATACACTCTCTGTGCCATGTACATCATGGATTCACAAATCAAAACTACTTTAAGAACATCTACTATTCAGTGTAAAATGAAGTTCTTTGAAAATCTTAAACAATTTTAACTGTTTGGTTGCTGTAGCCAATGCAAGATCGACAAAATTTATCACGTGGTGAACAAATAGGGAAAAACAATTTACCTCTCGAACATGGAAGAAAACCACCCTTTCTTCTTTGTTTCAATCTTGCTGTCCTTCCCCGCGTCCTCCTCTTCTTCAGTCTCACTATCACTACTAACGATCTCATCTTTGTCCATCATACTCTCACCTTCATCTGCTGCCACAACTACCATATTATCATCCCCATTCTCACCCACCGGATCTGTAAAATCCAACTTTGACTCCTTAGGTGAATCATCCCAAACCCTATTCTTTTTTGTAACCTTTTTCTTCGGCTCTTCTTTAGAACTCTTGTTAGTAACTGTATCAACTTTCTTCGAACCTTTAGCTCTTAGCTTCTGTAGCTTATTTACATCAAAAGCCCCATTATTGGAGCTCACGTTCTCTTTACCATTAACATTGCCCATTGAGGGCAACCTGTCAGCTGCAAAATTTTTGCCATTGGTATGACCATTTTCAATCTTGCGACCTTTTAAATTTTCACCATCCTCGCCATCGTTCCCAGATTCACCACTGCTCTTTTTTTTATTCCCTCCTTGAATTCCAGACTTCTGCACCTGCCCTTGCTTCTTACCCATGTTATTACTTATAGGCTGACTCACCTGCTTTGACTTTTTCATTTCTTCAGCTCTAGCCTCAGCCTCCTTCCTAAGCTGCTGAAAGACATCATCAAAGTCATTGTACAGTGTCCGCTTTGGATCATAAATCTCAGAGAATTCTCGCTTCACCATAGCAAGCAAATCATCCACGTACAAAAGATGGAGGATCCGCTGATACACAGCAACAAATACGAGGCCGAGATCGTTATGAAATGTCCATTTCAAGGTATATGCAGCACCTGGGGCATCATAATTGTATGATGCAGCACCAGATCGTTCTTCCAAAAGGCAGGAACGGATCAAGGTGTCAATGGGCGATCCTTTAAGAGCATTTCCAAGCTCTTTACACGTCCAGAGGATTAGTCCTCCTCTGGTAAATATCAGTAACTGCTCTAACATCTTTGGAATCTACGTCACTATTAAGTCCTGCAATGAAATCCAGGAGAATTTGAACTCTCTAACACTAGAGTTTCAACAAGAGAAGAAAACTTCAAAAAGCAAAATCTGATTATAAACTAACATTGCCAAGCCAACAACCAGTTAATTGCTTCAAATTTTGATATATGAAAAGACGAGCTAAGACGAATTCAAAAACATGCCCAAACCTAAATGACCGATCCTATTCTAACAGAAACTTGAGACATCAGAAACCTTGACACAGAATTTGAATTCTGATATCTGATCCCAATACAGACTCGCACATCAGACAATGAATAGTGAACAGTATTGACAAAGGGCAGCATAAAAACGGTCCAGCAGCTCTCTAAGGATTCGATATACTAGCCCCTCTTTTGCATTATTTCTTGCAAGTCAACCTTCCCGCCCTGCGGCTAGCTTCCCCCAGACAAAGAACGTGAGCGCCTAGCTCAAAAGGTTGCTAACACAAACCCAGGCTGGTAAACGGATCATCCCTATATCCTAGATCAAGCATGGGCGCCAAACTAATTCTTCAGGTAACGAGAGCAGGGCCGGCCCTGACTTTTCGGGAGCCTAACGTGAACTTTAAGGATGGCCCCACTTTTGTTTGACAATTATAAGGGGTACCAAACCAAAGTAAGAGGGCCCCTTGGAATTTGTAAATTTTTGCGGGTCTAAATCGGTTGCACCACGAGCTTTAGCTCAAGGCCGGCTCTACGAGAGCTTCATTTCATAGGTTGCCAAGATAAGCTCCACTGAACGACACGGCAGTTTCATTCAAATATAGGCCGGATAATTCTACAACTCCAACAATTCACACAAAATAAGCCCCTAAATTTAAGACGACAAACAACGAATCAACATTTTAAGGGGTCCTCCAATAACAAAATCACCAGCGACGTATCGTGGATCATGGATCCAGTGGGGATATAGGGGTAAGCCACAACCCAAAGTTTGAGGGATAATGAAAAGAACATTTCTTAGAACTCATGTTTCCGGGCCATCTTACGCGTGCACCTGGACCAATTCAAATTCTCAGCAACCAAACAGATCTCGGAAAGCGTTTGAACTAACGAATCCTAGAAATACAAACCTCCGTACCGATAATCGGAGCCGGAGATACGGAATTAATCAACGTGCGAACAGATCGAAACGCGTGCGTTGAAACATTAATTAGGATCGAGATAATTTATAATTTGAAAATTCACGAAAACAGAGCGTAGGGGATTTATCGGAATTTAATCGAGATGCGAGATAATTGCGGAAAGTACCTGCGGATTGTGTCGGAGATCGGAGAAATACAGAGGAGGGAAACGGAGAGAGAGAAAATGGGGGAAAAGGTGAGAAAAAAAAAGGAAAATAAATTCTACTACAGGGAAGAAGGGAAACAGAAAAGGGAAGTATATATATAGTTGAAGGGAATCATCCGAGTGGGTTTCGTTGGTCGGCCGGAGGAAGGCCCAAGTGGTGGGTCACCGCGTTCGTTCGAATATGCGCACGCCACTTATTGAGTCAAATGGCCACGTGACGGTACCATAGGTGTCAAAGTCCGAGAAGATTTGTTATGCAACGGTTATTTGTAAATTTTCCCCATTTGTAATACCTCACTCGTATGAGTTGTAGATCCATACGTGCATGGGTTCATATTGTGTGAGAGAGCGTTGCATTGAAACTTCTTTTCGTCAAGTCCATGAGATGGACTCGATCGTGTTCTCCAACCCTTGAGGCAGATTTCGCTTCATGTTTGCGCACCTTAACTAATTTAGAGGGACTAATTCTGTCGCATCAACTTAAATTAGGGCAAAACTCCGATGGACTAGCCCTAAAGAAGGAGTGATTATTCATTACTCTCATGGTGTACTCTTTTCCCTCACATAACATATGGGATCTACAAGTGCGTTCCGCATAAGTCCCACATGTTAAGTAAGGGGAGAAAGTATATACCGAGAGTATTAAATAATTTCCCTAAAGAACTCGATGCCACCTAAGTATTAAACTTAAGACTTCAAGAGGGAGCAAACTCTTCTTATGTGTCAGGTTTTGACCATCAAACTAACCCCTTGAGATTGAGCTCGATTCATGGGTTCTCCCTTTGGTTTTGTAAATTCGGCATCTCTGGGTGTTCGAGTCTCTCTTCTTAATATACTTTTGATGCATAGGATTTATTTTAGAATTTTTCTGGGACCAAAACCACAACATGTTTTATTTTGTAAACTTTGTTGGGATAATTATTTGTAAAAAAAAATTAAATAAGTTCCATACTTGTCATGCCCTCGATTTTCAACATAATTAAATAATACATTTCAATAAAAGAGAAACCTCGCATATCATATACGTTACCCAAATGAGTTTCTCACCTGTTTAATTTACAAACAAGCCCTTAAGTTTTGATAATTACAACTTTAGTCAAAAGAAAATTCAATAGTAATTATTTACAAAACCATCTTTAACGAATTGAGATCTTCACAAAGATGATGAAATAACCAGTGATGTCAGCTTCCAAAAGTCTTTTACTGTCAAGCACACAATGCATGCAATCTATTGCCCGGCATCAGAACCTGAAAAGAAAGATTTGGTTGAGCTACACTAGCCCAGTAGAAAATTCTAAGCTCAAGCTATATGTAATTTGAATGCACCATACACCGAGAATGGATGAGTACTGACAGATACGCCTATACTACAAATGACTACCAACAGGCTGCGAATTATCGCCTAAGAGTCCTAGACTTCACATCAATGTCACTAACCATTTGGTTCTTTAACTAAGTACATTAACAAACTCACGTCGTTCCACATTTGTCTATGATCAAATCAAAACATCTTATTACTCTTTGTACGGTAGTACAATCTTTTTCGTGTCCACATTGATCTTTCATTAAATCCTTTTATTGCAAAATCTTTCTTTTCTTTTAATCCGGTATTTCCCATCAATCATCACTAGGGTCACCTCGGGTCTAGTTCCCTCGAGCGCAGGGTCACCCCGAGTCTTTTCCCTTAATAATAATAATCAGTTGGGGTCACCTCGGGTCTAGTTCCCTCGAGCGTAGGGTCACCCCGAGTCTTTTCCTTCAATAATATGAATCAGTTGGGTCACCTCGGGTCTAGTTCCCTCGAGCACAGGGTCACCCCGAGTCTTTTCCCTCAATAACGACCACTTGGGTCACCTTTCACACTTTTCACAATCGACATCATTTCATAATCAATTTCATCATCCCTTTGACGGTTATATCACTGAATGTTTAGTTAATCATTACGTGATTCCACAAATGTACACATTTATGCCTCCTCTTTTGTTCACATACCCGCATCTTACATGACGTACTAAGCCCATACATAAAATCCTACAATACTCTGTCCATTAGTTATTCACTTTCATTCCGCTTCCCATTTCACAAACATCCATTCATTCAATTGAATCCAAAGACCATTTAATCAATCGCATGGTATTATAAGACCAACAATCTACCATATTGCATATACTCCAATACACACGTCCTCACCGTACCCCTAAGTACACCCTGTACCTTCGCACACCACATATCAACCCACGACTAGACTTTACGATGCCCGATTATCTAGTTTCTATACTCGGAGTCCATAAAAGCATGTACTAAAGGAATCTAAGAATCTTACGAGTCGAGAGAGAGAACGGATTGCAATACCACTCATCGAATCCCTAGACATGTTCACTCTAATCCATTGGATGCCACTCTAAGTGAGAAACGAGCAATACTCACCAAAACGCTTGGAAGAATACACAACAAACTCATTAGAGTCGATGAAAAGCTTCGACATGTGACTTGAAAGATATAGGGAAGCAGCTGAAAGATACTAAAATCCCTAATCTCCTACCGGTAGGCAGGCAACTCCTACCGGTAGAACTTGAAAACAAAAGGGCCAACATCTGAACAAAACCGCTTGACCTACCGGTAGGTAAAAAGTTCCTACCGGTAGAAGCACTTGACCTACCGGTAGGTGAGAAGTTCCTACCGGTAGAAATTGGGAACAGAAAGGTCAACAGTTGAACGAAACAATTTTTGTACTTGATGACCTACCGGCTTGATGACCTACGAAACAATTTTTGTACTTGATGACCTACCGGCTTGATGACCTACCGGTAGGTAAGGAATTCCTACCGGTAGAAATTGAATTCGTTGAGCAGCTTTTGAGCTGCTGCTGTACGTTTGAGCTGGTTACGAAGGAATTTCTCAATCGTTCTACCGGTAGGTGAAGAGTTCCTACCGGTAGGGAATCGATTTCTTGGTAAAGTAACAACGTTCTACCGGTAGAAAGGACGGGCCTACCGGTAGGAATCCAGGAAAAAAACAGACAATTCTGACAGCAACTACGAATTTTCAATCCAAACTTAAACACGACATTACAAGCACGATTCATGCACCAAATCACTCATAAAACATATAAAGAGAGGTAGAATTCCCTATCTCGAGTCGAGAAGCGAAACCCACGCAAGTTGAGGAAGCCCTAGCTCTCCAAACTTCGAAAAACAACTGAATACTCCTCCTCCAAGCAAGACCCACGAGATTCAAGGCTGGGGTCGCGTATAGAAGTCAAAATGGAGGTGGGTTTGTATGGATTTTGCACCAATTTGGTGGGCTTTGGTGGAGAGTTCGGGAGAGAGAGATGAGAGCCGGAGAGAGAGACAGCCGAGGGAAGAAAAAATGAAAAGGGGAAAGTATTCCCTGGAAATAATAGAGGTGGGGGAAATAATCTCATGCCCTCACACCACACACTCACACATGCACCTCTCATCTATTTACCTTTATATCCTTCTACGAATACGTCATTCCATATATCCACACCGTTTATCCCACAAACCGTACAATTATATAAAAAAAATATAGGCCTAAAATACGGGTCTCTACAATACTTATTCGAACCATATGATACAATTCTTTTACGAAAAATTAACAATAAATGTGCTTTCGAAAATAGGTTGTCCATCTTTTTCAATAAATATGAATCATATGGTGAATACTCCTGCGTTCGAATTTAGCATACCAGTTACGAGTCAATGGTTGTGTGACTATTGGACCAAGTAAAAAAAAAAAAAGCCTTGATCGTGTTGTTCAAGCATATGAGGCATATTCAGGGTTTTTCTTTTTATTTATTTATCACCTTAATACAAGAATTTGTTTGATTCATGAGGAACCAAATTTTTGATGTATGGTCTCATTTTTCAAAAGTTTATCTCGATATACTCTACCTCCAATCACATAATTTCATTTTTTTGAAAATACAGTAGTAAATTAAAACTACTAGCTAGGAATAGGATCACAGTGAAATTTTGTTAGATAGACAGAGACCAATATTGTAATTTGCCCAAACGAAAAACCAAGGGTTGGAGTAGTGGTCAAAACTCAGGGACTTGAGGGTTTGCTCACCCTAAAGTATCAAATTCGAAACCTTTCAGATGTTATCAATTATTTTGGAGTTAGTCCATAATAAACTTCACTCTGATTTTATAATTGGGATATATATCTGCAAGTGTGTAGTGAGTTTTTTTCTTCTTTATTATTCTACTTATTTTTTTATCACCTTCGTACAAGAATTTATTTGATTCATCAAGAACAGAATTTTGACGTACTTTCATTTTTTTAATTTATTTATAACTTTACCTTGCTTTACTATACTTCCAATAACGTAATTGCACTTTTTTTTTTGAAAAATAAAGTAAAATAAAACTACTAGAATCAAAGCCATAGCCCCACTCCATGATGATCATTAATCTTTCTCCAACTAAACTTTTTTTTTTTCCACAATGATAACGGATGTTATTAATAAGTCAAAACGATACATCAATCGGAAGACCCGTACCTAGAAAGGGGACCAAGTAACCACAACGGTGGATTTCCGTCCATAGACTATACCCCAAACCCTTGTCTGCCAACACATGAGCAACATTATTACCAATCCTACGAACAAAAGAAAAGCTGCAGCACTGAAAATTTCTACTCAAAACTTGAATGTCATGAAATGATCATTTCTCCAACTGAACTTGCAGAAGGGCAATTCATGAAGAGACAAGCCGTGAATGGCTATGCGCCTCCGTCCAAAAACGTTTTGGACAATTTGAATTGAGAATAATTTATTAATAGTAACATATTATTCTCAATCTGGATCGTTCAAAACACTTTTGGATGACTGAAATTGAGCGTCGTAAACCTTAATCACGGCTCCTCCGTGAATGAGATTTTCATATTCAAACCATCCTCTCTTTCTCTCTCTACATCCAACATTAAAGTAACGAAGATAAATACTGGGGATGGCCGACAATTTGTTAAATGATTAACCACAATTAAATGTCATCTCATTTTTATGATTTTTCTTGTGTAGATCATGTGTACGTATCTTAAAAACTACTATGAGATGTATTACTATCAAACTAGTCGGTTGGTGCGCAGCCTCCGAGCCGTTCGTTTGGTAATCTAATGGTTTAGAAATCTCATCTCGGCATAATGTAACATTCAAACTGTTCATTTGTTGAGATAAAATCTGAATCGTTGAATTGTCGAACAGACATCTTAGCCTGTGCACCAGCCGCACAACGCCGCGTTCCCTTAAAACTTATCCTAAATAGACTTTTTGTTGTGCCTTTCTCTCTCCTACTTGATCATCAACCTATATACTGTTTACAGATGGAGGTGAGCTAGAAGGAGCAATTTTGAAGGTTCCAGCACAAGTCTCCATCGCACTCAGGATGAATTTTCCAATTTTGCCCCCTCTTCTATTTTGAAATTCAGGGATCCACTCTAACAATGGGTTCTGTTTCTCGTTCCAGAACATCTTTCTAAAAAATAAGTACTTATTTCACATTTTCAAATTCAAAAATAATGTAAATAAAAAATAAATTTTTAATTTTTTTTGCACCGTATAAAAGATCACAATAAGATCTATCAAACAAGATCCATATTGATCGAAAAATTATTTGTGTAAACACATAATTTTTGAGCTTGAAATCGCCTTCTTAAAAAATAAGTAGGAACGGGCTTCCAACTTCTTTGCTTCCGACCCCAAATTCGGTAACCAACTCAACATTTGAAGCTTTGGTGGGCAAGTGGGGATGCTAGCAAACCAGTGGTCCAGGAGTTAGGTATGAATTTGAAATTTTTTTTCTCCAGAATTATGAGGACATGGTAAATAAGAATTACTAAATCAAAATGCAGAAGCTGAAAACAGAACCAAAATAGTTTATAGTTAAATTTACAGGTACAAAAGTGGATTAAATATGCAACTCTTGCTGCTCTCTGAATTATATTTGTCCCAGAAGAAGTTCCATAGATTACCGTCGGACGTTCTTTAAATAACAAAAGATTTATTGTCAAGCGGCTTTTGGCCCAACAGCATCAAAAGTGAACTTAAATAGTACGAGTAAGGAGGTAAGAAGTTCAATTCCTCTTAATGTGTTAATCTAACAATTCTAACCATACTAACTTTGGCCGACAAAAATAAAAAACAAAAACAAAAATTTATTGGAAGACAACTAGATCAAGAGCACCCATAACAACTCTTGTGGATGATTAGTCGACAATTTTTGATAATTTAGAGAGCTTGAGTCAACTTATGAGTTTTTGATAATTTAAAGAATTGGAGTCAACTTATGTGTAAGGCCCCGTTCCAGAACACCTTCTTAAAAAATAAGTACTTATTTCACATTTTCAAACTCAAAAATAATGTAAATGAAAAATAATTTTTTAATTTTTTTTTGCATCGTATTAAAGATCTCGATGAGATCTATCAAACAAGATCCATATTCATAGGAAAATAATTTGCGTAAGCACATGATTTTTGAGCTTGAAATTGCCTTCTTAAAAAATAAGTACTTATTTTCCTTTTCGGAATGGAGCCTAATTCAACTAATTCTCGAAAAACTAATCTTATTGTGTACAAGCTGGAGGTTCTATCAGAGATGAGCTAATTACATCTCATATGGCTTAGCCGTACAATAGTTGGTAGCATTTTTGAGGTTTGAAACCTGAAGCCATAGAGGTGGCAAGCTTCTAAGTCCAAAGGCAGGCAAATACCTTGGTTTTGTGGATGGTGAATCTACTAAGGTAAACTATTTGAACTCCCATTCTTTTCTTTTTCTTTTTTTCTCATTAGAATTCAAAATTGATGAGAGATTAATGAAGAATTGGAGACCCACTAAAAAAACTAAGGGGTGAAGAAGATGCCAACCAAAAATTATCTGTATATTTTTTATATGGGAAACAAAATTTGATAACAGATGTAAAATTTCAAGTCTTTGAAAGTAAAATTTCGTTGGTCTCAGATTCGAAACCTCTAATTTGTTATCAGATCTTTTGTTGGAAGTTCATTATACGGAGCAAAACTTTAATTAGAACAACATGTGGGTGATAAGAGTTGTGTCCAAAATTAATCGAGGTGTACGTAGGCTAGGAGGGACATCTGAGTTGTATAAAAAATAAAAACTTACTGGATTACATGCGGAGTTCGTCAGGGAAGAAAGCAGAAGGGTAAATGAGTAATTTGAGCCATTGGCCGTCCGTGATAACGTGGAAAACCATCATCAAAAGCCTAAAAAAACAACTGCAACACATCCCAGGAAACAGCATCCCCCAAATTCATTTACCCTGGCTTTGATTTTTCAGCACCATCTCCTCTCTCTCTCTCTCTCTCTCTCTCTCTCCAGAAGAAACAAGAAACTCCACGCTACCCCCTCTCCCCATCAAAAAAACAAAAGAAAGAGTCCACACCCCACCCAACTCTTTCTCTCTCTCTCTCTATCTCTCTCTCCAGTGGCCCAGCTGTACCAAAATTTATGTAGAAGAAAAAAAACCCACAAAAAAGAGAGAAATCTATCTCTAGATGGAAGAAAGAAGAGAGCTGTCTTCAAACGTCCTCCACCAAACCAACCTCACACAAAGCATAGACAACCCAAAAGTCATGTTGCCACAAATACCCTTCTGCAACCCCCAAAAAAGAATCCACCCCATCTTCATCACACTTCCAATTGGGTCTCAAAACTACAACCTACTATGCTACTACCATGTTTTCCCCCAATTTATGTGGGCTTCTTGGGCCTTGGTCTTGGTCAGAGTTTCGTGCACAGAGAAA
Source organism: Rhododendron vialii (assembly GCF_030253575.1). Classification (NCBI taxonomy): domain Eukaryota; kingdom Viridiplantae; phylum Streptophyta; class Magnoliopsida; order Ericales; family Ericaceae; genus Rhododendron; species Rhododendron vialii. The sequence continues at coordinate 2,748,786 of NC_080557.1, read as the reverse complement.
ACAGCGAACCAAGAACCTTCTTCTCTCTTTCTCTCTCTCTCTTCTTCTATCTTTCTTTACCCTTCCTTTCCTTCATCATTATTTCTTGCCCACCTCTCTTTCTTTCTCCCTCTCCGTACCTCTTTCTTTCTCTCTCTGCGATACGTCACATATTCTCCTGTTTCTCTCTTATTTCGATTTTATATTTGTTCTTGGGTAGTGGGTTGTTTTTATTTTTGGGGATCCGATGATGTCTAATAAGAAGATGAAAGGGGTTGCTTTGGATTCATCAAGTTATGGTCAATTTGAGGTTTCTAAGGCCATATTCAAGCATCAGACTCTTATCCAGGACTACCAGGAATTGCACAAGGTACAACCTTTTTCTGGGTTTTGATCCTTTTTTGTTGGAGATCTAGGGGTTTTTTTCTGAATTTGGTTTGTATATATCTGCTTTTTCCCCCTTTTTATGACCTGTAGTACTAATTTATCTGGGTTGGATCTATATGTCTGAGATCTCATGACTTGTGTTTATGTGTATTTCTTCTTCCTGTTTTTCTTGGGCTCTTTCCACAAATCTTAGTTAGTGTTGGAAATATTGTATGGATCTATTGCTATTCTATATGTGAAGGTTTTGTGAGGAAGGGCCTTGCAAGTTCCTTGTCATCAAATAGTATACCTAACCTTTGATCTTTGTGTTCATGATTTTTTGTGCTTGTCAAATAGTACACTGTTGTTTCTTTCCTTTGATCTGCTTATTTTTGTGAGGAAGGGCCTTTCCAACTTTCTTTTTTGTTTTTGATATTCCCTTCTACAACTCTCTCTCTTTCTTTCATGCTGTTATGTTTCAAGGTTTAGATCAGTTCTTCCTTGTATTCTATCTCTTATTCCATGCTGTTATGATCCAGACACCTAAATTCTCTTGGATCACTTTTGTTAGAGTTTGTCATTAATTTTCCTTTTCTTTTTGTCCCCCTCAAACTTGGTTTTATATTTTCTCAGTTCCACAAAAAAAAAAAAAAAACATTTTGGAGGACATCTGATCTAGTGGATTTTTTTAATGTTTGTTTCTTCCTTTCTTGCCCCTTGTCTGCTGATCTTGATGTTATGTGGTGCTGATCCCTTCTTAATGAGTCGTTTATGTACTTTGGATTTTCTGCCTAGGGCACTAGTTACCCAACTTGTTTTCAACCCATTTTAACAAATTAGCTATGGGTAACTACTAAACCAAGCATTTTGCAGGAAGCTGATGACATGAAAAACAAGCTGGAGACCATGAAACTCAGGAAATTAACCCTACTGGCCGAAGTCCGGTATGCTTTTTCTCTTAATGCATACGCTCTAGTTACTTTTGAGTTTGGGCTGTTGTCTTTTCTCAGGCTTAATTTTTGGCCATATGTTTTGTTCTACTATATAACTCATATTTGATGTAACTGGTTTGCTGTTCATGGTTATTTTTGTGTCCAACAAAATTTCATGAAATTTTAGTCCACATCTATCACGGGGTCACCCGTTATTGGTTAGCTTCGACCTATTAAAGTTGAGGTTATAGTTTCGAGCTTGAGGCTACTACTTTGTGGAGTCACTAAACCAGTTTTCTTATCCTCAAAGGAGCTATTTGTAATTTTGTCTAGTTCATTTCAACTTAGTCAGATTGTTGTTCGAGTGATTAAAAAATGTTTGGATACTACTTCAATATGATATGTTGGTGTGCCGTATGTTGTTCTCTATAGTGCTCCTTTGATTATTAGTCGGAGTCGGAGTGTCGGACTTCATATAAGCTTAGATGGTGAAATAGGACTTGGGATGTGATTTTTTATTCCGAATGGCAGGTTTCTCCGGCGACGATACAATTACCTAGTGACTGCAAAACCCCCTCAGAGACAAGGACTGGTTCAAAAGCAAAATTTTGAAACTCAGGGCAAGAAGGCTGCGAAGGAGAAAAATCACAGTAGAAAGGATGCCAATAAGAAGGAAAAGATTTCCATTGCAAAGGAATATGCTCGTCGGAATCAAAGTCCAGTTCTTGACTTAAACTCGAAGGATAGGATACACGGTGGAAAAGAAGCTTCTCTTAGATACAGAACTCCAGCCTCTGACTTAAACCAGAAGGATAGAATGTATGGTGGCAAGCAGACTAACTTCCGAAATCGAACCCCTACCCTTGATTTGAATCAGACGGAAAGTTTATATAGCAGACAAGAATCTACTCGCCGAAACCAGCCTCAATCCTTTGATCTAAACCAGATGGAAAGGTCTTATATCGGGAGGGAAAATGTTGCGCAAAACCGAGCTCCAGTTTTCGACTTAAACCAGATCTCGGTAAACTCCTAGAAATTTGTGAACTACGTATTTCCAAATGATACCATATATTTTCTCTAATGGGTTCGCATATGATTTTCTTCAGGGAGAGGAGGAATCACAGGATATTTATGAACCATTAAGAATAGAGAAGTCAACCAAAAAATCGATCGGAGGTGGAGCCGACGACCACCTCAACGATTTGAACTTATCCGCTTGTAGGAATCTTGGTAATGGCCCGAATCGCGTGGGAAAGAGGAAGATTTCATGGCAGGATCAGGTTGCTTTGAAGGTTTGAGTTATTGTTCTTCAATTGCAATAGGTATTTGGAGGAATGGGGTAAAAAATATGCCCCGCTTTAAAACTGTTCGTGTAAGTCTTTCTACTGGATTTTACATGCTTTCTTTTCTTCTTGTTGTAAAGGAAAACATAGCTTTTATATGTCCAATATAGACGGCAATGGTAGGAATATTTACCGAGGAACCATATTTGTGTTTCACCATGAACATCTGATTTCATGAATATATCTCAAGCAGATTTGACGGTGTGTAAAAGGCTTATACTGCAATTACTCAAATTGGCTTTGTTACCTCCTAGACTTCGTAACTGTTGTTTCTTTTGGATCTTGCTTCTTCTTCTATATTTTCTTCCTCTGTACCCAATTTGTACAGGTGTTTTGGTTCATTTCTAGTTGGATGTCATGCAATGGCTGGAATGCACCGAAAAGCCGAAACTGACTAACGTGTTTGGTTTGGATTGAGCAGCGCTATTTCTTACTGCCCAATCCAAACTCGACGCTTCAGTTGGTTTGGGCATGGGAGTGAGTTCTCTTAAAAGGAAGTTAAGCAGCGATCTTGTGATAAAATTGGTATTAGTTCTTTGGCAAGTTAGCAAGGAATAACAAAGAAACCTTAAAGCTATGTCAACTCAACTCTCATGCTTCGAAAAGATTACACGAGCAAGGTGCATACTGCATCGCCCTCTGCGCATCAATCCTTGCAAAAACACATCCTAATAGTTTATCCGAAACGAAAGAGTATTCCCAACGAGCCAATTTTGAGACCCACATACCATTGAAGTTACTATATTGTAGGTAAATGGCCAAGGACCTAGCTTTTCTGCCGGCCGGGTTTGGAGCACAAAAAGCAATCGTGTATGGGCCGCCCTTCTCGAGGATATATTGTTGGACTCAAAATATATTGCCAAGATTATATCTATAGATCAGGATATATCGTCAAGATTATACGAGGCAACGCAATAGCATGCCCAACTTGGCCCGTAAAGGGAAAAAATCATCCTCCATATAGAAAACTGAATATGCACAATTCTAAAATGTGGGTTTTGTTAACATGTCACTGCAAAGGGAGAAAGTTTCAGCAGGGATACAAGCAGGTTTTTTGAAAATATGCTTATCTGCAATTAGTAGAGAAGCTTCAAGCACAGTAACCTTAACTGCCTAGGTAATATACGGCCTAGAGAAATGAAATTGAACAGTGATCTTTCAACAATTAGGCAAAACAAATTTGATGGGTTTCAATGTCGAAAACAAGCTTGTTCGTTTAGGGACTTTACAACCCCTGCGCACAGTCCTCAATAATTTTTTCTATCTATACATACCAACTAATACAGTGGAGGAAATTAACAACAGCTTCTAGACTGTTCCTAAGCATCATCAGTGACTTTTTCAACAAATGTACTTGAGTAACCATCAAGGCCCATTCATATCAAAGTCTTTGTCTTTCCCGTACTCATCCCGCATCCGTCTACAGCATATGAACCTCATCAATCGCTGGCTACAGATTTTCCTCAACCTCCCCATCAGCATATCCCTCCAAATTCTCATTTTCCATCGTTTCTTCATCTTTGAGACCAACTTGGGTTGCCTCATCCAGATTAGCTGCTACTCCAGATATGCTCTTTTCTTCAAGTCTCTGGAGCCCTCCCAAATGCTTCTTTCCCCTCATATGTCTATGTAGCACTTTCTCAGAAAAGGCTCCGACCTGACACATTTCGCACCAGAACTTAAACCTGTTCTTGTTCTTCTGAATCTTCTTCCAATCTGCATCCTTGTCCTGCATTTTCTCCGAGTCCCCATTCTTGTTCTTCGAATCACTAGCATACACCACCAACGCCAAATCATTATTAGGCTTTACATCTTCGGGCTTTGACTTTTGCAGCTGCTCCAAGTTCTTATTATTGGTGGGCTCCACAAGCTTAATGGGCTTGGAAGTTTTCTTAGGGAAAAGCCCAATGGCATAGTTCTTGCCTGCCTTTTGCGTTATAAGTCCCGCCTCCCTGGACTTATGTTTCTTCCCCTGAAGGTGTTCGTTTAAGCCTCGCTCGCTTGTCGCACTAACTTGGCATATTGCACAACTCCACTCCTCTTTGCGTTTCTTCTTTGGACTAACTGATGGAGGCTCAGTAGCACATACTGTTGGTGGAGTTGCAGCTTTACGCTTTGTCCCAGATGTACTCCCCTCGGGCTTAGCCTGCAATGGAATATTCCAACAATGACAATAACCAAGTACTTGCACAATAATAATAACGTTTTCATGAACTAAACCAAATAAATTCCTCTAATTTAGTGATCCATCAAACTACCCAATTCAAACTCAACACCTCCGTTGGTTTGGGCTTGGGAGTGAGTTCTCTTAGAAGTTAAGCAGCAATCTTACGATAGTTCTTTGGCAAGTAAATATTTTAGTAAAACAATAACAAAGAAATATTGCAGCAATTTCAACTCAACTCGCATATTTCAAAAAGACCACACGAGCGAAGTGCATACTGCATTGTCCTCTGCACATCAATCCTTGCAATAAGACATCCTTCCTACTGTTTATGTGGCACGAAAGGATATTCCAAACGAGCCAAACCACAGGCCATTGAAGTTCTATTGTTTGGTAAATACTAAGCATTTAATAAAGAGTCTCCCATAAGTTGAAAATTTCAATGGACCAAGACCCAGCTTTTCTGCAGGCTTAAAAAAGCAGTCACATATCGGCTGCCCATCTCGGGGATATATGTTGGACTCCAGCATATATAGTCAAGATTATATCTATTGATCAGGATATATTGTCAAGATTATGAAGCAACACAATAGTATGCCCAACTGGCCCATAAAGGAAGAAAATCACCTTTCAAAAAAACTGAATATGCACAGTTCTAAAATGTGGAGTTGTGTTAACATGCCACTGCAAGGAATAAATTTTAAGCAGGGATCCAAGCAGTATTTTGAAAATATGTTAACTGCAATTTTTAGGGAAGCTTCAAGCAGAGTAACCTTAATGCCAAGGTAATATAAGGCCTCAAAGAAATGAAATTGACCAGTGATCTTTCCACAGTTAAGACACAAGAAATTGATGGGTTTCAATGTCAAAAACAATTCAAGATTTAGGGTTGGGGTGGGGGTGGGGGGCACAGAACAAATGCCAATCAATCAGCAAACTTAATCATATTAGTGCAGGGCAAATAGGATATACGATTACACATACATATACACGTAATTACCCGGAAAAAAGAAGAAGAAAAGACATACATATTTCCAACAACTCATCTTGTGAAAGATAATTAACAACAAACTTAATTGTAAGCAGGGGAAATAGAATATACAAATACACATAATTACCACAAAAAAAGAGAGGTTATACACATTCCAAAAACTCATATGTGAAAAGATAATTTACAACTGATTAATAGACTGTAGCCTGCAACAAACGACTCTTGTCGACAACAGACAAATGTTATCGACAACAGTTATAGCTATGCCTTGCATTGATCCCGTATGGCAGTATGTTCCGACTTATATTCTTTCTGCCATGACTCATGGCATAGTTTTTTCCTCTTTTTCCCGGATGACATGAAATTGATTTCATGTAACTGGAGAAATATCTATCATTCATGGGCTAAAATAAGACATGGCCATTAGCACCCGAAACATGACACAATACAAAACAACAGATTTTAGACTGTTCCTACGCATCATCAGTGACTTTTTCAAGCACAAAAACACATGTACTTAAGTAACCATCAAGGCCTATTGAGAATTGGAGTTGGTTGATGGAGACATAAGCCAGTTTAATACTAAAAACCCTCTCCACAAGGTTGATTACCATGAGCTAGCAAGTTTAATTGACGTGATCATGATTTGGAAAGTTAGAGCTAGAGAAATGAGCAAAGTGCGGAAGGATAAGACAACATTGTGTTTCCTATAATTGATCTCTATGAAGAAACCACCGGCATATTAAGCCAAGGTGATCTAAAACTACAGCAATTCTGGCTTTATAAAGATCAAAGTATGAACTCATCAAACTCCCAACAACCTTGCTAACAATAACACCACCATAACAGCCATGGTAATCTGTTTTGCTGCTTTTGTGACCATGCACAGGGTAGCGCCGTTTTCAACAGAGGGAAGTTTTTAACCTGTAGTTTAAACCCAAGAACAGAGACTGCTGCAGGTTTCCCAGTAATTTTTTCATCCAAGTAAACTTACACACGTCATTCAATGTATTGGTTTCTCCGCAAAAATATAGAACTAATACAGCAAGAAAAATAGCAGTGGATTCCCATATGTACGCATTGGATGGAAACAGACTAAAGGACAAGAGCTGGATCATTGTAACAAGAACTTAGAAACCCTAGAATTTCAGAGGACCAAGCTTCACAACGCAAATAATAAAATCCAAAAGAAATCACAGGAATTCTGTAAAAAGCATACATACCTAGGATTCCAAAGATTGGGTTATGATTCAATATTCAGTCAAGTTTATGATGTTATGATTCAATATTCAGTCAAGTTGTAAATCATAAACTTCTGTGAACTTAAATCTCATGATTTAATATGAGATGACTCATAACTCATAAAACATTTTGTATCATAGCTTTGAATCCTTTTCCATGAGATTCTCTGAACTCTTTCCCAATTAGCTGATTGCACAATCTTTACAACATGCACTATTCTAAAGAAGGTACAACTATTTCAAGCTTGAAAACAATTTTGCCCTAGTGCACTTGTTAACAATCCTTTTCCCTAATTAGTTATGAAACAAAACACTCAACCTGCCAAACTCCACAGAGTATGGAATATCTAAAGCATGCTGTTTACAATTCAAAGACACAAAGTGCTCAAGTAATTTTGCTATGTGATTAACGGCAAAATCGAATCTCGGCCATCGAGAAGCTTTTGATAACTGTGGAGTACCAGATAAAAAAGGACTACATTCAAAAACTGAAATTAAGACCAACTTAATATCTCAAAAACATACTTTATGATGAGCAACACTTCAAAACAAATATGAACCAATGACCCAATGGGTTACACATCTCTAAACGATTGGTATCGTATTCTCACTTCTAATAAACTACAAAATATTTTCACTTTTAGATCATATTACTATATTTTAGATCCATGTTGAGCAATGTAATGTCATAATCTTAATGTTCCCCACATTTGTCCACCTATCCGAAAGACACAAGAGTCAAGGCCAACATTGATGTGCTGTGACGCTAAGCATCCACACCTACTGCATATAGACGAGGTTGCCTGGACCTACGTTAAACCTGCAAATGAAAAATCAGAACCTAAGGATAAGCAAAGCCATTCATTGGGAATATGTGCCAAGATCACTAACACAACATTCCAGAAGATTGTCATGGACCATATAGGTTTGGTGATCCAGAGAAAAAATCTCCCCAATAAATGACAATGATTCGCCTTCATGGCCGACTTTAAACTTGCAGGTCCACAGGGCCACCACGCATAACATCTCAGTAGGAGCACCACTTTCGCTGAAATTGTTCCACGCATAACATCTTGAAGAGGCTAGTGCCTTCTCAACTACCCCACCCAATATCCACTAGGGATGTCACAAGGAAGTGGATCCTCTCACTAATTGCCCCAGACTGTATAGGTGGAATTGTCCCACATAAATATCTGCCCAAGAAGATACTCTTTGCATTGGGAGAAAATATTGTACTATCCAGGACGGCTACTGGAGAGGAGCTACCATATCACAACACCCCTTTGTTGGATTGACTAAAGCACTTTAAAGGGTTCTAACCAGTCTAATAACCAAGAGTCTAAGATAGATAAGGGAGTGCGTAACCTATCAACATTCCTCCATCACGAACATATGTAAGCAACGTGAAATTAGAATACCACCACTTCAAAATATAAAAACATAAAAAACAAAACAAAAATTCACCAAATGTAGTACTTAAAAACTTGGTTGAGCCAATACTTAAGGAAATCAAACGATGCTAATGGCTCACCATTGATGCATGACATTGTACGAAATTTTATATTACAACACTTAGACTATGCTAGAGATTCCACATCAAAAAGAAACAAAAACTTAATCGTAGTTCTCAATGTAGTGACCCTATTCAAAATCAAACTCTCTAAACGAAAATAGGCACAAGTCTGAAACCAAACAAAATTGCTCTACTACACATTGGGAAGAGCCTTAAATGAGAAGATTACAGAATCAATGACAAAATTGTTCAGGATTATATACATCCATTCTCACAAAACTCATGCATAAACAACTGTAAAGTTGACAATAACAACTCTTGTAACATAATTTACTAGTTTGGCCTTCGAAGCCAAGAAGAGAGTTGTAAACTATCTTCTGGGCTGCAGACTATGAATTTTGTTACAAGTACTTTTATCGTCAGCTTTACAACTATTTATTTCATGAATGTTGTTCGAGTTGTGGTGCAACTTCCCAAACAATGTTCTCATTTATATCATGTACTCTTTTAAGGCTTCACCCGTAGTAGTAGAGTTACTTTAGATCTACGGTCAATACTGGTACACTTTGGATGTTTCCTTTTTCTCTTTTCCTATTGTCATTTTGCTATTAGATCCCTAAAGTATGGCCTAAGAACTGCTTCCCTAAAATAAATAAATAAATAATAAATAAAAGGGAAATGAATCCTCTATTGTAACTAACTGCAACAATTCCTGGAGTTGTCACGAAAGTGAAGGTCTTACAAAAGTATCTTAACTTAAGATACTCTTGCGATTGTTAAAAACATTGGACTCCCAAGGACAGTTTCTGGAGAGGAGCCCAACCCAAAAACAAAGGGTTGGGTTCCTCTCCAGTAACTGTCTCAGACAGTCCAAATTTTCTCACAATGCAAGAGTATCATATCGGTACGATAACATACATTTTGGAACCCACACTTCTGAGACAACTTCAACAACAATCTCGGACAGTTACCAGAGAGGATCCATTTTCAAAAACAAAGTATCCTCATTTGATCGCCACATCAGCATCCATGTTGCAAAAATTCTGGGTGCTCCTATAGCGTGACCAAGTGGTATGACTAAAAGTATTTAGAACTTAACCGGGAACACACTTGCTGAATAATATAGAGAGCCAGTTTAAACAAAAATTATAAAAAAAAAAAAGAAAAAGAGAGGAGAGAACAATATAGGGAGTCAATGTGAGGAAAAAAGGGGAGAAGAGGGCCAAAAAATACTAATGTCGTACTGACCAGGAAAATAACCTTCTCTTTGCAAACCTCAGAAGTAGGTTTGACCTCAGTAACCTTCGGCTCTGCAATCCGCTGAAACGGCACCGTCTCAAATCCCCCACCAATGCCGGCACGTCGACCACTGTTGCTAAACCTCTCCTCGATTGCCAATACGATTCTCTCCTCGAGCGATCTACCTTCAAATTGATGCTGCATAACCGAATGTCTCGGTTCAAACCCTGAGAAAATTGCGAAACCATCGCCACCACCCCTGCGCAATGCCATTTCTCTCTCTAACATCATCTCTCTCCTCACTTCCTCCTCCAGTGCTCGCCTTCGGGCTTTCTCGGCCACAATAATCTCCTCTCTGATCTGCTCTTTCTCGAGTTCCCTCTGCACCGCTACATGCATAGGGTGCATAGGGTTAGGGTTTCGAAAGCACTCGGCTGTGTTTCCGAAGTTAGGCCCCGAGTATCCCACTATCAGCAACACCATGACAAATCACAAACAAAGAGCAACAAATCAGAAAATCAAACTCTGTTCGAAAAAGACAAAAATAGCAAAATCAAAATGTAGATTGACAAATTGAACAAAATCTAGTTATAAATCTACACCACCGATCCTGACACTACTTTTCAAGTTCACAAACAAGTTCGAGTTAAGAAACATTCCTCTTTTCCAAAACCCATATGTATATTTTGAGCATTCTTCACAATAACACATGGAAAAAGCAACAAACCAGCCATAACACATGGAAAAAGCAACAAACCAGCAAACCAGCCATAACACATGGAAAAAGCAACAAACCAGCCAAATCAAGAAAATTCAAACTATCTGATCAAAAAGAAAAGAAAACAAAAAGAAGCAGCAAAATCAAACTGTAGATATACAAATTGAACACATTTAGGTAAATCTATGGCACCGATCCTGATACACTACTTCGAAGTTCACAATTTACAATCAAGTTTGATTTTACAGCAAAATCATCTTTTCGAAAACCTATGTCTTTTTGCAAATTCCTCGCAATAACACATGAAAAAGCAATAAATCACCTAAATAACTGTACATATGCAAACTGAACACATCCAACCCGTACTTCTTGGGCTTTTTTCTTGTTTTGTTCTTATTCAAAAAAAATCTGAGTATTTTTTTGTTTTGGGCAAAAATTTGGTGGATTATTGATTTGTTTCCACGAGAGGAATCGGAAAAGTAATTTTTTTTTCTTTTACCCAAATATTTTTGGAAATATCCTAGAAAAAAAAACCAAAAATTCAGGCTTTCAGGTTTTATATTTCCAAAAAAATTGAGTAAAAGGTCATAATATTTTATTTCCTGATTTGTCAAGCAAGATGAATCAAGCCCCTCTGCTCAAGTTCTTATTTTTTTAAGTACTAATTTCTCGTTTTACTAGACAGGTCATTCTCTCAAAATACATCACATTAGTTCAAAAAAATATGTAATTATTTTTAGTCAGGAACACACCCTCAATAAATCGCAAATTTTGACGTAAAACTAACATACAAGAATTTTTTTAAATAAGGACGAAAAAAAGCCAACACAAAAAGCTAAGGAGAACAACACTACTCATAACTTACGATCTGAACAACAGATCCTGATACAAGTACTTCTTGAGATTCCAAACAAGTTCCATTTTACTGCTGCATTCCTCTTTTGCAACAGTTGAGATTTCTTATGAGATCTTTTCGATTCACTAGGGAAAGGGATGAATGGTTAGAAAATTAAATGTACGGACCTCTGCGTGCTTGTTCTGTGAAGTAACTGACGTTTGGCGGCGAAGGATGAGGGGCGTACGTCTGTGGTCTCCCGTCAATCGCTCGAAACCTGGAATCCATGGCGGTATAGTACAGATGATATATACGTATAGATATGGATATATATATATATATATATATGTAGAGAGAGAGAGAGAGAGAGAGAGAGAGAGATTGGGTTTGGGATTTGCGAGGAAGACGAGAGGTCAATTGGAAGCGGTACTTTACTACTCCCTTTGGACGCGGTACTTTACTACTCCCTTTGGACACCTTCGTGAGAGAATCTCGGGCCTTTAAACTGGATTTGAGCAAATACAAGCAACGCGCACGTGATGACGCCCAATGAGCGAGATAAATTCTCTAGTACTACTCTTTCTTAACAATTCTTTTAGGCGTATTTAGGAGCCATACTTTTTGGCTTTTTATTTTTTATTTTTTAATTTTTCAATTTTTTGACTTTTTGTCAGAATATAATTTAAATTTAATAAAGTGTTTAGATGATATGTGCATAATGTATTTTGCAACTTGATAGTGATTGAGAAATATGTGATGAAAATGAATTATTACCTAGTTTTTTACCATGTTATCCTTGTTTATTTATTTTATGGGATATACTATGTATAAATAATGGTTTAATCAAAATTTTTAAATTTTTTCGTTTTTAATTGTATCGGCACACACACATAGCTTTTTACACCTATGTTCTTAAAAAAAACTTTTTACACCATTTATATATTAAAAATATAATTAAAAAATTGACTGTTCAAATTTTCAATACATTTGAACCGATATGAAGATTTTATTTTTTTGATTATTTTACCTAAGACAGTCATAGTAAATTTTTAACTCTAAAACCTTTCAATAAGCACCATAAAAAAGTCCTAAAACCAAATATAAATGATAATTTGGTCTTTTCTCCTGTTAGCTCATCAGAAGTGGAAAATGAGAAGTTGAAAAGGACCTCAGGCCCTTTTGGCTTTTGCTCTGGATCTTTAAAAACAGAGAACTCATTTTACAAAAAGCCATTTTCCCCACACGCAGCCAAACACTAAAAACTGAAAAAATGAGAAGTTGAAAAGGCAAAAAAAGAAGCGCCCAAACAAGCACTTATATAATAGTAGAAAAGAGTACTCTTTTAAGCTACTCCGTATGTTTGGAAGTTGTGGAAAACAGAGAAAATTTTAGATTTTCCCCTCCCTTGTCTGGTACTTAAATATAGAAAAAGGAAAAGCTTCAAACTCCAATTCTAGTTTTCTTCCAATTTCTCTTCAACTTACCCTCTCGTTTCTTTCTAAATTAATACTACCTTCGTTCCAAAACGTTTGTCCGGTCCGCAAAACGAGGACTAAAAAACATTGCATTTCTTTCAAGAAAAAATTTAATTTTTTTTATAAATTAAAAGAACTCATCGATATCTACTGAATTGTTGAAACAAATTTGAATTTTTCTTGTAAAAATTGTATTATTCTTACGTCCTCGTTTCGCGAACCGGACAAATATTATAGGACGAAAGTAGTAGTATTTTCTCTTTCTTTTCTTGAGTTCCCAACAGATCCTAATGAGATGCACGGAGCAGGGAGCGAGAGAAGATAACAACATATTATTACTAAAGTGTCAATCCCTAGTGATGCACTAAAGTCACATTATTTGGGAGCGGAAATAAGGTGTACCACAATACACACTATAGATCACATTTTTTGTTTTGAAAATTAACCCGAGTTTCGAAAAAGAACCATCAATAGACAAATGAAGTATTTGCATAGGAACATCTATAAAAATATTTCCTCCATCAATCTTATTCCACGTCTAAAAAATATAGGAATACTATCTACAATCAGGGTCGGCTTATGTATGTATGTATGGTCCAAATTTTTTTTGCACTAGCCTCCTTTACACAAAATAGGCTAAATTGAAATTTAGGAGCTACAAAATAGGCCCAAATGATGGAATTACTCATTAGTAAAAGAAAAGAAAAAAGAAACGGCTGGAGCTTGGAAGATATTTTCAGTTCAGTGATTGCAAAGTACTCAATTAATCAAGCCCTATCTCCTATGCTACCATCTATGTTGGATTATCAAATTTTTTATAGTTAGAAGGAATTAGAGAGAAAAGTAGTTAGAAGGAATTAGAGAGAAAAAGAACTCCTAAAACAAAAGCCGCATAGCCGATAAAAAAAAAAAAACAGAAGAAAGAAACGCAGACGCTTGAGGAGTCAAAGGGGAAGGAAGATATAAGAAACATCATTCAAGAGGTTTGCTTCTAGCCTCTAAAACTTATGAACTGGCCCTGTCTACAATCATAATCTGTTTTTGAGATTTTCCCTTCACTTGTTTGGTACTTGAATAGAAAAAGGAAAAGTTTCAAAATCCAATTATAGTTTTCTCCCAATTTCTCTTTCAACTTTCCCTCTTGTTTCTTTCTAGATTAGTATTTTCTCTTCTTTTCTCTTTCTTTTCCTAATTTTCAAATAGATCCTAGTGAGATGCGTGGAGGAGGGAGCGAGAGAAGACAACGGTGAAAATTTAATTACGTGAGAAAATTTGAATGCGAGGAGAAGTTCAAAATCTGTTTTTTTGGTTTGTTGAGTGAGAAAGCCTTCAGAGAAGGGACATGAATACCAGTGATATTAAGATTGTTTTTTTTTTTTTTTTAAATTTATAATAATTTTCTAAATTAATGCACAATTTAAACATACATCAAATAGTAGCCTTGTATCTAAAATCCACTCATATTTTTAAAGGTGACTTTATTTCTGAAGTTCAAGAAATGTTCCACGATCCACAGAGTATAAAAGGAGTCGTAAACCAAAATCAGTGGTGAGCTCTGCCCGCTCCTTTAGATTCGTATAATCTTGGGTGACCAGATGACCCTTCGCGAGTCTAATGTCCACAATGGCTTCACGAACGAAGGTGGAGCAGTTTTTGATCGAGCACATTTTTCTGACCGTCATCGCTCGCGTGCTTCATAAGTGCGTCGATCAGCGAATTGGCTTTCAATCCATCAAATAGTGCTAAGTCGATGGAGATCTTATCGAGATCTGAGAAATCGGTATGGGTACTATCGGGATAAGATCTCAGTGTTTTCAAACAGAAGTCGGGCGAAATAGCCTTGGAGCAAACTTTCTCGATCAAATCATCGTTTTGTTTTTTTGTTTTTTTTTTTATGTTCCGAAAAAAAGAAAAAGAAAAAAAAAAGAAGCAGATCGACCCAAGGTCCAATAAATTTTGGCAGCATACATTAATTAAATATGACCAATTACTGGATTTATTTTTTGTCTTTCCGACTTCCGCAAATAAATGCCCAAACCCCCTACACACTTCTTCCAATGTGTTGTGTGAGCTAAGCCACTGAAGGCGGCGCAAGGAGCGACAGTATGATTTCATCATTCGTGAATAACCAAAATTATTATACCTCGTGAAAGTGAAAATTGATAATGGGATTGTAGGGAGAGAATCGAGAACGAAAGCGCATGGTTTCAACCGTAAAATTGTTTGACCCAGGTCAACAATTTTTGACGTGATGCAGTAAAGTGTCACATTATTTGGGAGTAGAAATCAAGTGTACGACGCTCGTAAAAAACACTATAGATCACATTTTTGTTCTGAAAACTAACCCGAGTTCCGAAAAAGAACCATCAATATGTGACGAATGAAGTATTTCAATAGGAACATCTATAAATTAAAATAGCACATTCCAGTTTCTTCCATCGATCGTATTCCACGTCTGAAAAATATAGGCATATATATACTATTGATCTTGTTATTGTCAGCCCACTAGGCTGACGATAAACACACTAAAAGACAAAAAAAACACGTATTTTTGTGCACTTTTTACATCATTTAATACACATTCACACACCTACTATCGTCAGCCCATTGGGCTGATTTTAGAATTTTCCATATACTAGATACAATCATAATCTTTTCCTCCCAGAAGAAGGCCAGAGGCCTCGCAAAGGATGTTACAATAATTGAACTCGTTGGTAGTCCATGTCTTGAGTTTAGGAGATGGACCGTCATTCAAAGTTATGAAACAATTGTAAATATTTTCCTGGGCGAGAGTGGCTCGAGAATTCACGTTGTCGTAATCTTTGGCAACCAGGTAGTTCTTCGCAGCGCTGACGTGAAGAATCGCTGTATTGAAGTAGTTAGAGCAATTGGTCAGCACCGTTTTCATCGTCGGATCGCTCACTTGCTTGAAAAGCGTGCCGATCAGCGATTTGGTCGCGGATGCCTGGTATAGGGCCAAGTTGACGGAGACCTTAGCGATGCCAGGGAGATCGGCAGTGGCGCAGACGGGGTAAGGTTTCAGTGTTTTTAAACATAAGTCGGGAAGCACGACTTTAGAGCAAACTTTTTCAATCGGATCATCGTTTTGTTTTGCAGACTCTGTTGAATCTGCAGAAAGTTGAGTAGAAATGCATGAAAATAACAAGAAAAGAGAGAGAATGTAGGGAAAGCTAGTACTAGCCATTGCCCTTTTTTTCTAGGAAAAATATTGGTATGAGGTGAAGGCCCTTTATACTTGGATTATTGTTGAAATTCCCAAAGTAATTAAGGGGTAAATAATTACATAGGATTAGGAAAATTAATCTCTACTTAATGGTTGTGTTTGTAAGATATTTCTTTTAAGTTACAGATTTTGGGCAAGTAATTGTGATTGCATACTCCTCCTTTTCTTTGATGTGAAGATTTGGTCAATATATCGCACTGAAGGGAATTAATATGTACGTTTGATCGATAAGACAGAGACTTTCTTACCTGTGATAAGATCATAGCAGCGTAAGCAGTGGTGGAGCGAATCAAAGGTTAATTATTTTCTATGTTTTTTTTTTCATCGATAGTATACAGATTCAACATGGAATCCATCTCGGAGTCTCACATAAATGATCCAAGTAATTCACGAACGAAGGTGGAGCAGTTTTTGATCGAGCACATTTTTCTGACTGTCATCGCTCACGTGCTTCATAAGTGTGTCGATCAACGAATTGATTTTCAATCCATCGGATAGTGCTAAGTCGACGGAGATCTTATCGAGATCTGAGAGATCGGTACGGGTACTATCGGGATAAAATATCAGCGTTTTCAAACAGAAGTCGGGCAAAATAGTCAAATAGCCTTGGAGCAAACTTTCTCAATCAAATCATCGTTGTTTTTTTTTTTCATCCGCAAAAAAAAAAAAAAAAAGTAGATCGACCCAAGGTCCAATAAATTTAGGCAGCATACATTAATTAAATATTACCAATTACAGGATTTATTTTTTGTCTTTCCGACTTCCGAAAATAATTGCCCAAACCCCCTACACACTTCTTCCAAAGTGTTGTGTGAGCTCTAAGCCACTGAAGGCGGCGCAAGGGCGAGCAGGAGCGACAGTATGATTTCAGGACCTCGAGTCCCTGCAGCGCCTTGAAAGGGCTGCAATTTGCAGCTAGACAAAACACGGCCGTTTTGGGAAACAAACCACCCAGTTGAGATCCCCCAAATTATCAACATCGTTTTGGGTACAAATGAATGTGTAGACTCATTTCGGGGTTCCACGCAAATTATCTGTGATGGTCAATAAGTTTAAACTAATTGTTCGGATGATTATAAAAAAACCAACTTAATCAGATAATTACAAAAAATTGATTTAACCTTTTAATTTTTATTCAGAATTTAAGATTCTGAATATTGAATGAACTTTGGAAAAAGTTTAGACAATTGTGTGCCCTCTATCACCTTGATATGAACCACAGATATTGAACGGCTTGTTCAGAAGAGCAATCATTAAGAACATAAACTTAATCGGTCATTTATAGATCGAGAATAACTAAGTTAACGGCTTCTCCGTGAATTAAGTTATCACAACACCCAATATTCCTCCGCCATGTAAGTCACCAAAGTAACGTCACATTCTTGGAAAGTTTAGTTATAACTTTAAAGTGCTCCAAATTTCATTTTGGTTGAAGCAGTGAGAATATTTTTTTTTAATTTCATCGTAAATAATTATAATTAATTTTTGTTTGTACGACTCTCATAATTAAGTATTTGCTATTTATTTGGAACCCTATAGAACAGAAAGTTGATTATAAGAGCTCTAGAGACAAAAATTAAGTATGACCTTTTAGAATAAAATGATTAAAAAAATAATATTTTCGCACTGGTTTAAACAGATTAAAAATTGGAGTACTTGATTTTTTTAGACAGTTTATATATTAAAAAATATGATTAATAAAGTAAGTGCTCTAATTTTCAATCCGTTTGAACCAGTGCGAACATCTTATTTTTTTGATTATTTTATTCTAAAGGGTTATACTTAAATTTTTTTTTCTTCTAGTGCTCTTATAATCAAGTTTCTGCTCTACAATGGTCCCAAATTAAGAGTAAATACTTAATTATGAGAGTTTTGGAGACAAAAATTAATTATGACCCTAAAAGATTCTAAATAAGTTCAATAAAAATATTGAACGACATGAATTATTTGCATGGGATCCGAAGTGAGTCACACACAACTGTCCATATCCAAAACTACATTGTTGACAATGTGGGGGATCTCAACTGGGTGGTTTGTTTGCCAAATGATTGCCTTAACATGCCATAACGGCCGTGTTTTGTGTAGCTGCGAATTGCAGCCCTTTCAGGGCGCTACAGGGACACAAGGTCCATGATTTCATCATTCGTGAATAACCAAAATTATTAATAAACCTCGTGAAAGTGAAAATTGATAATGGGATTGTAGAGAGAGAATCGAGAACGAAAGCGCATGATTTCAACCGTAAGAAACGCTATAGATTACATTTTTGACCTAGGTCATCAATCCCTGACGTGATGCATTACATTATTTGGGAGTGGAAATCAGGTGTACGACACTGGTAAGAAACGCTATAGATTACATTTTTGTTCTGAAAACTAACCCGAGTTCCATGCAGTTTTGCTTGGAATTCACCGAAAGATAAAAATTACAAAAAGAAATATTTTCTCACAAGCCAAAGACTCTTTTAATTCAACATTCAAAACTACTCATTTCATTCATAGCAACATGCTAATATATAGGCCACTTGGAAGTTATTTTTTTTGATCCGCGGCCTCTTGGAAGTTGGAACATAAGAAGAGACACTATTTACATTTTTAAGACACAAATTAAAAAAGACTTGACCACTAATTGAAATAGTATGGGTTTGACTCTTGAAACTTAAAAAATGCTCCTACTTCGAAACTAAAAGACTCTTTGATCGACGCAATGACTCTTTGATCGACGCAATGACTTCTTGAATGACTTCAAGGATTTTGACCGGCATGAATTTCGGTAAAAAAAGAAGAAGCTATAATTCAAACTCATGCTTAGAATTAAATTTATCCATTGAAGTGCTCCTTATCAAACAAAATATTTGAATTTGAATAAAAACTTGTACGTGTAAGGGACGAAGATATTCTTAATCCCGTTTCCAACAATCTGAATTTTTCCCAGATAACTATATTTTTGGTTAATATATGAATTTGTTTGCGAATTAAAATAATTCTGATTGAGCTACTATATATAATTTTGAAGAAATTAAAGGAGTTAAATTAACAAATATGTTTGTGATCAATTAAAGGTTTTTTTTTCTTAGTGTCTTTCCCCAAATAAATGACCCCTGACGTGATAGACTAATGTGTCACACTATTTAAGAATTGGGGATGGTGTCGTGTAATGGTGTGCGCAGCACGAACCGTCAGATCATGCATCCAACGGCTCGGATCTCATCTCTACAATGAATGGCTCGCAATCGTTGGTTGCCGAGATGAGATTCGAGCCATCAGATGCACGATTTGACGGCTCAGAGGTGCGCATGCAGCACGGTACTATGCACCTGCTACACTTGTAAGAAACACTACAGGGATCACATTTTTGTCTGAAAATTAACCCGATCGAGTTCCGAAAAAGAACCATCAATATGTGAGGAATGAAGTATTTCCATAGGAACATCTATAAATTAAAATAGCACATTCCAGTAGTTTCTTCCATCGATCTTATTCCACGTCTAAAAAATATAGGTATATATACTACATACAAAAGTAATCTTTTCCTCCTAGAAGAAGGCCAGAGGTCTCGCAAAGGATGTTACAATAATTGAACTCGTTGGTAGTCCATGTCTTGAGTTTAGAAGATGGATCGTCATTCAAGGTTATGAATAAACAATTGTAAATATTTTCCTGGGCGAGAGTAGCTTGAGAATTCACGTTGTCATAATCTTTGACAACCAAGTAGTTCTTCGCAGCCTTGATGCGAAGAATCGCTTGATTGAAGTAATCAGAGCAATCGGTCAACGCCTTTTTCATTGCTGGATCGCTCACTTGCTTGAAAAGCGTGCTGATCAGCGATTTGGTTGTGGATGCCTGGGATAGGGCCAAGTCGACGGAGACCTTAGCGATGCCCGGGAGATCGGCAGTGGCGTTGCCGGGGTAAAGTTTCAGTGTTTCTAAACAGGAGTCTGTCCACACAGCCTTAGAGCAAACTTTCTGAATCGAATCATCGTTTTGTTTTGCAGTGTCGGTTGAATCCGCAGAAAGTTGAGTCCAAATGCATGAAAATAACAAGAAAAGAGAGAGAATGTTGGGAATGCTAGTACTTGCCATTGACCCTTTTTTCTCTTATCAATGAGGTGAAGGCCCTTTATACTTGGATTATTGTTGAAATTCCCAAAGTAAGGGGTAAAATATTACTATATAGGATTACGAATTAATCTCTATTTATGGTTGTGCTTGTAAGATATTTCTTTTAATTTACAGATTTTGGGCAATTAATTGTGATTGTATACTCCTTTTCTTTGATGTGAAGATTTGGTCAATATATCGTATTAAGAGCATCCGCAATGGGAATAATCAAAATCGATAACCAAAATGTGCCACGTCAGCATTTGATTATTCATTTAGTTCATAATCAAACTTAACAAACTTGATCTCCACATTAGTTATTTTTGTATCCCTATAAAAAAAAACCCCTACAATACGCAATGCATCTATGTCCAATTGCAAACGAGTTCCAATCACGCACCCGATCACACCAAATTATTCGTCTCGATGAGACGATTCTTATGTGAGGTGTTTTTTAATTTTTTAGTTTTAAATTTGGTTATTGGGTTTGGTTATTGAGTTTTGGTTATTGGTAAAAGTTGTTAAGTTTGGTTATTCAAAGGTCAAAATTTGATGAGTTGCTAAGAGGTTGCTAAGTTTAGTTATTACAATGTGAACACTTTTTTGAGCAAACATTGCTAACTTTAGCAACCTTTTAATTTTGATTATTACATTGTGGATGCTCTAAAGGGAATTAATATGTAGGTTTGATCGATAAAAAGTGGCTTTCTTATCCGTGATGAGATCAAAGCGTAAGCAGTGGTCGAGCTAATCGGAGGTGGCACCCACTACATTAATATATGTACAACCAAAAAAAAGTCACTTGTTGTAAGGTTAGCGAATTATAATACTTAAAGAAAACGTTTTCAAAGGTTAATTATTTTCTATGTTTTTTTTCATCGATAGTATACACTATACAGATTCAACATAGAATCCATCTCGGAGTCTCACATAAATTATCCAAGCGAATCATTTTGTCTAAATTTTTTTTTTCTAAGAGTCTTCGTAAAAAATTATCTCAATCAAATATTAAGAAGACTCCTTGTACGGATAGCTGTTCTTGGACTTGGAAGATCTCCAAAGTTAAGAAAAATCACTGAGAGTATGATTTATGTGCACATGGTAAACGTTAGTACTTAGTACAAATTACT
This sequence comes from Rhododendron vialii, assembly GCF_030253575.1. Classification (NCBI taxonomy): domain Eukaryota; kingdom Viridiplantae; phylum Streptophyta; class Magnoliopsida; order Ericales; family Ericaceae; genus Rhododendron; species Rhododendron vialii. The sequence continues at coordinate 2,727,516 of NC_080557.1, read as the reverse complement.
ACAATTTATTAATTTGCAGATTTGTAGCACAAATTTTTTGTCAAGATCGATTTGGTCAAAATTGTAAAGGACAAGACTATGGTACCACTTCTGATAACAAAAATTTTGGTTACCAAAGGCCCCTACACATGCACTTTCTTCCAACGTGACGTGAGCTAAGTCATGAAATCGTCATTTGTAAATATATATATATATATACAGTCAGGTTCCGGTGAGAGATTTCGCATTTTATTAAAATGCGGGACTCCCATTCCTTATTGAATTTCGATGATCCGAGTCACTCAAAGTAATCAGAACGTGATTTTAAAGGTCCCCGCGTGAAATCAGCCAAAAAAAAAATGACCGGGAAGGGCTTCATCCGAGTAGTTTAATTTTATTGAACGGTTAAAAAAAACTGCTAGGATAAAGCCCTTCCCGGTCATTTTTTTGCTGATTTCTCGCGAGGATCCTTAAAATCATGTTCTGCACACATTAAACGGTTCGGATTTTCAAAATTTGATCGGAAAATGAAAGTCCCACATTTTAACAAAGTGAGGGATCTCTCACTTGATTTGTGGTGTGTGTCAATATATATATATATATATATAATTATTAAACTTCGTGAAAGTGAAAATTGATAATGGGAATGTAGATAGAGAGAGAGTCGAGAATGGAAGCACATGGTTTCTACCGAAAAAGTTTTAACTTAGGTCATCAATCCGTGACGTGATGCACTAAAGTGTTACTATATTCTTAGGGAATGGAAATTAGGTGTACCACGCTTGTAAGAAACATTACAGATTACATTTTTATTTTGAAAATTAACCCAAGTTCGAAAAAGAACCAACAATATGTGACGGATGAATAGTGACGGAGCTGTGTAGCAGATCGGGGTGGCCAAGGTCCCCCCTACTTTGGGATTCTCTCTCCTTTTTCATTTCTTTTTTGGTTTTACATGCGATTTTTTATTTTTTACAAGACAAATCTTATTCTAATCTAGGAAGAATGAGATGAGACACATAAGTACGGTTTGAACCCTCACTGCCTAGTACAAGAAGTATAGGGAGCCCAACACTTCTGTCAGTCCATTGGTCACATTTGAAGTGAAATAACACTCCAAACAAATAAATTGAAGTTGGATAACGCTGTGTTATAATAATAAAAAAATCTTTTTTAAAAACACTACCAAAAACACTACGGCCTTGTTCGTTAGCTAGTTTTGAGTAATTTAATTTTGGTAGTGGGTGATTTTAATAGTCAAATTTTTTTTGTTATACTTAATTAACTTCCAAACTTTTTTCCAATAAATACTTAATAAATATTCAAAAGTTCATTTTGTCGAATTTTTTTTCCTCCTCTTAGTTCGCGCGGCTCCTCCCAGGTATATCCTCTGGCTCCACCACTGCGAATGAAGTACTCCATTTGCATTGGAACATCGATAAAGATAAAACATTCCATTCAGTTTCTTCCATAAACCTTATTCCAAGTCTAAAACTCGTATGTTACATGCATAAGTAGTCTCCTCCTAGAAGAAGGCCAGCGGTCTCGCAAAGCATGTTACAATAAACGAACTCGTGAACAACCTGATTCCGGAGATCACGAGACGGACCATCAACCAAACTTAAATTACAATCGTCAATACTTGACTGGGCGACCTCGGCTCGATTATTCACGGCGTTATAATCTTTGGCAGCCAGGTACTTCTTCGCCTCGTTGAGGTAACCAATCGCTTTGTTGAAGTAGCTAGTGCATTCGGTCAGAATCGCTCTGCTCTTCGGATCGCTCGCTCACTTGAAAAAGCGTGAGAATCAGCGATTTCGTCGTGTTTGCTCGGGATTGCGCCAGGTCGAGGGAGACCTTGGCGATGCCCGTGAGATCGGCAGTGGCGCTGCGGGGGTAAGGTTTCAGTGTCTTTATACAGAAGTCGGGAAGCACAACTTTAGAGCATACTTTCTGAATCGAATCATCGTTTTGTTTTGCAGTGTCGGTTGAATCCGCACAAAGTTGAGTCCAAATGCATGAAAATAACAAGAAAAGAGAGAGAATGTTGGGAATGCTAGTACTTGCCATTGCCGTTTTTTCTAGGATTATTGGTATGAGGTGAAGGCCCTTTGTACTTGGATTATTGTTGAAATTCCCAAAGGGGTAGAATATTACCTGAAGATTACGAAAATCTCTACTTACGGTTGTGTTTGTAAAATACTACTACATCCGTCCCAATTTAATTGTCACTTTTGAGAGTTCGTGCCACTTTTCAATTGATTATATCTTGTAATTTATAATGTTTTAGGTGATTTTGAAAATATTGTATTATAGAACAAATTGAGATCTATCAAACAAGATTCATATTGGATATAAAAGTTATTACCAATTTAAAGATATAACTAGTTTTTTTTATCCAATTAGAATAGAACTGGAACAAGTAAATTGGGACGAAGGGAGTACTATTTCTTTTAATTTATAGATTCTTGGCAAGTAATTGTGATAATTGTATGTCTTGATATGAAGATTTGGTCAATTTATTGTATTAAAGGGAATTAATATGTAGGTTTGATCGATAAAAATTAACAAGAGACTTTCTTATCCGTGAGAAGATCATGGCGTAAGGCAGTGGCGGAGCCAAAACTTGGATTCGGAGTGGCACCCACAACGTTAATATATGTACTACCCAAAAAGAGTCACTTGTTGTAAGGTTAGCCAATTACGATGAAAATGTTCAAAAAAAAGTTAATTAATTATTCCCTCTCTTACGGTTTTCCATCTCTTTTGTTCTCTTCCAGACATGGTCAATTGGGAGAACCATTAAAAATCAGTAGGAGCGACAAATTATTTTAGAAGTAGACCCAATTATTATGTCCAATTAATTTAGGCAGCGTATATTAATTAAATATGACCAATTACAGGAATTTTTTTTTTTTTTTCTGTTTTTCCCACTTCCGCAAATAAATGCCCAGCCCCTACACAACTTCTTCCAACGTGTCGTGAGCTCAGACACTGAAGGTGGCGCAAGGGCAAGCAGGAGCGACAATATGGAATAGGAGAAATGCTAGGTGCAAAGAAAATGGGCAAAGAAAATACCTTTAAAGTGTACATGAACGGCTCAGATGCACTGCACAGTAAATCTGAGCAATTCATGTACACTTTAAGAGTATTTTCTTTGCCAATTTTCTTTGTTCTTAGCACTTCGTCATTCGTAAATATCAAAAAATTATAACCTCGTGAAAGTGAAAATTGATAATGGAATTAATTGTAGAGAGAGAATCGAGAATGGGAGCGCACAGTTTCTAACGAAAAATTGTTTGACTTTAGAGCATCTCCTAATCAAGGAGGTCAAACGTGACATAACATGCCAAATGGATTAATTGACATTTGAGCCAATCCTAACCCATATACAATTGCTTAGGTGTAATTTGACATATGATGTCAAATGTTTTCTTTCATTACTTTTACTCCTCAAAAGTATTTAAATTAAATTCAAAACAAACCTAAATTAATAAGAAATTTGGCATATTAATTGGTTGGAGTGGCTGTTTTAGAGATTGTCAAATTCAACCATGTCAAATTGACTCATAAGCGTTCAAAAAGATTTGACATCTTCACTTTTGACCTCCTCGATCGGAAATTCTTAGGTCATCAATCCCTGGCGTGATGCACTAAAGTGTTACATTATTAGAGAGTTAAAATTAGGTGTGCAACACTTGTAAGGAACACTATAGATCACATTTTAATTTGTTTTGAAATTTAACCCGAGTTCCAAAAAAGAACCGTTAATATGTGACGAATGAACCGTTAATATGTTACTCTTTTTTTTTGGTTTCAAATGTAATTGATTTTTTGTTTTTTACAAGACAAATCTTATTCTAATCTAGGAGAAATGGGATGAGACAGGTGAGGTTTGAACCCTCTCTTGGTGCAAGGAGTATAGAGTACCCACCACTTGATTGTCAGTCCATTGGCCACATTTGAAGTGAAATAACACTCTTGACAAAAAAATAATGTGGAATGACACTCAGTCATTTTAATTTTTTATTTAAAAAAAAAACAGAAACATTACATTTTGTGACTTTAATAGTCAGGACTTATTTTTCCTTATACTTAGAATTTAGAATTTTATTGTTAATATACTTAATAAATATTCAAAATTTTATTTTTGTTCGCATTTTTCTCTCTCCTCTTAGTTCGGCCCCTCCCAGGTACACATTCTGCTTCCGCCACTGCGATTCTGTGAATAAAGTACTCCATTTGCATTGGAACATCTATATATAAAGATAACACAATATTCCAGTTTAATCCATCAATCTTTATTCCAACCCTAAAACTTTATAGGTTACTTACATAAGTACTCTTCTCCTAGAAGAAGGCCAGAGGTCTCACAAAGGATGTTACAATAATCCATCTCGATGACAGTCCATGTCTCGAGTTTAGGAGATGGACTGTTAACCGACAAACTTATATAACAAAGATCCATAGCTCTCTCGGCGACGGCGGCTCCAACATTTGCGCTGTTATAATCTTTGGCAACCAGGTACTTCTTCGTAGCATTGAGTTGAAGAATCGCTCTATTGAAGTACTTAGAGCAATCGGTCAGCGTCGTTCTGTTTTTTGGATCGCTCACTTGCTTGAAAAACGCGGCAATCAGCGATTTGGTTGTGGATGCCTGGGATAGTGCCAAGCCGACGGTGACCTTAGCGATGCCTTGGAGATCGGCAGTGGCGTTGCGGGGGTAAGCTCTCAGTGTTTTTAAACAGAATTCAGGCGATTCGGCGTTGGAGCAAACTTTCTGAATCGAATCATCGTTTTGTTTTGCATCCCGGCCGGTTGAATCTGCAGAAAGTTGAGTCCAAATGCATGAAAATAACAAGAAGAGAGAGAGAGTGCACGTAATGCTAGGACTTGCCATTGACCTTTTTCTTATACAAGAGGGTTTTCCTTGGATAATTGGTATGATGTGAAGGCCCTTTATACTCGGAGATTATTGTTGAGATTCCCAAAGTAAGGGGGAAAATATTACTATATAGGATTAGAGCTGCAAACGAGCCGAGCCGAGCTTTACCATGTTCAAGCTTGTTTATTAAGTTTTTAACGAACCCGAGCTTGAGCTCGAGTTCAGTGAAAACTTAACGAGTCGAGCTCGAGCCGAGCGGGCCTTGGCTTGACTTGTGCTCGAGCTTGTTCACGAGCCTCCATGGATAGGCCTAAATGTATATATATTCTCGCATAGGCCTAATACAACCAAAAATATTTTGATTGTGAAGATATATTGATGTAGGACAAAAATGGAGAGTTTTTGTATTTTATTTTTATTGTTTTAGAATAAGATTTTAGCTAGGAATATTTTCATTTAGGTTAGAATTATTAACTTTCCGTATTCAGTTTGATTTTGATTTCTGCCTTTATTAGGATTCTTGGTCTACAAGAATTAGGATTTTATTTTAATTAATTAGGAAATATCTTTTATTTAATGCCGCTTGTTTTGGCATGATTTATTATTTCTTTTACAGTAGGATTTCTAGGGTTAGGGTCTTATAAAAAGGGCTGTAACCTATTCAATTAAGAAGACTTTTAAATTTTTATCAATAATATTACAGAGATTTTCTCTTTCTTTCTTGTGCGCAAGAATTGCTCGTTGCGACGAGTTGTTAATCTCGTTTGGACTAGTACGCTAACTAGTCTCTCGTGAATTCCGCCGCGTCAAGTGGTATCAGAGCAAGGCTTTGCCTGGTTCGATGTCACCAAACAAAGTTGAAGACACACCCATTGACGTTGGTCGTGGGCGTGCTGACCTAAGGAAGATGATGGAGGATACCCGAACACAAATGCAGGATCGAAGCACTCAGTTAGCCGAAATCCGTCAAGATACTCGCACTCAGTTTGCAGAGATCCGTGATTTACTGCATGGGTTGACTCTACAAATTCGCCAAAGGCCAGAAAGGGTTGAGAAGGATCGCGCGTTGGGATTTGCCCATCGCCAACCTCTTAACCAGAATAGGAACCGCGTTGAGGGATTTGCCCGCAACCAACCTATTCACCAAAACGTCTCCGGAGGATATTCTTATTATCACTACGATAGTAGGAATGAATTTGAAGGCGAGTTATTCGAGGGCCATGATGATTATCAGTCGATAAAGCGACAAACAAATTTCAAGTATTACAATAAGTTGCCAAAATTTAGTGGTCTTGAATTTTTTGAAGATCGTTTGGATTGGATATTGGACATTGATGATTTTTTTGAGTATACGAAAACTCCTTTTGAACAAAGGTGGAGGTTTTTATTATTGAAGCTTACGGGCCCGGCGCTACAATGGTGGTTAAAATTACAATCGTCAAGAGATCGATTGGGCAAGCGTCGAATTCATGCATGGTCGAGAATTAAAAGACTTTTGGTGGAGAGATTTTTGCCCTGGAACTATGAGGAATTACTGAAGGAAAAATATGGGCCAAAGCAACAGAATACAACCATTATTGTCAAAGATGTTGAAGAAGTTGCAAAAGAGGAGGGAGATCGGATTGAACTTGGTGACGAAGAAGAAACTGGCGATGAAGAAGTTGGTGGCAAAGAGGAATGTTTGAGTGCCCCTATGCTCGAACATCGGTTGGATTTAGATGGAGGTGCAACCAATGAGGTAAATGCAAGCAAGGATGAAAATATCGCAACATTGTATCAAGTACGAGAACCAAAGGAAGAGGAAAGTCATAAATCAGGACCTATAATTTCTCGACATGATGATGTCTTCCCTAATATTGAGCCTTGTGAGCCACACGGAAGTATGAGTGGTCCCAATGGTGAATTTGGTACAAGATCTCTTAATGCTACATCATTCATACATGATGTACCAATTAATTCTGCTATGGATCAACATAAAGAGAAATTGGAATTTCTGCATGACGTTCAATTTATTGATTTTCTTGGGTTGGAGCAGTTTGAGTTTTCACTCAATTCTCGTATTGTGAAAATTGTCAATCAATTGAAGTGTGCAAAAAAACTATCTTGGCGAGTGTACTTTTATTGGAAGACGAGCGAGAAGTTGAAGTATTCCAAATATTTATTTATTTGGAAAGGCAGATGGCAAGTTTCTAATGAGAACTCGAGGGCGAGTTCTTTTGAAGAAAAGGAGACTGATGTAGGACAAAAATGGAGAGTTTTTGTATTTTATTTTTATTGTTTTAGAATAAGATTTTAGCTAGGAATATTTTCATTTAGGTTAGAATTATTAACTTTCCGTATTCAGTTTGATTTTGATTTCTGCCTTTATTAGGATTCTTGGTCTACAAGAATTAGGATTTTATTTTAATTAATTAGGAAATATCTTTTATTTAATGCCGCTTGTTTTGGCATGATTTATTATTTCTTTTACAGTAGGATTTCTAGGGTTAGGGTCTTATAAAAAGGGCTGTAACCTATTCAATTAAGAAGACTTTTAAATTTTTATCAATAATATTACAGAGATTTTCTCTTTCTTTCTTGTGCGCAAGAATTGCTCGTTGCGACGAGTTGTTAATCTCGTTTGGACTAGTACGCTAACTAGTCTCTCGTGAATTCCGCCGCGTCATATATATATCTTTCATTTTCTTGTGGAGCGGGGGTGTACTGGTGTGCGTGTGCTCTCGCCTCCCTTGGTTGACAAACGGAAAGAACAAATTATGGAATAACAATAAAAACCCTAAACTTAAGTATATAGACCCCGGCTCGCGAGCTGACTTGAGCCGAGCTTATCCTAGCTCGAGCTTGTGCAAACGAGCTGAAAAAATCAGCTTGAACTTGTTCGCTTAACTTCCAAGCCGAGCTTGAACGAGCCACTAACGAGCCAAGCTGCGAGCGGCTCGGTTCGTTTGCAGTCTTATATAGGATTACCAAAATCTCAACTTATGGTTGTGTTTTTTAAAATATATCCTTTAATTATGTACAGATTTTTGGCAAGTAATTGTAGTTGAATCCCTTTTCTTTGATATGAAGATTTGGTCAATATAACGTATTAAAGGGAATTAAAATGAAGGTTGATCGATAGAAAGAGACTTCTTATCCGTGTCGTTTAAACTCACCAAAAGTCCAGTACGATCGCTTGCGAAGAAGTCTTGAAGTCCAAATAAAAAAATTGCCCCGTAAAGCCAAAGAAAAAGGAAATTAAGGAGGGAACACGACACGACATCGTGCTAAAATAAATAATTAGGTGACACAACACTTTATAAAGAGATGCAAGCTCCAAAAAATAATTAGGCAATTTACATTAAATATGATCCCTTAACTAGCAATTTTTTGAAACTAAAATTTCAAGTTTAGCTTTAGAGAATCATTAAACCGGTGTATATTGCTTTATCTATATTGATTTCTCACTGGCGAAATTTTTTTTTTCAAGCGGCATACGTCGGCGGAGTTAAGGGTAGTTAGTAAGTTAGTTCATAGAATATTCATAACTCAGAATCATAAACGTCCTAGACGAGGCTCGAACCTTGTCATCCCACAAGGGAAAGTCTAGAAAATACTAGTATTGGGCTACAAGCCCTTGGGTCTCACTTGTGATTTGAGTTGACAAAATCTTGTTTGTGCAATTGACCACTCTATTACATTGAGAATAACTTATTTACGGTCGAGATTGAGCGCTTCCGTGAAACTTATTCACTGTTCCTCCGTGAATAAGTAATTCTCCTATTACATTATCGTATTAGGAAGATTCGTATCAGGTATAAGTTGGGCCTATGTTAGACAGATAAAGGGTTTCGTTTGTACAGTGCCGGTCTTGTGGTCTAGGCTGAATCCCAAATTATTATTTTTTAATTCCAGCTAACAAAAGGTGTTCCGAATCAGCTTGAGCGTAACTCGAACTAATCCCTATAGCCTCTCCGACAACCCTTTTCAGGCTTACACATTAGCTGAGGTGGCCTCAAAGTTTGCTATCTAGGAAAACCGAACATGAAACCTTAGGAGAGCCAAAAAAAAAGGTGGCCCTGAATTCTCTCTTCTAATGTTTTGCCATTTTGAGAGCCAAAAAAAAAAAGGCTTGGTCATCCCTTTGGCTAAAATTTGGAAATGGCTCTGCTAGTTTTTTTTTTCAAGCTTTGTGATTTAATGACTGGTGGGAGTAATCCAATCCTCTAGTTGTGATATCTGGATGTAATTCCAACGGCTTCGCCCAAGTAATGGCTTTAGAACCAAATAATACTGCAACAAGTCAAAGAAAATGGCCAAAATCCTTGGGCATCTTCTTACAAGATGTGGGTATTGAGGGGAACAAGAGGTGCCAATAGTATTTCTTTTAGGGTCGTAAACAAACCGAGTCAAGTTGTGCCGTGTTCAGGCTTATTGATTAAATTTTTGGCGAGCTCGAACTCAAATATAGTGGAAATTAAACGAGCCGAGCGATTCGAAGCTTGACTCAACCTCAAGCTTTTTGACAAGCCTATCATAAACATATATTTATACTTCCATAGTACTAGATATTTTTTATTGTGCATGTAAATGAGTCTCATATCAATATAAACTAGTATAAGAAAAAGCTTCTATTTCAAAATAATACTAATAATAATACTCCAACTTAGTCTAGTTTCTTTTAGTATTGGACGAGCCGTTCACAAACATCTTTGTTCATTTGCCGCCCGAGCTATTTCTCCCCTCTATATAAACTAAAATTCTAGCTCAACACCCAAACACACGCTAGAGGTAGAATGATTGCTACTGTATAAATGGAGGGCTGCAAAACGGTTACCAAAAGAACCAAACCGACAGAAAATGGGCGACAAAAGTGGAGGTGAAACCGAGTCCGAACCCCGACCCGACTGGGCCGAGTTAACCCACGAGTGCCTCACCAACATCCTCTCCCGCCTCACCCTCGAGCACCGATGGACCGGACCCATGTTCGTCTGCAAGCCCTGGTTACAAGCCTCCCGGGACCCGTGTCTCAACTCGGTCTTCGACCTCGAGAATCGCTTCGACTCGGCCGCCGAGTCGGCTCGCTGGTGGACCCCCGACTTCGAGCGAAGGATCGACGCCATGCTCCGATCCGTCGTCGATTGGAGCGAGGGGTCGCTTACGGAGATCCGTGTTAGGCATTGCTCTGATGGGTCTCTCTCGTACGTCGCCGAAAGGTAAAAATTTGATCGGTAATTGCACGAGTTGTTGCGTTATTGTTGTTTATTTTGAATGGTTGCTATTGGGTTTTGATGTTTATGGCCAATTCCATTTTTTTTTAGGTTTCAATTTGTTGCAAATGGCTGTTGAATGGTTGGTGTTAGGGTTTGAACTAATTGCGTGATGATTCTTGTTTTTTTTTGTTTTTCATGGTGTCAATTCTTGTTTCTAAATAGGATTGGAGGATCCTCCAGTTTTAAGAGGATTGGAGACAGAGGCAGAACTACATTTAGGCCTGAGGGGGGAGTGGATAGTGTTGATTTGTACTTATGAATTAGGCACTTTTGGTTACCCAAACAACTTGATTTTTCACTCAATCGATGGAAAACAGCGATTTAAAAGAAGAATGGTTTGGAGCATAAAAAAAACTCTCTCTATTTAAAAGATGAATAATAGTCTTGGAATTCTCCATTGATTGACGTAATAATGAGTTTTGGGGTTGGCTGCTAAAGATGGTTTTACTGAGTCTTTTCAGGTTTACATTATTGCCCAATTGATTTTTCTCTGTTGGTATTAGTTTCACAAAAGCATACTTATTTTTCCTATGCACTATGTAGTGCTACAGATTGCAGCAAGTTTTGTTCCGATTTGAATAACAATGTATATTTTCCCCCAATTGCACCTCAGGTGCCCGAACCTTCAGGTTCTTTCTATCAAGAGCAGCCAAAACGTAACCGATCAATCCATTGTGAAAATAGCTTCCGGATGTCCCAAGCTGAAAGAGGTTGATATAAGCTATTGCTACGAAATATCTCATGAATCAATAGCTTTGATAGGGCAGAAATGCCCTGACCTCAGAATGCTAAAAAGAAACCTCATGAATTGGTTGGACCCCTCTCAACACACTGGAATAGTCCCGGAAGAGTATCTGAATGCCATACCCCAAGATGCGGACTCAGAAGCTGCCGTGATAGGAAAATTCATGCCTCATCTGCTGCACCTTGAACTTCGATTCTCCAAATTATCCGCCAAAGGCCTTGTTTTGATTTCTGAAGGGTGTCTTGATCTTGAATATTTAGATCTATCCGGGTGTGCCAACGTGACTAGTCGTGATATTGGGAATGCAACTGCTAATTTGAAGAGTTTGAATGATGTCAAGAAGCCTAATTTCTACATCCCCAGGTCGGTGTTCCACACGGAGAGGTATGGGCATTGGAGATTGTATGATGAGAGATTCCAGACGGATGTTTTCCGTATTTGATCAACAAAGATACGAAATCATTCTCTGCCAAATATGTGTGGGAGATATCGACAGGGGTAAGGTACTTTTGGCATCTTTTGTCGATCCAATGCAGCAAATATTTATATTCTAGCTGTTCTTCAAATACTCTGCGGTATATTGTACTTAAGCGTGTTAATAAGCCGCATTTGATGTTTCGGAAACTGATTTGTGGTGTTTACAAGATCAAATCATGTTGTTATACAGAATGGATGCTTACTTTCTGTTTGAACAATTGTTACAATTCATTAGCTGGTATTTGAACTACTTGCTCTCTGATCTTTTATCTTTTAGTATCAAGCATTCCCAGGCAGTTACGTCTCAGGTTATTGTCGTCTTGCAGCTTTATGTTCCTTTAAGGTGTTAAGTTATTTTGCTGGTTAACCAGTATACCAAATGCTCGGCTAGGACTTCAATTCTTTCGTATCAGCATACGCATGAACACACTTAGGCTTCGTTCAATTGTCAGGAATGTTGTACAGGAAAGTTATTCTCAAGCAAAATTAAGTAAAGTGAAATAAATGAAAAAGAAATCTATTTTCCTGTGAGTGGTTCATTTGACAATTTTTTTTGCAGGAAAACTAAAATTTAGTGGTTCATTTGCCGGGAAAAGACACTTATGAGAAACTTTTTTATTTTTATTCCCATGGCTAATTTTAAGTAAAAGTAACTTTGAGAGCTAAATAATAGGCTATCATATTTAAAAAATTAACACATACGGAAAATGTATTTTATCTAATGCAAAGCCTTAACATGAAATGAAAAAATCGACTTGCAATTCTTTATTCAATTTGCTATACTTTGATTGGTCATGCAAATCCCCCATTTAAATTGATATTATCTAATAATCAACCGTACAAATGAAGTTTAAAAAATAAGTAGATGATAACTAAATAAATAAATATTAAACAACCGTGCTTGATTAGTTGCCGATGCAAAAACTTACTGAAAATTAGTTAGTATACAAAACAAAAATTGAAGACTAATGACAAGATAAATAAATACTTAAAAAAAAAAAATTACCAATCTTTTTACACAACAATTATCTCAGAAAACACCATAGTAGTCGAAATTGTTGTTACTCACGTAAATCTCAAAGTGTCTTTCTAAGAACCTAATTCGTATTTTTATGGTATTGGCGTCATTCACTTTTTTTCTTACCCGCCAATTATTTTGGCCCCGCAATGGAGAAAACTTTTTCCGCGACGCAAAATCCTATGCTTCTGGCCGGATCACTTTTGCAAGAAAGTAAATTTTGTAAGAAAACTTAAAAACATGTTTCCCACTACTTTCCTGCCAACTGAACACTACAAAAGTCAAGGAAAAGTTGATTTTCCCATCATTTCATGTACCTTCCTGGCAACTGAACGAGGCCATAGGAACTCATTTTCCGGGTGGTTTCAAGAAAACTAAACCCCGGCGCCATCGCAAATATACTTTTTCAGTTCAAACCACGGGTGTTGCTTAGAGACTCTGGATTCTGGGTTTCGATCGGGTGTTCAGCCTTATGCTCTGAAATTAAGCTCTTCATTCCTAGGGGAAGTACGTGTATGGAGAATCCAAATAGGAACGAAATCTAATCAGTGTCTACTGTCGAATCTCCCTTTAAGTTCATCATCGTTTTATACGAAAACGTAAATCTTCTTGTAAATGTTATCCTGAAAGACCAAGAAGTAGGAAAAAATACATGGAAAATTGGATACGATCGGCTATTGAAGGCATTGTAGATACTAGAAATTCCAATATTACAAGCAGCGATGGGACAAAAAGGATTTCAACAATAGACAAATAAATACTGGGGAAATTTGTAAAAACGTGATAGGAAAAACAAAAATCAGAGAGTAGTTCAATCAACTGCCCAACCCTTTGAAGCTCATTTTCTGGTCCATTTTGTATGCCCAGGCCCCGACCAAAATCAGCTTGAGTGCATCTGAGGTTTTTGGGCGTCTGAATGGGTTTTCTTTAGTAGTCATAGAAAACAGTCTTGAAGACTGTCATATGATCAGCCTCTAAGCATATAACCAATGACAAACTCCCATCCCCAGTTGGGCTTGGTAATATGTACACGTTCCCTTCGAAAGGTACATTGGCAGGGCCCATATGAACGGGCCGGCCCCACCCAAAATCAGCATCATACACAGGTAGCCTGATCCAACTCACAACATTGAGGTTTGGGCACTTGAATGTATGGGCTCCCCGGACCAGAGCCGTTGGATCGGGCTGCAGGGCGAGGTAGTCTAGAGCCGACCTCAGATAATCATCGTCCATTCGGGATAAAGCATCGCGTATTTTTTTGTCACGGTCGAGTTCAACGGCTTTGATAGGAGATCGCCAGATAAAGCTAGTGATATGGCAGTGAAGATTACATTGCCGAAATAGCCAGGTGGGAGAGGAGGATGCAATCTGGACCGTCCATCGGTGGAGATGTACAATTTGGTGGCTTGATCGTCACCAAGTCCGCGTGCTATGCATGAGCATCGCCACACGTGCGCAGCAAGTGTCTCATAGGTGCTGTACCTTTCAGGGTTTTCATCGGCCTTTGAATTGGCTTTGAGGGTGTTGAGCTGATCACGTGTGATCTTAATAACGGCAGTGGAAGTGAGTTTGGGACTTGTTTGGTATTCTTGGGTTAAGACGGGGTTGTTCATGGAAGGCGGTGAGTCGTATTCGACGTGGTGGTATGTACGGGAAGGTTGGTCTCGGCCACTGAGTAACGATCGGTCGATGAACGGTGGGATGGTGACGGAGAGGCCACGTGTCATGTCAGACCATGCGTTGATGAAGCTGAGGGCTGACATTCCATCTACCAAAGTGTGTTGAAACCGTACTCCAAGAGAAGCTCCTCCGCACTTGAAATATGTTACCTATCATGCACCACAGTAGAAAGTCGTTTGAATGTAACCAAATTTTCTTTGCAAGCATTGAAATCTACAAAATTTTTATTACCGGAAACACTTCCTAAAGTCAGCTTTTAACATTTTTAAACAGACTGCAGTGACTATCATTCCTTGACACATGAAAGGAACGGATTCGAGTTTCTATCTCGAGGTCCGAGTTAAGTCAAAGGATGGAGCTATGCTGGGGTCCAGGGAACCTCGGCCTCCCGAGTTGTAAAATTTTTATTTTGTATATACCTAATTTTGAATATTATTCATAATTATTCATATATATCTACTTATCTTAATAATTTTGTTTTGTTTTGATAAAAAATAGGTTATTTTTCATTTTCATTTATCAATTTTTTCATGAATGAAAAAAAGCATGTGGCTGTTGAAGTAACCTAAAAAAAATAAAATGATTGATATACTTTAACTGTATTATGCTAGAATTATTTCAATGTAATGTATTGGAAAGCAAAAAGTTTGAATTTAATTTTGTTCATTTTCTTTTAAGGAGTGTGAACATTACCCTCATTCATTAACGTTGTAACCCTAATGTGTCTCGAGTTAGGAATATGATGCTATCACTCCTTGTTTCTATTAATTTTTGTAACAATTTCAGAGATTAATGAATTTTTTTTCTTTTCAATAAAAAAGTATTTGTTCTGATAAAACATATATTGCACTAATCCTTGGGTCAAAATCCTGACTCCGAACTGTTTAAGTTTCACCGGTTCATAGCCCAAGCTAGAGTAGGGTGTCAATGTTGACCCAAACTCAAAGTCCGCCCACCTTAGGTGGAAAACTCACCTTTTTACCACCGTCATTTGTGAGCCCTACCATGCATTTATTGCAGTAATTTGAACAGTATATCTTATAGTACCAGTCAAGTACTATATTCACACAAAAAAAAAAAAACAATTTCGTTGGACATCGATAGATATGTCGAAAATTGGATTTTAGTTTGTGAAATGTACGTACGGTTTGATTCTTAGAGTTCAACTTTATGTGGCCGTTTATTTTAGAAACTAAAATTCAAATAATATATATATATATATATATATATATATATATATGTATATGTATGTATGTAAATGTCCGACGAAACTGATATTTGTCGAAGATATACTATTCTGCGAGTTGTACAAGATGAACGGTTCATATTACTGCAATAAGCGCATGATAAGGCCTGTAATAGGTGGTGGAAAAGATGAGTTTTCTGCCTCAGGTGAAAAGAATTTGTTTGGATGGTCAAATGGGTCAAGCTAAGTTATTCTACCCATCCAAACAAATGCACGTACCCGTTTAACACCCATACGAGGGACAAAACCAAGAACAGAAAAATATATATGTGAGAAACTTTTTCACTGTTGAATAAATTGGTCAAGGAAAATGCGCAATTTCATCTATCCGTTTCGGCAATTAACGGTTGAGATATTTTTTTAATCTTTGACCGGTAATAAATATCTTTTTAATCTGGATCATTCAAAACACTTTTTGGGTGGCAGAGATTGGCCTCTGTAAACTTTATTTATGAAATTTCCATAAATAAAGATTTTCCAAAACATATGAGAATATATATACCTGTAGCATCAGAATGGGCAAGGAAAAAGATTCATCAGAAGTTGGAATAAGTTGTTGGAGCTCAAAGCAAGGGGTGAAATCGCCAAAATCTTCCATAACACCTTCGGATTCCGCCTCTACAAATAACACACCCTCTCCATTACAATCTACGTCGAAACCGCCGCCACGCTCCTCCCTCCTCTTCAGCCGCCCCGCCACCGGGTAGAAGACCACCAGACAGTTGCTCAAAGCCTCCTTGAGCAAATGAGCGTCGAAGAAGTCATTTGAACCATCTGGTTCGTAGAAGTAGATAGTTGGGGCATGAAAACTTGGTACCAATAGGTCCAAGTTGGAGCTCTTTAGGGTGTGTTTAGGTGTTTCTTTGACTGGTTTTACGATACTGCTTTCTTTCACCTTGATCTGCATGTTTTCTCACTGCTGTCCCGTGTAACAAAAAAAAAATTCTTTAGCAAATAAGATCAGGGTGTTGTTTTCCTCTTTGAAATCAAATTACTACTACTTATAGTTGAGATTAGGATAAGAGATATCTTCACCGAAAACGGAGTGTGTGGCCGTGCGCCATACAACAGCTCTGTTTTTTGCCTGGCTGTAAGGCGTAAGCCCGATAAGTCCTCGGGCTTGGACACCTCCTCCACTATTAGATTGTTAATTACTAATTCATCTAAAAGTTTAAGCTGTTAGAGAGAAAAACAACTTTGTTACTTATACCTTCAACACACCCCATTCTCCCCATTCTGCATAGCCAGGCGCTCATCTGTAAGCGAAATAAACACGCGTAAATATTTTAATATTAGGTAGGCGGTGATATTCGAACACATGATCTATTGCTTGCTCTGATACCATATTAGATTGTTAACCACCAACTCATCTAAAAGTTTAAGTTATTAGAGAGATAGACAACTGTATTACTTATACTTTCAACACATTGGCAAAAAATTGTTTTTTATGTAAACTTAACACGTAACATTGAAATTTTTTTTTTTATAATCTGGGTGTCTGGAATAGCTTATGTTCATCTCAACTAAATTTTCGAGGTAGACTAGCACAATAACCCATTCCTAAGACCCTCTGCTTTAATCATGATTTTGTATTCAGGAAAAATCAAATCCTGCCATGTTGTAGGCACAAACTCGCCTTTATTGTTAAGGCAATCCGTACCAAAAAAAGAAAGAAGAGTACATTACCAAAAAAGAAAGAAACAGGAGTACATTATTGTACAATCTATTTTTTTTTTTTTTGGGGGGGGGGGGGGGGCTGCCAACAAGGGGACAGCAGTGGGGTGGGTGGGGGGGGGAGGCTGCCAACAAGGGGCAGCAGTGTGCTGCTGTCTCGGGTTTTCGGGCCGACTCCGGTCTCGTTCTGATGATCGGAAATATTCACTTTGTAGAACTCGTCGAATAGAATAACTATGCAAAAAAATCAGCTTAATTAGATATCATTAAGTGCCTAATCGGAACCCATATAACTCTCGGTCCATGAGTTACAGTGGATTTGATCCAGTGTTTTGGATCCATTCTTTTTAAGATAAAAAGGTTCCGATCAGGTACTTAATGATATTCAATTAAGCTGATTTTTTGCACAATTATTCTACTTAACAAGCTCTACAAAATGAACGTTTTCGATCATCAAAACGAGATCGAAATGGACCCGAAAATCCGGGGCAGCAGCCCCCGCCTCCCTAATTTTGTGGACAAGGGGAGCTAATGTGATGTGACAAGACACTTGAGGATACGGAATGTTATCTCACTTCACATCCGAATTGTGGGGTCCTGGAGAAGGTTAAAACTTAAAGGACGCTGTTACTGGTACAGCGGCTGCTGTACAGCAGCCGCGTGCAGATCGTTTTTGTGCTCATTTTGGGTTCCGCAAAGATAATCGAAGCCACTCATTTTGTTCAAAATACTTCGTTTAGGATCCCTGTAAAAAATCATCTCAATCCGATATCGGAAAGGGTGTTTACGAATCATCCAACTTTGCTTCAAAATTTGGCTAGTGGCTCCGATCATTTTTGCGGGACCCAAGATGGGCACAAAAGTGATCTGTACGCGGCTGCTGTACAGCAGCCGCTGTACCAGTAGCATTTCTGAAACTTAAAAGTCTAAGACGGGCCATCGCACGCTATGTAGAGCTCACTTCGAATTTCACAAAAATACTAAAAATTATTTATAAGTTTTAAAATAATTATTTATGAGGTCTTGTTGACCGAAAGGAGAGTTTCTTATTGTAGATATGTTTTTTGAATTCGTAAAAACAAAAATAAGAAAAATTATTTCAAAATTTATACATAATTTTTTGAATTTTTGTAAAATCTAGAGTGGCTCCCTACAACGTGCGCGGTTACCACCATGTGGTGGTCCTAGCAGGCTAGCACGACTTGCTAAAAATCAGTACAAAAATATCTAGTCAAAATATTGGTTGGGGCCCCCAGAAATGGGGCAGAACATGCCATATCTGGTGAATGTCAGTAATTGAAAAACTTCATTTTCTCAATCTTATAATTCGCTTAGAAATTTCTGAACTAGGATTTTAGTTAAACCGGAGAGACCCAAATTCCAACGGATCTCATAGAATTTTAGGTGCCATCTGATTAGGTACTATATGAACAGGTCCGGCAAAGCACACTGTCGGGCTATTGATCAGAGGGTGTTTCAGGTAGTAAAAAATTTGTAGATTTTATTTGTAGTTGAGTAGTGAATACGTTGTTGATGAATTAGAGAGTAGAGTTACTGTAGTATTTTTTTTTTTTTGACAATTTTTTTATTAGTGAAAACAAGATGGTAAAATGATAATTTTTTTTTGTTAATAAAAACGAGATGGTAAAATGCATTAAATTTTTTGCGTTTTTTCGTTGGTGGAAACACCCCCTCATCATTCATGAAATATCTCTTCCGGAAAAGAAAATAGAAAAACCCGTTGAGGTCCATACGAGAGACTTCGTAGACCTGACCACTCGTAGTGCCACCGTCGCTGCTGCGTTAGCTGACATTGGTGGTTCAGCGAAAGACAATGAGACAAGTCCACGGCTAGGTTCCAACTCTATGTTGATATTAATTAAATTGGAGGATCGTGACAATGCAGTTTAATTAACATCCTTTGGGCAGCCTTAGTATTTCTCTATTCCGTTGCACCAAAAAAATAAATAAATAAATCTCTGAGTGCAGGTCCCGGTTTCGAGAGACATACAAGTGCGCGGATTTTTTTAGCATAGGAAGCTCTTGATCAACCTTTCGGCTTTAATTCATATACCGTTATAAGAAGACATTGTAGAGGTTCAATATCCCAGAGATATTATTTCGTAATCTTATTATGACGGTCATTATCATATGCAAGTTAGGTAATGTCACCACTACACACATTCGTGGAGTATTTCTTTTTATGATTACGTGTCTGGACCAGCTTGTAAAAAACATACTATATATGTTTCGATGATTTTGTCCTCAAAATAAGAAACCTGGGATTCACCTAGGTACGTAGGTCTTAGACATCCAAGTGAATCGTGTGGTTTTTAATTTGGGACAATTTGATTTCTCCCTCGGATAGATTAATTTTAGACTTCTTTTGTCCATTACCAAATTTAAATTAACCACTCATTAATAAATGATGATAGTGCCTCCCACCCATTAAGAATTGGTTTCGTTTGCTAGTTTTGGTTTTGAATGGAAAAAACTTTCTACCCGAGATACATGCGTTTAATCTAAAAAGGTGTGATCTTCAAGATGTTTCGTCCACATCGAGTGTTGAAGTCAATGATCAGACAAACTTCTAATGGTCTGAAGATATATAATATTTGGCTCTCGTGGATATTCAACGTTACGATCTTTTGGGAGACTGTATATTACATTTTTTCAATAAGTAATTTGGCACGAATGCAATACATAAGAATAAAATGACATAATCTAAACTCAACAAGACACGATACGATCCCACCACAGGCAATGGGGTATTGTTATCTAGTTACCAAATTCAAATGCCATGGCAATGAGCAACAAAACGTATGCTCCCTTTGTAAAAAATTGTGGGCCCCCCATCAAAAGTCGCGTAGTTTTGGAACCACAAATAAAGTACTTTTGTATATGATTTTTTGATTTTTCTGCACAAAAATTAATGAACTCATGAAGAACTTTAATTTACTACAAAAAATCTAAAAAAAAGAAGTTATACATGGAATCACTTTAATATCTAATATCAAAATTGTTCGACTTTTCTTAGAGGCAATGAATTTAGACACAGGAACTAAAAGAGATTGGCTGCTGCAGCAAACTAACTCCAAACTGAAATGTTGAACACACGGCCTAAGCCAAACATTTGCTCAGGGTTTGACTCTTGGAGTTTTGAGAATTCTCTAGTTCCGATCTAGATGTCCGCCTTTAAAAGGATCGGGAAAGAAATTAGTTAATGAGATGCATATAAGTTGGCCCGCGCACCTTGACCAATCAAATATAAAGAACACACAGACTAAGCCAAGATGTCAATGGGATTGGTTTATGCTTTGTGTAAGCCCATGCCCCAAACCTAAGCACGCCATGATTAACGGTAGAAATCTATTTGATCAAAAGCAGGGCTCTTACAGGAAAGAAAGAGTCTTAACATTCAAGATGGAAAAAAAACAGCAAATTCCAATGCCGTAGAAGACATCAGAATAAGTTTTATTACAACATCTCAGTTTGGGCATCTGAATGGGAAATTTCCTCATTAGAAGTCATAAAAAACTGCCTTGAAGACTTCCATGTGATCAGCCTCTAAGCATATAACCAAAGACAAACTCCCATCCCCAGTTGGGCTTGGTAATATGTACACGTTCCCTTCGAAAGGTACATCGGCAGGGCCCATATGAACGGGCCGGCCCCACCCGAAATCAGCATCATGTACAGGCAGCCTGATCCAACTCACGATATTGAGGTTTGGGCACTTGAATGTATGGGCTCCCCGGACCAGAGCCGTTGGATCGGGCTGCAGGGCGAGGTAGTCTAGAGCCGACCTCAGATAATCGTCGTCCATTCGGGATAAAGCATCGCGTATTTTTTTCAAGGTCGAGTTCAACGGCTTCAATCGGAGATCGCCGGATAAGGCTAGCGATATGGCAGTGAAGATTACGTTGCCGAAATAGCCAGGTGGGAGAGGAGGATGCAATCTGGACCGTCCATCGGTGGAGATGTACAATTTGGTGGCTTGATCGTCACCAAGGCCACGTGCTATGCATGAGCATCGCCACACGTGGGCAGCAAGTGTCTCATAGGTGCTGTACCTTTTAAGGTTTTCATCGCCCTTTGAATTGGCTTTGAGGGTGTTGAGCTGATCACGTGTGATCTTAATAATGGCAGTGGAAGTGAGTTTGGGACTTGTTTGGCAATCTTGGGTTACGTCGGGGTTGTTCATGGAAGGCGGTGGATCGTATTCGACGTGGTGGTATGTGCAGGAAGGTGGGTCCCGGCCGCTGAGTAATGAACGGTCGATGAATGGCGGGA
Organism: Rhododendron vialii; assembly: GCF_030253575.1. NCBI lineage: Eukaryota > Viridiplantae > Streptophyta > Magnoliopsida > Ericales > Ericaceae > Rhododendron > Rhododendron vialii. The sequence continues at coordinate 2,706,267 of NC_080557.1, read as the reverse complement.
AGGTGACGGAGATGCCACGTGTCATGTCGGACCATGCGTTGATGAAGCTGAGGGCTGACATTCCATCCACTAAAGTGTGTTGAAACCCTACTCCAAGAGAAGCTCCCCCACACTTGAAATATGTTACCTATCATGCACCACAGTAGAAATTTGTTTGAATTTTTCTTTGCAAGCGCTGAAATCACTTGAGTTATTGTGTAATTATTTTTGGTCATCAGTATACATCAGCGGGGGTTAGCAAGATGTTAGTATGTTAGTTAACGGGAGGTTCAGAAATTATCCATAGCCCTGAATCCCAAACATGCTCCCTTTGGAACTCAAACTCAAGTCACAACTGGAGAGAGAAATAAGACAACCAACTTGACTAATTTTAGGATCCATTTTTATGTAGTACTTGACCATCATTTCTAGAGATTTCAATGCTTGCAATTGATTACATAATCTACTATCTTCCTCCCATTTTAAATGTCCCCTACACAAATTTGTGCATTTTTAAATTTCAAAAAATATATTTTATATATTTTTAATTTTTTACACCAAATTAAAGTACTCAACGATTTGGTTTATTGATTGATTTGGTTTTTTATTTTCCTAAAGGACATGACATAAGGTGCTCCCTCTGTTCCGAAATTATAAGAGTCTAGTATTTTATTTTAGGTTGTTTTTTAATAAATGTCCATTGTGAAAATTAGTGGGTAAAAATTTGTGCAATTATTATTTTGTTCTTTGGAAAGTTTAATTGGTAAAAGTGGTTGATAATTTGGTCCAGATAGCCGGCTATGTCTCTGTCTTTTTAGAGGCTTAAACCAAAAATAAAAGTATGAGGGGGCTCTTGAAATTCAAAATTTTTTTGGAGACCTAAAGCAGCTGTAACACAAATTTTTGGCTCAATGCCGACTCTGATTTTAGAAAATGAAGATAAAAATTGATGTAAAACGCGTAATGATGATATCTCCTTGATAATAAATTAAAATTACGAAACTTGAAACTTAATTAAAAAGGGACGGAAGTACTGTTAACAATCAGCAGTTTCTTTTTGCAAATCAAGTTATGTTGAATGGATGTGTGCCGTAGCTTATCGGTTTTTTGTTTTGTTTTGAAACGGCAGAGCAAAAGCATTATTGATGAGTGGCGGACAAACTACTGGACCCCGTTGCGTTTTCTTTCAAAATCTTATTTTTTAAAAAGAATGTAATTTCAAACTCGAATATATCGAAAATAAAAAATAATTTTTTAATTTTTTTTGCACCGTTTAAAAGATTTCAATGAAACCTATCAAACAAAATCCATATTGGTAAAAAAATTATTTACGATAAACACATAATTTTTGATCTTAAAATTACTTTCTTTTTTCCAAAACCTTCTTTTTCTAAAAGTGGAATGGCCTCAAAATCACCCCATCCTTTCCGGGTAGAGCCGGCTTATAGGAGAAGCAATGAAGCCTAAGCTTTGGGCCTCCAAGAAAAAACAATGAAAAAAAAGAACATATATACCTGTAGCATCAGAATGGGCAAGGAAAAAGATTCATCAGAACAGCCACTGGTTGGAATAAGCTGTTGGAGTTCAATGGAAGGGGTGAAATCGCCGAAATCATCCATAACACCTTCGCATTCCGCCTCTACAAATAACACCCTCTCCATTACAATCTATGTCGAAACCGCCGCCGCCGCCCTCCTCCCTTTTCTTCAGCCGCCCCGCCACCGGGTAAAAGACCACCAGACAGTTGCTCAAAGCCTCCTTGAGCGAATGAGTGTCGAAGAAGTTGTTTGAACCATCTGGCTTGTAGAAGTAGATAGTTGGGGCATGAAAACTTGGCACCAGTAGGTCCAAGTTGGAGCTCCTTAGGGTGTGTTTGGGTGTTTCCTTGGCTGGTTTTACGATACTGCTTTCTTTCACCTTGATCTGCATGTTTTCTCACTCCTGTCCTGTGTAATAATCAAAAAAAAGTTCTTTTGCAAATAAGATCAGGGTGTTCTTTTCCTCTTGAAATTAATTTAGTACTTATTATATACTCAGTTCCTTACGCAGAAGAAAACCAGGCACAACCTAACATCCATGCACCTATATGCTCAGGATAACCAAAAAACAATGCGACAAGACTTTATATATATAGTCAGTTGAGAAGAGGATAAGAACGATTTGCATTGAATTCAAACAAAAATAGGCTGTGTTTGCAGTTTGCTCAATGGAAAAATATGAAAAAACGAGAAAATACATAAAAAGATTTTACCCTTGATAAACTAGATTGATTTCCTTAAGAGTATTATTTGCTGGAAATTTTGGAGGTGGATGAAGTTGGGCGTTCAGGGGTCTCTCAAGATAACCGTACAGACCCACTCTGATTTATCGTATCTGAACGAGGCACTTCAGTGGTCCGGCAGTTTCAGTTGATTAATACCCCATGAAGTGAGGTTTATGTAGAATTCATATCAAGATTCAAGGCAACAGTTTTCCGTAGCATCTCAAGGGTTATATAATGAGCATCCCATTTTCGGTATTCTACACGTTTTCCAGACTTCACAGCTACAATTCTGTGAGTTTGTTCTTGGACTGAGAGAAAGGCAGACAAAGTTTAGTTTGCCAAAGATCGCTTATGGTGGTGTTTCGTAAGTTGTGGGGTTCTAGCCGAATTATATAGAGAGACAGACGTCAGTGAACCTTAATAACCTCGGTAGGCGGCAAGTGTGTTTTAAGGAGACCGTTTGAAACATAGGATTCCATTTGCTTTGTATCGTGTCTCAATTCGATTGTAATCCGGAATTATTCCAATTTTTGTTACAATGTAATTAGGGATGGAGTCAGGAATTTCACTATACAGGAGCGGCCATGTATGTGAGATAAAAAAATAAAAATAATCATACATAGCAATGTAAATGCATTAAAACTAAACAAAGTACAAAATAGCAACACTCCATACCTATTTGTGATTTTCAATAATTAGCAGGTTGCAAAAGTAGTAACGACTTACCTAGGGTTGCTAAACGAACCAAACAGCTCAAGCTCGGCTCGACTTTTATCTTGTTTAAACTCGTTTAAAAAAAATACATGCAAAGTTCAATTACCTTTTTTTTTTATTTGTGTTTATGAATTCAAGCCAAGCTTAAGCATATGAGTGTTTGACTCAATAAGCTCATGAACAAAGAAGTCATTTTATAAATCTATATTATGAAATAGCGCATCCGAGATGTCCAAATGTGTTTTGGACGGCTAAGATTTGAGAGAGAAAAAGAGTAAAGAGGGTGTTCAGCTGGGCCCCGGATCTCCGGTCCGAATTTCTCTGTCCCACTCCCATGTCCCAGTCCTCTTCTTCTGCCACGTATCAGCTCTTTTTTTCCCTCTAACAGCGTCAACTACTCCCCTTCCTATTCCATTTTAATTTCAACCTCGTTTTTATATATATTATATATAAAAAATATTGTTTAAACGTTAAGTGTTTCAAATTTTAATCTGTTTCAACCGGTGAAAAGATTTTAGTTTTTTGATCATTTTATCCTAGATGTTCATAATTAAATTTTAACTCTAGGACTCTCGTTGATTAATCCTAAAAAAGTTGTAGAATCAAATATCTCTTACGGTCATGTTTGCTTTCGTTTGTCGTCAATGCCTGATCTCTACCGGCGATACAATAATTTCGTGTCCTTTGCATTTTGTGGACAATGCTCCGTGCTCTCTGTTCTTTAAGCGATAACACAGTCGTACATTTCTTGGTAGTTGTTATCAATAAAGTTCTTACGGCACACGGTGTTCCGGTTTTTGGAAAAAAAAAAAAAAAGACTATTTTAAGTTCAAAAATTATATATTTACGTAAATAATTTTTTTACAAATATGGATCTTGTTAATAGATCTCATTAAAATCTTTTAAACGGTGCAAAAAAAATTTAAAAAATATTTTTTATTTTTATTATATTTAAATTTAAAATTATCTTCGTTCGAAAAAAAAAAAAGTTTTTGTAAAAGTGAAACACTCTGACATACAACGTGGTTTCTTCATAACGAAAATTGCTATTCCCCCCCCCTGACACACCCCCCCGGCCCCACCTCCCTTTTCCCATTCTACCCCCCTCTCTTCTCTCTCTCTCTCTCTCTCTCTCTTTTCTTTCTTTCTTTCTTTTTTTCTTTACCGTTTGGTTTTTTTTTTTTCTTTTTCTTTTCAGTTTCAGTTTCGTTTTTTTTTTTCATTTTATTTTCAGTTTCTTTTTTTTTTTCATTTTATTTCCTTTTCGTTCTTTCCAGTTTGAATTTTTTTCTCTCTTTAATAATAGGTTCAAGTCTAATTTTAGGCTTTGTAAAGTAATTGAGAGAAAAAAAAAGTGTTTTAATTGATCATGTTTATCCGACTGTTTTATTTTTATTTTTTTGACCTTTATAGATTAAAAAATATAGTTACTAAAATAAGTGTTTCAATTTTCAATCCGTTTGAACCGGTGCAAAGTTGTTATTTTTCTGATCATTTCATCCTAAATGGATCTAGTAAATTTTTGGCTCCAAGGCCTTTCAATGGACACCCTAAGAGAGTTTTGAAACTAAATAATGAGTCTTAGGGTATTTGTTGAAAGGCCTTAAACCAAAAAATTCATTATGACCATTTAAAATAAAATAATAATAAAAACGATCTTTGCTCTGATTTAACTGAATTGAAAATTAAAACACTTAATTCTTGAATTATATTTTTAAATATACAAATGGTGTATTTATAGAAATTAAATAAATAAGGTATAAGTAATTAAATAAAAAAATAAATGAAAAAATAGGTGGGACCCGGGAGGCTCAACTGCCCTCATTGGCACAGTAGCCCCTACGAAGCCCCTAAAACGTTTCCGTTTTAGTTATAAAAAAAATAGAAACCAGCCATTTGCAATCCTATGGAGTAGAGACGTGATTTGAAGCAACATACTACTGAATCAGTTAAGAGGATTTATGCTAAATAATAGTTAACAAATTTATTAAATTGTACTATAGTTAAAAAAAAGTAATCCTAAATATAACATTTGTATTTTGGATTAGTATGTCGTTTGCAAAATACATTTCGTAATTAGTTCCCGAACACTAATTGTAATCTTAATTGAAAATAGAATTTGAGTTAACCAAAAAAAAAAAAGAAGGGAGGTAAATGGGAAAAGAAACAAATAAAGAAAATAATTGAAAAAAAAAAAGATTCAAAGTGGAAGGAATAAAAGGAAATAAAGAGAAAAAAAACAAAAAAAAAAAATCCAGCCGAAAAGAAACAAAAAGAAAATAAAGAGGGAAAAAGAAAAAAAAAAGTAAATGGGAGGAGGGAGGGGCAGGAGAAGTAAAATGGGGGGAGGGGAGGGGGTAATATGGGAAATGGGGTGTGCGGCCGGGGGGGGTGGGGTGTCAGGGGGGGGGGGGGGAAAAGCAGCCCTCCGCACCGAGGCCCTCTTCTCGCACCCCCTGACACCACCCCCTCCCCCCGCCCCACTGCCTTTTCCCCTTTGCCCCTTTTTTTTCGGTTTTTTTTTTTATTCATTTCGACTAGTTTTTTTTTTTTGTTTTACTTTTAAAAATAAATAATTACTGTTTTATTTTTTTTACTTCTACTAATTTTTTTATACTTTTAAAAGACTTTAATTACTGTTTTATTTATTTTTATTTTTTCCTAATTTTTTTTGTTTACTTATAAAAAACTTTAATTACTGTTACTGTTTTTTTTTAAAACTTTTACTAGCTTTTTTTTGTTTTACTTTTAGTTGTTTTTTGTTTTACTTTTAAAAGACTTCTTACTATAAAGAAATTTCAATAACATAAAGAAATTTACTCACGTATATAATATTAAATAATTTTAAAATACATATAAAGCGTAAAAAAATAAGTGTTCCGATTTTTAATTCGTTTGAACTGATGCGAAGATCTTATTTTTCTTATCATTTCATCATAAATGATCGTAATGAATTTTTTGCTCTAAGGCCTTTCAATGAGTACTCTAAGAGAGACCTGAAACTAAATAATAAGTCTTAGGGTACTTATTGAAAGGCTTTCGAGCCAAAAATTCATTATGATCATTGAAGATAAAATGATAAAAAAAACAAGATCTTTGCATCGATTCAACCGGATTGAAAATTGGAACACTTAAATAATATTAAATAAATAAAAATAAAAAAAGATATAAAAGTTATTAAGTAAATAAATAAAAAATAAGAAAATGCCGTGGGTTGAATTATTGCTGGGGTATTTTGGTCTAGGGGGTGGGGTCGGGCGGGCGCGCAAAGAGATTTGCTTCTGCACCCCACCCTCCCCCGCCCGGCCCCACCACCTTTCCCCCCTTCCCCTCATTTTTCGGTTTTTTTTTTTCACTTTGACTAGTTTTTTTTTGTTTTACTTTTAAAAGTAAATAATTACTGTTTATTTTTTTTTACTTTTACTAGTTTTTTTAATACTTTTAAAAGACTTTAATTACTGTTTTAGTTTTTTTTTTAACTTTTCCTAAATTTTTTTTGTTTGCTTATAAAAGACTTTAATTACTGTTTTTGTTTTTTTGACAAGTTGTAGTTATCCATAATGTTCTTCTACGTTTTACGAAACAGGTGTGAAAAAAGAGAGAGGAGCCGTAACAGAGGAAAAGAGAGAGAGATAGATGATGAAAATATGGTGATGTTGGACGGATAAGCAGGGAGAGAGAGGTGATGGGAAGAAGATTGTGATTTTGGAAGAATAATGTTGGACATATAAGGATAAAGGGTGATAGATGAATGATTATAGTTAAAGATAAGAAGATAATAAAAAAAATTGAATGTGTAGTTGTAATCGAAGATAAAAAGAAAATCTAAATGAGTGGTTATAGTTGAAGATAAGAAGATAAAAAAAAATCTAAATAATTGGTTAAAAATAAAATAGATAAAAGATATAAATAAATACAAAATTAATAAATTCAATAACATAAAAGAATTATAAAATTTTAATAAGAGTAAAAAAATAAGAGTAAAATTTCAATAACATAAAGAAATTTACTCATGTATATAATATTAAATAATTTAAAAACACATATAAAGGGTAAAATTTCAATAACATAAAGAAATTTACTCACGTATATAATATTAAATAATTTAAAAATACATATAAAGTGTAAAAAAATAAGTGTTCCGATTTTTAATTCGTTTGAACCGGTGCGGAGACCTTATTTTTCTTATCATTTCATCCTAAATAATCGTAATGAATTTTTGGCTTTAAGACTTTTCAATGAGCACCCTAAGAGAGATCTGAAACTAAATAAGGAGCTTTAGGGTATTTGTTCAAAGGCCTTCGAGCCAAAAATTCATTATAACCATTGAAGATAAAATGATAAAAAAAAAGAATCTTTGCACCGATTTAACCGGATTGAAAATTGAAACACTTAAATAATATTAAATAAATAAAAGTGTAAAAAGATATAAAAGTTATTAATAAGTAAATAAATGAGAAATAAGAAAATGGATTGAATTATTGCCGTGGGTTGAATTATTGCCGGGGGTATTTTGGTCTTGAGGGTGGGGTCCGGGGCGTGGGTGTCAGGTCCGCGCGCAAAGAGATTTGCTTTTGTGCATCATACTATAAAGTACATCTTGAGCTACCTAGGGTGATTTTGACAAGGCATTATTTCATCTGTCCGAGGAGGATTTTTTGGACCGGTAGCGTATCACCTGGCAACCAAACGCGGTATTTGGTTTGGGTGGGGGGTAGGTGGGTGGGTGTGGTGGTGGGGTTGTGTGTGTTTTTGGTTGGGGGAGCGGGGGTGGATGGGGGGTTGTGTGTTTTTGGTTGGGGGAGGGGGGTGGATCCCTCAATTTGCTTCGGATTGGTTTGGTCTTTTTAGTGCATTCGAATTGTTTAAAAGTGTTTTGGACAGTTCAGATTTAAAGTGAGTGTTTTTTCTTTTTATTTTTTAAAAAACACTCTTTTAAATTTGAGCCGTTCAAAATACTTTTGAACTGCTCGAATGCACTAAATGGTCCAAACTGGCCCGAAGGCAAATTACCGGATCCAATCCGTACACTTTGAAAACCTAAGCATTTTTTGTTTTCATTGCACTACTCATACTATATATCATGCGTATAAATTTTTGGTTAATAGCGCTAGTAAAAATCAAAAGTAATATTTGAATATCCTCTTTAGTATTCTCGAGGCGCCACTGATCACCACTAAAACAGTTGTCTTCTCCTGGTTGGCTACGGGCACCACGTTTGGTTGCCGCGTGATACCCTATCGATACCCAAAATTTCTCGTGTGTGAGCCACACACATTTGTATGAGCGTATGTGTATTTTGTTTGTGGTTATAGACTTTTTGGCAGATGTACATGCATAAAATGCGATAGGAGAAATATTTTGTATCATTTGTATTCACATATGCGAGATACTTTTGGAATTTCATCCAATTTTTTGCATAAAATGAGTGTGTGTGTATTTTGTTTGTGGTTTTGGACTTTTTGGCAGATGTACATGCATAAAATGGGATAGTGAGAGTATTTTGTATCATTTGTATTCACATATGAGAGATACTTTTGGAATTTCATCCAATTTCTTCTTCTATTTTTGAAAAAGGACATTTATTTTAAACAGCCCAAATTGTTCCCCGGGCTCCGGAGACAATAGTGGCAGCGGCTCGTCTCTTTCCAGGTGGCTGCAGTTGGTGGTGGGTAGATTTGCTGTTTTGGCCGGCCCATATTGTCTATAGGTTGGTCTCCGGTTAGACTTATGTCGTCTATGGGTTATGCCTTTAGGTTTTGGGTTTGGTTTTCGGTGTTTCGGGCTTCTTTGTTATATTTCGGTTTTGTGTTTTTTGTGGATTTCATTGTTATATTTTTTTTTTTACCCATGTAGACCCCTTTGGTGATCTGAGCTTGGCCCATTGGATGCTCTGTTGGTTTCTTGCCAACTTGAGCTTTGTTTTGTAATCATTTTTCTTATCAATAAAATATTTTTGCTTCGCTGTTCAAAAAAAAAAAGAACAAATGGAGTAATTACAATAAATTTGAAACGGTACCTGAAAATTACAGATACCGGTACAGATCAAGGTTTTGAATACCTTACCGGCTAGAGTACCGATTTTTCTTACTAGTATGGTACGTACTGGTACCGGTGAGATACCGAGTATAGTTTCGTATTGATCGCTATTACTGTTATTTTCCTACCTAAAAGAATTTATAGTATAATATATACTTTTTAAAACAAAAAAAATAAAAAAATATTCCGGTATTTGTCCGGTATTTGCCTGGTACAGTCCGGTATTGTCCGGTACTTGAAGAAAAAAATAAATTTAAAAGTAGTCCGGTATTATCTGGTATTGGCCGGTACTGACCGATATCTCCGGTACCGTCCGGTATTGGCGCCGAAACGGAAATAGAGGTACGTAGGGTACCGAATTCTATCAAAAATGATAAACACTAGACGGTACGAAACGGTATTGATAACCTTGGTACAGATACAAGACGGGTACCGTAGTCGATACCGTGTTCAAACGTAAAAATTGATTTTTAATGCACTTCTCTCGTCCCTTCTTTTTTTTTTTTTTTTTGGTACTTCAGATATTAAACGCAACTTATCTGTACATTGTGGGGATAAGTACTGTGGAACTAATGTGTTGTGACGAGACACTACAAGATCAGTAATGCTACACACACAGATTTTGTGCACAGATTTTTTGTAGGACTCACTACGGGTTCCACACAAATAATTCGAGCCGTTCATTAAATGTAAAACATTTTTTCAAGGGCCCCCGCAAAAAATCAGCTCAATCCGATACTCATAGATGCTTGATTCAATCATTTAACTTTTCGTTCAAATCTCAGGATAATGAAAAGTTAAATGATTGAATCAAACACTTATAGATATTGGATTGAGCTGATTTTTGGCGGGAGCCCTTGAAAAAATGTTTTACATTTAATGAACGGCTCGGATTATTTGTGTGGGACTCGTAATGGGCCCCATAAAAAATTTGTGCACAAAATCTGTGTGTGTAGCATTCTACCAGATATTGAATTCACAAAATACAAGGGTCCCACACACACTATGTGTGCAGTGTGTGTAGAATTCTTGTGTTTTGTGAGAAAATGTGCATTTGGATGTGTGATGTTGGGTGTGGTTGTAGAATATTTGTATTGAATTGTCATACTCCACTGCCGAAGTCACTGGAGAGTGCCTCGTATACTCCCTCCTCTCACTTGTTTTTCTCACATAACATATTGGTATTTGATCCAATCATCCAACTTTTTATTATCCTAAAATCCGAATAAAAATTTAGATGATTGGATCAAACACCTATAAGTATCGAATTGAGCTAATTTTTCGCGAAAGCCCTTGAAAAAATATTTTACATTTAATGAATAACTCGAATTATTTATATAGGATCCAAAATAAACCCCACACAAAAATCCAATGGCGGAACTAGCCATAGGCTACCTTAGGCTGTAGCCCATGTCTACCATAAAACCCCTCAAAAAAATATGTATATGTGTATGTAAATTTCAGTTTAAATAATTTTAGCCCAACCCATCATCCAAATGATTTCAGCTGGCAATGTCTCGAATTGCGAAGCTTCAGATTCTTAAGTATTTCCTTATTTTGTAGAGCACTAATGGGTGCGCTTAGATTTGTACTTATGTTGTTAAATGGAGAGCACTGGCTTGTGTGCTTAGATTTGTACTGGCTTGTGTGCAGAGCATTGGCTTGTGTGTACGTACTTATGTATAGCGCTGACTGGTGTACTTAAATTGGTTTAAAATGTTGGTTCTTACAATCTTAATTTTTTAGGTTTAAAATATAATGGAATAACAAAAAAAAATAAAAAAATCTGGAACGTTTTTTGAGATTTGTTGATGTCTATCGGTTTTTGCAGGAGTGTTTTTCCATATTTTACATATTAAATACATCACTATATTAACTCTTAAGAAATAGATATCCAATGTTCTCACTCGTTACAATCTGGATATTTACAATATAAAAGGTCAATAATATGATGGTGCTAGCAATATGTGCGGTATATGGAATGAATTATAAGCCTTGTTTCTTAGAAATTGCCCAAATGCATATTATATACACTAATTTGCCCACCGAAATTTTTTTTGGATTAACCCAAGGTAGAATCAGTTTCTGATTTCGCCATTGCAAAAATCTATGCACATGTGTGTGCAATTATCTATGTGAATAACACGGATCCGAGGGCTCTGCTGCCCAGAGGGGGCAGCAGCCCCAACCCACACCCTCAAAACGACGTCGTTTTGAGGGTAAATTGCTGGAGCAGTGACAGAACAGCAACGTTTCGGTGGCAAAAAAATTTATTACCTTCTGTTTGCCATCCTATGAAGCAGAAACGTGATTATGAGAGCTTTAAAGACAAAATTTGATTATGTCTCTTTAGAATAATATGATCAAAATAATAAGATCTTCACACCCGTTCAAACGGATTAAAAATTGGAGTACTTAATTTTTTTAACCATATTTTATACAGTAATATATAAACAGTCTAAAAAAATTAAGTGCTCAAATTTTCATTCCGTTTAAATCGGTGAAAAGATTTTGTTATTCTAATCATATAATTCTAAAGGATCGTAATTTAATTTTTTATTTTTATGACTCATATTAAGTATATGCTCTTTATTTAGGATCCTGTGGAGTAGAAATGTGATTATGAGAGCACTATAGACAAAAATTAATTATGACCGTTTAGAATAATATGATCAGAATTATAAGATCTTTGCACCGATTTAAACGGAGTAAAAATTTGAGCACTTAATTTTTTGAGACCGTTTAAATATTAAAAAATATGGTTAAAAAATTAAGTGCTCCAATTTTTAATCCGTTTGAACACGTGTGAAGATCTTATTATTTTGATCATATTATTCTAAAGAGACATAATCAAATTTTGTTTTTAAAGCTCTCATAATCACGTTTCTGCTTCATAGGATTGCAAGCGGGAGGTAAGAAATTTTTTTCCCACCAAAACGTTGCCGTTCTGTCCCTCTTCAGCAGTTTACCCTCAAAACGACGTCGTTTTTTTGAAAGTGTGGGTTAGGGCTGCTGCCCCCTCTGGGCAGCAGAGCCCCCGGATCCGAATAACACAGTTGTTTGTATAATACCAAAGTAAATAGAAAAAGTCAATTAAACTTGTGAATAACACAGTTGTTTGTACCTTCCCCAGCGGTCCCTTTAATATGACACCATGATTTCATTGCTTTGCATTGCGCCCACACACTTCCCTCTTGTAGGAGCACAGTACATTATCTTTTTTTGGGTACGTCGAAAATTGTACAGTACATTACCATTTTTGGGCATAAAATTAAACTTGTGAATAGGATATAATATACGTCAACAAAATAAAATGAAAAGCAACTTATCTGTACATTGTGGGGACAAGTACTATGGAACTAAAATGTGTAGTGACGAATAGTGGGGACTTCAGAGAATCTCTTGTCCCAAATCGAAATCACTGTGGATGCCTGGAGAGTCTAGCTATTGGTATTGATATTTCTCTATAGATGGACAGGCCCGGTTCTGAGTTTTCTGGGGCCCAATAGATGGACAGGCCCGGTCCTGAGTTTTCTGGGGCCCCAGGCGATCAATTAATTTGGGGCCTTCACATTGAGAAATGCTATACTCCATTTTCAAAAGATACAAATCATCGCAAATATAAAACTTGCAAATACTTATATGTCGAGGTCACAAAAATTACTTGACATTACAATAACTAATGCCCATACTCATACCTAGAATGAAAAGAGGATTTCGAGAGGCAAGAAAGCAATCCGACAAGGCGATACCGAATCAAAATATCAAATTTAAATGGTAGATTTATTCCTTGCCGCGAAAATCGATTCTTACATGTTGTATCATGTTTTTACCTCTTCAAGTACTAAAAGTATTTTAGAGGTTTGCTTTGATTTGGAATTTGAGGGTTAAGGCCACAACCCACAAGCAGGAGATGAAATTTTAGGGTGAGAGAAGCTGACTGGGTTTGTTTCTATGTAAAATTCTATTGTATTTTTTTTCCTTTTAAGAGTAAGAGTTTAGAAATTGGCCAAATTGGACGTGCGCTATGTTGTAAAGTTCTCTATTTTTTAATAATTCTCTTATTTCAGTTTTTTTTTTAATGACTTTAGTGAAAGAGGAGGGCTGGCTTAGGATTACTTGAAACTGTTTTGGGATGCCACCTAATGAGAGCTGGTAAAGTGATTATTTCTTCTTCTTAACGGACAGGGACGACTGGAATTCTTTCAAGATCTTCCGAGTGTGTGTAGAACTTTCTAATATAGTAGAGACCCTCTGTGAACTTTCTGATATAGGAAATTGCCACCTATTAAGTGGTATTTCTCTTTTCCTTTGTTTGTTAAAGTCCTATTCTTCGTGATTTTGGTGCACATTGACCAATTAGAATATGAACCTTATTTTCAAGCCAGTTGTGTTAGGGCATGTAGCCATATAATTTGGAACGTGCGTGCAATGAGGTATATGTGAATCATTACATGAGCTAACGATCATTCCCATTTCATTTGGATTCCTCTTTCTTTCTTTCTTTTTTCGTTTGTTTCCAACGAAGCAACCCAGATATTGATGACCCTCCGACAACACTTCCGGACTCTCCCCGATATCCGACGACCTTCGAAATTGCATTCCCAAGCGTCATCAACCACCGATGACTACCTATCAACCTCCGACGATCTCCGGCGACCACCACCCAACTCCCTCTCTTATCGATCTCTCTGTTCATTGTTGAAGTTTTGAAGCCCTAGCTATGGTTTTTTTGAGGTTTAAATTCTGCTCCTTATTTTCTGTCTCTTTTTTTCAGATAAAGAAGCTTTATTGTTCACATCCGGCTTGGCGTGATGTCACATGCTCATTTGTTGAGTACGTAATGCAAACATGTTGCGATGTGCTTGAAGATCACTGGACCAATCGTTAGGAATTAGAAAATTGTTTGTTCATTATTAATTTGCTGATTCAAGTTAAATAGGAAAATGAATATGCTTTGATTATTGTTTTCCACATAGTTGGATTTGTTGAGTAGGATTTGATATATTGCACTCGAGTTCATAATTTATTTGCGTGTGCTGATTATTTGAGCCGTGCCTTCAAGCACGGACATTTGCTAGTACGTCAACAAAATAAAATGAAAAGCAACTTATCTGTACATTGTGGGGACAAGTACTATGGAACTAAAATGTTTAGTGACGAATAGTGGGGACTTCAGAGAATCTCTTGTCCTAAATCGAAATCACTGTGGATGCCTGGAGAGTCTAGCGATTGGTATTGATATTTCTCAATAGATGGACAGGCCCGGCACTGAGTTTTCCGGGCCCCAGGCGATCAATCAATTTGGAGCCTTCACATTTAGAAATGCTATACTCCATTTTCAAAAGATACAAATCATCGCAAATATAAAACTTGCAAATACTTATATGTCGAGGTCACAAAAATTACTTGACATTACAATAACTAATGCTCATACCCATACCTAGAATGAAAAGAGGATTTCGAGAGGCAAGAAAGCAATCCGACAAGGCGATACCGAATCAAAATATCAAATTTAAATGGTAGATTTATTCCTTGCCGTGAAAATCGGTTCTTGCATGTTGTATCATGTTTTTACCTCTTCAAGTGCTAAAAGTATTTTAGAGTTTTGCTTTGATTTGGAATTTGAGGGTTAAGGCCACAACCCACAAGCAGGAGATGAAATTTTAGGGTGAGAGAAGCTGACTAGGTTTGTTTCTATGTAAAATTCTATAGTCTTTTTTTTCCTTTTAAGAGTAAGAGTTTAGGAATTGGCCAAATTGGGCTTACAAAAATATTTGGGCCCTAGTTTTTGAATGGCCTCACTCAGTTAAATTAGTTTTGGGTACAAATATTGGACCTAAAGACTCCTAGTATATATACTATGTTAACCTATAATGGTGAGGGGCCCTTATTTTTGGGCTTTTTAGGGCGGCCCTAGGCCACCGCCTGGTGGGCCTAGCCCCAGGGCCGGCCTTGTAGAAGGAGTATTGATAGGTACATGGAGCCCACTCTGGTTTTCCCATGAATGATTCATTCCGTTCCGTTAATTTACAAAATAATCAAGAGGGCTAGAGAAAATAATTAAGCTCAATCTGATATGTGTAGGTGCTCGATCCAATCTTTCATTAATTTTTCATTCAGATTACAGGATCCTAAAATGTGAATGAAAAAATAGAAAGATTAGATCAAGCACCTGCACATATAAGATTGAGCTGATTTTTCACGGGATTCACTCTGAATTCCTATCACATAAGAATAAAATAGTGCTTTAATAGAAATAAAATACTTATTATTCTATGATTTTCCTATCATTATTTTCCGTTACAAAATGAATACTTTAAGTAAATTGTTGCCCGTAGCAACGATAAATAAGATTTATTCTAATCTTTCATTAATTACATTCAATGGAGATTGAGGCCGTGTTTGCTTGTTTAGTCTAGACAGTATTTTTTTAAAAGAAGATCGTTGTCATTGTCATCATAAAGAAGGTCCAAGAGGATCAAATTACCAAGATACATGACAATAAGACATAGGGAACGAAGCACCCGAGACAAACGCTGACAACTCCGTAATATAACCCCGTATAAAACAATTGAAGCACATTCAATAACGAGAAATGCGACGTGCCTACACATCGGTGGATGTTCACAATCCTTAAAGAATACGTTCCATTTCTGGACATTACTATACCCGTAAAATATGGACAGGGAAACCATCCACCGGGAAAAGGGAGGATACCTGCAGGTGGACTTTTGAAGATAAAAGTGAAGCTTCTAACCTGCAAACAATACAAAATCTTTGAACACCGAACACTTATTCTAGAAAACAACAATCTACTTTACTATAAAGCCCGGTTTCTAAAAATGCACTTACGTGATTCTAATTGGGTTACGGTATTTTAAAAGAAATATAATTAAGTTTAAAGGTATATTTTCAGTCGACGTTTTAGGACACGAGGATAGCATGATATAATTTCAGGGGTTCAATACTTTTCTTTAGGAAGCGAACGACACCATAATGATCCACACATTTTAGTTAGTCTACATTTTTTGGAATTCTAGTTAGCTTACTGATCGTATAAACATATGTGTACCCATGTGAAAATAGCTTTATTGCCAAACAAAGTCTTGCTCTCTGGGCAACTTGATTAAGAATAGCAGACCTATGTATTAAGCCCAAACCCCTTTTTGAAACCAGTTGGCCAATTCACGATCGAGAAGGCCTCTAGTCTTTCAATTTCTTTATTGAATGTATCATGACACAAAGGGATTGACAAATAGGTCGGTCCGGAGAATAAGAATGAGAAGTATCTAGTCTTTTGCTTAAGCTCTCGAGAAGTCAAAGGTGAGATACTCTATTCTTAGTTATATTGTTTTTCCAAGCAAATTATGTTATGTGTTTTATATGCCCAAAATTATGATATGTATACAAGTTATCAACAAAGCATGATTTGTTGAAAATGATGTTTGCTTCTCATTTTATGCCATGGAAATATGCTATGAACACATTATTCAAAGACGACAATTTTTATGAGAATGGCTATGTTTAAGAAGGGATGATTCCATGAACAACGGCCTTGCCATCTAAAGGTGACGGTGTAATGTTATTATTATAATTCTATGAATACCTTGTCATCTAAAGGTGAAGATGTTATGACGTTATGAACTCAAAAGAAAGTTGATGTATCCAGACTGTGGTGTCCTGGGTCAAGGGGATGGATTTTAAAGATACCATGACCAATGAAGGGGTTATAAAGCTGCCAATGACCTGATCATTTCACACCATGTGGGGTCGCTCCCCTATGCATGTTAAGCTGTTGGATGTTCATTACAAGATTGTGCAAGTTTTACATGATGCAAGTTGTTCTTATGAGCTTTATGCTAAAGTTATGTTATGCTATGTACAAGAAGTTTATGAATAATATTTCCATGGTAAAACGTATAACTCTGATATAGTATCTCACACGAGTTGTCGACTTATGAAAATTAATTATTTTCCTACAAGTATTGCCAAGTAGGAGCGAGAAATGCTGCTGCCTGTGGGACATGTAAAGAAAGTATTTAGGCAACGTTTTGAAAGCTTCAAAGATGGGAATTGACTATTCCTTATTTTATGTATGTTCACTTTATGTTGTAAAGATTTTAAACCTTTACGGCTCTGAGAACTGAGTAATGAGGCCTCGGGTGGAGGTTAGATCCACTGACCAGTCACGATAATCCCTTATCGTAATTACTGGGATAGGGTCATGACACACACATACAGACTAGGTAAACAATCTAGTTTATTTCTCCTGTTGTGAACTTGCGTTTCTAGTCATTGAATGATATTCTGATGTACCCAAAAAAAAAAAAAAAAACAATCTAGTTTACCTATTCTAGTTTATATTTGAAGCTTACAAGATTGTAATAGACTAGGTGTTGGTTTAATATAAGAAGAAATTGGAAATCAATTATTGGGTTCCCAATCTTTTTTAAGCGACAAAGGTAATTAAGAAATGTGAGGTTATTATTAACAAAAACGCTCAAACTCGAATGAAAAATGAGTTAGTAAGGGTGCGTTCTTGCAAACTTATAATCTAAAACTTATTTCGGTATTTTTTATATTTCGTAACTTTTTGTTTAGCTTTTAGTCGTAATTTTTGAGATTAATTATCGTTCGTCTCGATGAGAAGAATTGGAAAAGCATAAAAGTATTAACCGATGTTAAAAAAATTCAAATCAGACGGCATGTTAGACAAATAAAATACTTTTTTAGTTTTTAGTGAATTTTTTTTTTTTTTTTTGCTTTCGGTCATAATTTTGTAGACTCCTCTCGTTGAGATGAACGATTAATCCCAAAATTAAGATGAAAAGCTAAACAAAAAGTTACTAAAAGTAAAAAATACCGAAATGTATAAATTTCTGATTATAAGTTTACAAGAATGCAGCCTACAAAAAATGTTTTACTTTCACATGGAAGATATATATAGTAGGCCATGGCTGCAAACCAAAAGTTCGTTGATAGCAATAACCAAGCAATATATGAAGTTGAAACTTGTTTTGCTTAATTGCTTTCAAAGAAGATCCACACACAAAATAAGTGAATAAGCAATTGGTAGACTTGTGATTTTGCTTATTATTGGCTGTAGATATATCAGCTAGGCGAAAAAAAGGGCCCTAATTCCTTCGGCACAACTCCCGTGTTCCATCACCAAGTAGGGGCGGCTCTACGTGGTTTCCAGGGGTTCAAGCGAACTCTTTGAATTCAAAAATTAAAGGAATATTTAAATATCCATCCTCTTTTTCTATGCCATGTACGAATTCATCCTCCTCTTTTTTCATGCTTATGATTTCATCATTGCAATATGTAAATTACCTTTATTACCCTTTATTCTATTTTGTAATATATATATATATATATATATATATATATATATATATATATATATATATATATATATATATATATATATATATATATTAAGGGTACTTTTGGTATTAAAAAAAAATAGGGATAAAATCATAACAGTTCAAAAAATGGACGATGAGTACTTAAGTTGGATAAGGAATGAGGATGGATTTTTAAGCCTCCCAAAATTAAAAGGCACTAAAAATTTTGTTTTCCTTTTATATAATTGTATTTTTTCTTAATATTTTCGACACTAAAATCATTCATACATAGTCGAAGTAAGTGAAAAAAAAAAATCACTTAAGGTTGTGAGTAAGTAGGTACCATAGTTCAAGTAAACAAAATAAACTAGGTCAAATAAAATTTCATACAAACGTAAATATGTGTATTTTACACAAAGTTTCGTGTACAATATATGTGTGTAATTTTTTCACCGATGAACTAAAGTCTTGGAGCGGCCGCTGCTGACCAAGGATGAACAGATTCAACATTTACCCTTCAACAAATGAACGCAAACACTTCACCAACAGAACCTATTCATGATCTTTGTTTGACGTAATTAAAAAAGGGTCCCTCGTTACTTGAAATAACAAACCTTTCAAACTACACGTACTAATACAAAATAGAGCCCGACGAACCTAAACTGCACCAACCCATAATCCACACAAAGGCTGAAGATTAGCCACGGCATGAAAAACTATGAAGAGCGCTTTCACATGGTACTCCAGAGCTCTCTACCGCCAAATATTCACATGGGACCCATGAGCACGGATTCTACGGGAATCCATAAAGGCTTTGGAACGTGGCCACGAGCACAACGTGGCGGTGCTCCACCTAACAGCCACTTGCGGGGAAGACTAGGACAAGAAGAAACCAAACAAAACAGAGTACCCAACAAGGGAAAGCACTTGGAGCAGTGCGGGAATTCGCTTATGAGTTGCCGGAGCGGATCCTGTTTTGGCCCGGGTTCCCCCGACCCCGGGCACGTACCTGACCCCCCCTGACCTCCTCTTGATCTGGACTCTTATTTTGCGATTGTGAAAGCAACAGAAATTGCCACTGTCGGCTTGTGACTTCTCCTGTTGGACAGGCAGGCTTAAGAACTGGCCCAGAGAGACAGCTGAAGTGGGGAAAGATTGGGAGAAAAAGATGAGAAATAGGAATGAAACAGAGAGGAGGCATTTCATTGGCGTCATGTCTTCTTGGGATGAGCAAACAGATTTTTGGAGGAAAGTGTATATTGTGGTAATGAATGGACATTGCGCGGGAGATGTGGTCTAAAAAGAGATAACGATAACAATAAGGTAGTGGGCCGGTGGAGAAGAACCATATTGTTTAATTAATGAGGTGGGTGTGGTGGGTGAGTGGACCACACGTGGTAATAGCACCGAAAGCTTGACTGGTTCTGGCTCGGAGGTTAGTCCGGTTGTTCGGTGGATTTGCTTTTTAAATAATGGATTAGAGTTCCATTCTTAGAGTTACGCTTCAAGAAAGTAGTTTCTTGTAAACTCTTGGGTCGCAATTGGTCGCTTGGGAGGAGATTAGTTTAGGTTCACGTAAGCTGACCTGAACAATCCTGACCATAAAAAACAAAAAAAAAAAAGGTTGACTGGTTCTGTGAGCAGTGCCGTGGAAACTAGTGAGTACTTAAATTATGGTTTGCACCCTGAAGTACAGGTTTCCGTAATTTAGTTCTTAAGTATTGGATTTGGTAAATGATATTGGCACTCCAAGAATTAATGCAGGTACTTCAAAATCAATGTAATTCCAAAACCATTTTCCTTTGTTTTTTGGAGTGCCTCTATCAATTTTTGAAGTGTCAATATCATTTTCCTTATATTTTAGTCAATATGGTCCAATTAGAAATAGAAAAGTTTCATTAAGTTCTCTTGGGAAAATGCGACTTAACCAATAATCTAGATCCTCTTATGTGACGAACTTTCGTGTGATGTAATGCGAGACATGCAATTTTCGTTAGAGAATCTTTTCTCTCATAAACCAAAAGGTGATATGAAATTTGATAAAAGTATATACTAAAACCAAAATGAAAAATCGACACATGTAAGGTAAAAAGTAGAACACTTACCACTAGAGTCAAGACTGATGTGAAAAAAAGTATATTATCGAAAGCCAAAATGAAAAGACTTAAATCCTTAAGGGAAAAGCGATCGAGAAACCTAAGGTTTTGTTCACTTGGAATTTCCAGATTCTCTCTCTCTCTCTCTCTCTCTCTCTCAAAGTCCGATTTCAATAAGTTTTCTCTTCATTTAACTATTCTTTTTTCTCTATCTATCTCTCCCCATTTATTCTCAAAAAACCTTCCTCAAACCTTTGCCGAATGACGCCCAACGGCTGCCAAAAATTGAGGATTGTCGAATAATTGTCAATTGAAGAACAAACTGAGAAAATCTAGATTTGAGGGGTTCGCATCAGAAATAACTATACTTTATGGTGGGTAATGTGTTAAGCCTCTTCTTACCTTCGTCAGAGGGAGCCAGCCATATACCGACATAAATCAGAGATGAAGCAGGGCAGATATTTCATAAAATGCGAGTGGGTAGTTGTCGAAGAATCATAATAAACTTAAAAAAGATAAAAAGGAAAGTGTAGAAAATCAATTTCATTAATTTATTATCCATAATTTAACACTACTTTACGTTTTGGAATTGATTTCTATATTTTCTTTATCCACACTCCTCTTTTTTTTTTTTTGTCTTTATCCACTTAAATTTACTATTTTGTCCTTTTCTTCAATTTACCTCCCCATACATTCGAGGACAATATCGTAAATTTATGTGGATAAAAACAAAACAAAAAGATTGTGAATGACTGAAAGGGGAGTGTAGAAATCATTTTGAGCTCTTGTTCTCCTTGTTAAAAAAGCTCATAAGAGATTAGTTTCTTATCTAAACTATCTGAGCTTGAATTATTTTGAAGCTCGGTAAACTACTACATCAATTTTGGAAAAACTACTACTGGAATCGTTCAGCTTACAGTGTGGTACTTTGTGAATCGTGATCGACTAGGTTCATTTGAGATAAGCTCTTTTAGTAAACGAACTAGTTTGTATTCTTTGAAACATGTCAAGATTTCAAAACGAACTTGATTAATATACTACTCGGCTCGTTCGGATCCTTTATCAACCCTACTTTTGATTAAATCCGACCGAAGTGGGACACAAAAAAAGAAAGGGTGAGATAGGTTGCCAGTGGGAATACAAACTAAGATAAGGACAAAAGTAGTGCAAGTTTGACCAATTTGGCAAGAAAAAGTCAAAATGACGAAACCACACACAAACAACAATGGTCTAAAGCCTCCCATAATCCATGCTGCACAGTTGGGTGTCAAAATTGACTGAAATTTTCCCAAACACAGCAGCGTGCAATTATGCCGCATCTCACCGTCCGTCTCGGCATTCAGTGGTTCACATTTTAAAAAATGTCCTTGGAAGAGTTCTTTTAAAATCCGAATCGTCTCATACACTTTTGGACGGTGAAATTGCGCATTGCTGCACGCTGCTCTTTTTTTTGCCAATAGTAGCCCCCTTCCCATTACGGGGTGCTGCGGAGCTATTATATTTTGGATTGTGAAGTATATTAATTTTTAGATCATCACAAAAATTCGTGAAAGTGTTTAAACGATATTTGCAAAGTAAATTTTTGTAGAAAGAGGTATGAATAACCAACTCATTCCATAATCAGCTCTCAAACAGCCAAAAATTGAGAATGCAGAATGAGTTAATGAGGCGGCCAAACAGACCCAGAGTAGTCCATCTATTTCATAGTGAATAGATGTATAAATCTATGAGAAATGCACTATCACATTGAACTAATAGTGAATCGATTTCGTAATTCTACGGGATAAACCATAGCATACATTATGCCATCGAATTAATAGTAACTGGCTGAATAATACCACATCCAGCACGGTAACGTATGTCCTACGCATTGTGAATTCATCTATCCGAACGTGTCAGACCTAGGCGAACCAAAAAAATGTAACTGTTCTCCTCAAAAAGAGCAAAACCAGATTGGCTTGTGTTGCGGGCGTACAAGACTGGATTGCAGTACAACTTCGTGCTAAGGCTTGAATGCCTTAAATCTGTTTTCTTCTAGAGCGATTGCATACGACCTAAGGGGGCGAGGCTGTATGTGGTTCGAGGTTTGCCTTTGCGGGATAAGAACTTAAAATTTCCCAACCGTTGTGGAAAATGGAATGAAAAAGAAACAAGGTGCAATGAAAATTAAGAGAACTTCATTAACGGTTTAACAAAGTTTAGGTACAAGAAAATGAAAGGAAATAAAATCTAGGCTGGACTAGATTGAAACGGAAAGCAAAGATAATTGAAAGATTTGCATAAGCCGCGGGCTTGATGGTTGGGGACCCTTTGCTAAGGTCTTCAATTTTGGTATTTATAGGCAGCAACATAGATCTTGCATGGCTTTGAGGTGCTTAATTGCATGGCTGACATGTGTCTTCTTGCATGGCTGACATGTGTCCATGCCTTGCTTTCTACTCCAAGACTTCGACTATAAGCTTTGTTTGAGGCCTGAAATAGAACCTGAAATAAACTATTTCAGGCATTTATTCTCTCTTTTTGCATAGGTACTTGTGAAAAGGATGATTTTGGGATCTTTTAAGGCTAAAGGCCGAAACTTTTCTGTAAAGGAGAAGACTTTTCAACCACTTTTCGTCCCTTGTGGGCTTTTGAAGGCTCTAAGTTGGTTCCTTATGTAAGAAGGTTCTAGACAGAGAATTTTTGAAACTTGTGCCCTCTTTTCTCGTGCAACAAAGACCAAACAGGCATAAGTGAGCAGCTTGTGCAGGCCTAATTGAGCTGCTTAGGCCATATGGGCTGCATGAATGCCATGTGTCATTGCTTCATCTTGAAGGATGACGGCCATTCAGGCCTTGAGCTGCTTGTGAGCAACTTGCTTAGACTTGCTAGTGGGAACCTTCTAAGCCTTCGAGCTGCTTGTGAGCAGTTTGCTTCCCAAGCATGACTAAGCAACTTATGGCCTTTTTGACTTCTTCATTTTCAGGCCTGAATAAATCTGAAAAACTGGGCCCAGATCTGAAAAAACAAATCTTGGCTTTATTAGGCTAAATAGGCCTGAAAAACTAGTCCAAGTTTTGATTAGTTAGGCCAAGACTTGAACTTAATCTGGACTTTAACTCAATTGGGCAGAATAAGCCTAAGAATGGACCCAAATCTGAAAACTAATTTGGGCCTTAACTAATTAAGCCCTGTTCCAAATATTAATGCAGCCCATTAATCCCTTTCACCCTTTCCAAATCCAATTTGGCCTAATCGTGGTCCACCATAAATGTAACTAAGGCCCAAAAAATAATATTCTGGGTTTCTGGCCATTAATGGGTGTAAACAGAAACAAAACACCAGACATCTTTATCGTTGTTGATATATGATCCAATCCGATATTCATATAGGATCAAAAACAAAATAAAATCCGATACTCATATATACCGATATACGGTCAAA
This sequence comes from Rhododendron vialii, assembly GCF_030253575.1. NCBI lineage: Eukaryota > Viridiplantae > Streptophyta > Magnoliopsida > Ericales > Ericaceae > Rhododendron > Rhododendron vialii. The sequence continues at coordinate 2,682,403 of NC_080557.1, read as the reverse complement.
CACACAGACCCATGCCGGATACTGGACAATCTTTTCTATCCTCTGATTTATGAAACGTCAACATACAGTTTTTGGTTTTTGAATTATTTCAAGCCTGATGTCTGGTGACGATTAAACAACAGTCACATTCAAAACATCAACTTAATGTTACAAAAACAAAAGGGCCATCAATGCTAGAGGCAGGAAAATGGTAAAACTTGCATCGAGCCAAGTGACAATAATACAAGATTGAATTCTCATACGAAAGGTTCCGACATGGGAGAGTATTGTCATCTACGAATAGAGCATCCTCCATCGTCATTTAGGAACAGCCGGGCTAAACGAAAAAATTAAATTCCTTGTGGTCAACAAACCTAGATAACAAACAAAAATGAAGAAGAACCTACGAATACAAAATCGCGGTCCTAAAAGGACCAATGACCTCGAGCAAAATATGGCACATGATTGGGCACACTTCAGCTCAAAATTCAGGGCGTTGTTCTCTTGCTCTCTAGCTCCAGTCAATACGTAACTGCGACCTCGAAATAATATACAAAGCTCAATAAAATTCACCTGTTTCTTTGACCAGCTCCAACTCTATCACACTGATGCGGCCATTGGCCCTGGACGTTCGATACACGAGGTTACAGAAATCGTCCTAGAGTAGGCTCTCACAAGCCTCAATATCAGGTGCATGAGTGTTCAGTACCCTTTGCTCTGAAGGACTAGAAGCAACAATCCTCTTAACAGCAGCAAATATAGCTTTTCGGAAAAAGTCATCCTCCAGCTTCTTCAACACCTCCTTTACCACTTTAAAGTCCATCCCACTAGCCAAAACTAGTTTCCCTAAAATCTCGCCGAAAGTATCAGGTGCCTTTGGCAAATCAATCACTATGTCGTCCAGCATTGATCCATAGAGCAAGCATCCAGTCCCTATGTCCTGACCAGTAAGGACCTGTTTGGAAAACAAGTGCTGGAGGAGATTCGCAACTGGTTCCACACGGGGTGGGCTCTTCTCCAGCCCTAGGGCAATGGCTTCTTTCACAACCTCAGGGTGGTAAGCCAGAGAGTTCAATTCCTCCACACACTGTAATGCCTCATTCAACATCAAGACACTGAAGTATTCCTCCAAAAGGGAAACTGTTTTCCTCCGAAGATCTTCAGGATTAGCCATCGTTTTCTCAGGAGCTGGAGAAGTAGTTGCAGGAGGCATAGGTTGCGTAGGGGCGGGGGGCCCAGCTGCTGTCAGGGCAGGTCGAGCAGTAGCAGGGGCAGGAGCACCGCCACTGCCTTGCAATAGAGCACTAGTGCTGCCACCTACTATGCTGCCACTGGGCTGAGGCAGAAATTTGGAGTTCAATGATGGAGGCTTCCCAATCAAGGGCGGTTGGACACCCCTTGGCATTAAGTGGGACCTAGGAACCTCCCAATTGTCGTCATTATTAGTTCCGAGCATGCCAGGCATCTTCCTGGTTCCGGCCATTCCAGGCATCATACCCCCAAAGCCAGGATGGTTGCCAGGGCTGAGACTCCCCTGTCCACTGGAAGCAATGCCGCGGCTATTTCTCATGCCTGCCGTAGCACCAGGACGCAACCCCATGTTCTTTTCTGCCTCCGAATGGATTTCAGTAATGGTTTTGGCTTTAACCTGCAAAAGTTAAGAGGCAAGATGGAAGAAACTTCAAAAGTTAGTCTCGCCTCACTGCTTTAGTGGTACTCTTTACATCTTCTGTTTCACTTGTAGTATGCATGAGTCATAATACATTACCTCTTCACGCCTGGGAATCCAACTATTTGCACGAAGATCAATAACATCACGAACCATGAACCTAAGTCGTGGAGCCAGATGGGGATTGGTCGACAGTTCTTTCAACCGGCTGAAGTACATATCATTGATACGCCGCGACTTAGGGCTCTCATCAAGTTGTTTACCAATAGTGTTGAAGAATTGACATATGGCCTCTACATTTTCCTCCTCAGGACAGGTCTTAGTATCATGCCCCAAAAGCTCCTGCGTCACATGTCAAACAAGAATAAGACAATCTTTCTATTAGAGGGAGGCAGGGAGCTAAAGTGGGAGCTCAAGGCAGAACCTGAACTATGTGATGAACAATCTTTTCTGGCACCATCCTTTGCTTCAAAAGCTCCCCAATTAGACGGATATTTCCAAGAGTCCGAATCTTAATTATTTTATCTTTATCTCTACGTTCCAGCTCTTGCTCAGGAGCAGTCATCTGCGTTAATTCTTCCCTAATGTTGTCCGCACCTTCAAATGCTTCTTGGCAATTATTCAAAAGGACTCGCTTAAACGTGATCTCTTTCTCACCAGGTTCATCAGATGGGAAAGGTGGGAGCTTTTCATTGAGATCCGAACACAGCAGTGCATACATAGGACAAAATGTTGGTTCCAGTACTGCCTTATCAAAAATCAAGGAGATAACCCCCTGCATTGCAAACAGACTACTCATTAGCCTTCATAAATATACTGAAAACAACACTACATGAGGAAAAAGGAGGAACCTTCAGAATATCAGCTGTTGTGATCCCAGAATCAATTAGCTGACCCTTGAGAAGATCAAATTTCTCTGGAGTCAGCTTATTCAGTATCCTACATAGCAAAACCAGTACAGTTAGGCTGCATGATAAGGTGAATTGAACTCATTCTTGTTGAAAGAAAAATGTTATACAAAGTGCCAAATTTTGAAATAACAATATTGATCAATCCTCCAACTGCAAGCTTCAGTAAACTCAAATTATTCTACGTGTAGTTTCCAAAGTTGGTAATCATTATCAATGGGTTCTTGAATCATAGTGGCGCAGAACAGACAAATATACCTGACTAACTAAGCTATTTATTTCAACTGCCCTGAGGTCCTGCTAGTTGCTACCAAACACTCCGAACAACTACGAACGGGTACAAGAATGGTTCACATGCCATAAATAAGTGAAACTTAACTAAACAGAAGCAGTAATCTTGCAACTGCATGTTACTATTCAACTAAAATAAGTATGAGGAAACACTATAAACTGTTCTGAAAGCCTAATTCCACGAAAACCTATCTAAGCCTCCATTCTTCTTGACTTTTTTTGTTTAGAACTTTTTTTGATATTTTTCATTTTCCATACCTTTCTGTTTAGCTTTTTCTCATAATTTTTAGGATTAATCATTCGTCTCAATGAGACAAATCGGATAAGTATAAAAACATGAACTGATGTTGATGAAAGTTCACATAAGATGACACTTCAGACGGAAAAAGACAGCTGTTTTGTATTTTTTTCTGTCTATAGTGACCTTTTTTTCTTGCTTTTGATCATAAATTTTACTTTTTATACTCCTCTTGTCAAAACGGATGACTAATCCCAAAAAAAACAAAATAAAATAAAAGAAGAAAAAAAAAAACACACAAAACGAAAAATACAAAAAAGTTAAGAAGAATGGAGCCTAAGTAACACTTAACTGATTGCAGTATTGAACCAGTATTTACTAAGGTCTCAACATAGACACTCGCCCCACATTTAGAAGCGGCCATAAAATCTAGCAGGTAATCACATATTTGGATTCACCTAATTCAAAGGAAAAGATTTAGAATTTCATGATCCGTTATAATTTCTTGAAGTTTATAGACAGTAAGTTCCAAATGGTTTCTGGGACATTTTTCTGGAAATCACACAATAAGATCTGCAGAATAAGTACCCTTTTACTGTCTTCAAGACACGATCCTTCTCAGACAAAGTCCCCTTTTGAGCTGACCATGGAACCTCAGCCTTAATTAGAGCAGCAGCAGCTCTGGCCTGCTTCATTGAAAAGACATATTTTATACTTGCTCCAAACATGAACTTATAAGCGGAAAATAAATTCATATTGTAAGCATCAAAAGCCAATGTAACCTTAGATACAGAGGTGAATGCAGCACATGGTTTGCAATTGCATGTCCAACTCAAATCATGTCACATTTGTAATTGATCTTTAAGAAACTGAGAATCAATAGGGTAAAGGATACAATTTTTCCTACTATCTGCCAATGCAAAAGACTCACATAAAGGAGCTCATCCCTATTGTCTCATGTCAAGTCATTACATTTTTGACCCATGTTCCAGAGAGACAAGCTACAATAAGGTTCGTGTTCTTCCAAAAGAGGAGTATACATCTTTTCATACTAAACCATGTAATAACACAAAGCAAAGAATAGGGACAACAAAGGAAGAGCATGATGTAGATGCGAGAAGTGTAACCCCTGATATAATAAGGAAGCCGATTCTCACCGAAACATGAAGGTGATCACTCTGACCTTTGAGTACTCTCCATACAAGTAGACAATTATGCACTAATGAAGGATCTCGCATGTATAATACATTTTTGACTAAACAAACAGCAATACCGAAACCAAATGATGGGAAGAGTTGGACAATAATAAACAATTGAACCCCATTATTAATCTCTGTGGTCTAAGCACCCATTACAACCCAATGAATCCATTAACCAATTGATATTCATTAATCATCAACTCTTACGAGAGGTGAAATTTCAGGTAATAGCAAACTAAATACTTCATATATAAAGGAACATATAGATCCCACACGAAAGTAGCAAAAGAAAAATTAAGAGTTGTTCTAAAAAGGTGTGACAAATAGAAAACAATCAAATTCTCTCAACGCCGATTATTTACCCCTTGGTTAGAAGAGATTTGTGCCCTTGCAAACTGCAAATTCAGTTGGTCTTGGTGATTAAACTGACCACGAAACTCTCTATTCTCTCGGATAGTTTCCCAGGATCTCTCCTCTCCAGATGTAGGAACTGGAGCCGACCGACCACGCCAATCACGGCTGTCTGGCTCAGAATAACTAATCGGAGATTGATTTTGCAGCTGCAGGAATGAAATTTTGTTACACTAACTGAGATGGCAAAATCAAAATGATTGAAATCAATCATTTTGCTTATTCGAACGTGTCAGATCAGAAGCATCACAAAAGGAAAGAACTTACAATGCTTTCTCCACGAACCCAGTTTTGATCTTCACCAAAAAATTCAGCTTCAACTTCTCGTTTGATTTTCAATATATCCTGAGGGATGTAACCAATCTAAAAGAGAATGCACAGAACAATCAGATAAGGAGAAGGATTTAACAACAGAATCGAAATATAGCCATTATGCAACATAAGACCTAGCGAACATGTTGTTCTAAATCACAATCAATAAAACATGTCCGCCAGAGTAAAGAAAATTTGCCATGAGATTACTCATGTGAAAGATAACAAGAAGAAAGGTAGCAATAGTATCAGTGATGATCAATGGACAGCGAAGAACATTGGCCTGTTCTGGTTCCAGGTATCTGATATTCTGATAAGAATGACCATACACCCAATTCGCTTCTTCATGCAATCCATCAAGGGGAAAACATGAGAATATGAATAAGGGTTCCATAAGAAAGTACATAAAAGACTGCAGTGGCATCTTAGTATCTTACAAGCTATAACATCAATGAGAAATGGTCAATTAACTAGTAAACACACCTTTCCAACAAGTACCAAACTAGTAATACGTACACATCAAAATGAAAAATTACCTCTCGAAGTTGTAACAGCTGGTCTCGGGTGTACCGAACACGCTCACAACCCTCAGACCAGGAATCTCTAGTCTGCAACAAGAAAACTAACAGTCAACAACTTTACGTCTAATTTGTTCATAGAACAAAGGAAAAATAACACAAAATAACGTAGATGTTAAAAAAATGGAGAGTGCAAAACTGGCACCTGTTATTTATGGATTACCTTGCGATGCTGCACTAAGAGCCATACATTGTGTACAATCGCATACATTACATGGTACCATACTATATTCCATGGTCGAATAACGTGAACAAGGAAACCTGAGAACTTAAATAGACTCTTGCCCCAAATGAATTGCTTATCTACGTTTATGCCACAACAGCAACTCGCCACGCACAAGACATAGTTTCCAGAACAGTCCAAAATATCTCCATGACAGTCCAATATCTCGTTAACATTGTCAAGAAAATAAGAATATCTGGGAACCTAATGTAACGAGTAATATTAGGAGTAGAAGTTGTTGAGTTTTATATTTTCTTTGTTTAGTGCTTGACATGGCCGCATGGATTTTAGTTTGAACAAGTCAAAGTGTTCAACAGAATACCTTTTTGTTAGGTTGTTCATACTTTTCAGGGTTAATCCTTCTAAGTGTTTCTATTTAAGCAAACTCGTTAATAAAGAAAGGCAGTGAACAATTACTATCAACAACAATTGCATTGGGCAAAGCCGCGGGTTCCCTTGAAGCACCCCAATAATCTCTTGCATGTTTTCTTTGTTTTCCTTAAGAATCAAAATAAGTATAACAAAGATTGATCCACCCGTACCACCTAATCAATCCAATGAAGATCTTAAGTTCTAAGTATATACATCAATAATAATGCCAATATACCATATGTCAGTTTGGTAGCCTGTACAAATCTGACAGTAGTGGAAGGCATACTAACACCTCTTCCCCTTGGAACTTATACCATCTATCAAAAGGGTTTATGCACCCATGCTAACAATCATGAGCAAGTAACTTCCATTTATCATTACGAGATTGGTGAGACAGCTGTTTTCCAGCACTACGTAGATCCACTGCAAATGCAGTCTTTATTCTGCCATGTGCCATTACCTAAGTAACATGGATCCTTCAAAATGTAACAAAGCATCCACGTCGGACACTTGACATTCAGAAAAGGGTATGAGATCCGCATCGGACATATATAGTGAGACAATAACACAGAAAGCATATTTTCTAGCTCAAATTTCCTGTAATGTGCAATAAATTCTGAAAATGTCTAAGACACTAGTAAATAACCTTTAATAGAGAAAAAGAACTTCTTATAATTTTAATTATATCAGCGTGTTTCCGTATATCCTTGATATGAATGGTAGATAAATCTGATGCTTAGACGCGTAGCTGTACCTGACATCCATACACGAGAGTCCATGTAACACATGCAATTACAAGCACGAACTTTCTTGTTTCAGTAACATCCTATTGATGAGACTTCATGTACATAGGTTTTTAATGGGCAATCAGATAGTCATTGCCTCCCCACCTAAACCCAACAGTCTATGGTATCTTCACATTTACAGCAGATACAAATTTAAGGGCCCAGCCAAGAACTAGGATATTGGATTCTGCAACTCTCCACTTCAATACCGCATCTAGATACATGGTATCATAGTATCATATGCATTTTTATAATTCAAATTAGCACATACGCATTAGCAATATTTCCTTTGTTTCTTTCAGCTCCTCCTACAGAATTAAAACTAATAGAACTATGCAAGAAACCAACAACCTTCCCACAAAATATTCGCATCAAACCTACCCATGATAACTTACACATAAGCAAACAATCATTAAATAAACCTGAAATCAATAGGGATAAAACTTGATTACTGAGGTACAATCCATCAACGTAAACTAACTATGTACTCTTTCGACCCACAGATATACATTTTAGGCCCGTTTCTTAACAGCTCAACTTTTGGAACAATTAGTGATCTAAAACGTATCACACCATTGGTTTCTAGAATGTCTTAAGTTCGAGTCTCTTTCTTTGCATCGTTCCCTCTTCCGATTTTGATTCTCCCAAAGTTCCACTCAATATCGCCCCATGTATGGATGTTTGCATCTCAATGTGCAAGCAATTTGCATGTGAGTGTGTAGAATAGTTTGATACACATTGTTATATCTGTTTCATAACAGCTTAAGCTTTTAAGACCATTGGTGATCTAACAATACTACGGTACTACCCAAGGTTTTCATAATCCCATCAAGGATAACACCAACTACAACTCTACTTCAATTTGGCACTGACCTGAGAACCGTCCCTTGACATGACCTGACTAAAGCAGCCCTAACTCCTAGGGAGCCGGACAAAAGGGATCTAGACGAGTATGCAACATGTGTAACTCACACAGGAGATCCACAAGCACTCCCTCGGGAATGGCTTGAACCAACTCCCACCAACAGCACAATCAGTGGCAGCACTGGAAATATTTACAGGGAAGTCGTAATTAAGTAACATAAATTCTACCAATATCTAATACACAATAACATAGGCGTAATTTTTAACACAAAACATTCAGTCTTCACATTTCTTCTTCCCAAAATGTCCGGTGTTTTGTCCCAGACATTTTGTAATTTAATAGTTATGAGTACATGTTAAATCATACGAGCGCAAATTCAGTAATCAGAAACCGTGCGAAGTGAAAAACAATACTGCAATAAACTGTGGAAGAAGAAAAGCAACCCTAGGTTCACCGAATGAGAGAGAGAGAGAGAAGAAAAGTACCGACCTTGAGAGAGCGAGAAGGAGGAGGGGCAGCGCCATGGGGACGAAGGAGTGGAAGGTCGGAAGAGAGAGAAGAAGCAAGGACTCTGCTAACTCGGTTGCCGCCGCCGCCACCACCACCAGGTCTCAAGCTCACCACCGTCTTATCAGCCTGCATAATACTACCCTCAATCGCCGCCGTCCGATGTTTGAAACTGGACTAGAGAGAGAGAGAGAGGACGAAGATATGTCGTACGGTGCGAGGAAGAAAAGGTCAAGAGCGAAAACTTGTGGCCCATATGTAATTAGCTGAACAGCGTGCCGAGAAAACACGCTCTTTTGGTAGGCCTGGACGCGAACTTTAAAGCCATGGACGCAAACTTCTGCAAAAGCGTTCCTACAGAAAGCGCTTTAACGAACATATGCAAAGAGAGAAAACTTGGGGCCCATATCCATATGTAATTAACTGAAAAGCGTGCCTAGAAAACACGCTCTTATGATAGGTCCGGACGCAAACTTTAAAGCCATTTCCGCAAACTATCATTACATGGACGCAAACATTTGCAAATGCGTTCCTACAGAAAACACTTTAGTCGTGGGGCCGCTAATAATATAACACTGGACGCAAATATCTACCATGTGCTTGCAAACAACTTAAGCCTGGCCGCTAACATTAAAAGTGTGGCCTTAACCAGCGACTTTGCAGCTAATTATAACTGATCGTCTGACCTTTTTTTTTTTTTTTGGAAAATAACGGTCAATGACATGTTTTGATAATTAATACCCGCCAATGATATTTTCTGCATTAACAAATGTTCTTAACTTGTCCTTGACGGGTATTAATTATCAAAAAACGTCATGAGCCGTTATTTTCCCCTTTTTTTTAATTTTATCTGATCGTCTCACCTCTCTCCCCCAAACAATAATAAGAAGGCTACGAATATTCGAATCTTAATTTACAAAAAAAGAAAGAAGAAGAGGGTAGATAAACAATATATTAGCGATATTTTGGCCTAATAATCCTTCCATAAAACTAATCCCCCCTCTAAAAAGTTACTGTAAAAATTTTGGGCAAAAGCAAAAAAGGTTCACTAAAGACAAAAAATAAAATAAAATTGAAACAACTGTCCTTTTTTTGTTTGGTCTAAAGTATCGTCTAATATAAATTTTTTTTCAACATTGTTACACATTTTCAAGAACTTTTCTGATTCATCTCGTTCAGAAGAATGATTAACCCGGAAATATGATGAAAAACTATAAAAGAAAATTACTAAAATTACCGGAAAAAAGCTTTAGAGAAAAATGTTTAAAAAAATGGAGCCTAAGAGGCATACCAGGATCACAATGAGATGATTCCAAAAGCTAATTCTTATAGACTATCGTGAGATTACGATATCGTAAAAAAAAAAAAAGGTTCGATCAAAAAATGATAGGTATCAAAATAAGTCATATTGAAACACTTTCAGTTAATTACCTTTTAATATTTGATGAAAACAATTTTTTTCACAAATGCTTTTTTAATTGGTCCTATAACATGAGCTGTTTGGATCATCGTATCAAGAGCTCGACAAAGCAAAGCATCAGAATTTGTCCAGTTTCATTTTGAGCCCACTGGACTAATACTACAAAATTCTTGAGTATTCTCTTGTACCCAATCAGCCCAAATTTAATTGGACCAATATGGAGAATAACGCAGCCCATTGTTAATATCCACAATTGGAAAAGAAAGGGTATATGAGCCCAAGGTTACTCCGGATGGTCGGTAGATTTGTTCTCCACACACAATTGACTAGAGTCTGACTTCCGCAACACGATTGATTAAGTTCGATTCTTGAGTTAGGCACAAGAAAGGTGAGTAATTTTTTGTGAATTTCCTAATTTTGAAGTGGATGACCTGCCTTAACCGGGTTCGATTTCCACAAACACAATTGACTAGGTTCGGTTCTTGGATTAGGCCACAAGAAAGTAGAATAATTTTTTGTAAATTTACTTGTCCCGACGTGGATGAACTGCCTTTAACCAAATAACAAGACCAATGAGTTAAATAATCGAAATGTGCGGAAGTTGATCTGAACACATCTCACCGTAGTAGAAAAAAAAGAAGCAAGCAAGCAAGCAGTGATATGATTCGAGGACGAAAGACAAGAAGAGGAACACACAGAGAGATTCTGAAGGAAATTAATGGATAAGATCTGAATTTACATCTATACCCCGCACCAGTTCCCTCCCCATGGCTAGACTCACCACCAGCACCTTCCCCTTCAAACCCACCTCCACCTCCACTTTCTCTCTCCTCTCCAGACTCCACAAACCACCACCACCACCACCACCACTTTCTCTCTCATTAAATTCCAATATCTTTGAACTCCGCCTCTGTTACCGTAAATCCCCCTCCCTCAGAACCTCCATCACCGCCCGGTACGGGGGCGGTGGCGGCGGAGGTTCGTCCCGGGATGACTATGGGTCGAGGCAAGAGGCCTCCGATGATGACGAGGACGATGTTCTTGATATTTCCTCGATCAGGTAGTGTTATGTTAATAGATATGTTGAATTTTAAGGTCTTGTTTGATTGGCCAATATCGTGGGGTAGTAGTAGAATGAGTACCTTTTCTGGATTAGTTCCGAGGGAATTAAGAGTAGGATATATGGGTATTTTCTTTTGGGTAATAATGTATGGGTATTTTCTTTTGGGTAATAATGTATGGGTATTTTGTATCTATGCCCCTTTTGTTGACCGGATATGAGCTAAGTCACATAATTCTTCAGTAGGACCTTCACTCCCGCACTCAATCCTCATTTACACTCCCGCCCTCGATCATGATTTTCCATTCATATGTGGGAAATTAATTGTATTCAATTCCTTGTTTAACCGGGCCAATCAAAAGGGCCATAATCGAATTGAGAACGTAGTGATGTTGGTTATTTTGAATCCGTCATGAACTTGAAATTGCTATTGAAGCGTTTGTCAATGTGGTGATTTGAAATAGGTCTGCTACGGTGAGACTAATTGATCAGAAGCAGAATATGGTTAGTACTTAACTTCTAGTGTTTATTCATAAAGTTGGTGTTTTGAGTGACTGATTTGTAATGCACTTTTCATTTCTGTGCTGAGATTTGTTGCAATTGTAGGTGGGTGTAGTATCTAAAAATGAGGCTATTCAGATGGCTGAAGATGCTGAACTTGACCTGGTAATGTCCTTTACCTCTGGTGGAAAGGAAATTTTGTGTTATTGTTACCATACTAAACAAATATTTTGTACCTGAATAATCTTTCGAGTAACTGCCTTACTGTGATGGTGTAAAGTTGGTCATGGTGCCGCATATTCTTAGTTTCCATCATGGTGGTTTGCTCCATTTAGTTATGTGAACATTTGAAAATTGTTCAACGTTGCCATGTATTAGGTGGAGAGGAGGTGGAAGTTGACAGACAGTTTGGGTACAGTTTAGAGCTATATACTACTCAGTTCTTTGTTGTCTAGAAGTGATTAAAAACTCTGATATTTTTGGAGATCCATGTTTTTATGCAATACATCATACATGCTTGGGATCGTCTACTAATTCTGCAGCTTTTTAAAAATCATTATGAAATTGTCTTTCTTGTGTCATAGTTTTTGCCTTCTGAGCTTCTCATGTGACACTATGGTAGCATTTATTTTGATCTGAATTCCTTTGCTTCAATTGCAGGTAATATTATCACCAGATGCAAATCCCCCAGTTGTCAAAATAATGAATTACAGGTGTGATATGAATTTAGATGTCATGTCTTATATATGTTATTTTGTTTTTGGTAAGGTAGATCCACTTTGATGCTTTGATAAGATCCCGCTCCTAGGTGAATTTGATTTTAACTGCTCGAGGAGTACATACTATTAGTGTGGGCCAATCTTCAGAGTATGTTGTGTACAATGTATAGGGATTATATTATCTGCTGCATATTATTGTAAGCTTTTGATTGACTTCACCTCTACTTTAGACTACCATTTTGGACAACTTCTTTTGAGCAAATGCATTGTGAAACAAATATTAAACCTTAGGCATGGCGTGAGACACATCTCTTAAAATTAGAGTATCCAAGTTGGTTTCCAATGGATGTTTCATATTTTGTTTATCTATTTTGTGAGTGGTGCAATTAAGGCATATTGATCGACTTCTCTTGCAGTAAATATAAATACGAACTGCAAAAGAAGAAAAGAGTGCAGCAGAAGAAAAGCACTGGTGAATGTCTCTTCTGTTTCTGGTTTGCCGTTTTTCACATTGATGTTTATTGGAAAATATACTGACAAAATTGTGCACCTGCATGACAGCTAACCGTATGAATTTGAAGGAGCTGAAGATGGGGTAGTTATTTTGGTCTTTGACTCTCAATTTCACTTGTAATCTCTTGTTATAATTTTACTTGATCCTGCATGTTAAATCTCAGCGACATAATGTTGTCTTGTATAACTTTAAATTACTGTTTTGCATTTGTGTAGTTATTTGGAGTACACAAGAGGAGTGGATCATACACCTCAGCCTTGTCGTTTTCTAGTATTTATTTGTTACTATTAATAATTTATTGGTGTTGACAAAGGACACAGCTTCTCTCAAGTTGGCTATTAAAAATCAAGTCGATTGGATATCAATCAATACCTGAATGATGCACATTTATCTGCTAAAAAAAGGTTCTTGAAATTATCGTGTAGTGTGGTCAATTCATTTTTTGCAAAATAAATCTGCTATGTTCGGGTATCAATCAGTGTCCAATCGACTTTATTTTTTACATGGATGTTCTTAATAACTGATTCTACAATATGAACGAATCCAATTATTGAAGTAGGTCCGAAATGGGTGGAAAATGGCAGGACTGCACCCTTTTTACGGGAATTTCACATGTACTTTACTGAATTTCTTGGCCTCTAAACTGATGAGGTAGTGTCCCAATGTGCGTAGACCAGTTGAACAAAGTAATAGCAACGAGAGAGGGTACCAAGGGACATCTCTTTCTTGTTTTCCTATTGCATGAAAAAAAAGAATAGGAAAAGAATCTCTCTTTGGCAGTTGTTGTGGTTGTGTTTTAGTCTGTCAGATTGTGAGTATTTCTATTTGAATTTATAGATTTTTTGTTTCAGTAATCATCGTTTTATATGGGTCACTGGGGTGTGAATATGGGGTAGTTCACGTGTACTAGTTTGAATCCGACAAGGCGACAACTAAATTTCCGGATTTGATGGGTCGTGTAATATGCGAATCTATCATAGATTAGTTAAGTTCATTCGAGTGCTCTGATTGAGCATAAAGACATTCAAGTCCTATACCAAGCAATGACTTGGTTAACTTGTCATTGTTTTGGATCTGATTACTATTTATTTTTCTTTTCTTGTTTTAATCAGTTCTATTCAATCTGTTGACAGTTACAACATCGATGTGCATGATTATGCAGTGAGATTAAAAGCTGCAAATAAGTTTCTGAAAGAGGGCGACAAGGTTGTTTGTGGTGCCAATATATATCTGTCCATGGAGACAAAATACGAAAGATGATGCATCCTTTTTCCTGTGCTGACATCTAGTCAATTTCTGCAGGTCAAGGTTTTGGTGAACTTGAAGGGCCGTGAAAATCAGTTTAGGAAGAATGCTGTTGAGCTGCTTAAACGTTTTCAGAACGACATTGGGGAGGTACTCGATTCTATTTCGCTTTGATAGTTAAATACTTAAATGGATTCAGTTTAGAAATAATATCCTCTCTTCTTTTTTTTATAGATTTTTTAACCTTCAATGTAAGATTTGGAAATTTGTATTGTCTTGGTTGGGAATTTATAATGGTTGGATTGAAGTGTAAAGAAATTCAAGGATCTGAGTTTACTTTCTTCCCCTCCCCCAATGTGAATCATTAGTCAATGCCCTTCTGCCCAGTAGAATAAAAATGTGCTATTTACTGTTTGGTCTCTCTCTGAACTGCTGCTAAATGTCACACTTGGTCTTTCTGAGCATTTTTGTGGATATTAGTTGATCAGTTACGGGTCATGCAAGAGTATTTCCATGTGTATGGTAATCAAAGAATCTCCACCTTTACCAATCCCCTCTTTCTTTGTGGTATTTAGATGCAAAAAAAATAAAACACTAACTGGATGTAGAGTTTACAGGGATTACTTAGTGGCCCCCTCTGAGATCTTGATTATGCTTCTTTGAGAAATATTAGTGAAATAACATTGAAGTAATTTCAACAAAGCAAATCAGTTGTTGCAGGGTAAGCGGAGCGGCTCATCCAATTCCTACCTGATGTGTTTTACCTCTTGCCATGGTGTTTGAGGCTCACAGTTTGATTTTCAATGTAACAATTCTTTATTAGAAGATTCTCAAATGTGTTGTTGCGGTCAGGTCTAATCTCCATTGGTTATCTGGTTCATGGGCAATCCAATACGGAGGCCTATTTTGGTTGCTGCGGTCAGAATCAATTCTCGAGAGTACTAATCATTTTCGAAAGACACTCAATCCAATATTGTGCGGAAATTGTTTTGGAGAGTTCGAAGACATAATTATAATGCTTCTTAAAGTTGGGTGGTTCTTTTCCAAAATAGTTGACACCATCAGCCAAACTAGTCTCTCTCTCTCTCTCTCTCTCTCTCTCTCTCTCTCTCTCTCTCTCTCTCTCTCTCTCTCTCTCTCTCTTTTGGCACATGATAGAAGAGTTCCTAATCCCAATCCAATCCCTTATGAAGGTTGAACTTATTACTATCCGTAGGAGTTAAACCCACAACCTTACTGCACACCTAATTGCAGCTGCATAACCGGTGGGCTGAATGATCTGGTTGGTTGACCAAACAATTTCTTAAGAGTCCTCTGCAGTGATTATGCCAACGAGGAAATGGGGCCTTGTTTTTTGCCTTATGTTTGTCCATCTGTTATCTATGACTATGATCAATATACCCTTCCCATTGAAAGGTGATTACATGGGTTACTGGTTGTAGTTTTGGTGGATTTTTCCATCTGTTATGTCTGAGCCCATTTTGGTCTTTTGCTGTAATTTGCAGCTTGCAACCCAGGAGACCATAAACTTACAAGATAAGAATATGTATATGGTTTTGGTTCCGAATAAAGCTGCTGCACAGAGGGCTCAAGTTCTGCAGAAGGAAAAGGAAAAAGAAGAAGCAAAAGAGGTTTCAGCTGGTGTCTGAATGCGGTAATCTTCCCTTTTCAAAGGTCAAAACAGTCGACATATAGAATTAGTTTGCATTCATCTCCAAACCAGATACTCCTCAAAATCTTGTAAAGCATTAGTGTACTTTATAAACTTGTACAATTCGCGGTTGGGTCTTGATTTTAAAATGTAAAAGAACAGATTTTCAGGTCTAGATGTCGTAGCATCTGCCAGCCTGCTATGGGTTCCAGTTTCTTAGATGAACTAGAATCTATGTACTCATCAACTTCTTGTCATTATTGGTAGAAATCACATTTCTTTTCGATTTTCATTTTTTCCCTCTTATCCTTAAAACCAGCCTGTGTTTGGATCAAGGTTTTGTAGAAGCCAGAAAGGATGTACGAAGAGAAGGGAAAATACGGAACCAATGAAGTAAATATAGCGTATTCACGTCTCTCTCTCTTGTATTCTTGAGCTTTTCCTTCCTTGCTGTAAACCCTCCACAAATCCAAACACCACCTTAGGTGATGGAAATGTTGGATTGAGCCTTGGACCCGTGGAACTGCTTGTGCTTGTGTTATGTACTTATATGTTGTGTCAGGTTTGGTGTGCTTTCATTATACGCTTTATACCTAACATACATGTAGTCAGCTGTTGGGATGGGGAAAGCTGTAAGCAGGTCCAGTGCAGTGATGGCGCAACATCCAGAGAGAGAGAGAGAGAGAGAGAGAGAGAGAGATGATGGGGAAGTCCCAACATAGCAGGCCAGAAAGTCTGGTATTGCCTGTGTTTGAAGGTTCTTGCATCTCAAGCATTCGATCGGTTTCTCGTAGTTCTCTTCTTGTTGAATACAACTCTGAAAGCAAAGGGATATTTTATTATTCCATGTGGGTGGTGGGACTTTGGAATCAGACCATGTGGGTGGTGGGACTTTGGAATCAGACCTGTGTTGAGGGGAAAGCTACATTTTGTTACATGATCGCATTCCAGACTTTGGTAATTATATGGTATCAGGTGCCTGTCCAAACCAACGTTAAAGTTGTGTTTGGGACCTTTGGGTAGTGGAAGAAAAAAAAAAAAAAAAAAATAACAGGTTAAAGACTGCATAAGAAAAAATTGATCCAATAAAACATGTGCACTTTTTTTTTGGTAGCGTTAGAAATATGTACTCCCTCCGTCCCCTTTTTAAAGTTCAGTATTCTATTTTGGGCTGTCTCTTAACGAATGTCCATTTTGTAAAGTTAGTGGAAAAAAGTTGATACATTTTTCATTTTGCTCCTAAAAATATATTTCATTTTGAAAAGTTAGAGCCCGTTCCGCAACACAAAAATAGTTCTTATTTTTTAAGAAAGTAATTTCAAGCTAAAATGTTATGAAATTATTGAAATCTAAAAATATGCAATATGAATCTTGTTTGAAAGATCTCGATTACGATGCAAAAAAAATTGAAAAATTATTTTTCATTTACATTATTTTTGAGTTTAAAAATGTGAAATAAGCTGCTTATTTTTTAAGAAAGTTTCTGGAATGGGCTCTTAGTGAGTAAAAGTGTAATGATGATGATGTCTCTATAGAGAGTAGTAGGGAAAGTGGAAATAAAAGTTGATGTGAAAAGTATAATGATAATGTTTTTTTAATAAGTTGGAGTTACGAAGCAGAACATTTAAAAAGAAACGGAGGGAGTATAGTTTTTTTGAACCCGTCTATTGGGACTGATGGGTTCATTGGGTACCAACGGGCACGCGGGGCCCACTCCAGTTCAATAAAAAAAAATTTAAAAAAATGAGTGGGCTCCGTAAAAAATTAGCTCAATCCGATATGTGTAGGTGGATCCAATCTTTCATTTTTCATTCATATTACAGAATCCTGAAATCGTTTTTCATTCTCACTTGATCTTTCAATCCTAATCTTTGGACAATAGTCCAGGGAAATGCTGAATCAATGGCAGAATAAAGAGTGATAACCTTTCTAAATCTAGGATTAGGTGATAAACATGCAATCATGTTTAAGGTGAACGGGCAAACCAGATCTTATAGTTCATGATTATAGTTAATTAGGCAAATAACTAATCATTTACAATTACACAGTTACAACCGAAGGGCTTGTAGCCCAATGATATTTCTTGATCCTTCCTCGTGGGAGGTCAGGATTCGAGCCCTGTTAGGGGCGTTTCCGGTTCAGGACTATGAACAACCTTTGAACCCTATATGTGAACTAACTTACTAACTGAAAATTTGATAAAAGAAGTGAGGGCCGGGCCGGCTCAACAACAATGTGAGGCACTTTCAAGATTCTCAAAACAAATTGAGAAACTAAGAGGTCATGAGAATGAGATAATTAGTTCGTGCCAAATTTCGATTCTCTCTCCATTATGTCATTTTCTTATTATGAGATTGTCTAAGAAAACGTTTTCTGTCTAAAACGAATGGAGCATTAGTTAACAATGATAATTGTTAGATTTAATGACCTGTACTTGCTTATGGAATATAGGAGGCGGATATACTATTACACCGGATAATACTTCGAACTACTTATATCCGGTGTTTACTACCCTGATATAGAATGGGATAATATCCCTTCGGATTGTATATCCGCTCTAGGCGGATATAGTAACACCACCTGCCCCTATCCTTATTATATCCACCTCCATATTCGGTTATGTAATTACGAAAATGGCACATTTTCTTCTAATTTCATACCCACCAACTCATATCTATCCCAAAACAAACTATACTTATCTCGTCTTCCATAAATTACTCAAACAAATCATCTAAAACATATTCCCCCTGTATATATATCCAGTCTTTTATCGCATCTCTCCTCATATTATATTCATCCAAAATTAATCTGGTCGGCAGACCACCCATAATTGTACATTCGAGTATATATGTTAGTATTGTTTTATTTACGTAACCCCATAATGCTGGCAAAGGAAGCTTAACTAATGTTCCTTTTGACCAAATGGAAAAATAAACAGACAAAAGCTAGGGTAAGACCATGGTCCTAACCCAAGTCGGCAAGTTCTAATACAAGGACCTTTCTGGCTAATCAACCAATATTTTGAGGGATGATTACACAAATAACCAAGTACATGTACGCAAGCAGAGAGAGAGAGAGAGAGAGAGAGAGAGAGAGAGAGAGCATGGTAGTTGAGATAGACGAAGCTTAACTTCAAGGCAATGCCGCAATAGGGACTATGCAACCAACACCACCCCCCCAACCCATAACGTGGACACATTAGGTGGGAGCTAGAGACTAAGTTACCACCCACAAGTTCTAACACCCCTTCACTTTCATTCCTTAAAAAGAATCCCCAGACTCCCCAACACCACCCTCAGCCCCCCATTTTCACCACCACCACCACCACCACCACCACCCCGCCTTCGCCTACCGCACCCCACTACCATGGAAGCCGGTGCTGGACTTGTCGCTGGATCCCACAACCGTAACGAGCTTGTTGTCATCCATGGCCATGAAGAGGTAAATGTGATATACATGGTATCTTCATATATATAAGATCATCAATGGTATAAAAGAACAACCTTCTTCGGTATGAACGACAATTTTGAATGGCAAATGCAAGAAGTTAGAGTAAAATCATAGTTGAAATAGTCCGTTATATGTTTTCTTTCTCATCACTTGCAACAGCGCATGTGCCCCAAACGCTAGTATGTACATATATACACCTACAAAAGAAAACACGTTTCTCGGACTAAGGTGTTTGGTTTTGGTTTTTGCAGCCTAAACAATTGAAGGACTTGAATGGTCAAGTGTGTGAGATATGTGGGGATGAAATAGGGCTCACGGTGGACGGAGACTTGTTTGTGGCCTGCAATGAGTGTGGCTTTCCAGTGTGTCGGCCATGCTACGAGTATGAGAGAAGAGAAGGGAGCCAACTGTGTCCCCAGTGTAGGACCAGATACAAACGTCTCAAAGGTAAAAACAGAAAAATCGATCATACGAAAAATAAACACCGGATGATCAATGATATGTTGGGTTTGAGTCTTGTCATTTATTTATAACAAAAAGATTCATTAAGATTGTCTACTACTGGAAAAAAAATTGACACATTCACATCTCTATTGCCATCATCGATCGCCGAGGATTCTGTACAAAAATATTTCAAGAAAATCATTTTCCAAGAAATACTAACTGGGCTTCATTGTTTCACCAACATGATTAGAATTGCAAATGAAAGCCCAACATTCCACAATCATTTTTACCAACGAAAATATGAGGAGAATAGCGGCAGAAGTAAAGAATTTACCTGTACTAAAACTAGCATTTAATTCTTGATTCCTGAAAAAAAAAAATGAAGGGAGCCCAAGAGTGGATGGAGATGACGATGAAGAAGACGTGGATGACATCGAACATGAATTCAAAATCCACAACGATGAACAAAACAAGAACAAGCACCTTGCAGAAGCCATGCTTCATGGCAAAATGAGCTACGGAAGAGGCCCAGAAGATGATGAAAATACCCAATACCCACCTGTTATATCTGGTGGGCGTTCTCGTCCGGTGAGCAAAAATGGCAAGAGATATATTCTATGTCCCGAAAAGATGAATTTATGTTTCAAGATTTATGCGTTTTCAGATTTCGCCACATAGTGTGGTTTGGAGTCCATTAGGACTTTTGAGAAGCAAATACTCTGTTTCATAAATACTTATTTCATTCTTTAATTTGGATCTTATAGAAATTCATGCAACGCTTGCAGGTTAGTGGTGAGTTTCCAATATCAACTCATGCTCATGGAGATCAGCATTCTTCGCTGCACAAACGCGTGTATCCGTATCCAGTTTCTGAGCCTGGTACGTTTCCACATCACCATCTCAGTTGCTTTAGTGAAAACACCTCCTAAAAGGCGAAAAAATGTTTCCGATTGCACTTTCATACACAGATATAGACATATGTGTAACTTCCTAAAAGGTGAAAACATATTTCGGGTTACAATTCAATATACAAAAATGAACACTTGTGTATCGATATGCACTTATTCTTCTTCGTTTTTTGCATGACATGATATACAAATTAGGAAGTGCAAGATGGGATGAAAGGAAGGAGGGAGGGTGGAAGGAGCGGATGGATGACTGGAAACTTCAGCAAGGCAATTTGGGGCAGGAATTCGAAGACTCTGCTGACCCTGACATGGCCATGTATGTGCCAATATGTATATTAAAACAGTTGATTTCCTATATATTGTTCGGCTCGTTTCCTACTAGAACTCTGATCCCTTTAAGCTTTTTTCAAAACGGTTTTGATTTTCCATGGTTTTTTGTAGCCAAAAAAAGAAGAAGAGAGAACTCAAAAGTTTGAAAATACTAGCACATTTCATGCAGGTTTCAAAGTTCAAAACAACTATTTTGGTGTTCCAGAAAAGTGGGTTATTTTCAGAAAATTTTACTGGAAATTCGTTTTTAAACACAACTCTTCGAACACCACATAGGCTCGCTTTGGACACAACTGCTACTTAATTTACACTTACTGTTATGGGCATGAACAAATGCAGTGTTGATGAAGCAAGGCAGCCACTCTCAAGGAAAGTACCAATTGCATCCAGCAAAGTCAACCCTTACCGGATGGTGATAGTGACTCGACTTCTAGTTCTGGCAGTTTTCCTCCGGTACAGAATCTTGAACCCCGTGCACGATGCCTTTGGCCTCTGGCTTACTTCTGTCATCTGTGAGATCTGGTTCGCTATCTCATGGATTCTTGATCAGTTTCCCAAATGGTTCCCGATTGACCGTGAGACTTATCTTGATCGCCTTTCTCTCAGGTTAAAACACTTCTGCACCTAAAAAAACTTTCATCAGCATTAGCTAAATAGCAACAAGTTGATCTTTGTTTAACTACATGCAAGGATCAAAATTCCATTTCTGTTAGCTTGGAAAAGGATACCTTTGAGTAACATTTTGAAAACTATGCCAAAACAAAAAACAAAAAAAACAAAATCTTCCTGTAAATCTTGTCAAGTTTTTTTTTGAAACGTAAATCTTGACAAGTTCCCATGTTTTTCGATATGTGTTGGTAGACACATTGGTATTGAGGGATTCGGCTAACGTTTTTTGTTTCGCTCTCCTATGAAACAGAAAACTTTCGGCCATCCCCAATGGAAATGAAATGAAATTTTGTTCCTCTGCTACGTGGTCTCAAAACATAACACTAAAGGCCAATTTATTCTATAAAAAAGAGAACCTGAATTTATTTTGTGATCATACAGAGTAATAGAGAATATATCTGAACTACAGGTATGAGAAAGAAGGGGAACCGAATTTACTTGCTCCAGTAGATATCTTTGTCAGTACAGTGGATCCCATGAAAGAACCTCCTCTTGTTACTGCAAACACGATTCTGTCGATCTTAGCAGTTGACTACCCTGTTGACAAAATCTCGTGCTACATCTCTGATGATGGTGCTTCAATGCTTACTTTTGAAGCACTGTCCGAAACTGCAGAATTTGCCCGAAAATGGGTTCCATTCTGTAAGAAATTTGAAATAGAGCCAAGAGCACCGGAGATGTACTTCTCTCTCAAAATTGATTATCTCAAGGATAAAGTCCAGCCTACATTCGTCAAGGAGAGGAGAGCAATGAAGGTCTGAATCTTGAGTCTGTGTGGAATGGTTTTCCTTTCTTCTTTTTCATTTTTGTTGTCCATGTTTTCAACAACCAAAGAAAGAAAGGTCACAGCCAAACAACCAGTTTGACACAATTTCAACACAGTTACATAGATTTAAAAAATTGTTTTGCATGAAAAGTGGATTGTTTCAGAAACTAATTTCCTCAAATGACTTAACGAAAGAAATAGAGAAGCAAGATTTCCGTGGTTTCCGGTAAATAAGAACGAAAACTACAACAAACATCTGTTATCATCTTGATTTGTCAGTTTATAAACTGAAAATGTTGGAATAAAAGTTCAATACACTGCCATGCTTGACAGAGAGAGTATGAAGAATTTAAGGTTCGAGTTAATGCACTTGTTGCAAAAGCAGTAAAGGTTCCCCCAGAAGGGTGGATCATGCAAGATGGTACACCATGGCCAGGAAACAATACTAAAGATCATCCGGGTATGATTCAAGTCTTTTTGGGTCATAGTGGGGGACTTGATGCAGAAGGGAAAGAGCTTCCACGACTTGTCTATGTATCACGTGAGAAGAGGCCAGGTTTCCAACATCACAAGAAAGCCGGTGCCATGAATGCCCTGGTAAGAGAGAAAACTCTTTTCCTGTTATTCATTCCTCTGTTAATCCCTCAACAAGAAACAAAATTATGTTTCGCTTCCATTGAAACAGCCGATACATTTCTGTTTCCTAGGATACCAGGATAAAACATTAGTGGAATCCCATACTTCCAACGCTTGCACCAGCGCATACTAAAACGCACAGAACCATGTTGGAATTTTCTGATATATATCAAAATGTTGAGTTGTTTGGCTATCTATCATAATTACCCAACAATGACGTTTTCATACATCCCCAAAGCCTTTTAATATTTCCATTATGTTCTGGATAAGTTTTCAAAATGTTTCAGAAAAATTAAAACATTGTTCCTGTACTGTTTCTTTTTCTAGCTAACTGAAACAACATACCGAATGAAAATTTCATCCTTGTCTGTCTGCTACAGAAACAAATTGGAACTCAAGTAAAAGTATGAAGTACAATATCTAACTAGTGACTCTTACCTGCAGATTCGTGTCTCTGGAGTGCTCACCAATGCTCCGTTCATGCTGAACTTGGATTGTGACCATTACATAAATAACAGCAAGGCCGTGAGAGAGGCAATGTGTTTCTTGATGGACCCACAAATTGGGAAAAAGGTCTGCTATGTTCAGTTCCCTCAACGGTTTGATGGCATTGATAGGAATGATCGATATGCCAACAGAAACACAGTCTTCTTTGATGTAAGTTCCAGCAAGAAATGCCACTAAATATCATCTAATGTCATTGTGCTCAGATTAAAGCATAAACTAGAATATATTTCTTAGTTTCTGTTCCTTTTACTTATTTACTTATTTCTCTTGTGGCAGATTAACATGAAAGGTCTAGATGGAATCCAGGGTCCTGTGTATGTGGGCACAGGATGTGTCTTCAGAAGACAGGCATTATATGGTTATGAGCCTCCAAAGGGTCCAAAGCGCCCAAAGATGGTGAGCTGCGACTGCTGCCCATGTTTTGGACGCCGTAAAAACCTTCCAAAATATGCTAAACATGGAGCAAACGACGATGGCGCAAGCATTCAAGGTTTTTAAATTCTTTACTATCATAATATCTGTACTGGATCGCTTCCCTAAATGAGTTTCTTCTGCCTCATCAACTATACTGGACTTATATTTGTCTTGTGACCAGAATTTGATGATGACAAGGAACTATTCATGTCACATATGAACTTTGAAAAGAAGTTCGGGCAGTCGGCAATATTTGGCACCTCTACCTTAATGGTTGAAGGAGGGGTCCCTCCTTCCTCGAGCCCAGCAGCCCTGCTGAAAGAAGCCATTCATGTAATCAGCTGTGGATATGAAGACAAAACTGAATGGGGTTTGGAGGTAATATCACATTATTAATGACAGAAACCTGGAACTTGATTCCATAGGCAAGATATTCCTCTCGCCTCTGACCGCCCTAGGGGCGTGGGAACTTAGGGAAAGAAAGAGAGAGGGGCAGAAAATGATTTATCTGGTTTCTATTTAGAAGTACGAAAAAATTCTATAAAAAAAGAGATGAAAATTATTGATCATGGATCGCTTTTCCTAAAAACCAAACAAGGGAAAGTTAATTCTTCCTTTTCCGTGCAACAAAAGTATTAGATTGTTAACCACCAACTCATCTAAAACCTTAAGCTTTTAGAGAGAGGGCAACTTTTATTATTTATATTCTCGACTAAAACAAACCAAACTTTTATGCTTCATTACATTGCTTTTTCACTTTGTTTATTCTAACCATTCCACTATCTTCTTTTCCCTTTCTTTGCACAATATCCAACCACAGCCTATTTATATCAGCATCATCAATGAGCTGATATGCCTGATTTATCTGCATCAACATTATTTTACATATAATAGAAATTCCTATAAATGGAAACATAATCACCTACAGCTTCTCCTACAATGACATTCTATATATCAATCAATTCAGACCTCTAATTGCTCTTGATTGTGCAGTTGGGTTGGATTTACGGCTCTATTACAGAGGACATCCTAACAGGCTTCAAGATGCATTGCCGTGGTTGGAGGTCCATATACTGTATGCCAAAGCCGCCTGCATTTAAGGGTTCTGCCCCTATCAATCTCTCAGATCGTCTTAACCAGGTGCTTCGTTGGGCTCTGGGTTCAGTTGAGATCTTCTTCAGCCGTCATAGCCCAGTATGGTATGGCTATAAGGGAGGAAAACTTAAATGGCTTGAGCGCTTTGCATATGTCAACACAACCGTCTATCCCTTCACCTCCATACCTCTACTTGCATACTGTACGCTCCCTGCCATCTGCTTGCTCACAGACAAATTCATAATGCCAGAGGTAATCATATGATCCCATTAACCAGGGAACGTCTACACTCACGCACATGAACAATATGTATTTCCTTTTCTGTCCCTTTAACACAGTAACGTACCCAAGGGCGTCCAGATGTGGTGGAAAGTGGGGTCAAGCGACCGAATTGAGCTAGGAAAACCTCATAGATAAGTAGCTTGGGAGCTTGGGTTTGGTCGAGAAGCCAAATATATATATTTACTCATACTTGCACATTATACACCATAGATATTATGAAATTGTCCTAAGGAAGAATAAATGGTATATGGCTCCAAATGTTTGACCTCACTGTCCACAAATCCTAGCCCAGCAGGCCTTCCGATTGTATCATCACTAAACTCGAATTAAGACCTAAAACATTGGAAGATTGACATTAACTTTGACCCCAACATTCAATGAATACATTTTTCAAATCCCAGCAACTATCTCCAAAATCCATCTTGCAAAGAAGATGCTTACATGGTCATTTTTGTGGCAAGTATGCATCCATGCTCACATGTTTTCCCAAATTTCCATTAATTTTCTACTCTTATGTTGCTAGAGGATTAACATTATGTATTTTGAATCCAGATAAGCACCTTCGCAAGTCTTTTTTTCATTTCTCTGTTCATCTCAATCTTTGCAACGGGCATTCTTGAGCTGAGGTGGAGTGGAGTAAGCATAGAGGAATGGTGGAGAAATGAGCAATTTTGGGTCATAGGTGGTGTGTCTGCGCACCTGTTTGCCGTAGTGCAGGGTCTGCTCAAGATTTTAGCAGGTATCGACACAAACTTTACGGTCACATCCAAGGCATCTGATGATGAGGACTTTGGAGAGCTGTATGCTTTTAAATGGACCACCCTACTTATACCTCCGACCACAATCTTAATCATAAACCTTGTAGGGGTTGTGGCCGGAATCTCAGATGCCATCAACAATGGGTACCAATCATGGGGTCCACTATTTGGAAAGCTCTTCTTTGCCTTTTGGGTCATCGTGCATCTCTATCCATTCCTGAAAGGTCTCATGGGAAGGCAAAACAGGACACCCACCATAGTTGTTATTTGGTCAGTGCTTTTGGCTTCTATCTTCTCCTTGCTTTGGGTCCGTATTGATCCATTTGTGTTCAAAACAAAGGGGCCTGATGTCAAGCAGTGTGGCATCAATTGCTAAAGTTTTTTCTTTGTTTCTTTCTGCGATTCATGCTTCCCCAGAAGAATACATGTATATTGTGGTGTGATATGGGTAAGATGTATGTACCGACAAAGGGGAGTTGCAGAAGAAGGAATAAATCCAGAAGGGAGAATTTTGTCTAGCTGAGTCAATTGGACTGAGTTTTGTATGTGAATGAAAGAAAACCATTACTCAGAAGTCAGAATTAATGTTGAGGCATTGACCCAACAGTGTTTTCATCACAAGCTGCAGTTTTATTCTTTCTGTATCACCATTGACAATCAACTCAAAACCCAACGAAGTTAACAACACTGAAATAATTACCAGACTGGTGCAATGAAAGATGATCAAATATAGACCAAGGTGAGGGAAAAAAGATTCCAAATGAACAATAAATAACAGACAAACAGAGACCAATCAAAAAAATTAGGAGCACAACTGGGTGAAATTGCTCAAAGCCAGAAGACTGATCAGAAAAAATATATTGTTGAACTGTACCAAGTCTTGCTTTGATATGTTAGAAATTAGCCTGGAAACAAAGCTTTCGAGATGCTTCTTTGACACACTTCAATTCTGACCACATAAAGAGCACACTGATAAACAAATTCAGTAATGAAAACCTAAAAATAGAACAAGAAGCTTGTTCAATTCATCTCCATAGGCCGAGAAGGCGGTAACAATAATATGAAAGAACACATCCATCTCCATGAACATTGAGTTGAATAAACAAATACCAAATAACACAATTTGGTAGAGAAAAGATCTACTATTAGTACTTTGGATACTCGAATAAGAATAAACCTCTGAAAAATCCTTGAAAAAAATACCTGTTTGTGCAGTCAGGCATCTCAAACTACCATTCCATAGCTTACTGTCCATGGGCTCTAAACATTTCTCCAAAAAATGAAGCAGAAAGCATGGAAAGATTCACGTGGAAAACAGCTTAAGGGATAATTTAAGTTGCAGAACATCATACAAAAGGGCTTATGGACTGAAATTCAGAAGCAGATTCAGTCAAAATTCCAAAATTGGAGTTTATTGAATTCGGTTTGCAAATAACAGAAATTCTCACTGTCAAAGCACTTTGTGCCAGAATGGAAAACAATGACATTTCACTCGGCCTATGACCCAAGGACATGTGCACGCTGTTCTGATTTTTCCCAAATGAACAATGTCAATGGTATAGTTAGGAATCTTAGGATGTAGATATGGTTTTGATTATCCGCTCAATCATATCATTAGCCGCACGCACTAAGGTCTCCTCACAACAGCTTTCACTGAGATATATCTGGAGAATGAATTTACAGACACTTCGTGTGCGATAGGCTATAGGGACATGGAGATCAACTGACCAATATGAATCTCAAAAGTAAATGGTATCACCACCTGGTCCTGGCATGAATTTGTTCATAGTCCGGTTAAACTAAAACATGCCAACCCACTTGCAGCCATGTTGATCAGCAGACTTTCATGACTACTTTATGCAAATCAAAAATCTGACCTCATACACCTTCACCGTTGAAGAAAATAACCATTATCACCAATAATCTCCACAAGAACACACACCATCTTTGAAATGATGGAACCTATTAGCATCCCTTACAACAATAACCCTCTCTGAGATCTTGGATATGAATTTCGTAAAATTATGGCAGTCTAAACAAACCCGAAGGTTCTTGATGATCCTGATCTCTGTTCCTGGTTCAGAAGCTATGAGCCCAAATGCAATGGCCAACTTCTCACTGTGAACCATTACCATTAGCTCCTTCTCTTCCTCTTCCACATCGTGGAATGCTGTGACAGTCTCTGTCTGAAATCCAGCTTCCCTCATCTCTCCCATCAACTTTTCCAGCTTTGAGTATATTGCCTCTCTTTGTGGGTGAGACCGGTCGTTGGATGTAAAGACATGCAGGGTCTCATTAATTTCTATTAGAGTACACCCAGGAGTCTTTTCCAGATTTCTCCTCTTAACCACCTGCCGTACTGAAGCAGCTTGAGGATAGTTCCGGTCAGCTGAGTATAAATTTGAGAGTAGGACATAGTATCCTACGTTCTCTGGGTCCAGTTCAAACAACTTATTAGAAGCCAACTGTGCCATGTTTTTGTCCTTATGAATCATGCAAGCACCAAGTAATGCACCCCACACAGCACTACCTGGCAGAACAGGCATTTTGTTGATAAATTCCCGGGCCTCATCCAATTTTCCTGCCCGACCAAGAAGGTCAACCATGCATGCATAATGCTCTGCCAAGGGCTCAAAACCATGATCATGAACCATAGAATAGAAAATTTCCTCTCCTTCTCTCACAAAGCCAGAATGACTGCAAGCGTATAAGACAGAAAGGAAAGTAACCCCAGTTGGCGAAATTCTTGACTCCACCATTTTAGTGAATAGGTTTAGAGCTTCACGTCCATGACCATGGAGGCCATAGCCAGAAATCATGGCATTCCATGTGACCACGTTTTTCTCCTGTACAGAGTCAAATAACTGCCGTGCCTCTGCAATGCTTCCACACTTTGCATACATGTCAATTAAAGCAGTTGACACATAAATGTTGGACTCAAAACTCTCTTTGTTTAGCAAATTATGTACCCATTTCCCTAAACTTAGAGCTCCTAGTTGAGCGCATGCTGACAGAATACTGGTAATTGTGACAGGATTTGGACGGATTTCAAACTCCTGCATTTCTCGAAACAGAGATATCGCCATTTCTGTTTGCCCATTTTGAGCATATCCTGACACCATAGCATTCCAAGAAGCCAAGGTTTTCTCTGGGGAATCATCAAAAAGCTGCCTAGCGGATTCAATTTCGCAAAGTCGACTGTAGACAGTAGTTAACGCAGTCGATACTGAGGTATTTGAAACCATACCAGTCTTCATACAGAAACAATGAACTGAACGTGTAATATCTAGCCACCCAAAAGGAGAAAAAACAGGAATCAAACCTACCATGGTGCTCGAATTTACTCTCTGCCCTAAAACAAGCAACTCTTTAAAGAGCCTCAGTGAACACTCAGTCTTACCATTACACGAAAACCCAGATATCATTGCATTATAAGATATTAAATCAGGCCACCCAATCTGCTCAAACAACCACTTGGCTACAAAAATTTCCCCACACTTCGAATACAACGAAATCAAACCCGTGAGAATATGTTCATGACAATGAAACCCGCCTTTCACTGCCAAACAATGCAACATCATCCCAACTCTCAACTCCTGCAGCTCTGCAGGGGCCGGAAGCACTGCAGTCAACGTTGTCGAATCAAATCGCATCCCCCCACCCTCAACCATATCCTTAAAAACCCTCAACGACTCTTCAAAGAAACAATTCCTCACCAACCCAGAAATCACCGTATTCCACAAAACCGTGTCCGGTTCAGGAATTCCATCGAACACCTTGCACGCATACCCAACATTCGAAAACTTAAAATACATATCCACCAGAGCAGACCCAACAAACAAATCCGGCCCATACCCATCAACAATCAAATGGGCATGAATCAAAATACCAACTTTCTCACTCAAACACGACGAGGCGGCCACAACGAATGCGTAAGTAAAGTTATCCGGCAAAAGGGTAGTCTTTTTTTGCAACTCGAGGTATAAAGATAGAGCCTTTTGGGGTTGTTTGTTATTTGATAAGCCTCTGATGAGGACGTTGTAGAGAAATAAATCAGGGTTGGGGAAGTTGGAGCAGAGGAGAGTGGCGTGGTCGATGGCGTTGAGGTCTGAGAGCTTCTGGGTGAGCTTTGTGACGGTTGCGAGGTCGTTGTGGAGACCGTTGAGGATGATTTGGGCGTGGGTCTGGGTGAGGTGAGAGAAAGTAGTGGCCTTGTTAATGAGGTTTAGAAAGAAGTTGCGGCTGTGTAGTGCAGAGGTGGTTATGTTTCTGCAAATCATTTGTTTTGGGATCGAAGAGATCTTTAGTTTTCAACTGTTTTATAGCCAACAGTATCTTCCGTAGAAAAGAGGGGTCAAACGTCAAATAGCCCTCAGGTTTTGGGATTGTCTACGATAAAAAAATGTTACACACATAACCGTCGTATGTGTTGTGTAATAAATTTTGGTCATTCAGATATGTTTAGACGGTCTAAATTTTAAACTAATTATTCCCATGAATAGTTTATTTATTTTTTGAGCGAATCTAAACCATCTATTATAACAATGAACGGACAACGATCATTTGTGCGTAAAGTGTCTACGATACCTATCAATGGCTATCCAAACTCGGCACCGTTGAATTTTGGATTAGGCAAATTTTGATTAGAATGTTCGCTCTACTTACTTTTCAGTCTTTTCTTTAATTTGAAGTTTGAATCATTAGGGGTGTTTTCGATAGTGAAAAATTTATAAATTTTTATTTGTAGTAAAAAATTTGTTAGGTGTTTTCGGCAGTGAATAAGTTAAAAAATATTCCGTTCGTTAATAAGTTGTTGATGCTTTGTAAGTAGAGTTACTGTAGCAAAAACATTGTTTATTGACAACTTTTTTTTGTTAGTAGAAACGATATGGTTAAATGCTGAAACTTTTTTGCTAGTGAAAACGAGATGGTAAAATGCGTTAAGATTTTGTATTTTTTGTTGGTGGAAACAGGAATTTATCAAGAAAGAGAGAAATTACTGGGTTTATGAATATTGGGAAATTTAAATTCTACGTGTAGTGGTTTGTCTTTACTATAGATGTTATTCAATTCAGATCTGAAGTGTGATAAACACATAAAAAGTGCATATTTAATCCCCAAGTTAGATTTGTTTGGACTAATGTATATATTATTTATTCTCGTTTAATCTATTTTCATACTTTTCAAGAACCATAAAGATTGTCTAGAGAAAGAAGCAAAGTGAAATTTTAAGGCTAAAAAATCTTCTAATATATGAAATTGATGTTTGGAGTCCATTGGGGATTTGAGTTCAAAAAGAGAAGAATGGTCCTGGAAAATGTTTCTGTTGTTTGGTTGGACAAAAGAAAGTTATACATATATATATATATATATATATACACACTCGTGATTTTAAGGGTACCCGTGAGAAATCGGCAAAAAAAATGATCGGGAAGGGCTTGATCCGAACAGTTTTTTATTGAACCGTTCAATAAAAAACTGTTCGGATGAAGCCTTTTCTGATCATTTTTTTTGCTGATTTCTCGCGGGTACCCTTAAAATCACATTATGATCACTTTGAGCGGCTCGGATCGTCGTAATTCGATCGGGAAAGGGGAGTCCCGCACGGTAAGGCCGTGCGGGATCCCTTAGGAGATCCGGACTGATATACACTCGGGATCCAATGAGGGATCCCGCATGGGCTTACCGTGCGGGACTCCCCTTTCCCGATCGAATTGCGACGATCCGAGCCGCTCAAAGTGTGCAGAACGTGATTTTAAGGATAATTGTGAGAAATCGGCAAAAAAAATGATCAGGAAGGGCTTAATCCGAACAGTTTTTTATTGAACGGCAGAACGTGATTTTAAGGGTAATTGCGAGAAATTGGCAAAAAAAATGATCAGGAAGGGCTTGATCCGAACAGTTTTTTACTGAACCGTTCAATAAAAAACTGTTCGGATGAAGCCTTTCCCGATTTTTTTTGTTGATTTCTCGCGCATACCTTTAAAATCACGTTCTGATCACTTTCAGTGGCTCGGATCGTCGTAATTCGATCGGGAAAGGGGAGTCCCGCACGGTAAAGCCGTGCGGGATCCCTTAGGAGATCCGAACTGTATATATATAATTTTTTTATGATAAAAAAAGTAAAATATTTTTTGAAGTAAAACATTTTCCATCATTGGGGCATAAATGTTTTCATCCCAAATTCCACGCAAATCGTTTTCCCCAAGAGGGCCATCCTTAGATGGAATTGGATTGAACAATGTTCAGTTTCAAAATTCCTTGTTTGGAGTCCATTGGGGATTTGAGTTCAAAAAGAGAAGAATGGTCCCGGAAAATGATTTTGTTGTTTGGTTAGACAAAAGAAAGTAAATAGGAGTCCATGGGGGACTTGAGTTCAAAAAGAGAAGAATGGTCCTGGAAAATGTTTCTGTTGTTCGGTTAGACAAAAGAAAGTAAATATATATTCTTTATTTTTTTATGATAAAAAAAATAAAATATTTTTCAAAGTAAAACATTTACCATCATTGGGGCATAAATGTTTTCATTCCAAATTCCATGCAAGTCGTTTTCCCTAAGAGGGCCCTCCTTAGATGGAATTGGATTGAACAATGTTCGGTTTCAGAATTCCTCATCGTGCTATACAAAAATAATGAGGGAGAAAGAGTGTGTGTATATCGCAGATTCCGCGCTGCTAACCATTTACCTAATCACATGGCTCAAAAAATTAATATCAAATTTTATACAATAGACACAATAGCCGAGTGGACATTTTGTTATATAATACCACTAGTTTCCTATCTTTCCCGATGTGGGACTGTAGCCCCTTTATGGGCTATCACAGTGCATTTTCTTCTTGTTTTTTAGGAAATTTTTTCTCCACGGCTACTATTTTCAACTGTTAACCAAATACAAATACAGAATAATAAAAACAGAAAACATTTTACATTGTAAAAAAATTTACTTCTAAACAAACGGAGCCTAGCCAAAAGACATTTTCCAGAAACCTACTTGGCCTTATTGCTGTCAAACATTCTTCAAAATCATCTCAATTGATTCAGTAGTCACTCAAAAGTCAAAACCCACTGAGAAAGCTGTTCGAAATTGGGCCAAACGGAATCGTATCAAGGTGCTTCAAATCTTTGCAGCGCATCCGCACGCTAAAACATCTTCCAACCCACTTCCTCGTGCATCCACAGATGTTAAAACCATCACTTCTATACTGAACTTTGCTATGCATTTTTCTTTTCAGTCGAGTGATGATAAAAACTAAATGTAGAAAGGAATGGAGCCAAACACCTACTCGCTAAACAAAGAAGGAAAACTTGAATCGTGGGGAAATACATACTCCCAACAGAATTGCGGAAGGTTAAAAACCAATATACACACTTGCTCATACCGAAGGTGACAGCGTTGCTTGTCATTTCTTGGGAGGAAAACGCAAAAGGTTGTTAGGTTAGCATATGGGCAGTCACGTAGGTGTGCCGGTTGCCGTTCGTCAGCCGTTGAACATTCTTTGAAGTTTGTTTCAGCTGTATGAGATGGGTCCTAAGGCTGTATTCCTCCACCTGCTTTGAGCCCAAAAAAACACTATAATTTCTGATGACGTAAATGCAAAAACACTATAATATCTGATACCGTAGAATCAACACAATGCACAGAATGTAAAGGTTCAAAGCAAGCTAACTATTGAGAAAAAAAAGAGACAACCAGACAAGTTTTTCTTTGAAGAAAAAGTGCCCCATCAAATTATGAAATTCATGGATCAAAAAAAAAAAATGAAATGCGGACATGACCAATATGAAATAAGCACCACTAGGCTGATATAGCTCAGTGGGCGACCAGAAAGTTACCACCTCTGCAGAAGGCCGAGGCCACCATATCGAGTTTATAATCATGTATGATTGGTTCTCACCTGCATAGCTTTTGTTGATGCCAATAGAGACTCACATTCATCGAGCATGGCTCTCTCCTGTGCTGCCACATCAGCCAGTTCAGACACTAGACAGTTCATACCCTCCGCCTGTGATACCGAAAAGATGGGCAGTAATCAAGCTATCAGAATGGTAACTTTGGACAATCTTTAAAGTAGTTGTACACATGAAATTCCAGTTAAGCGCACAAGCTTAACACAAAGCACAACTAACAACTAACAACCACCAAACATGGTTCAGACATCTTCCCTAAGGGCCATCATGTGCTCAGATTTACAGGGAGTTGATCAACAAAAAAGAATGAAGACCAAAATAATACGCACTCCAAGAACCAAAAAGCAATACTGGTTGTTCTAAAACCTTTAGTTTTAGCAATGCTGTTGTAGCGGGTATGTGCTACACACAGGCAGTTTACCCAAGTACAACAAAAAAATTGTTCAACTGTACATGGTAATCCCAGCTGCATTGTTACTGAAAATCTATCAATTGTGCCTGTCAATCCCTGATACTTGGACTTCTGTTGAGGCTTAAAAGTACACTTCTTCTGCATTCTTCCACTTTCAAAGCCCAACAAAATTTCTATTTTGAAGATGACATTTGCCTGCTCCACAATTTTCCACCATGTTTTAAGGCACTGTAGCTTCGACTCAAATACGTTCTACTAATCCATCCTACGCAATCCTTATTGACCACACAAAAGATAATGTTGTTCACTAGCATCTACAATGATTGATCGCAATAGTAAAATTAGTAACTTTGACAATGAAAAGACACAAAAATGAAACTAAGCTAATGCAATATCACAACAAAATAGGCCAGCGGAGAACACTACTCTCCGTCCCAATTTGTTTGTCCATTTTTGGAATTCCAACTTACTAAGACTTAAGAGGACACAATCATTACAATCAAAAAGCTTTTAAATTCCAATTTTAAAAAAGGAGAGGGCATTAAGGGAACTTTAACAAGTCAACTTCAAATTGGACAAATATTTTGGGGCACGCCAAAGTCAAAAGGCAGACAAACAAATTGGGAGGGAGGGAGTATAACAGAATAACATTAACTAGGCCATATTCCTGTAGGGGCATAACTTAGGAAGCCTATAATCCAACAACCATAGAGGAAAGGAAATGCATCATGACATGTGCTTTGTATTGGACCTGCCGCAAATATTACAACAAATAATTACACGGAGTAAATAATGATTCCAAACTTAGAACAACCTTATGTATGACATGATGCCTGAAATATAGGCGTGGGGAATTAAAAGAGATGAATCTTACCCTTGGGAGTATAGAACAAATAGAGGATCCCATAGCTTGCATCACATCAACGGCAGAGGATACAGCTGCTTTCACAGTTTCAACATCTGCCTGCAAAAACAAGTAATCAATGACCGGTTCAATAGTATCTCAAATCTAACAACAACTTCGGAGACTTTCATGGACAGACATACCCTTGCTCCTCCGCAAACTGGAAGACGAAGAGTGCTTGACTGAAGGTCCCCAATTGCCCGAGCTAAAGAACTAGTATGATCTCTTTCAATTGAAACCCAGTCCTCTAGGTAGGCCATCTGAACCATCCAATTAATATGCAAGCATTCAGAAGAAGGCAACAGTGAAAGTGTATTGCAAATAGCATAAATACTAGTTTTATAATTCATGTTTGATATATAAAGGGACGTTCTCAAGAAGAAGAAAAAAATAGAATGATAACCACGTTCACCTGCTAATTGAAAAGGCACCAGAATTGTTCGTTCAAGTTAAAACAAGTAACTCGAAAATTTATATGCTAACCCAGCAATTTTAAAAATCCACACAAACTAACATGAGGTGAATTTGGGAAAAAAGGCTTTCAATTCGGCGGGGAGTTGCAGAATGATGGGACTCTTGCTTCTAATCTGGGCTGCAGAATACATTCCATCCCTGCCACCAATTTGGATTTAGCTTTGGGATCATCTTTGATTAAGGTTTGCCGTGTCTATAAGAAGCTGAGAACCCAATACCAATATAGTTCCTAACGAAACACTTTTTAACTGGTCAACATCCCACTTTCAACGGATGTCCCTCTTTCCTGGGAGCCAAAAACAAAAGACTACTGGAATCCCGGAACCCACCAAAACTACAAACAGAGTACTAGGATTATCCTACCATGACATTTTTATAGTTTCCATTTCCTTTTCAATTCGTTTATGAGGCCACAGAATACGTTCCATCCCTGCCACCCACATAGAAAAGAAGGCCACAAAACAAAAAAGGCCCTATACACTGCCATGGAAAAGCTAAAATCAATTTAAAAATTGGTCAAGGGATGTATTACATTCTCCCTTGTCCCAACTGTACAAGCTATTCACGAAAAATGATATTATCATAGACAGAGGTTTTTCTGCCCCTTCGAAACTCTCGAATTTCTCTAGCGCCATAAGGATTATTGATCCATGCAAAGACTCAATATTTGTTACCAAACAACTAAATGTAGTGACAAGAGACATTACTTGTTCATTCAAAACTAAATGCAGCTTCAGTGTCAGCCTCAGCTCCTGGATGACCATCCTCTTCTTAGATACTGAATCCCACAACTCTGACGTAGTTCTCCACACATTGTACAATGTTTTCTGCATCATCACAACAATGATTCAAGCAATGAGCAACAATAACTGCTACTAGTACAATTGTATGAAACATCCATCCTCAGAAAGGTAAAAACCATAAACATAATGAAGACTGCAAGAAAGGGTACCAAAATTTGATGTCAACCAAGGTAAATGAGTGAACAATAGTTGACAAAATACAAGCGCAGTCTTAATCTGGCTAGTCGCTCTGTTTTACTCTTCTTTAAGCTTTGATTTTTGATTTTTCAGTTTTTGCATCATTACATTTCTTGCCATTGCCAACATTTGAACAGCTAAGAGTACAGAAGCTTCATTAATTGCATCATGCAGGACAAATCTAGCAGCAGTCTGAAGCGTATAACTTGGGTAAAGATAGGAAAAAAGTGAACTTGTTTAGAAGCTTCTCAATTCAGAAAGGCACCAAATATTGTATAACTTTCCTTAGCTTCAAAATCAATACATGCATAAAAAACAAATAGGAAAAATATGAGGAAGCTATGTTATATTACACTTGGAAAAGGGCTACCTCTGCCGTTACTTTCTGATCATATAAAGAAGCATCTGCTTGAGCATTGGCATATCGCCATTGCAAATGCCTATTGTGTAGTAACCGCAGAAGATGAGCATCTTCTATGTGGTTTGCACCCTTCTTTCCTTTTCTAATATCGGCAATAAAACTGAGGACAGAAGTAGAACTGTTAGATTGCCTTGAGGGACTAGATGGCCTTGTCTGAGATGGACTGATACCTCTAGCAGTGGGATTCAAAGCCCTTGTTCGGGATGGACTGACACCTCTAGAAATAGAGGATGAAAGCACTGATGCCTTATTTGGAGATGGAGGCCGTAATCCAGGGGTAGGCAAAGACTGAGATCTAAGAACAGGAGTAACCAATCCCATCCTTTCTAATGGACGAGAAGAAACAGGATTTTGTAATCCAGATTCCCGCAATTTATCATACACTGAATGCATATCAAGTTCCATGTTCAGCCTCACTGCTTCACTGACTGATTTTTGTAAGGGCTTACTCGTACCATCAGGAAAAGACATTCTCCTAAAAGAAGATGTCCCCATACCCACATTTGGAAATGGCGACGGTTTAGCCGTCTTGTGGTTGAGATCCATACTTCTAGCTAAAGCATTGGAAGATACCTTCCCACCTGCTCTGCTAGGCCATCGATGCTGATCTACTAGTCGACCATGTGACCCATCAACTGGTTTTGAATTCTCAGACTCATCAGTGGCATTCTTTCCTTTAAGCGGACTCCTCTTTCTATCCGGGGTGGACTTTCTTGAAATAGGCCGCGTTTCGGCCTGTTTTTGTGACACATTTGGCGATGGAGTCAAAGCACGATCAGAAATGGCATGAGGAGCCGGCTTCTCTTTCTTGGTAATGGGCAGTGAAAAAGTATCAGACTGGAAAGAAACACTGAGACTCCGCATTGTGGATGGCCATAAACCCTCTGGCAACCGATTGTTACCCATTACCTTTCTTGATGCCAACAGCATCTCGGTTGCTGTATCACGAGCTGGTGTGGATGGCCTTGGGGGTGATGGTGGTGTAGAGGGTCTCTTCCTTTCAGCTGATACAGCTCTCTTTGGTACCGATTGGGAAGATGGAGTGGATGTTCTTGTGATATTAGGTGACGGGCAACGCCTAGATGGAGTAGGTGATCTATATCTAGAGCTAACTTCCTTAGTTCGAGACCTGTGGGTTGTTCCATTGTTCTTTTCAGCTGGAACCAATGGTGGTCTTGAGGCCTCCACTGCAGAGTGCTTCTTTAATGAAGCCTTCGATTCATGTACATCCATCCACACTCACAACATCAGACCACATTGATTCCTCGCTTCATATAATTAGACAACACATTTGACAGGCTTTCATGAAAAACTCCCACAGCTAGTGGTATGAAACCAATTGTTCAAAAAGAAGACGATCCTTTTTTCTCTACAAATCTGCCACATAAACACAATCAGGAGAACATCACAAACAAGAGAATATTACAGAGAGGCAAAAAGGGAAGGAAAGAATAACCCATGAGCAAAAAGTAAAAGACAATCAAAAGAATACATCTTTAACAATACCCAGTTCTGAAAAAGTTGAATTAGATAATCACAACTAACCAGTGGAAATGGATACTCTTCTTTCATTAATAAAAGCCCAAATCTCCCCACATCAGATTCAGGCAACGATAAACAAGAGAGAACGGAGTTGGGAAACATCTAAGGATCCAATGAGCAAAATCTATCATCACTGAATGTCATCAACAAGTTACAAGGACAGTGTCCCTGAAATAACCAGAACAAAAGAAGGGTTGGCTTCCCTTTAGACACTGGGGAGAATAGAGAAAGTGAAATGTGCTCTGGGTATAGAGAAATGTGCGTAGGATAAGAGGGACCCTTTTGCCTTTATCTCTGGCTTCCTTTTTAGTCCCTCTCACGGGAATGCCATGGTCGGCTGGGCTGGATATGCATTGGTTACGTATGCTCACTCACACCCTGTCAAACCTGTTTCTTCTTCTTGCTACCCACAACTCCTTTTCATGACAGGGAATTGAATGAAAGTGAAACCCACTAAATGTACTCTCTCTCTCTCCAAATTTCTTCTTGGCTATTACTAGGAGTATATTTTAGGATCCTCTATATACTGATAGCATCTGATCTTACACTAATAACTGTCAGAAGTTATCACTAATAACTGTCTCTGGCCCATAAGCCAAATTCTAAAGTTGTTGTGAACAAATTAACATAATTTTCGGGATCAAAAGTCATAACCCACGAAATTACGCGGCAGCACACGCTCCATAGAGTACCTTAGACTTTTGTTTTGTTAATCCATCAATAAAATAATCCTAAATTATTGAGCATTTTGTTTGTATATCCATCTAATTATCCTCATTAAATATGCAAATTTGAGGTTTAACTGATTTAAAAATTTTGGGTTGTGGGAACAGACATGGAGGTCCTGGAGGACCACGTGCAACTGAAGATCATTGTCCATCCCCATGATTTCCACTAATACCCAGAGTTGATGAATATACTAGTCTTTTGGTTTTGACTATTTTGCAGATTTTAGGAACAAAAATCGAGTGAAACCAATTTTATAGCAGAAATTTTGGATTTTCCTAGCAGTAAATGAAATGCTATCTACATGTGACAGCTTTTGTCCTCTATTTTGAGGACAGATACAAAATCCCATGTAGAATCTCAATACGAAAGCTTCAGAAATCAATATAGAGTATATCAAGGACACAGAGAGAGAGAGAGAGAGAGAGAGAGAGGCAATTGACAATTTAGCGTGTAGAAAATGTCTTAAATTCATCAAAAAGCACCAGACGCAGACAAAATGACAAACACGGAAAGAGTCGAACTTTTTCTCTCGAATTTCAATAATCTTAAAAAAAAAAAAAAAACACCAAAAACGAGAAAATAGAAACAAAAAAATTGGTATTCAGATAAAAATCACATCCAAAACCCTAGCAACGTAAATAACTGTCTAGTTCAAAATTAAATAACAATAACAATGTGGGAAGTGGCAGATGCAAAATACTTCACTTAACTACAAAATTTCATCTTTAAATATTAGTAACAGAGAAATGTACCCAAAAAAGTAGCAAAAACAAATATAGCGAAGTACATTTCCAGCATTCATACAACAAAAAGGACCAAAGTGGATTACACAAGTATATGTTTTGGAAGAAAATGAGCAATACACGTTTTCTCAAGGGAAAAGCGCCGCAATAATTTTGACCTAGGGTCGTGATGCGGGGGCCACTCTCCGTAATTTCTACAAATTTGGCATAGTAGAACTAATAGAATAATTGGAAGGTGTGCAGGACCAGGACCTCCTCTTGCACCCCTAGGACCGCCCCTAAATGTGGGAATAGAATCAAATTTTTTCGTTCGAATTTCAATAACCTATGGGGGGAAAAAAGCCTAAAAACGAGAAAACAAAAAGAGGAAAAAATTGGTAAAGTTTGAGGTTTAGTTGGCAGAATATTACTCAGATAATCCAATCTAAAACCCTAGAGAAGTAAATAAAATAAAATAAAAAAGTTCAAATTTTTACGATCCACCCCCATCAAATCCCTTTTAAGACAACCACCATTAGCAACAGCAAACACATACAACGCATGTACGATTGCATATACAAGTTATGGTGGTATGATTGTGTGCCTAATTCAAAGAATTTGAATTCGAAATCTAACCAGAAATCGTCGGGATTCACGTTTTCCGGAGAGGAAAGTGGTAACTGAGTCTTCGAATTGGAGATTGAAACGGAAAAACCGTCGTGAAGTGAAGTAGTCGATCTGTGTGGATTAGTGTAGATATAGATATATAAATTGAGTGAGTTTCAATGATATGTATGGAGAGAGAGAGAGAGAGAGAGAGAGAGAGAGAGAGATGGTTGGGGTGGGGGGGGGGGAGGTTGATGAGAATGGTATGCAGAAGGGGACGCGAGAGAGAGAGGAGGGCGTTGTTTTCGCGCCACCTACTTAACATAAGCACCCCGTTAATTGCACGCTAATCAAGCCACTCGTTACCTTTTCGTTGTTAGTTTATGACTTATTCGAAAATGCTAGGAAGAAAGGAAACTTAATTTGAGAGTGTCCCGAAAAGAATAACTAGTGATTGAGATTCACTTTGATGTGTGGGATTCAATCATCAAAGTGAATCTCAATCACTGATTGTTTTTTTTTTTTGGGCACTTCCGGAGTAAGTTTTATTTGTTCTTGGCATTAATTTGGTTTCTCTACTGTTTGTTGGACTGCAGAGTGCCGTTCGCGTGACCCTAATCGTCTGAAATTATTTTTAACGGTTCAAAGGGAAGAGTTAGAGTTTTGTTAAAATTTGGACCATTGAATGCAAAGATGAATGACTACGATGAAACATCAAAGGCCTCTCTATAGTCTAGCTACTGAGAAGCCGACTCCTTTATTTTTAGGGGCAATTTCTTGGATGGATATGTACTATAGAGCTAGGATTACTTTAAACTTAAAACTGTTCGTGAAATGTCCATCTTACAAACCAACATTTTTATCTTGACATATAGTAAGATGAATAGTTCATATTACTGCAATAGATAGATGCACGGTAGGGGCCTACAATGGTGGTGACAAAAATCACACGATTTTCACCTTAGACAGAGAGAATGACTTATAGTTTAGATGACAGTATTATTTGAGTAATGGAATTAAATGAGATGTTGTATTTCATGATTCTTACATTGGGAAGTGAGTAGAATGTGAATGTGATTACCAATGACATATTTAACTAGAAATCACATTTTCAAATTAAGCAGAAATCTAATTTCTCTTATTACTCATGGAAATTCGAGATTCATGGCTAAATACATATAAAAAAATGTCTGACAGTAATAAATCTCTATAATAATTGATTTTTGGATAAGATAACTGAATTACTACAAACATCGGAATAGAATTACTCTAGGTATCGAAATACTAGGAATTTGATTCTTGGTAATCAAATTCTTTTTTCCACCAAAGATTAACAGGCATTCAAACAAACATCAATTCAGTTGTTGCTAATATCACACAATTTATGTAATGTCCCGTTATTGTTATTGTTTGAATGCTCGTGATAAATAAATAAAAAAGAAGAAACTATTAAACCAGCGTAAATTAGGTGCAAATGCATGAATAAGCCATTGAAGAAGTCTTCACAAAAAAACAAAACTTATGCGTTAAGACTGTTTATTAATCTTGTATTTATGGAGTTAATTTATGTTTAATATATTAACAACAATTTATAAATAAACTAAAGTACTTCTCGTTTTCCTTCAATTTGGAGTTAGGTGGGTGGATGTTTCTTTATTTTGACCCATTTTCTAGTCTTTCGTGCCAAATTATTATAATAGGACGTGCAAAATTAATTTAATAGGAGAAGTTGTTTTTCAAATATTTCTTTACGGAGGCATTAATGATCATGATATAACTGTGCTTTAACATCTGAAAATATGATTCATTCTATTTGTGGTCAATATTTTTTTTTTTTGGGAAATAATGAAAAGTGAAAAGAAGTAAAAAAAGAAGAAGAGAGAATCCAAATGTTCTTGGAGGAATAGGAGAGTGAAATTCAAGGGGTTAAAATTCAATTATAACGTAGTATTAGAGAACTTTGAAAATTCAATTACATAACATAGTATAAGAGAACTTTGAAAATTCAATTACATAACATAGTATAAGAGAACTTTGAAAATTCAATTAAGATCATGTTCGGATAATGTTACTTTCAAGTCCCAAGAGAATAGTGGTTAAACAATTTTTGTTTCCATCAAAAAGAAAACAAATTATTAGGAGAAATGTCAATTGAGATAATGCAAAATCATTTCATCTTTTTAGTTAAATTAACAAAAGAAACTAATTTGCTTTCATATGTATTTCACGTTACAAATTCGAGAACTATTTTCATACTTATCTTCAAAATGGCTTCTTTTTTTTTAAGGCTAAGTGAGGTGGGTGGAGAAAGAGCCCGAAACTGATCCATAGCCATATGAACTTAAGCTCTTTTACCTTGAGAGCTATTTTCATATTTATCTTCAAGATGTTTTTGCAGTAGAGCAAGCAAGACAAATGATTCATTATTTGCCTAAACATTATCCGTTGGGACAAATCTTGGCTCTACCACCGCGCGCATGAACAAATTATGCACTTTTAGATTCGGTGAGATAAAACTTTTAAATTTTTTCAAAACTAAAAGAAAATATGGATCTCCAAGTATGAATCGCGTATCGATCGTACACATGATCGTCAAGGGACAAGGTGGGTGGTTAATTCAACATCTATCAATGTCTTGAAACCGAAAACTCAATGGATTTCAACATTGTCATTTTGCCAATTTTTGGTAGCATAACAAGTCTTAATCAGATAGAGTTGGGCTTGGATTGCAATTTTGGTTATATATATACTGGCATGAGAAAAGGGGTGGCACCCATATGGGAGGACCATTTGCTTTTCAAGGTGGTCCAAAAGCCATGAGTTGAACGTATGATTACAATAAATAGAGACCCTCCCCCCAACAGGTCATGAAAATGACTTTAGAGGCTAAAGGAACTACCCTTACTAAAGGAACTACCCTTACTAAAGTGGGAGTCTAGGGACAGGAGGAACTATCCTTTTTTGAAACCCTAACTTGCAAGTGGAAATTTGATTTAAGGTTTGCAAATTTTACTGTCTATTACACTTCTCTCTTCTCTTTGATTGAACAAGAGCCAGCCATAACTTCTTTTCCTCCGGAGGCCAAACTATGATGGGTACATTATCATCATATATAGTTTGGCACAAAGGGTACGCCTTCTTCCATCCATCACCTCTAAGCTTAGATAAGATAAGATAAAGCGAGATCAGATTTTGCGCCTCATGCGATCACTAATAGACTTGATATGAAAGTTTTTTTTAAGGTGTTTTGCTAATTCCTCTAAAAGCCACCTAAAAATCAAAACCAAAAGAAAGCAAGATACTGACTGAAATACCACAACAAAATGCCGCATACCCAAAACAATCCAACAACCTACACCCTAAACAACCCCGCGCCAAGAAACACAAGGACATTCCGAATGAAACTAAACCAAAAAAACCTCCAAAACTCGGAGTTAAAATTCCAAAGAATTAAAGAGAACCACCTTCCTCAAAATTATTAACTTAATTACTCTAAAAAATCATCTTCCTCCTAATCGTCGAGGGCATTAATCCTTTCCGCTAAGTGCTCCTCTTGTCCTTTTACTTAACAAGAAATATGAAGCCACCTCTCTTCTTCTTTGTTTCAATTTATAATATTTTCCAAGTATTTTTTTAGGCAAGTAACCACGTGAAATTCCATCTAATTGTAACCTAGACATCTCATGGCCATTAACCTAGTCACTTGCTATCAAGAAGTCAAACTGTTGGGTGATGTTATTATAATTAAACTTTGTCTTTTATACTTGGACGTTTGTCTTTATCTAACTGCAAATTTAATTTACAAATTCCATGTTGCAAATTTTAACTTGGACGTTCCCTGTAAACTCTGTTTTATTATTAAATGAAATTCCTACCCTTCCACTAAAAACTCCAAGGGTTTGGCCAAAAGCAAGTATGAGAAAGCAACTAAAAGGCTTGTCCTCCAAAACGTTGCAAGTTCAAATTTTACGAAAGTCAAACATTTCAAATCTTAGGACCACTAGAAGGTTTGCACACTAGTTAACTTTGAGACCCTAGAATTAGTCAAGGTGCACATAAATTAGCTCGAACATCCGATCATAAAAGAATCTTGAATTAGTCAAAGTGTATGTAAGTTAGCTTGAACATCTGGTAAAAAAAAACCTTGACCCCTCAGGGCATTAACCAAGACAATTGCTATCAAGAAGTCAAATTATTGGTTGATGTTATTCATAAATTAAAGTTGTCTTTCATACTTGGACGTTTGTCTTTATCTTATTGCAAAATTTACCCAACCCTGTGGGCTTAGTTGACCAGAACATATCCCAAGGGCCATGTTTGTAATTAGTCAAAGTAAAGCCTGAGAGTCTCGGAGTGCGGGAGCCGTGTTTGATCGATGGCAGTTGACCTGCATTGCGATTTCCAAAATTGTAGTGAACTGTTTAGGTTAAGGACAGAGTTGTCATTTTATGCGAGATGGCGTAAAGACTTTGAATGCGAGCGGAAAAAAATATGTAGAATCAAAAATGTGTGTACGAATGTAACGTAATTATAGTTGTGTAAAAGTCGTTTACCACGCTTAACCTTCAT
This sequence comes from Rhododendron vialii, assembly GCF_030253575.1. Classification (NCBI taxonomy): domain Eukaryota; kingdom Viridiplantae; phylum Streptophyta; class Magnoliopsida; order Ericales; family Ericaceae; genus Rhododendron; species Rhododendron vialii. The sequence continues at coordinate 2,637,431 of NC_080557.1, read as the reverse complement.
ACTCGGTGTCCCATTGCCGTGCGCGATTCTTTTATAGGCATGCATCAACTTCTATGCATGTCGAGGTTAGGATTATATATCAAAACGCGAGCAATTGAATGGGGAACATAAGGTATGTACGCGAAATTTTAATGCATCTACCACAAAACCTTCTCTACGTGGATTCGAGCTGCTGTAAACCTTGCCATTCTCTTAGCTTGCAAAAAAAAAAAAAAGGCCCTTCTTTCAATAATACATAAAATGATTCCTTCTTCTATTAATTATATTATTGAGAACCTTCTCTGAAAAGGGAAGAAAACACTTTATCTACATAATGCCTTGTGTGGCATATTATTTATGTTGATGACCTAAAAAGCAAATGGATAAAGGTACAAGTTTTATTTTTCTTTGCACACTGCAGCCAATCTTCTTTGTGAACATAGAATGAGGGGCCAAATGATGGCCTCTCATGTGCAAGAATTAATATGCAAAGTCAATCATTGTGATACATATTTTTTTATAATAAATTCTATGGCCTAGCACAATTTCTGCCCCCCCAACAATGTCATCTACCATGATTTGGCATTTCTTAATTTTGTCCTTTGAAAGAGCCCTGTGGTGGCTCAACACATGTCATGATGTTCCAAATTACAAGTTGTCAAGTGGGTTTTGATTATTTTGGAAGGAAAAATCATCTCTAATGATGTTTAGTAGGTATCAAAATGTATGAAACTAAATTAAATTTACTTGATTGAGGTCGGTTGTATGGACCCGGATCAGGGAGGTTGTAAAGCAGTTTCTTGTAAAGCGCTGCAAGACTCATCTGGATCGTCCAAAAGTATTTTTCAGTGGTTTGGATTAAAAACAAACTATTCCAGGAAAAGTTAACTCTTCCCTAACTTTTTTCTGAAAGAGTTTGTTTTCAATCCGGATCATTGATTGCCGAGATGGACGGTCTGGATGCGCTTGCAGGACGCTCTACAAGGAACTGCTTTGCAGCATCCCAGAATCAGTATGTACCCTTTATTACTATTCCACTCTGTCAAGAGTTGTGTCGTTTTGAATTCATTAAATCCATAGCTTGTTTCGTTAAGGAGATAGGAACATCAAATTAGATATATATATCCAAGGCAAGCCACAGAATCTATATATATTTGGTTAATTTTTATAACGAATCAGATTAAATGTCGGTCAGCTATATGACACAACAGAGATGTAACACATGGGGTGTGTGATATTATACATCTCATCACTACTGATCATATGAGGCCGACTGAGATCCCCTGTCCGACTCTTCCTGTCCGACCCGCTTGTCTCACTCCTCTCGGTCGTTGATCTCGCAAATCAACGGCTGAGATGAGCCGAGCATGTTTTGCTTCAAGCTTCAAAACGACGTCGTTTTGAGAAAAAAGTGATCGGTCTATCTCAGCCATTGATTTGCGAGATCAATGATCGAGAAGGGTGGGACAGACGGGTCAGACAGGAAGAGTCGGACAGGGGATCCGAACACATATGAGGCTGTTTATTGCACAAGATTATAAATCTCTTAACTATTTGTCCATTAATCCGTCAAAGAAATGGACCCACGTATCTTCTTACCACATTTTTACCATAACATATCGTATCAATATAACCCTAAGGGGATGACCAAGTGTTCTTGGTCTGGAAGTTAATTAGGTGTTTGCTATATTCTAAGGTCTCAGATTCGTTTCTTCTTGTCAACAACTCTTGGGGCCACATCACCCTCATGCGTAAGCGTGTGAAACGACTATAAAAGATGCTGTAGGGATTAGTCTAAAGTGCGGATAAGGTGGCCCGAAACTTTCATTTAATGCAAATCTCATCGTTTTTAGTTATTGATCGCCTTTGGATGTGATCGAAACATCTCTCAAATATCAATTCTCACCCAACGAATCTTCAACGTCACTCTTACTAATCCATCATTGTTCTCGTTTCTAACTTCACCATCACGATTCCAACTACATCCATTTTGTTTATCGTGTTGTCTCTTAACTACATAGCATTCTTTAATTTCCTCTGTATCATTGACGAGCACAGGTGTTCCAATCCAGTTTGCATGCACTTCGAACTAATTTTTATAGTCTCTTCCATAGTCTTTTCCATGCTTACACATGAGGTGAGGCCGATTTTCTTTTGCTTTTGTTAAATGCAGAGCATTGGCTAGTGTGCTTAGAGTTTTACTGAATTAGTTGATGCAGAACACTAGCTGGTATGCTTAAATTTAAAAATGTTGGTTTTTACAATCTTACTCTTTTAGGTTTAAATTATAATGGTACAAAAAAAAATTTTGGAGCGGTTTTTGAAATTTGTTGGTGTCCAAGAGTTTTGCATGGAAGCGTTTTTTAATTTTCATATCGTGCATGTTAAAAACACTACTGCATTAACTCTTAAGAAATAGATATCTAAGGTACTCACTCGTTACAATTTGGATATTCACAATATGTGAGGCTAAGTGTATGATGGTGCTAGCAATATGCGTGGTGCATGGAATAAATTACAAGCCTTATTTCTTAGAGATTGCTCGTATGCATATTATATACATTGTTTTGCCCACTGAAAAAAAATTTGGGTTAGCCCAAGGTATAATTAATTCCTGGTTCCACCCTTGAGGTGAGGTGACCTCGGGAGTTGATGGCAAGAAAAATAAATTAGACATAAGACCATAGAAAGGAGCAAACCGCTAAGTCTGGAGCCAGAACTATCAGGCCAAATCCCGGGACTACACCTTATGTTGTTTTTCAACAAAAAATAATGAAAGAATTCTCTTAAATCAGACTTGGTTTGTAAGGATGTTTCAGTTGACATTGAATACCATGTTTTCCATAAGCACAAGGTATGGACATGGACCATCTTTGATCATAAGCATAAGGTATGGACGTGGACCATCTCTGATCATATTGTCTCCCGACATAGTACAACATATCAGTATTATATGGTTTTCATTGCTACAGAAATTGCCTCAGGTGTAAACCTAATTGACCGTTTGCAAATTTTTTTTTTAATAACCAGGTGTCCAAACCAACTTAGGCACATCTCACCTACCCCTGTACAACCAATCTCACATCGTCCACTAACAGTCTGACTGATGACGTGGTTTATGGATGCTCAAAACTTGTAAAAATTCCTGAAGCCAAGAAATCTATGCTAACTATGATACAACCATATACAATTTGCACATTTTTTTATTATTCGCACATTTTTTCTTTTGATTACTAGGTTTTCACACCAGATAGTGTACACCTCGATTAATGTTAGAGCCCTAAAGTTTAACAATCGCATCATAAATTTACACACGCACTTACAAAAAGGTGTGTGGAGCCCAAAAAATGTGAGTGGAGCCCACACAATACAAGAGTTTTGCCTAGCAAACACCTTGTAATACAAAATCCCAAATTATAGAATAATATCATAACAATAGAAGAAGCATAAAAACCGCATCAGTTTTTGGTTTCTGCTCTGCCAAAACGACTTTTCCTTTTTTTTTTCTTTTCTTCTTCTTTATTTTTTTTTTTTTTTGCAAAAGAAAAAATCTTCATTCATTTAGAAGAAAATATAGCACATGACATAACATATCCAGCACAAAGTACAAGAAAAGATCAGACCAAAACAAGAAGAAATTATTCAATAGGTCCGTCCTATGGGAGACCATGGTATTCCCTTCCAATGATTGAGGACACAAGACTACTCTATCTCTTATTCCTTTTTTAACATCTTAGATGTCTGGATCAACTTATATACACATTTTGATTAATTTCTGAGACTAATCCCACCGTCTACTAACATGGGGTCTGTCCTGCTCATTGAGCATCAGGCCAACCATTTTAACTCAGGTTTCTCTCTGAACTAAGACTACTCCGTCAAGTGATAAATCACACTCTTGTTGACATTATAAGAAGAGGCATTTGATGACACAAGAATATATTAAGATAAAAATGAAGAGGCATTTTGATAAAATAGCTAAATTTTCATCGACACCTTATCGAGAACATAACAATCCCTTTTACAGGTTGCTGATACAAATTATGAACGGAATGCAAAATTTCTCGACCGGAAAAAAAATTCAGCAACCAAAAATCTAAGCCAACTACAAACTAGTTACCTCCTTTCAGCTCCATTCAACATCAGTTGGAATGAAATGACCGAAATCCATTAGTAACTTGTAAATCCAGAACTCTTAGCCTTGCCCAAAACTGACTCTACGCTGCACCAGTAGAGATCTAGACTTTTTGCCAAAGCAAAACCAGCATACATCCCATCAACAGCAGCGCTCACAATCCCACCTGCATAACCTGCTCCTTCTCCGATTGGGTAGAGTCCTTTTAAAGATGTGCACTCGTATGTCTCAGCGCTGCGGAGAATTTTGACAGGAGAACTGGTTCTTGTCTGGGAAAAGAAAAAGGAAAGTATTGTAAAATGCTCAGTCATTCGTAAGGAAAAAAGTACTATGATTTGTCGACAACGGAAAATTAAACTGCAGATCCAAAAACAAGTGCCAGATAATACCATTCTGAAGTGAAATGCACACTATGTAAATAGGAAGGCAAAATGAAAGTAGAAAACATGGATCAAGTAATAGAAAAGCCGCAAAACTGAATGGGGTTACCTCTACTCCTTGAAGAAGAGCATTGCTGGAGATGAATCCTGGTAACTGAAATTCCAATTTTTAGAGGGGAAAATGGTAGTTTGAAAAAAAAAAAAAACTATGTATTTCGTGCATTTAACATGAAGCAAAAAGGAGAGAAGAAAATGAAGATTAAAAGAAAACCTCATTGTCAAACGTCAAGATTGAACTTTGTAAAGCCTCCGTTAAATAACTTGGAAACAATTCATGGAGGCTGGCTGCCTTAACTCCCAGTCGATAACTCGAGGGTTGTATAGATGCTCCTGAGCATCCAAGGCAATTCAGTTTAGATACAGATTTGGAAGTAAGAAATTAGGTATGAGGAAAGAAAAAAAATGCTTTACCCGGCAACATGTGTTCCAGAAAATCAGTAACTGTTTGCACAGGCACCTGAAAATTGCCCGCTCCCATTGTAGCCGCTCTTCGCTCAAATTTTCTCTGTATAATGGTGGCAAAGGTTAAAACTAAAGTTTAAAGGGGTATGACAAGAAAAAAAAGAAGAAAAAGAATAAAAGGGACTGCTTTCCATGAAATAAAACTGTAATAGACACTAATCATGTAAACACAAATTCCATGGCCTAAAGACATTTGATTGACCAGTCCGTTAGCAGGAAGATAGCTTTAACTGAATTTTTGATTGCTGCATTGGACTGTGGTCCACCGAACTGTTGGGTTGAGATTTACAAAAAATAATGAAACAAACCAAGTGAAGATGAACATAGAACACCAAAACTACCTGAAATTCAACTCCTGCTGGAGGCCCATGGAAGAGACTCAAAATCCTTAGACGAGACGGTAACAACGAGTGCTGCATTGGCCCACTTAGACGCATGTCGAGAGAATGACATGCCATTGATACATAGTTCTGACGTATTTGTAGTAGTGAGAACAACCTGCAAGTGACCTGTTAGATCCCATCCACATGAACTCAGGAATGAAGATTTCCATCCTCTCCACACACCGAATTATCAATCACATGACCAAGGATCAAAACTGGGTTACGGAATATTGTTTCGGTTGGCTAGGAATATCAAGGATGAGGAAAGTTTCAGATGCATAAGAGAAATGTCAATTGACATTGGAAATACTCCACCTGAAACTGTCATCGTTGGATTTTTCCAATAGGTGTCAAAACAAGTCAATGCTTTGGGATGCTCAATACGCAAACCAACATGTATGCCGTTTATCAGTTCTTGAGGATGCTCAATATGCAAAGCAACCTGTAAAGTCACGTAAGTCCTTACTAAAAGAAAAGTAAATAATGATAATAAGAACGTAACTGACAGAATTAGAGAAAACATCAATCTCCACATATCCAAACCGCAAAAATGTTAAATAGAGCACTTGTAACAACTTTCCACAAATGATCGAAGATAATACTAGCATCTTGATAAAACCAAAGTGCACGGAGTCCATGTCTTTAACTGATATGGAAGAAGAGCCCTATCTGCATAGCAAACAGAATTCTACCCTGCTCATTTGATGTTCTTTACCCTGTTACCATTTAAATGTCTTCCCCTCAACTTTTTAACTAGAGGTACAATCCACATTCCTCACCAAGCCACTCACCGAGCTTGTTCCCCAGCCCTTCCCCCTTCTTTCCTTGTGGGGGCAGGGGGTGGGTATTATATACACTAGCCCGGATCATAAGAGCCAAAAAATTAAAGAAGCCACCAAAAAATAAATGCTTAAAATGGAAAATGTGTTCCAGTCATCAAAAATGATGAAAATGCTTCTGGTTTTAGTTTTCTGTTTCAACGTATTCTTGATAATGCTGTAATTGCCTCTAATGAATCGGTATCATGTTGAGTTTCTAAAAACTGAAGGAGGTAATGGTTGGGCTCTTTGGGATATGATCAAGCCTGCTTGTCTTGGTACCATCCGGTGGTTGATGATGAAGGAGGTGATATCGATTCTATCATACTATGATCACAATAGAATAGGAAACAGTAAACTGTTACTCCATTAATCTTGAACTATGGCATGAACCACATGCACATGTTAATAGACACACACAAGTGGCACCTGTGGACGCACCTGTGTACAATTTCAATCACATGCCCACGCACAAAGAGATCGAGACATAGAGTGGTCCGGCCACATGGTGTGTAGTTCTGTTTTTCCATGTTAACTCAGAAATGAATGCAGATGTCATGATATGAGAGAAAAATAATAAATGCATGTCGCAATGGAAGCAGATGACACAAATATTAGCTGAGAAACGCACAGCAAATTCTTTAGGAACCAGGATTGTATCATGAGAGAGAAGCATTTGATATATATCACGGGCAGAATGTCCAACTGCAAGTGCAGCTGCATCACATCCCAACTTCTGGCTATTAAACTTCAAGTTGCTTCTCGAGTCAGAAACTTCTACGCTCACAACATTTCCATTCTCCACAAGCAAGTCATCTACCCTTGTCCCAAACCTAATATCTACCTAAGCACATTACACGAGAAACATTTTCGTACAATAGAAAACAAGTATTGGAATAAATTCTCATAATGAAGTTTGAAACTATGTGTTTCTGTGTCTAGGGCACTCTGGGAAGAAAACTGTGGCTCACGCCCAATCTTTGCAGATGCTGCCGAAAGTTGCGTAATAGTGAACCAATCTGTCAGTTCCCAAATGGGGCTTCCCATCAAACAAGATATTTTCTGGAGCTTCCGAAGTGACTAAAGTTTTCATAACCTGCGGAAGAAGTGTAACACTTTCTGACGGTGATAATAGCTTCATAACTCATTAGATGGTTGGATATGCCAAAGTGCAAAAAAAAATTCAGGGAAAAAAGTTACACTAAATGGGTTCATAAAAAACTTAGGTAGTAAACTTCAACAGGTCATTTCCAAAACACAGAGCCATGCGATAGATCAGCACTTCTTTCCACCAACCATGAGGGGAAAAAGGAAAAACAGAAGAGACCAACATTCTGACTTGGAGAGAGAGAGAGAGAGAGTTCCACCAACCATGAGGGAAAAAAGGAAAAACAGAAGAGACCAACATTCTGACTTGGAGAGAGAGAGAGAGAGAGAGAGCTGGGGTGGGGGGAAGAAGAGAGATTCAGCAATGCATTGCTCACTTTAGTTGCCCTTGAAAGTACCCTTTCTGTCACTTCAAGTATTTGAGAGCTTTTTTTTTTCCCATTTCCCCCCTTTTGTTTAGAACTTCCATTGAGGTATCAGCCAAACACCGAAAACAGAGGAACGACGAAGTTCCTACCCTAAAAAGTTTTACATGAAAATATTTCTGTCTTTCTGAAGCAAAACACTTTATGTTGAAACAAACAAAGCCACAGAAGTTGAATGCTAGCAAAAACAAATCATACAGCTAACAAGAACGAAGTTGTAATTTACTAAATTTGACAAATGATACACACTGACAGAATGCTGTTGCCATTCCTTCCTATTCAAGTTAATAGTTTTCCATCGCTCCAAGTACCTGCACCGCCCTGCCACGCATAAGACCTTACTCCTCAATCAAAGAGGGGTCCTCTTATAAAATACTAGATGGAAAGATTAACACACCCAAAGATTAAGAAACATGAAGAACAAAACTATTGAGATCAATGCGATTCTAATATTTTTAACTAGATCATCAGTATCATGTATTTCAGCTGATGCCTCAAAATTGTACCATATACAAGCCCGCAACATGATATTGCACAGCGCGATGAGTTCATGCCAAACTAATTAACATGTATACCTGATTATCTGTTTCTCAAGGAATATGGTAATTGAAAGAATAGGCTCTTAATGCCAACTGCCTCCATCATACATATCTTATTACTGATTACAGCAATAATAAGCTCTTAATGTCAACTGCCTCCATCCCAGACTCAAGAATCTTGAGTGGGAGTGTTGTATCGACCTGGTTTGACTAAACACTATTATTGTTCAAATTTTCCGCTGAAAAGAATGTTTACCTGGTTCTGTCACAATCTTTGACAATTTTTTTGGAAGTATCATAGCAGGGAAGGTTGCATGCTGATCTTTCTATGTTTGTTTAACTTGCATCTTGCTCTTGCACAGCCTAATTGTTAAGTTATAGTGAAAATATGTAACCAACATCATATGCAGTTCATTGATCAACTTACGATTTCATGAGAGAGAATAGCATACAAATAAAGCACCTAATCATCAACAACGTTACCATAAAAAAACAGTTTAACAATACGGAACAACCTTTAATATACTCACTCGTGTGAGTAGCCGCTTTGTGCCATGGTGACGTTTGTGATGTCACGTCTGACAGTTACGGTAAAGGATAATGATGAGCGCACATGGGGGTGCCAGCTCACTCTCAAAGCGGTAACTAAACCCTATCTGTGACGTTGAAGTGATGTCAGCCGACGTGTGCTACGTACGCAGGAGTTCGTACTTGGAGAGCAAGTAAGGAGATCTCTATAAATACCCAATGATAGCAACCCTAAGTACATGCTTTCTCCCCACTCAACCCAGTGATAGCAACCCTAAGTACATGCTTTCTCCCCACTCAAACCCACTCCATTCCTACTTGCTCTGCACTTTTCTCACTCTCACGCAGGAGGGCCATTCCGGAGCTCCTCTGGTGTAGTCTTTTGGTCCTGCACTCGTGCCTACTTGTGTGCAGGTCAGGCGAAGGGCAAGGCGATCCACTCATCCTAACCAGAGGCTCAGAGGAAATGAACCAAACTAATCGGAACCAGACAAAGTCGATCTTAATTCTCTCTGACGTGCACGTAGCGAAATCACGACTTATATATCTATGGACCATTATGTTCTAATTTCGAAGTTGCATTCAGAACTTTTCCCAATATATATATAGATACAAATGCATGTAATATTTGACTTGAGTAAGATCGAGATATCTTTCAAACCCTCCTTGTTATAAAATCTGCAAAAATCTACACGGATTTTGTGACCAGATGTGTCCTCCACATCTACCCTATCAAATCTGATGGAAAATGCAACACCTTGTATAATCAATAATGTATTACACACAGTTTGTGAGTTTCCTCTCAATATTGATCAACTGCAATTTCCTGTAAATGCATGTTTTCAGGTAAAATAACTGCAATAAAAACACAAAGAAGATAATTCGAAAAGTACATCAGGCCATCATCTGGTAAAACTCGTGAAAATCCAGCTCCCCATTCCCGTCCGCATCGTACGCCCGAATCATGGCTTCACACTCATCTTGCGATTTCTCATCCCCAAACCGGCTCAAAACCCTCTGCAAACTCTTCGACGTGATCCGTCCCGACCCCTTCCCGAATTCAAACATCTCGAACGCGGCCTTGATGTCCTCGTCGTCCCCGTCTCCTTTACCTTCCTTCTTCATCAGCCTCAGAAAGTCTCCAAAATCCATCAAGTTATCTCCATCCGCATCCAGATCTTCGATGACTCCCCGCGCCTCCTCGTGCGACATGTACTCCCCTATCGAGGCGAAATAAGCCCTCAGCTCAACGGCCGATATCTTCCCGTCGCTGTCTCCATCGAAACGGCGAAAAACTTCTTTCAACTCCTCTTCTCTCGTTGCACTGGTTTTCCTCGTAGTAGTAATATTTGTAGAGTTTGGAGACCGAGGAGATGATTTCGAACTGGACTTTAGTGACTTGCAACGTTGGAGGGTTGTTCGCAGGCTCCTGTGAGGGAAACAACCGAAGGATTTCGGAATTCTCTCGGGTTCCATTGGGGTGGTGGAACGGAAAAAACCGAAGGTTTTGTTTTTTCCCTCAGCCAAAATGAATCACATCACATGCAAAGGGGTTTATTTATATTGAACAAGATTGTCTTATTCACGAGGAGCCGTAAATAAGACAATCATGGAGGCGGGTGATTTTAGTCGTCCTTTCTGACTTAAGATAGTTCAGATTTTAATGAATTTTATTTAAAGAAGACTCGTCCAATACATTTTGGATGTGCGCGATGGTGCTCCGCATAATCCTTCTCACAGAAACAGTTGTAGTAAATATTTTATCTTATATAAGAGATTAAAATTAAATTTTGTCCGGATGAGCCGGATAGGGGGTTTTCCGCAAGCACCCCTGTGGGCCTTCTTCGCGCATTTTTTTGAATAATTCAAACCGTGCATTTTGTAGGGCTTGTAAAATAGTGTATATATTTTAAAAATCAACTTATCCGGACATTGATATATATGTCAAAAGTTGAGTTTTAGAAGAAAAAATGGACGGCCTGGAACTGTCAACTGTTTTTTTAAGTTAAATTGTCCAGAACCGTTTATTTTTTCGTTTAAAAACTCAACTTTTGATATACCTATCGATGTCCGCACAAGCTGATTTTTTTGCATGGATACATTATTTTACAGGATCTACAAGATCCACGGTCTGAATTACCCAAAAAAAATGCACGAAGGAGACCCATGGGGTGGCGAAAAACTTCCTTTTCCGGTTCATCCGGACAGAATTTACACTCCTTGTATAATTGGGGAAAGAAGATTAGATCTGCCAACTTTGGAGAAAAATAATGTGTAGGTAGTAAATCACCTGTATCAGAAAATTCCTGAGGGAAATCGTAGAATAAATGGCTGAAGGTAGGAATTATTGCATTTATTAATTAATTTGCTGGGTAGACCGAGAGAGAGAGAGAGTGATTGAATTCCCCCAAGTTTCTGGCATTAGGAAATTGCATGGCAGCTTCGTTACAGAAATTGACTAAATTCCCCCAAGTTTCTGGCATTAGGAAATTGCATGGCAGCTTCGTTATAGAAATTGACTAATCGCTTAAAACTCTCTAGTTTTTTTCTTTTTAATTCCCGATACCGGGAGCAATGCGGCCACATGATCATCCGTCCCCGTTCTAGTTTCAAGATCCGGATCGTTCATTTCGAATACTGATTGCGTAATTTTTTTCCAGAGAGATTCGGACCAAATTTTATAATCGCAATTGCAATAGTATATTAGATGGCAAAATGAACGTTCAGAACTATATCATTTTATAACAACTGTTTGTACTGCACGATCAATAGTCACATTAGAATCCAAGGAGAAGATCCTAGCTAGAATAGTATTAAGGAATCATATGGGTGCAAAGGTTAGCTGGGCACTAGAGAGATTTCGAACTTTAGTTATTAAGATCGAGTATTCTTCTAAGTTTCAGGCCTTAACTACGAGGTCAACAATTTTGGGTTAAAATTAACCGGTTGCATTTTCTTAGGATTTGACTGACGACGTGGTTTTTGAATGCTCAAAACTTGTAAAAATTCCCGAAGCCATGAAATCTATAGTAACTATGCTACAACCATGTACAATTTGCACAATCGGACCCTAAATTTGCACATGCACTTACAGAAAGGTGTGTGGAGCCAACACGATATAAGAGTTTTGCCTAGCAAACACCTTGTAATGCAAAATCCCAAATTATAGAATAATCTCACAACAATAGAAGAAACATAGAAACCACATCAGTTTTTGGTTTCTGCTCTGCCAAAACGACTTTTCCTTCTTTTTTTTTTTTTTTTTCTTTTCTCTTTTTTTTTTTTTGCAAAAGAAAAAATCTTAATTCATTAAGAAGAAAATATAGCACATGGTTCTAGTTTAATTATGACAACTCAAATAACTCTATTTCATTAATCAATTTTAAAAAATATGCAAATTTTAATACAAACACTTCTCACTCACGGTCACACATCTCTTGCACAAATCACTCCCCCAAGGGGCACTCACATGCACACACAATTGGCACATTATCCCTAATCAAGATTACTACAAAGGAAACTTGAGCAAAACATTGATGCGGCCCTCAAATATTCTCGTAGAAGAACTTCTTGAAGGCATCCATATGTTCAACCTGCAACCGAAATGGGGCGTCGAAAGAACCATCTTCGTCACGGCTGAGAAATACGAACGACTTCCCGTCCAACCCAACCGTTCCGGGTCCCATGTAAATTTCCTTTCCCCATCCGAAATCAACACCACACCAAGGCAACCCGATCCAACTAGTGATTACAATGTTCGGGTTGCCAAGGAAAACTCCTTGCGTAGATCCCACGACATGAGAGTACCTCAACTTGGACAAATCCTTTTCCCTTTTCAAGTAAGCTAGAGATGACCTTACGTACTCGTCTGTTACCTTCTCTATGGCTTCCCTTATCTTGCTACAGCCATATCCTAACGGCTTCAGCAGCAGCTCTCCTGAGGTGACCGTTGCTGATCTCATCGGTAAGACTGCATTCCCGAAATAGTGCTTTGGCAATGGCGGTACCATCCGGCTGTGAAAGTCCACGGTAAAGCGCACGCTTGTTAGTTGCTCAATTTCGTGCAGCCTTACCTTGGATGTACACCTCCACATGTGTGCAGTCACAGCCTCATACCTGGTAATAAGAGGTTTCATCATCATACCATATAGAATCGCACTCATTAGCGTAATTTGCTTCCTGTAGTTTTTGGTCAAACTATGAAATCTCGTATAAATGCTTGTCTCGAGACTCTCGGCCAGCATCGGAAAATGAAAAAAACGGACCACTATATACTAGATTAAAAATTTGGATGGTCAGAATTAGGTGCACAACCAACACAACAGTTGTGCGGGTAGCATTTTTGTTAAAAAAGACAACATTAAGTTCAAACTCAAAAGACATTAATACGTACATATTTAATATTTTGAACTATTTTTCGCTTTAGGGATGGAGTGATGGTAGTTGTAGGGGCGCCGGTGGTGGAGTGGTTGTGTGGTAATGGTGATTGTGGTGGCAATGGTGCAGTAGTACTAGTGGTGGTGGTGGAGTGGTTGTGTGGTGGTGGTGATTGTGGTGGGAATGGTGCAGTAGTACTGTTGGTGGTGGTGGAGTGTGTGACCGTGCTAGAGTGGTGGTTACCGGGGGGGGGTGGGTGGGGTGGAGAAGACCATTCACCGTCCAAAAAACAAACGGCAACCAACATATGGATGACATTGAAATCAATTCCAAAATGCAAGTATATATTTGTCCAAATTGAAATGTGAAAGACTAAAGTGAATTTTCACTCAAAGTCGAAGGGATATAACATCAATTTTCTCTTTGGTTATTATACACACTTAATCACTTATTACTTGCAAGTGGAGTGGAGTGGAGTGCAGTAGGTGCTTTCCTTATAATCTCATGCACATGGTTAGAGTTCAATTCCCGTAAGCATCCATCCTCCTCTCCAAATCCCCTAATATAGAGTAGATTATGATTAACGAATGAAAAAAAATCACTTATTACTTGATCCATTTAGTATTAATTGTTGAATTTGGATTATCAAACAACTCCAAAAGTAAAGCTCAACTGCTTGAAAAAATTTAAACAAATTTATTTTTGCTGGCAGAGTTTTTCAAATTTGATCTATGTTTTTTAGTTTTTTATTCCTCTTCTCAATACAAAATGAATTATGACAATTTTTAATGAAAAAAGTCATGATTCAAAAAGACAAAAATAAGAGTAATTATTCAGTCGTCTTAGGGCACCGTCACGTGGTGGCTCAACACCTCTCAACACTACACATATTTAAAGTCCATACACTTAGATGTGAACTTCACATAATGTGTGGTACTGTTAAAGAGTAATTATCCCATGCCCTAGGCACCATCATATGATGCCCTAAACTCTTGTTGGGCAATGGGCATCATGCGGCGGTGGCCAAGACCACCCAATTACAAACCACATGGGATCATATTATATTCTCCCTCCGTCCCCTTTTTAAAGTCTAGTATTCCATTTTGGACTGTCCCTTAATAAATGTTCATTTTGTAAAGTTAGTTGGTAAAAGTTGATACATTTTCCATTTTGCCCCTAAAAGTGAATTTTATTTTGAAAAATTAGTAAGTAAAAGTGTAATGATGATGTCTTTATATAAGGTAATAGGGAAAATAGAGATAAAAGTTGATGTGAAATGTGTAATGATAATATTTTCTTAATAAGTTGGAGTTAGGAAGCGGGACACTTAAAAAGGAAAAGAGGAAGTACCTGGTGAAAGGCTTACTACTAGTGTAAACACTTGGGAACTCATTAGCCTCTTTCTTCAGCTTTTGAATATGTTCTTTGCTCAATTTCAACATCACCACGGTCGTTTCCTTCTTCCGCTCTTCTAAGTTATCCGTTTGGCCAATCAACATCGGCGGCTTGCTGAACTCCAAGTGATCAAATCTCGGCGGTGTCAGATCATCCTCCTCCAATTTTAATACCGTCCGATCAAGAAACGGTAAGTTTTCAGGTTCCTCGCCGCGGGCAATCCTCGCCCACTCAGAAACAAAGTGAGCTATACATCGGCCGTCGACAAGCACATGTGACATGCCCAAGCCAAGACTAATTCCACCACAACTAAACTTTGTTACTTGCACCAAAAGCAATGGCAACTCATCAATAGGCTTATTATAGTCTACATATGGTATCAGAGCTCTGGTTTCTGAAGTCGGAGTGAAGTCTCCGAAGTCGTCGATTTTAGCCTCTGACTCTGCTTCCAAAAATAGAGCGCCCATGGAGTTGCAATTGAGCTCAAGGCGGCCCCTTCCGGTCCATTGGAGGCGGCCAGCGAGTGGGTAAAATATGGTTAGTGCTTTGGTTAGGGAGTTTTTGAGAATCTCTATTGGGTTTAAAACAAGTGACCGATCACTGATCGGTCTATAGAAGTATACTGTAGGCACATGAGTTGTTGCAATGACTTGATCGAATTCTGATAAGTACATGAGTTCTGATGGTTTCGGCTCCGCTGGTTTCACTGTGTAGGAAGCCTTCAACGTCACCATTCTAGAGAGAGGGAGAAGAATTTTAAGTTCTCGATAAGTTGGGACTAAAATGCAAAAATAAACTCATTTTTGCGTTTGTTTTTTCCAAAATTTGTAGAATATTTTACTGTACTTATTTTTTAGTATTTGATTGTGCAAAAGATAGAAAAATATTTTATCAGGTAAAACATTTTACTTGATATGATTGAAAATGTTTTTTGTTTGAAAATGTGGTAAGTTGTTTTCCGAACTTCGCTTCGCTTGCTTGCTTGACTAATAATTCCATCACTTTATTGAGCTCTCTCACAGTCCTAATCCCATCCACACCTAACCCTGTACTTTCTTATATATCAAAGATGACAAAATTTTGTACTCCCTCCGTCCCAAATTGCTCATTCCTTGCGAAAAGTCATGCAATTTTCGAATAAAAAAATAAAGTACTTCCAATTATCATTTTTTAAAATTCTTTACATAAAAAAATAAAGTACTTCATGAGTTCTTTAATGGGGTGCAAAGAAATTTGAATAATTATGTGTAGAAGTATTTTATTTTTTGGTATCAAAATTGCACGTCTTTTCGTAAGGGACTATATATACATACATACCTATATCATGGTACAACTATCAACCAAATACTGAAAAATAAAAACCAAATTTTATTTTTTGCAAAATTGTTTTACAAACAAAGCCTTATCCTTAATCGTGTTTTCATATTTTGTGAAGTTTTTTTTTTTTTTTTCCCTATCTTTTTACTTTGTTGATTCGTGATGAGGGGATGAATTTGAAAAAGGAACGCGAAATAATATTTTACCATCCATTTTCTTTTCTTTATTCCATTCGTCTAGACAAATTCATTTTTTATCATCAAATATCGTCTATAAACTTCAAAAGATTACTGAAGGCTAATTTTCATTTTATGAAAAATACCTAAGCATAAAGGCATGCCAAACACACACAAATAGAGAAAGGTCCAAGACAAGAAACTAAAATTTTAAATGAAATCAACTGGAATAATATCAGAGAACCCTTACATGAAACCAAGGTTGTGAACACCTTACGTACCTTTTGGGACTCAAATTAGCACTACTCGGTAGTTCCAATTATGTTCCCGTCAGTTTTCCGGTTTCAACCGCCTTTTCTCGGATATACCGGTCTACGCCGCCTGATTGATTAGCTCAATACCGTAGTTTTCCGGTGTATACCTGTTGTTAAATAAATGGAGAAGAGAAAAGGAGGGGGAGATAGGGAGAAGTCTTTGGTGAAGATAATGGAGTCTTGAACTCCTATTGGGTTTTTATTTTTGGATTTGCCTACTCCACGGGTCAGGGGCCCAGTGATTTAGCATTTCTTTTTGGGAAAATTTTAGTTGACCCCTTCAAACTATATCTCGCAGACACTTTATCCTCTCGAACTTTTATTTTTGGCACTTAGCCACCTCTAACTAATGGAAATGCTACTTCTGTTTTCCATCTGTTATGAATCGGATGGAAAAGGCTACTTCCGTTAGCCATCTATCTTCTATCCCAATTCCAAGACAAACCTACCTCTCTCTCTCTCTCACTAGACCAGAGGAAACAAGGCATAAATAGATATGAAGGACGACTGGGATGTGGGATCTTCATGCGGTGGTCAGAGGCTGCGACGCCGCTGCCGCCGCTGCCGCCGACACTACCACAACCGCTTCTTGCAGCCACGACACCCACCTTTCATCCGGCTTCCAATCACAAGAAGACCAATTTCAATTTTTCTCAGATCCATTTGAACAAAGATGCAGTCAGAGCAACAAAGAACTGCATGATTTTTTCAAACCCTTCTTCCCCAAATCACAACGAATTTCCCCACAAAACAATCCCATATCACCCCTTTCTGTTATTGGCAGATTACAAGATCAATGACCACCACTAGCACCATTACCACCACCGTAAATTCCACTACACCACAGACAACAACCACCACACAACCAGCCCCGAGATCTAAAAGATATCAGTTTGATTTTCTGGGTTTCTTTTAAGGTTCTCTATGGATGATAAAAACACAGAGGTACTATGTGTGCGTGTGTGTGTGTGAGAGAGAGAGCAGGGAGGCAAGGAGGAGCCAAATCCGGGTGACGGTGTAGTAGAGGCAGTCGGTGGGGGAGGTCGTGGTGGCGTTGGGGAAGGCCGTAGATGGGTACATCCGTTGAATTGATGACTGTGATCCCAATCGGCGGTAGCTGGTGTTCGCGGCATCTCTTGCTGTGCCATCAAGGGTTGTGGCATTAGTCGATGGCATAGGTGGTGCTACAAGGTGGATCTGTAAGGGAATAAACATTCTTCTTCTTGATTTGTGGAATGGGTAGTTTGGTTGAAAAGGAAGTACATTGAGATTATGGCTGATTTCTTCGTCCCAATTGCATCGCCATATATGTCGTAGGGTATAAATGGGATTTCGCTTGCACCGTTAACAACATCTACTATTTACTAGGTTTTGGTAGTTAAAGGTAGTTAAGTGCCAAAAAAAATAGTTAGAGGGGGCATAGTGTAACCGGGTAATTGTTAGAGGGGGCAAAATATAATTTGCCCTTTCTTTTTCTTTGAAAAGCCTTTCTTTTTTTTTTCTTTGAAAGAGCCCTATGGTGGCTCAACGCATGTCATGATGTTCCAAATTACAAGTTGTCAAGTGGGTTTTGATTATTTTGATAGGAAAAATCATCTCAAATGATGTTTAGGTATCAAAAATGTACGAAACTAAATAAAATTCACTTAATTGAGGTCGGTTGTATGAATTTTTTGTTACTATATACTCCACTCTGTCAAGAGTTGTGTAGTTTTGAATTCAGTAAATTCAGAACTTGTTTTGTTAATGAGATATAAACATCAGATTAGATTATATTTCCAAGGCAAGCCACAGAACCAATATTTGGTCAATTTCTTTACAAAATAGATTAAATGTCTGTCAGATATATGATATAGCATATGGAGTGTGTGTGATATTATAAATCACATCACTATTGGTCACATGAGGCTGTATATTGCACGAGATTATATAGCTCTTTACTATTTGTCCATTAATCTATCAAAGAAACGGACCCTCGTATCTTTTTACCACATTTTTACCATAACATATTATATTAATATAATCTTAAGGGGTTGATCAAGTGGTCTAATTGGCCTGAGAGTTAGGTGTTTGGTTCATCCTAAGGTCTAAGGTTTGATTCTCTCTGCTAACAACTCTTGGGGTCACCTCACCTCCACGCGTAAGCGTATGAAATGACGGTGAGAGAAATTGTCCAAGGTGCGCGCAAGATAACCCGAGACTTTCATTAATGCAAATCTCATCATTTTTAGTTAATGATGGCCTTTGGATGTGATCAAAACATCTCAATCAATTCTCACCCAACTAATCTTAAACATCAATTTGCAACAACTCTCTACTAATCCGTCATTGTTCTCGTTTCTAACTTCACCATCACGATGACACGATTCCAACTACACATCCATTTTGTTTATGCGTGTTGTACGTCTCTTAATTACAAAGCATTCTTGAATTTTCTCGTATCATTGACGACCATATGCAGTTGTTTTTGTTTTCTTGGTAATATAGGGTGTTCTGATCCAGTTTGCATGCACCTCGGAATAATCTTTACAGTCCCTCCCACAGCACTTTCCATGCTTACGAGATGTGAGGTGACCCCGGAAGTTGATAGACAAAAAAATTAGACCTAAGACCAAAGACAAGACTACCAGGCCGATCCTGGGGATTACCTTATGTGGTTTTTCAACATAAAATAATGAAAGAATTCTCTTAGATCAGACTTGGTTTGTAAGGATGTTATCGTTCACATTAAATACATATATATGTTTCTTCCCATAAGAGATTAACTTGTTTACGGAGGAGGTGCAAACGTGGGATTTGCACCCCTCCATGTGTGGGCTCCATCGATAGTTTGTCGTAATAATCTGAACCGTTCATTTTGTAGTGTTCACAGAATAGTATATATCTATAAAAAAATTAGCTTGACCCAACATCAATAGATATATCAAAAATTAAATCAGCTTGACCAAACATCGATAAGTATATCAACGGATGCCCCATTTAAAGTCAAGCAAAACTCTGTATGGACAGAA
The DNA here is from genome assembly GCF_030253575.1 of Rhododendron vialii. Taxonomy (NCBI): domain Eukaryota; kingdom Viridiplantae; phylum Streptophyta; class Magnoliopsida; order Ericales; family Ericaceae; genus Rhododendron; species Rhododendron vialii. The sequence goes on along the minus strand of NC_080557.1, from coordinate 2,618,025 downwards.
CCCCCAAAAGAGCTGATAACACTACAGAAATTTTGAACTTGAGACGTTAAGATTGAGCATTCCCCTAAATTTCATGCCTTGACTACGAGGCCAACCCGTTTGAGTTAAAACCAATTGCATTTTCTCAAGATCTGACTAACAACATGGTTTTTGAACGCTCAAAACTTGTAAAAATTCCCGAAGTAGAGAAATCTGTAGTAACTACGCTATAACCATGTACAATTTGCACACTTTTTTCTTTTGATAACTAGGTTTTCACACCAGATAGCGACGCCTTAATTAATGCTAGAGCCTAAAGTTTAACAATCAGGCCTTAAATTTGCACACGCACTCACTGAAAGTGTGTGGAGCCCACATAATATAAGAGTTTTGCATAGCAAACAACTTGAAATGCAAAATCCCAAATTATAGTAGAAAAATCTCATAACAGAAGAAACATAGAAACCACATCAGTGTTTGGTTTCCGCTCTGCCAAAACGACTTTTCTTTTTTTTCCTTTTTCGGCAAATGAAAAAAAAATTTCATTTAGGCTCGTTTGTTCCGACGTAAAATATTTTACATCATAAATTGTTTTTTTGTTAATGATTTTGGAACAAATAATTTTTGTGTAAAGTATTTTTCAATGTTTGGTAAACAAATAAATTTACCATAACAAATCATAGCATGATAAATACTAGTATAAGGAAGGAAAGGGAAGATATCCAATGATCTTTGCCTATGCACTTCATTTAAGGTTACTAACCTCTCCAGAGTTTAATTTCCAGGAGTGTAGGGGTGAAGAAAGTGAGAGAGAAGGCCGGCGTAAATTGACTTACAGGCAATTTGAAAGGAAAACATTTTCAGTCATATAGGGTAAAATGTTTTACTTTGAAAAATATTTTACATTGTTTTTGCCAAACAAATTAATGATGGAAAATGAGCAAAGTATTTTACTGGAAAACATTTTACATCGAAAAAACGGAGCCTAAGAAGAAAATATAGCACATAACATTAGGGCTATGCAAAAACCCCATCAAATCGCGAATCCAGTCCAAATCAATCCAAACTGGAAGGTTTGGTTCTGGTTTTGGTTTGGGTTTTTAGTAATATGGTTTGGTCATGGTTTAAAAAAATTAGAAACCGTGTTATATATTTTAGTTTGTGGATTCACATTTACGGTTATGATTCCAAACCAATCCGAATAGTATAATACATACATACATATATATATATATATATATATAAATTAATTATGATCCGCCCAATAAATATGAGAGCTTTAGTCAACTACTTTCTTAATTTATTGATCCAATTAAATCCACCGCAATATTTAATTTTCCTTCACTGCCAAGATAATGATATGAACCTTGATGTGGAGTGATATATGAACCTTGATGTGGAGTGATATCACAAGTTGGTTTCTACGATACTTCTATTACTGCCATTTTGCTGCCTCATTTCAATTCAATAGTTTTAGGAATTATTTTTGGCCTTATATTTGGTTAAGCTTTCTTAAGATGTTTAGTAGTTGGTATTCTTAGTTGGTTCATTTTAGTGACTTACTAGCATTTTATTTTCTTAGTTTAAGACTTGAGGCAATTTTTGGGATCCTACTCTTAATTAATTGGTTGATATTAGTGTGTTTTAATAATTTGAATGGAATTGGTTTAAATATATGTATTTTTTAATTTATCTTCATAATGTTAAGTACTTTAAATTTTTGTTGAAGACAATAGCTTAGTCCAAAGCAAATCATGATTTAAAATAGAAACCGAACCGTATTTTAATGATTTTGATTGATTTGGTTTTATGCCTTTTGTGGTTGGTTTAGTTTTCCAAATTCATAATCCGTAAGTATTAGTTTGATTCTTAGTTTAGTATGAAACCGAACCAATTCGGACCATGCTCACCCCTACATAACATTACACATCCAGCACAAACAAGAAAAGAACAGACCAAAACAAGAAAGAAAATTTTCAGTACGTCCGTCCTATGGGAGATCATGGTATTCCCTTCCAACGGTTGAGGACACAAGACTACTTTATCTCATATTTCTTTTTTAACAATTTAAATATCTGGACCAACTTATGCGTACTTTGATTAATCTTTGGGTCTAATCCCACCATCCACTAGCATGGGGTCTGTCCTAGGAGGGAAGGGTTACTGTCCTGCTCCTTAAATCATCAGGCCAACTCTTTTATCTTAGATTTCTACTATGTCTAGCGATGACTCATACACTTGTTGACATTATAAGAAGAGCCATTTGATGACACAATAAAATAAAAAGATAAAAATTGAGAGGCATTTTTTTATAACAATCCCTTTTACAGGTTGCTGATACAAATTATGAACGGAATGCAAAATTTCTCAATTGAAAAAAAAAAAAATCGGCAACCAAAAATCTATGCCAACTACATACAAGAATGAAATGGCCGAAATCCATTAGTAACTTGTGAATCCAGAACTCTTAGCCTTGCCGAAAACTGACTCTATGCTGCCCCGGTAGAGGTCTAGACTTTTTGCCAAAGCAAAACCAGCATACATCCCATCAACAGCAGCGCTCACAATCCCACCTGCATAACCTGCTCCTTCTCCAATTGGGTAGAGTCCTTTTAATGATGTGCACTCGTATGTCTCAGCGCTGCGGGGAATTTTGACAGGAGAACTGGTTCTTGTCTGGGAAAAGAAAAAGGGAAGTATTCTAAAATGCTCAGTCATTCATAAGGAAAAAAGTACTATGATTCGTCGACACTGGAAAATGGAACGGCAGATCCAGAAACAAGGGCCAGATAATACCGTCCTGAATTGAATAAACGCTATCTAAATAGGAAGCCAAAAATGGAAGTAGAAAACAAGGATGAAAAGCCGCAAAACTGAAAGGGGTTACCTCTACCCCATGAAGAAGAGCATTGCTGGAGATGAATCCTGGTAACTGAAATTCCAATTTTTAGAGGGGGAAATGGTAGTTTGAACTATGAATCTCGTGCATTTAAAATAAAGCAAATGAAGATTAAAAGAAAACCTCATTCTCAAACGTCAAGATTGAACTTTGTAAAGCCTCCGTTATATAACTTGGAAACAATTCATGGAGGCTGGCTGCCTTAACTCCCAGTCGATAACTCGAGGGTGGTATAGATGCTCCTGAGCATCCAAGGCAATTTAGTTTAGATACAGATTTGAAAGTAAGAAATTAGGTATTAGGAAAGAAAAAAATGCTTTACCCGACAACTTGTTTTCCAGAAAATCAGTAACTGTTTGCACAGGCACCTGAAAATTGCCCCCTCCCATTGTAGCCGCTCTTCTCTCAAATTCTCTCTGGATAATGGTGGCAGAGGTTCAAACTAAAGTTTAAAGGGGTATGACAAGGAAAAAATGAAGGAACTGCTTTCCATGAAATAAAACTGTAATAGACTCATAGCATGTAAACAAACAAATTCCACGGCCAAAAGACATTTGATTGAGCAGGAAGATAGCTTTAACCGAACAGTTGGGTTAAGATTTGCAAAAAAATAATGAAACAAACCAAGTGAAGATGAATATAGAACACCAAAACTACCTGAAATTCAACTCCTGCTACAGGTCCATGGAAATTTAGAGACTCAAAATCCTTAGATGAGACGGTAACAACGAGGGCTGCATTTGCCCACTTAGACGCACGTCGAGAGAATGACATGCCATTGATACATAGTTCTGACGTATTTGTAGTAGTGAGAACAACCTGCAAGTGTCCTGTTAGATCCCATACACATGAACTCAGGAATGAAGATTTCCATCCTCTCCACACACCGAATTATCTATCACATGGCCAAGGATCAAAACTGGGTTACGGAATATTGCTTCAGTTGGTTAGGAATATCAAGGATGAGGAAAGTTTCAGATGCACAAGAGAAATGTCAATTGACTTTGGAAATACTCCATCTGAAACTGTCATTGTTGGATTTTTCCAATAGGTTTCAAAACAAGTCAATGCTTTGGCATGTTTACAAGTGTTCCATATGTTTCAGAGTATTTTGGGTGGAAACACGGGAAGTCACACTCCGCTACTGTTCCATTACAGTTTCAGAGAAATGTTTTGGCCGTTCAGTGGAAAATAAACAAAATCCTGTTCCAAATCTAGCCTGTAATATTCTTGGCATTTCAATTATGAAAGCATCTCTAAACCGATTACCCAAATATGCCAGTGTTTGATAGATTATTTCTCATCCTTCCAATTGGTTTTTGGAAGGATGCTAAATAAGTTTTTTTGGGTAAGTAGATGCTAAATAAGTTACTGGAATAGAATGTACATATTTCCGATGATGTGATCCTAAATGAATGTAATCATGCATTTCTGGTGCGTCAAGTAAAAAACGATCATCAAATACAGTGAGGTAAGGAAAAATGGAAACATAGGTGCCAGTAAAATCAAGTAAGAAAAACTAAGAGGTTTGTCACAGTTACTAGCAGGAATATCATAAGGAGATTACCTGCCCACCAGGACACATGCAGAAGGAATAACAACTACGCTTCATAGGTCCAGAATCAAAGTGTTCATCAGCATCGTCTCCACTAATATACTTGCCTACTTTGTAATCAGCAACGGGTATTCTCCCACGCCCACTGCGGACTTCAACAGCCAATTCAGCATACTGCACGTTAATAGGTTTTTTTTTTTTGGTAAGTACTCGTTAATAGGTATTGTCTAATGCTCCGTAAAAAACAGTCTGAATCGTCACTAAAACATCAAATTCAACAAATAATTGTCTTTTCTCTATGCTGGGTAACTACTTCATTACTCTTAAATCTTCTCTGAAGGTATACTCGGCAGGCTATGTTAAATTTTGTTCCCATTTTCCCTTTGTTTTGCCTCCTTGAAAATTAGGGTATAATAGAGTTGACATGAACACGTTCTCTAAAACTTGAACCAACCTGTATGCCGTTTATTAGTTCTTGAGGATGCTCAATACGCAAACCAACCTGTTAAGTCACGTAAGTCAATACTAAAAGAAAAAAGAAGTAACAATAATAAGAACATAACTGACAGACTTAGAGAAAATATCAATCCCCACATATCCAAACTACAAAAATGTAAAATAGAGCACTTGTAACAACTTTCCACAAATAATTGAGGATAATACTAGCATCTTGATAAAACCAAAGTGCACAGAGCCAATGTCTTAACTGATATGGAACTATGGAAGAAGAGCCCTACATGCATAGCAAACAGAATTCTACCCTGCTCATTTGACGTTCTTTACTCTGTTACCATTTAAATGCCTTCCCCTCAATTTTTTTACTTCAGGTACAATAAACATTCCTCACCAAGCCACTCACCAAGCTGGTTCCACAGCCCTTCCCTCTTCTTTCCTTGTGGGAGCAGGGGTTGGGTAATATCTACATTAGCCGGGATCATAAGAGCCAAAAAAGAAGCTACCAAAAAAAAAAATTGCTTAAAATGGAAAATGTGTTACAGTTGTCAAAAATGATGAAAATCCTTCTGGTTTTAGATTTCTGTTTCAACGTACTCTTGATAATGCTGTAATTGCCTCTAATGAATTGGTATCATGTCGAGTTTCTAAAAACTGAAGGAGGTAATGGTTGGGCTCTTTGGGATATGATCAAGCCTGCTTGTCTTGATACCATCCGGTGGTTGATGATGAAGGAGGTGATATCGATTCTATCATACTATGATCACAATAGAATAGGAAACAGTAAACTGTTACTCCATTAATCTTGAACTGTGGCATGAACCACATGCACATGTTAATAGATACACACAAGTGGCACCCGTCGACGCACCTGTGTACAATTACAATCACATGCCCACACACAAAGAGATCGAGACATAGAGTGGTCCGGCCACATGGTGCGTAGTTCTGTTTTTCCGTGTTGACTCAGAAATGAATGCAGATGTCATGATATGAGAGAAAAATAATAAATGCATGACGCAAAGATGACACGAATATTAACAGAGAAACGAACAGCAAATTCTTTAGGAACCAGGATCGTATCATGAGAGAGAAGCATTTGATATATATCACGGGCAGAATGTCCAACTGCTAGTACAGCTGCATCACATCCCAACTTCTGGCTATTAAACTTCAAGTTGCTTCTCGAGTCACAAACTTCGACCCCCACAACATTTCCATTCTCCACAAGCAAGTCATCTACCCTTGTCCCAAACCTAATATCCACCTAAGCACATAACATGAGAAAACATATTAGAATAATAGAAACAAGTATTGGAATAAATTTTCATAAAGAAGTTTGAAACTATGTGTTTCTGTGTCTAGGGCACTCTGGGAAGAAAACTGTGCCTCACCCCCAATCTTTGCAGATACTGCCGAAAGTTGCGTAATAGTGGAACCAATCTGTCAGTTCCCAAATGGGGCTTCCCATCAAACAAGATATTTTCTGGAGCTCCAAAAGTGACTAAAGTTTTCATAACCTGTGGATAAAGTGTAACACTTTCTGATGGTACTAATAGCTTCATAACTCATTAGATGGTTGGATATGCCAAAGTGCAAATATTTTTCAGGAAAAAAAGTCACACCAAATGGGTTCATAAAAAACTTAGGTAGTAAAACTTCAACAAGTCATTTTCCAAAACACGGAGCCATGCACTAGGTCAACGCTTCTTTCCACCGACCATGAGGGAAAAAATGAAAAACAGAAGAGACCAACATTCTGACATGCAGAGAGAGAGAGAGAGAGCTGAAGGGGGGGGGGGGGGGGGGGGGGGGGGGGGGATGGTGGTGGTGAAGAGAGGTTCACTAATGCATTGCTCACTTTATAGTTGCCCTTGAAAGTACTCTTCTGTCAATCCAAGTATTTGACAGCTTTGTTTTTTTTTCCCTTTTGTTTAGAACTTCTGTTGAGGTCTCAGCCAAACCCCGAAAAAAGAGAGGAACGACAAAGTTCCTAAACTAAAAAGTTTTACATGAAAATATTTCCGAAGCAAAACACTTTATGTTGTAAGTTACTAAATTCGACAAATGATAACACACCGACAGAGCCACAGAACAAATCATACAACTAACAAGAATGAAGTTGTAAGTTAACAAATTCGACAAATGATACACACCGACAGAACACTGTTGCTATTCCTTCCTATTCGAGTTACTAGCTTTCCATCGCTCCAAGTACCTGCACCGCCCTGCCACGGATAAGTCCTTACTCCTCAATCAAAGAGGTGTCCTCTTATAAAATACTAGATGGAAAGATTAACAGACCCAAATATTAAGAAACGTGAAGAACAAAACTATTGAGATCAATGTGATTCTAATATCTTTAACCAGATCATCAGTATCATGTATTTCAGCTGATGCCTTGACATTATACCATATGCAAGCCTGTCATATTGGTAATTGTTAGGAATATCGTCTAGTTATTGTCCCACATCGGGTAGTGGAGTCTTGTAATACGGTGTCTCATTAATATAAATAATACTTACTTGTGTTAGGGTTTGTTAACACCCTATAACTTTTTACTCTCCTAAACAACAGTAATAATATTATAATAGCATGCAAGTAGCAGCAAAAGTTTGATGATAAATGAGTGAGAGCGGGCTGCACAGCGCGATGAGTTCATGCCAAACTAATTAACATGCATACCTGATTATCTGTTTTTCAAGGAATATAGCATTTGAGAGAATAAGCTCTTAATGCCAACTGCCTTACATATCTTATTATGGATTACAGCAATGATAAGCTCTAATGTCAACTGCCTCCATCCCAGACTCAAGAATCTTGAGTAGGAGTGTTGTATCGACCTGGTTTGACTAAACGCTATTATTGTTCAAATTTTCCCCTAAAAAGAATGTTTACATGGTTCTATCACAATCTTTGACAATTTTTTGGAAGTATCATAGCAGGGAAGCTTGCATGCTGATCTTTCTATGTTTGTTTAACTTGCATCTTGCTCTTGCACAGGCTAGTCGTTAAGTTATAGTGAAAATTTGTAACCAACATATTTCATCGAATATGGTACCATATGCAGTCCAAGTTAACATGAGTCATATGCAGTTCATTGATCAACTTACGATTTCATGAGAGAGAATAGCATACAAATAAAGAACCTAATCATCAACAACATTACATAAAAAACACTTTAATAATACGGAACAAGATTTAATAATTACAAAGAGAGTCAAGATATAACCTCCCCAAAGCAAAAATTGCTCTCGAGTTGCAAAATTTTCCGAACTACCAAAGCACCAATATCACGCCCCCTTTGTTCAACTGCTTGGCCTCTTTCAAGTAGAGTAACATCAGCTCCAAGTTCGGCAAGCACGAGAGAAGCAAATAAACCAGACGGCCCGCTCCCTACAACTACCACTCTTGGTTTTTTGGTAGTAGGATGCTTGTGTGGTTCACTGTGTTGATTATTTCCATCTTTTATAGGAACAGTGCTATTATAGATCCTTCTATAATTTTGTATTATGCTGGTTACATCACCAGAAACTCTTTCATGAGGCAAATGCTCTATTTCCCCAACTTTGGGTTCCAGTTCAAAAATGAAGTCCCAAGTACAAGGTTCCAGATTCAAGAGTTTGTTGACGTCCATATCTACAGTATATACAAATTTGGGCTCCTTCAGAAACTACAAAAAAAATAAGGAAAGCAAAGTGTTAGTACACGAACAACTAAGAGTCCAGCTATTTTCAATATTATTGTGAAGGCATTATAAATCAAACTAGTAATACATGATGCATAGAAATAGGACATTCTAATGATTCTTTTCAAAGGAAACGTTGAAGGCCATTGGCAACTCTACCACATGGGGAAAATAAAAACAAGCAAGTTTAGCAAAAAGCAAAATATTAGTCATTTTCTTTTGAAGCTAGAAGAATTTGAGCACGAGGGCGCCCGTGAACTAACCTTCCTTGCATCAAAAGATTTCCGAACGACTGAGAATGCTTCTGGCGGCAACATAGAAGCAGCCTGGAACAATAAAGATGAAGAAAGCAAAGATCACATAACATGGTGTAATGGAATCTCAAATGTAATAGACTAATAGAGACAAAATCAAAACCAGGACTAATCTATAGAGCAATTCGAGGAAGCCTTAAGCAAGTGCATTCTCCATACCACCACGTACACAATTTTCAAGCTCATTAAGTTTTGAAGCCAAGATTAAAAAACCGAACTCAGTACACTGTACTTGGCTAAAAAGCTTATACCATACCCAAAAAACAAGGTATTGAGCTCGACTAATGATCCACATGAGTAAAAGCATGTGCAACAGACGTGGTAAATGGACTTTTTTAACTATTTAAGATAGCCAAAACCCAAAAAGAAACCCCAACAGCCTTCGTCCTAGCTAAAATACCCCTAGTTTTTCCTAGGAACTATTCACAAGGATTGTCTATGATGTTATTCACAAGAGAAAATAGAGATATTTAACAGGATGATAGCTAAAAGCCTAAAATAGATAGTGTACTGTGCTGAACAGACCGGACATGGTTTGGGCGGCACGGAATGGGCTAAGTTCAACTCACTGAAAGGCAAAGAATTGGGGAGCCCGATTTTGGTCCACCAACTTGTACAGGTTCAACGAACTGAGAACAATTAAACTTTCCATGGTACAGCGGGCAAATAACTAAAGGGCCAGGCAGGACTGGATCATGTCCTACCCGGATGGGCGCTTGTGACAGGTTGGTGCCATGTAGATGCTCGGTGGGATAGCTCGGCCACGTGGTTTCCGCCTTCCTGTCGTTCAGCAGTCATCATGCATGACATCATTTGGGAAAACAGTTACAGGTGATGTCATAGGGCACAAGCTTACTTGGAGCAAGGTAAGTTCTCCTATAAGAGTTATATGATAAGCCATTACTTGCTTACTAAGCATTGTCTACTTTCCTTTTCTTGAGAGAGTTTTGACTTAGACATAAGCTAATTGGTTCTCTATTTTGCATTGATTCTCAGAGAGATGGAGAGTGACTTGATCAACATCCGTTCAGAAGGAACCGAGCGGAAGAACATTTCCTAACCCCATGTATAACATTCAAGGGGTGTTGAACGGAATTTGACTAGCTCAAATAAAATATGCAAGATTGTTTATTAATTTAGCTGTTGTTATACATGTTTTTGAAAAGCTACATGGAGATCATGCAGATAAGAGCATCTCCAGCTCTTACTAAATTTTTTACTCAAATTTGGGTAAAAATTTGAGCAAAAGCTTCATTTCCCGCGAAGTAGTCCGATGGACAAATTTGAGAAAAAGCTTCATTAAAACCATAGATATAAATTGTGAGGAGCAAAACAAGTCTCCAAAAATTCGGAGTGTCTGTTGATTTGGTGAAAATTTTGAGTAAAACTCAATCTGCTATGATTCTGAGTCGATGGCTGTGTAAGTATAGAGGGAGATTCTGAGTCAATCAAAAGAGTAAGAGCTAGAGATGCACTAATTAAACACTAAAGCTTGAACGCATATCAAGATACGTTAAATTTAAAAGCAAGCTCGAACAACCTACAACCGAGCCCTGCGCAACTCCTTCTCTTTGGATGCTAAGAAAGGATGAGGTAAGAAAGGGGAGCCCTTTCTCGCCAAATATCACCATTTTTTGTGAGATTGGATGAGAACGGGGAAGGCCAATCAAAAAAAATTCTTTTTTCTACTTTTCTCTGTATTTCTCATCAAAATGCTCAACTCAAATGAGTGATCTCACAAGAAACCAAAACCATTTTCCTTTCTTTTCTCTCGAAACCCCTCCATCAAAATGGGCTCGAGAGTCGACAAACAATCCCATAAAAAGACTATAATACGAACCCAGTTTTCTTTTCCATTTCCTAAACAATCCCATAAACAGAGTATGAAACGCGTAAAATTTACCGGAAATTTGAGAGCTTTGGCAATTTGTTCAAGCAAAGCATCCGAAACGCCAAGAAAATCCTTTCCAGGGTCTCTATGGACAGTGACTTCGAGCTTGTACAGCCTCCAGAACCCCTCAAATTTGTCGGCTTCGTCAATTTGGGTCTTTTGTTTCGATTTGAGCTTCTTTTTTTCAGATGGGTACCTCAAGTTTCCGGTTCTTTGCCTCTTTTTAGCGGACCGGATTGTGAGGGGCTTGGGATGAGAGAGGAGGCGTAGAGTGGGGGTTGGAAATGGGAATTTAGGGTTAGGGTTTGGCAAAGAGAGATGGAGAGGGAGGAACTTGGAGGTGATGGACATGGTTGAGGGGGGAGTAGCAGGAGGAGTGTTTCGAGAAGTGATAAGGGAGGGAATATGATTTTTTTTTTTTTTTTTAATCTTGAATATGAATTGTTATACTGGTATTTAAAGAGTAAGTCTACAGTTACGGATCGGGAAATCCCGATCGGAATCCCGACGCCCCTCTGGGCACATTCCGGCCACTGAACCGTCGATCCGATCCGTCCAATAATTAAAAAAAAAAAACTGAGTGGGCTCACGTGAGAATAAACGGCATCCGACATGTGTAAGTGGCCGATCCAAGCACTCCATTTTTGTGTTTGGATCGGCCAAAAACGGAGTGTTTGGATCTGCCAAAAAAGGAGTGCTTGGATCGGCCACTTACACATGTCGGATGCCATTTATTCTCGCGTAGGGCCCAATCGGTTTTTTTTTTAGAATTATTGGACGGATCGGATTGACCATCCGGTGGCCGAAGAGTGCCCGGCGGGGCATCGGGATTCCGATCGAGATTTCCCGATCGGTAACTGTAGACTTTCTGATATTTAAATGAGATATTTGAAAGTAATAAGGAGGAAAGATAAAATAAAATAATAATAATAATAATTATTATTATTATTGAAGATCTTACTTTAGGGGTTTTTAGACTAGAAAACCAAACAAGGACGGACCAGGCCAAACCAATCTCCCAAGAAATGGCAATGGAAAAAGGTGGGGTGAATTTTGGCATAACACAACCCCAACCGAACGCCTACTTAGCTTGGCTAGGTCTTGGTATTGCCGGGATCTTCCCTTAGGATAGATATATCACTGAACTGGATGACTCCACTTTCTTTTGAGAAGACACTAACATAATGATAGTGAGGTTCAAGCCAATGCCTTACCTAAGAAATCTAGTGATTCGCCTCCCAATTATGATACAACCCTGATCGGGTAATTCGTGGGTGCCCCTCCCCGCTCTATTCCGCCCCGTCCCTTGAAAAAAAAGAAAAAATTATTCAAAATTAAAGACAAAAAGAAGAAAATAGTTACTATAATAATGAAAATATAAAGAAAAAATAAATTGTTTTAGTGTAATGATGAAAATATTAGACTAGAACTATAACTTTGCATGTACAAAAATTTTGAGGTGGGTATTACCAACCCAAATCCTATCCGACCCAGATGGGGTCTTTTATATTTACAATTGGAAAGTGCACGTGCAACATTGCACATGGTATTTTGTCATCTTTTACATCTATTCTAATATTTGGTGTCTTCTTTCTGTCATATATTTTTCTTTTCTAAAAATGCCCTCTAAAAAAAACTAACACAATACAAAACAATTAACTATAGGATATATTGGACATTTTAATAAAAATAAATAAATTTGTAAAAAAACTGAATTGGTAACTACCCACCCTTATCACCACCCCTCAAATCACGTTAAAATATCTTCATGTTTATTATATATTTGACGTCCTTCCATTTTTCCACAATCTAGGAAAACAGGGAGGAGAGAGAGTGGTTCTGTACTGGACTCCGATAGCATAATATATAAACATGAAGAAATTTTGTCAAAATCAGATTTTGGCCAAATTTGTAAACATTCGATCAAATAATAAACATGAAGAAATTTTGTCAAAATTCGACTTGAACACGTATCGCGTGTGCCCCGACCTCTAATTGTTATTATGTCCGCTTTCTTGTATCTTTCAATGGAAATGAAGCAGATACAAGAGTTGGGATACCAAGAATTGGTTTTTCTCCGTTAAAAATCTTGGTATGAGAGGAGTATCCACTTTGTCTCTTGTTTCACTATTTCCCCTAGCCTTGCACGTTGACGCATTTCCGTGGCGTATGATAACGGGTCATTCATGGTTTCATATGCGCATGAATAAATAAAAAGTAAGGATAACTGAAGTAAAGTATACCGGGGCTATGTATGAGCATTAATTTGAGCAATTCTTTGGGAAGAATCACATTTCCTGATCGCTTTGATGTAATGAAGAGATGCTGATTTTATGACGGAGAATAGATTTGACATTATATTTCCCTCACTGGATACTTTATGAGGACCATGGCATGGTGTTTATGGATTGAGTCAAGTTAAATATTTGAGAACAGAGGTTCTGTCGGTGTACGTGACATTTGACCAAATATTTGGTGTACACCATTCTAGTAAAAGGAAAAGAAGATTTAATAGTGGGGCATGCGTTACCCAACATTGCCTAGTGGCTAGTCATGTACTATATTTAACTCTTACGACAAGAATGGTGGGGGGAAGCATCGTATAGGTTCAGTCAATTACACGGTAACTAACATGAATACTTGGGTACTTGTTATGAATTTGGGGCAATGGAGTTCGGCTTGCTCGGCACTAACTCAAAGACAACAAATAACTAAAACTCTCTAATTTGTGGTCACCTCGCACCAAGGGAAAAGAAAGCCCTTATTCCGACACCCAGGAATGTTGAGTAATTCTGTTTGAATGAGAAATGGATGAGGGCAAGACATGAAGATGTCTGTAAATAGACACTGGGCTCGTGTTCGATGAATGTGGCGAGTATGGGGTCTTAGTAACAGTACATAAACGGATTGAAGGTCAGAGGGGAAGGTAGAGGAAGATGGAATCAAAATGAAGGTCAGAGAAGAAGAATATGGATGGAAAGCTAGAGGAAGATGTGATGTTTCTAGTTGATGGCCGTTGGAGTGTTCGAGAGATGGAGAAAGGATACGTCGTTTGGGGTGTTTAGAGGGGGCTGCTTTTGTTGGGGGAGGAAATATCAAGGGTATTTTCGGGTTATAAAAGTAGACAAACATCCCACCCTATTATAAGAAGTATAGATAGATATATTTCCCCGAACTCGCCCCAGCACCCAAAAATTTAATGAAAACCCACTTTGATCGGGGCAGGGCAAGGGGCGGGGCAAATTGCCATCCCTAAATCTCATGGTCAACTTACAAGAGTCCCAATAAAGGCAGAGAAAAACTCTATTTGGCATTGCCTCATAGGAGTTGATAGCACCGAATAGGTTTTGAACTTGAGAACTTAAGAAGGAAAAAATCCTAAGTCACGGACCTTGATCACTAGGCCAACCGCTTGGGGTTTGGTAATATTTACCTTTGGCTTCCATTATTTGCACAATTTTTTCCCATCTTTTTTATTTATTCAAATAAGAGTGTTTTTTTCTCATTCTTTTTATCATTTCATGCGGAAGAGATCCTCTCTTTGGTCCCCATTAAAAACTGGACAGTGTTGTTTGGAGAAAACTTTCAGTGCTGGGTGGGCACGGCCATGTGGTGCCCGTGCATGCATCTCGGGTGTCCAAACGTGTTTTGGATGATCCAGATTTGTTTGGGTAATTTTTAATGCAAAATTACCAAACCACCCCGTCAAAGTCAAACAAATCTGGACTGTCCAAAACATGTTTGGACGGATAAGATGCGTGCATGGGCACCACGTAGCCGTGCCCAACCGACACTGAAAAATTTCTCGTGTTGTTGGTCTATGTGTGGGCTCTTTTTAGATTTATTTCGATGATCAAAATTGTATGTTTGCTCAAATATATTGAGATATGTGAGAAAAGAGCGAATCACGAGATACTTGCTTTCATTGTTGTGTCTAGAATATAGTCTTAACATGCCTTTATATAGGCTACAAAATTAGGAATGACTTCGGTGTCTCCCCTCGAAAAGGAGACACCGTAACTTTTGGCATAACCGAACCATTACAAGCATAACCAAAACATTATATGTATAACCAAGACATAACCAAAACGCCTTGTTATGCCTTGATTATACGTATAATTGGTTTTGGTTATACTTGTAATGGTTCGGTTATGCTAAATGTTATGGTGTCTCCAAAAGGAGGGGAGATACCGAAATCGTTCCCTACAAAATTTGGTAAACAAATTAGAAAATGAGAAGACAAACGTCTTCGGAGTAATAGAAAATTAGTACCTTAATCAAGTTGATTTCAATCAGTATACTCCAATCGATCAAAGTTTATCCAATCACCATGCACATGACATAATTAACAGAAGTTGTGCTATTCGTTACATAGTAAACTAGCACTAATTAGAGAATAGCATGTGGGCGGAGCTGAAGACAAACTTGAAACAAGCACTAACATATATAGCACTTTTCAGGGACATTTTTTTTACTGGACCACACATTTCTTCTTTCGACCCTAAATTGGTGGTTCATACGTACGGTACGTTGAGTTATTACTTGGAGGCAATGCTGAGCCTCATTCACTCACAGCTTCTCTAGAGGCACACTTGCCTATAAAAAAACAAGCAACAAATTTTAGAGAAGCCAAATCCAAATGACTTAATTTATTGTTTGCATGCAATTTCATCTTATCTTGAGCTTCATTTCCACTCCTCTCTCGCTCTCTCTCGATCTTTCATCTTATCTTGAGCTTCATTTCCTCTCCTTTCTCGCTCTTTAGAATTAATGTTGACCTTGAAGGCTTCCTTCACAGTGAAACCAGCGGGGGCCGACACCATTAGAACCCATGTACTTATCAGAATTGGATCAAGTTATTGCAACATCTCACGAGCCTACAGTATATATATTTCTATAGACCAACCAGTGGTCAATTAGTTTTGAACCCAACAGAGATTCTCAAAAACTCCCTAAGCAAAGCACTCACCATATTTTACCCACTCGTGGGACGCCTCCAAAGGACCGGTAGGGGCCGTCTGGAGGTCAACTGCTACTCCATGGGGGCACTGTTTTTGGAAACAGAGTCGGAGGCTAAAATCAGCGACTTTGGAGACTTCACTCCGACTTCAGAAATTAGAGCTCTGATACCATCTGTAGACTACAATAAGCCTATTGATCGATGAGTTGCCATTGCTTTTGGTGCAAGTAACAAAGTTCAGTTGTGGTGGAATTAGTCTTGGCTTGGGCATGTCAAATGTGCTTGTCGATGGCCGATGTGCAACTCACTTTGTTTCCGAGTGGGCGAGGATTGCCCGCGGTGAGGAGCCTAAAAACTTACCATTTCTTGATTGGACGGTACCGAAACTGGAGGAGGATGATCTGACACCGTCGAGATTTGATCACTTGGAGTTCACCAAACCGCCGATGTTGATTGGCCAAACGAATAACTTAGAAGAGCAGAAGAAGGAAACGAATGTGGTGATGTTGAATTGAGCAAAGAACAAATTCAAAAGCTGAAGAAAGAGGCTAATGAGTTCCTAGGTGTTTACACTAGTAGTAAGCCTTTCACCAGGTATATGATACGATCCCGTGTGGTTTATTGGGTGGTCTTGGCCACAGCCGCGTGGTGTCCAACGAGAGTTTGGGGCACCGCTAAGTGGTGCACTAGAGCATGGAATAATTACTCCTTAACACCACGCATGGAATAATTACTCCTTAACACCACATATTTATGTGAAGTTCACCCCTAAGGGTATGGACTCTAAATATGTGTGGTGTTGAAAAGAGTCGGACTACCACGCAGTGGTGTCTTAAAACGACTGAATAATTACTCTTATTTTTGTCTTTTTAATCATTTGACTTTCTTCATTAAAGTTGGTCGTAATTCATTTGTATTGACGGGAGGAACAAAACATTATAAAACATAGATCAATTTTGAAAAATTAAAAAAATTGAGACAAGGGCGTACTATGCTGTTTAGCTTAACTTTTGAGGTTGTTTGAGAACCCAAATTTAGTACTTAATACTTAAAAGATTAAATGTCTCTTAAAATATAGGCTAAGAAATTGATAAAAAATTAGCCACCACACTCATTACGCCGCCACCACAATTACCACTCCACCACCACCGTCAATACACCACCACTACTACCATCACTCCAACACAAACCCACCACCACTCCACCACCACCACCACTTCACACCACCACTTCCCCCACAATCACCACTCTACCACCGTCGCCACAATCACCACTCCATCGTCGCGCCACTACCATCACTACCCTACTACCACAAATACATAGTAACCATTAGTGAAATTAGAAGAGAATCCTTATAAGTCTATAACTAATGAAACTAAAATTAATTAATCATTTATTTACATTCAGTTCATAATATATTTATAAAATAGCTTTTCCGCTTAAAAAATTCAACATTCAGCTTTCAGTTTCGATTTTTAATTTATCAAACAGATCGAACCTTTGATTTTTGCAAATACGTTTCCTTGTTTATGTTTCTCAATTTTAGGAATTCATTTTCATTCAGTGAAAGGAGTAGAAAATCTTAATAGAATAACTCACATTTGGAGGGGGAAAAAAATCTACTAAAGCTAAAAATAGTTCAAATAATGCCTTTCGAGTTTTAACTTAATCAAAGAAATAGTCCCTTTTTTTCATTTTCCGATTCTCGTCGAGAGTCTCGAGAAAAGCATTTATACAAAATTTCGTTTGACCGAAAAATGAAGAGCAAATTAAAAAGTTGAAGAGCAGAGAGCTAATTGAGTGCGATTCTATGATGAAACCTCTTATTACCAGGTATGAGGCCGTGACTGCACATATGTGGAGGTGTGCATCCAAGGCAAGGCTGCACGAATTTGAGCAACTAACAAGTGTGCGCATTGGCGTGGATTTTCACAGCCGGATGGTACCGCCATTGCCAAAGCACTTTTTCGGGAATGCAGTCTTACCGATGAGAGCAACAACCACCTCAGGAGAGCTGTTGTCGAAGCCGTTAGGATATGGCTGTAGCAAGATAAGGGAAGCCATAGAGAAGCTAACAGACGAGTACGTGAGGTCATTTCTAGCTTACTTGAAAAGGGAAAATGATTTGTCCAAGTTCAGGTTCTCTCACGTCGTGGGATCTACTCAAGGAGCTTTCCTTGGCAACCCGAACATGGAAATCACTAGTTGGATCGGGGTGCCTTTGTGTGGTGTTGATTTCGGATGGGGAAAGGAAATTTACACGGGCCCGTAACAGTTGCGTTTGACGGGAAGGCGTTCATATTTCCTAGCCATGATGAAGATGGTTCTTTCAACGCTCCATTTCGGTTGCAGGTTGAACATATGGATGCCTTCAAGAAGTTCTTCTATGAGAATATTTGAAGAATGGGTGCCTCGGTTTAGCTTCCCCGCAAATAAGTCAGACAGCTCCAATGCGGCGGATTCCGATGACAAGTTCCTCTCCCGGTTTTTTATTTTCATTTTACTTTTCTTTGTTTGTCGATCCCCTGTGTGGGATTTCTCTCCCTTTTTGGGGCTTTCTAACCCCTGTGTGTTTGTTGAATAATTTCATCTGTGCTCCATCTGATTTGAGTTGCGGTTCCTCAGGGATCTTCTACAACTAAATAATTAACGGCCCCATGTCGTATATTGCCTAGGCTTTGTGTTATTATGTGATTTTCCAAGCTTGATGAAAGCAAATAAATGTTTTCTATTTAACTGTTTAGCGTAAGTAACTTCCACACTGTAACCTGTTTGCCCCTCATTCATGAATTTTCTCTAGAAACTTCCACACTATAATCTGTTTGCCCCTCAAAATCATCGGGTTTGACCACTTCCGGGTGAGTTTGGATTGAAAAAATTAGTAACTTATTTTTTTGTCTTTATTTGAATTCTCTCATCCATCAACTCGGACTAAAAGCAATAGTTGCATCTAAGGCTCGCCCATCTCAGCAATCAATAATCCAAGTTTGTTAACTACTTTGGCTGATAAACAGTGCCGACTCAAAGCTATTTGGGGCATGAAGCAGAAGTCTTAATATGGGGTCATTTATCTTCGCATACGCATCTTTGAACGAAATTTTGCAAAAAATATGGGGCTATTTATCTTTGCATAAGCATCTTTGAACGAAATTTTGCAAAAAATATGGAAAAAACTTAAGGGGTGAAGATTCAAACCTAGTTCCTAAAGCATCCAAAGAACCTAAGCTCCTAAAGTATCCAAAGGACCTAAGCTATCACACCACCAAGAAGATCTTACTTGAAATCAATTGGAACTCCTAATTATTTAAAACTATGTATATTTTGGAGCCCTCTTCGGGCCAAAAAAATTGGGGGCCGGAAGCTACGGCTTCCCCTCTAAGCCGGCTTTGCCTATAAGAGTCTATTTCTACCGGCAAGAGTCTTTTAACAAATATAAAAGTACGTACTGGGGTGGATTTGGATTAAAAAGTCAAGTGAGTTGTATTTTTTTTTTTGTCTCTATTCAATTTTTTTTTTGTATTTCTATGTTTTGCGTCAAACTTTTGTGACTTATTGATTTGTTTCTTTGAGAGGAATCAGAAAAAGTTAAAAAGTATTATCGAAACTTATAATTTTTTGAATAAAGACAAAATTAAGTAAAAAAAGACAAGTTATTTTACTTATTTTTTGTCTTTTTTAAAAAATTTATGAGTTTCGATACCTAGCACTCCCCACAAATTTGGCGGTGAGTTATGACCATTCAATATCTTCCAGTGTCTAGTCACAACCGTTAATTTGCCTTTTCGGAATAATTTTCGGATACCTAGCACTCCCCACAAATTTGACGGTGAATTATGACCATTCAATATCTTCCGGTGTCTAGTCACAACACATTAGTTTCATAGTACTTGTCCCCACAATGTACAGGTAAAGTTGCTTTTCCTTTTATTTTGTTGACGTATATTATGTCCAATTCAAAAAAAAAAAAATTATGTCCAATTCACAAGTTTAAGTGACTTTCTAGTATTTACTTTGGCTTTATACAAATGATCCACTCCAGACAACATAACGATGAACAATAAATTATACTTTAGCTAAAAAGTATTAAGAGAAAAAAATATTGTATGTTTTGAATTCAAAGGGTTCGCTTGAATTTCTCAAAAAATAGTGCAATGAATTGTTGAAAAAAATTTGAATTTTTCTTGCCAAAATTGTACTATTATTTTTACGTCCTCGTTTTATAGACTGGACAAACAATATTAGACTGAGAGAGTAGTAAATTTTGCAAATTTGTAGACAGGAAAGTGTTGGAGAATTTTCCGAAGTAAAAAAAAGGAAAGTGTTGGAGTGATAAGGTGCTGAGGAACTTACACAAAGGGTCCTGTGTTCGGATATTGGTGCCACCAACCGAAGGTGCTCTGCAGGCTCTCTCTCTCTCTCTCTCTCTCTCTTGCCAATTCTGTGATGAAAAATGTTAAAGCATCCAACTCCAAATCAATTGGCAAAGAGTGGAGAGGCTGCTCAGACTCATATATTAGTTTTGGAGGAGATAATTAACCGATGTGGGACAAATCCCAACACTCCCCTGCACGTGCGAAACCGATATGGGACAAATTCCAACACTCCCCCGCACGTGCGACCCCCTATTCGCACGTGGAGAGGTTAACAAATGATCCGGAACACACGGATCACAATGAAACAAAATGCAACTATGGCACAAACAAAGGGGAAAAGCCTCCGAAAGTCTAGCTCTGATACCATGTTAAAGCATCTAACTCCAAACCAATTGGCAAATAGTGGAGAGGCTGCCCAGGCTCATATACTAGTTTTGGAAGAAATAATTAACCGATGTGGGACAAATCCCAACAAAGTAAAGCTCATAGTTTTGAGAGATTTGTGACAACTGAAATTTGTCACAAACGGTTAGTTTCATGATTTCCAAGTGCAAGTTTTTGTGACAACTTGAATATTTTTTTTTTTGGTAAACAAAATGATATCCGATTACAACTTGTATATTTAGGGACAGGAAATGATAGCAAAAATTGCCATAAATGGACTATTTTCAATGACAACGTATGACTTGTCAATAAAAGTGTATTTGAGACAAAATTGATCAGGATTTATTTCATTTATGACCGGTCATAAATCGTTACTAGATTATTTTTAATTCGGACCGTCCAAACACATCTAGATGGTTAGAATTAATTGCACAACTGTTGTGTCAGTTGTGCATGTAGCATTTTTGATTTGCAATAAGTCATCACTGAGTACTTTTAGCTACACACTTATAGTACTGACAACTCTGTGACACAAATGTTTATGGCAACAAAGTTTTTAGTGACGATCGAGTTTTTGACATTCATGATTCATTGATGAAATTTTGTCGCCACTTAAGATCAATCTTCTTTTAGTCCGTTCACTTCGTATACCTCAAAGCGTAGAGTAGTCTCGCAAAGAGTTCAATTGATCGGAACGAATCACATTTTCCTCCAAGGAAACGAATGGCGAATTACATACATGCACAGTCAAAATAATATTTTGGTTTGATCATTGGGTTACTAACATCCGAGAGTTTTTTTTGAATCACACACAAATCAAAATAATTTGGTTTGATCATCAGGTTACTAACATCCGTGATTTTCTTTTGCAGGAGTAAATCTAAGTGTTAATGTCTGCAGCAACGACAAAGCGAACAGCTCGAATCATGTGATTGGACTCGGAACGAGATCCATTTAAGGAGACATAACAGCATGCCACCCTTCTTTCCCCATACCCTGATATGGGACATATAACATACTATAGCAACTAACGACTCACATCTAAACTCCAAACATGAAAAATCAAGCATTCGGCTTCTTTCTGCTATCATAACCCGGACTACAAGAAACAATCGCATTTCAAGCTTGCCCATCATAGCAATCAATAGTCGAAATTTGTTAATGACCATGGCTGATAAGATCGTCTATTCTTACTTGTTAGAGTCTTTTAACAAATCTTAAAGTACTTTTGATGGGTATCCAAAATAAGTTCTGGAGTAACCGTATCCACAAATGAAAAGCAAATAGACAAGATGAAATGGGAAACATAAAGCTGAGAAGCACTGATTAGAGAGTAGCATATATACTACATTTCGAATTTATATTTGAGGGACCTTTATTACATTGCACCACTGACCACGCATTTCTTCTTTTGACCCATTATAGCATGTGAAGCTCAAGACAAACTACAACTAACTTGAGCTAGCGCTCTCTCTCTCTCTAGAGGATGTTAACCTTGAAGGCTTCCTACACAGTGAAACCATTGGAGCCGTCACCAACAGGGCTCGTTTACTTATCAGATTTTGATCAAAGCATTGCTCTAACTCACGCACCTACAGTCTACTTCTATAGACCCATCAGTGATCACTTACTAAACCCAATAGAAATCCTCAAAAACTCCCTAGGCAAAGCACTCACCATATTTTACCCACTCGCCGGCCGCCTGCAAAGGACCGGAAGGGGCCGCCTGGAAGTCAACTGCAACTCCATGGGCGCTCTGTTTTTGGAAACAGAGTCGGAGGCAAAAATCAGCGACTTTGGAGACTTCACTCCGACTTTAGAAACTAGAGCTCTGATACCATCTGTGGACTACAATAAGCCTATTGATGAGTTGCCATTGCTTTTGGTGCAAGTAACAAATTTTAGTTGTGGTGGAATTAGTCTTGGCTTGGGCATATCACATGTGCTTGTCGACGGCAGATGTGCAGCTCACTTTGTTACCGAGTGGGCGAGGATTGCCCGCGGTGAGGAACCTGAAAATTTACCGTTTCTTGATTGGACGATACTGAAACTGGAGGAGGATGATCTGACACCGCCGAAATTTGATCACTAGGAGTTCAGCAAACCGCCGATGTTGATTGGCCAAACGAATAACTTAGAAGAGCAGAAGAAGGAAACGACTGTGGTGATGTTGAAATTGAGCAAAGAGCAAATTAAAAAGCTGAAGAAAGAGGCTAATGAGTTCCCAAGCATTTACACAAGTAGTAAGCCTTTCACCAGGTATATGACATGATCCCGTGTGGTTTATTGGGTGGTCTCGGCCACCGCCGCGTAGTGCCCAACAAGAGTTTGGGGCACCACCAAATGATGTCCCAGCTCCAAGGGCATAGAATAATTGCTCCTCGATCAACACCACACATTTATGTGAAGTTCACTTCTAAGTGTAAGGACTCTAAATATATGTGTGGTGTTGAGAGATATTGGGCCACGACGCGATAGTGCCCTAAACAACTGAATAATTACTCTAACTTTTGTCCTTTTCAATCATTCGACTTTTTCTTATTAAAGTTTGTCATAATTCAATTTGTATTGATGGGAGGAATAAAAAATTAACAAAACATCAAATTTGGAAAACTCCACCAACGAGTTTAAATTTGTGTTGTTGGTTGGATTCTTTCATCCAACCTTTGGGTGGATTCCCCTCCCCCTTTCCTCACTTGATGTATTCTTTGTCGAATTTCTAATAAATTTTATTGCGGATCAAAAAATAAAAACTACAGGAAGAGCAAATTAAAAAGTTGAAGAGCAAAGCTAATGAGTGTGATTAATTCTATGATGAAACCTCTTGTTACCAGGTATGAGGCTGTGACTGCACACATGTGGAGGTGTTCATCCAAGGCAAGGCTGCACGAAATCGAGCAACTAACAAGTGTGCGGTTTGGCGTGGATTTTCACAGCCGGATGGTACCGCCATTGCCAAAGCACTTTTTCGGGATTGCAGTCTTACCGATGAGAGCAACAACCACCTCAGGAGAGTTGTTGTCAAAGCCGTTAGGATATGGCTGTAGCAAGATAAGGGAAGCCATAGAGAAGGTAACGGATGAATACATAAGGTCATTGCTAGCTTACATGAAAATAGAAAAGGATTTGTCCAAGTTCAGGTTCTCTCATGTCGTGGGATCTACCCAAGGAGCTTTCCTTGGCAACCCGAACATTGTAATCACTAGTTGGATCGGGTTGCCTTTGTGTGGTATTGATTTTAGATGGGGAAAGGAAATTTACATGGCAACCGGAGCGATTGCATTTGACGGGAAGTCGTTCATATTTCCCAGCCGTGATGAAGATGGTTCTTTCGACGCTCCATTCCGGTTGCAGGTTGAACATATGGATGCCTTCAAGAAGTTCTTCTATGAGAATATTTGAAGAATGGGTGGCTCGATTCAGCTTCCCCCACAAATAAGTCAGACGGCTCGGATGCGGCGGATTCCGATGACACGTTCCTCTACCGGTTTTTTATTTTCGTTTTACTTTTCTTTGTTTGTCGATCCCCTGTGAGGGATTTCTCACCCTTTTTGGGGCTTTCTCACCCCTGTGTGTTTGTTGGATGATTTCATCTATGCTCCATTTGGTTTGAGTTATGGTTCCTTAGGGATCTTCTACTACCAAGTGTTTGACTGCTCGATTGCTAGCATTTATTGTATGTTGGTTTGCTTCCACAGTGTGTGCTCATATTATCTAGATTCTTGCAACTTTTGTTCGTTCTTGTATCTTGTGCTCATATTATCTAGATTCTAGATTCTTGCAACTTTTGTTCGTGCTCATATTATCTAGATTCTTGCAACTTTTGTTCGTTCTTGTATCTTGTGTTGAAATCATTGTATTTCCTTATTGGTCTTATTTGAAATGGACAGCATGTTCTTGAAAAAAAAAAACTAGAATCATTGAAGTACAACTAAATAATTATCGGCCCCATGTCGTATATTGCCTAGGCTTTGTGTTATTATGTGATTTTCCAAGCTTGATGAAAGCAAATAAATGTTTTCTGTTTAACTGTTTAGTGTAAGTAACTTCCACACTAGCTATAACCTGTTGCCCATCATTCATGAATTTTCTCTAGAAATTCCAGGATACCTTTTGGTAACCATAAGTTTTCTCAGGAAACTTTCACTCTGTAATCTGTTTGCCCCTCAAAATCATGGGTTTTGACCACTTCCGGGTGGGTTTGGATTGAAAAAATTAGTAACTTATTTTTTTGAATTTTTTTTGCATTTGTTTTTTTTTTGTCAAACTTTTGTGACTTATTCATGATTCACCTTAACGAAAGGAATTGAAAAAATAAAAAAATTTGAGTAGTAAATGCTAGTAGGATTTTTTTCGGCAAACCAGATCATCCTACTAGTAGTAACTGCTAATAGGATTAGCTCCCCTTTGATTTCTGCAAACAGATGGAGTATCCAGTATTTTGTTTGAAGTTTTAGATTTTAGGCTTTTCTACTACTAGTATTTTTTGGTTCCTATAAAATATGGCTGCTTTCCCTGGAACATGATATAGGACATTAAGCAAGGATCAGAAATTATTTATTTCCCTGGAACATGATATGGGACATATAACATGGCAATTAATACCTTGCATCTAACCTCCAAACATGAAAATCAAGGATCCGAATTCTCTCATCCATCCAAACTCGGACTAAAAGCAACAATTGCATCTGAGGCTCACCAATCTCAACAATCAATAATCTAAGTTTGTTAACGACTTTGGCTGATAAGCAGTGCTGACTTGAAGCTATTTGGGGGCATGAAGCGGAAGTCTTAATATGGGGTCATTTATCGCAAACGCATCTTTGAACGAAATTTTGCAAAAAATATGGGGCCATTTATCTTCACATACGCATCTTTGAACGAAATTTTGCAAAATATATGGGGAAAACGTAAGGGGTGGAGATTCAAACCCAGTTCTTAAAGCATCCAAAGAACCTAAGCTCCTAAGTATCCAAAGAACCTAAGCTACCACACCACCAAGAAGATGTTACTTGAAATCAATCGGACCTCCTAATTATTTAAAACTATGTATATTTTGGAGCCCTCTTCCGGCCAAAAAAATTGGGGGCCGGAAGCGATGACTTCCCCTCTAAACCGGCTTTGCCTATAAGAGTCTATTTCTACCGGCCAAAGTCTTTTAACAAATATAAAAGTATTTTGGAGGGTCGAAATCGCATGGGCTGTCTAGAACCAGATTGTGGAGTAGCCATATTCGAAAATAAGAACCAAGGAAATGGACAAAATGAAATGGGAGTCTTTTAACAAATATAAAAGTATTTTGGAGGGCCGAAATCGCATGGGCTGTCTAAAACCAAATTGTGGAGTCGCTATATCCGAAAATAAGAAGCAAGGAAATGGGAAACACAAAGATGAGAAGCAAGAAAGTGTAGCACACATAGTAAGTAGAATGAAAATTTATATATATAAATTGTTTTGGTTATGCTTATAATGGTTCGGTTATGCCAAAAGTTACGGTGTCTCCAAAAAGACGGGAGACACCGAAGTCGTTCCCTACAAAATTTGGTAACTAAGAAACTAAAACAAATTAGAAAATGAGAAGACAAACGTCTTCGGAGTAATAGAAAATCAGTACCTTAATTTTATTTTTTTTTGATCCGCAAAATCAGTACCTTAATCAAAATGATTTCAATCAGTATACTCCAATCGATCAAAGTTTATCCAATCACAATGCACATGATATCATTAACAGAAGTTGTGCTATTCATTACATAACAAACTAGCACTAATTAGAGAGTATGCCTATTTGGCAATGCTATGGTGTCTATCTTTACGGTGTCTCCGTTATGCCTCTTGTGGTTTTCAGTTATGTCTTTTGTGGTTTCGGTTATGTCTCTTATGGTTTTCGATAATGTCATGTGTTGTTTCATGATATGCCATGTGTGGATCCGTGTATTGTATATATACTTGTATAGCATGGAACCACAAAAGGCATAACCGAAAACCACAAAGGGCATAACCGAAGCCACAATAGGCATAATCAAAACCACAAAAGGCATAATCTAAAACCGCAAGAGGCATAACGGAGACAACGTAAGAGACACCATAACATTATCCTTAATTATTTACACCACCGGCATAAACATTTGTTTTCTCCAAATCAATTACATTGCGCCACGTCGCCTTGTTTTATTAATTGAAACCACTATTTTAACGACATGACGTAATGTAATTGATTTAGAGGAAACAAATATTTACATCGCTGGTCTGTATAATTTATTCTCTACATGCATTTGAGAGACCTTACACCTAGGGGTGGCAAATTGAACCCAGACCCATTAACAAACCCAGACCCATCAACTAGAAAATAAATCCAACCCAACCCATTTATTAGTTGGGTAAGAATGGGTTCAAACCCAACTAACCCATTATTAGTTGGGTCATAATTGGGCATTAATTGGGTCAACTTAAATGACCCAATGGACAATGAAAGTAACCCACCAAATTCCATCTCTTAATTGGTCTCTACGCCCCCCCTCTCTCTCTCTCTCCCCCCCCCCCCCCCCCCCCCCCCTCTGTCTCTTTCCCCGCCCCCGCCCCCCCTCTCTCTCTCTCTCTCCCCCAGGAGCATGCCCTTCTTCCTCTTTTATTCAATTGTTTTGTGCTAAATCACACGCGTCCAAAAATATTTTGAATGGTCCGAATTAAAAATTAATTGTGACCGGTAACAATTATTTTAACCAGTCAAAATTGAAAACACATCTCATCTATTAATTGCGCGAATGGACCCGTGAAATTGTGCTCCGCCGTGAATAAATTTCTCTCATGGTAGTCCCGCAAAGGGTTTGGATTAAAAAATTGACTTATTTTTTTGTCCTTATTCAATTTTTTTTTACATTTTTTTTGTTTTGTGTCATATTTTTGTGACTTATTAATTTGTTTTAATGAGAGGAATCAAAAAAGTAAAAAAATTTGATCGAAACTTATAATTTTTTGAATAAAGATAAAAAAAAATCAATAAGACAAAAAAAATTACTTATTCTCGTCTTTTTGGAAAAATTTATGAGTTGCGATCATAATTTTTTTTTACTTTTCTAATTTTTCGATCATAATTTTTAGTTTATATGTAATTGGGTTAATGGGCGGGTCGGGTTTGCTTTAAAATAAATGGGTCGGGTTGGGTATGGGTAATTACACTCATAGTTAATGGGTCTAAATGGGTCAATGACCCATTAAAGACCCAACCCACTAATAACTTACCCAATTTGATCCAAACCCGCCCGTTTGCCATCCCTACTTACACCACACATTTCTTCTTTTGACCCATTATAGCATGTGGGCGGAGCTGAAGACAAACTTGAAACAAGCACTAACATAGTAACATATATACTCCTAGCACACATGTAGCACTTTTCAGGGACATTTATTACACTGGACCACACATTTCGACTTAACATATGTAGCACTTTTCAGGGACATTTGTTACACTGGACCACACATTTCGACACATTATAGCATGTGGCCGGAGATGAAGACGAACTGCAACTAAATTGGTGGTTCCATGTTTTGAGTCAAACTTTTAGGAGTATTGATTTGTCTCGTCGAGAGGAGTCAAAAAAAGTTAAGAGTATTATCAAAACTCATAATTTTTTGAAGGGTAACGACCGGATCTTTTATTGCCACGATGTTTTAATCTGATTGACTACTATGCCCTTCAACAACAAAGCAAGTCAAGCTACCTACTTCTTTTCTTCCCTGACTTTTTAGTTATTAGATCCAGAGCAATCCAAATGTCCTCTGTCTCTCGCTTCTTCCCTTTGCTTTCAATTATCATCACCATTAACAGGGAAAAAACCCCAGCATCTCATATATCCATCTGATCATCTCCTTCCCTCACTCCCTCTTCCAATGCCACTGAATCTCCTTCGATTCTTCTCTCTGAAACTCACAATTACACATGCAAACAGAGCAAATTAAGACAAAGCACTAATACATTTTGTGATCTGAAGAAACTGAAAATACATTTTGTGAGTGTGTGTGTGTCCATTTGACGTTGACAAGTTGCAAATCTTCCCCTTCATTTGTTTAGATCAGGATAGAAATAGTACATGATGGATATGATGCATCGGTTAATTCAAAGATGAACGACTATTACGTCATCAACAATAGAAAAAGAGCGTCAATCTGGTTGTGTGCAACCGACGGTATGAGTCGTATGACCGGGTGTCTATCCGAGAACTATAGTAGCGTTCTCCCGGGTGTCTATCCAAGAACTGTAGTAGCGTTCTCCTTGATGGGTTGTCCACGAATGGGGCAAATTTAGGTGAGACTAAAAAAAGGAGCAGATGTGAAGAAGTGAGAGGAAGGGGTGTGGATTGAGAGAAAATATGCAGAAAAGTCGAGTTGGGGGAAGAGATTTAAGTGGGGTAGAGAGAGAGAGAGAGAGAGAGAGGGTGGGGAGTTAAGGGTATAATTGGGAGACTACAGAAAAGGTTCGTGGCACTAAACTAATTAATCGTGGCATTATCAGGTGCATTTTTTGAATAAAAACAAAATTAAGTAAAAATGACAACTTATTTTACTTATTTTTGTCCTTTTCAAAAAATTTATGAATTTCGATAAAAATTTAATACTTTTTTGATTCCTCTCGCCCAGACGAATCAATAAGTCAGAAGAGTTTTATGCGAAACTAATAATTGCGAATTTTTTTTGAATAAAGACAAAAAAAAAGTTACTATTTGACTTTTAAAGTCAAATTAGCCCTAGATGCGCACGTGGTAGAGAGGAAAGGTGACACTTTT
The DNA here is from genome assembly GCF_030253575.1 of Rhododendron vialii. Lineage (NCBI taxonomy): Eukaryota > Viridiplantae > Streptophyta > Magnoliopsida > Ericales > Ericaceae > Rhododendron > Rhododendron vialii. Next base: position 2,588,749 of record NC_080557.1, on the reverse strand, counting down.
TTTGTCAATAAAATTTTTAGTGACAAGTTTTTGACATTCAGTGACGAAATTTTGTTGCCACTTAAAATCAAATTTCTTGTAGTTTATTCACTTTGTATACCTCGATGCGTAGAGTAGTCTCGCAAAAAGTCCAATTGATTGGAACAAATCAAATTTTCCTCTAACAAAACGAACCGCAAATTACACACAATCAAAATAATATGGTCCGATCATTGGGTTAATAACATCCAAGAGTTTTTTTTTGCAGCGGTAAATCTACGCGTTAATGTCTTCTGCAACAAAATGAGCAGTTCGAATTATGTGATTGGACTAGGGATGAGATCCATGAACATTAAAGGGACATGTACAACTGCATGCCTCTACTCTTTCCCCTGGACCTTGATATGGGATATATAACTTCCAAACATGAAAAATCAAGGATTCGGCTTCTCTCTGCTATCCTAACTCGGACTACAAGAACCAGTCGCATCTCAAGCTCGCCCGTCATAGCAATCAATGCAATAGTCCAATTTGTTAATGACTATGGCTGATAAGATCGTCTATTTCTACCGGTTATAGTCTTTTAACAAATCTAAAAATATTTTGGATGATCGAAACTGCATGGGTATCCAAAACAAGTTCTCGAGTAACCATATCCACAATTGAAAAGCAAGGAAATAGATAAGATGAAATGGGAGACGCAAAGATGATCGAGAAGCACACAATTAGAGAGTAGCACACATTTCTTTTTTTGACCTTTATTACATTTATTAGATAGTTAATCACCAACTCATCTAAAAGCTTAAGCTATTAAAGATAGGGGAAATTTTATTATTTATATTCTCAGCACGCCCTCTCAGGCTAAACACGTGTAAATTTTAATCATTAGGTAGGCAGTGAATTTCGAACCCAGGATCTATTGCCTGCTCTAATACCATATTAGGTCGTTAACTACCAACTCATCTAAAAGTTTAAGCTGTTAAGGAAATGGACAACTTAATTATTTATATTCTCAGCAACATTACACCCCACATTTCTTATTAGAAGCCAAATGCAAATGACTGTAGCAAGATAAGGGAACAGACGAGTACGTAAGGTCATCTCTAGCTTACTTGAAAAAGGAAAAGGATTTGTCCAAGTTCAGGTACTCTCATGTCCTGGGATCTACTCAAGGATCTTTTCTTGGCAACCCGAACACTGTAATCACTAGTTGGATCGGGTTGCCTTTGTGTGGTGTTGATTTCGGTTGGGAAAAGGAAATTTACATGGGACCTGGAACGATTGCGTTTGACGGGAAGTCATACATATTTCCCAGACATGATGAAGATGGTTCTTTTGACGCCCCATTTCGGTTGCAAGTTGAACATATGGATGCCTTAAAGAAGTTCTTCTATCAAAATACCTCAGGGTGCCTCAATGTTTACTGTTATAAACTAGAATCTATGAAGTACAACTAAATAAAGGCCCCATGTCGTAGATTGCTTAGACTTTGTTCTATTAGGGAAAATGACGGCTAAGGACGTGTTTTGATAATTAATATCCGCCAATGACATTTTCAGTATTAACAAATGTTCTTAGCTTGTTCTTGACGGGTATTAATTATCAAAACACGTCCTGGGCGGTCATTTTCCCGATCTATTATGTGGTTTTTCAAGTTTGACGAAAGCAAATAAATGTTTTCTATTAAACTATTTAGGCTTATCTACTACTAGTATTTTTTGGTTCCGATAAAATATGGCTGCTTTCCCTGGAACATGATATAGATCATTAAGCAGGGCTCAGAAATTATTTCTTTCCCTAGAACATGATATGGGACGTATAACATGGCAATTAATACCTTGCATCTAACCTCCAAACATGAAAATCCAGGATCCGAATTCTCTCTGCCATCCAAACCCGGACTACGAGCAACAGTTGCATCTCTGGCTCGTCCATCTCAGGAATCAATAATCCAAGTTTGTTAAAGACTTTAGCTGATAAGCAGCGCCGACTCAAAGATATTTGGGGCATAAAGCAGAAGTCCTAATATGGGGCCATTTAACTCCACATACGCATCTTTGAACGAAATTTTGCACAAATTGAGGAAAACTTAAGGGGTGGAGATTTGAACCCACTTCCTAAAGCAACCCAAGCTCCTACTAAAGTATCCAAAGAACCTAAGATATCACACCACCAAGAAGATGTTTTTTGTTGAAATCAATAGGAACTCTTTTCTTATTTAAAACTATAAGCTGTATATTTTGGAGCCCTCTTCGGGCCCAAAAAAATTAGGGGCTGGAAGCGACGGTTTCCTCTGCTTCTCCTCTAAGCCGGCTCTGCTGATGAGAGTATATTTCTACCGGCCAAAGTCTTTTAACAAATATAAAAGTATTTTGAAGGGTCGAAATCGCATGGGTTGTCTAGAAGCAGATTGTGGAGTCGCCATATCCGAAAATAAGAAAGCAAGGAAATGGACAAAATGAAATGGGAAACACAAAGATGAGAAGCAAGAAAGTGTAGGACATATATAGTACTCCCATTGAGGGACCTCTATTTCGTTCACTGGACTCCATTATCTTAGCCAAAAGCTTCTTTCAATCCGTCCCTCCTTTTCTCTTCTCCATTTTTTTAGCAACCGGTATGCGCCGGAAAACTCCAAGTCTTGAGCTAAATCAGGCGACGTAAACCAGTATATTTGGGATAAGGTGCTTCAGGCCAGGAAATTAACAAGAACGGAATTGGGAGTACTGGATAGTGCAAGCTGCAAGTTTTCGTACGTTACTGTTCACGAACTTGGTTAAATGCAATTATTTGACATTCATTGACGAAATTTTGTCACCACATAAAATCAATTTTCTTGTAGTGCATTCACTTCGTATACCTCGAAGCGTTGAGTAGTCTCGCAAAAGGTCAATTGATCGGAACGAATCACATTTTCCTCCAACAAAATAAACTGCAAATTACACACAATCGAAATAATTTGGTTCGATCATTGGGTTACTAACATCCGAGAGTTTTTTTGCAGGTCTGATGCGACAAAGTGAGCAGTTCGAATTATGTGATTGGACTCGGGACGAGATCCATGAACAGTAAAGGGACATGTATAACAGCATGCCGCCGCTCTTTCCCCTGGACCTTGATATGGGATACGTAACCTAGCAACTAATGACTCGCATCTAGCCTCCAAACCTGAAAAATCAAGGATTCGGCTTCTCTCTGCTATCCTAAGCCGGACTACAAGAAACAGTCTCATCTCAAGCTCGCTCATCACAAAAATCAATATATTGTCCAAATTTGTTAACGACCATGGGTGATAAGATCGTCTATTTCTACCGGCTATAGTCTTTTAGCAAATCTAAAAGTATTTTGGATGGTTGAAATCGCATGTGTATCCAATACAAGTTCTGGAGTAACCATATCCACAAATGAAAAGCAAGGAAATAGACAAGATGAAACGGGAAACACAAAGATGAGAAGCAAGATAAATTTTTCGGTGCCGGGTGGGTGTATCCCACGTGGTACCCGCTCGGCACATTCAGGTTGCCTAATACATTTTTGGAGGCTCGGATTGAAACCTTCTCTCTCCTCTCACACCAACACTTTCTCTCTAAATTTCTCTTTCCAAATTCGAGCCTTCCAAAAATGCAATGGATGAATCAGATGCGCTGGATGGGCACCACGTGGTACCCACCCGGCACTGGAATTTTTTCCTGAGAAGCACTAATCAGAGAGTAGCATATCCACAAATGAAAAGCAAGGAAATAGACAAGATGAAACGGGAAACACAAAGATGAGAAGCACTATAAATTTTTCGGTTTCGGGTGGGTGTATCCCACGTGGTACCCACCTGGTACCCGCTCAGGACCTTTATTACATTGCACCACTGACCACACATTTCTTCTTTGGACCCATTATAGCATTTGGAGCTCAAGACAAACCTCACTTAACTGGACAGTGAGTATTCTCAAACATCAATGGAAGCAATGATGAGCCTCCATTCACAGCTCTAGCAGTACTTGCCTAAAAAAAAATAAGCAACAAATTTTAGAGAAGACAAATCCAAATGGCTTAATTTATTTTTGCGTGCAATTTCATCCCCTCTCGATCGATCGAATGTTGACCTTGAAGGCTTCCTACACAGTGAAACCATTGGAGCCGTCACCAACAGGGCTCATTTACCTATCAGATTTTGATCGAAGCATTACTCAAGCACCTACAGTCTACTTCTATAGACCCATCAGCTAGTGATCACTTACTAAACCCAAAAATCCTCAAAAACTCCCTAGGCAAAGCACTCACCATATTTTACCCACTCACGGGACGCCTCCAAAGGACCGGAAGGGGCTGCCTCGAGGTCAACTGCAACTCAATGGGCGCGCTGTTTTTGGAAACAAAGTCGGAGGTTAAAATCAGCGTCTTTGGAGACTTCACTCCGACATCAGAAACTAGAGCTCTGATACCATCTGTAGACTACAATAAGCCTATTGATGAGTTGCCATTGCTTTTGGTGCAAGTAACAAATTTTAGTTGTGGTGGAATTAGTCCTGGCTTGGGCATATCACATGTGCTTGCCGACGGCCGATGTGCAGCTCACTTTGTTTCTGAGTGGGCGAGGATTGCCCGCGGCGAGGAACCTGAAAACTTACCGTTTCTTGATCGGACGATACTGAAATTGGAGGAGGATGATCTGACACTGCCGAGATTTGATCACTTGGAGTTCGGCAAACCATCAATGTTGATTGGCCAAACGAATAACTTAGAAGAGCAGAAGAAGGAAACAACCGTGGTGATGTTGAAATTGAGCAAAGAACATATTCAAAAGCTGAAGAAAGACGCTAATGAGTTCCCAAGTGTTTACACTAGTAGCCTTTCACCAGATATATGACATGATCCCGTGAGGTTTATTGGGTGGTCTTGGCCAACACCGCGTGGTGCTCAACAAGAGTTTGAGACACTGTCAAGTGGTGTCCGAGGGCATGAAATAATTAAATATATGTGTGGTGTCGAGAGGTGTTGGCCACCATGCGGAGTTGCCTTGAGACAACTGAATAATTACTCTTATTTTTGTCTTTTTTAATCATTTGACTTTCTTCATTAAAGTTTGTCATCAATCATTTTGTATTGACGGGAGGAATAAAAAATAAAAAAAATAGATCAAATTTGAAAATCTCAACCAACAAAAAAATTTACAAGGGCGTAGCACTATATATGTTGTTTAGCTTAACTGTTGGGATTGTTTGATAACTTAATACTGAATGAATTAGTAGTAACTAATAAGTGATTGAATATGTTTGATAATCACATTTAATAATGCTTAAAAAGATTAAGTACCTTTTAAAATATTGGTTAAAAAGTTATAAAAATTAAAGTACATTTGAGCTACTTAATTTTAGCTGAATTTATGAAAACTTGCATTTAACCATTTCCTCCACCATTCCCCTCCATACCACTATCACCATAATCGCCATCACCACTAGTACCACCACAACCATCATCATCTCCAACACTACCACCACCACCACCACTCCTCCACAACCATCACTCAACCACTGCCCCCACAATCACCACTGCTACCACAATCACCACGGCCACCCTACTACTACCGTTACTCCACCATCACCCCCACACTCACCATGCCACAACAACAAACCACTCCACCGCCACCGCCACCGCCACACCACGACCACCATCACTCCAACACAAACTCACCACCACTCTAGTCATCATCTCCAGCACCCTCACCACTCCACTGTTGCCACTCCACCACCACCACTACCACTTCACACTACCACTGCCCTCACAATCACCACACCACCACCACAATCACCACTCTACCACCGCCGCCACAATCACCACTCCAACGTCGCGCCACTATAATCACTACTCCACTACCACAAATATATGGTAACCATTAGTAATTAAAATTAAAAGAGAATCACAATAATTAATGGAACTAAAATTAATTAATCATTTGTTTTCATTCAATGCTTAATATGTTTATGAAACAGCTTTTAAATTTAAAAACTTCAGCATCCAGCTTTCAGTTCCAATTTTTAGATCTTAAATTTTCAGCTTTCAATTTTTCGTTTATCAAACACCACCTTTGATTTTTGCATATAAGTTTCCTTCTTTCTGTTTCTCAATTCTCGGAATTCATTTTCATTCAGTGAAAGGAGTAGAAAATCTTAATAGAACATATGGGGGGGAAATTTCAAATAATGCCTTTTGAGTTTGAACTTAATTTTGTCTTTTTTTAACAAGTGGTCCGTTTTTTTCACTTTCCGACTCTCGTCGAGAGTCTCAAGACAATCATTTATACGAAATTTCATTTGACCTAAAACTACACAGAGCAAATTAAAAAGTTGAGGAGCAAAGCTAAAGAGTGTGATACTATGATGAAACCTCTTGTTACCAGGTATGAGGTTATGACTGCACACCTGTGGAGGTGCATGTGCATCCAAGGCAAGGCTGCATGAAATCGAGCAACTAACAAGCGTGCCAGTTCCCGTGGATTTTCACAGCCGGATGGTACCACCAATACCAAAGCACTATTCTGGGAATGCAGTCTTTCCGATGAGAGCAACAACCACCTCAGGAGAGCTGTTGTTGAAGCCGTTACGATATGGCTGTAGCAAGATAAGGGAAGCCATAGAGAAGGTAACCGACGAGTACGTATGGTCATCTCTAGCTTACTTGAAAAGGGAAATGGATTTGTCCAAGTTCAGGTACTCTCATGTCGTGGGATCTACACAAGCAGCTTTCCTTGGCAACCCGAACATTGCAATCACTAGTTGGATCAGGTTGCCTTTGTGTGGTGTTGATTTTGGATGGGGGAAGGAAATTTACATGGGACCCAGAACGATTGCGTTTGAAGGGAAGTCATTTATATTTCCCAACCATGATGAAGATGGTTCTTTCGACGCCCCGTTTCGGTTGCAGGTTGAACATATGGATGCCTTCAAGAAGTTCTTCTATGAGAATACCAGAGGGTGCCTCAATGTTTACTGTTATATATAAACTAGAATCTACGAAGTACAACTAAATAAAGGCCCCATGTCGTAGATTGCCTAGCTAGACTAGTAGTAGCATTTTTTGGTTCCTTTAAAATATGGATGCTCTCCCTGGAACATGATATAGGACATTAAGCAAAGATCAGAAACTATTTATTTCCCTGGAACATGATATATATGGGACATATAACATGGCAATTAATACCTTGCATCTAACCTCCAAACATGAAAATCCAGGATCCGAATTCTCTTAGCCATCCAAACCCTGAATACAAGCAACAGTTGCATCTCAGGCTCGCCCATCTCAACAATCAATATTCCAAGTTTGTTAACGACTTTGGCTGATAAGTAGCGCCGATCCAAAGGTATTTGAGGCATGAAGCAGAAGTCCTAATAGGGGCCATTTATCTCTGCATACTCATCTTTGAACAAAATTTTGCAAAAAATTGAGGAAAACTTAAGGTGTGGAGATTCGAATCTAGTTCCTACAGCATCCAAAGAACCTAAGCTTCTGAAGTATCCAAAAAACCTAAGCTGCCACACCACAAAGGAGATGTTACTTGAAATCAACTAGAACTCATTATTTAAAACTATAAAATTTATATTTTGGAGCCCTCCTCGGGCCAAAAAAATTGGGGGCCGGAAGCAACGGCTTCCCCTCTAAGCCGGCTTTGTTGATAAGAGTATATTTCTACCAGCCAAAGTCTTTTAAAAAATATAGTATAAAAGTATTTTGGAGGGTCGAAATTGCATGGATTTTCTCAAACCAGATTGTGTGCAGTAGCCGTATCCGAAAATGAGAATCATGGAAATGGACAAAATGAAATGGGAAGGCCTAGGTGGCACAAAGAGACTAGTCACTTTGATTTTTCACAAGAATATTTGATAATTTACAACCAAATTTTGCTATTTTGATCCTACAAAACATCTCTAAATTGCCGCAACTTGTTTTAAATGCATAAAAATTTCAAGCGTTTTCTTCTTTTCAAGAGTTGATAGTGCTAGAAATGAGACTATCATGTATTATTTTTCAAATATAACAACTCTTTTGGGGCCAATTATGAGGCAAAAATGAATTATTAGTGCATTTCAATCTTATAATTAACCTCTTAATTTAGTTATTTTTGCACTTGTGAAATATATTACATATGAATCTAATTTTTAACTCTACTAAACAAAATTCTTGGCTCCGCCCTTAGATATAGACAAAAAATGGAGTGTGGATGATTAAAATAATGTACTACTTTGGCAGTTAAAATAATACTCCCTCCGTTCCATTTTTATTGTCAATTTTTTAATTGTGTGTCATTTTTTAATTACTTATATATTTTAATTTATAATATTAAAAATTCATATTATAAAATTAATTGAGATTTATCAAACAAAATTTATATTATATATTTTTTAAGATCTACATAAAAAAATATATAAGCAAAGATAAAATAATAATAATAATAATAAATAATGAAATGGGACGGAGGGAGTATCGGAAAAGACCCAATAGTCCTAGACGAGTCACGACAGTTCGGCTGATGAAAATGACCGAAGAGGACCCTCTTCTTTTGAATTTAACAAAATGACAACGAAAGGCCAAATACAGGGAAAAAATGCACATATAAAAGCCTCACGTTTCTCCACTGTCTAGTGTACTCTCTCCCTCTACTCCTCTGGCTCCTTCGTCTTTTTCTTTCCCTGTTTCCCACTCTCTCTCTCTCTCTAAAAAAAACCCAAAGCTTTAATTATTGAGGGACCTTTAATTTTTCAATTGAGGGACCTTTACAATTGTGGGACCTTTAATTATTTCGTACAATGGACTCCATTATCTTAGCCAAAAGATTCTTTCAATTGTGGGACCTTTAATTATTTCGTTCACTGGACTCCATTATCTTAGCCAAAAGCTTCTTTCAATCGAAAATTTTTTCAATGCTGCTGAGTGGGTATATCTCACGTAGTACCTGCTTGGCGCATCCGAGCCGTCCGATACACTTTTGAACGATTCGAATTGAAACCCTCTCTCTTCTCTCACCCTAACACTTTCTCTCTCTTTTTTCTCTCTCCAAATCTGAGCCGTCCAAAAATGCAATGACCGGCTCGAATGCGCTGAGCAGGCACCACGTGATTCAGCACTGAAAAATTCTTCATTTCAATCTGTCCCTCCTTTTCTCTTTCGCCATTTTTTCAGCAACCGGTATGCTCTGGAAAACTCCAAGTCTTGAACTAAATCAGGAAACGTAAACCTAAATATTCAGGATAAGGCGCTTCAAGCCAGTAAATCTACAAGTTAATGTCTGCTGCGACAAAGTGAGCAGTTCGAATTATGGGATTGGACTCGGGATGAGATCCATGAACAGTAAAGGGACATCTACAACAGCATGCCGCCGCTCTTTCCCCTGGACCTTGATATGGGATATATAACCTGGCAACTAATGACGCGCATCTGACCTCCAAACATGAAAAATCAAGGATTTGGCTTCTCTCTGCTATCCTAATTAACCGGGACTACAAGAAACAGTCGCATCTCAAGCTCGCCCATCACAGAAATCAATATATTGTCCAAATTTGTTAACAACTATGGCTGATATCAGATCGTCTATTTCTACTGGTTATAGTCTTTTAACAAATCTAAAAGTGTTTTGGATGGTTGAAATAGCATGGGTTTCCGATACAAGTTCGGAGTAACCGTATCCACAAATGAAAAGCAAGGAAATAGACAAGATGAAATGGGAAACACAAAGATGAGAAGCACTAATCAGAGAGTAGCGTATATAGTACATTGCAGGAACCTTTATTACATACACCACACATTTCTATTTTTGACTCATTATAGCATGTGGAGCTGAAGGAAACCGGGGGCGTGCTGTGCACCATCCGGACCATCCTTCTTGACAATAAACGATCCAGATTTAAAAAATAAAACAAACTTTTTTAGGAATGAGTTTCCTTAAAAGAATTTTTTTTAAAATTTAGACCATCCAAAATATTTTTAGACCGTTGAAATCGCACAACACCGTGCTACAGCATGCCCCTGATTGGGAGCTGAAGACAAACTAGCAATAATTAAAGAGTACATATATAGCACATTTCAGGGACCTTTATTACATTGCATCACACATCTCTTCTTTTGACCCATTATAGCATGTGAAGCTCAAGACAAACTACAACTAACTTGAGCGCTCTCTCTCTCTCTCGATCTCGATCTCTCGAGAATGTTGACCTTGAAGGCTTCCTACACAGTGAAACCATTGGAGCCGTCACCAACAGGGCTCCTTTACCTATCAGATTTTGATCTAAGCGTTGCTCTAACTCACGCTCCTCTAGTCTACTTCTATAGACCCATCAGTGGTCACTTACTAAACCCAATAGAAATCCTCAAAAACTCCTTAGGCAAAGCACTCACCATATTTTACCCACTCGCCGGACGCCTCCAAAGGGCCGGAAGTGGCCGTCTCGAGGTCAACTGCAACTCTATGGGCGCGCTGTTTTTGGAAACAGAGTCGGAAGCAAAAATCAACGACTTTGGAGACTTCACTCCGACATCAGAAACTAGAGCTCTTATACCATCTGTAGACTACAATAAGTCTATTGATGAGTTGCCATTGCTTTTGGTGCAAGTAACAAATTTTAGTTGCGGTGGAATTAGTCTTGGCTTGGGCATATCCCATGTGCTTGTCGACGGCCGATGTGCAGCTCACTTTGTTTCCGAGTGGGCGAGGGTTGCCCGGGGTGAGGAACTTGGAAATTTACCGTTTCTTGATCGGACGGTATTGAAATTGGAGGAGGATGATCTGACACTGCCGAGATTTGATCACTTGGAGTTCCGCAAACCGCCGATGTTGATTGGCCAAACGAATAACTTAGAAGAGCAGCAGAAGGAAACGACTGTGGTGATGTTGAAATTGAGCAAAGAGCAAATTAAAAAGCTGAAGAAAGAGGCTAATGAGTTCCCAAGTGTTTACACTAGTAGTAAGCCTTTCACCAGGTATATGAAATGATCCCGTGTGGTTTATTGGGTGGTCTTGGCCACCGCCACGTAGTGCCCAACAAGAGTTTGGGGCACCGCCAAGTGATGTCCCAGCCCCAAGGGCATAGAATAATTGCTCCTCGATCAACACCACACATTTATGTGAAGTTCACTTCTAAGTGTATGGAGTCTATGGACTCTAAATATATGTGTGGTGTTGAGAGATATTGGGCCACGACGCGACAGTGTCCTAAACGACTGAATAATTACTCTTATTTTTGTTCTTTTTTAATCATTCGACTTTTTCTTATTAAAGTTTGTCCTAATTCATTTTGTATTGACCGGAGGAATAAAAAATTAACAAAACATAGATTAAATTTGGAAAACTCCACCAACGAGCTTAAATTTGTGTTGTTGGTTGGATTCTTTCATCCAACCTTTGGGTGGATTCCCCTCCCCCTTTCCCCACTCGATGTACCCTTTGTCGAATTTCTAATAAATTTTATTGCTGATCAAAAAACAAAAACTACAGGAAGAGCAAATTAAAAAGTTGAAGAGCAAAGCTAATGAGTGTGATTAATTCTATGATGAAACCTCTTGTTACCAGGTATGAGGCTGTGACTGCACACATATGGAGGTGTTCATCCAAGGCAAGGCAGCACGAAATTGAGCAACTAACAAGTGTGCGGGTTGGAGTGGATTTTCACAGCAAGATGGTACCGCCATTGCCAAAGCACTATTTCGGGAATGCAGTCTTACCGATGAGAGCAACAACCACCACAGGAGAGCTGTTGTCAAAGCCGTTAGGATATGGCTGTAGCAAGATAAGGGAAGCCATAGAGAAGGTAACAGATGAGTACGTAAGGTCATCTCTAGCTTACTTGAAAAAGGAAAAGGATTTGTCCAAGTTCAGGTACTCTCATGTCGTGGGATCTACCCAAGGAGCTTTCCTTGGCAACCCGAACATTGTAATCACTAGTTGGATCAGGTTGCCTTTGAGTGGTGTTGATTTTGGATGGGGAAAGGAAATTTACATAGCACCCGGAGCAATTGCATTTGACGGGAGGTCGTTCATATTTTCCAGCCGTGATGAAGATGGTTCTTTCGACGCCCCATTCCGGTTGCAGGTTGAACATATGGATGCCTTCAAGAAGTTCTTCTATGAGAATATCATGATTTCAAGTTTGTGATGATTATGTTATAAACTAGAATCTATGAAGTACAACTAAATAAAAGCCCATATCGTAGATTGCCTAGCTAGACTTTGTGCTATTATGTGGTTTTTCAAGTATGATGAAAGCAAATAAATGATTTCTATTCAATTGTTTAGCGTAAGTAACTTTCACACTGTAACCTGTTTGCCCCTCTCCTTCATATTGGTATATGAATTTTCTCTAGAAATTTCTGGATACCTTTTTGTAACCATAAGTTTTGTGTGATAAAATTGTTCATTGGAACGAATACAAGAATCATAAAGCTGGAAATTGGCAAAACAAATTATAGATTAATTCAAACCCTAACACAATAACACGCCTGCACGCACACAGAGAGTCATATAATTGCACATTCCACAGAATTGCAAGTAGACGCCTTGAATATTGATCATCCAGCATTTCGCACGCATACTTTTTTTTGGGTAACTCAGGATGTTCTGAGTAGCTTACGCGCACATCGGTTAATTTCTTGGGACTCAATACCAATGTCTATTGGCAGGGATTCTGATTAAAGCTGAGGCAAAACCCCGTATAAACTAGTCCTATAAGTGTTCGTAGCACCTGAGAGGTTTTGAATCTAAGACCTTAGGAAGAAGCAAACCAAAAGTCCCATTGGCGGAGCCAGAATTTGGGGTGAAGGGTGGCCGGCTTAAGAGAAAATTTTCGCTAAAAAATGTACCTGTGTAGATTTTGCTCTCTGAAGACTATAATAAAGTGGCGGAGCTCAACCATATATGCCGTAAAGCTAATAAGACAAACCGATATCTTTGCCAAAGCAGGTCTTGCACTGCCCTGGGTTTTTCCAGTTCTACCACCATTCTTAACGTTGTTGCTTTCAATTTCAAGATGACTATTGTAGGGGTTAAGTACCCCTTGGTAGTGTTGGTTTAATCTATTTTTGCCTTAGTGCTGCAAACAAACCAAGTTGCTTGCGAGCTTAATTTGGCTCGGCTTGTTAAGGCTTGGCTCGTTTAGTAATGTTGCTGAAATTGAGCTAGAGTTTTAGGCTTATTTAGTAAACTAGCCGAGCTCAACACTCAAAAACTCAGCTCAGCTCAACTAATTAAGTAATTAATCTTACCCAGCTCGTTCGTAAACGAGCCGAGCTCGAACTCAAATTTTTGAATTTTTTAGTAAACGAGCTGAACTCCAAATAAAGCTCAATTCGGCTTGTTTGCACCTAGTTTTGCCCTCTATATCAACAACAACAACAAAAATTCAATTGTAGGGTATTGGATGAAAAAGTGGATACTTAAGGGGTTCTGACTAGCTGGCCCAATTTTGTCGGCACCTACCCATCTAAGCCCACCACTTGTCAAACTCATTCCATATAAACCCTGTTTTAAGTGAACTACCAAAAACACCCCGCCTCATCGTTAACGGGTTCAGATAACAGATACTCATCGTCAACAGGAAAGAGAGAAGTCTCTCTCTCGACCCTCTCTCTCTTCCTCCTCCGACCCACCACCTCCACCACCACCACCGACCCACCCCCACCGCACCACCTTTCGCCTCTGTCTCCCACCGGCTCACCACCACAACACCGCCTCCCCTCTCCACCGGCAAAATCTACTCCAGGAATAGACCAGCCCTAGATCGTCGAACGCCGCAATCGATGGATCCAACGCCGCCCGCTGCATCTCCGCCACCCTCTCGCAGCTCCAAACAGGTGATGGAAACAGAGAAGACGAGCGTACTCTTCGGATCTTCTTCTGGATTTCAACCATGGAGGTCAAATCACCCTATAATGGATGTGAATTCTGGAGGTACCGCTTCTTGATGAGATCGGTGTCGTCGAAGTACTAATCGAGTTACAGGACGGCGTACCAGTTGCGGTGGTTGTTTATCCACTAACTGGACTGTCACACCCTAAAATGGTAAGTGACCGGCCGTGAACCATGAGACTAACCCATGGAACACGCAGCCTAAAAAGAAATTTAATTAAATTCCAAAGCAAAGAACTACCAAAACAGCCAACCACTTTTTTTTTATTAAAAACAACTCCAACCATTTAAGTTCAACAAAAAGCATGGGGCACAAACATCCCACGAACCAAATAATACCTAGTGATCCACCAATAATAAAAAGAATTCAATACTGACAAATGTTTCAAATGCGGAAGCGATTAATAAAATAAAAATATGATGAGACACCCTAAGGAGGTCAACCAAACTAAATCCCCGAGATGACACCAGAGTCCTCCTAATTGCCCAACTTGCCTGAAAAAGAAGTTGGAATAAACCCGTCAGCTGACGAGCTCAGTGAATGGCGAAGCATGTATATTAGAATAAGGTTCTGAAATAGAGATCAAAATAATTTACCATGTCAACATAATTTGGCATATGCGGTGAACAACAAAATAATCCATTAATCCAATTAACGATTCATTCGATAAGTCTTAATGGTGTTCTCAATCCAATCTCCAACAACAATGGGGAACCACAACCAAAATCAATAGTACCAAATGCCAGTGAATAAATATCTCAAAATTGGATCCAATATCGAATCTTAGGGTCACCACGAGTAGGCAGCCCGTGGAACTTTTCCCAAAGAACGATCCGGTCAATAACAACCGTTGAGCATTAGGGTCACCGGCTTAATCCGGTCTCTTCCCTAATGGCCAGAGTCACCCGCACACAGAGGATTAATTTCTCTGGACTTCAAAAATATGTTCTCATCAATATCCACAAAGTTTTCACCAAAAGATTATTTAAACAACAAATGGTTTCACCGATACCGCATGCCAATTTAATATAATCAAATATAAACAATATGTGTTTCCAATTTCAATAGTAAATTTCTCAAAATAACAATTTAAGAGACACAGGGAAGTTCGAAAGTACATAACATGCTTAACCACTCACCTGGGTCCAAAAAGTAATGCAACTCGAACACGCAAAAAGACTAACCTGTAAAAATAAAGCATATAAATTGACTAATTAATACATATCTATCACTGACCATTGAAGTAGAAGTATTATTAATTAGTAAAAGGCCCAAACCTAGAATCTAATCCTACGGTGTTAAACCAACAGTAGCAACAAAACCCAACTCTAACCTGCCACGCCACCACTTCTTCAACTCTCCCATAACAATTTTTAACTCCCAAAACCATTTAACTCCACTGCAAGTCTATAATTATAAATATTAAAATCCTCCCACAAACTCCAACCTATGGCACCTCTTGCACTGAGCCAACACATGCACCGCCGCACACCACTTCGCCAGACCCACGTCCGCCATGCACAATTTTAGACACCTGGTCTCACATCCATATCACACGCATCTCCACTACTCCATATTTCAATAGGATTAAAAGAAAAACCACTGGTGCCAAAAGAATGGAACCCAATTAACCTCTCAGTAATTCCATTGTTTTATACCTTCCAAAAGTCAAACTTTACCTCAACTTACGAACGGCAAAGAATGGAAAAAGGAACAAGAATAAAGGGTTCAAGAATCTCTTACCCGATTGATCACAAAGCCACCAAACCTTTGATTGCCTTTTCTCTCTCTCTTTTCCTCTTTCTCACAAAGTTCTCTCAATCTCTTGTCACAAACGTTCTCTTCAAATAAGAACCCTACTTTGTCAAAATATCTCCTAACGAGTAACTTTATAAAACTACCCACTAATCACGAACACCCAAAATTATAGCCTTCTAGTTAAACAAAATATTTAAAATTCTAACTGAGGTAAAAAATTGAATTACTATGGTTAATCAAGCTCATACCCTTGTAGTTATAATAACTCCTTCTGTTTGGTTTTTAAAGAGAATAAGAAGTCAAAAAAAGAAAGAAGAAGAGAGGTTTTTACTTTGTTTTTTGATTTTTCGTATTCCGACTCGTATACTTGAACTTTAAAATACTGTAGTGGTTGAAACAAAGAGTTGCAAAAGAGTGGCACCCGAAATTCCTACAAGTTTTCTTTGGAATTTGTATTTTAGAATAGGTGTGAATTCTTTATTTTGGGATGTGAATTCTGTCTTTTTTAAAGGTGTGAATTCTTCATTTGAGTGTGAATTGCGTCTTTTTGAATGTATGAATTCTTAATTTGAGGATATGAATTCTGCTGATGCTAGATGAAGTGTGAATTGTGTAATTTTTATTTTATTTTTCAAAGATTTCAATTCTTAGGGATGTGAAGTTTTTATTTCGATCTGAATTCTGTATTTTTCGAACGTGTGATTTCTTCATTTAGGTGTGAATGTGAATTTTTCATTTCGGTCTGAATTTTGTATTTTTTGAACGTGTGAATTCTTCATTTAGGTGTGAATTCTGGAGGGCATGAATTCTACAAATATACGTGAATTCTGCAAATATGATTTTGAATTTGGGAGAATTTGATGGTTAAATGGTTTCAGTTTTCTCATTGCAGAGAGATTTGATGGTTTGAGACAATTAAACTGTACAAAATGCAGAATTCACAAGTCCCAAAATGCAGAATTCACATGTTCAAAAGACAGAATTCACCCTTGATCCAAGGATGTGAATTCTGTAAACGGTGTGAATTCTTAGGGGTGTGAATTTTGGGCGGAGTGTGAATTCTTGGGGGTGTGAATTTTGGGCGGTGTGAATTCTTGGGAGTGTGAAAGGGATGTGAATTTTGGAGGGTGTGAATGCTGGGGGGTGTGAATTCCGTGGGGTGTGAATTTTGGAGGGTGTAAATACTGGGGAGTGTGAATTCCGTGGGGTGTGAATTTTGGGCGAGGTGTGAATTCTGGGAGGTGTGAATTCTTGGGGTGTGAATTATGGGAGGTGAATTTTTGGGGTAAGAAAAGTGAGAGGGGTAAAATAGTAAAAGCATCTTTAAAAAGGATCTAGATGGAATAGCATTTTAAAAAAGGGTTTGGATGGAACCCTATATAAAATTTGGGACCGGCCAAAAATTTCCCCGATACTTAAAGGTGTAATTCTTCAATTGTGGCCAGTTAGTAGACATACAAAACCTTGAAAAAATCTGGGATGACAAAGTACTGGGGTAGAGCAGAGGTTTTATAGAGTCATGCCCCCACTCCACCACCACCACTGCCCTCACAATCACCACACCACCACCACAATCACCACTCTACCACCGCCGCCACAATCTCCACTCCATCGTTGGGCCACTACAATCACTACTCCACTACCACAAATACATGGTAACCATTAGTAATTAAAATTAAAAGAGAATCACAATAATTAATGGAACTTAAATTAATTCATCATTTGTTTTCATTCAATGCTTAATATGTTTATGAAACAGCTTTTAAATTTAAAAACTTTAGCATCCAGTTTTCAGTTCCAGTTTTTAGTTCTTAAATTTTCAGCTTTAAGTTTTTCGTTTATCAAACACCACCTTCGATTTTTGCATATAAGTTTCCTGCTTCTTTCTGTTTCTCAATTCTCGGAATTCATTTTCATTCAGTGAAAGGAGTAGAAAATCTTAATAGAACATATGGGGGGAAAATAAAATCTACTAAAGCTAAAAATAGTTCAAATAATGCCTTTTGAGTTTAAACTTAATTTTGTCTTTTTTTAAGAAGTGGTCCGTTTTTTTCACTTTCCGATTCTCGTTGAGAGTCTCGAGACAATCATTTATACGAATTTCATTTGACCAAAAACTACAGAGAGCAAATTAAAAAGTTGAGGAGCAAAGCTAATGAGTGTGATACTAATGAAACCTCCTGTTACCAGGTATGAGGCTATGACTGCACACCTGTGGAGGTGTGCATCCAAGGCAAGGCTGCATGAAATCGAGCAACTAACAAGCGTGCGCGTTCCCGTGGATTTTCACAGTCGAATGGTACCGCCATTGCCAAAGCACTATTTCGGGAATGCAGTCTTTCCGATGAGAGCAACAACCACCTCAGGAGATCGAGCTGTTGTCAAAGCCGTTAGGATATGGTTGTAGCAAGATAAGGGAAGCCATAGAGAAGGTAACCCACGAGTATTTATGGTCATCTCTAGCTTACTTGAAAAGGGAAAATGATTTGTCCAAGGTCAGGTACTCGCATGTCGTGGGATCTACTCAAGCAGCTGTCCTTGGCAACCCGAACATTGCAATCACTAGTTGGATCGGGTTGCCTTTGTGTGGTGTTGATTTTGGATGGGGAAAGGAAATTTACATGGGACCCGGAACGACTGCGTTTGACGGGAAGTCGTTTATATTCCCCAACCGTGATGAAGATGGTTCTTTCAACGCCCCATTTCGGTTGCAGGTTGAACATATGGATGCCTTCAAGAAGTTCTTCTATGAGAATACCTGAGGGTGCCTCAATGTTTACTGTTATATATAAACTAGAATCTACAAAGCACAACTAAATAAAAGCCCCATGTCGCAGATTGCCTAGCTAGACTTTGTGCTATTATGTGGTTTTTCAAGCTTGATGAAAGCAAATTAACTGTTTTCTGTTCGACTCTTCAGCATAAGTAACTTCACACTGTAATCTGTTTGCCCCTCAAAATCATGGGTTTTGACCACTTCCATTCCTTCTTTATTTCAACTGAACGCTCACAGTTTTCCTTCTTTTTAACTTCAAACCAAACCGAGCCTTAAGTCCCAATCACTTGGAGTAGGCTACATGAATCCTTTTCCTCCATTGAGCTCTGTCAAGAGCCATTTGTTCACACAAACCTACTATAATCATATCGTTGCGTACCACAGCATCTACTGTCAATCTAGGTCTACCCCTCCTTGTAGCATTGCTATCCAAAGGTATCATATCTGCTCACTTCAATTCAATTTTCTCAGGATTAATTTTTCTACACAACTTTCCTAACAACTTAATAGAGCCTTGAGATGGTGCAGCAGTTCGTCTTTAGGAAGCCGGAAGGATCAACGAGTACGTTGATTTTAAGAAGGCGCTTTGCATAGTAAATAATAGTAGTAGGATTAGCTCCGGTCCCCTTTGGTTTCTGCAAACAGATATCTAGACTGGTAGTAGTATTTTTTGGTTCCTTTAAAATATGGCTGCTCTCCCTGGAACATATTATAGGACATTAAGCAGGGATCAGAAACTATTTCTTTCCCTGGAACATGATATATATGGGACATATAACATGGCAATTAATACCTTGTATTTAACCTCCAAACATGAAAATCAAGGATCCGAATTCTCTTAGCCATCCAAACCCGGAGTACAAGGAACAGTTGCATCTCAGGCTTGCCCATCTTAACAATCAATATTTCAAGTTTGTTAATGACTTTGGCTGATAAGCAGCGCCGACCCAAAGGTATTTGGGGCATGAAGCAGAAGTCCTAATAGGGGCCATTTATCTCGGCATACTCATCTTTGAACAAAATTTTGCAAAAAATTGAGGAAAACTTAAGGTGTGGAGATTCGAATCTAGTTCCTAAAGCATCCAAAGAACCTAATGCCTTGTTCACTTCACTATTCTACTCAAAAAATATTTCTCAACTCAATCATTACCCTCATTTCTCTCTCTATTTCTCTCCACTTTTTACCTGTGTCCAATCATTACTCTTATTTCTCTCTCCACTCATTATCTAAAAACACTATACTCAAATCACAAACCAAACAAAGCATAAGCTTCTGAAGTATCCAAAAAACCTAAACTGTCACACTACCAAGGAGATGTTATTTGAAATCAACTAGAACTCCTCATTATTTAAAACTATATAATGTATATTTTGGAGCCCTCCTCAGGCCAAAAAAAGCCGGAAGCGACAGCTTCCTCAGCTTCCCCTTTAAGCCGGCTCTGTTGATAAGAGTGTATTTCTACCAGTCAAAGTCTTAAAAAATACAGTATAAAAGTATTTTGGAGGGTCGAAATTGCATGGGCTTTCTAGAATCAGATTGTGTGGAGTAGCAATATCCGAAAATGAGAAGCATGGAAATGGACAAAATGAAATGGGAAACACAAAGATGAGAAGCAAGAAAGTGTAGCACATATATAGTACTCCCATTGAGGGACCTTTATTTCGTTCAGTGGATTCCATTATCTTAGCCAAAAGCTTCTTTCAATCAAGAAATTTTTCAGTGTTGTACAGGTATATCCCACGTGGTATTCGATTGGTGCATCCGAGCCATCCGATACACTTTTGGACGGCTCGAATTAAAACCCTCTTTCTCCTCTCACCCTAACACTTTCTCTCTCCAAATCCGAGCCGTCCAAAAATACAATGGACGGCTCAGATGCACTGAGTGGGTACCACGTGGTACCCACTCGGCACTGAAAAATTCTTTCTTTCAATCCGTCCCTCCTTTTCTCTTCTCCATTTTTTTAGCAACCGGTATGCGCCCGAAAACTCCCAGTCTTGAAGTAAATCAGGCAACGTAAACCTGTAGATTCAGGATAAGGCGCTTCAAGCCAGTAAATCTACGAGTTAATGTCTGCTTCGACAAAGTGAGCAGTTCGAATTATGTGATTGGACTCGGGACGAGATCCATGAATAGTAAAGGGACATCTACAACAGCATGCCGCCGCTCTTTTCCCTGGACCTTGATATGGGATATATAACCTGGCAACTAATGACTTGCATCTGACCTCCAAACATGAAAAATCAAGGTTTTGGCTTCTCTCTGCTATCCTAACCGGGGCTACAAGAAACAGTCGCATCTCAAGGTCGCCCATCACAGAAATCAATATATTGTCCAAATTTGTTAACGACTATGGCTGATATAAGATCGTCTATTTCGACCGGTTATAGTCTTTTAACAAATCTAAAAGTATTTTCGATGGTTGAAATAACATGGATATCCAATACAAGTTCTGGAGTAACTGTATCCACAAATGAAAAGCAAGGAAATAGACAAGATGAAATGGGAAACACAAAGATGAGAAGCACTAATCAGAGAGTAGCATGCATAGTACATTGCAGGAACCTGTATTACATAGCACCACACATTTCTTCTTTTGACCCATTATTGCATATGGAGCTGAAGGAACCCGGGGGCGTGCTATGCACCATCCGGACCGTCCTTCTTGACAACAAACGGTTCAGATTGTAAATAAAAAAAAAACTTTTTTAGGAAAGAGTTTTTTTTAAATCTAAACCATTCAAAATGCTTTTGGACCGTTGAGATCGCACAACACCGTGCTACAGCACTCCCCCGGATTGGGAGCTGAAGACAAACAAGCAATAATTAGAGAGTAGCATAAATAGCACATTTCAGGGACCTTTATTACATTGCACCACACATTTCTTCTTTTGACCCATTATAGCATGTGAAGCTCAAGACAAACTACAACTAACTTGAGCTCTCTCTCTCTCGATCTCTCGAGAATGTTGACCTTGAAGGCTTCCTACACAGTGAAACCAATGGAGCCGTCACCAACAGGGCTCCTTTACCTATCAGATTTTGATCTAAGCGTTGCTCTAACTCACGGACCTGTAGTCTACTTCTATAGACCCATCAGTGGTCACTTACTAAACCCAATAGAAATCCTCAAAAACTCCCTAGGCAAAGCACTCACCATATTTTACCCACTCGCCGGACGCCTCCAAAGGACCGGAAGGGGCCGTCTCGAGGTCAACTGCAACTCCATGGGCGCGCTGTTTTTGGAAACAGAGTCGGAGGCTAAAATCAGCGACTTTGGAGACTTCACTCCAACATCAAAAACTAGAGCACTGATACCATCTGTAGACTACAATAAGCCTATTGATGAGTTGCCATTGCTTTTGGTGCAAGTAACAAATTTTAGTTGTGGTGGAATTAGTCTTGGCTTGGGCATATCCCATGTGCTTGTCGACGGCCGATGTGCAGCTCACTTTGTTTCCGAGTGGGCGAGGATTGCCCGCGGTGAGGAACCTGAAAATTTACCGTTTCTTGATCGGACTGCACTGAAACTGGAGGAGGATGATCTGACACCGCCGAGATTTGGTCACTTGGAGTTCGGCAAACCACCGATGTTGATTGGCCAAAAGAATAACTTAGAAGAGCAGAAGAAGGAAACGACTGTGGTGATGTTGAAATTGAGCAAAGAGCAAATTAAAAAGCTGAAGAAAGAGGCTAATGAGTTCCCAAGTGTTTACACTAGTAGTAAGCCTTTCACCAGGTATATGATATGATCCCGTGTGGTTTATTGGTTGGTCTTGGCCACCACCGCGTAGTGCCCAACAAGAGTTTGGGGCACCGCCAAGTGATGTCCCAGCCCCAAGGGCATAGAATAATTGCTCCTCGATCAACACCACACATTTATGTGAAGTTCACTTCTTAATGTATGGACTTTAAATATATGTGTGGTGTTGAAAGATATTGAGCCACCACGCGGCAGTGCCCTAAACGACTGAATAATTACTCTTATTTTTGTCCTTTTTAATTATTCGACTTTTCTTATTAAAGTTTGTCAAAATTCATTTTTTGTATTGACGAGAGGAATAAAAAATTAACAAAACATAAATCAAATTTGGAAAACTCCACCATTGAGTTTAAATTTGCGTTGTTGGTTGGATCCTTTCATCCAACTTTTGAGTGGATTCCCCTCTCCTTTTCCTCACTCGATGTCCCCTTTGTCGAGTTTCTAATAAATTTCATTGCTGATCAAAAAATAAAAACTACAGGAAGAGCAAATTAAAAGTTGAAGAGCAAAGCTAATGAGTGTGACTAATTCTATGATGAAACCTCTTGTTACCAGGTATGAGGCTGTGACTGCGCACATGTGGAGGTGTACATCCAAGGCAAGGCTGCACGAAATCGAGCAACTAACAAGTGTGCGGGTTGGCGTGGATTTTCACAGCCGGATGGTACCGCCATTGCCAAAGCACTATTTCGGGAATGCCGTCTCACCGATGAGAGCAACAACCACCTCAGGAGAGCTGTTGTCAAAGCCGTTAGGATATGGCTGTAGCAAGATAAGAGAAGCCATAGAGAAGGTAACAGACGAATACATAAGGTCATCGCTAGCTTACATGAAAAGAGAAAAGGATTTGTCCAAGTTCAGGTACTCTCATGTGGTGGGATCTACCCAAGGAGCTTTCCTTGGCAACCCGAACATTGTAATCACTAGTTGGATCAGTTTGCCTTTTTGTGGTGTTGATTTTGGATGGGGAAAGGAAATTTACATAGCACCCGGAGCGATTCCGTTTGACGGGAGGTCGTTCATACTTCCCAGCCGTGATGAAGATGGTTCTTTCGACGCCCCATTCCGGTTGCAGGTTGAACATATGGATGCCTTCAAGAAGTTCTTCTATGAGAATATCATGATTTCAAGTTTGTGATGATTATGTTATAAACTAGAATCTATGAAGTACAACTAAATAAAAGCCCCATATCGTGGATTGCCTAGCTAGACTTTGTGCTATTATGTGGTTTTTCAAGTTTGATGAAAGCAAATAAATGTTTTCTATTCAATTGGTTTTTCAAGTAACTTTCACACGGTAAATTGTTTGCCCCTCTCCTTCATATTGGTATATGAATTTTCTCTAGAAATTCCTAGATACCTTTTTGTAGCCATAAGTTTTGTGTGATAAAATTGTTCATTGGAACTAATACAAGAATCATAAAGCTGGAAATTGGCAAAACAAATTATAGATTAATTCAAACCCTAACACAAGAGCACGCGCGCACGCGCGCACGCGCGCAGAGTCATATAATTGCACATCCCACAGAATTGCAAGTAGAGGGCTTGAATATTTGATCATCCAGCAATTCACACGCATACTTTTGTTTTTTTTGGGGTAACTCGGGATGTTCTGATTAGCTTACACGCACATCGGTTAATTTCTTGGGACTCAATACCAATGTCTATTGGCGGGGATTCTGATTAAAGCCGAGGCAAAACGCCGTATAAACTGGTCCTATGAGTGTTCATAGCACCTCAGAAGTTTTAAACCTAAGACTTTAGAAAAAAGCAAACTAAAAGTCCCATTGGCGGAGCCAGAATATGGGGTGAAGGGTGGCCGGCTTAATAGAGAATTTTCACTAAAAAATGGAGTACTACCTGTGTAGCTTTTGCTCCCTGAAGACTATTATAAAGTGGCGGAACTCAACCATATCTGCCGTAAAGCTAACAGGACAAACCGATATCTTGGTCAAAGCAGGTCTTGCACTGCCCTGGGTTTTTCCGGTTCTACCATCATTCTTAACGTTGTTGCTTTTCAATTTGAGAATAAATTTTTTACACCGTCGGTGTAAACATTTGTTTCCTTCAAACTAATTGCATTGCAACACGTATCAAAACAGTGATCCAAATTAATTAACTATGGTGACGTGGCGCAATGCAATTAATTTGGAGGAAACAAATGTTTACACCAGTAGTATAAAAAATTTATTCTCTTTCAAAACAAGAAAACTATTGTAGGGGTTAAATACCCCTTGGTAGTGTTGGTTTAATATATTTTTGCCTTAGTGCTGCAAACGAACCGAGTTGTTTGCGAGCTTAACTTGGCTCGGCTTGTTAAGACTCGGCTCGTTTAGTAGTTGCTGAAATTGAGCTAGAGTTTTAGGCTCGTTTAATAAACCAGTCGAGTTCAACACTAAAAAACTCGGCTCAGCTCTACTAATAAATTAATCTGACTCGGCTCGTTCATTAACGGGCCGAACTTGAACTCAAATTTTTGACTTTTTTAGTACACGAGCCGAGTTCAAAATAAAGCTCGGTTCGGCTTATTTGCACCTAATTTTGCCCTCTATATCAACAATATATATATATGCAGTCGTAGGGTACTGGATGAAAAGTGGATACTTTTAAAGGTGTAATTCTGCAATTGTGGCTAGTTAGCAGACATACAAAACCTTGAAAAAATCTGGGATGACAAAGTACTAGGGTAGAGCAGAGGTTTTATAGAGTCGTCATCTTCAACCTCTTCAGCTCAATTCTGCTCTCTCTCTACTCTCTCTCCTCTACAGATATCGGACGCCAGCGACCCTGGCTTCCATAGCTTCCTTCTCTCCGAGCCCAAGAGCTCAATTCCACTCCCCATGGAAGAAACCCGCCAAAAATCTCCAATACCTAAAAAATCCCCTCATAACCCCTAACAACAACTCTCTGTCCATCCCAAACCCTAACAACAAAATTCTAAGCTCTTCTTCTTCCTTCCCTTGTTACCTCAAATTACCTTCACTGACTGCTTCAGTTCCCTCCCCCTTACGCCCCGTGTCCGATTCCACCGATGAGAGTTTCGTCGAAAACCCTAAGGGTTTCGATTCTTCCGACCAAATCCCAAATGGGTTTCCTAATTTGAAGCAAACTCCAAATGGGTTTGTGAATTTGAAGCCAATTCCTATTGGGTTGGAGGATTTGCAGACAATTCCAAATGGGTTTGATCGAATTTCAACCGGAGAATCGGTTAGTAGAGTATTTATTGAAGACCCGCCTTGGATTAGGTCTCTACTTACAAAGGTTTTCGACAAGAAGGCCGAAAGAATGCCGAAATTGGAAAAGGTAGAAGTTGGTAGGAAGAAGTATTCTGTGCTGATGAGGAGACAGATTAAGGCAGAGACCGAGGCATGGGAAAAGATGGTGCATGAGTACAAGGAGTTGGAGAGAGTCATGTGTGAGAAACAGTTGGCACCCAACTTGCCTTACGTGAAGAAGCTGTTTTTGGGTTGGTTTGAGCCTTTAAGGGCAGCAATTGCGGAAGAACAGAGGACGCACGAGTTGCAAAAGAGTCGTGGGCCGAAGTGGGCGCCGTTTATGGGCTTGTTAACGGCTGACAAGATGGCGGTTATTGTGATGCACAAGATGATGGCTACGTTGTTGAGTGGACAGCAGGGCCACGCGGTTCCAGTTGCTCACGCCGCCATTCAGGTTGGCGCTGGGATTGAGCAGGAGGTGAGTCTTGAATGTAGTCTTTTCATTAGTGCATGCAAACTGGAATCCTTGTATGATAGTTAGGATAATGCTATCTTCTTTACTCTGTCGAAGATGCAGTCATCAATTGTGGATACCTTGATATTACTTGTTTGTTTAATGTGTTTGGTTGGTTGAAAGTATTTGTTAAATGGATGGCAGTCGTCAAGTTCATGAGGAATTTGAGTCAATGGGTCAACCGTATTAGCAGGGGTAGAGTTAGGATTAACGTTCAAAAGGGTCAAAAACCTACATGGAGACATACTTGAGTAGTCTTCGTATGTAGTATTTGTAATTGAGAAATTATTTTTATATAATACCAACCCTGGCATCTTTTATAGGATGCGAATTGATCCACTAAACAACCCAACTGTTTATCGTGTTAAAAGCAATGTATGTGCACTCGTTTTTTAATGCAATGAACGAAAGGGGTCTTTTTAGATATGGACAAGCAAGTTATTGGTTTTCCACTTATTCCCGCGTAGTTGCTAAGCTGGTTCTTCACAACTTTATGGCAGAAAACAAATTCTCCGATATCCGAATCACCCCTGGTAAAATCATTGTCAAAGTCAGTGGAGGACCTGGGGCAGCAACAATATTTTGCTAGGGGGTGAACTAGACCCTACTTGCCGATATTCCTCTTCCCTTGTTTATAACCCTTCAATAGCACTGCAACTTATTCTTTTGGCACGTGCAGTTATTGTTTTTAGTGGTAAATATGTGAAGGATTTTTTCTAATCAACTTTTTATTTACTCATGATATAAGGTTTCAGTATTATAGATGACTTTGTTGTTTTCTCCATTATTACTATACCTAGTACAGGTTACGATACATAGTTTCTTGGAGAAAACCGAGATGTCCCAGAGCCAGAAGGCTGTAGGTCCAACTGAAGAAGGCTTTTGTCAGGATGATGAGCTACTAAGGAAACGCATAAAAGGTCTGATCAAAAGGAGAAAGCTAACAGAGGTTCAAAAGCTGGTGAAAGATGAAGAAATTAAGCCTTGGGGTCGTGACATGCAAGCTAAGGTTGTGGCAATAACTATTTCTTCCTTTACAATCAAATGATAGACGCAAGTATGTAATATATGTCATTTCTTTTTGAAGTTGCTAATTATCTTTTTTCTTTTTGATAATCTTATGCAGCTGGGATGTCGTTTGATACAGTTATTGATGGAGACAGCTTATGTACAGGCTACAGTTGACCAGTCAGAAGACAGTCCACCTGATATTCGACCTGCATTTTTCCATGCATACAGAAGTTCTCATTATCCTCGGTAAGCATGTAATTATTGTTTCACCGATTTATCTTTCTTCAAAGAAACGGACCCCATCCCTCCATGTCATGGTAAGTGATGCCAATACCTTATAGTTAGAACTTAGGCCAATTCTTGGTGTGAAATTACCTAATCAGGTGAGTTTTGCAATGACATCCACTGCCTGCTTCTTAGTTGCAGCATTTTGTTTGTTTGTGTGGGTACTGCATTTAAAAGGTGGCTACCTAATTGAAATAATTTGAGTTGAATTCATCATGGTTATGTTCATAAAATAAGGGGGTTTGGGGGGGGGGGGGGGTTGGGTTTCAATGGTGATCATCATCAGTACACCTCTTCTTTTTTACTTAGTTGGAGGACTTATGTTGTTTACTTGTAGGAAGAAAATTGGGAAGAGGTATGGAGTTATACAGTGTGATCCCCTAGTCCTCGCAGGACTCGAAGGAACTGTGAGTTAACACCCCTCCTCTCTTTTCTGCATTTGGTCTGCATAATCTTTATGGGTCGTTTCACTCAAGCAAAAGAAATATTTGCTAAATGGATGAGAATGAATGCAGAAATTCTAAATCACTCCAGATACTTGATCTGACTTTATTTAGATTCATTTGCGCTGGAAGTTTTGTGGTTGTTATGATTAGGTGTAAAAAACGTGCCAGAAGGAAATGCATTCTCCATGTAAGATCACTAGTTATCACAAAAGCTTAAACTGCTAGAATGCCATACATAACTAAAACTCCTCCGCTGCAACCCTGTCTCGTACATGGAGAGACAAACACACTGACTTGAAAAAGGTGCAGAAACACATACAAAGCATAGTTCATAATAACGTAATAACAAGGTGACAAGATTTGAACTCAAGATCCTGGTACTATGCTAGAGCATCTCCAATATTCCCTGCCTAAAATAGCTAGCTAAAGCTATATATAAGATCCGTAATATGAATTTGCAATGTTTTAGCAATGCTACTTCGGTGTTGCAGAAACTATTTCTCCTCTTTTGCTCACACAATGGCAGAATGAAAATGCTCTATGTGGGGCCTATCTGGAGAGGTGAAGAAGCAAAGAGGCTTGCCAAAAAATAGCTATAGTCAAATTTTGTTCCAATTTGGCACAAAGTTTAGCTATGCTAAATTACAACACATGATTTTTTTAATTGTGCTTCATGCTATATTTTAGCATTAGCAAGCCTTTTACCGATGTTGATCTTTCCTCGTGTATAAAATACCCATGTTCGACAGTTACAGTTGGATAAGGGCATGGGATCCGTGTTTGACATGTAAAGTTTTTCTAATTCGAATTTACCCACTAGGTGTGGAACTCCTATATAATGCATAGAATATCCTAAGGCAGTCGTAAACACAATTTACCCAGGAACATAAATGGAATATCCTAGTGAATTTGAAAATTTTGTTGTATTCCCACGTCTGAGAGCTGAAAATTAGATGAATCTAACGTAGTCACATTCTCGCACCGGACACTTGTACCCTATTCCATGTAACATAGCCTGTTTCCATGTATTTGGAGAAGCTCTTAGATCACCACATCTTCTCAAAAGATTAAGTTATAGGGCCCAAACAGTTTTCATCAAGCGAACAAATTTTGCGGCAGGAAGAATCCCCTTTGCAATCACTTCTCGTTCTGATATTGGATCTCCTGCATTTTAAGTACATGTTGAGCAAGGAATCTGGTCAACAGTTTGGGTCTATTATAAATTGCAAATATGCAATAAGTGAACGGAGTTTTCAATTTTTTGTTCTTTTATTTTCCCTTTTGATTTCCTGTTTCCCACAATATGTATTCTTTTGTTTTTTCCCTTTGATCTCCTGTTTCCAACTATATGTCTAATCTTGCATATGTTAATCTGTATGCAGCCTAAGCATACAGTCATTCCTTACATGCCGATGTTGGTACCTCCAAAGAAATGGAAACGGTATGTTATTGAGTCAACATTTTATGTAGTTCATCAGGCCTCCACTAACACAAATAAGTACTTATTTTTTGAATTAAAGGTGATGTATTGTGAGAAGAATGAACTGTCTGGTAAAGCAAGGAATAAGTACTTAAAAAATAAGAACCTTAGCGGAACAGGGCATTTAAGGGGTCGGCTTGGGGTTTTGTTAGTTGTGGACAAAAAGTTCAACTCATTCTCTAATGATACACTCCACCCCTATCTCCACCTCACAAAATGCTAATAAACAAAATCTTATGAATTTTGCTTGTACATTATCTTATAAGGCTTCTTACAGGTATGACAGAGGCGGGTACTTCTTCTTACCTTCTTATCTTATCCGTACTCATGGATCTAAGCCGCAACAAGATGCTGTTAAGAACACTGCAGCGAAACAAATGCAGAAAATATATGAGGTAAAATTTGTAAGTCAAAAATCAAATAAATTGCACTTTTTTCATATTGCATTTGTGGCAATAAGTTAAAGCCAAAAATGCCAGCTAGGTTGCCTCTCTCTCTCTCTCTCTCTCTCTCTCTCTCTCTCTCTCTCTCTCTCACACCCACCCACCCTCACACGCACACACACACAAACAGACACACACACACGGGATGAGGCTGCAACAAGATGCTGTTGAGAACACTGCAGCGAAACAAATGCAGAAAATATGAGGTATATTGTATTAGTCAAATAAATTGCTTGGCACAAAACCAAAGATGCCAGCTAGGTTACCTGCCTCTGTTGGTGTGTGTGTGTGAGAGAGAGAGAGAGACCATAAAAACAGTTGACCTGCTTACATCATAAAAACAGAAAGTTTTGTTCAGTAAAAGATATGGTTGTACTTTTGCACCCTGCTGCTCTATCTTGTTCACACCCATAACTGCTAGCAGGAGACCAAATCAATCATGTTTCTCCTTTGTGTGAAGTTATATATTACAATATCTTAAGACTATTATTCAAATTTCCACAAGTTCAGGCCTTGGATACCCTTGGAAATACCAAGTGGAGAATAAACAAAAGAGTTCTGAGCGTGATGGAGAGCATTTGGGCTGGAGGTGGCAACACTGGCGGCCTGGTTGATCGCAAAGATGTGAGTGCTTCCTAGAAGTTTCTCTTTAAGCAAGCAACTTCCTGTTCCTGTCGTTTGCTTTTATGAGTCCTAATATTCGACACTAGTGGTCTAGCATTTTTAGGAAGTTTGCAGCAATCAGCATGTGTTTTTGCACAGAAGTTTTACAAGGGAGCAACTTGATAACTTCTGTAGATCTGGTTTTCGAGTGGAAACAGCTTTTTGACTTTCTTGTATATATGCAAAAGGACCATCCAATCATTCTGGTGCTTTGTGAAATTCTTCTGGCTTGTTAAGCTGACACTTCATTAGTGGTAGACTAAAACGAAGTTTGGACTAGCTTTCGTATAATGAGTTCTTTTGGTCTTTAGTGAACTTGATTTTTTGTTTTTCATGAAAAACATATCACAACGTGATTCATCTCGACGAAAGGAAAAGAAAATACGGACTCATTTTGGAAATAGTTTCAATTTTGGTCATCTCTTGTTTGATCACTGTGGCATTGTTGCATTTTTCATTCTCTTGTAGGTTCCTATACCTGAGAAGCCAGAGTCAGAGGATGTTACTGAAATAAAAAAATGGAAATTGATTATGAGAAAGGCAAAAAAAGTAAATCGAGAGTTGCATTCTCAAAGATGTGATACAGAACTCAAGCTTTCAGTAAGATTTCCTCTCTTTTTTTGGTAAATTAATGGTTATTGCTTTTTCTGTTGCACTGGCTTGGATTAATTTACCAGCTATGGAAAAGAGATGCTTGGGAGTTCTCTCGTTGACCTAGGGAACTCATGGTATTGTATTCATATTTTTAAATCGTTCCTATGGTGTGACTTCAATTCAACTTGATATTAGCAAGTTGCTAGCTACTAGCGAGTTTCAAGTTATGAACATTAGAAAGACTATCTAGGCAGTTCTTCAGGCTTTAAAGGTTACTTAACAAATATATGATGCAGGTTTATCATGTGAATACTCACTCTGTCCCACTTTGTCCATTTTTGGCAGCCATCCTGTTTAATTGGTTTAACAAATTATGTATTTCCTTGAAAAAAGATCTGAATTTGTTTCTATCATTTAAAAGATCTCAATTGGTTATTGTAGACCAAGTTTTTCTAAATCATCTGAATGGATAACTAGACAATGAAAATGGTTTTTCCATATTATCTATGGAACTCTTGCCTTTTTCTTAGATAAATCATCTGAAATAGATAACTAGACAATGAAGATGGGAAAGTAGAGACATTTTTTGAAGGCATTTGTTCAGATGTCTGGGATAGTCAATGGGGAATAACAAAGTGGGATGGAGGGAGTATTAACTTTATGAGAAACTTAAAGAACTGTATGCAGACCACATGCTTAAGGTTTATTGGATAGGAATGGATTATGAGGAGACTTATTTTGAACAGGTTGCTGCCCAAATGAAGGACGAGGATGGGTTTTACTATCCCCACAGTTTGGATTTCCGGGGGCGTGCTTACCCTATGCATTCACATTTGAACCATCTGAATTCGGATATCTGTCGAGGAGTTCTTGAGTTTGCGGAAGGGCGACCATTAGGAAAGTCTGGGTTAAGATGGCTGAAGATACATTTAGCAAACCTTTATGGAGATGGTGTTGAAAAGCTTTCATATGAGGGACGCCTAGCATTTGTGGAAAACAATCTGGAAAATGTACTTGATTCTGCTGACAACCCACTTAATGGAAGTCAGTGGTGGTTGACTGCTGAGGATCCCTTTCAGTGTTTAGCAGCTTGTATTAGTCTCTCAGAAGCATTAACAAGCTCCGCACCACATACTGTCATCTCCCACCTGCCTATTCATCAGGTATGTGTTTTATTGGATGCCTTGTAATCATGAAAGAACATCTATCAGCTAAAGCAAGTTGAATTTGAACTTCTCCACTGATTTTTTAGTGATGCCTATTATGGATCCTGCTTGGTTAGATAAAATCT
The DNA here is from genome assembly GCF_030253575.1 of Rhododendron vialii. Lineage (NCBI taxonomy): Eukaryota > Viridiplantae > Streptophyta > Magnoliopsida > Ericales > Ericaceae > Rhododendron > Rhododendron vialii. Next base: position 2,556,641 of record NC_080557.1, on the reverse strand, counting down.
CTTACTACTGAAGACTGATGCCTTTAAGTGTCTTTCTGTAAGCTTAGGAATTGAAATATTGTGGAAACGCAAGGGAAGTAAGAGACAAATTTGGACGCAACTGAAATGTAAGGAAACAAAAGTTTATGGCCTGTATGAATATTTTGTTCAGGCTTAGTAAGGTCTACTCCTTAAAGATTGGTACGCTATGAACTGAGAAAGAAGTCAGGAGCATCTTGATGCGTAAAAAATTCCACTTGGATCGGAATGCAAGAAGCAATGTCTGTTCCGTTATTGGAATTCTGAGAATGAGGTAATTGATCTGGGTCGTAAACTGTGTGTCCACTCTGTAGTAGCCATTGATTGTGACTATGCTAGGACATCAAATGGCAAAGCAAGGGAAGCGTGAATTGGAAAATAGCACAACCTAGATGTGTCAACAATTTCAGTTGGATAGTTATCCAAGAAGTGATGTCTTTTCCGTTATTGAGAAATGAGGTAATTGATCTCAATAGGTCATGTTTGTAAACTGGGTGTCCATTCATAGTAGCCACTAATTGAGACTATGCTAGGACTTCAATTGGCAACGCAATGGAAGTGTATATTTGGAGAATCTGAATAGCGCAACCAATGTGATATAAAGGATAAACCGCAATTTGGGTGTTATCGACACCCTTGTAAAATGTGAAAATATTTGAATCGAGCTTTTCTACCCGCATTTGTGAAGATGGATTTGTTGGATTCTAGTTACCTTGCAATTTTCCTCTCATAACAAGCATGTTGCAGTATGTGAACTAGAATATTTCATTGATTAGCTCTAGTTGTTTATAACTTTATACCTAGATGCACTTTTTTGCGTATTGATAGAGGATTTTAACAGCAGACATTCACCTTTTTTTGGTTTCTTTTTTATCTGATTTTGCTTTGCCTCTTTTTTTTTTTTGTTTTAGGATGGTTCATGCAATGGCCTACAGCATTATGCAGCCTTGGGAAGAGATTCTGTAAGTATGCTGTTTGGGCTCAATTTTTATCATTTATGTATATTAGCAAAAAAAAAAATTGCGCTGCTAATTGATTGTGGGTTACATGCACATCCTCTGCCTTTTATGGGGGGGCTATGCGTGCAGGTTGGAGCTGCTGCAGTTAACTTAGTAGCTGGAGAAAAACCTGATGATGTTTACTCTGAAATTGCTGCAAGGTAGAACAATATCTATTTTGAGGTTGTAATCCGTGTATTCTTGTCTTTATCAGGAACAGACATATGAACACGATAGTAGCTTATACTGCATTTCTATGGTACTTCATTGTTAAAAATGAAAAGTGGAGGCCCAAAGAAAAGGGAGAGATTTTTATCATTTGGAAGGGCAGAATGGGGAATGTAATGGAAAACAGGAAGGCAATGGATGAAGTGGTTTCTAGTATTTGATAGAAGGGGAAGGCAAAATGAGGGGGTGGACAGGAGGAAAAGGCGAAACCTTATACTTATAACCTTCTTACTCCAAACAACGATCTTTATGAATGATATTTGGACAATTAGTTTAACCAGTATACCCTTTCTTACCATTCCTCTTACCTTCATTTGTTTCGGATGGCCGTCTGCCTCTTCTCTTTGCATGGGTTTGTTGTTTCAGTATATGAAAGGACTCTTATGAATAAAACCTTTCATGTGGCAGGGTTCATGATATCATGAAAAGGGACAGCAATGAGGATCCTGCAACTAATCCGAATGCTATACTAGCCAAGGCCTTAGTAGGACAGGTGTTTTCTTTCACTTCTTTCTATCAACCTTCAACTGTCCCTTCTAAGCTTTAGACCCCAAGTTTTGATTAGGTAAATGTTCTACCTGATGACCTTTAACACTGTTAGCTTTCAGGTGGACAGGAAACTGGTGAAACAGACAGTGATGACTTCAGTATATGGTGTTACTTTTGTTGGAGCGCGAGAGCAGATCAAAAGAAGATTACAGGAGAAAGGTCAAATTAGTGACGATCGCCTGCTGTTTAAGGCTGCTAGCTATGCTGCGAAAGTAAGATTTTACCAACGACTAGGAAATAATGTTAAATTGCTTGGGACAAAGTTACTACCACTTACAGTGTTCTTAATAAGTCGTTAACTTGCTGCTTATGTAATGACAACTAGGGAGATTTTTTTTTTCTCCATGAGAAAATTCGTAAAGAAAGTCAAGGTTGCAATGAATTTTCACGATAGTTGTTGGCATATTGTTCTAATGAGTGGTTGTGGCTTACCTTAGGGCTTGTTCGGTTGAGGATTGAGGATTTGGGCTCTAAATTATTACCCTACTCCAACATCCACTCATTACCCCTATCTCCAACCACTACTTTCATTTTTATCTCTATCTTTCTCCAATCATTACCCTATCTCCCTACCCTAATCATTACAAATCCAAATCCAAAAACCTTCAACCTAGCAAGCCCTTAAGTGTTTAAGATTTAAGATTTAATAGTTTTCAGCTTGCTTTGAAGTGTGCACATAGGCCCTGATAAGTGTTTAAGATTTAATGCAGTATGCTAGGCTGCAAACGAGCTGAGGCGAGTTGATCTTTAGACTGCTCAGGCTCGGCTTGCCATAAATCAAATCGGCTCGAGCTCGAAACGAGCTGTTAAAATGAGGCTCGAGCTCGGCTCATGTTCAGTCGTCTTAGCTCGAGCTTGGCTCACTGAAACTTGGAATTCTCGCGAGAGGCCAGAGGAAGGAACTTGGGCTGGGTGCTTTAATTATATAGGAGCCTTTGTATACAACTTTGTTGAAGGTAAACAATGTGGGACTGACGTAGAATGTGGAAGGCTTTGTTGGGAACCTTTCATTTGCTTTGGAGTACTTGTTTGTTGTCCCACGTCGTAAAAGAAGAGCTTCATCAGTCATCCAATTAGCTATATAGCCTTCCCACTTCCTTTTCCCAAAGGTCTAAAAGATTGTGTATGCACCCAGAGGTGACACATGGCAGCAGCTATGCATATAAAAATATGCTTAACATATGATATATTTGTATTTAACATATATAGCTTGGCTCGCGAGCTCATCTGAGCCAAGCTATTAGTAGCTCGGGCAGCTCGTTTTTTGAACGAGCTAAAAAGTTTGGCTCGAGCTCATGTTTATTGACCGATTTGAGCTTGAACGAGATCTTCTCAAGCCGAGCTTCGAGACGCTTGGATTTTTATGTGGATTAAGCAAATCATGTTTCCATAACATGGAAAAGAAAATATTAGCCCCATGCTGGTTTTGTGAATAAACCATGGGGCACTAAATCCCAGAAATGCGTGGTCCCCAAAAATTGTATCATCTGTTGGCGGGAAAAATTTTAACCCATCAAGCGGGCTATGAACTTGTTTAAGATTTTCACCGTAACTTTAGGTTCATTGCTTCTTGGCATTTGTTTATTTAGAAAAACAGTGTTTTTTGGTTCTTACCTCATTTGTTGAATTTGAACCTTATGTTGTATGCCCATGATGTGCAATAGCAAGAAATGAACTTCTTGTCGATCAAGTAATAATGCTACCCTACTATTGTTTTCTTCGGTGCTACAACTTTAACTAGGTGACGATGGCTGCCCTTGAGGAGATATTTGATGCTGCACGAGGCATAATGAGTTGGCTTGGTGATTGTGCAAAAGTATACTCGTGTTTCAAATATGTGATTGGTATTATTTATAAAAAAAGAAGTCCTATTTTTTGTATGGAATCTTAAAGTATGAAATCTTCAGGTTATTGCTTCACAAAACCAACCTGTGCGGTGGACAACTCCTCTTGGTCTTCCAGTTGTGCAACCTTACTTCAAAACAAAACAGCATTCTGTGGGTATTTGATCTTTAGTTGCTGCATTTGTACTTTACTGCATTGCCATTGGTTGTTAAAGAAACAAGAACATGATCCATGTGTCAAAATTATGGGCAGTTTTATCTCAAGTGTTGCTTTTGATGGATTCCATTTGCTCAAGTTCCTTGCATGGGGAAAAGTTTCTGTAACTGAAACTATTAGGAGAAGTGTTGCCTCAAGTCACAAGTGCTCATGATTATTTTACTGTAATCAAATATTGGAAGAAAATGCATGACATGTCTTCAGTCCAGTTATGCCTTTCGTCCAAATAATCGTCTTCAAGCAATAAGCATGAATGACAGCAAAAAAAAAACCTGATTTTTTCCCTGAACATGTTTTAGAGATAATTTCTGTAATTCGTTTTTAGGGAAGTAATCTGTTCCCCCAAGTAACAAGCTGCAGATTTCGAGATAACTGCTTAGTCCATAACACAACGTGAGGCTACTTTTTGGTGAACTGTACATTAATCCCAACAAAGAAACTATACATTACCTTCCTGATGCCTCACAGGATGTAAAAACTTGGTTTGGGTTATTTTAGGCAATATTGATCTCCATCTGTTTTTTGAAATTCTTATCATGTCATACCATGGGGAGCCAGGTTACAACAACACTACAGACTTTGAGTTTGAAGCGAGACGGTACCTCTGTAAGTTCATATCACTATCTTTTACCAGAATTTCTGGCCTTCTTTTCAGGCATCTTCTTTGCTTTAACTCATGTTATGCCGTTGGAATACAGGTTCAGATAAGAAAACAGAAAACTGCATTTCCTCCAAATTTTGTGCACTCGCTTGATGGTTCACACATGATGATGACAGCTGTTGCATGCAGGGATGCTGGATTGCATTTCGCCGGTTTGTCCTCTCTTAAATTAGAACGTGAATCTATTCAAAAGTAACTTCTACAAGCAAAAGAACCTTGGATTATACAAACTAATAAACATCAGAGAATATTTTGGAATCAGCAGGCTCCTTTTAAATTTGGTGGATATTCTTTGGAAGTTCCTTCAGAAGACACTTGCAATCTTAGAGGAAGTTTGCAGATTGTTTTCAACCTTAGAAGAAGATTTTTGTTTTATTGAAGTTTGTTTGACTGGACTAATACTGAAGAGGATATATAATCCCGCATGATCTATAATACCACCGCATGATCGATTTAGTAGGATCCGACTTCCGAGTATCAATGATGAGATCAATAATACCACATTTCCCATGGTATTGTATTTGCGTTGCTTGGAGTATGATATTAAATATAAGTGTTGCTCGATACCTCCACACAAAATGGTGCCCATCTAAATTACCATTTCCCTTCATGCATACCCTATGGCTTTCACCTAATAGCTGGTCAATTGCAGGTCATGTCTTTTCTTTGGCCATTATTTTCTCAGTTTTAGACTATGACCTGCTTCATAGATTCCTTAGGAAGTACTGCAGGGGAATTTGTATAGAGTGAGAATTCTGTTTTTAATTCAGTTCTCACATCCTCATCCCTAAATCTGCAACAGGGGTGCACGACTCTTTCTGGACGCATGCATGCGACGTTGATAAGATGAATAGAATCCTCAGGCAAAAGTTTGTGGAGCTATATAGCATCCCGATTCTTGAGAATGTGAGTATCTTATGATTTAGTTTCTCCCTATTAGGGTAAGTAAGTACCTTTACTTGTCAAAATTGCTTGAGAACCTGTAACAACTGACGAGTGAATTATGTTACCTTTTTATGTTTGACTTAACTTTTTCTTAGTGTCTTATTTTCATCATTAGTGAACTTTTTTTAGCTTTTCGGTCAATAATATTTCCCAATTTGATTCATCTTGAGTAGAGAATTGAAAAAGTAAAGAATAAGGACCAAATTTGAAAAACGTTCAAGAAAGACAAAAATAAGCCAAAAGGTTGGACTTTTGGGCTTGTCTAGAGAAGATGAAATTTAATCTATGTTTAGTTATTTTTAAAGATTCCTATGGTCAGAAAAATCAAATTAATTACAAAATTTTGACCCAAATGCAGTATTAAGATAACGAAGTATTAATAGTATCAAGAAGAAGAAGAAGAAGAAGAAGAAGAAAAGGGGCAATACTTAAATTGGGCCTATCTTAATTTTAATCGGAGAGAGGTATAGATCATATATGTGTGTGTTCAACAACTTCTTATTATCATCATGCAGTTGCTCACAAGCTTCCAGAAAGAATATCCGGAGTTGACATTTCCGTCCCTCCCAGATAGAGGCGACTTCGACTTGCAAGAAGTTATTGATTCTCCATACTTCTTCAATTGACTGTCCACAGAGGTGCTGCATTCTTTGTAACTTGGCTGAAGTGTCAAAGTGTCAAAGACTCGGCTGAAGTGGTATTCCCAGAAATGGGGGCTGATCTTACTAGACGGCATGTAAGTTGGAATTGAAATCTCTGGTTTCACTCCAATGAATTTGTTGTGGGCATGGAATTTGATGTCTGCAATTGCGATGGGACTTGGCAAATTTGTTGTCATTCATGGATTAAGGGTATGAAACTGGAAAAATACCCTAGTCATAGGGAAAAAATTGATCAGAACTCGAGCAGTGGGATTCCAGTAGTCGGAACCTCGTATCTCTTCAGTTCCACTGATTTCAGGAAAATAACGAAAGGGTAATGGTTGACGGCACAGATTCATTACAATAGCTGATTGATCATGGCGGTAAAATTGGTGTACAATTTTGTGCTCACCAGTTGATTCATTTTTGTAGTATGTGGTATAGAACAGGGGATTGTAACAGGGTAGATGTATCCATGTTTTGTATTGTGTATATTATGAGCCTTAGAGAAATTTCAAACGGTATTTCATAAATGTTGCTGGTTATAGGAGAACAATAAAGACTTCAATTGATGAAAATGTGTTTACTAGCTCTTCCTGTGTTTCAATGCTTGTGCTTCCGTTAGATGAAATCCCACAGTACTTCTCCTTATGTTACCAATTTTAACGTTGAATATCTATTTTGAAGATGTCATGTTCTCCTCACTTTGAACTTTTCAACTTTGAATATGTCAGGTTCTCCTCAATTTGAACCAATCGGACGTCTTCCGCCTCGCATTCTCTCCTCTCATTTTGTTACGAAAAAGTTCTCATCGCCTTAGCACAAACACAGCTGTATCAAAAGCAACAACGAACACAAATCAACAATTGAGCGGCAAAGACAAATCCATATCATGTAAATTGAACACAAGAAAGAAAATGGATCTCACGTGTGTTTGAGCAATTGAACAAGAAAGACCATTGAGAGTAATTACTCGGCAAAGACAAATCCATATCATGTAAATTGAACACAAGAAAGAAAATGGATCTCACGTGTGTTTGAGCAATTGAACAAGAAAGACCAGCAACGTCCCACACATCAACTCATCCGTTAGACGTTATCGTTATCGTAAATGGACAGATTCAAACAGTTACTTTAATAGAACTCAATACAGCCCTCCGCTAAGCATTACAAAGTGCAGTACTTTACTGATTATTGGATTCATAGGTAAAAATACAGTAATTCAAGCCAAGGAACAAATGCTCTCTCCCGTACTTGAGACTACAACAACTAAGTCTGCAGCGATTGAATCCTGTCGAAATCTATGTTCTACACTATTCCTCCATAAAGACAATTCTAGAACAGTCCTGCATGTCATGAACAATTGATATTAGACTACAAACGAACTGTTTATTAATCTATAACTTACAAATAAAAACAACCAAAGAAAGAAAACCACTCAAGCTTTTGCCCTCGCAAAGGAAACAAACTGCCCTATTCGGGTGGGCAAGGACTTGAAAAAATGGAACCAACCATAACAAAAATGAAACATGACATGTAACGGATTTGATTGGATAGTTACCGCCAATCAAGACTGGGAAATTTCAAAGCTGTGTGCTGCAGTTATAATGTCAGATTTTGGAAACTTCCCATGCTATTTTTGCTTCTCTGCAGCCTGCTCAGAATAAAGGACAAAAGTTAGATAGATAATAACACCAAACTAACCATATTTGCCCATTACCCAGAACAACATGAAACTTGGCAAGCAAAAAGAAATATTTTCTGTGACAAGGAACATTTGACATGCAGTGAGCCAGCATAGGCCAAAATGAAGACAAATAAGGAACTACTACAAAAAACATACTATATAATTCTCACAATCTTCACATAACAATGCAACATCCAAATGAAAACTATGCGATGCAAATCCCCAGCTCTTTTATTTTACCCAAATGAACAGAACAATAGCAGAAGCACTGACAACAAGCATCCTTATCTCATCTTCATGTTCTCTGAAGTCCTAAAATAAGAACATCACATATCTATACTAGACAAAAAGTACTTCCAGACGCAAGGAGGTCAGGTATGAGACAGACCCCCTTCCCAATCTCGATCATGCCTAGAGAGACCCAATCTCCATTTCTACCTCACATGTACCCTTAGTTGCACAAGGTGGGGACGGGAGAGGGAGCCTGGCCGGGAGAGCGAAGATTGTTAAAGCTCCTCGTTTGAGAGCTTTGGTGGGAGTGTTTAGGAACAATTCCATAGAACTACAAATATATAATCCACAAAAGTACAATTATATTTCAAAAACCGAATAACTTAGCAAAAAATAAAATCAGTACTTACTCCACAATTACATGTAGTACAGTGAACTGAAATATACATAGAAGGACTTTGTACAAAATCTGTACTTCCGACTAGAGGAGTGTTTCTATATTATAGAAATAGGCGTTGAAGTAGTTTGTGCAAAACATAAACCACCAAGTATGGTTTTATTGAAATAAGTAAATACAATGTTTACACTAGTACTTGAGCAAATTTAAGTTAATATTATCGTATTTTCATATCAGTACTTCATATTTTCTGCTAGTATCTTTCTTTTGTTTCTTTGGGGATTTTCATGCTTGAGAGGTTCTACTCTAGTTGTGAGCGGGCTCTTTTTCAATGGGAGCGAGGTTCTTAGGGGGTTCTGACTTGGAGTGTGGAAGCGAGGGTCTAAGGTGGCGAAGCCACCCGGATAGGAGGTTCCAGCAACTAAGCTTACCTATACCTGAGCTGGCCCAACCCTGATTAAGCATTACAAATGATGTCAGGTCAATGAACAATCTCAAAATGAAAACAAGAGAGTTGCAAATCTTGCAAGCCAATAAAATTATGACAGTATTGTGGACATTGATCTTTTCCTCACTGCAGCTGCTCTCATTGAGGCGTGCATAGACTCATACATATTCATGTCATCCACGTATTCTTACATTCACGATAGCCTAATGGAAATAGACAAGCCAAATCAAATCTGAGATTGTTAATGTGTGGACAGGAGGATGGGAGGGAAAGTGAAGGTGACATGCACAAACCTTTTGCATCATTTTCTTCAATACTGAGTCTTCAAATAATTGGTGCCCAGCACCCACAAGATTACTCAGCTTTGGACCCTCAGGTTCTACGTGTTTAAGGGGGCTTGAAAAAGCAGTAGTTTTGGCTGGATCAAGAGGCAGGACCAGTAAAGGATTTGAGAGATCTCCACACACACTACCAGTAGCAGCAACCTGCAGAATGAACAAATTGGTCCAATCAATCATACAAATCCTTGGTAACTATCACAAAACTAATGGAAATGATACCAAATCCTGAGTGCCACAAGAGAGAGCAGTCAACAGAAGTTTATAACAGACTAACAACTTACAGCTGCATCTTTAGACGCCATCACAACAAGTGCAGAGCCTCTTTTCTTGGAACTCTTGATCACTACATCTTCAACCTCACCAAACTTCGCAAACAACTCCTTCAGTCGTTGAGCACTATAATCCTCACCAATCTTCTCCCAATACACCTTAAGCACCTTCTCCTTGTCCAACCTGCTACCGCTACCGCCACCACCTTTACTCTCCCTTCCTCCAACTGTTGCATTCTCCGTTCTCCGTGGAGTCGTTGAAGCAACTTTATTGGCATGTTGGGCACGAATTCTAGAAATCTCTTCATGGAGCTTCCTAGTAATTCGCTCTTCTTCCTCCTGAGCTTTTGTTACAGGGTCAGGAGCAAAAGCAGCCTTCTCTCTTTCATCAAGATCAGACATCATCTTCCGTCGCTTGGAGCCCTGCTGTGATTGGTGGAGAACCTTCTTACGTTTAACACGCATGAGATCATCAAATAATTTCCTAGCTTTTTCATCCTTGAGAATGGCGTATGAAGCATGGAGCTGATGGAAGTCGGCGTTTGCATTGCGGTCATCTGGCCTCTTGTCCGGGTGTAATTCCAAAGCCTTCTTTCTATAAGCTTTTGTAATCTCTTTCTCTGAAAGATTGGCTCCTTCTTCACCAGATGGCAAACCCAGAAAAGTATAGTGATCAAACTCATCATCCATCCTGCCCACGCGATTATGACACTGCAATTAAAGAAACCCTTATTCTTTTATCAAGACATACAAATAAAAGTCCAAAAACATGTGAAAAGTATTTTCCCGTTTTAAACCCATACTGATCAAAAGTTCGTAACGTGCAGTAAATTAGATTCCTGACAACTTCAGAAAACCAAACTGTAATCAAAGATCACCAGTTCAACCATGAAGTTAACCGGAAGGTCCGGAATAGACTTTCGGTGTTGTAACCAGTAACCACACCATGTAAATATTACTAGTAACAAAGATGCACTGTTTCATGCAAAACCTAAGTTTGATCAAGTACTTCCCTCTCTTATCCCAGAGTAACAAAGCATGGTACTGAAGCCTAAAATCCAAATTAAACAAGCTCTCCGAATTGTTCTATCAAAGATTCATTGTTTCATTAAAAAGGCAACTAAATTTTCTCAAGTATTTATTTTCCTCATGTCCCATATTAAAAAAGCATGGTAATGTGCCTAAAATCACAATTAAACAAGATGTCCAAAACAAGTAGTATTCAAGTACATAAGTACATGTCTCTGGACTGTATAACTATTATAATGGTCCAGTTCAAAAGAACAGAATCAACAAAATAACGCAAGACTAGATAGAAACAGATAATCCACATTGAAGAGGTATTGTATTACGAAAGGTGATCAACCCTGTGTAGGGGGCCAAATTTCCCTCAGTTCATAAGGTCCAAAAGGGGTACCGTCATATCTCGGAAGGACCATAAGGTGTTATCTTTGTTCATATTTAAGTTTCAGGACTTTCATTTATTATCTTGCCAAAGCCACATCATTATAGCCAAACGATTTCAACAAGTAAAGTATTATTCCACAAGTATTGCCGAACATTTGTCTTAAGTACGCTCGGGGTTCTTTATATCGCTCGGCAGTTCTTTATATCGCTCGGCAGTTCTTAGTATCGTTCGGCAGCTCTTTGTATCGCTCAAAAGTTAATTCTTTATGTTGCTCGGAGTACTTCACCAGCTCGACAGACATCTTTATCGTTCGGTAAAATATACGGTCGCTCGCTATTGCTCGGTATATGGACGCGGTAAGTTGTGACCTTCTAGAAATTTCTAGAAGCTTCCTTGGCACTTTTACCTAGCTTCCTCCCTAAGTCTCCTAAACTTTCCATTTATAGTAACTTTCTATTAATAGCTTTTACTTAGTCGTTAAGTTACACTCACCTCTTTCTCTATATAAGCAAAGCTCTTCCCTCAACTAAGGTACACAACACTCCTCTCCTAACTAAATGGCTTATATTCCTTGCTTTATGTTTCGATTTATCTTCCCCGGGTACTAACTAGCTCGTCGGAGGCTCTACCCGGAGGAACCCCCCTCCGGTTTACAGGTACTAGGCTCGGCGCCAACCACCCCAAGCTCGGAAGACACCTTTCCAGACTCGGCGAGCCCCCACACCGTTCAACAGAAGGAGGAAAGGATTTAAGTGGAATTCACCCCCCCACACCCTGCTATATCCAATCAAACAAAATTTAACCCATAAAGTGGTTTAGTTTTCACTTGTTGATGGAAAAGAAGTATTAGACTGAATACCACTTACCGACTTACGCAAATGCAACAAGGTAGTTAACCAAAACAAATCAATGGACAAAATTACCATTAAACACAGATTTATAGCCCTGACTAAGAACAGAGACAGCAAGTATAACTTGGAACAGAGACGGTAAGTATAATCCCGAATAGCTGGATAATAATAGACAGTATACGACAAGGAAATCTAAGATTACGCCTCGGAATCCAAGCGTGGAAAAATACTATGATTACTTGATGACCCAGAAAGCACTAATCAATTATCATGACTAAATTTGTCAGCCTAATATTGAATTGGAACATCACATAAAATAATATCCCAAGTCATGTTCCAAATCCTTGCTATTTTCATTCAACTTGTAAATGATGGCCGTGCCTTGCCACTTCGTGCCTTGCCACTTTGTGCCTTGCCAGCAGCCCAACCTATGTGATAACTCAAAATCAACAGTTCCACGGAGTGAAAAATCTATGCTATTTAATTGGTGCCCTAACAATCAAAAATCCCATATTTTCCTAAGGTAGGTAAGTTTAGGGATTAACTGAAGTACATAATGATTAATATCCATGCGTGCATGTAAAGAAAACTTACAGAATTCAATGGACTCCACAAAGGAACTGAATTATTTTATTCTAGCACACACAATGATAGGGATAAAGCCAAATAAAAACCACAACCCTTGGACAAGATTATAAGAAACACAAGAAGAGAACCCAAGAAACCGAACCTGACGAGAAGAGCAGCAGGGATCTCTTCGGTTGGTTCAGAAAAATCAAACTTTGAATTGGTAAATTTAGGCCTTTGGACCAAATGCGCAGTGGTTTTATGTATTTATCTGTAGAGCCTGTTTGGATGGGGGAGATGACCCCTGATTTGTGAGTCTCCTCGTCTCCGGTGTCTGGGCGTGAAAACTGAAAGGGGGATTTGAGGTCTTCTCCGATTTCATCTCCAGGTGTTCCCGGATTTGGCAACGACAGGGGTACCCCTGTCGTTGGTGGAGCCGGCTGGCGTTTTGACCATTTTGCCCTTGCCTTTTCGAATCTATCACGCGTGTATACTCCTCTGTAGACCAGACCGGAGAGAGAGAGAGACTTACGGCTGAAAAAACTCAACAGATGAGTGGTGATGATCGGCGGCGGACGGAGGCAGAGGATGGGGTTGTGCGTGGGTTAATCCAGGGGATTGGGGTTGTGCGTGGGTAAATGGGGGTACTTGGGGTTGTGTATATCTATACTTGCGTATACTGCCGGTATACATATACATACATATATAAAATGACTTTTAAATTACAATTATTGTAAATATATATGATAACTATAATAAATACAATTTTGGGGTTTGGAAATCAGGGGCTATGATAATTATATTGCAATTATTTGTATTTTAAACATTAAATTTCTTTTTCAAAAAAAATTTACATTTATACACAAAGGCAATTAAGTCATTTGATATATTATCTTATCATATTCAACTTTCAAATCTCATTCCTTAACAAATCATCCAAATACCTCATTACAAATTCACCCTTCTTAATAAATAGGGTCACTCTTCTTAATATATCACCCCCTCATTACATATTAACCTTCAAATCCACCATCGTTCGCGATGGGATTAGCCGTCGTACGTACGGTGCAAGGAAGAAAAGGAAAAGAGAGAAAACTGTGGAGCCCATACGTAACTAAGTATAAAGCGTGCCTATACAACATGCTTTAATTTCCTGACCGCATACATGTTGAACTTGGCCACCAACTTTGTATGCATGGCCACAAACTCATAGCCTAAGGTAAAGGCGCGTGCCTACAGATCCCGCTTTAACTGCGTCCCCGCAGCCACGTTAGCCATGGCCGCTGCCCTATGCATAGAGGTGTATATATTCATTTCATACCTATATTTTACTAACATTTACTGTTGGGAAACGATTCCTAGTAATAACGCGTATAAATTAGATAATAAAAAAATGTGCAAAACATTACATGGCGGAACTAAGGTTTTACCTCAACTCCTGCGACACGACATGAATGCCGGTTTAATTGCTAGTTTATTGAACACGACACGAATGCCGGTTTAATTGCTTGTTTGTTGAACTGCTACAGCTACGTTTCAACTCCTGGCGACACAAATGTTGGTGGACTTGCTTCTTTGTTGAACCTAACTGCTACAGCAACCCTACGTTTCTCTCTCCCACAGCTCAATTCGTATATTATGAAATTCTATGAAAAATATATAGGGCTACGCTAAGAACCTAAGGACTAATAAGTCCGGACTCCTAGAGCAAATGAGAAATCATAATCTCATCATGATTCTATTTATTATTTCACTAATTATAATTGCACTCTCATTCTTATCTCAATTGTATTACGAGCTCCATGATATTAAATACGTAAACATTATAATATATATATATATATATATATATATATATATATATATATATATATATATATATATATATATATATATATATATGTATATATTTGCTTTTGATGTTCTAACAGCGACACGTAAACATTATATCAAAGATGCACTGTTTCATGTAAAAACTAAGGTTTCTCTGGTAACAAAGCATGGGACTAATACGGAAAATCAAAATTAAACAAGCTGTCCAATTTATTCTCTCAAACAGAACAAGAGCACGGACACATCCAAATTCCTAAAACAACAATATCCAAAAACAAGATACAATCCAAAGGGGATGAACAACCACATTGATACTGTAAAATTACAGGGTTTTTTCGATCCCTATAAGTGGCTTTTGTTTCTGAAACACAATCGCAAGTGCCAAACCATCTCATATCTGGGTAGCAAAACCGTTCAATAACTAAAAGAATTGCAGATGCTACACAATCGAAGTGGTCCTCATTGCAAGAATATCGGAGGCAAGAATCAGCGAAAGCTTTGGTTTTCGTGCACTTATAAGCACAAAACCTTTATTACTTGGACTTGATGGAAGAGATTTGCAACCCTCTCGAAAAGGAACCAAACAAGAAACTGGAATATATTTCCTTAAACCATCCATCAATTAGATGCATCCCGACTATAGTACTGATCAAGTGTCTTCGCTGGTATACGATGGAGAAGCTCACGCGGAAATATACGAAGCAGCGTCCATGCCAAGTCAAGTGACTGGAAGATGTTGCGGGTGTCGTAGGCTCCTTGAGCTACAAATTTCCTCTCGAATTTGTCAAGGAACTCCAGGTATAGCTGTTTTATTCATGAGGTATTGGGTTAGTTATTTAACAAAAAGTTGTTGAAATTATGGTGAAACATATAGGTATTCTTTTACCAGATCCTCAGAAGAGAGGGCTTCTTCTCCAACCACAGCTTTCATTGCTTGGACATCCTTCCCGATGGCATAGTTTGCATATAACTGAAATTTAAAAATTCAGATAAGAGGAAATCAAGCGATTAAGGCCATGAACTAAATCTTACAAAATTCAAGTGACAAACCTGGTTGGATACATCTGCATGATCCCTGCGAGTCATCCCTTCACCAATGGCACTCTGCAATAGCAGCGAACAAAAAGATTTGAGGCAAGCGCTCTACTATAAATCATAAACAATACTCTACTAGTCATACTTGTCCGAAATTAGTTATACCACATAATTACAGGCAGCACCCCTGTTATCTCTGAAAATTCGTGACATCCTCTTTTGGATCTTGCTTAGTTTTGGGTAGAGTAGCCTATTCGTGTTTTTTCTGGATTTCTGTTTTTGCTTTACTTTTTGTATGCTCGTAGGTTGACTCTCTCTCTCTCGTTTTCAATGAAAAGGAAGATCTCGTCTCAGGTGGTTACAATATTCTGCAACCAAATATCTAACCAAAGTCCATGGCCGATTCAAGTGACTTAATTAACTACTCCTTTAGTGTAATAGTGGTGATTGTAGTGTTCTGGTGAAGGTGTTAGATCTGCAGCAGATTCTGAGGGAATTGGTGGCGATTCGAATGGAGATATTGTGATTGTGGGTTACAACCGGCAGGGGATTAAAGGAGGTGTTAGTGTGTTGAGTAAAACAGAAATGCTTGAACACTAACACATGCTTACTCAGAGAGAGAGAGAGAGAGAGAGAGAGAGAGAGAGCGAGAGTCTCAATGGCAATGAATAGGCCTTGACAGCGAGGAAGAAGCAACACCACTTTTCCATTCCTACAAGGTGCTTGCTGCTGATGCTGCTAGTAGTGGTTCTACTGATGCTGGGTCCGTTACACACTTGTTATCGCCTTCCTTCTTCAACAGTTGGTCTTTCCTCGACATAGATATTCTAGATACCCCATTACGAATTTTATCTTCTTTTTTTATATGAAATTGTATGTTTGGCTATATCCATCTCCCAATGAACACTAAAAGGAAGGTTAGTCGAATTTTAGAGACCATCAGACTGCTAAGGACTCAACATGATTCTTCCATGCTACTACCATACGGCTACTACGGTTGCTGGCGCACTAGTAATTATAATAACAAAACAACAATTATTACAGTAACAGATCTATTCATAAATAAGATAGACAAAGCAACATACATACCTTCATTAGACGGGACAGCGATGGAAGCACATTGATTGGAGGATATATCTGTCCAGTTAAACAGAAAGAAAATAAAACTTCATGTTACGAATTTGTACACCTTTTACTTGTCACTTTATCATTCCTAGGCTTCCTATAGTTTATTAAAAAGAAATCAAATGCAAGCTCTATTGATGGATCTGGGACAATTTAAAATTTTGAAATGAATCGCATCAAAACCAATGTCCATGTCCCTAATTTTATTACCATAACCCTACCGCTTGTCTTCCTTCAAGTTATGCCATGATTAACCAAACATATCTTCAGAGCACCACAAAATCACCAAAGCTATGCAAAGATATGAAACATCTAGTTCTTACTAGTGCCTTCAAGCAAGAGCGAACTTTTCCTACATGCACATCCCTATTCTCTTTTATGCATGTAATGGCAGGCATGCAAACAGTCATACCCTAGTCCAGTTTAAGTAGCATTTCCAAGAACTAAACAAGAAAACTTGATGGTGGTAAATAACTCAGCTTTGGAATCTTACTTGTCGATTATGGAGCTGTCTGTCAATATAAATCTGTCCCTCGGTAATATAACCAGTAAGATCGGGAGTGGGATGCGTGATATCTGATCAATAAAAAAGTCTAAGTTCAGATGAAGTGTGACTTCAAAAGCTCAAACGAGTAATATGCCAAAAAATTGATGTGGTTTGCCAAAACTGAATTACCATCATTGGGCATCGTTAAGATTGGAATTTGTGTGATGGATCCCTTTCGTCCCTCAATTCGTCCAGCACGCTCATAAATTGTTGCAAGATCAGTATACATATAACCAGGATACCCACGCCTTCCGGGCACTTCCTCTCGGGCAGCAGATACCTGTTTAAGCCATTGTCCATTAGCAGTTTGTCTTATGCCAATGGTCTCAGAACATAATTACGAAATATTACGAAGAAACTTGACCGCTACAGTAAGAAACTGAAGTAGAATTTATTTTTAGAACTTCTGTAAAGGTTTCACCTCTTCCGGCATATTATTTGTTTATACACCCTTCTTGGAAAATCACCAAAAAATGGCATAGGAGATGCATATCAGATTATTGAATTTATCAGGTTGACATACATGCTATCAAGTTGCACCGTAGACAGTGCAAGGTAACTAGTACCGTAGCACGTGATTACCTCGCGAAGGGCATCGGCATAAGAACTCATATCTGTTAATATGACGAGTACATGCTTCCCACATTCATATGCCAAGTATTCTGCAGTGGTCAGAGCAATCCGAGGAGTAATAATACGTTCAATGGTGGGGTCATTTGCCTGAGAAAAGAAAGTACAAGAATTAATTTTCATAAAAGCCAGCACTACACACTAATTTTCTATTATTGAACTTCCAGATGACAGTGCAGGAAATTGATTCGATGATGCAAAAACCACAAAAAAGGGTTCAAACTTAATTTTGAAATACCAGGTTTAGAAAAAGGGTCACTCTTTCCATCGATCCGTTTTCCTCAAAATCACGTTTAAAGAACTGTGCTGTCTCCATGTTGACTCCCATAGCTGCAAACACAATGGCAAAATTGTCCTCTGCCCCGTCCTGTGAAAGTGTTGTTAAACCAATCAGATCCATGAGTTAAAACACAAAATCAAAACAAATAACAGTTACGTCTTGGATAACAAGAAAGCAGTCATCTCCACAATTTAGGCTTCGTATCCAACATTAAGTGATCCTATATTTGCAGAACGAAGTCAGTTTCATCCACATAAGTTACAAAACACATTTCGGTCTAATCTCACAGGGAAGCGAAAAGGCACAAGAGTCACACACTAGAGTTGTAGTTTCCTAGATCATAGTAGCACATCAGGTAAAAAATCTCAATATTGAATCGTTACTAGATGGAATTAAAATGGTAGGCCAAATATACCTCTAGAAGACTTTCTGATTTCTCCAACCGCTTCACCAATCCAGCCTGGCGGCATATCTGAGCAGCTATTTCGTTATGGGGAAGACCAGCGGCAGAAAAGAGTGGGATTTTCTGACCTCTGGCAATTGAATTCATGACATCAATTGTTGAAATCCCCGTTTGTATCATCTCTTCAGGATACGTCCTCTCACTAGGATTGATAGAACTACCTGGAGAAGACAAAAGCAGATTACACTACATAGAAATAAATAGCAAAAAAGTATACTAAGTATTAACAAAATTAAATATCTACTAAGTTGGTTCTATGATACCACATACCAGAAATATCCAAATAAGCCTCAGGCAGAATAGGAGGCCCATTATCAATGGGTTTCCCAGAACCATTAAATATGCGTCCAAGCATGTCCAATGAAACAGGAGTTTTCAAGACCTGCAAACAAGTAGCAACTGAGGTTTTCAGAAGAGCAGAATTTTAGTTTTAGAGGAGATATCACACACCAAAAAGGACCTACATTGCAACAAGTGAAATGAAAGTATAAACCATCCTCATTCCTCAAGGACAAAGACAAAATAATTTTCACATTAAAGCCACACATCAAGGAATTGATCCCTCAAGCTTACACAGAATAGAAAGACGAATACTTCATTTTTTTTATTTCCTTTTTTGAACCTCTTCATAGTAAGACGACCAACTCTTCCTTCAAAACAATCACTTTTGTTTGGTTCTCCTTTCAGAAATAATCTCCAAAAATTTTGACTGTTTCGTCATCCGTGTTTTTTCGTCTTCAGTGATTTTTTGTCAAATTTTTTACTTATTTTATACTTTTTGGATGTACATTGCGTACCTCTATTCAAAAAGTAAAAGAGTTCGTTAAAATGTTAAAAAAAAATTACTAAAAACGGAAAAATACGCAAACTTATATAACTTTTTTATCTCAAAACTGACAACCAAACAAAGTAATGCTTTTGCTTATTTCCATAAAGGAGATCCATGGAAGTGAATTAATTGAAGTCCTGGAATACATCCATCCCATTCCAAAGAACAAGATGTACAATTAATGCGAAATTCATTACCTCGCCCGTAAACTGCACTGTGGTGTACTTGTTATCAATTCCAGATGTTCCTTCAAAAACCTAGTCCGAGCTCACAATGAAACAGTCAGAGAATCCAGTCACTTGCGAAAAATTAACGAGAAAAAGTCAAGTATGAAGGGGCATACAACTGCTTAACAGAAAACAGGGGCATACAACCAAAAGAGTTTTCAGGAGGAGCATACACCACAGCTGAGTGAAAATAGCTTTCAGGTACCATGCAAAGTTAAAAGCACCATAATAAGACCCATGTAACCTATATTGACCCATCTCTGGTTCCAGTCAAACACGGTAAGGCTATACCAAGGGACTAACCAAACCAAACTGAGCCGTAAGTCCCAATCAATTGGGGTCGGTTACCCCTACCATTCAGCGAAAGGTTTCAGTTCCTATTCTATCACGCAAAATCTTACCAGACATCCATCTCAGCATTCTCACATCAGCTACACTCATCCTACTCACATGATGTTTCTTAGTGGCCCAACACTCTCTGTATAACATTGCTAAATCTATGCCGTAGCACATGAATTAGAAGACATTTTTTAAAAGCATACAGGAAAGTAGGAACAGAAAGATTGAACTTGCTACTTGAAATATCAAGGAGCCAATTCATGCCTAGACCAACTTCAAACTTTGAAGCTCCATTAGACCTAACAGGTGATGGACGGTAACAGAAAATTAGGAGGTGTGAAGTAGGTGACATATGACTCTTGAGAGAAACAAATATAAAGCACAACCATGTTTCCAAGTATGGGGGATGATCAATAACATACAAAGTGATGCTGAAATGGTTATGGTAATCACCTGAACAACGGCCTTCTCCCCATCAACTTCTAGGACTTGACCACGTCGAGTTGTTCCATCTCCCAATCGAATATTGACAATCTCTTGATACTTGGGTCCCTGCAATTATAACATCAAACCTTTTGTTACACGTTCAAATAAATATGCAACTCAAACAGTGCACACCAAGTATGGAGAGTACAATACCCACCTTAACTTTGTCAAGGATAACCAGTGGTCCAGCAACTCCAGAAACGGTTCTGTACTCTGCAAAAACATACAGCAATAAAGGGCCACATCAAGCCAAGGAAGGAGATTGCTTATTTGAGAATGAAGAAGGCGGCTTTTATCAATCAGACCATCGAGTCTAACAAACCCAGTGTGCCACGGAAATGTGCCAGAGCGAGTACAAGGTATTGGTAAAATACCTTCTGCTAGTGACACATTGTTAGCAACACAATCTCCAGAGTAGTGGAGCCAAGTATCTCAGAAATTACGACGCATAAGGGTATGCTCCTCACGAATGGAGGAATTCAAAAGCAAGCACGCGTCTTCACCTTGGTTCAGGGATGTTTCTATATACAGGTCTTGTTCTCTAGGATTGATAGAGTTAAGCGTTCCCGAGCGGCATCGTGAGAGGTATCACATGGTTCACAAGGTTTTAGGCATTGGGTCACAAGGTAGCACCATGGCACCCATAATTGCAGCATTTGTTTTGAGAATGTTACAGACCTTGCTCCTGATCTACTCTATAATATACAAGGCATACAATTATCACCCTAGAGCAAGATCGATAAGTCTTTTCAACAGGGTGGAATGGTTAAGCATGCTAGTGCGAGCATGGAAATGGCATGCTCATCGGAGGGCTATCTTAATCGGGTTGAGGGAAATTGAGGCAAGCAAGCAACCTTGCCCTAATTTGATATATAAGAAATTCAAATCCCATCTGAATTCTGTTGTCAACATCCTCAAAACGCTGTCTAATTCGGGACATGCTATATAGAACCGACTTTATTTGGTACCCATCATCAATTAAGGCATTAGCATCCAACTCTCAACGCTTTCTGTTAAAGTCCTTAAACTTGCTTTAGAGTACAAAAATCAGAGTTCTTTCCCATGTCATGTCCCCGTACCAAAATAATCCTGTACCTCTTCGTTGCAGCTGAAATTGCACGGGAATGGAGGTACAGGCACAAATCCGGTACAGAAGATTTGAGTTTCGTTCTTTCCGATGATCCATTCATAGCAAAATGAACAAATTTTCAACTTGACCAGAGGCTATAATTGAATTTCGCACATTAAATATTGCTAAGATCTGAAATAATCAATCCGATACTTGATTCTATACATTTCCAGGACTTACCCATGCCGATCTCAAGGGTACCCTCCTCCATGTCGAGGTTGTTCGTCACTGCACCCATAATTCAACCTGAAACAGAAAACACAAAAATTCGCTAAGAAAGAAGGGACCAAATGTAATACTCCTGAATCTGTGTTGGATGGATTGTATCATGGTTTGTGGATTGGATTGGAACATCCCCTTACCCTTGAAGGTGATTTATTTGCTAGGCGCCAAACGAGAGAGAGAGAGAGAGAGAGAGAGAGATCTGTACCTTTTGGATGCAAGGTTCTGGCTGGCTCTGATTTCTGGTCGAATATAATTGGGGACACGAGGATATATCTCGTGTAAATTACATATTAGACCATATAGTTTCTTATCCTTGTCTCAAATTACTCCTCGTACTTAATACTGTTTTCACTTTATATCCTGAAAGACTTCTAGTTGGATTATTGTTTCTTAACCGTGTTGGCAAATTACTACTTGTTGCATTCTAATAAACTTATAAGTCTAAAATTATTTTATTTTTTTTTATTTATTTAACCTGGGTTTAAATGTAAGAACAAAATACTCGAAACTCGACGGACCAAGCACACTCTTTAGTGGAGTTCATATGTATTTCATAAACAACGTTGCTACTCAAACAACAATTATGCACAAATTGTAGTGTGGGGCCCACTACTGGTCTCACACAAACGATCTGTGCCATTCAGTTAATGTAAAATATTTTTTCAAAAATCCTCGCGAAAAATCGGCTCAATCCAATACTTTTAAGTGCGCAATTCAATCATTTAATTTTTCATTAGGAATTCAGGATAATGAAAACAAACTAGCAAGCTTTAAGGTGTTTATGAGACCTGCAGATGGGTGTCTTTTCCTTTTTTGTTTTGTGTCTCTCTACAGTGAAAGTAGCAAATGAGCTAAACAATTAATCATCGATCAATTTTCGCAAAAAAAAAAAAAAAAAATGGAAGTACCAAATAGGCTAGGCGTATATTCAGCTAGACATCTAGTCGAACACCAGGCCGGACTATCACCTGATGGTTTGAAACCACAAACCAAACAGCTATCGCACTTTCTTCTCAAGGAAAACCGCATGGGTTGTAGTGCTAACAAAGGAACATGCTTCCAGAGAAAAAAATAATATACATACGTCCAGTATTGAACAAAATAGATGAATGGGAAAATTGTTGAGAAGCTGCTACAGAGAAAGAGAAGTTGCTACAGAGAAAGAGGAAGAAATTTGGTTTTAATAGTTAAATGAGTGATACCTCAGGTTCAGAGAAACTTAATTTTTCATATAAGCTGCAGCCAGAGGAGGCAATTATAGGAAACTTAGTTTTAATTAATTGTTCTATTGCAGAAGGTGAAGGGGGGCAATTTATATAGGCAGCCGTGATGGCTTTCTTTCTTTTTCCAAGGAGCTGTCAACATTGCCGGTTACCAATTGGGTGGCCAAGGGCAGTACATTCTGGCGCTGAGACGGTGGAGGAAAGCAAATGCGGACAGAAGAGGTTAGGCAGTTGCTTAGGAAGAGGAGGGTACTTTTGTCTTTTAAGACCTGCTGCAGGAGAAACCGCCCATCAGCCTCTCTTATAATAGGCAGTAGATGCATATTGATTCAAACACGCGTTGAGGTTGCTCAAATAGAGGACTAGTCACAACTATCAACCAATTTTGAAATAACAAACCAGATACTAAAATTGACACAAAATTTAACAATTGCTAAGTATACAGCATGCCAAATAACACATTGGACCGCCACTTTTGAAACCATAATTGCAACCACATTTAGAAATATCAGCTTGCAAAGAAGAAACTGTGATTGATAAGATTTTTTTCATTTCATAAAGCAGGATATTTTCACTATGATAATATTCTGACATAATGAAGCTTTCAGCAGGCCAAGCGTCGAACAAGCTAGCACAAAGAAATCCAGATCAGCACACGGAGGGGGTTTGTCCTTGAAGCTGCACAAGAAGATTTAGAAGACCAGTTAACACACACATATACTAGCGTCATAACAGCGTTATTCGCACTAGTCTCGTGCCCTCATGGGACAGTTGATAAAGATTCAGCCAAGATTTTCTATTAAGAAGTGCACACAAGTAATTATCAATGCCATTGATGCTGATAATAAAATAGGCCTCTGGTCACACCCATGTAAGGATTTAGCAAACAACATTTCATCCGTGAAACTAATACACTCTTGCATCATGCAATAGAGAACCAACAGTTTATTGTAATGGAAATACTTGCTCTGCAATCAATCGGTGGAGATATAGTTGGTGTTCAACAAATGATGTACGTAAAGATGGTGGTCAACCATAAGGGGGTTGGGAAGAAGGTCACCACAATCATTTTCAGATTAGTTAGCTACAGGAATGACATAAGGTGGGAACAAGTGACACCAAAATATAAATATGTTGAGGAGTAAAAATATAAAAAGTCACCTCCCACCAAGCGCAGTTTCATGACAGCCCTAAGACGGGAAGGCATAGTGGAATTCCAAAAACCTCGAGGTAGGTGTTAAGTTATCAAAAGAAAATAGTGTGAAAAGTCAAAAAAAAATATATATATATATATATATACACACACACACACACACACACACACTCAAGTACCCAAACTAATGAAGAACAAGTAGTAAACATCTCTTTCTAAGAAACTGATGACCCGATTGACATAACCTTAGCAAACCAGAGTAAGCAATCTGAAGATGCAATACATTTAAGAGGAGTGCGTGCATAGTGTTTAGCAAGACATTTTACACAATGAAAAGACAAGAACTTTGCATAGATCGAGTAATTAGAAGGATAAAGAATCCAATGAAATTGGTACATCTAACTGTTTGTATGCATAGCAGAAAGGCTATCCTTTTTTTTCTTTTTTTTTTGTTTTTTGAACTTCAGAAAGGCTATCTTAACTAAGTCCAAAATCAATGTTCGACCAAACAACTAAAAAAGTATCATCATTCATTATCCAAAAGGCCAAAGGTTTATGAAGCAACCCTTCTCTTTTGCTTACAAGGGGTTCTGTTTGAATGCATTGCAGAAAGGCTATCTTTCTTCTTCTTTTTGAACATCAGAAAGGCTATCTTAATAAAGAACAAAATTGATATTTGACCCGACAACCTAAAAAGTATTGTAATTCAAAATCCCAAAGGCCAAAGGTTTATGAAGCAATCCTTCTCTTTTTCTTACCAGGTGTTCTCTTGCATAGTCCGCACCTTACGTACTAGTAGTTAAACCTATGAAGAGGAGTTCTTACATACAAACCAATTTTAGAAACTTTGCAGCAAAAAACAAAACTACTTGATGTGATTAAGCTGACGAACCTGCAACAAAACTCTGCTCCTAAAATAGTTCCAGGAACCTCTTCCATGTCTTCAACACATAAATTCCCATGCTTCACCCAATAATAAGTAAATGCAATGCCAATGGTGCCTACTGTAATGTAATGTAACGGGTGGAACTACAGAAAGTTCAACGGAAAAAAATCAACAAAGGATGCGCAAGCACTCATAGGCATAGATCTTAACTTAATCGACTTAAATCTTGGACACAAAATATTAGCTCCTTTTGTTAGGGAACGAGATAACCTCCATAGAAACACAATAAATACGACTTTAATTTTGGAAACAAAATAGCAGTGAAAATGCTAATGAGTAAAATATAATGCGGAGATATGCTACCTAAAGAATGAGGTAACCTCCAAAGAAACACGAGCACCACAAGTCAAAATCGTACTCACGCACCACAAGTCAAAATCGTACTCACGCTTGACACTGGGATTGCAAAGTGTCAGTTATCGAAACTCCTTGGGCATGGGTCGACCACATCATTTCATTTTCCTATAGAAATGTTAAGGACACAAAGATTAGGATTGTAAAGCCATGTAGTAAGATGCTTGAGCACGTTCATTTAATACCTGAGCTGAAATCTCTGCTCAAGCTTGGTTTGAAAAGCAATCGAACGAACTTTAGCAAAGTCTTTATATAATATTCAAGCTCGGAACAGCTTGACATGGAATATATCATTTGACAAATAAAGATTGGAGCCAAAGGAAAAAACATGAACTTCAGGTTTAGAAAAGTAAAATTAACTTTTGAAAAAGAGAGAAAAATTAAGTGTAGAATAACACGTCCAAACACATTCCTAAGATATGGGTAAGAGATAACCCAAGTTGTCCATCCTCATCCTTCAAAAGATTGCCAAATGAAAGGTCCTTAAAGGATGAGCCCATTGACATTAGGAAAAGACAATAGCGGATCCACAACTATTGAACATCTTACTACGGACCACTGACAAACATTGTAAAAGTTTACAAGGCAATGTTGGTGTACGTCAATACTATATAAAAAGGCATTGTACAATACTATATAACAAATATTTTAAGTCCACCGCTACCCTTGCCCTTTTATTAATTTCTTTTCACATCCAACTAATATATGCAAGGGCGGGCCTGCCATATAGTAAAGCATAGACACAAAAGTCAAAAATGAACTCAACGGTATTGTTGTGTCTATTTTGGCCTCTTTCATTCTCAATACTACGTATTTAATTTTAAGATATCAATCTATTATTTTCAAGACGAATGATTGTAAAACCGTATTTTACCTTCAGAAGTAGTCAAACTCTTAGTTTCCCTTGCTTCAGCTTCATTGCCAATTTCATGGCTACATCTAACGAGAGCCTCTTCCAAATTATACCCAAACGATTATGAGGATACAAAGCCTTTGTGATTACAGAACATAAGCAAGCAAATTGTAATAACTGCATTTTTGTAAATCAAATTGTGGGTTTATTAATACTTTGTCTTGGAGTAACATGAAAAAGGTTGGGATTTGATTTATGAAATCTAGATATATATTGACTATAGAGGCACGTGAAATGGAAGCAAACCATTTGGTGAGGTGACAACATAGCATGCTAAGCTACTTATGAGATTCACACATGCACAAAAGAAAGAAGGATTACGTTAGAATTTAGAAAATAAGGGGGTAAAATCAAACTTACTTTGTTTGGTGTAAACCTTGAAGGTCGGCTTCCGTTCTTCATTAAGATCGATCATTCTCTCAAAAATCTTCCACAACTTGTCCACAAGCTATTTTTTAGTTTCAAGTTTCGTAATCCGCACCAATAAACCAGCAACTTCATTCCTTATCTAGGAATATGACAAATATCATAATCTTTGGACGAGTTTAGGGGAAGGTTCCTGTAATCATCCCAACGTTTTGTTGGAAAGGGGACCCTCCACAAGGCATTCACTACCCTATTGCAATCCATTTCTACAAGTAGTTTACCATATCCTTGGACTATTGCTTCATTAATTGCAAATTCAAAAGCCATGAATTCTGCATAACCTGAGCAATGAACATCTTCAAAGTGCTTTCTTTGATACCCCTTAACTCTACCCTTGAAACATGTGAAAACGATCACACCTACACTAATGACTCCCCCCTCTATTTCCTTAAATCCAGCGTCGCAATTTACTTTAATCCACTCATCATGTGGACGTTGGGTGATCCACGCAATTGGACTTACAGAGTCAACTACTTGCTTGTTAAAGAGTCCAATTGCACAGATCACCCAACGCCGCCCACAAGATGAGTGGATTAAAATAAATTACGACTCTGTATTTGAGGAAATATAGAGGGGAATCATAAGTCTAGGTGCGATCGGTTTCACATGTTCCAAGGGTAGACCTGAGGGTATCAAAGAAAGCAGTTTGAAGATGTTCACTGCCCAGGTTTTGCAAAATCCATGGCTTTTGAATTCGCAATTAATGAAGCAATAGTGCAAGAATATGATAAACTGCTTATAGAAATGGACCGCAATAGGGTAGTGAAGGCCTTGCGGGGAGATTCCCCTTCCAAACAAAATGTTAGGATGATTACATGAACCTTCCCCTCAAGTCGTTAAAAAATTATGAGATTTATCATGTTCCTAGAGAAGAAAATGAACTTGCCGATTTATTGGTGCAGATTACAAAGCTTGAAATTAAGAAACAGTCCGTGGACAAATTGTGAAAGATTTTTGAGAGAATGACCAATCTTAATGAAGAACAGAAGCCGAACTTCAAGGTTAACACCAAACAAAGTAAGTTTAATTTTTCTACCCTAATTTTCAACGTAACTCTTCACTTTCCTTTTTTTTTTTTCATTTTTCTATTTGTTCACATGTGAATCTCATAAGTAGTTTGTCACCTAACATGTCATGTTGTCAACTCACCAAACCATTTGGTTCGCTTCCATTACACATGCCTCCATGGACAATATATATCTAGATTAACACAAATCCCAACGTTTTCCATGTTACTCCAAGACAAAGTATTAATAAACCCACAATTTGATTTCAAAACATGTGGTTATTACAATTTGTTTGCTTATGTTTTGTATTCACGGTCCGCATCCTCGTAATCCTTTGGGTATCATTTGGAAGAGGCTCTCATTAGATATAGCTATGAAACTGGCAATGAAGCTAAAGCAAGGGAAACTAAGAGTTTGACTACTTCTAAAGGTAAATTACGATTCTACAATCATTTGTCTTGAAAATAATATATGGATATCTTAAAATTAAATACTTAGTTTTGATCATCCAATTGACTATGAAAGAGGTCAAAAATAAACCCAACAACACCGTTGAGTTCATTTTTAACTTTTGTGCCCATGCCCTACTATACTATATGGCTGGCACTGCATATATTAGTCGGATGTGAAAAGAAATTAATAAAGGGCAAGGGTGGTGGTGGACTTGAAATCTTTGTTATATAATATTGTACAATGCCTTCTTTTTATGAGTCGAGTCCTGTGAGCTACAAGTGTCATGATAAATCTGAAATAATCGAATTTTGCACATATAAAATATTGCTAACATCTGAAATAATCAACCCCGAGGGGTTAATCTAGTGATTTAAGGCTTGGGACTTAAGGGTTCTCTCCCTCCTAAGGTCTCAAGTTCAAAACCTCTTAGGTGCTATCAATTCCACTGGCCAGTCCATACGAAACTGTGCTCAGACTTTAATTTTGGTTTCCGCAAATGGGTGCGCATAAGCTAGCCCGGACACCTAAGTTATAAAAAAAAAAAAAAAAAAAAAAAGAAGATATGAAACAATCAAGCTGATAGATGATTCTATACATTTCCAGGATTTACCCATGCCGATCTCAAGGGTTCCCTCCCTCCATGTCAAAGTTGTTTGTCGCTGCACCCATAATTCAACCTCAAATAAAAAGAAAAATTGCTAAAAAGAAGGGTCCAAATGTAAAATACTCCTAAATATACGTTGAATGGATTGGATCATGGTGTGTGGATTGAATTGGGCATCCTCTTACTCATGAAGGTCCTCTTACTCATGAAGGTGATTTATTTGCTAGCCACCAAATCTAAATTGCGAGAGAGAGAGAGAGAGAGAGGGAGAGAGTGCAAGATTTTGAAATGCTTATAAATCATGAACCTTAATTCATTCATATACACAATCATCAGTAATGCTTCCAACATGAAAAAAGTTGTTTTAAGAACAACAAACATTCATTGAGGAGCAAATATAAGAACCCTTTTCCGCAAGAAAGAAAAATTTGAGACTCAATCTTGGTTACAATCTTACAGCATTCATTGTACAGCCACTTTGAGCAAAAATCTAAAGGATAACTTAACTTCACATACCTCAAATTTCTCAAACAGCCCAACAACAAACAGCAAATGTTTCTTAAGAAACTCTTTCGCCCAAATATCTGAATTAACTCGACTGACAGATTCACCCGTTTTCTTGCCCAGATCACAATTTCTTGCCTACAACAAACCAATAGAAAACCAAAGTTGAATTCTTTATATCCCACCAAATAGACAAAGAGAAACATTATCCATTCGCAGAGACATACAAATACCCAATCGCAGATATGTAACATAGGTTATGTATTTGAATTACTCAAACTTGAATTAGAGTTAAAAACCAACCAAATCTCTCTCCACTTCCTTTGTTCAAACTCAAATCCATTTGAGTAGTACTCATTGTTCTCAAATCAAGGGGGGCATTTTTTTGAAATTTCCAAGGCTAAATTTGTCACTTACAAGCCTACTACTCTTCAAGCCTTTACTTACACTTATGCTTAAAACTGGACTTTTCCTTTGGCATGGTTCTTATCAAATGAAACTTTTACCCAAATGGTATGTGAGAACTTAAAAAACCACTAGTAGGGGACACTACATTTTTTTTCCATCATGCGTAAGTCAAGAAATTCTATAAACGGAATAAGGGCTACGAAACCACCACAAACCCAACCCCCCCCACCCCCCCCCCCCCCCCCCCCCCCATGCTTCTATTCAGGGGTCATAACAAGGCAGTTAGCCGACCCCCGCTTGGGATTTTTAACTCTCTTCGATATCCCAGTGGCCAAACAAAATAAACACTATTTTCACCAAAACGAAAACAGCGGAAACTTCAATATCTAACGATTTCCCCAAAAAGAGCTGCAGAATAACAAATCGCAAGGCAAAACGATGAGAACTCGAACACTTTCACACGAGAACCTGAAAACCCTAAACACCCAAACCACGGCCAGAAAAATGGGAACAACATGGAATTTTAGAACACACCACAGCAAACAACGGTAACAGTAATTTTCTAGCTCGAACTAAGTTAGCTTCACTTCCACACGAACGATCTGGAAGCAGTGGGAAAATCTCCGTAATGTAAAAACAAAATCACTAATCGAAACCCACACCGACGAAGAACTTACCCAGCGACGACGACGATCTTTGTCGGAGCCGCAATAACTGGGCTTACCTTCGCCGGAGCCAACGAAGACGACGGCGACGCAGTTGGCCGAGGAATACCGAAGAGGATGTCCAATTCAAATCACTAATCGAAACCCACACTCTCTCACTAATCGAAACCCACACTCTCTCTCTCTCTCTCTCTATGTAGATATAACTTCCACTCCTAGATGTAGAGTGAGAACTGAGAAGTAGAAACAGCGAGAAGATGTAGAAACAGTGAGAAGGGAGGAATTATAGAGAAAGTCAAAATGGTTTACTAGCACTTGTTACTCCATTTATCTAACTGAGACTGAGCAAAGGAAAATGGATAAAATGTTTTCTGCAAAAATATTTTACGTCAAAATAAATAGAGTCCTAGTTTTTTTTTTATTAATAAAGATAGAAATGGGGCGGGACGGGACGGGACGGGACGGGTTGGATGAATAATACTCCCGTTTTCAACCTGTTTTCTAATGGGGTGGAATTTGAGCAGAAAAAATCGGAAGATGTTGGGATTGAAATAATTGGGATCTCATTCACCAATACAATTTTCATTGTTTTTATTCTCAAGAGGGTTGGATTAGAAAAGTAAATATTAAAGAGAGATAATAGTTACAGTAAAAAGATAAAAATAAAGAAATGAAATACTAATTTATTACTTGGTGTTTTTCTCTTGTTATGTTTAAATAAGTGAAATCTATATAGATATGTAAATAAGAAAATAGTATTAACTACCATTATAGGGGTCAGGTCGGGTTAAAACAGGGTAGGGAAAACAAATACTACCCCATCCGATTTTCTTCTCGGATCAGTGAATACCAGTTTGAATGGTGGCGGGGATCGTGATCAGAGGTAGAGATGTGACGGGAAATTGTCAATCCCTTTAATTTTGAAACAATATCAACCTTCCATACATGAATTTTCCTCTCATGGGAATTGATAAACCATTCGATAGAGAACTTACTTTAATTCCGATAAAACAAAAACAAAAAACAGAGTACTCAGTTAATAACAACTAACCAAAAACAATTTTTGCCATTAAAAAAAAAAAACTAACCAAAATAAGATCCAAAAATTAGAGAAAAATCTTACTGAAAACATGGTTTTAGTGTTTCTCATCAAAAGAAATTATTTTACTTACCACTAATATTAGTCTTACTTGCTATGTTTATTGTGACCAAAACTTAACACAAAATTCATTCCCGCTCAAAGGGATAAAAATCATTTTACTTACTGTTAGAGCTTGTTCTTTATTGGTTAAATACAACCTCCAAAACTGATATATGAGCCTGGGCGGTCTCTCCACTCATTGCCAATTGATTTTGAGTTGGACATAGTATCAGAGTTAGACTGTTGGAGGCTTTTGGACAAGACTCTTGATTGGTTGCCCCATTGTTTGTGCCTTAAGTGCACCTTATTTTGTTGTTCGTTGAGATCCCTATGTTATGGATCATTTGTTTACATCTCCACGTGCGGGTCTGTGGTGTTGATTAATTACAAAACCTCCATAACTAGTACATGAGTCTGGGTAGCCTCTTCACTCATTGTCAATTGATTTTTGAGTTGGATGCTTTTAACACCAGTAATGCTATGAGGACCGATTGAATCTACCGATGGTATACCGATGTGAGTTGGCACGGAGGGACCCACGCACTCCTATTCTCTCTTTGCAAACAATTGGCGGGCAGAACTTGAGAAAATTTCAAAACTTTTTGGGTTTTCGAAAATTTTGGTCCCACAAATTCATTTTGATTCCGAAAGGTCTCTCACTCTTCTAGTAAAATCTCTCTCTCCTCTGGAAATACATCTCTTCTCCCAGTTGATTCTGCAGCTTCCTCTTCTTCACCTAGACCACCGACGCCCACCACCATTGCCTCCTTCTCCCAACTTACCTATGCCGGTTTGACGCAACCGTCACTGCCGTTCCATTGTCGCAGCCAGAGTCTCGCACGACCACGACGCCATCCCTCAACGCCCCGACGCTGATCCGATGCAACCATCATCCCCGTCCCGTCTTCCTCTTTCCCGTCGGTTCTGTCCCTTTGGCAAGGAATTCCTCAACCAACTTTGTCCTGATTTTTTTGAAAATCCCCAAATCTAATATTATATTGGGGCTTGTGAAGGTAAAAGGGAGATTTACAGTGCACTCCTATATTCCAAATTTAACCCCAAATGTTTCTCAAGTTTTGATTTTTAAAAGCAAGTTTTGAAAATTCGTTTGAAGTTCATGAAATATTTTGATGTTGGAATGTCTCAGTATACTTGGATTTTTTTTTCTTTGAGAAATTCTCTACTTAGTTGGGGACGTCATGATAATGATGTGGGAATAATAGTATCAATTCTACTACCAAGAATAAAGTAAGAACTCAGTCTACTAAAATCTAGATGGAGCAATATGAGAATGCCATGTGTAAAAAGGTACAAAAATAAGAAGACGAAGACGCCCATTGATTCAACGCTCAAGTTAAGAACTTGTCTCCTTATGGGTTTGAGAATCAATTTCAACAAGTATACACAAATGCCAAATTTAAGGATTTCCGAGATGAAGTAGTAGGAAGATTACATGCCCAATGGAGCGTGTAATGGTAGTGGATGATGTGGAGGAATTTGAGATAGAAAAAGACATATAAATCGGTGAGTTTGGTTTTTTGAAAACTCACTTTTCATGTTCAGTTTTGCTTCTTGTAGTTGTTATGCTTTTAGTTGTTGTTAGCTCCTTTTGTTCCTATAACGGATGTTATCATTGAACCTTGTTTTGATTGATTGAGCTTTATTATCTTGCACTTACTGGCAAAAAAACAGAAGAAAAAAAAGCAGTCAAAAGATGCTAGTTGTACTTGTTGGTTGTTTGACTTTAAGGAAATTGTATGCAAGCAAATATTCGTTGTTTGGTCAAAGAAGAAGCTCACTCAAGTGCCAGACAAATACATTTTACAAAGAATGGAGAAAAGATGGGGGGAGGAATCATACATTTGTTAAGGTTAGCTCTGCTAATTGGGAACGCAAGCCCGAATGACATTTTCGTTTTGACACAATGTTGGCGCTTTTCCATTGAGTTGCCGACAAGGCCTTTGATTCCGATGGAAAGAGTAAGAGGGTTGTGGCTAAGTTGCTTGAAGCGGAAATGGAAAAATGGTGGAAGCTTGGCTTTTATATAGTTGAAGGAGTGAAAGGGTGGAAGCTTTGGTTTTGTTGGTGTTGAAGCTTCCTGTTTGTATATATTGGGCAGTTTATAGACATGTAAGGTTGATGCATTATGCCCCTATTTTTTTTATCATGGGCCATGGAATGTAATTCTCTAACTATGTGTACTGTTTATGCACTCAATGGATTATTACGTATTAGCATTCTTTAGTTGGATGGATGAAAAAACTGGTACCAATACTGAATTATAGCATTCAATTTCATTACATATACAAAATGCACATTGCTACTAGTTGTGTTCATGTTTGGATGAGGTTTCAAAATGCTCAAAGCTCAGACACAATAACAACCTCTGGACGTTCTTGACCTTAATCATCATTGGAAAATTAAAGATCGTAAATAAATTAAATTGAACAACCCAAAATAGGGTGTCTACATAATGAAGTACTTTGATTTGATTACGGCAAGCTCCAAATAAGCCTTTCTGAGGTTCTTTTCATGTTTGTGGCAATTAACATACAAGGCCTTTCTAGTGTGGGAATGATACTTGCATCCAATGGTACATAAAAATATTGTGCAAGTGTTTTCCTGCTTGAAGTGAGTGATTCCTTCGATAATCAAGTGTGTGACTTGGTCACGTGAGCGTCTTCCGCTATTAGCAACGTTGAGTGACTTCCGTTACTCCCTGTGAGTGGCATCTCGGGATTATCCTAACCTCATGGGTCTCGGCCTGCATCAATCCTCTTGTTATACCTCGCCGCTTTCCCTGCTAGCCCCAAAACCTAAAACAACAAACACCAAACCACAATCAATAGCGTAAAGACCAAAATTCCCAAGAAAACAGGCAAAAAAAATGTCGAGAAGTGAAGAACATGTTTGCTACTAAATGAAAAAATCGCTGCCCAAATTATATGGTGGGGGAAATCCCCATAGGGGTTCCCACGTTGTCACACTCCTCTGCTTCCTTTCTTCTCTCCACACGATTACACACCAAATGCACATATACATTTATGCAATTCACAAACAAACCATAGCCACATAACTCAATCTACTGTGCCAACTCCTCACATGCAATCTCGCCAAAAACAGCTAGCTTAGGTCCCTCTCTCTTTCCTTTCAACTACTCTCGTCTCTCCAATCATCACATACAATTGGCCCGCATAATTAAGTCTACCATTATCCGACAGTTTCGTTATGTTGTTTTTATACTAGTTGGTGTTTCATCAATGCATCAATTACATTATAAACAGTTTTGGGCAAATAGATTAGCTTATGTAGATTCTCATAGTCCTTTTTGAACTTATTATGTAGATTTTCAGTAGACGAGTCCTTACTTTGTATTCTTGGTAGAAGAATTATATACTATTATTCCCACATCATTATCATGACTTCCTCAACTAAGTAGAGAATTTCTCAAAGAAACAAAATATTCCATGAACTTCAAACGAATTTTCAAAACTTGCTTTTAAGTTGAGATCTCACCAAAAATCAAAACTTGAGGAACATTTGGGGTTAAATTTGGAATATAGGAGTGCACTGTAAATCTCCCTTTTACCTTCACAAGCCCTAATATACTATTAGATTTGGGGATTTTTAAAAAAATCAGAACAAAATTTTACCAAAAGGGACAGCACTTACGGTGGGACGGCAAGAGGAAGGCGGGACGGTGTGACGGCGGTGATGGTTGCATCGGATCGGCGTCGGGGGAGGGCGTCGTGGTCGTGCGAGACTCTGGCTGCGACGAAGGAACGGCGGTGATGGTTGCGTCAAACCGGCGTAGGTAAGTTCAGAGAAGGTGGCGATGGTGGTGGGCGTCGGTTGTGGTGGTGAAGAAGAGGAAGCTGCAGATTCAAATTCAATTTGGAGAAAAAATGTATTTCCAGAGAGAGAGAGAGAGGGAGAGAGATTTTAGAAGAGTAGAGATGTTTCGGGATCAAAATGAATTTGTGGGGCCAAATTTCCGTGCCAAAAGTTTTGAAATTTTCCCAAGTTCTGCCCGCCAATTTTTGTTTGCAAAGAGAGGAGTAAGAGAGAATGGGACAGCGTGGGTCCCTCCGTGCCAACTCACATCGGTATACGGTCGGTAGATTCAATCGGTCCTCATAGCATTACTGTTTTAACACTTACCACTCAATATTGTATTTATTTTGAATACATTGTGAATATTTTTGGTGTTACACTAATTTATAGTTTATGAAATACAAAATGTCAATGTACTCATTTGCTATATAAAGTAGGATTTGAAAAGGTGAATACTGCAATGGAGGATATCCTCCATAACATTTTCATACTTTGTATTTTAAGCATCAAATTCTCTTCCCTCAAATAGAAGGAAAATTAGAAAATTTAAACTTAATAGAGAAACAACAAATGGGTTGGAGATGCCCTTGAAAATTTGCTAGTAACTGAAAAAAATAAAAATTAATCCCTCTCGCAAGCTACAAGCTAAGTCACATAATCCTTCAAAATATTTTGCGCTCCAACTCTTAATCCTCGCTTTTGCTGTTTTATGAGGCAATCCTTCTCTTTTGCTTACCAGGGGTTCTGTTTGAATGCATTGCAGAAAAGCTATCTTTTCTTTTTTCTTGAACTTCAGAAATGCTATCTTAACTAAGTCCAGAATCAATATTCGACCAGACAACCTAAGAAGTATCGTAATTCAAAATCCAAAAGGCCAAAGGTTTATGAAGCAATCCTTCTCTTTTGCTTACTAGGGGTTCTCTTACATAGTCCGCGCCTTCTAAGTAGGTCGGACACAACATGGAACACCACATAAAGGTGGGCACAACACCGATACGCACTAGTAGTTAAACCTATGAAGAGGAGTTCTTACATACAAACCAATTTTAGAAACTTTGCAGCAAAAGACAAAACTACTTGATGTTACTAAGCTGACAAACATGCAAAATAAAACACAAACTGTGCTCCTAAAATAGTTCCAGGAACCTCTTCCATGTGTTCCAACAAATAAATTCCCATGCTTCACCCAGTAATATGTAAATGCAATACCAGATATCAATGGCACTAGTTGTTATTTTTATTGTCACCAATGACCAATGTAATCATGATGCCTACTAACAGGTGGAACTACTTTCATTGCAGAAAGTTCAACGGAATAAAATCAACAAAGGATGCACAAGCACTCATAGCAGAGATGTGCTACCTAAAGAATGAGGTAACCTCCAAAGAAACACAGGCACCACAAGTCAACTAATTTATTTTTTATTAAACTTCAATTTCAAACCACTGCACATTAATTCTCTGTCTTTACAGAGCATATGATCCCCAAGCTCATTGAAACATCAGTACATTCAGGAAAGCCAATTCCTTTTGAAAACACATTAAGCTCATCTAAATCTATCCCATTTTCTCTCTGTTTCCATTACAATCTTTCGGCAAACTACCAAGTGGAAAATAGAAAAGAGCAGAATTTATTCACCATTTGGCTCGTAATCCTTATCCCACATCATAACCCTACAGCAAACCATCCAATAAGTCGGCGCCAACCAAAAGATCCTCAAAATCGACAAATACTTGAATGATGGCTCGGGTGGAAGAGGAAGAAGAACCTTTCGAGATGATGTTGCTACTACCACCACTGTTGCTCCTCAGCCATTCTTCAAGGAAAGGGATATGAGCTTGTTTAGCCATATTGTGTTTCCCTGCAAATAGGAAATTAAAACACAGAAAACAGAAAGATTTAGAATATTAAAACAATTAGAGAAAAAGGTCAAGAAAACAAAAATTAAGATGGCATCTTCATAGGATCGTTGACAACTAACAAAATGATGGCACGATCACATAGTAGCAAAAACTTAGAAGATGGCCTATTGTGTTAGAAACCGACTAGGACTACCAGTTTTGCAACTGCCAGGGTAACCCATGGTAAGTTCATGAGTAAGAGGTAACAGTCATCCTCAGACGTGATTGATAAGAATCTAAGATTTAAGCTTTGATACCGAAATCAAGAAGGACATAGAGGAAGAATACAAAAAGAAGCAGCACACAAGAGGGACAGAACGCGAAACTTCAAGATGACATCATTACCAGAGACCTCTCTCCCTCTCTCTCTGACCACCAACTCCCTCTCTTGGCTCCCATCACTGCCAGCACTCGACTAAAATCTAGCCACCATTGAGCCCATTTGTTGAACTTGAACCCCCATTTGGCCAGAAATGAACCTTGTTGGACCACCTTTGTCGCCCCACCACCTGACCACTGTGTGAGGTGAGCTATACGGTTTCCTCTCTATTTCAAGGACAAGGCTGGGATAAAACCGAGTTTGTTTAGGTCTTGACCCGAACCATAAAAAAACCACCCAGTAATCCCTCGGCCCTAACCCAAACCGATAGATATTACCAAACCCAAGTCACATATTCTTTTACCCAGTAAACCAGCAGGCCCAGACCCAGGGATTACAAGACCAACCCATAGGTCATCCATAACCTTAACCCTAACACCAGTCCAAAAACTTCACCGGCCATAAAAATTAGGCAAGAAACTTTTCCCGAAGTAAACTCAAAGTTTGAGCTTAGGAACCACGGACACACATGTAATAGCCTCACCCATGAAGGGCACAACATGGGTAGAGATATGTAAAACATATGCTACAGGCAATCTTGGGGTACGTCAATATAAACCTTTATTTTAGTTTCATATTCCTAGTAACTTTCAATACATCTAACGTATATAACCAATTTTACCAACAAAAAGTAACATACATGAAAATCAGAGGACATACATCAAGTTCAACATGCCAAAACCAAAAGCAAAAATATATCCATCTAGTTTTTTTTTTATCTACAACATAACATATAACACAGGCCATCCCATCTTCAGAGATTTTTTTTTGAAGTACGATAACCAAAATGACATCACTTTGGCCTCCAATGGTGGGGAAAAGGAAATGAAACTTCCCGTACCTACATTAGTATCCGGATCGTACCCTAATGGAATCGTACAGAACACGGCCAAAAAAAAAAATTACTTACGAAACATAGGTGTACGTATTTCAAGTAACGGGTACATGAGTTGCCAAACCAGTTGCATACCTATACAATGGTACTCACACAACACCATTCCTGGGATGATCAATGGAAGGTTCTTCACTTCCTTATGATAGGCAAAAAAGTGAGGAAGTACAAGCCAGAAGAGGTTGCTTTTGATGTCCTGCCGGTTCTAGAGGATTTCATGGAGCCAAAACTTGCTGATTGCTTTCAAGTTTTGCAAATCAAGTTGTCTTTGGTGCAAGACACTCTACTTGAAGCCGCATTGGCATCTGAATTGGCTCTTGCATCTAACTAGTACTGCCAAAAGAAGACAAAGGTTTCTTGGGACATCTTGAAGATCCTTCGGGTATGGTCTTCTCTCCAGCAAGTCTAGGGTATGATATGAAGTTCAAATTTCAACATGGAATGGTTGATTATTCTTGGTATATTTAGGAACCAAGTGTGTTGGCATATTTTGAGGATGTATCGCTCCATAAGAGGCATGGCAAATGGGTGGTTTCTTAGCACATAAGCATGGATGCAATGGATGTACACAAATAGAAGCTCATATTGAAGATGGGTTATTACACAAGGGTGGTGTTGATCAAAGAATGAGGCAACATGTCTAATTTGAAGCTGCATAATAAACGCTTCTATGCATTCTTTATTTATTGATGAATGATGACTATTGACTAGTGTCTTGTTGTCCAACTTGAGGACAAGTTTTCTTTAGAGGGGGAGTCATGATGCTGTAGTAGTTAGCGTAGTTATGTCATTTTGTGTTCTTAGTGTAGTGGGTCTATAAATAGGTGTCTAAGGTCCTCATTTGGTACATAACAACAACATAACATAACCCATCTAATCCCCAATCATTGGGGCTATGGGCGGGGGATGATTGGAGACAGACCTAACCTTTGGCAATATATGCACAAAGTAGCTGCTCTCAGAATATCACTAAAACAGTGGCCCCCCTAAACCTCCAAGAATTGAGGAGCTACAAGGACATTTTGTTGTAAAACCATGCCCCCAAATCAAAGCCAAATGGCATCAGAGAGGGCAGGCCTAGAGACCCAAATCAATTTTTGTGCACATTACCCTGCTTCCTCATTTGGTAGCTTTTGATTATTAAGAATATAGAAATATATAGATTAAGACTTTAGTTTTCCATTGAATGGAATTTCCTCCACACTTTTGAATCTTG
This sequence comes from Rhododendron vialii, assembly GCF_030253575.1. Lineage (NCBI taxonomy): Eukaryota > Viridiplantae > Streptophyta > Magnoliopsida > Ericales > Ericaceae > Rhododendron > Rhododendron vialii. Next base: position 2,517,173 of record NC_080557.1, on the reverse strand, counting down.
ATTTTCCTTTGATATTTGGTTACATGAGCTTCCATTTGACATGTGTTTTTATCAATGCTTGAGTTGCTTTTGTAAGTATAATTACACAAAACCCTAGAAATTTTTAGAAATAACATATTTAACTCTGCAAAATTACATCGATTTTTATCATACACATACCATGTCGTGGCCCCAGCCGTGTCCCTCATATGCCCATGCCCATGCCGTGTCCACTGCATGCCCCCTCCAAAAATTAATTTAGATTATGGGACAAGCCACGTGACATGTCCTGTACAATTATTGCCGTGTCCCCATGTCCAATATGCCGATACGGCGACCTCTGGGAGTGTTGGTGCTTCATAGGTACAGAGGATGAAAAACTAAAGGTTGTCACTCTGACACTCAATAAAATACGATACTGAAGCTTAAGTAATCAGTGATACCTCCAAAGATGGCTCCTCAAGGAATTCTAATCCCCCTCTTGACGGACAATGCAAATTTTGCAAGAATCTCCCATGATATTGGTTTAGATTGCTTCTGAATATCCACACTTGTGCAATACCGAGAATAGGACGTGAATTTCGAGACTTGATCTGTACGCATTGACTTCCTCACAGTTTTGAGCAGAGGGGGAATCGCGAGACTTGGGATTGACGACTGAAGGCCATTACGAGGTACTTCTTTCTGCACTGACAAGAGCCACAAGATTTTACATATTACAATAAGAAAATATTTTTTAAGATTAAAGGAACAAAGCGCAACCTATAAAACTCTTTTCTTAGGCCATCATATATGGCAGTAAAAAGGATCAACAGCTCCATACACAAGTCCTTTTAAAATCACATTATTCCATACTAATATGAGTAAATCACTGTAGAGTGCAAAAAATGTGATGGGCGGCTCCACATGTAAGTTAAGGTGGTCACTAGGACAACCCCAAAAAAGGAAACTTTTTTAGTATACATATAGTAATTTTAGTTTCGCCATTTCTTGAACACACAGCTCAAAAATAATTGAACCACCAGTCCAAAAGTTGAACACCTAGTCCAAAAATAAGTGAACCAATTTTTTTTGGTATTTGTATCGTGCTCTGCTTTCTCTCTCAACGAAAGTCAACTCAATGTCCATTGCCTTGGGTACATGTGTACTAATTGAATATTCATATTTAACAGTAAGTACTTTTAATTCTTTTGTTTGTTTAGCTTAGAGAATTATACTGTAGAAAAATTTCTTAAATGAAATCCATGTTTGTTGCAAGATTCACCTTCTACAGAAATTTTTGTTGATAGCAGCATCCACTTTCTTAAGTGAAGCCCGGTAGATTCAGAGATTTTTTTTCTTCAGATCCAGAACTATAGCAAAAATCTTTTCACATCATCCTAATGATAAAGAGAATAAGAAGAACCTATTTCCGAAAAGATAGGTGCCAACTTATTTGTGAATTAATTGTGACAACTTCGCTGATTATTATTGGATTACTTTGCCAGTTTAATTCTGTTTGGCTCAAGATATGAAAAATCATCAAGAAAATTTACGAAATCTTATGAAGTTTTATTTCTTTATTGCACCATTCTTACTACTATTTCACTTTCGTGTTTATATTGTTGATTAATAGGTGCAAGTAGTAATTTTTGAGCACCCTGTTACAATTTCATGGAGGCGCCACTGCAGTGTGACGACAGGAAGGCATTAGGTAAATTCACCTCTCACATACTCACTCCCTCTTTCCTGCTTTCATCCTTCTTGAAAATATGCTTAACAAGTCTTATGAAAGAAACATTCAGAAAGGCAATTGATAATAACACAAAGCATCTTAGTCCGCCAAAACAAAAAATGGGCAAAGTATCCAAGAAACAAGATTCCTAGCAAGTAGCAACACTTGAACCAGTAGACAGGAGCAAATAATGCAAGACATGTAAATTTTCTTACCCTTGGGGCAAAATGCGCATGCATTTGTTGCAGCCAGCGAGGAGCAGAAAATCGAGATAATTTATCTGTTGCAAGAAAATAAATCAGAAAGTTCGACACTATTTTCAGCTCTTCACAATCAGGTAACAAAGGAGAAGGAACATATGTTCAATTAGCACACAAGAAATCACCAGATGGATGGTTTAAGTACTTGGCAGGGGTCCCAACGGATTTGCTCAAATTCACACTGCCAACCAAAAGTATCAAAAAAATAAGCCTGATTTGGCCATTAAATGACATGATAATGAACTAATTAAGAAACCACAACAGAATGAAAGAAGCGCAACAATCCAGAAAATAAGACGCTGAAAAACTGCATTTCCAAACCAGTCTCTATTGCTAAAATCAAAGTCTCCATCCTTCAATATAAATCCTTTTTCCGCAAGCCTCAAAGCTACATCTTTCTCCACTTGTTCTCTCGGCACCTATAATCGAAAACAAAATATTAATTGATTACACAACGTGTGAGATCTGCATTCTTGCATGAATCATAAGATGTGTGTGTGTAAGCATACACTCACGAGTATGTTAGTATTAAGTCCAAACACGCTCACAAACATGAGCTTTCACCTCCATTAGGATGATAAGATCTCCCCTGATAGAAACTAAAGATGGAACTTCGCAAGCAATATACCCCCAGAAAAACATCGGCTGAATCTTAATAGAGATCTCCCATGTAGATGTTATTGGCAAGAGAAAGTTGAGACCTCCATCTCTTTTCTATTAAGCCATGTTTGGCATTTGTGGAGGAGTTTGTAAAACGAAAAGTTAAACAAACAGCTTCACCTTCAATTTTATTTCCTTTCTCTTCAATTTCATTTTACTACCATCAAATCAATCCCTTTACGTTCCAAGTTCTAAACACAACCTTTGGTTTCAGGATCTTAGTTATCAAATCGAGAATCCTATTGCAAATCAAATTCCTTATTTTTGTGAATCCTTGGGCGAATTAAACCGAGAATGATAGGGTTCAACGTAACAAATAAACAAATACATTAAACAATTCAAAAATATCACAGGAAAGAAAATGATTGGCACATTGGATGATGATTTTAGTGCATGAACGTGACTATATCATCTTATTTTGGGAAGACATTTGCCTTCACCACAAAAATGCGAGTCCAAATGTCATGAACCATACGATTTTTCAATAATCTTAACTTCTCCTCATTTCACATTCACAAGGGACCTACAAATCTTAAATAGGGCAGAGTAGAAAAAACCGTGTGGGCGAGAGCCTCTTAGTGCAAATCAAAACTATATTTGCACATGAGAAAATAAAAAAATATAATGTGCGACCGCAGAGTCCAACTCATCTGATGCATACACTATCGAAGTCTATTTCACAAAAATAGCAATAAATTATTTACTGGTACATGTTGTGTTGGCTTGAAGGAGTATTTTGACATCTTTTACCCGAAAAAGAAGTAAAAGAAAACGAAATAGGGGATAAGAAGACGTTGAATACACATGTATCCCGTCAAATCCTCCAATCACCAAATGAACAACAATATTGGGTGTGGGATACTTTCACACCAGGCACTCTAAAGAGTGCATTGTGTCAATTTCAAAAAGAAAAAGACAGAAAAAAGAAGAAGAGATTCGGAATTTGTTTGATCTGATAGATTCACTAAGTGAATCATAGCGCTGCAAAGGCACTACCGGCAGGAGGTTTTTGATAGAGATACAGGTGAAGCAGATCCTTCAATTGACTACATTAAGTGTCTCTTTCTCATTGTACTTTGTTAAGTACATGGTATTTACATAGAAATAAGTAGTGGAGTTTCCACACATTTCATTGTTTTCAATTTGAAGGTACAAAGAAGATGCATTTTCATTTACTTACTTTCCAAGGCGTCTTTCTTGCTTCAGGTATCCTTACATAAGTGAGTAATTAATATTTTATAACCATGAGTAGCCAGTTGACTTGTTTGATCATTTTAAATCGAGATTGCATTGGTTTATAGTTCTAAGCTATCAAGCAAATCCTAGTGAAACAATTGGGGTAATCTTTTCGAAAGAGGATCTGTCTCATTGTTATCCTCTAATCTTTTGTTAAAATGGGCACTCATTTTCTTGTTAATTGTCTCATAAGAGCCTTGCCATGGAAGATGCAACTGAGAAGAAATACCTCCCATCAATCTGTGCCAATGCTTTGTCTCTTCGGATTGCAAGAGTGCTCCATGAATCTTTTTAGAACAGTGGGTGCTTTGTCTCTTTGGACTGCAAGAGTGCTCATTGAAACTTTTTAGAACAGTTGGACTGGTAGACAGTGGAATTCTAATTTGCTCTAATTGCAACTTGGTCTCACCTTTCCAGCTAAGTTAGCAATAAATTAGTAGCTGATTCAAATCGATTTATATTCTTTGTGAATATCATAAGATTCTGCCAATTATGTTCAGCATCTACGCCAGCAGACTGGGGTACAGGTGCATGGCTTGACCCGTGTCTAGGACTTTAGCAACCGGACACACTAACTTCCCCAATTGGAGGACATGTGGACTTCGCAAAAAAATGGACAGCGGACACGGATATGGAGATACAACACGTGCATAATTTAAAAAAGTATTTATACGTTCTTGATATGCCCATTCGATAACTAATCAGTCGCATAAAAGTTAATGGCTCTCATATGCTATTACTTTTAATTATTGTCACTTGCCATTATGACTGATAGACTTTAGCCCAGTATATACATTAATATACAAATGTATGCATATATACGTACATATAAAAAACGTGACTGCATACGTAAGTCAGTTAAACGATTGGCTTGGTCCTATGGCCAATTCAACAGTTTCTGGGTAAGTCTTACCTGGAATATGAACCCAATCACAGAACTTCGCCACATCCGACAAAGATCCCGTGTCATGTCATGGCATCTTTTGACGTGTCATGTCATGTCATGGCATCTTTTGATATGTTATGATTTTTTAAAACGGTATGTGGTCTCTCCTTTTTATACTTTTAGCAGAGCACACACGTTTGACCAATGCAACCATATAACTCATGTGACTGCAGAAACTGAGACAAAGCAGGGAACACGTATTAAAATACATACATCAACAGGCTGCTGCGACTCCAGATATTCCTCTATAGTATCGCCAGCGCTCTCAAAAACCTCAAGCAACAGTGCAGTCGACCTCAAAACCTTTATCTTATCTTGAATCTGAATTACCTTCCCATGTTGAAATTCCGCTGTTAATTTCATCTCCTCGTCAACCAGTGACAGGATTTGATTTTTAACGCATTGGAGGATCGTCACTCCGTATATGCCAGCACCGTCATTTCTGTCAAAAGTGATGGGAACAAAAACCTTTTTTCGAGCCACAATTAGCAAGACAGCCAACTCGACAAGCTTCCCTTCCATGCAATAATAGCAAGCTTCCTTTTCAACATTCTCAGAGGACCATGCAAGCAACTTACAAGCAGCCAAAGCCCGTTTCTGCGACAAGCAATTGGAATTAAAGAGGAAACAAGCAGCATTTTATCCACTTCAAATGCAAAAATAAGTAGCCTGAGATTAGAAAAGTAATTTGCAGTAAGAAAATTCATGGGAAACGAAACAAACCATTAGCGGAAGGCAAAGAGACTATCATCTGAAAAGTAGGTTTCCGGTGGGAGTACATATAGTGCCGATAGAAAGTCCAACTGCACAATCAAAACAACGTAATGCAAAGGAGAGATCAGAAAGAACGGAAAACAGTGTCAAAATGGAAAGGAGGACTAGTTACCAAAAAAAAAAAAATGGAAAGGAGGACTTTGTTTTAATTCATGTCCTCTGACCTAATTCAAGTATTTGCATATCCAGATTTAAAACACAAACATGTTGTTTGGTTTTGGGTTTTGAGGAAAAAAAATCAGAAATGCTAGGGACAAAGAAAATTTACCCCGAAAGTACCCCGAAAAGATCAACTAGTAATTGAGATTCACTTTGATGTATGTGACATAATCATCAAAGTGATTCTCAACCATTGATTGCTATTTTCGGAGTACTTTCGGGGTAAGTTTTCTTTGTACCTAACATTCCTCAAAAAAAATTAATGTAATGAGTAGTAAGGAGTAGAGAGAGATAGAGAAACTTATTGGGAACCGTGCAGAGAGAAATGTTTTTCTCGGAACTTGTAAAAGAACAAAGAGTTTTCTCATCTTTTGTCTTTGTTAATTCAAGTTTAAATAGTGATATCAACACAACGAAGTTCTCCTTTATTTATTGTTTCAGAAGTTTAATTTATTCATATTATTTGGTAAATGCATTGTCTTATAAAAGACTCCTATCATTTAAGTTTTCAATGACACCACTAACTTGGATTCCTGGAATTGCCACTGGTTGTGTATCCTCAATGGATTGTCTTCTCTCTTTCATAAATGGCTTACTTGGTTGCTATTGCTACAACCACTTGTAAATACAGCAATCCAAGTGAATTGTTGCATTTTATTTAACCCCGTATCATTTTAGATATTTGTGATGAATAACAACATTGGAAGATCACACTTTGGGCTATGTTCTGGATAGGCGGCGCAGCTGTTAGTGGGATAGTTGTACAAACTAAGAGGGATGGTAGCACAGAGTGGTGGTTGTGGTGGTCTACTTGGGTTGGAAGGGTGACGATATTTATTTTCATACTCTTTATTTGATGCGTGCAAAACTTTGGTAGGAGTGCGCTGAGATCCTCGGGCATAATGATTATTAGGGAAATCAGATTGGATCAAGCCAGTATTAAGTCGGTCTTATTTTCACCAGAAACCTTTCCCTTTGTACTTTCAGGGCTTTGCAGACGTACTACTTCCGAACGACTTAGGAAGCCTTTGCATTTTTTGGCGAAGTTGTCGATGGTTTGTTTCTCTCTTTCAAAATCATTTTCAAGTGTCTTTCGTTGAAACTCCTGATGAAATAAACTGATTGAACATCAGTTTATCTACATTTATGCAGCTAGATTAGTGACTGATTGTGTCTCTTGATATAACAAGGGATTTGGTTTCATGAGGTATGCTACAATTGAACATGCTGCAGAAGGTATAAAGGGAATGGATGGCAAAGTGAGATTGGATTAGCACAAATAGTTCATGCGTACCAATAAATGTCACATGCTTCATGATTTCGAAACTGAGAGCAGTTGTTCACTGCGCACTTGAACGCACCTTTTTAAGAACATGGGCAGCATCAAATTTATATGGGCGTGAAATAGTGAGCCGGAATTATGTGTTAAGAAAATGTTTCTATTTTTCCCATTGGGAACAAAGAGTACTCTGCCTTCCTAAAAATTGCAATTTATAAACCTAGTAGGAGGAATTTTGGGGTGTTAGATGAAAATGTTTGCCTAACTTCTATAGTAAAACGTAAGAGGTAATCAACAGTGAACCCATCTTTCAGACATTGAGGTAATCAACAGTGCCTAACTTTGTAATTTTCTATTGTTGGGCAGTGCATATAATGATATAATTTAGAAGTTAATGATGTTCACGCTACGTTGTAGACGTCTTTTTATCCTCCTGTCACGAGTACGAATGACCAACTAGAGTGTGAAAAGTGTTTCTCACTACGAAATCTCTCTCGTTTTCTAGATCACTAGCGCAATGCTGTACAGTTTACTTTGTTGTCGTCGACTCCTCTGTCACTTGTTTGCATGAACACCGTTTAATGAAATTGATGTTTTTACTTGGTTTTTTCATTGGGCTTGGTACTGATGATATTTTGGCCTTGTCTGTATTGTAGTTCTTGGATGGATGGGCTATATCCGCAGTCTACGCTAGACCAAGGCCACCTCTGACGGGGAACAATGCAGGACCACCATCTGATCAGCCTGGATATGGGTCTCAATTTGGTCGATGTTGAATTATCAGTGGTAGAAGCTGATCATTTCTAAGGTATCACAGTGGTTTGGACAAACAATATGGTTGTAGTTCTTGGGTTTATGATCGTTGTTCACACTTTACAGCCCTGTTCTCTTTCTTCGTCCGTATACTATGAAAGTCGAGCCATGCCATGATATGTATTGGAGCTGATTATATTATTGAGTAATACATAGACTCGTGTTCGTGCATGTTAAAACATTTGTGTGTTATTCATGCGCATTCTGTGGGACTCGTTTGTACTGTACAATGACAATCATAAATGGTTGTGTTTCCGGGGTCGTCTTTGATTGCAGTTTTCTAGTCACCGTGTCTTTTAGAATACATTAGCTGGAAATATGGAGGCACTGGCAAGGTGTGGAGTTTAGTTAATTGCCCTAGAATGAAATGGTTTGTGTTTTGATTGCTGCTGCTGCTTCTACTGCTGGTTAGGCAGTGCTGGGTTTCAACTTACAGCTGTATAAATCCTGTCCCCCACCACCGGTTTTGCGGATTTTGGTCTAAACACAAACCTGTCTGTAGATATTTGGAGTGGGAGAGGTGAATATTTCTTAGAACTTATTAGGTACGGTCCCTAGTGAAAAATGCACGAATCATGCTCACGCAAGGTGCTTCTCTGTGTGGTATTGTAAATGAATTTGGATTCATTTGAACTGGTAATTAATCTGCTGGCCATTTGTTGGAGTAATACGCAGGTGGCACTAAATCAAAGGATATTTTTGCCCTTTATTTTCACACAACGGGATTCACAACTCAGTTATTCGGGTAATTCTATTCGCGCCATCTTTTTCAGTACTTGCACCAAATTAAGAAAATTCTCCATAAATTTGAGTATTTCCTCCTCCTTTACTCATTATCTGCACTTACAAATCTCCACCACTTGCCCCCATTCACCACCTTCTATTCCGATCACTGCTGCTATCATTTCTTGCAATTTTTGTTCATTTTTCAGTGTCTATTCACTTTTCTCAACCATATCAGAAAAATTCTTGTGATTGTCTTCATCTCCAGCCACTCCTCCCGAAGGTCTCAAGGATTGTGAAAGTCATATCCATCATCACTCCATTTTGATAAAATTCAACTCATGGTTGAAAAAACCCATTCATCTGCCAAGGAATTCAATTAATCTTATTTTGGTAAAAAACGCCAGTCCATGATGTATTTACATGAAAACAAACTTGAATATCATTATTTTTTTGAACTTGGGTGATGAAGTTCTGTTCAACCGACAACTTCTGTTCGGACCATAAATTCCGAACAAATTATATAATGTTAAAGCCTTATTTTTTTTGGCTGATTAGAGCAAGTTCATTCATTTGTGTCAAAATGGCCAAAGTGTTTTTAGTTTGCTATGGCGTTAAAAAGTCAAGAAATAGCCATGATGTTGCACCTGTTTGGTGCTATTTCGGCACAATCTCAAATTCCAACTAGGGCTTTTTACCTCTAGGTCCAAAAAATAGAAATAATTCCCAGCAAGTCTCATCTAATTAATGAAACACTAAAACCCTAAACTCTGAAAGTGTCTAACCCTTAGAGCATCCTATGAAAGTGCCCAAACCCTAGGGTACCCTAAAAAAATGTCTAAACCCCTAAGGTAACCTATGAAAGTGCCTAAACAACTAAAATCCTATAATAGGAAAGTGCACCCTAAAACCTTTATGAAAGTGCCTAAAACTAAACCCTAGGGGCTCTATGTAAGCGCCTAAACCTAGGGTACCATAAACCCTAGGGTATCCTAAATCCTAAAACCCGAAAATACCCTAAAACCATAGGGTACCCTAAAACAAAGCAAGAGGTAGTATTGTACGTCAAATACAAGACGTAGTATGTGACATATTTCGCGTGGTGGGTTTCCTTCTTTTTGTCGAGCTTAGTTTTTTAGTAGTTTCCAATGCAAACGTACCAAAACAATGAAAACAAAGTAGCAAGCTTTAATAGGCGTTTATGAGACCTGCAGATGGGTGTCTTTTCCTTTTTGTTTTGTGTCTTTCATAAAGGTAAAAGTAGCAAATGAGCCAAACAATTAATCATCGATCAATTTTCGCAAACAGGGTTCTGTCATATGGAAGTACAAAATTGGGGGGAAAGATACATAAGCTATCACAAACCAAACAGCTATCACACTTCCATCTCGAGAAAAAAAGCTTTGGTCTTGGTGAACTAATACATTACACAAACTTTCGTAGTGCTAACAAAGGAACATGTTATCAAAAAAACAAAAACAAAGAAACATGTTCAGGATCATCAGTGAACAAAATTGAGGAATGGGAAAATTGAGGAAAAGTTGCTACATAGAAAGAAGAAGAAATTTGGTTTTAATAGCTAAATGAGTGATACCTCTCAAATTCAGAGAAACTCTAGAAATTCGTATAAGCATCAGCCAGAGGAGTGATTATAGGAAACCTAGTTTTAATTAATCGTTTTATCGTAGAAGGTGAAGGTGGACAATATATATAGGCGGCCGAGATGGCTTTCTTTCTTTTTCCAAGGAGTTGTCAACATTGTCAGTTACCAAATGGGTGGCTGACAATATGTGGCGGTACATTTTGGTGTTGAGGCGGTGGAGGAAAGCAAATGCGGGCAGAAGAGGTTAGGCTGTTGCTTAGGAAGAGGACGGTACTTTGGTCTTTTAAGACCTGCTGCAGCAGAAACCGCCCAACTGCCTCTCTTATAATAGGCAGTAGATGCATATTGATTCAAACGTTGCTCCAACAGAGGACTAGTCACAACTATCAACCAATTTTGCAATAACAAACCAGAAACTAAAATTGACACCAAATTTAATAATTGCTAAGTATACAGCATGCCAAATAATACGTTGGACCACCACTTTTGAAACCATAATTGCAACCACATTTAGAGATATCGGCTTGCAAAGAAGAAACTGTGATTCGTAAGATTTTTTCATTTCATAAAGCAGGACATCTTCACTATGATAATATTCTGACATAAAGAAGCTTTCATTATGTACCTGGAAAAACTTTCCCCGAGCAACACAAAAGGGCATCAAACACCAAGGACAACTAATTTCAATAAAAAATGTTCTATGGGCAGCATATATATTGCACATACATAATTATGGTATTAGTATGGTAACGTACCTTCAGGTGTCAAACCCGAATCAGCTATGGGAATAAATATGTTGAACTACTACTACTATGACTAGGTATGAAATTCAGCAGGCCAAGCGTCGAACAAGCTATAAATGAGCCACAAAGAAATCCAGAACAGCACACGGAGCGGGTTTGTACTTGATGTTGCACAACAAGATTTAGAAGATCAGTTAACACTCAACACACACATATACTAACGTCATAACCACGTGATTCGCACTAGTCTTGTGCCCTCGTGGGACTACAGTTGATAAAGATTCGGCCAAGATTTTCTATTAAGAAGTGCACTCACGTAATTATCAATGCCATTGATGCTGATAATAAATAGGCCTCTGGTCACACCCATGTATGGATTTAGCAGACAACATTTCATCTATGAAACTAATACAATCTTGCATCAAGCAATAGAGAACCAACAGTTTATTGTAATCGAAATACTTGCTCTGCAATCAATCAGCAGAGATATGGTCGGTGTTCAAAAAATGACGTACGTAAAGATGTGGTCAACCATTGAGGGGGTTGGGAAGGTCACCACAATCATTTTCAGATTAGCCACAGGAATGACATAAGATGGAAACAAGTGACAGCAAAATATAAATATGTTAAAGGAGTAAAAATATAAAAAGTCACCTCCCACCAAGTGCAGTTTCATGACAACCCTAGGACGGCAAGGCATAGTGGAATTTCAAAAACCTCGGGGTAGGTGTACGTCACCGAAAGAAAGAAGTGTGAAAAGTCACACACACACACACACACACACACACAAAATCACTCAAGTAACCAAACTAATGAAGAACAAGTAGTAAACATTTCTTTCTAAGAAACTGATGACCCGATTGACATAACCTTAGCAAACCAGAATAAGCAATCTGAAGATGCAACACATTTAAGAGGAGTGCGTGTAAAATGTTTAGCAAGACATTTTAGACAATGAAACCACAAGAACTTTGCATAGGTCGAGTTATTAGAAGGATAAAGAATCCAATGAAATTGGTATATCTAACTGTTCGAATGCATTGTAGAAAAGCTATCCTTTTTTTTCAACTTCAGAAAGGCTATCTTAACTAAGTCCAGAATCAATATTCGACAAGACAACTAAAAAAGTATCTCATTCATAATCCAAAAGGTACCAGGGGTTCTGTTTGAATACATTTCCGAAAGGCTATCTTTTTCTTTTTGAACTTCAAAAAGGCTATCTTAACTAAGTCCAGAATCAGAATCAATATTCGACCAGACAACCTAAAAAGTATCGTAATTCAAAAGGCCAAAGGTTTATGAAGCAATCCTTCTCTTTTGCTTACCAGGGGTTCTCTTACATAGTCCGTGCCTTCTAAGTAGGATGGATACAACATGGAACAACACATAAAGGTGGGCACAACACCGATACATACCAGCAGAGAGGAGTTCTTACATACAAACCATTTTTAGAAACTTTGCAGCAAAAAACAAAATTACTTGATGTTATTAAGCTGATGAACCTGCAACATAAAACTCAAACTCTCCTCCTAAAATAGTTCCAGGAACCTCTTCCATGTCTTCAACACATAAATTCCCATGCTTCACCCAGTAATATGTAAATGCAATACCAGATTTCAATGGCACTAGTTGTTATCTCTATTGTCACCAATGACCATTGTAATCATGATGCCTACTGTAACGTAATGTAACGGTTGGAACTACTTTCATTGCAGACAGTTCAATGGAAAAAAAAATCAACAAAGGATGCGCAAGCACTCGTAGGCAAAGATCTTTACTTAATAGACTTGTTAAATCTTGGACACAATTTTGTTAGGGAACGAGGTTAACCCCCATAGAGACACAATTAATACGACTTGAATTTTGGAAACAAAATAGCAGTGAAAATGCCAATGAGCAAAATATAATGCAGAGATATGCTACCTAAAGAATGAGGTAACCTCCAAAGAAACACGGGCACCACAAGTCAAAATTGTACTCACGCTTGACATTGGGATTGAAAAGTCAGTTATCGACACTCCTTGGACATAGGTCAAACACATAAATTCATTAGAAATGTCGAGGACATAAGGATTAGGGTTGTAAAGCCAAGCACAAAGATGCCAGAGCACGTTCATTTAATACCTGAGCTGAAATCTCTGCTCAAGCTTGGTTAAAAAGCAATCAAAGGAACTTTAACAGAGTTAAAAACATGAACTTCAAGTTCAGAAAAGTAAAATTAACTTGTGAAAAAGAGAAGGAAAAATTAAGCGTAGAACATGTAGGGTAGAACATGTGCAAACACATTCCTAAGATATGGGTAAGAGATAACCTAGGTTAGCCATCCTCCTCCTTCAAAAGATTGCCAATTGAAAGGTCCCTAAAGGATGAGCCCATTGATGTTAGGAAGAAGACAATAGTGGATCCACGACTATTGAACACCTTACAGTCTTCTTGCTACAGACCACTGACAAACTATGTGAAAATTTACAAGGCAATGTTGGGGTACGTCAATATCAACTATTTCAGAGGACTATTCTCAACAAAAAAGGAACTGTACAGTATTATATAACAAAGATTTTAGAACTGTAATTTACCTCCATAAGTAGTCAAATTCTTAGTTTCCCCTGCTTCATCTTCATTGAGAGTTTCATAGCTAGATCTACTGAGAGCCTCTTCCAAATAATACTCAAAGGATTATGAGAATGCAGAGCCTCTGTGATTACAAAACAAATTGTGGATTTATTAATAATTAGTCTTGGAGTAACAAGAAAAAGTTTGAGAATTGTGTAATGAGATGTAGATATATATATATATATATATATATATATATATATATATATATATATATTAAATTCAACTTATTTTGTTTGGTATTAACCTTGAACGTCGGCTTCCGTTGTTCATTATGATCTACAAGTCTCTCAAAATCCTTCCACAACTTGTCCACAGGGAGCTTTTGATGATGATATTCGAAACTATGTACTTTTATGATGATGATGAATCAAAGAAAGCAGTTGATGATGTCATAGAAAGAGCTTTATCTCAGGTTTCATTTTTGGGTACTTCTGCGGAAACCATTGTGCAGTTCATGGAAACGCAATTAAGGTCCCAGTCTCTTATCTAAAAGGAGTTTTTTAACTTCAAACTTCGCAATCCGCACCAACAAGTCGGCTAGCTCATTTCCTTTCCTAGGAATATGACATATCTCATAATCCTTCATCGACTTCAGGGGAAGATTCCTATAATCATCCCAACGTTTTGTTGGGAAGGTCAACCCTCCCCGCAAAGCATTCACCACATTGTTAGAATCCATTTCTATAAGCACTTTGTTGTATTTGCGCAGAATTGATTCATCAATCGCCAATTCAAACCCCCTGAATTCTGCGAAACTTGGGCAGTGAACATCATAAAACTGCACTCTTCGATACCCTTTAACTTTACCATTGGGGCATGTAAAAACAATTGCACCAACACAAATGACTTCCCTTCCCTCTACTTCCTCGAACCCAGCATCACAATTCGCTTTAATCCACTTATCTCGTGTGCAGCGTGGGATCATCCGCGCAAGTGGACTCTTTAGTAGGCAAGTAGTTACCTCTGTATCAACCTGTATGCCATTCTGACGCATAAGAGAATAAAAATCTTCTACTTTCCCAATTGGAAGTCTTGCATAGGCTTCTAAAAACTCCTCCACCGAGACATATTTAAATAAACCAAGCATCTCCTGATATTCAAATGTGGACAATAGACTTGGAAGATGATTTTCGTAGAAATCATCCAAAAGATTCTCGAGAAACTCATTTTGAAGCAAAAATCCAATACTAAAAATTAAACATTAATTATTTAACAATTGAGAAGATTAATAAAATTTTCACCATTACCCATATATTTTACCTATTTAATTTAGGATTTTATCTTCGTTACCTTGTATTAATCTTCTCAATTGTTAATAATTAATGTTAAATTATTAGTATTGGATTTTTGCAGCTTCAAAATGAGTTTCTCGAGAATCTTTTGGATTTTCCAAGTCTGTCCACATATGAATCTCAGGAGACACTTGGATAATTTAAATATGTCTCAGTGGAGGAGTTTTTAGAAGTCTATGCAAGACTTCCAAGGGGGAAGTAGAAGGTTTTTATTCTTTTATGCGTCAGAATGACATACGGGTTGATACAGAGGCAACTACTTGCCTACTAAAGAGTCCTATTGCGCGGATCATCCCACGCCGCCCACGAGATAAGTGGATTAAAGCGAATTGTGATGCTGGATTCGAGGAAGTAGAGGGAGGGGAAGTCATTTGTGTTGGTGCAATTGTTTTTACATGCCCCAATGGTAAAGTTAAAGGGTATCGAAGAGTGCTGTTTTATGATGTTCACTGCTCAAGTTTTGCAGAATTCAGGAGGTTTGAATTGGCGATTGATGAATCAATTCTGCGCAAATACAACAAAGTGCTTATAGAAATGGATTCTAACAATGTGGTGAATGCTTTGCGGGGAGGGTTGCCCTTCCCAACAAAACATTGGGATGATTATAGGAATCTTCCCCTGAAGTCGATGAAGGATTATGAGATATGTCATATTCCCTAGGAAAGGCAATGAGCTAGCCGACTTGTTGGTGCGGATTGCGAAGTTTGAAGTTAAAAAACTCCTTTTAGATAAGAGACTGGGACCTTAATTGCGTTTCCATGAACTGCACAATGGTTTCCGCAAAAGTATCCAAAAATGAAACCTGAGATAAAGCTCTTTCTATGACATCATCAACTGATTTCTTTGATTCATCATCATCATAAACGTACAGAGTTTCGAATATCATCCGTACCAATAGTGATGTAAGTTCAGAAGACATATCTGCGAGTCAAAACAACAACCATTATAATAAACTGAGAGCAAAAGTGAGTGAATCACAGTTTAAAGTAAATAAATCAGGAAAAAAATATGGAAAATCATTTTCACACTCAACTAATTGATGAATGCACTCCACAATTTGTCTTTTACATACTTTCAACATTGTGTTGTCAGTAATATTTAAACTTTAAAGACAAATTGTGGAGTGCATTCATCATTTCGGGGGTGTGAAAAAGAGCATTAACTAGTTTCAATGCAATAACAATCCTTTTCCACAACAAATGAATTAGGAAGAAGAAGCGGTGGTCTACATATGTAACCTGTATTTGACTACTAAGGAAGAAATAGCATCAAAGCGAGGTCGCTAAAATTGGCATTTGCTAAGCAACGTAGCATGACAAAGTTTGAGGTTGGATATCCATGTTACCTATTAGCCTATTACACATCTGAGATGGCAGGGCTAAAAATATTAAACCACCAAAGTAAAATAATGGTTCTGTTAAGCAATATGTCCTTGACATGTGGATTCACCCGAAATAGATAATTTGCTTATAATGTAGATGAATGGCGCAATAACTTGTCGGAGCCTAACTACAGGATCCAAAATACTTGATCTCAAGTAACTATCAGGAGCCCACATGGTTTACCACGTACTGGAGATCACCGATATAGACGTCCAATGTGGGATGGCGTTACAAATTCTTCACCTTTTTACCATTGCGTCCCCAACAGGTTGAGCAATAGGGAGACCCCGGCCTTACCTAGTCTTTACCCCTATGACTAGTGTTTTAAATGGCGAAAGGCGCACTGAGGCGACAGTCCCCTGGGGCTTTAGCGCAAGGCGCGGTGCGCGCTTTATTGACGCGAAAAGAAAAAAAAAAAAAAAAAAAACTCCACAACAAGGCAAATTTTATTAGAACAAGTTTTCAACACAAATAAACACTTGTAAAACTTTCAAATGTCATAAAACATAACATGTCAATGGTTAAACAAAAGTATCAAACACTAAACATAACATATCATATCCATGAAAAGCTAAGATCATAATGTTTAGCCTTAGAGACATAACAAAATGATTAAAGGCAATAATTGTGTGGATTAACCTTTTTGCAATACTTTCAACCAGGGTTCTTTTTCCTAGAATTTTCAGATGTCCTCTACAATTAACAAGTACAAATAAATACAACAAACTAAACAAAGACTTTAAACAGAGCTGGAAACAAAAAACAAAAAACAAAAAAAACAGCAGGTGAGTGTCACTGTGTGACTGTGACTGAAAAAAAAAAAAAAAAACTGGTGGGTCGGTCCGTCAGTGGGAAATAGAAAGAAGAGGAAGAAGAAGAAGAAGGAGTGAGACGGCGAGAGGAGGAGGAAAAAGAAGAAGAAGTGAGATGGTGAGAGGAGGAGGAGGAGGAAGAAGAAGACGTTACTTGGAGTCCTGGAGTCTGGACAGACGATGATCAAAGAGGGAGAAGAAGCGTCCTGGAGTCCTAGTCTGAATCGTCTGAAGAAGAGGCTGCTCGATCTGAAGGATAGGGTTGAGATTGATTTAAAGGTAGAAATTATTCAATGTATCGCATCCTCTGGCAAGGTGTGAGATCGTTTTTTACTTCAAAACAAAAAGCGCACGCCTAAGCGCCTTTCATGCACCTTTGGGTTCTGCACTATAGTCCACATTCTCGAAGCGCAATCCTTGCACTGCGCCACGTGCTTTTTAAAACACTGCCTATGACACATGGATGATGCCTTTTAGTCGTGTCAACATGACTTGACATGTGAAGTTTACGATCAGAGAAGATCAAATATGGAAGAATTTCAAAGAGTTGAGTACCATTGAGAGTTCAAATCGAACAAGAACAATCGAAGAACAAAAGTGACAAGATTCTCACAATCTGCAACTAGTGTCACTCTCTTTGCTTTCGGGATCTGCAACAGGGTCTACGTTTTTGTTTTTTTGTTTTTTTTAAGTACTTCACTTTTATAAAGCCCAAACCAAAAAGACAACAATCCAAGGCGATGGCCCTGGTGTATACATCAGACTAGCAACCTACCACTACAAAATGGGAAAGACAAACTAAAGAAAATACTCCCTCCGTTGTTCCTCTTAGAAATTCTAACTTTTTTAGGGGAAATGTAATCATTACACCTACTTTCAGCATCACCCCTATATTCTACCTATTTAGCACCATTTGTATTCACATGAGAGACTTTTGGAATTCTATCAAATTTCTATTTGGAAAGGGACTATCAATTAGGAACGGAAGGAGTACAAAACAGCCTACACTATACACTACGATTCACAAAAATCAGAGTTTTAATATGTAGCCTTCAACCAGCCCCCACTTGGCGCACAAGGACCTATTAATCATGGAAGGTTTCACTTCTTTGTTGAGCAAAAAAATTCTCGAATAGAATTGATGGTTATTTGAGCTAGGATAAAGGATGCACTCTTGTCGATTAGGGGAGAGGGAGAAAAAAGATATGGACCAACAAAAACATAAGAGGGAGGCTATTACCATGTATAAAGGTGTGTGTGTGTGTGTGTAATATATATATATATATATATATATATATATATATATATATATATATATATATATATATATATATATATATATATACAGAAAGAGAGAGAGAGAGAGAGAGAGAGAGAGAGCTACCTGTGTTATCAAGTGCAGATCCAACTTCATTTCGGAAGATGTTCACGCGAATGTTGTGTCGATCGAGTCTCGAGAAGGAGAAGAAGAAGGTGGGTCTGCTGTAACGCTGCTGTTGTGTGATTAGTGTCTATCGATCTCAACCCTAGAGGTTGATTTGCACTCAAGGAAATTATTCAGTGCATCACCGACAAGCTGTATGCATCATAGATGAAGGGTTGAGATCATTTTTTGGCTTAATTGACCAGGAAACCACAAGGCGTGCACCTCATCGCCTTGCGCTAAAAAGCTCACACTTCAGCGCCTTGACCTCGCCTTTGTGATCTGCGCTTAAGTGCCTATACCTGAGGCGCATACCCCTCGCCTCGCCTGGCCTCAGCGCCATGCGCACTTTTCAAAAGAAGAGAGCTCGGGAAAGAATAAAGAATGGATGGAAAGCTGGTTACCATCTGGAAATCTTTTTCTTTCTTTTTTTTACTTTGGCTGCAACGAGTTTCGAACGTTGCCAAGTGAGATAAATTGTTACTCTAAATGCACATTTGGATTCCTCGTGGGATTTTGCTTTTCAGGGGAAACCTTCCCTTTGTTTTAATAATTTTTTAAAACATTATAAACATTTACGGTGAATGAAAATAAGATAATTTATCATTCTCAAAATATCGTAAGTTTTTAAAAAAAAATAATAATAATAAGCAGAAAGCTGCAAGTATAACCGTTACCAAACAAGCCCTAAACGTTACCAAACAAGCTCTTCGGCTTCCCAGGCAAATGGTGATTGAGCTATGCATCAATCATCTCGGCTTGCCGACCCCGGCTTGGGATTTTTAACTCCCTTCGATATCCCGGTGGCCAAACAAAATAAACACTATTTTCACCAAAACGAAAACAGTGAAAACTTCAATATCTGACGATTTCCCTAAAAAGAGCTGCAGAATAACAAATCGCAAGGCAAAACGATGAGAACTCGAAACTCTTTCGCACGAGAACCTGAAAACCCTAAACACCCAAACCACGGCCATAAAAATGGGAACAACATGGTATTTTAGAACACACCACAGCAAACAAGGGAAACAATAATTTTCCAGCTCGAACTAAGTTAACTACACTTCCACACGAACGATCTGGAAGCAGTGGGAAAATCTCCGTAACGGAAAAACAAAATTGCTAATTGAAACCCACACCGATGAACTTACCCAGCGACGACGACGATCTTTGTCGGAGCTGCAATAACTCGGCTTACCTTAGCCGGAGCCAACGAAGACGACGGCGACACAGTAGGCGGAGGAATACCGAAGCTGTTGGAGATGCTCTTGCGATTACGAGGGCTGTGCAGCTCGCCCAAAACACTCTCTCTCTCTCTCTATATATATATATATATGTATATATATATAAACTTCCACTCCTAGATGTAGAGTGAGAAGTAGAAACAGCGAGAAGGGAGGAAATGTAGAGAAGGTCAAAAATGTTTTTCTACTTGTTACTCCATTTATCTAACTGAGCAAAGGAAAATGAGTAAAATGTTTTCTGTAAAAATATTTTATGTCAAAACAAAATAAACAGAGACCTAATTTTTTTATCAATAAAGACGGGAATTGGACGGGGCGGGTTGGATGAATAATACTCCCGTTTCCGACCTGTTTTCTAATGGAGTAAAGTTTGAGCGGAGAAAATCAGAAGATGTTGGGATCGGAATAATTGGGATCTCATTCGCCGTTATAATTTTCATTGTTTTTATTCTCAAGAGGGTTGGATTAGAAAAGTAAATATTAAAGAGAGATAATAGTTACAGTAAAAAGATAAAAATAAAGAAATGAAATACTAATTTATTACTTGATCTTTTTCTCTTGTTATGCTTAAATAAGTGAAATCTATATAGATGTTAAAGAAATAGAATCCCACATTGTTTGGGAATGGAATAAGTGATCTCTTAATGACATCTGGGACCTTTCCACTCATTGCCAATTGATTTTGAGATGGAAATAAAGTTTCTACAATAAATATGTAAATATGAAAATAGTATTAACTACTATTACAGGGGTCAAGTCGGGTTAAAACGAGGTAGGAAAAGCAAATACTGCCCCCACCCCATTTTCTTCTCGAATCAGTGAATATCAGCTCAAATGGTGGCGGGAATCGTGATCAGAGTTAGAGATGTGATAGGATATTGTCAATCCCTTTAATTTAGAAACAATATCAACCTTCCATACATGAATTTCCTCTCATGGGACAATATAAACCAGTCGGTAGAGAACTCACTTTAATTCCGATAAAACAAAAACAAAAAACAGAGTACTCAGTTAATAACAACTAAACCAAAAACAATTTTTCCGTTTAAAAAAAAAAAAAAAACTAACCAAAACAAGATCCAAAAATTAGAGAAAAATCTTGCTGAATACATGGTTTTAGTGTTTCTCATCAAAATAAATCATTTTACTTACCACTAATATTAGTCTTACTTGCCATGTTTATTGTGGGGTAGTGATTTTGCCACACCATTTTTTGATAATGCCACATCCTGCAAGTGCATTTTTTGGTGCAAAAATACACTTATAGTGTGTGACATTATCAAAAAATGGTGTGGCAAAATCATTTCCCTTTATTGTGACCAAAACTTAACACTAAACTCGTTCCCACTCAAAGGGATAAAAATCATTTTACTTACTGTTAGAGCTTGTCCTTTATTGGTTAAATACAACCTCCAAAACTTGTATATGAGTCTAGGCGGTCTCTCCACTCATTGCCAATTGATTTTGAGTTGGACATAGTATCAGAGCTAGACTGTTGGAGGCTTTTGGACAAGACTCTTGATTGGTTGCCCCGTTGTTTGTGCCTTAAGTGCACCTTGTTTTGTTGTTCGTTGAGATCCCTATGTTATGGATTATTTGTTTGTCTGTGGTGTTGGTTAATTACAAAACCTCCACAACTAATATGTGAGTCTGGATAGCTTTTTCAATCATTGTCAATTGATTTTGAGTTGAATGCTTTAACACTTACCACTCAATATTGTATTTATTTTGAATACATTGTGAATATTTTGGGTGTTACACTAATTTTATAGTTTATGAAATACAAAATGTCAATGTACTCATTTGCTATATAAAGTAGGATTTGAAAAGGTGAATACTGCAATGGAGGATATCCTCCACAACATTTTCATACTTCGTATTTTAAGCATCAAATTCTCTTCCCTCAAATAGAAGGAAAATTAGAAAATTTAAACTAAATAGAGAAACAACAAATGGGTTGGAGTTGCCCTTGAAAATTTGCTAGTTTCCAAAACAAATACTCCGTAAAAATTAATCCCTCTCACAAGGAACAAGCTAAGTCACATAATCCTTCAAAATATTTTGCGCTCCAACTCTTTATCCTCGCTTTTGTTGATTTAGTAGTTTGGGATGCATGTTCTAAAACACTTTCATGCTCTCGCTCAAGCGAGAGCGCACAAGAATTTTCGACTTTTAGGCTAGACTAGAAGCCTACATATCAACATAAAACAAGCGGACTAATCCTATTCGGTTATTCGGTTTGGGTTTTGATGGAGATTTTTGAAAATAATGAGTAAAGCGAAATAGATAGAGAAATTTTACTAGAGACCATGCTTAGGGATTTTGAGACCCCAAACGAACAAGGATATGCCAGTTGGCTGAGCTCCCTCTTGAAGCCAACATTTTTTCACCAAAAAAAGAGAGACCAATAGCTGTCACTGGTTTTACATTCGTCGGGTGATATTTGTTTGTTAGTAGACATCCTTAAAGGTTTCCTAATCCAAGCCCAACTAGTTTCATAACCCAAACCCAACTGGGTTTCACTTAAAGAAAGTCTTTCCATATATAGACAAATATACCTGCATACCCACAACGCTAGATTCAATACCTGGCTGTGCCTGTCATTACGAGAGAGAGAGAGAGAGAGAGAGAGAGAGAGAGAGAGAGAGAGAGAGAGAGAGAGAGAGAGAGAGAGAGATGGTAAGTGTGAATGAAGAAGTGCAAAGCCTTAACATTCGTGTATTCAAGTGGAACGAAGAGGTTCATAACGTCGAATCATCGTAAGGATTGTTCCTGTACCACGTCAACGAAAGTTTACGAAATTGTACTTTGAAACGACCAGAGTTATTATCAGTGTTCGAGCTCGTAAACTTATCGAATTGAGACACCATCAAAGAGTTGGTTTCTCAGGCCATTGAAAGCAGAGAAGACTGCTTGGATGACACGACTTCCAAACTACGCGAAGCTGTATCCGGATACCTACTCGGTTGCTTCAACTTCGACATCCAACCACTGCCTTCCCTGAAAAAACCCATACTCGTTATAATACTAGATGTTGCCGTATCCGAAAGGACAAACGGTACAAGGAAGAGGCACTTACCGTCTGGCTTTTCATCAGAGAGACAAGAAACAGAAGATTCTCGTGACGATGCTTCAACAGGTTCAGAATCCGTAAAGAAAAGAAAAGTTGGGGATGCTAGGGCTTACAAGAAGGAAATAAGGTCTCGGATGCAACAGAGGAAGTTGTCTGATCAAGAAAAAGTTGAGATTCGGGATATTTTGAGGTCGTGTTTGGAAGAACCAAGAGCTTCTACGATAATTCCGTTAGTCGCTGGGGAACCTAAGGGGCTTAGTCAAGTTGAGGTTGCGGTGAAAGAGAAGGAATTTGATGGTCGTGAAGTAGAAGATGTGTGTTCGATATGTTTGGATGGGATATTAAGAGGGATGACAGTCGCAAAATCTCCTTGTTCGCATACCTTTCACAGAGATTGCTTGTTCCGGTGGCAGCCAAAGGATAGTCGCTGCCCCTTGTGCAGATCTATTTGCACTACCTTGGTACAGTCATAATTTGTTCTTAGTATGGGTGATGGGTATCGGATTTTTATGTAGTTGACTTGTTTCAATCTTCCTTCTTTTCTTCCCTATTGTCGTCTATCAATTCATGCATTCGTGTTAACAATATCAGCACACAGTTAATATCACTCAACAAAGATTCAGGTCTGTTCACCATAGGGAAAAAAGTTATGCCTACCTCTATCAAATTAGTTTTTCAAAGGATTCTCATTTAATGGGATTTTCTCCATTCATCACTATTAAGTTTCTCCTATCCAGCAGCACTTCATAATAAGGATCGCAGAGACGTATAATATGAAGACACTGGTTACCAGCACCCATAGAAATATATGTTTCTTCTGTGCTCTTATGATTTGTACTAACAAAATCCAAGCACAAAAAAACGTCGTGAATAAATTAGCAAGCAACACCAGTTTCCAGTACCCACGTGGAGAAAGTAAATACAGGGAGGTTATTAGTTGGTTTAAATAAGCAACTTAAAGATCACTGTACAATGCTTAGCACGAAGTCAAGTAAGTGCGAGAAATCTGGTCATCGGGATTGAGACAAATGACAAGTTTATTGAGGGTCAACAGAACCTGGTATTCTAAAGAGCCCAATAAACCATCTGACTAGCAATCCATGCTATGTAATGTACCCTCAACCTGCAAGAAGACCAAACCAACTGAAATTCAAATAACAGGCAAAACTCAAGTGGAGCTCAAGCTTATGAGAATTAGTAAGGAACTACAACTCAAGAGGAAGTTCATGTGAAATAAATTTAAGCGTGTATTTCTAGACTCTAACTTTGTACAAAAGTTCAGTGCAAAATATTGGTCGGCCCAATCTCTTTTTTTGGCAAGCTAATTCAGTGAAGAACATAACCCATACAGGAGCAAGGGGTATTCCCCCAGAAACCAATAACCGACTACCCCACAAAGCCTCACCACAAGACTAAATGTCCCAGTAACACCAGAACCTTAGACCAGCCTAAGGTTCAGAAGCAGAACTTGGCAAACCAAAACCACTAGGCAGTCAAGTCAGGCCCTGGCCACCTCTACCATCTTGAAACTGAGAAAACAATAGTAGAGATTTGCCAAACCATGCAAATAACCCCATTCTTATCAGTTTTCGGCACCTGCCTCCAGGTGCCAAATCTTCCACGACATTCAGTAAATTGTCTCATGACTATCTTTCAAGATTTTCACAGAATCCTTCACCGTTTTCTGGTGGCAATAAGTTGCTAAGTAAACCCAACTGGAAATCACAGATCTGAATTGCTTATTTATGCAGCTGAGTGGCCCGAGCTAATTTTCACAATGAATTACAAATCGAAGTCATATGATCATTAGGGTTATAATCACATCTATCTCATGAGACAACACCACGATAGGCAGAAGAGTTGCCGTTATAAATGGAAAGAAAAATCAAAATCAAAATGCTATATGGCACCGGTTCTTCTGTCACCAATTTGTATAATTGCCTACTTGGCGCAAGCTCCGCCCAGACCCGCTCATGACATCCATAAGATTGGCTCCAGGTATGAAATAAAATTAGGAAAATCATATATTGCTCCGCCCCCCTAGTTATATAGAATGGAAAGACAAAATGTGGTGTTATATTTCATAGGTCAGGTAAAATCTAACTTACCATGGGTGTAAAAGATTCAATTTGTTGGAGTAGAAATTCAATCAGTAGTTCCTGTAAGGCAGAACGAGCAGAAGAATGGAAACAACTCCAGTTGCTTCATCCACAAACATTAGGGGACAACCCCATTTGCTTCATCCACAAGGACCACTTAACAGCCTCGAAATTTTTTTTTATTCCTTTGCAGCACAGTGAGAATGTTGCTATAAGTCCTTGTATCTGGTTCTATGCCATTTTTTCTCATTTGCTTCACCAAGCCCAAAGCGTCCTCAACCATTCCTGCTATTCCATATGCCTTTATCAACGTGTTGTAGCTGCACAAATCTGGCTCAATACCAGATTCTTTCAATTCCATCAGCACCTCAGCTACTTCTTCAATCCACCCTTGCTCTCCATATATGTTAATTATGATATTGTATGTATAGCGATCAGAAGCACAACCCGATTCCCTCAATCTCTGCAAAACACTCCTGAATTTCTCCATTTCGCCTTCTTTCCCATATGCATCCAACATAGAATTGTAGGCTTCAAGAGAAACTGAAAACCCATCAAATTGCATCTCCTTGGCAATCGATGCCATGTTCCCCAAGTACTTATTTTGCCCATACACAGCAATAAGGGTATTATAAGAGATAACATCAACCACACCTCGTTTTCTAGCTTTTTTGAAAAGCTTGGATCTTCCATAAACATGAAGCACAATGTTGAAAGTAATGGTATCGGGGTCAAAACCACGATCAAGCATCTCATCAAAAAGCCTTCACAGCTCATCAATTGGCAAGGCACGAGCACAGCAGTTTATCACACATTTATACATTTCCTGATCCCAAGTGATTTCAGACTTCAATAATTTGTAATACAAAACTCTCAGGTTATCTAGCATGCCACATTTTTGATAAACGCGGAGCATGTCACAAATAAGATAAATATCAGGGACAATGTTCTTTTGTTTGTTGATCGTCTCTAAAACCAAACAGGCACCTTTTTAAATTCCCAGCTTTGATATACATTCTTACCACAACACTGAAGGTAATCAAGTCCAAGGCTATACCTGAGGATTTCAAATTCAGATAAATGTTCTCTGCTTCTGTGAACCGCTTCATAACACTGTAAATGTCTATCATAGTGCAAATGATGTGCAAATTTAGCTTTTCATCAGATTTTGGCATATGGGTATATATCATGATAGCATTCTCAAAATGACCCAAGTCCTTGCATGAGCAAATTAACAAATGGTACAAGTTATCCTCGAAACCCCGATCCTTCCACTTTTTATTTTGTAAAATTTTCACTGCATCATCAACCAAAGAGTGTTTCACATAAGCCTCGGCCAGAATAGAGCACGACGTCTGGTCACACAATACATGTTCATAAAAGGAACCTCTTAAAACTTGAGGCACTTTATCAAACCTTTCAAATTTCTCATATGCTTGTAAAAGAATACCAAGCATGGAAGAATACTGACAACCCATTGTAATCATGTCCTCAAGTGTTGTAAGGGCACCCCCCTCATCCCTATTTTTGGCTTGCAAATTGATCATTCTGTGCATGTTGGATGAGTTAGGACAAAATCCTTCCCGTTTAAGTTCCTCATAGTACCACTGTGCCTCCTTGTAATTATTGGCTCTACCCCACCCTTCGATCATGGACCTGTATGTTGCTTCATCAGGCTCAATTTGAATGGCTCCTAGGTTATGGAAAAGGCGGTGTGC